>NC_060084.1:42550121-43800121 GCF_922984935.1 Meles meles
GCTCAGTTCAGGATCAGATTCAGGTCAAGTGCGCTGGGCAGGAAGGCAGCAGTGATGTGCGCCCTTCTCAGACCTTCTCGGCAGGACGGGCCCCATTTTTGAGTCTTCAGGCTATCTGGAATGGGGAGCACGTTTGGAGGCTTAAGGAATGACTAGAGTGCTATTCAGTGATCTCTTTATTTTCTATTTAAAATGCTGTCACAGGGGTGCCTGGGTGGCTCAGTCAGTTAAGTGTCTGCCTTCTGCTCAGGTCATGATCTCGGGGTCCTGGGATCAAACCCTGCCACTGGCTTCCTGCTCCATGGGGAGTCTGCTTGTCCCTCTCCCCGCTCGTGCTCTCTCTTTCCCTCTCTCAAGCGAATAAATAAAATCTTAAAAAGAAAAAAGAAAAAGAAAATTAATGGTCAGAATTTAGTTTTTCTTTTTCCTGAGAAAGGGCAGAGGACAATCTTTTCAATGGTTGGTGAATATTGAGTGGGTTTTTGGGGGGAATCAGAACAAGAGTGTCTTGGAATCTCGGCCACACACTTTCAGGGACTCAGCCCCCCCTACAAGGCCTGATGGGATCAGATTCCTGGCCATGCCTCCTTCCCCATACCTTCCCCTTTCATGCTTTGGGATGAAGCCCTCGTAGTCTTTCTGTTTATCAAAACTATCATTTCGAGATCTTGGCCGGTGAGGTTTCCTCTGCCTAAAACACTCACCCTGTGCCCTCCCCACCTGCAGTTACTCCCCATCTTTTGCTTTCTCCAGGGAACCTTCTGGGACCACAACCACGTACCAGCTGGAGCAGGTACCTCCCCTGGGTTCCCAGAGCCCCTAGGCTTCCCTATCCCAGCCCCGACCCCCCTGACCCATAATTCCTCCATCACAGGCCTGGCGGCCCTGGGTGGTCACCATGTGATGACGTCTCATTGGCCCCCAGGACACCTGAGGACGGGACCCAGGATGTCTCAGTTGCCCTCACGTGCCCTGTATCACCCAGTGTGGGGAGTGTTTGCTGACTGAAAGAACTCATTGTGACCGTGACTTTTGGTTTGTGTTTGGATTCTCTGATAAGATAGTGGATTCAGCAATGCCCTTCGCCTCCTGGGCAGGTCACCCATCCCCCGCCATCTCCAGGCCCTGGGAAGACCGAAGAGAGGGGAAGAGCCGGAAGGAACCTTGCTTCTCCCTCCCTTTCAGGCTGCTATAGGAGCAAGCAGTGGGTCAACGAGTCAGGGACAAAATCTGGCCCCAGCCCGGCTAAGCTGGCAGCCAGGTCTCCTGTGTTCTGCTCCTCTACCAGCTTTTTTCAGATGGGGAAATGTCAACCACCCTCAAGAGATTTGCATGGCTGTCCTCATCTGGGATCTTAAAATCATTTCCAGAACCCAACCATCTCTCCCTTCCCAGCTCCCATGCTGGTTCCACCTCTGTCCCTTCCTGCCTGGACATCAGAGCAGCCTCTGCCCCAGTCTCCCTGCTCCTGTCCCTGCCCCACCTGCCCCCCACCCAGAGCCAGAGGGAGCCTGTGAACCCCTGGATCTGGGCTCTCCGGGCTGACCCTCCCTTAGCTCCACCAAACTCTTGAAAGGAAGTCTGCACGCTGGTGCCCAGAGCCAACGGTCTGGCCTTGGCCTCCCAGACCTGCCCCCTTCCTCTGCAGCCACACTGGCTCCCTGCTCTGCCTCAGACACTGCAAACAGCCTCCTGCCTCTGCCTCTGCCTGTGCGCTTGCCCTCCTGTTGGAATGCTCTCCTCCTAACACTTGCATGGCTCCCTTTCCCCCTCCAAGGTCTTTGCACAAATGTTGCCGTCCCAGTGTGAGCTCCTTGACGGGCCGAATTCAAACCGTGACCTGCAGTTCTCCTGCACCTCTGTCCCCATTATCTTCTCGTGCACTGGGTCATTGCTCTCATCTGTCAGGTTCCTTGTGTGTTTTCCGAATCCCCCTGACAGAATGTGAGCTCCACGAGGGCAGGGATTTTTGCCTGGTATTTTTTTTTTTTTTCCGGACTGATGTCAAATGGCAAATAATAGGGACTCAATAAACTTTTGTTGGAAGAAATAAATCTCAGGGTCCCCGAGACGCTCCACAACACGCAGCAGCAACCCTAGCCGCAAATACTGACATGGACACATGGTCCCACCTTGGGATGATGCTCTTGGCCCCCCAAAGACACAATGCCCCAACCTAAAGCAGAGGGACAGGCTCAAACAGCCACAGTGACAGGAAGCCCATGATAAGAATGACGCTCACTGAGGGGCACCTGGGTGGCTCAGTGGGTTAAAGCCTCTGCCTTCGGCTCCAGTCATGATCCCAGGGTCCTGGGATCGAGCCCCACATCAGGCTCTCTGCTCAGCAGAAAGCCTGCTTCCTCCTCTCTCTCTGCCTGCCTCTCTGCATACTTGCGATCTCTATCTGTCAAATAAATAAATAAAATCTTTAAAAAAAAAAAAAAAGAATGACACTAACTGAGAACTCACTGCCCTCAGGCCCCCGGTCAGTGTGTCACTTGTGTGAGCCCACTTCATCCTCCCAACAACCTTATGAGGAAGGTACTGAAGTTTTACTGTGAAGAAACCGAGGCCCAGAGAGGTTATCCGGCTTGCCTAAGGTCACACAGCTAGTAAGGGACAGAGGCAAGATGTGAACCCCAAGCAGCCAGGCCAGAAAGTCTTCCACTGTGGGTACACAGAATCAGACCAGACACCATTTCATAAAGAGGCCTCCTATTAAAACTGCACTCTGTTCCGTGACTTATGGAATGTTGTTGGAGCATCTGCTATGTGCCAAGCTTTCTGTTCAACCCTGGGATTTGCAGGGAACAAAACAGTCATGGTCCTGCTTACACTCCACTCTCCTGGAGTAATCAAACAAATGAATCTTCACTGGCAAATAAGAGCACTAAGGAAAGTGACAGGGTCCTGGAGGAGAGAGGCAGCGGGGAGAAAGCTGATAGACCAGGGCATCAGGCAAAGGGCTCTGAGGAAGTAACACCTGAGCTGAGGCTTTGAGGATGAGGAGACAGCCAGGAATAAATACTGTAGGGAAAGGAACAGCGAGAACAAAACCCAACCAGTTGGGAACAGGGCTGGGAACACGGTGACAGTAAGAGTCAGCTAGGAGTGGTGGTGGAAAGGCTGGGTAAGGTCAGTGAGGGGTGGGTGGCAGAACGTGAAGGCAGGGGTCAGTTTATATGTGGACCGGGGGAGGAGTTAGGATTTTAGTCTAGGAGCAGCTGAAGGCATTTGAGGTTTCATCAGAAGAGTGGCTCGGTGGTTTGGGCCGCTGCCTTCGGCTCGGGTCGTGGTCTCGGGGTCCTGGGATCGAGTCCCGCATCGGGCTCTCTGCTCAGCGGGGAGCCTGCTTCCCTCTCGCTCTCTCTGCCTGCCTTTCTGCCTACTTGTGATCTCTGTCAAATAAATAAATAAAATCTTAAAAAAAAAAAAAAAAGAAGAGTGGCATGGTCAGGACTGAGTCTGGAAGATGTCCCCTCTGCCTGCCATGTGGAGGACACTCAAGGGGGAGGCTGAGATTAGAAGCTTCCTCCTGGGAAGGAGGCTGGCGAAGGGAGGCTCAGGAGATCTCCTATGGGGACATGGGCTGGGGCAGGAGGTGTCTGGCCTGGCAGGGGGAGAGGGGTGCTCCCCTGGATGGGACCCAGGAGGAGAGGTAAATTTGAGGAAGGGCTACAGCCTACGTAGGAACTGGGGGACCCGGAAGCTATGGGACAACTGGGTCTTGGAGCTTCTGGAAGAAGTTGGAATTGGTAACTGTGATGAGGGCCTTGTTAGTGTGGAAAGTGTAGAGTGAGGTGGGGGAGGTGAGACGGCCTCTGGCAAGGGTGGGAAGAGGAGCTAGGAGGGGAGCCACTGCTTATTAAAGAGACAAAAAGCACAATCTGAACGGTATAGGAAGAACCAGGAAGGGGTGGGTGGTAGGGGGGTCAGGAGGCAAAGGAAAAGGGAGCTTCAAGAAGGGAGATGGGTTCAGCAGTGGTTTAGTTCGGCATTTCTGAGTGACCCCGGTGCCCAACACAGAGCCTGGCACATAGCAGTTGGTTCACTTTCTGCTGAATGAGGGCGCACATGGGCGAGATGAAGGTAAAATTCACTTAGATACAAGCCTTGAGGCCTCCAGGGCCACATTTTATGCCTAGGGCAGGCCAACTCCCCCACTCCCCAGCTCTGGCAGGGAAGCTTGAGAAAAATGGAGTTAGAAAAGGTATCCTTGGATGGAGACGTATGCAAAAGCTCAGAACGGGGCTCAAAAACCAAGTATGAGGGTGTGAAAGGTAATCAAGGGAAACCTCATTTAAAATGGTAGGCCTGGGTGCCTGGGTGGCTCAGTTGGTTGAGCAACTGCCTTCCGTTCAGGTCATGATCCTGGAGTCCCAGGATCTAGTCCCGCATCAGGCTCCCCGCTCAGCTAGGAGTCTGCTTCTCCCTCTGACCCTCCCCCTTCTCATGTCGTCCCTCTCTCTCATTCTCTACAACATAACATAACATAACATAACATAACATAACATAACATAACATAACATAATATGGTAGGCCAGAAGGGGGAGCTCTCCTGCTGTACAGCTCCAGGTTAATTACAGGAAGTCCTGTCAATTACAGACCCAAGAAAAGACTTTTTAATAGGAAAGAATCATCAACCACAGGGGTCAAGGGGGAAAGAATGTAGGTTGCATCTCCTACTAGAAATCACCACCCCTCACCCCCCCACCGCCCCCCCACCCCGGCAACTCAGTCAATGAGAAACCAACATCACCCTGGACTTGTGCCTTTTTTCCAGTGGACTCCGGTTCAAAACAACCCCCCCAGGGTTTGAACCACTTGGGTGGCTCTGAAGCGTGGGACTCTTGGTTTCTGCTCAGGTGACGATCTCAAGATTGTGAGATTAAGCCTGGCATTGGGCTCTGGCTTGGGCGAGGAGCCTGCTTAAGATTTTCTCTCGTGGGGTACCTGGGTGGCCCAGTGGGTTAAAGCCTCTGCCTTTGGCTGGGGTCATGATTCCAGGGTCCTGGGACCAAGCCCTGCATCGGGCTCTCTGCTCAGCGGGGAGCCTGCTTCCTCCTCCTCTCTCTCTCTCTCTGCCTTCCTCTCTGCCTACTTGTGATCTCTGTCAGTCAAATAAATAAATAAAATTTAAAAAAAAAGATTTTCTCTCTTGCTCTCCTTCTGCCCCTCCTCCCACCACAGGTGCCCAGTTTCTCTCCCAAAACAAAACAAAACATACAACCCCTCCCAACTTCCTCCTTCTTTATAAAATAAGGTCCTCTCCTTTGTTTGCCAGAGTTGCCTATTTTTTTCCCAAATCGTAATTCTCTGTTATTCCTGAATAACCCTATTTGCTTTGGTAAAATAATATTTTATTTTTAAGCTTAACAAGGGGTATAGGCCTCTTGATCTGGTCGTGCAATCCAGGAGCCACAATTCATAGGTGGGAGGGGTTGAGGGTAATGGTGCTTCTTCAGACAAAGTTTATTCCAACCTCCAGCCAATTACAAAGGCAGAATCAAGAAGTGAGGTTGGACCAACCCAATCAAGAAAGTAAGAAAGTCTCTATCCGCTGTCAGCCAGTTGGTAAAGAAGAAGGGTTGGGGGGGGGGGGCGGGGAGCCAGCCTAATCAAGATGGTGGAACTAACCAGGATTCCTGGGCTCTGTCAGCCAATCACAAAAAGAGAACAAAATGAACGGGCTGAACCAGTGGCTTCCACCCAGGTCAAGTTCCTAGACTAAGGCCCTTGGTTTCCTTCCTTCCTTCCTCCTTCCTCTCCTCCCTTTCTTCCTCCCTTCCTTCCTATCCTTCCTTTCCTTCCCTTCTTTTCCTGCCCTTCCTTTCCTTCCCTTCCTTCCTTCTCTTTCTTTTTTAAAGATTTTATTTATTTGTTTATTTATTTGTCAGAGAGAGAGAGCACACACAAGCATGGGGAGAGGCAGGCAGAGGGAGAAGCAGTTCCCCCTGAGCAAGGAGCCTGACTGGATCCCAGGACCCTGGGATCATGACCTGAGCCAAAAGCAGATGCTTCACCCACTGAACCACCCAGGTGCCCCGACTCCATTTTCAGTGAAGTCTCCTTTTATTAATTTTCACACCATTTAAGCAAGAAGGGTTCCTAAGTTCTGGAATGCAGTTCCTTTTTTTTTTTTTTTAAGATTTTATTCATTTATTTGACAGAGATCACAAGTAGGCAGAGAGGCAAGCAGAGAGAGAGAGGAGGAAGCAGGCTCCCTGCTGAGCAGAGAGCCCCATGCGGGGCTCGATCCCAGGACCCTGAGACCATGACCTGAGCCGAAGGCAGAGGCTTTAACCCACTGAGCCACCCAGGCGCCCCTGGAATGCAGTTCCTTTAGACTTATTTGCATCCACAGCTGTTTGCTGTCTTTAAAAGATATTAATTTTTTGTTTCTCCTTCCCCCCCCCCCCCAGCTATTATGGTAGGAGACTGTGATAGTATACTGTGATTTATAATAAGAAAAATCTTGGGGCACCTGGGTGACTCAGTTGTTAAGCATCTGCCTTTGGCTCGGGTCATGATCCTGGGGTCCTGGTCAGGGCTCCCTGCTCAGCAGGAAGCCTGCTTCTCCCTCTCCCACTCCCCATGCTTGTGTTCCCTCTCTTGCTGTGTCTCTCTCGGTCAAATAAATAAAATCTTTTAAAAAATAAAAGACAAGAGGTGCCTGGGTGGCTCAGTGGGTTAAAGCCTCTGCCTTCGGCTTGGGTCATGATCCCAGGGTCCTAGGATCAAGCCCCGTATGGGGCTCTCTGCTCAGCACGGAGCCTGCTTCCCTTCCTCGCTCTCTGCCTGCTTCTCTGCCTACTTGTGATCTCTGTCAAATAAATAAACAAAAATCTTAAAAAAAAAAAAAAAAAGGAAGAAAGAAAGAAAAGACAAGACCAGAAAAATGTTGGGTTTTCCATCCATTCCTAGCTCTGAGCTCCTAAAACCCATGGAGTTTCCTATGATAAAAGCAATCAAGCTGTCTTTTGTTATGTTCATAATGTGACTTTTGGCAAGCTCTCAGGTGGCCTAAGGGTGGGGGTTGGTTGGAGCCGAAGCAGTTCTGTGATTAGAGTTGGAACTTCAGTACCTCCCCGCAACCTCCAGGGAGGGGAGAGGCTGGAGGTTGAACCAATCACCAAAAGGCAATGTCAAATCACGACTGTGTCATAAAGCCTCCATAAAACCCCGAAAGGCCAAGGTCGGAGAGCTTCTGGGTTGGTGAACACAGAGAGATTCGGGAAACGTGGCATGCTCAGAGACGATATGGAAGATCCACAACCTTTCACCACACTTCCCCTATACAGCGCTTCCACCTGGGTGTCCCTGAGTTTTATCTCTTTATAATAAACCAGTAATCTGGGTTTTTTTTTTTACTAGTAAAAAGGTAAATTGTTTCTCTGAGTTGTGTGAGCCACCCTAGCAAATTAATCAAACCCAAAGACGTCGTAGGAGGCTCTGCTTTTTAGCCAGTGGGTCAGAAGTACAAGTAAAAACCTAGGCTTGCATCTGGCCCCTGGGAGATGGGCCCCCTTGCAGGACTGAGCCCTGAACCTGTAGAGTCTGAGGCTATCTCTGGGCAGATAGTGTCAGCAGTGGGTTGAATTGTAGGACACCCAGCTGATGTCCAAGAATTGCTTCCACATGTAACTGGAATTAGTACCAGTGCCCACTCAGAGAACTTTTACATTCAATTTCGACATCGAACTCAATCTTTTTTTTTTTTTTAATTTTATTTTTTATTTTTTAAAGATTTTTATTTATTTATTTGACAGACAGAGATCACAAGTAGGCAGAGAGGCAGGCAGAGAGAGAGGAGGAAGCAGGCTCCCTGCTGAGCAGAGAGCCTGATGCGGGACTCGATCCCAGGAACCTGGGATCATGACCTGAGCCAAAGGCAGAGGGTTTAACCCACTGAGCCACCCAGGCGCCCCTCGAACTCAATCTTTTAAAAACAAACTGTGTTCCCCCTGTTTAATACCTCTAAGGACTTCACTTCAGACTTAAAAATCCAACCTTCCCCCTGTGACCTTCCGTGCTGTGACTTGTCCCCTGCCGGTCCTCTCACCTTACTTCGCACTACTCCTCCCACTGCTCAAGCCAGTCCCACTAATCCTTCCCTTCCTGGGACAAGCCAGGTTCCTTCCCACCTGAGTTTTTGCACTGACTCCTCTGCTTTGAACTCTCTTCCAGATGTTTCAGATGTTTCTGTGGCTCTCCTCACTTCAGGGCATAGCTCAGATACTAGGTCCCCAGCAAGGGTTCTCCTGAGCCACTACGTCGTAAGTTCCTCTTCCTGCTCCCCCAATTTCACACTGTTTTATTGTTGTTGTTGTTGTTTCCCATAATACTGACTAGAATTGTGCAGTCCAGGACAGGAGGCACTAACCGCACGTGGCAAGTTTAATCTAAATTAATTATAATTCTAAAAATCAATTAATTATAATTAAATTAAAAATTGAGTTCTTCAGTTGCACTAGCCACATTCCAAGTGCTCACTCAGTAGCCACATGTGGCTAGTAAATACCACATTGGGTAGAATGGCTTAAAGAACATTTCTCTCGTTGCTGAAAGTTCTATTAGACAGCGCTGACCTACAGCTACCTTGTTGCTTTAATTTGACTTTTTTTTTTTCCTGTGTCCTCTTAATATACCGTAAGTTTCATAGGCGCAAATATCTCATTTATCTAAATCAGCACTGAACCACTAAGGTCTGAAACGGTGCCCGGCACCCGACAGCAGTTGCTCTACAAATGTTCGCTGAATATACGGATACTCCCCGTGGTACTCAGCAACGTGGACACACAAAAGCATTTGAACACATGTGCGTTGAGCAGAAAGCAGAAGCCACCTCATAAACTTTACTGCTCTTAACAAACGCTAATGGAGGGAGACGTCTTCCCGTAGAGGTAGGTTAATTGATGTCCAAATTCAAAGGCTCCAGAAGGTACAGTTCATGACTCTTTGAGGGAGGTGAGCTTTCAATACAATCTCATACTTTGCGTTTCAGGACTCCAACTGTAATGGAGCAAATGATCATAACGGAGCCCACCAGGATGCTTGAGATGCTGAAGCCCAGGGCCAGTCTGGAATTGATCTGTGCTTTCCTCTGATTCCCACGAAAGTTGGCTTGCTGGGTCTGTGGGGATGAAGGCAAGCTGGTGGGAGTGTTTCCAAGGGAGGAGGGAGATAAGGAAGGACATCCCAGGTGGAGGTGGGGAGTGCAAGACCAGGAATGGTGGTGTGGGGGAGGTAAGGGCAGGGCTCAGTCCCCCAGTGGAAAAAGGAAGAGGAGCAGTGAAGGGGACCCTGGGGAGGGACAAGGGCAGCTGCATGGTGAAGGAGGGAGTAAATTCTCCAGGAGGAACAGGAAGAGGTCCCTAGGGAGGAAGAGAGAGGTGGGGAGGAAAGGAGGAGGCACATTTGGGAACAACGGGAATTGGTGGTAGCCAAACAGTACCGACCTTGAGGGAGAAGAAGAGGGCGGGGATTGCCAGCAGAATAACGAAGAAGAAGGAAAGGATGGAGAGAAACAAATAATCCTTTTCTGGGGACTCAAGGATATCAGGACGACTGGCTGCATTGGTGTGACCTTGAACTCCAGGTTCCTGGGCTCAGTCATAGCCATGGACCTTGGCCTGAGGAGGAGACGCTGGGTGAGCAGAATCTGCAGACAGGAAATGGGTCCTGGACAGGGAACATCTAAATTCCCAAGAAATGAAGATGAGCTAAACCATCCTCTCTGCCTAGAAAGACACTGAAAACAGACACTGCCCCAAGCCAGAACCCACTACACTTCCATGTTCCTGTATAATAGCTTTACTGGCCTATGACAAAATTCAACCCTCCTCTACCCTGTCATAATTCCTCTCTGGACCCTCATTACACCTTCCATGTCTCCCTCCAACTGCTTCACTTTCGTCTTCTAAACTCTCCCCACCCCGCTCCACGCACATACACTTAAACTCACCACTCTTTTCTGATTATCCCATCTCAAACCTAGATAACGGCCCTAGGATTTCCCTGGGCTTCTCAGTTCCCGAGAATGTCCAGTTGATTTCTGTCATGGGGCGTGAGCTTCTCTACTGGCCACCTCTCATTAAGATGAGGGGCTCAGGTTAGATGTATCAGGCGCTCAGACCCAGCTTCTGACTGGTTCATTGTGTGTAAGGGGGGGTTACGTAGCCACCGCCTTTTCTTCTCGTCTTCTTTATCAATTCAGTGAATAGGGGACTGGGTTAGTCCCTTACCTTTTTTGTTGTTGACCCCAGTCTGAACTCCTGACTGGTTCAAAATATACTGTGCAGGTCCCACTTCTAGACTGGATCTAAGTGCAATGGGCAAATTTACTGGTAGTCCCACAAGGAGCCTACTGTATGCATGGCCCATGCGGGGCTTGGAGGACCAGGTGGTGACTGCGACCGACAAGATCACAGCTCTCCCGGAGTCCACAGCCCATGAGAGAGAAAGAGGGAAAACACCCAAATAAATAAACGAAACAATTTAAGGGAGAACTGAGGGCTCCAAGGAATAACTAAAATGAGAAGGAAGAGGCATGTGCGCTATGCGTGAAAGACAAGGTAACTGTCACAAATATTTATGTAGTGAGCTACATATCAGCTACATTGTGAAAATGAAAGCAGCAAACAAGAAATTTTTGTAAGTCCACTAGAAATACAAGGAGAAATGTCTAAAACCACAACCTTAGTGTGAAATCTAAATATGCCTCTTAGAAAATTTGAAAATGAAGTAGAAAAAGAATGCAAAAATACATACAGGATTTGAAGAATTTAACTAGTAAGTACAATTACAGAGTTATTTAGAAAGCTATGCCCTGAAGTAGTTACCGCACCTTCTTTAGTTATATCAAAGAAATATTTATGAAATTCATCAAGAACCTGCTTACAAATAGAAATTTCAAAATGTAGAGTTCCTGAAACCAAAAAAAAAAAAAAAAAAATCAGAAGTAAACAAAAAGGAGACTTAGAAATATTTCTATTCACAAACTAAGAGACATTCTCATAAATTATTGTCATAACCCTCGGAGATTCTGCAGGTTGGGTTCCAGGCCACTACAATAAAGTCAATATCACAACAAAGCAAGTCAAATGCATTGTTTGACTGAGTTGTTTGCAAGTTATGTTTATGCTACACTGTCGCCTATTTAGTGTGCAATAGCACTATGTCTGAAAAAAAGAGGCACACACCTTAACTTTAAGATACTTTATTGCTTAAATTTTAAAAATACTTTATTGCTAAAAGATGCTACCATCATTTGAGCTTTCAGTGAGTCATAACCCTTTTGCTGGTGGAGAATCTTGTCTCCATGTCCATGGCTGCTGACTAATCAGGGTGGTGGCGGCTGAAAGTTGACATAACTGGCAATCTCTGAAAGTAAGACAAACTGAAGTGTGCTGCACTTTCATGGATGATTTCTCTGCAGCATGTGATGCTGATTGACAGCATTTTACCCAGAGTAGAACTTCCTTCAGAATTAGAGTCAGTCCTCGGGATGCCTGGGTGGCTCAGGTGGTTAAGCAACTGCCTTCGGCTCAGGTCATGATCCCAGGGTTCTTCGATCAAGTCTCCGATGGGGCTCCTTGCTCAGCGGGGAGCCTGCTTCTCCCTCTGTCTGCCACGCCCCCTGCTTGTGTGCTTTCTCTCTCTCTCTCTGACAAATAAATAAAATCTTAAAAAAAAAAAAAAAAAAGAATTGGAGTCAGGTCTCCCAAATTCTGCTACTGCTTAATCAGGTCTATGTCATGGTCTAAATTCTTTGTTGTCGTTTCAAACAGCATCTTCACCAGGAGTAGATTCCATCTCAAGAAACCGCTTTCTTTGCTCATTCATAAAGGCAGAGGCTTTAACCCACTGGGCTATCCAGGTGCCCCACTCAGGCTCCACTTCTAAGCTCTTGCTATTTCCACCACATCTGCAGTGACTTTCTCCACTGAAGTCCTGAACCCCTCAAAGTCATCAAGGGGTATTGGAATCAAATTCTTCCTAACTCCTGTCATGAATCAGAATGGCATATAGAACAGTGGATTGTTGGGGCACCTGGGTGGCTCAGTGGGTTAAGCCTTTGCCTTCGGCTCAGGTCATGATCCCAGGGTCCTGGGATCGAGCCCTGCATCAGGCTCTCTACTCAGTAGGAACCTGCTTCCTCCTCTCTCTCTCTCTCTGCCTGCCTCTCTGCCTACTTATGATCTTTGCCTGTCAAATAAATAAATAAAATCTTAAAAAAAAAAAACAGTGGATCTTTTCCAAAGGTTTCCAATTTATTTTGCCAGTCCATCAGGGGAACCACTATCTATGGCAGCCATAGCCTTATAAAATGGATTTCTCAAATGAGACCCGGAAGTCACAATGACTGCTTGATCCATGGGCTGCAGAATGGATGATGTATCAGCAGGTGTGAAAACAACATGAACTCACTGTCCATCTCCGTCAGAGCTCTTGGCTGACCAGGTGCTTTGTCCATGAGCAGTAATATTATTTTGAAAGGAATCTTTTTCTTTTTTCCCCTGAGCAGTAGGTCTCAACAGTGGACCTAAACTATTCTGTAGACCATGTTGTAAATAGACGTGCTGTCATCTAGGCATTTTGTTTCACTTAGAGAGTCCAGACAGAGTAGATTTAGCATCATCCTTAAGGGCCCCAGGACTGGGGGTGGGGGGTCAATCAGCACTGATTTCCACTTAAAGTCACCAGCAGCACTAGCCCCTTGGCAAGAGAGTCAGACTGTGCTTTGAAGCCAGGCATTGAATTTTCCTCTCTAGCTCTGAAAGTCCTAGATAGCATCTTCTTCCAATAGATGGCTTGTTTCACCTACAATGAAAATCTGTTCCTTAAGTGTAGCCACCTTCACAAATTAGCTAGCTCTTCTGGAGAACTTGCTGCAGCTTCTACATCACCATTTGCCTCACCGTGCAGGTGTTTTGTTTTGTTTTGTTTTTATGTCATGGAGATGGTTTCTCTCCTTCTCTCCTCTGCTAGCTTCAAACTTGTCTTTTGCAGCTTCTCCACCTCTCTCAGCCTTCAGAGAATTGAAGAAAGTCAGGGCCTTGGTCTGGAGTAGGTGTTGGCCTAAGGGAATATTGTGGCTGGCTTTATCTTCTATCCAGACCATTAAAACCTTTTCCATATCAGCAATAAGGCTGTTTCACTTTCTGATCATTTGTGAATTCACTGGAATAGCACTTTTAGTTCCCTTCCAGAATGTTTCCTTTGCCTTCACAACTTGACTGTTTGGCACGAGAGGTCTAGCTCTTGGCCTGTCCCACCTTTCAATATGCCTTCCTCATTGAGTTTAATCATATCTAGCTTTTTATTGAAAAGCCATTTCATGTGAACACTTACAAGCCACTGTAGGGTTATTAACTGCCCTCATTGCCATACTGTTTTGTCCCAGGGCGTAGGGAGAATGGAGGAGAGGGAGAGAGGTGAGAGAACAGCTTCTGGTTGGTAGAGCAGTGAACACAGAGTATGCATCCATTAAGCTTGTCCTCTTATATGGGCACAGTTCGTGGCACCCCGAAAAGCAAATTACAATAGTAACATCAAAGATCACTGATCACAAATTACTGTAACAAATATAATAGTAACGAAAAAGTTGGAAATATTTTGAGGATTACCAAAATGTAGCACAGAGACATGACCTGAGCAAATGCCTTGGAGAAATGGAGTCGACAGACTTGCTTGATGCAAGCTTGCCACAAACTTTCAATTTGTAAAACACATGATATGTACGAAGTGCAATAAAATGATGTGTGCCTGTATACAATTCAGTGGCTGCTATTATAGTCACAGAGTTGTGCATCCATCACCACATATCTGGTCTTAGCCTACCAAAGGCCTTGAGAATTGAACTATGGGATAAGCCATCGCTTAGATCTCAGTGCTATTTAAACCTCATTCCTAGGTGGTGAATATATGAGACAAGATTAAATAGCACTGTAAAAGCTCTAAAACCTGAGCTTACATTGAAACTACAGCCCACAAAAAACAGATCTGAACTTGAAGAACGGATCTAATTGGATCTACTATCTGTTAAAACAAACAAACAAAAAAATCCATGTAATCTAAACAAAATTGTTCAGAATAAATCCAAAATTACACAGAAAAAACTAAAAAAGTTTTAAAAAACTAAAAACTAAAAAAAACTTAAAAAACTAAAAAAAGTCTAACAAATTATCAAGGAAAAAGACAATCAACATACAGTAATCCCTAGAGGACTCAGATGTTAGGATTATCAGACAGATTTTATAACAACTATAAGGGTGAATAATCTTGAAATAAAAGGAAAGATAGAAAGTCTATAAAGATAACCAAATAGAATTTTAGAACTAAAAAATGCAATAATTGATATTTTTTAAAAAGATTTTATTTATTTATTTGAGAGAGAGTGAGAAAGATAGATCATGAGCAGGGGGAAAGGATATAGGGAGAAGCAGACACCCCTCTGAGCAGGGACACACCCTCTCCCCCTGCTCCCCACCCGCCCCATTGCAGGATTCAGTTCCAGGACCCTGGGATCAAGACCTAAGCCGAAGGCAGACCTAACTGACTGAGCCAGCCAGGAGCCCCAATAGCTGAAAATTTTTTTAAAACCACTATATGAACTCAATAGCCAATACAGTTGACAGAGGAGAGAATGAGCAAACCTGAAGATTGTTAAATATAAAGTTTCCAGTTTGGGGGCATGTGGGTAGCTCAGTCAGTTAAGTGTCTGCCTTCAGCTCAGATCATTATCCCAGGGTCCTGGGGTTAACCCCCACATCACGCTCCCTGCTCACTAGGAGTCTGCTTCTCACTCTTCCTCTCCCTTTGCCCTTCTCCCCCCAGCTCATCTTGTCTCTCTGTCTCAAATAAATAAAATAAAATCTTTTAAAGAAAGAAATTATCCACTTTGCACAATAGAGAAAAATAGATTAAGAAAAATTAACAGAGCCCCAGAGACCTGTAGGACAGTTTCAAGAAGTCTAACATTCATGTCATCAGTTTCAGGAGAGGAGAAAGAATGTTGTAGGAAAAAAAAAAAAAAGAAACAAACAAACAATAATGGCTGTAAACTTCCCAAGTTTGGTGAAAGACATAAACTTACAGACTTAAAAAGCCCAGTGAATCCCAAATAGCATAAACCTAAAGGAATCCACACACACAAACATAATACTAAAACCTCTGAAAACACAGAAGGAAATCCTCAGGACCGGGGTTAGATACAGAGTTCTTAGATGTGATACTAAAAACACAGTCATAAAGAGACAAATTTGAAACTGGCTGTTGTTGCAATTGAATACATATGCTCTGCAAAAGAAAAAAAAATTGAAAAGACAAGTAACAGCCTGGATAAAAATGTTTACAAATCGCATATCTGAAAAAGAACTTGTATCAGAATTACAAGAAGGAAACCAACAATATAATTTAAAAATGGGAGAAAAGATTTGAACAATCCTTCACTAAAGAGACTATAAGAACATCAAATAAGCACATGAAAAATTTGCAAAATCATTAGGTATTGGGGAAACGAATATTAAAACTTTGATTAGAATAGTTCAAGTCAAAAAGGGTAACAATATCAAGTGCTTGTGGAGACGTGGAGACCTGGAACCCTCATTCATTGCTGGCGGGAGTGAAAAATGGTATAGTGTTCTGCAAAAACAGATTGGAAGCTTATTATAAAGTTAAACACACATTTATCCTATGACACAGCAACCCCACTGCTGGGTATTTACCCTAGATAAATGGAAACATGTTCACAGAAAGTTTTAGGAGAATATTTACAAATACTCTATTCACAATCTCCAAAAATGGAAACAATTCAAATGTACCTCAATGAGGGGGTGGATAAATAAATTGTACAGACCAATACATTGGAATATTACTCAGAAGTTATGTGAAACAGACTGGTGATATACTCAACAACTTGGATACATCTCAGAGGCCTTAGGCTAACGGAGAGAAGCCACTTTCAAAAGATTATATACCAAGAGTGATGTCCATGAGAATGACAGAGTAAGGAATTTCAAAATCCCATCTTTCCATGAAAGCAGTGAATAAACCAAGAAAAACTGTCAAAATCAACTTTATCAGAATCAAGCAGCAAGCAGGCCAATGCTTAATTAGGTGAAAATAAAAACCCACCAGTGTCAGTAAGGGAGCTTTGTGGTGTTTTTAACTTATCCTGGAACCACCTCCCATTCCCCACATCAATTGTAGCCTTGAAGACAACAGCCCACATTCCCAGTACAAGTTCTTAGTACCTATCCTTAGGTACTAGATATAAAATTCATTCTCAAAGAATCATGGCTGTTGCTTTGACCTGTCTGGTGGTCCCCTTAAAGACCAGCTCAAAAGACTTGCCTTTATTTCCTCTAACTGAGAACAATCCTAGGGATGAGGCAGCTACTAGAGGTGGGGGAGGTGTCCAAGGCAAGTTGAACAACTAGGCTAGAGGGAAAACAGTTGGGGCAAACCACAAACCAACCAAAGAGCTTTAGAGGAAAAGCTGGGGAATGAGAAGCTTGGGGAACAAGGGTGTAGAAAAGCTCCCACATATTTCTGGGAATCTAGAAGTCAATGTTTTTGTCCACTGGGCAGGGAACCTGCTTAAGATTCTCTCTCTCTCCCTCTGCTCTCTTCCCCACATTGTGCAAGCATGCACGCATGCTCTCACTCTCTTTAAAAAATTAATAGACACATCCCTGAGGAGATTCAGACATTAGATTTATCAGCTAGAGATTTTTAAATCAACTAAAATAGACTCAAAGAACTATAGGAAACCATAAGAATGTGAAATACACAATATCAATACAGAGAAATCATAAAAAGGAACCAAATAGAAGTTTGGGAGTTAAAAAAGACATTATCTGAAATGAGAAATTCAGTAGAAAGATGCAAAAGCAGAGTTGAGCTAACAGAAGAAATAATCAGTGAACTTGAAATAGATCACTTGAGATTACCTGGCTGAAAAACAGAAAGAGAAAATTATGAAGAAAAATGAACATCGCCTAAGACACCTGTGGGACCCCACCAAATGTATCATTACCTGCATAGCAGGAGTCTCAGAGGGAGAAGAGAGAAAGAAAACTGAGTGATTATGGATATTGGGGAGGGTATGCGCTATGGCGAGTACTGGGAAGTGTGTAAACCTGGCGATTCACAGACCTGTACCCCTGGGGCTAATAATACATTATATGTTAATAAAAAAAAATTTTAGATGGGGAAAAAAGAACAGTGAGTAAAGAATATTTGAAGAAATAATGGCCAAAAAACTTTCCAAATTCATTAAGTATTTTTAGAGGTGGTGGGGGAGAAAGAGTGGTGGTGGATGCTTGAGATTCTCTCACCCTCTGCCCCTCCCCCTGCTTGCACGCTATAAACAAATAAAATAAATAAATAAAATCTTTTTTAAAATGCTCCAAATATATACTGTCTACACTTCAGAGCCAAGGACATAAATAGGTTGAGAGTGAAAGGATGGGAAAATATATTCCATACAAATAGTAACCAAAAGAGAGCTGGAGTCACTACCCTAATATCAGAAAAATAGACGCTAAAACAAAAATTATTATGAGATTAAAAAAGGACATTATATAATGATAAAAGAGACAATCCATCAAAGATATACCAGTCATAAGCATATATTCACCTAACACAGAGTTCCACAATATATGAGGCAAAAACAGAAGTGAAGGGAAACCAGACAGCCCAACAATAATGGTGGGCTATTGAAATAGTGGGCTATGTGAAATAATACTTCAACACCTCAATTCCAATAATGGAAACAGAAGACCTGAACAATACTTTATATTAACTAGACCTAACAGACATCTTTAGAACATCCACCCAACAAGAGAGGAATATGCATTCCACACAAGTGCACATGGAACATCCTTAGGAAAGGTCAAATGTCAGACCAAAACAAATCCAAATATATACACATAAACATTGAAATAACATAAAGTATGTTCTCTAACCACAATGGAATGAAATTAGAAATCAGTAAGGGCAGAACATCTGAAAAATTTGAATATGTGGAAATTAAACAAGACACTCTTAAACAACCAAGGAGTCAAAGAAGAAATCAAAGGAAAATTAAAAAATGCTTTTGGGTGAATGAAAACAAAAACACAACATACCAAAACTTAGTGCATGTGGTAAAAGCAGTGCTCATAGGGAAATTCATAGCTGTAAATTTCTACATTAAAAATGAAGACATATCTCAAATCAACAACCTAACCTTCCATCTTAAGTAACTATAAAAATAAGAAAAAACTCAACCAGAAGCAAGCAGAAGGAAAGAAATACTAAAAATTGCAGAGGCAATAAATGAAACCAAGAATAAACAGAGAAAATCAGTGAAACCGAAGTAGTTCTTTGAAAAGAACAAAACTGGCAAACTTTAAGCTAGACAGGCCAAGAAAAAGAGAAGACCCAAATTACTAAAATCAGAAATACTTTCAAAAGTGAAGACATCACCACCAACCTTAAAGAAATAAAAAGAATTATAAGAGAATACTAAGAACAATTACACACCAACAAATCAGATAACCTAAATGAAATGCACAAATTCCTGGAAAGCCATAAACTACCAAAACTGACTCATAAATAAAACAGACATTCTGAGTTAACCAATAACAAGTAGAAAGTAAATCAGTTTAAAACCAAGCCAAACCAAAGGACAACAACAAAAACTTCCAACAGAGAAATCCCAGACCCAGAAAGCTTTACTGGTGAATTCTATCAAATGTGTAAAGAATTAAAATGAATCCTTTTCAAACTCTTGCAAAAAAGAGAAGAGGACAGAATACTTCCTAACTTATTCCATGGGATCAATGGTATCCCGATATCAAGCCATACAAAGTGGGGCGCCTGGTGGCTCAGTGGGTTAAGCCTCTGCCTACGGCTCAGGTCATGGTCTCAGGGTCCTGGGATCGAGCCCCACATCGGGCTCTCTGCTCAGCTTCCCCCTCTCTCTCTGCCTGCCTCTCTGCCTACTTGTGATCTCTCTGTCAAATAAATACATAAAATCTTAAAAAAAACAAACAAACAACAAAACCAGTACAAAGATATCAGGAGAAAAGAAGAACAGACCAATATCCCCTATGAATACAAAGGCAAAAATCCTCAACAAAATACTAGCCAACCAAATCCAGCAGCATGGTAAAAGGATTATACCCCATGAGCAATTGGATTCATCCCAGGAAAGCAAGGTGGCTTAACATACGAAACTCAATCAAGGTAATATACCACATTAATAGAATGAAGGGGAGAAAACAGGATTATCTCAAGTGGGACAGAAAAAGTGCTGGACAAAACTGAATATCCCTTCATGATTTAAAAAAAAAACAAAACAATCAGAATGTTAGAAATAGAGGGTAACTAGCTCAACCTGACAAAGGGCATCTAGGGAAATCCCACAGTTAACATCATATTTAATAGATAAAAGACGTGATGCCCTCCCCACTAAGATCAGGAACAAGACAAGGACATCTGCTCCTACCACTCCTATTCAACACTGAATAGTTCCAGCTGAGGCAATTTGGCAAGGAAAAGAAATAAAAATCATCCAAATAGGAAAGGAGGAATCTTTAACAATTTCTGTTCACAGATGACATGATCCTATGCTTGGAAAAATTCTAAAGAATACACACACACACACACACACACACACAAACTGTAATAGTTACTAAATTATTTCAGCGAAGTTTCACAATAACTAAGATCAACATGTAAATATCAATTGTATTTTAGTACACTAGCAATGAACAATCTGAAAATGAGATTAAGAAAACCATCCCATTCACAAAACCATCAAAAAGAATACTTAGAAATAAATTTAATCAGGGGCGCCTGGGTGGCTCAGTGGGTTAAAGCCTCTGCCTTCGGCTCAGGTCATGATCTCAGGGTCCTGGGATCCAGTCCCCGCATTGGGCTCTCTGCTCAGCAGGGAGTCTGCTTCCTCCTCTCTCTCTGCCTGCCTCTCTGCCTGCTTGTGATCTCTCTCTCTCTCTCTGTCAAATAAATAAATAAAATCTTAAAAAAAAGAAAGAAATTTAATCAAAGGAGGTACAAGACATACACCCTAAAAACTGTAAAACAAATCTTAAAGAAACTGAAGAAGGGTTAAAATAACTGAGATCTCTTGCATTCATTGATTCTAAGGCATAGTACTTTTTTTTTTTTTTTTGACAGAAATCACAAGTAGGCAGGGAGACAGTCAGAGAGAGAGGAGGAAGCAGGCTCTCCGCAGAGCAGAGAGCCCGATGCGGGGCTCGATCCCAAAACCCTGGGATCATGACCTGAGCTGAAAGCAGAGGCTTTAACCCACTGAGCCACCCAGGTGCCCCCTAAGGCGTAGTACTTTTCAGATGCTAATACTCTCCCAATTATTCTACAGGTTCAATGCAACCTCTACCAAAATTTCAATTGCCTTCTTTTTTTTTTTTAACTTTTTAAAAGATTTTATTTACTGAGATAGAGCATGAGCAGGGGAGAGGGACAGAGGGAGAAACAGGCTCCCCACTGAGCAGAGAGCCAGATGTGGGACTCTGTCCCAGGACCCCGGGATCATGACCTGAGCCGAAGGCAGACACTTAACCCACTGAGCCACTCAGGGGCCCCTCAACTGCCTTCTTCACAGAAATGGACAAACTAATTCTAAAAATCATACAGAACTGCAAGGGACCATGAATAACAAAAACAATCTTGAAAAACAAAGTTGGAGGACTCTCATTTCCTGCTTTCAAAGATTTGATTAAAGCTACAGTAATTCCAAAGAGTAACTGCACTGGCCTAAGGGTAGACATATTGATCACTACAGGAGAATTGAGATTGAAATAAACCCATGCATCTATGGTCAGTTTTGGTGTACCAAGGGTACCAAGTTCAGGGATCCAGGGACATATCACCACCAGGGTTCTGGGGCATGACCTACAGGATCTAAAGGGCAGCAGACTGAGGATGACCACGGCCAGGGAAAGGGTCTCAGCACAATGGCAAGAAGAATGGACAGCAGAGACATCAGTGAATGGAGACCAGGCTGAACCAACTGTGCAGGTCAGAGGAGCCTGAAAGGTGGGGCAGCCTGGTCCCCACACCACCCCACTGCTCCAGTATGTTTCCTTACTGTCCTCTACCTAGAGTTTCCTAATTTCCCTCCCTTTTTTTTTTTTTAAGATTTTATTTATTTGACAGACAGAGATCACAAGTAGGCAGGGAGGCAGGCAGAGAGAGAGGAGGAAGCAGGCTCCCTGCTGAGCAAAGAGCCCGATGCGATTTGGGGCTCGATCTCAAGACCCTGGGATCATGACCTGAGCCAAAGGCAGAGGCTTTTTTTTTTTTTTTAAAGATTTTTATTTATTTATTTGAAAGACAGAAATTACAAGTAGGCAGAGAGGCAGGCAGAGAGAGAGAGGAGGAAGCAGGCTCCCTGCCGAGCAGAGAGCCCGATGCGGGGCTCGATCCCAGGACTCTGGGATCATGACCTGAGCCGAAGGCAGAGGCTTTAACCCACTGAGGAAGGCAGAGGCTTTAACCCACTGAACCACCCAGGCGCCCCCTCCCTCCTTTTTTTTTTTTTTTTAAGATTTTATTTATTCATTTGACAGAGAGAGATCACAAGTAGGCAGAGAGGCAGGCAGAGAGAGTGAGAGGGAAGCAGGCTCCCCGCCAAGCAGAGAGCCCGACGCGGGACTCGATCCCAGGACCCTGAGATCATGACCCGAGCCGAAGGCAGCGGCCCAAACCACTGAGCCACCCAGGCGCCCCCCCTCCCTCCCTTCTTGATTTATCCTTCCTGTCCCCAGCAACTCTCCCTGACACCCAAAGGCTCTCTCCCTGTCCTCCACAACACTGTTTCTGTCCCAGTGAATGTTCTCTGTCCTCATTTAAATCTTCCCATAATCTTTTCATGTCTCCTTATGACCTTGCCTTTTGCCATTATGATGACACTGTCTCCTGGTAACACCCCATACGCACTCTTTATCCCTCTACAAAAGCTCCCCCATTTACCCTGCAGTGTGTCCCCTATAAGCTCTCCCAGTCCTCCTATAACCCTCTCCCATTCCCCCATCACCCCTTCTCTGTCCTTCCTTAATTTGACCCTGGTCCCCTACGTCTCCTTCCTTTATCCTCTAACCAGCTCTCTTTCTTCCTCACCCCTCTCTGTCCACACACGATCCTACCCTGGTCTTTAACTTCCCCACTCTTTTTCCATAACGCTCCACTTAACCTCACTAAGGAACTAGGGCCGAGCCTCCAATCCCTCAGGCCTGGAAGTTGCCACGGTGGGGAATGACGTCATGGGGCGTGGTCTCTATGCTCTACAATACTTCCTTTGCCCTTATTTCCTCGATGCGATTGGCTGTTAAAATAGAAAGTGTGGAGTCCAAAGTGTTCAGTTCAGACTTCTGCTTCCTTCCCTTAAAAATGAGGCTGGCACCGAGGAAAACATCTTCCGCTGAAAGAATTGGGTGGGGCCTTAGTTATTTGCATTTATCCTCCAGCCTGAACTCCTGAACAGCCTGATTGGTTCAACGTGTAAAATATGTGGGTCTCACTCACCACCAAGTATATTCGTGACTGAACCTTTGACTGGTTCCGTGCATACGGAGGACAGGATTTATTAATTCATTAAACATATTTTAATTAGAAGCCTACTGTGTGTCAGGTCCTGTGCTCAGTCACCAGCGAAGAGTGGTGACCAAAGCAAACAAGGCTGTGGTTCTTCTGGGGTTAACAATTAATGGGGGAGATGGAAGATAAACAGCCAGATAACTCAGAGGACTTCAGAATAGACCAGTGGCTATGATGGTAATAGAAGGAGGGAGGCCTGACAGAAGAGGGAGGGACCATTTGAGCTCAGATGTGCAGGATGAACTAGACAAGAGCAGATCTGGGGAAATGAAAGAGTTCCAGGCAGGAGGGCAGCAAGTGCAAAGGTCCTGAGGTGGGAGTGAGGTTCGTGTGTTCCAGGAGCAGGAACAAGAGCCTATGGTTGGAGTGGGGGAATCATGAGGGGAGGATGTGAGGGAGGGTAGAAAGCAGACTAGGCAGGGTTTGGACATCTGAATGAGGGTTTGGACATCTGAATGAGGGTTTGGATTTGATCCTAAGGGCCACAGGAACCTCCTAGAGGCTGTAAATCTGGGAGAGATGAGATGTGATTTGGATTGTGGAGAAGCTCTGGCTGCCCTGAACAGAATGAAAAGTGGGAGGCAGTAGGTTCCTCATTTGCCAGGAACCTTAAACCCTCACAAAGCAGAAGCTGGGTTGAGGGGTGAGCAGGGCAGGTGTCAAGAAGGTGCCCTCACTTCCAACCTTCATAGGAGCATTCTCTGAGGTAAGGCATGACTGGCTATGGTCTGTCCAATTTTCAGCTAATCTGGGTCGTCCCTTTCCTGCCCTGCTCAACCAACTTTGGTGTAGGTCCAGGAAAAGCAAAGTCCTCTCAACTCTTATCCTGGGGTCTTAAGAGTCACCAGGACACACTTCTTCCCCTCCCCTATACAAATCTGTATCACCAGGCCCCTGCAGACCTCACAAACCTCAGCTCTACCCTCTCTCCTCTGACTCACTTTACCCCAAACTAAAGCCCCCTGAAACAGTGTCTTGCCGTGCCATTGGAGCCAGGTGCAAAAGGAAAAATGTGCACCCTATTATATACATGTTTTTAACCAGTTAGTTTTTTCGGAATATAAAAGTAGCTCAAAATATATTTAAAGAAAAGTAGTTATATTAAAACATACAGTTGGGGCACCTGGGCGGTGCAGTGGGTTAAAGCCTCTGCCTTCGCCTCGGGTCATGATCCCAGAGTCCTGGGATGGAGTCCCACATCGGGCTCTCTGCTCAGCAGGGAACCTGCTTCCCTTCCTCTCTGTCTACTTGTGATCTCTGCTGTCAAATAAATAAAATCTTTTAAAAAATAGTTACTTTTAAGTTTACATATTTTACTTATACTCTTATAACTAATTTGTTACAATCTTATTTTCCTAGCTTTAATGAAAGCAAACTCATCAATAATATTTTCAAAATTTCTTTATCTTGTTTTCAACTGAGAGAATTGCCATATTGACAATTTCCTTTGAATAAATAATTTTAAAATGACTTCAGCTTACTGAAATATCGTATTTTTTTTAAGATTTTGCTTATTTATTTGAGAGACAGAGCAGGTGAGAGAGCACAAGCAGGGGATGCGGCAGAGGGAGAAGCAGGCTCCTCGCTGAGCAGGAAGCCCAATGCGGTGCTCGATCCCAGGACACCAAGATCATGACCTGAGGCAAAAGCAGATGCATAACAGACTGAGCCACCCAGGCATCCCCTGAAACTGCTTTCATAGGACATCAGTGCATTGTTTAAAAAAAAAAAAAAAAAAAAAAACACTCTCAAGTTCACTTTCAAATTTGGATAAGATTGTCCTAAGCAAAAATTTGTGCATGGGGTTTAGAAGATCCAAAGCTGACTCTGATAAGACAAGTTATTTATGTACCGTACTGCTTACAACTATTTCAGATTAAATGTCACACTACTTGAAGCACCAGAATATTTAAGATCCAACTTACCAGGAGATTAATTTTTCTGTGGGTAAAAACTTTAAATCTTGGGGCGCCTGGGTGGCTCAGTGGGTTAAGCCGCTGCCTTCGGCTCAGGTCATGATCTCGGGGTCCCAGGATCGAGTCCCGCATTGGGCTCTCTGCTCAGCAGGGAGCCTGCTTCTCCCTCTCTCTTTCTCTCTGCCTGCCTCTCTGTCTACTTGTGATCTCTCTGTCAAATAAAATAAGTAAATCTTTTAAAAAAAATTTTTAAATCTTAAGACACTGGGGCGCCTGGGTGGCTCAGTTGGTTCAGCATCTGCCTTCCGCTCAGGTCATGATCCCAGGGTCCTAGGATCAAGGCCTGGATTGGGCTCTGCCCTCATAGGGGAGCCTGCTTGTCCCTCTGCCCCTCCTCCTGCACATGCACACACTCTCTCTCTAATAAAAAAATCTTAAAGAAAAATTAAGACACTTTAATTTTTCATATCACTATTTCAGTGTAAAACTAGGATGTCTATAATCTACTTAATTTGTATTAATTATTACATTATAAAAGTGATGAGCACTTTGATCATCTCTAGTGATTAATACATTTTCAATTTTTTTACTTTTCTTTTTTGTTTATATTCAAATTTGGCACATCTGTTCATATCTCTTGCTGTTCATCCAACATATTTTCGAAGTAACTTTCATTTATTGTAAGCAAAGGACTCGACCTTCTATTGAGCTTTATATACAGACATCTTTTTTAAAGTATAGAACTTTACTAACTTTTCTACCTGTTCAATAGATTTTCCCGTACAGATAGATAGCATAGATACTAGTAATCTATTTGCACCAAGATGTTCCTGATTTCAGCATAATGTATTTTGTCATCTGATCTCATATCTTTTAACGAACACCTTTAATTTTTGTGCAGTGCCTTGATTTCTTTTGATCTTAAAAGTCACTGAGTATCCATACATGTTTTACAGTGTTTTTTGGCAAAGTATATATTCTTTTGTACAATTCTAAAGAAGGTTATTGTATTTAAATTCACTGAAGCAGTGTTTTTTTTTTAAAGATTGTATTTATTTATTTGACACAGAGAGAGATCACAAGTAGGCAGAGAGGCAGGCAGAGAGAGAGGGGGAAGCAGGGTCCCGGCTGAACAAAGAGCCTGATGCGGGGCTCAATTCCAGGACCCTGAAGATCATGACCCGAGCCGAAGGCAGAGACCCAACCCACTGAGCCACCCAGGCGCCCCTGAAGCAGCATTTTTGCATATTAAATTAAGAGTATGAGCTGAGTAAGATACATACTTAGCAGAATCACGTTTTGGGGAGATACTGCTTTGTACACCTTGTACATATTTGCTGTTATCATACCTTACTTTGTACTTAACTGTCATGTCTCCTAGGCCTCCTCTGGTGGGTAAGATTCTCACTTGTTTTTAATGACCTCGGTGTTTAAGTCAGGTATTTAAGGATAACACCCCGCTGAGCAGGGAGTCCAATTCAGGGCTTGATCCCAGGACCCTGAGATCATTACCCGAGCCCAAGGCTGACATCTTCATCATGTCACATAATTACGATGCTTTTTTGTGGTGAGAACATTTAAGATCCACTCTTTCAGCAACTTTCAAGTATATGACAGATAGATAACATAATATAAATATAATATATAATCACTATGTTGTACATTATATCCCCAGAACTTATTTACCTTCTAACTGGAAATTGTACCCTGTGAAGGCTCAGCTCTTCACTAGCCCTGCTGACAGACGAGGGAGGAGGGGGGTAAATCCAGATGACTAGAGACAACCTCCACATCCAGAGCCCACTGGAATTATTCAGACAAGTCAATCTTTAGCCTGCTTGCCCTGCTTTGGCATGCCTTTCCTGCCAAAAACCACTAGAAAGGCATTTTGCCCAGGTCATCCCCTCACCTCCTCTGTGTCCTGGCTGACCTTGGCCCTTCTGTTGCTCTGCACAGCGTGGCGTGCCCCTTCCTCTTAGGAACTATGAGTAAGGATCTATCTTTTCAATGGCAGTCATCTCCTGATCTGCTGACCTCACCATGCCTGAATAATAATAAAGCCTACATTTTATTTATTTTTTTAAAAAGATTTTATTTATTTGAAAGAGAGAGAGAATGAGAGAGCACAAGCAGGGGGAGCAGCAGAGGGAGAGGGAGAAGCAGGTTCCCTGTGGAGCAGGGAGCCCAACATGGGGACTGGGATCAAGACCTGAGCTGAAGGCAGATGCTTAACCAGCTGAGCCACCCAGGTGCCCCTAAAGCCTACATTTTAAAAGAAGCTGTACCATTTCATTTCCACCAGCAGTGAATAAGAGTTCTAATTTTTCCACATCTTTACCTACACTTGTTATTTTTCTTAAAAGAAAAAAAAAGCATTAGTATAGCCAACCTAGTGGCTGTGAAGTGATACGCCATTGTGGCTCTGATCTGCATTTCTCCAATGACCAATGATGTTGCGCATCTTTTCATGTGCTTATTGGCCACTTGTATATCTTCTTTGGAGAAGGACAACCGCCAAACTGCTTGCTGTCAGAAAGATCCCTACACATTTGGTGAACAGAAGTGTCAGAAGTGGAGTATTCTGTATGAGTAGTAAAGGAGGCAAACAGAAAGAAATACTGGGATTTTCCTTACACAGATGTTAATTTGCTTTTTTCACTCTCATTTTCTCATGAGTATACAGAGTTTTGCAAGAGCTAGTATGCTACGTGATACACAGCAACAGACTGAATGCAGAAGCCAGTGTGAGAATCCAGTTATCTTCTATTCGGCTAGACAGTAAAGAAATTTGCAAAAATGTAAAACAGTGCCACTCCGCTCACAAATGTTTTGGAACATATAGTTATTTTCATGACACTGTTACTTGTATTAGCATGCAAAGGTTTTTTACTGTTATTTTAAAATTAATAAACAGTTCATTTTTCCAGCTTTAAGCCCGATATAGAAAATGCCAGTAGATACAACTCACATAAGCAAAAGCTTTTGGAGGGTTCTCAAAAAATTTAAGAGTGAAAGAGGTCTTGAAACCAAAGAGTTTGAGAACTGATGTTTCAGGGTCGTCATCAGCACGAGGAGGCATCCTGCTTCCCGGCGCCCTTGCCTGCCAGCAGTGCCACACACTGGAGGTCGGAGGAACTGCAGGGCATCACCTGCTTGTGGTCTTAATACCTACTGATCGGAACGTACCTTATCTTCAGAGGTCTGGGCATCAGCCACGCAGCTCCCCCTTCTCTAAGTCCTGTAACACCACCTCTTCATTTTGTCCTCCCAGCTCTAGGAGTAGGAATGGAGTTACCTTAGTCTTTTTCTTTCGCTCTTACAGGATTCCAATCCCTGTGTGGCCAACCTCTGTTTCAAATCCCCTCTTTTGCAAATACCTATGGTGTCTGTTGGCTTGACTGAATTCTTTTTTTTTTTTAATTTTTAAAATTTAAAAAAATTTTTATTAACATATAATGTATTATTAGCCCCCAAGAGTACAGGTGAATCGCCAGGTTTACATACTTCATAGCACTCACCATAGCACATACCCTCCTCAATGTCCATAGCCCAACCACCCTCTCCCTACCCCCCTACCCCCAGCAACCCTCAGTTTGCTTTGTGAGATTAAGAATCTCTTATGGTTTGTCTCCCTCCCAATCCCAGTTGTTTCATTTATTCTTTTCCTACCTCCCACCCCCCCAAAAGTAAAAGAATGAAATAAGAAAAAGAACAAGAAAAAATAGAGACACAATAAAGAGATAATATTCATCAAATCTGTCCACTGTCTTTAGTCATCATAACTTTCCCAGGTTAATCCCAGCTGCCATCTACACTATAAAGACTGGGCACTGTCATCACTGCTCAAGACCTAACCTCCAGAATATACAACCCGCCCCCACTCTCGTATCTATTTCTGCCCAGAAATGAGCACTAGAAGTGGAAGATGTCCTAGTTCTTATCTTGATGGAGATCCTGAATAGTACTCTCAATTCATTCTACAAAGCCATGCATTCTTTCCACCATCATCCCCTAATAGATCAAGAAAGCCAACTGGGAAGTGAACTGTTACACAGCAAGGACATATTCAGGTCAAATGCTTTTCCTGAGTTTACCTGTTATTATGTGCACATAAATACACCTTCTATTTTCAGTCTCTTGCTAGCTAACCCTCCAGCTAAGGGACCCACCAGCTAAAGATCACTGTAGTCAAGGGATTTACCTGATGAGGGATTCCTGAGCTCAGAAATACAGAACGCAGACAAGTTACCATATCAAAGCCACCTCAGACTAAAGATTCACTAGTCAAGAGGACCTCATCCCCAATCCAAGGTTCCCACCATCCGTGGGACCTGCCAGAAACCAATCTTCATTCTTCATCCCACCCAACCTTGAGTTCTGTCTCCCCTCACCTCATATTTTTTGCTCTGGACTATCCATCTTGTCCCTTAAAATGCTCTGAGCTAATTACTCATTCTGTCAAGCAGATCACCATGCACTAGTCACCAATAAAGGGAGAGAGGGCTCGAAATACGTGGAGGGTAGCAAAGATCATCACAATGTCAACCACCAGAAATACAAGTCCAAACACTTCTGCCCACTGAATCTTGGTCTCAGAGCTGCCAAGGAAGACACAATACAGTCCGGCACTGGAGGAGACACTTCTGCTCACATGAAGAAGAGACAGCACAGGACCAGCTCCAACAGTGGGTGTCTGGGCAGCCCGTGCGATTGGCCTTTATGAAATCCTCTTGGGCCACAGCAGAAGGACCCTGATCCCTCCTTCATGGAGTCTGAAATACTAAAAGCTTGGGTCGGGCCTGAGGGCACAGGCACTTAAGTAGAACAAAGGAATACACGATGAGCCTGAAATAGGGAGAGATATTCCCACATGAGGTGATGAACCCTGAAGGCTGTGTGGGCTTGTTAGCTCTTGGTCAGACAATGTTCCAGGCCCAAGGCCTATTCTTCTGTGGCAGGCAGAGGTTGAAAGACTATGCACACGAAGACATTCCCTGAAGACTTTCCCGGTCCCTGGAGTGTGTGTCTCTTGGGCTGTTCTTCGTGATTCTAAGTCCACGCCTGGACTTCAATATGGTTGTGTCTTTGACAAATCACCCTGGAATCTATATTTGTGGACTTCACTGTGTCATCTCCTACCCACTTACAAGTCTCTACAGATTGGCTTCTCACACCCTCCACTCCCCTAAACCAACCAGCGAAGGGAAACATCAACTAAAACCCAGTGGCATTAGCATCCATTGATAGTTCTTCCCTGAGTCAGTAATTACTGTGGTGTTTGAAATGGCTGCTAGTTTTCTTTTTCTTTTTTTTTTTTAGGATTTATTTATCCATTTGACAGAGATCATAAGTAGGCAGAGAGGCAGGCAGAGAGAAAGGGAAGCAGGCTCCCTGCTGAGCAGAGAGCCCCATGTGGGGCTCGATCCCAGGACCTTGGGATCACGACCTGAGCGGAAGGCAGAGGCTTTAACCCACTGAGCCACCCAGGCACCCCCGGCTGCTCGTTTCCTAGCAATGCATAACAAACGCCCTCAAACTTAGTTATTAACTCACAGTTCTGTAAGTCAGAATGTCTGCATTCTCTAGAACATTCAGAATCTCACAAAGCTAAAATCCAGGTAGGCGTTGGCCAGTCTCAGGAGCTAGGATCCTCTTCCAAACAAATAGTTATGACAGAATTCAGATCCTTGCTCTTACAGATATAAAATAGGTCCTGTTTCCTTGCTGGGCATCAGTTGGGAGCCACCTCAGCTAGGGGCTGCCTGCATTCCTTGCCATGTGGCCTCCTCCATCGTCAAGCTAGGAATGGAGAATCTCCCTGGACTGCACTCCATCACAGGCCTTGAGTCATTTTTGCCAGTAAGACCCAGTCCCACTGAAGAACTCACTGGATTACAGTTGTCCCATGGAGGATATTTTCACTGTCTTAAAGTTAACTGATGGGAACTTAACTCCTAGTACCAAACCCCTCCACAGCAGCACACAGATTAGTACTTGAATGAATAACAGGGAAAATGTGTGTGTACACCAAGGAGCAGGACTCTTGGGGCCATCTTAGAATTCTGCCTACCACCATGTTGAATTCCCATTTCCATCATTCCATCCACACTTATTAGATGGCATTCTACTTTAAAAAAGACCTTTCTCCTTTTCACCTCCTTTCTCTCTCTTTCAGTCAGTATGGACTAAAGAATTCTTTTCTAATTCAATATTTTGTAATCTATTATTGACATTATTTTTTCCTTCCCTTCTGATTGTGAAATCTCCTAGTTTTCTTACTGGCCTTGTCTACTTCCTCTCTCCCACCATTCTACGAGAGGCAACTGGGGTACCGCCCTCCTGTGAGGCCCACAGATAGGATTCCCCAGCAAGGAGGAGCCAGGATCAGATCTTAGGACGGCTCCCAACCAATCCCTATCAGGGTGGGTGGAGTCAGTGTCCTGATAAAGGATAGAACCAGCTCTAAGCGAGTCCTGGAGAACGAGAGAATCGTGAGACCACGCCCCATTATGCAGACAGCCAATCAGGACTTGAGGTGCTGGTTTCTCCATTGTGAAGAAGTGGCCTTTAACCACTGGAGTCTTGGGATGCTGGAGTCTTGGGTTAGAACGAGGGGAGGTAGAGTGGGTTTGGCTCTCTGTTTTCAAGATACTCGGGATCTGTCTTTGTCTGGGTGGAAAGATCATGCCCCCAAAACAAGCCCCAGCCAATACAGGGGCCCCACCAGCTGCAGGGGCCCCACCAGCTGCAGGGGCCCCACCAGCTGCAGAAGCCCCACAAGCTGCAGGGGCCCAACCGGCTACAGAGGGGCCTCAGAAGCCGCCAAAGGAACCACAGACACCTGAAGAACTGGCATTTTATGCCCCGAATTACCTATGTTTGACCATCTTGGCTGTACTTCTTTTCCCTCCCCTGGGATTAATAGCTGTATTCTTCACTTACAAGGTAAAACAATACCTGTACCATGGCCCATCCTGCCCTCTACAAGCCCCTTGCACCTGCTTCCATCCTGGGACCCGGGTAGGGGTTTCCCCTCAGTGACCATGGGTCTCCAGCCCTTCCCCAAGGGTGTCACAAGGCTGGACTCAGGAACCCACATCTAAAACTCCTATCCCTACAGACCTGGCAGGCCAACAAGAACAGCCAGTGGGAAGACGCTTACATCAACTCAGGCCGAACTGGTTGGTTGGATGTATTCGCCATACTCATCGGTTTAGGCATCATTTATGTCTATGCCCTATTTATTTGAAGGTCAGGCCAGTAGTCCATAGGTCCACCCCAAATAGGACCCACCCACCAAGACACCAGCCAAATCAGCTGCCATGCAAGAAATCAACAGCTGAGACATCTTCTAGCCAAGAAACTTATCAGCCAAGGAACTCAACATCCAAGCAACCCACTAGCCTAGGGACATCATACTACTTCATCTTCTTGGCCTCCAGAGCCATCTTCATCCACCTTGGGGGTCCTCACTTTCATGCCCTGGATGTGCTTTACTCTTAGATGCTGGGCTTCTCTTTCAGAAAAATATTTATTTAAACCAATAAAAATGAAGGGGATGTTTCAGCTTCTCATATGTGTGCATGTGTGTGTTTCTGAGTCAGCGCCTGTGTTATGCTGGGGCTCTGTGTTTCTTATCTCTGCTTTTTCTAGGAAAACAGAAATCTCCTCCAGCTTTGGGAATCCCAAAGTCAAACTGCTGGGGGGAAAATGGAAAGACTTCAAGAAATAAACAATAGGGGCACCTGGGTGGCTCAGTGGGTTAAAGCCTCTGCCTTCGGCTCAGGTCATGATCCCAGGGCCCTGGGATCGAGCCCCACGTTGGGCTCTCTGCTCAGCAGGGAGCCTGCTTCCCCCTCTCTCTCTGCCTGCCTCTCTGCCTACTTGTGATCTCTCTCTGTGTCAAAATAAAATAAATAAACTCTTTTTTAAAAAAAAGAAACAATAGATTTAGTGGAAGAGCTGATGAAGACCACCTCTCTCCCAGTCAAAAGTAAATGGTCCCCTATTCATGGAATAGGGGAAGTAGAGAAATAAAGATTAGATGCAAGTATATCCCTAAGGAGGCCCCTAAGGTCTGTGTCTAAGGAAGGGGTGAGGTGTCAAAGATCCCAGATACCACTTGTATTACTTCTTTACAAATAAGTCCTACAGAGGTTCCAAGATCACAAAGAAAATATGCTGCATGGTGTGGAGGTCTAGGAAGAAATGGCCTTAGACAGCCAAGAAGAATAGCCCATATCCCAGCTTGGTGAAAATGAGGTGGAGTCTACAGGAATGCCAAGTGCCAGGGTGGGAGTGACTATCCAAGAGGAGCTAGGGATAACACGGGAGCCATCCAGAATTAAGGAAAACAGAAATCTGGGCTGACATCAAGGACAAAAAACACCCAGGGGTTCTTACTGGTACCTTAACTTCATGAACAAACCCAAATTCAGACCCAGAAACCCTAGACTTAGCAGAATTAAGTTTCTGTAGCCAAGAAGAACAGGGATTATCAATAAAAAGGAGGTTGAGGAGCTGTGGAAAAGACTGCTAACTCTACCAAAGCTCAACTTTTCTTCCTGGGAGCATTACTCAGCCACATGTCCTAGGTTCCCCTGTGTGGCCATGAGATGGTCTTTGGCTCTGTGGAATGTGATCAGAAGTGATGTGTGCCACAACCCACTCTGGTCTTTAAATACCCCCATGGGAACTCTCTCCCATACTCTTCCTCCCCTAGCCGACTGGCCAAGTGACACGCATGGTGATTTGAAGGCCACATGTCATAAGAAGAACTCCCATCAGCCTTGGTCTCTGAACCACTCTAGGAACAGTCACTCTTTTTCCCCAACTGCCCCCCATGGTTGAGCAGAAAATATGTGTTGTGACATCATGTGTCTGGTCTATCTATTCCATAATTCAATCTGCCCTAACCAATGAAGATGCTGGAAAATGGAGTTACATTTCTTGTACATCTGGGGTTTTTACTTGAAATTCATGCCCAACAGACCCATCTTGTTGGGCAGTTTAGAGAAAATAATGAGTGAAGGAAACAACAAAGAAAGGTCTTAGTCCAGAGTTAACTTTAATCTTAGCTGACATGATGCTATGTCTCTCTCCTCCATGATCCTGGGTATCTTCCCAGATTACATGTGCTTATGGGACAATGCTCATTGTTATGAATGTACTTGGAGAGGGGATTATGCTGGCTTGTCTGCTGTGTTAGTGGGTCTTGAGGGTCAGTCATCCCTGTCCCTCCTCAGATCAGCCCAGAAAGCTGGGCCTATCACCTTCAGCTGCAAAGCCATGTGAAGTCAGGATGGCCCATTTCAGCATGAACAGCCAGGTCCAAAAAAGTCACATGGTGCTAGGAAACTTGGAAAGCCAGTCAATCTCTGTTTTAGCTCTCTGACTCGCCCAAAGCTGTATTCCACTCTCAGGCATTTACATGGTTTTTACCACCACGTAATTATAAAACCAAACAATATTTACAGTCTTGTATCTTGAAACATCATCAGTTGAATTACCATAATGAAACATGCATATTTAACAATTTTACCCACTATTCTCTCTCCCTACTACTAAAGATCACAATTTTTAACTCAGTTTATAGGCTTTCCATTTCATTATGCCTGTCTAAGTATGCTCCATTACCAGGCCATGATGTTGATTACATACTCTGGCTGGACTAATATTTTAACTCAGCTGCCAAGCAACCCATCTGCCTGCAATCCTTCAGATTTTTCTTCCTTTTCATTTTCTTCTCCCCCCTCTTCTCCCTTTTTCTCCTCCACATTATGCCCCTCCTGTCCCTCCTCCTCCTGCTCATTCTCATCTTCTTCTACTGTTTATTTGCTCAGTCATCTACGTGGACCTTCACTAATTGTTTCCACCTCTCCAGAAGAACGCCCCCTGGTGAAGTAGGTCAGGTAACTTTTTTTTTATGATTTTATTTATTTGAGAAAGAGAGAGAGAGGGAGAGAGAGGTAGTGAGGGAGAGCACAAGCAGAGAGGAGAGGGAGAAGCAGGTTCCCTGCCAGCAGGGAGATCATGACCGGAGCTGAAGGCAGATGCCGAACCTACTGAGCCACCCAGGTGCCCCAGGTCAGGTAACTTTTCAATTTTCCTTTTCCCTTAGGTCTTGAAACCTGTTTGTTTACTTATTTATTTGGGATTTTTAATTTACACAACACTCACATAAATACATCCTCATAAGGAAATACGAGGAGTATGGAGTAATACAAGGAGTATGGGAGCACACCTCATGGCTGGTCAAGATATCATTTTCCCCCTTTTGAAGGTAATTGCTGTCAATATTTTGTCGTAACTCTTTCTAGTTACTTTTCTATGCATTTCCATGTGCACTGTGTTTACACACATTGTCATCACACGGTTTTTCTTACCACTTACCACTAGGTCTTGATGATCTTTTCCTGTTAGTATTGAAGATTTTCAACACTGAATGCTCTGTATTCCACTTCTGAATAACCCCTCTCTCTCTTTTATGGTCCAAAGGGTACATTCCCATATTCTCAGACATGCCTTTCTCCTTCGGTGATAGGTCATGGGATTCCAGCCCCTAGAATGAACCTGTAGGGCTTTCTGTGTCCTGGGGCTTAAAGATATCCCAAGCAGGACAAGAGGGAGAGTATCACTAGCATAAACAGCAGCAGGAGAGCATATTTTGTTCTATACCATGAACTAGTTTGGCAAATTTTATTTCTGACCCCTGAAAACAAACTTTAAGACACTCACACTGTGACATTATTACTGTGTCCTACGATTATGATTTTTAACCTCTTAGAGTCTTCCATTCTGATAACCCATTTATTGTATCACCCTTATGATGATACTTAAACTGATGTCCTTATTTTCTGGAAGAAAGATGTACTTTTGAATTTTCTTCGTTAAATCGAAATATTACTAGCATGAAATTCACGGATGTGTGAATTAAGAAGAGAAAAACAATACTTCCCCACTCAAGAAATACTCTCCAATAATCCATGATAGGACTGGATTTCTTATTTAAATGAAGAGTTTAAGAATCTGAGACTCACTTAAATCAGGAGTACACTGGGTCTCTAATTTTTAAGAAAAAAAATTAAGATTTATTTATTTATTTGACAGAGAGAAAGAGAGTGCGCACAGGCAGGCAGAGTAGCAGGCAGAGGCAGAGGGAGAAGCAGGCTCCCTGCCGAGCAAGGAGCCCAATGTGGGACTCAATCCCAGGACACTGGATCATGACCTGAGCCGAAGGCAGCCACTTAACCGACTGAGCCACCCAGGCGTCCCTTAAAGATGTTTTTATTGAAGGGGATAAGAGTCTATATATAACTCTTATGTGTATGCCAATGAACTTCCACAAACTTTTACAAAATGCACACCTATGTAACCTGCTCCTGAAATAAGGCACAGACTAGAAGATCCCTGTGCCCTCTTCCAGTCACTTACCCACAAAAGATAACCCTTACCCTAACCTCTCTCTCTCTTTTTTTTTAAGATTAATTTTATTTATTTGTGACAGAGAGAGAGAGAGCATGAGCAAAGAGAGAGGTAGAGGGAGAAACAGGCTCCCTGCTGAGCAAGGAGCCAGACACAGGGCTGGATCCCAGGACCCTGGGATCATGACCTGAGCCAAAGGCAGACGCTTAACCAGCTGAGCCACTCAGGCATCCCCTTCGCTTCCTTTTTAAAATAACTGCCTGGCGGGCTACATCAGGGATTGCCAAGTTTACTATCAGGAACCTCCTTTTGACGGACATTTAGATTATTCCTATCTTTTGGCTGCCATAAACAATTCTGCAAGGAATATCCATGAGCAGCCTTCTCTGTTCATATGAGCAAGTATTTATCTAGGATAGAGTCCAAGAAGTGGGACTGCAGGGTTGAAGTATAAAGGGCTTTGGATGCTTTAGTGGTTAATACCATGATGACTTCTGCAAAGGCTTTATCAAATCACACCTCAGCACCAGTGTTTGAAAGAATCATTCTTTGCCTTCTTGGCAGCACATGATATCCTCAATCTTATGAATTTCTGTCAATTTGATGAGTGAGAAGTGATAGCTCCTTATTGCTTTAATTGGCATTTCTCTGATGAGTAGTGAATTTGAGCCTTGCTATGGACTGAATTGTGTCCCTCCAAAACTGGTATCTTTTTTAAATTAAGTTTTTATTTTAATTCCAGTATAGTTAACATACAGTGTTATATTAGTTCTAGGTGTCCAATACAGTGATTCAACAATTCTATACAGGACTTAGTGCTCATCATGGTAAGGGTATCTTAATCCCCATCACCCCATTCACCTCCCCTTTGGTTACCACCAGTTTGTTCTGGTTATAGTTCAGAATCTGTTTCTTGGTTTGTCTCTCTCTCTCTCTCTCTTTTCTCCCTTTGCTCATTTGTTTTGTTTTGTAAATTCCACATATGAGTGAAATCGTATGGTAATTTTCTTTCCCTGACTGACTTATTTCACTTAACACAATACTCTCTAGCTCCATCCATGTTGTTGCAAATGGCAAGATTTCATTCTATTTATGGCTGAATAATAGTCCAGTATGTGTGTGTTGTATATATATATATGACATCTTCTTTAAAATTTCTTTATCCATTCATCTATCGATAAGCACTTGGGTTGCTTCCACAATGTGGTGATTGTAAATAATGCTGCAAAAAAACATAGATATGCATGGAGCCCTTTGAATTAGTTTTTGACTTTGGGGGTAGGTATCCAGTGGTGTGTGCTAGATCATAAGGTAGTTCTACAAAATTGATATATTGAGGGGCACCTGGGTGGCTCAGTGGGTTAAAGCCTCTGCCTTTGGCTCATGTCATGATCCCAGGGTCTTGGGATCGAGCCCCACATTGGGTTCTCTGCTCAGTGGGGAGACTGCTTCCTCCTCTCTCTCTCTGCCTGCCTCTCTGCCTACTTGTGATCTCTGTCTGTCAAATAAATAAATAAAATATTTTTAAAAAACTGATATATTGAAACCCTAACTCCCAGTATAACTGTGTTTGGATATAGCTGACAATATTGTATTAAAAATATAAAAAGTGCACCAAAACCAAATATTTTAAAAATCCAATTAGAAAATGGACAACAATATGCCCATTCTTCTACCAAAGAAGATATACAGATGGCAAGTAAACACATAAAGAGATGCTAAGTATCATCAGCCATCAAGGTAATGCAAATTAAAAGCACACTGCGATATCACTACAAATCTGCCAGAGTGGCTCAGATTTACAAAAAGTAGTGATGACATCAAATACCAGCAAAGGTACAGAGAAACCTGATCCCTCATACATAGCTGGTGGCAGTGTGAGATGGCACATCTAGTCTGGAAAGCAATTTAACAGTTACTTATAAAACTGAATATGCAGGGTGCCTGGGTGGCACAGTCAGTTAAGCATCCAACCCTTGGTTTTGGCTCAGGTCGTGATCTCAGGGTCATGAGATCAAGCTCTGTGACTAGCTCTGCACTCAGTGCAGAGTCTGCTTGGGACTCTCTCTGCCCCCTCCCCCAACTCTCTCTCTCTCAAATAAATAATCTTTAAAAAAAATAAATATGAAACCCAGCCCAATTGGGCTATTGGGTGTTTCTGGAAATGTATATTCACATAAAACTTGTATGTGAATGTTTATAAAAGGTTTCTTTGTAACAGGCAAAAACTAAAAACAATCCAATGTTCATCAACAGGTGAATTTATAAACAAATTTGGTATTTTCTTTCTTTTTTAAGATTTTATTTATTTATTTGACAGACAGAGATCACAAGTAGGCAGGGAGGCAGGCAGAGAGAGAGGAGGGAAGCAGGCTCCCCACTGAGCAGAGAGCCCTGAGATCATGACCTGAGCCGAAGACAGAGGCTTCAGCCACTGAGCCACCCAGATGCCCCAGCAGATACATATTCTTTTCAAATGCACATGGAACTTCATCAGGATAGAACATATCTGTGCTCATTAAACAAACTTCTAACAAATTCCCAAGAATTAAAATTATAAAAAGCATATGAAATCACACAAAACAACCCATACAAAGTCATATTATCTGACTATGGCATGAGAATTCTAATATGCCCCCCCACCAATATTCCTGCCCCTGGGGTATAAGCCTATATAATCCGCAACCGTCAATATGATGCTATATCTCTTCCGTGATGAAGTTAGGCTATATGGCACAGCTGACTCTAAGAAAAGGACATTAGCTCAGTGGATCTAACCCTAAATACATGAGGTCTTTATCTGGGTCTAGAGGTCAGAGACAGAGGAAGTCAGAGACTCAAAGTGTGAGACAGACTTGATGGAGGGAGATTCTCCCTTGATGGCTTTGAGATGAACAGGACCACACAGCAAGGTATGCATGTGACTTTAGGAACTGAGAATAGATCTTGACTGATAGCCAGCAAGGAAAAGACAAGAGCCTCAGTCCCAATTCCTCAAAGAACCGATCTGCCACAACCCCAAGAGCTTAGAAGAGCATCCAGAGCTCCATATGAGAACACATTTCAGCAGACACATTCATTTCAGCCGTGAAAACCTGAGCAGAGAACTCGGCCATACAGTTTCTGGATTTCTCACCTATAGAACAGTGTGATAATGAATGGCTGTTTTTTAGGTCACTGTGTGTATGGTGATTTGTTACATAGAAAGAGAAAACTAACATGTTGACCATCATAAAAGTAAAGTAGGGACCAACAGGAGAAAGATAATAGGAAAACATCCCAACGCTTGGGGGAAAAACATACAAGCAAGTAATTCATCTGTCAAGGGCAATTAGAAAATGCTTTTAACTGATCAAAATTGAAGTAAATAACATACCAAAATATGTGGGGTACAGCTAAAGCAGTGCTTAAAAGGTAATGTACAACCTCAAATACTCATATTAGAAAATAAGAAATGTCTTGGGGTGCCTGGGTGGCTCAGTGGGTTAAGCCTCTGCCTTCAGCTTGGGTCATGATCTCAGGGTCCTGGGATGGAGCCACGCATCGGGCTCTCTGCACAGCAGGGAGCCTGCTTCCTCCTCCTCTCTCTCTCTCTCTGCTTGCCTCTCTGCCTACCTGTGATCTCTCTCTGTCAAATAAATAAATAAAATCTTAAAAAAGAAAAAAAGAAAAAAAGAAATGTCTCAAATTAACAATCTTAGCTTCCAACTTAAGATACTAAAAAAAAAAAAAAAAAAAAAAAGGAGCAAAATAATTCCCTCCCCGCCAAAACAAACAGAAGAAAGAAGAGATAAGAGTGGGGGGAGGGGATCAATGAAATTGACAAGGCGAAAACAATGAAACCGTAGAGAAAATCAATGAAACCAAAAGCTGGTTCTTGAAAATAACAGATAAAATTGATAAACCTCTCAAAAGACCGACAAAATAAGACAGAAGATACAATGACCAATATCAGAAAACAAGGAGGGAATACATCTAGAGGCCCTTGAGACACTAAAGAGAAAACAAGGAACTATCACAAAGCATATGAATAGAATATAAACCATCACCCCCTGGGGTTTCTCCCAGGAATGCCACGCTGGCTCAATATTAGAAAATCAATCCATGCAATCAAACCATATTAACCATCTCAAGAAGGAAAACCACATCATCAGTTGGTGCAGAAAAGACATTTGGGAGTATTCAGCATCGATTCACAACAAAAACTTGGCACACCAGTACTAACAGGGAACTTCTTCATCCTGATAAAGGGCATCTACAGAAAACCTATAGCGAACATCCTATGTCATGGTAAAGGGGAAGGCTTTCTCTCTAAAACAGGCAACAGCAAGGCAAGCATGTCCTCTCCCACATCCCTCCTATTTCCATATCAGACTGGAAGTCCTAGTCTGTACAACAAGTCAGAAAAAGAAAGAAAGGTCATAGGGATTTGAAGGAAGAAAAAAAACTACCCTTTTTGTAGATGACATGATTGTCTATGTAGAAAATCCCAAGGAATCTACAAAAAACCCAGGAAACAAAAACAAAAACAAAACCCCTCCTGGAATGGATAAAATGAGTTTAAGCAAGATCACAGATTGTAATATCAACACACAAAAACCCAATGTGTTTCCTTATGCTAACAGTAAACAATCCGATCAAATTTATTTAAATAAGTAAAGGGGATTAAGAGTACACCTATCTCGATGAGCACTGAGTAATACATAGAATTGCCGAATCATTATGTTGTGCTCGTGAAACTAATATAACACTGTATGTTAATTATACTTCTGTACAAAATAATAAATAAATAAAATAACAGTGATCAAGTTTGAACTACAGCTGCTTATGAAGGAAGGAAAAGGCCTAAATGGAGAGGCTTCCCATGCTGGTGAAATGGAAACTAAACTCCATGTTTCTCCCAAACTGATCTGAATCGCTAATGCAATTCCTATTAAAAGACCAACAAGATTTCTAGATCTACACAAATATAGTCAAACAATTCCGAAAAAGATCAACAAAGTTGGAGTACGCATGCTACCCAATTCCTCCTTCTCTCTCTCTCTCTCTCTCTCTCTCTGCCTGCCTCTTTATCACAATAAAACTACATTAATAACACAGTATGGTATTTGCAAATGGACAGACACTAGATCAACAAAACAGAATAAGGAGTGTAGAAAGACACCCACATGAATATGGTCAGTTTATTATAAAAATGCATCGAAATGCAATTTATAGACGAAAGAACAGGGTTTCTTTCAATGGTGTTAGGTTAATTAGACCACCATCTGCAAAACATAATTAATCTCCACTAAAACTTCACATCTTATACAAATATTAACTCAATATGGATCATCGATCTAAATGTAAAATGTAAATCTGTCAAACATTAAGAGAATATCTTCCTGACCCTGGATTAAGCAGACTTCTTAGACATTACACCAAAAGTACATTCATAAAAGTAAAAATAATAATAATAATAATAATAATAAAGACTCAATTCAAAGTAAAAGCCTTTGTTCTCCAAATGACACTGTTCAAAAATGAAAAGATAAGCTACAGAGCCAAAGAAAATATTTGTATATCACACATCTGACAAAGACTTGTATCCAAAATATGTAAGTGACCCCCTATTTTACTGTAATGACAACAAACGAATTTTTTAAAATGAGAAAAAGATTTGAACTGACACTTCACCAAAGAGGATATACCAGTTGAAAATATGCACATGAAACGATGTTAATTCTCACAGTTTCCCCCTACTGCTAAAGAACCTGACTCCAAGCTGTTAAATGACTACTCTCAAGGTGCTGGAAGCAACCCAAGACTCCTAGGCCTACATCATTCTTTTTTTTTTTTTTTTTTTTTTGGCCTACATCATTCTTGCCCCAAGTGGTACTTCCCTCCCCGCCCCGCCCGCACAAGACCCTGGTTTGACACCACCAATCACCTGAGAGAGTAGGAAGAGTCTGAACTCCTTCAGACCAATCAGCAGCCATGTGAGTATTGGATTCCCCACCCTATCACATGCAACCTCAATCAGCCAATAATAATAGAAAGAATAGGAGGCGGAACCTGCATGGTCTCTATGGTAACTCCTGCATGTTGGGTGAGAGAGAGGCTTCCCATAGCCTTGGTAGTGACTGATCCAGATTCCCTAATGAGGTGTCTGAAGGGGCAGGGAGGGAATTTATGGGGGGTAGGGTGGGAGGAAGAAAAGCGTGAGTAATGGCAGAATGAGGGGGAAAGAAGGGTCTCAAGAGGAGACAGGGTGTTATAAGAACTATTTAGAGGAAACATGGCTTTAGGAGAACTGGGAGGCTGCTATGAGTGGAGGAAGGAGGGGTTCAGAGGGTCAGAACGCTAGTTTCAGAGGTAGGGAGAAGGTGGCAGAAGGAGAAAGGGCAGGCCTTTATAAGGGGACAGAGAAGAGGCTACAAAGGGACATGGAGAGGACTTAGAATTTAGAGTTGGTCAAGGAAGGTCTTAGAGGAGCCAACAGAGGCCATGGGTGGAGGGAAGGGAGGGGGGAGGGAGAGTTTATGGGTAAACAGTAAGGCTCATACAGACCATGACAAGTCCATAAGGACAAAGTGAGAGAGACAGCAAATGAGATCAAGAGAGAGGTACTGTAGGCACACACAGTTTTATAGGGTGAGAGCGTTATGACAGAATAAGGTTCTATAGATGGAAAGCAGTGTTCAAGTGTTGAGTAGGGTCTTCTTTGTAGGTGTTTTATAGGGGCAAAAGTCTGCTTTTGGGGACCATGAAGGTGTTACAGGAACAAAGTGTTACTGATAGTGGCTCAGTTGTGGCTCCAGGGAGGGCAATGAGAGTCATCAGAGTCAGCAAGGGATTTTGTGGGGGCAGTGTTAGGGGCCAAGTGAGACCTGCTGTAGAGACCTGCAAGGCAGTTCTAGAAGACAGGGAAGAGGTTATAGGAGACAGGGAAAGGGCTACTGGAAACAGGCAGGCATTATAGAGCAAAGGAGTGGAGGGGGCTGGGAGATCCAGGGTAGAAGGAGGTATTAAAGGCAATAATGACAGGTTACAGAGGATGTGGTAGGAGTTAGAATCAGTATGAGTTTAAAGGGGGTCAGTGAAGATTTATAGAAGCCAAGGAGAGATGTGTTAGCATGAAACGGGAGGTAGTCAGAGGGGACAATAGAGTCCAGAAGTCCTTCTGAACAATAACCTCCCCTGCCCCCAGGCATTTGAAATTATGTCTGATGAGCCCCCAAAGGACTACCTTGTGCTGGCGATCCTGGCCTACTTGCTGTGTTGTCCCATAGGCAGTGCAGCCATGTACTACTCTTCCCAGGTGGGAATCTGTGTCAGATCATTCCTGTCCTCTCCTCGCTCTCCACCCTGGCCCTGAACCTGAATCAGTTATGTCCATGATCTAACCTCCTGTTGATTCAGGCCCCCATCCTGGTTCCTTACACCCTTCCTTACAAAAGCGCTTAAATAACCCTTTAAGCCCATCTATTCCCATTTTTCTTCTCCCCTCAAACCCAGACAAGGCGGCACAACTACAGAGATGAACCAGAATTGGCAGCTGAGACCTCTGAGACAACCTTCGTACTCTCAGTCATAGCAATTTCTTTGGGATGCATCAGTATACTCAACACCTGGATTGTGATCATGATGACCATATTTGCTCGGTAACCACCTCTTCAACTCATGAACAAACCACCAAAAACATAACAGTGTCAGTCACCTGCACTCTAAATATACATTTGGGCCAAATGGGACAACTGCTTGTCAATGTCTGGACTGCCCAGAATTGATAGCCCGAGCCAGCAACTTGAGGTGGTTAATGGGGGAAAGAAGTGGTCACTCAAGACAACCTATCGGACCTGGGCCCAAGACCAACACTGGGATCCTGTCAAGGCATGAGGGCCATGGGATACAGGGTGGGGCACTGGTTTCCCAGGGTAGCATCCCTCTGCCCACATTCATACATTCATGCCCTAACTCTATTTGTGCTGTCAGAGGCCTTGGCTGTGCTGCCCGATTCTAGGGACCTAACAGTGACAACTTCAGATCCTTCCACACCCTCTCAGAATTTCTAAACCAGGGTAGAAGACACACATATCACCAGACAGTGACAGTTCAGGGTAGTCTAATCTTCAAGAGGAGAAAACGAAGTAATGAGAATGTAAGAGGGGAGAACTGCTCTGGAGTACTTGTGGTCTACCAGAAAACCAGGGAGTTAAGCCACTGTCAGTGAACAAGTTAGAACTCAGGTCAGGTTTTTTTTCAATACCCTCTCCAACCACCACCCATAGTGTTTGTAATTTATTCATAAGTCAACACCTAAGCACCTAAGATGTAACAGGCACTGTACTAGGAGCCAGGAACTGGGATCTCAGCACACCAAGATAAGACCCCTTTCTGGTTGACCTTAGTATTATAACCAACTCTTAATGATCTGTAACAAAGTAACTATAGAGATTGCTAGTAGTTACTTTGAAACTAACAGCAATTTGGCATTGCCAAGACATCCAAGTATATGATCAATAAACTTGTCTTGTCCAACAGGGTATGGACCAAAAATCTATCCATGACAGACTGGAGATATCTACAACCACAAATAGTTTGAGATGCTCTAGGCTAGTGGACGATGAGTTCTAGAAGGTATATTCTTGAGGGTCAGGCTAGCAGCTATAACAAACTCTACCAATTCCATAGCTCACACGACAGAACTTTGTTTCATGCTCACAGATCCTCCCAGTGTGGGCATCTCTGGACCCACATACTAAGTCAACCATCCAGGCTCCTTCCACTTGGTGATTCCACCATCTTCTAAGGACTCAGAGTGTTTTGATTGAGGCAGAAGGTGAGAGACTGGAGAACCTCCACTACTTTCTTAAAATCCTCCACCCAAAAGTGAACCCTTTGTACTCCTGGTGGGAATGTGAGTTTTGACAGCCACTATAGGAAACAGCATGAAGATTCCTCAAAAAATTAAAACTAGAAGTACCATATGATCCAGCAATCCCACTTCTGGATACATATCCAAAGGAAATAAAATCAATGAGATATCTGCAACCTGTGATGACTGCACCATTATTCACAATAGCCAAGATTGGAAACAACCCAACTGTCCAGCAATGGATGGATGAATAAAGGAGATAATGAGGACAGTCTGGGAAAAGAGTACAAACTTTTGGTTATAAGATGAATAATATAGGAGGATCTAATATATAATATGGTGACTATAGTTAACAATATTAGGTTGTATACTTAAAACATGCTGGAGTATATAAAGTGTTCTCACGAAAAGCTGTTGTGAAGTGATGGGTATGTTCATGAACTTGACTGTGGTAATAATTTCAAAATGTATATATATATACACCAAATTACCATGTTGTGCACTTTAAATATATTAGAGTTTTGTCAGTTATATCTCAGTAAGACAGTAAAAAAGAACGCTTTTTTTAAAAATAGAGTTTTGGCCTTATAGCAACATATATCACTTTTGTGCTCAGTCAATTGGACAGAACTAGTACCATGGCTTCCAGTGGATCTAGGGACCTCTGCTATGAAGACCCCAGACGGAGCCACTGACATTTTGCAGACCCTGAGAGGGAGCCCAGCTGCAAAATTCTGTAGAGAGTGACAGAGAGCCCGCACAGATGTTGACAATGCAGGGGCAGCCTCGGGGTGAAGATGACCTACGCTCTTCGGTCACCTCACTCATCTTTACCCAGTGGCATTCTGGCTTGGCTCCTCTCTCTCCAAATTTGCCCAGCCCACCCCACCTGCTGAGACCCAGTCTCAGGACCAACACTCTCGTCCCTGGGGAGACTGTGTGATGCAGCCCTCGAGCCACCCTCTGTTTCAAGCCTGTTCTGTCCCCCACTGCCACCACTGCACACACTGCTTTCATCAACTTGCTCTTGACAGTTTTCTGCAGTGGTCATGTACAGGAACCAGCTGACTCAAAGATCTCCAGGGCCTCCCACTCACCTCCCGGTCCTTGGGGAGGCCCTCTGTCCTTCTATTAGCATGAAACAAGAGTCCGGGGAAAAGTGCCTCTCCCGAGGGAAGGGACACCCCTCCTAAGGTGACCTCAGCACCCTTTTCATCCCCAGCCCAGGATCCAGAACCCACACCCTTAGCCCCTGGAAGGAGGACTGTGTGCATTAGCCGGCTTGAGGGCTGGTGAGAGAATGAAGTGCAAAGGGAGGGCTGTACGCGGCTCTGCCTGGTCAGTGCCTCAGCTCTAGACCAGGTTCCAGGGGCCTCCCAGGATGGGACCTGCTGGAGCAGCCAGGCCTTTCCTGGACACAGATGGAGGCAGGCATATGGATGCTGGAGCCAGCCTGCCTGATTCCAAGCCCGAGTCAGGACCTGATGCCGAAGCTAATTAACCTTCCTGTGCTTCGGATTTCTCACCTGTAGGACGGAACCCGCAGGGAGTGCTGTGAGGATGGACAGAGCCCATGCTTTCCCTACAATTCAGAGCAAACCCCCGAGACTTCAGAACTGCACGGGCTTTTGACTGGTTTTGACTGTTAAATCCACAACTTCTGATGCTGATGTGAATGGACACCAGAGTGGCTCAGTCGGTTAAGTGTCTGCCTTTGGCTCAGGTCATGATCCCAGGGTTCTGCTATCAAGTCCTCTGTCAGCCTCCTTGTTCAGTGGGGAGGCTGCTTCTCCCTCTGCCTGCTGCTCCCCCTGCTATGTGCTCTCTCTCTTTCTCTCTCTGACAAATAAGTGTTAAAAAATAAAAGATGCCAATGGACTGGCCTAAGATTCGCCATAGTTTGCTTGTCCCGAGTTGCAATTTCCCTGCTATTAATGAATAAACTCATTTTCTGGTAAAAATAGGTGGCTTTTTTTCTTTGAAGATCAACACTGATGACCCAGGCTCATGCACCAGAAGAACAGTGAGGTGAACTGTTAATTAGGTTGAGGTTCAGCAGCAAGTAACAGAGCAGGGGGCCAGGTGGGAAACCACACATACACTTTCAACAAGGTAGAAGCATTTCCCACTCCCATAAAAGTCTGGAGTTTGATGATTAGGACCGGCCTGAAGGCCTCTCAGAATGTCAAGGTAGGGCTCCTTCCATCCATCTGTTCCTGTTCTCTAATCTGGGGCCCTCATCTGCAAAGTCCAAAATGGCTGCTCAAGCCATCACATGTGCACCCAAGGCAGTGAGACAGAGGAAGGGAAAGTGGACCTGTCTTTTAGGACACTTCCAGGAAGTTACACACACACAAACACACACACACAAGGCTGCTGTGAACATTCATAGACAAGTTCTTGTATGCGTATATGCTTTCATTCCTTTTAGATAAATAACTAGGAGTGGGATGCCTGAATCATATAGTAGATGTATGTTTAAACTTTATGAAACTGCCAAAGAGTTTTTCCAAAGTGGTTGTACCATTTTACATTCATATCAGCCAGGTATGAGAGTTCCAATTGCTCCAAATATTTGCCAACACTTGGTATGATTACTGTTTTTAATTTTAGTCATAATTAGAATGTAGTGGTATCTCGCTATGATTTTAATATGCATTTCCCTAATGGCTAGTGATAGTACCTTTCCAAGGACTTATCTACCATTTATATACCTATTTGGTAAAGTTTTTGTTCAAGTCTTTTGCCAATTTTTATCAGTTTGTTTTATTATTGAATTTTGAGAGTTCCCGATCTATTTTGGAATCGAGTCCTTTATCATATTTTCCAGTTAGTAGCTTGTCTTTTAATTCTCTTGTCTTTTTTTAAATATTTATTTATTTATTTATTTATTTATTTGAGAGAGAGAGAGTGCAAATGGGAGGGGCAAAAGGAGAAGGAGAGAGAATTTCAAGCAGACTCCTTGCTGAATGCAGAGCCCAACATCGGGCTCAAACTCATGACCCTGAGATCACAACCCCTGAGCCGAAACCAAGAGTTGGACACTTAATGACTGTACCACCCAGGCACCCCTTAACAGTGTCTTTGAAGAGCAGAAGTTTTGACTTTGATGAGGCCAACGTTGCCCTTAACAGATCATGCTTTTGTTGCTGAATCCCAGAAATCTTTGATTAACTTGAGTTTTCTCTTATGCTCTCTTCTAGAAGTTTTATGGTTGTGGTTTCACGTTTAGATCTAGGATCCATGCTGAGGTCATTTTTAGTTGCCCAGCCAGAAGCCTGCTTCTCTCTCTCACTCTGCCTGCTGCCCCGCCTGCTCATTCTCTCCCTCTCTAATAAATAAATAAAATCTCAAAAATAAAATAAAATAAACACAACTCTCCATTCCCTCCCTCCCCCCAGCCCTTGACAACCACCATTCTACTTTCTGTCTCTATGAATTTGACTACGCTAGGTTCCTTATATAAGTGGGATCATACAGTGTCTTTTGGTGACATTTATTTTTCTTAGCATGATGCACACAAGGTCCATCCATGTTATAGCATATATCAGAACTTCCTTCCTTTTTAACGATATCTATCTTTTTTTTGTCTTTTTCAAATTTTTACTTAAATTCTAGGTAGTTAACATATAGTAGTAATATTGGTTTCAAGAGTATAATTTAGTTGGGGCGCCTGGGTGGCTCAGTGGGTTAAAGCCTCTGCCTTTGGCTTGGGTCATAATCCCAGGGTCCTGGGATCGAGCCCCACATCGGGCTCTCTGCTCAGCGGGGAGCCTGCCTCCCCCTCTCTCTCTGCCTGCTGCTCTGCCTTCTTGTGATCTCTGTCTGTCAAATAAATAAATAAAATTTTTTAAAAAAGAAAAAAAGAAAATCCTACCTCTTATACAATAATGAACTCAATATGGATCACATATTTAAATGTAAAATGTAAATCTATCACACATTTAGAAGAAAACATAGAAGATCTTCCTGACACTGGATTAAGCAGAGAAACTCTTAGACATGACAACAAAAGCACATCCATAAAAGTAAAAAATTGAGTTTAATACTAATTTAAAACTTTCCTCTGCACATGACACTGTTAGAAAATTAAAAAGATAAACAACAGACCAGAGCAAACACTTGTGAATCACATATCTGAGAAAGGACTTGTATCCAAAACATATAAACGGCCTTCAAAGGTAAACTAATAAAAACAACTCCCGGAATTGACCAATCACCTAAGAGAGTAGGAAGAGTCTGAACTCCTTCAGACCAATCAGCAGCCATGTGAGTATTGGATTCCCCACCCTATCACATGCAACCTCAATCAGCCAACAGTAATAGAAAGACAGGATAGGAGGCGGGGCCTGCATGGTCTCCGCGGTAACCCCTGGCAGGTTAGAATGAGGAAGAAGCTCCTTGTACCCAGACCCCGATGCCTTAATGGGGGTGTTTGAAGGGGCAGGGAATTTATGGGGGGATAGGGTGGGAGGAAGAAAGCGTGAGTAATGGCAAAATGAGGGGGAAAGAAAGGTCTCAAGAGGAGACAGGGTGTTATAAGAACTATTTAGAGGAAACATGGCTTTAGGAGAACTGGGAGGCTGCTATGAGCGGAGGAAGGAGGGGTTCAGAGGGTCAGGACGCTGGTTTCAGAGGTAGAGAGAAGGTGGCAGAGGGAGAAAGGGCAGGCCTTTATAAGGGGACAGAGAGGGACATGGAGAGGACTTAGAATTTAGAGTTGGTCAAGGAAGGTCTTAGAGGAGCCAACAGAGAGGCCATGGGTAGGGGGAAGGGGAAGGGGAAGGGAGAGTTTATGGGTAAACGGTAAGGTTTATAACAGACAATGGTCCATAGGGACAAAGTGAGAGAGACAGCAAATGAGATCAAGAGAGAGGTACTGTAGGCACACACAGTTTTATAGGGTGAGAGCTTTATGACAGAACAAGGTTCTATAGATGGAAAGCAGTGTTCAAGTGTTGAGTAGGGTCTTCTTTGTAGGTGTTTTATAGGGGCAAAAGTCTGCTTTTGGGGACCATGAAGGTGTTACAGGAACAAAGTGTTACTGATAGTGGCTCAGTTGTGGCTCCAGGGAGGGCAATGAGAGTCATCAGAGTCAGCAAGGGATTTTGTGGGGGCAGTGTTAGGGGCCAAGTGAGACCTGCTGTAGAGACCTGCAAGGCAGTTCTAGAAGACAGGGAAGAGGTTATAGGAGACAGGGAAAGGGCTACTGGAAACAGGCAGGCATTATAGGAGTGGAGGGGGCTGGGAGATCCAGGGTAGAAGGAGGTATTAAAGGCGATAATGACAGGTTACAGGGGACATGATAGGCATTAGAGGGAGTCAGTATTAGTTTTAAAGGAGGTCAACAAAGAATTTATAGGAGCCAGGTTATCATGAAAAAGAGAGGGGACAGCAGAGTCTGAAAGCCATACTGAACCGTGACCCATTCCCTGCCCACAGGCATTTGAAATTTTGCGGGACAAGCCCCCCAAAGACCACATGTGCCTATCGATTTGCGCCTTCCTCCTGTGTTTTCCAATAGGCATTGTAGCCTTGATCTTCTCCATCCAGGTGGGAAACTGCATCATGACAATCCTCTCCTCCTGTACTCCCTTTTCATCCTGGCTTTGACCTTGACTCAAATTCTTTCTTTTGTCTCTCCTGTGGGTTCAAGTCCCCACCCTGGGTCCTTTCAGTCCCATATTTCACCCATTACAATAACTCATTGAAGCCCAGCTATTCCTGTCCTGCCTCTCCCCTCTAACCAGACAAGGCACAGCAACATGTGGAATAACAGAGCCTTGGCAGCAGAGACCTCCCACCAAGCCTACTACATTGCAGTCTTGGGGATTGTTTTAGGAAGCCTCATCACCCTCACCATCTTGATACTCCTCATGACAGACTTATTTGCTCGTTAACCTCCTTTTCAGCAAACTATCAATACAACAGTGATACTTACCTTGGCTCTAAGTATCCATTTGGGCCAAATGGGAAAACCTTTTATAAATGTCTGGACTGCTAAGTGTTGACAGCCTGAGCTATCATCTTGAGGTAGTTGATGGAGCAAGAAAGGGGCCAGCTGGGTAGTCCACTGGACCAAAGTTCAGGATCAACCCTAGGACCCTGCCAGGAGATAGGGGCTATGGAGGCAGGGTAGGACACTGTTTCCTCAGGGCACCTTCTTCCTGTTCACCTCATACATTCATGCCATAAGTCTGTTCATACCAAGGGCCTTGGCTGTGCTATAACACTGGGGATATAGCAGTGATCACTTCAGATTCACCACACCCCCTGTGGACTTACAAACCAGGTGAAGACAGACATATCACCAGGCAGTGACAGTCCAGTGTGGTCTAATCTCCAGTAGGGGAAACTTAGAGAGGAGGGTTGTAAGAGGCCAGACCTACCAGAAAGCCAGGGAGTCAAGCAGTTGTCAGTGAACTGATAGGAATTCAGGTCAAGTTACAATTGTAGAGAACTTCTATTTCAGGTATGGTTGCCTCTTCTCCCTCTCACTACCAAAGTTTGTAATTTATTCATTATTCAACACAGAATTTCTGAGCATGTAGGATGTACCAGGCATTATACTAGGAGCTGGAAACTCAACAGAACAAGATAAGTACAACTCCTTTCTGAAGGAGCTTACATTCTACAGGGAAGAATACCATAAGCAAATAGATAACGATAGGGAGTGGTAAATGATAAGGAGAGACATAACACAGGGTAATAAGCTAAAGCAGTACCACTACTGGTCCACTGTTGTTAATGGTCTGCAACAAGAGAAGTGCAGAAATTGCCAGTAAGCATTACAAAACTCACAGAAATTTGTCATGCCCAGGACATCCAAGAATATAACCAAATTCTTGACTCTTGAATATAATTCTTGAATATAATCAATATCAATAAGACTTCTCTTGTCTTATTGGACAGATTGGACAGATTGGAGATATTCAAAAATGAGTCCTACTCCGCAACCACAAATGGTCTGAGGTACAGTGAGCTAGTGGGCAATGAGGTCTAGAAGTATACTGTTTAGAGTCATACTAGTGGCTATAACAAATAAACCCCACCATTTCAGTACTCACAAAATTGTTTATTTCACATTCACTGAACCTCCCAAAGTGGGCATTTCTGGTTGCCCACATATTAAGTTAGGGATCCAGACTCCTTCCACTGGGTGATTCCACCATCTCCTAAAATGCTCGGAGTCTTCTGAAGGACTCCAGATGAGAGACTGGGGAACCCCCACTTGTTTCCTAAAATCCTCAGCCCAAAACTGAATCCTTATACACTCTTGGATGGGAATGTAAATTGGTACAGCCACTGTGAAATATGAGATGGGGGTTCCTCAAAAAATTAAAAGTAGAACTACCACATGATCTAGCAATCCTGCTTCTAGGAATATATCCAAAGGGGGGAAAAATCACTGTCTCAGAGACATCCATATTCTCATAATTACAGCAGCATTATTCGCAATACCCAAGATATGGAAATAACCCAAGTGTGTACCAATGAATGAAATGATAGAGGATTTGGTGTGTGTGTGTATGTGTGTGTGTGTGTGTATACACACCATATTATTTCTTTATATACAAAGAAATATTATTAAACCATGAGAAACATGAAATCCTGCCATTTGCAACAACACAGATAGACCTTGGCCATTATGCTAGTGAAATAAGTCAGCTAGAGAAAGACAAACACTGTGTGGTATCACTTATATATGAAATCTAAAAAAGCCAAACTCACAGAAACAGAAAGTAGAATGATGGTTGCCAGGGGTTGGGGGAAATGGGGACAGGCTTTTAAAAGGATTCAAACACTCAGTTATATAAGATGAGGAAGATCTTGGGATCTAACGTATAACATGGTGACTATGGTGAATAATACTGTGTCGTACTTAAAATTTTCTAAGAGTGGGGCGCCTGGGTGGCTCATGGGGTTAAGCCTCTGCCTTCGGCTCAGGTCATGATCTCGGGTTCTAAGATTGAGCTCTGCACTGGGCTCTCTGCTCAGCAGGGAGTCTGCTTCCCTCTCTGCCTCTGCCTGCCTCTCTGCCTACCTGTGATCTCTCTCTCTCTCTCTCTCTCTCTCTCTGTCAAATAAATAAATAAATAATCTTTAAAAAAATTTTTTTCTAAGGGAGACAGATTCAAAAAAGGGGGGGAAGGCAACTATGTGAGGTAATGGATGTATTAGTTAACTTGGCTGTGGTAATAATTTCACAATGTATACGTATAACAAATAATCATGTTGTACACTTTAAATAGCTTACATTTTTCATCAAATTATACCTCAGTAATCCAGGGGGATTTTTTTAAAATAAAGTTTTGGCCCTAAGTGATATACATCTCTTATTCACAGTCCATTGGACAGAACTAGTCTCATGACCTCAACTGGTTGCAAGGGCTTCTGGAAAATGTAGTCTCAGACTGGCTGACACTAGCTGCCTTTGCCACAGAAAGCCTTTCTACAGTACCTTGAGTGACTCAGTCAGTTGAGTGTCTGCCTTCAGCTCAGGTCATGATGCCAGCATCCTGGGATTGAGTCCTGCCTTGGGCTCCCTACTCAGCAGGGAGCCTGCCTCTCCCTCTCCCTCTGCTCCTCCCTACCCTGCTCCTGCTGAAGTGCTCTCACTCTCTCAAATAAATTAATCAGAAAGACAGAGAAAGAGAGAAGGGGGGGAGGAAGGAAGGAAGGAAAGCAAGCCTTTCTAAGATGTTCTTTGAGCTAAAACATGGAAGCCCAAGTGTCAGAGCTGCTCCAAGAACTATGAGAACCAGGTGCCCAGAGTGGGAATGGCAATCGCAAAGACAAAAAGGAGGCCAATGTGGCAGCGAGTAATGTCACACTCTCCCACTCTCCAAAGCAGGTGGGGTTCTCTCCTCCTCCCTGTGAGAACTCTTGTAGGTGCTTTCCAGCTCTCCTGAAGAGGAAATCCAACACGTCTGTACCTTCCATCTGACAAAGATCTGCTCATAGGAATCTTTTGCAGGCTGTCTATCTTTAGGACCCCCAACCCCCTCCATGCCTGGCTCTGCACTGGGTGACACAACAGTGACCAATACAGATCCCGTCCCTGTCCTCAGGACATCTGCATTCCAATGGAGAAGACGGGCTCACCACCAGATGGGACTGTGAGCTGTCCTTTCATTTATTCTTTCATTCGGCAACGTTTTATTGTGCATCTCCCGCAGTGCCATTCTGGTGGCGTGTGAAAGATGATAAACTTAAGTAAGAAAAATATTAACAGTACTGTGGAAGGGGCGCCTTAGTGGCTCAGTGGCTCAGGTCATGATCTCAGGGTCCTGGGATTGAGCCCTGCGTCGGGCTCTCTGCTCAGTGGGGCGCCTACTTCTCACTTTCTCTCTGCCTGCCTCTCTGCCTACTTGTGATCTCTCTCTCTCTGTCAAATAAATAAATAAGATCTTTTTTAAAAAAGTACTGTAGAAAAAAGTAAAGCATGGCAAGGGTGATCAGAAGTATTGGAGATGGGCAAAGAGCTATAATTTCAAGAGGGAGGCAGGTAATGCCCCAATTGGGATCTGACTTTTGAGCAAAGGCTTGCAGGACGTAAGAGAGGAAACCAGACATATACCTGCAGTGAGAGTCTCAGGCAGATGGAACTGCTAGTGCAAAGGCCTGGAGGGAGGAGCCCATCTGATATTTCTGAGCTATAGTAAGGAGGCTAGTATAGCTGAAGCGAAATAAAGGTAGGAAATGGTTAGAGACGAAGTCAGGGAAGTAACAGAGGCAAGATCAAAGGGAGCATACTTTACTTCAAGTGCCATAAACAGACAATGAACAGATAAGTGACATGTGGTGGCTCAGGTGTTAAGAGGCTCTTTAGGACCCTGGAGGAGAGCTGACTATGGTGAAGAGATGACAGCAGAGAGACTGCTGTGGTTTTCCTGATGGGAGGTGATGGTATATTAGGGGCAGAGTGGGGAAGAAGGGAAACACCTTGATGAATTTGACAGGTAAACAGGAATTGCTGATACATGATGTAGGTGTAAGAGAAAGAGGGAATTTTGGCCTCAGGACCTGGAATCACAGAGTTGCCCTTGTGTGATCTGGGGAAGTGGGAGAGAAACAAGTCTGGGGAGGTAAGGTATAGTGGCCATTCTAAGATTTGGGAGCCATGTTCTGGCTAAAGGCTGGCTCAGAGTGGGCATGTGACCCCATCTGAGCAAATGAAACTTGGATAAATGGTTTCTGGAGCTTTTGGTAAAGAAAGGAAGCTCCCTCTCTTCCACGTTACCCTCTAAAACCACATCTTTCTCCCCTTCAAATGGTGGAGGGTAAGTCGTTTTACAACCAGGCAGAAGAGCCTGGAACTGCTAGGATGAAAGAGAAGCCAAAATAGAAGCAAGTGCTAGGAAGGGGAGCCAGACACTGGGTGTCTGTGATACCAGTGATAGATACCACCATCATCACCATCATGACAGTCACTGAGTGTCAACTTGTGTGCAGGTACTGTTCAAGGAGTTTATGCATATCATCTCATTTAGACCCCACAACAATACTAAAAACAGGTATTATTATTGTGCCTAATTTGTAAATGAGGAAACTGAGGCTGCAGAGATTGAGAAACTTGCCCTAGATCATTTAGCCTGAGTGACGGAATGAGGATTCAAACCCATTGAGTCAGACTGCAGAGTCTTTGCTCAAAATAAGTGCCTTCCAGTGTTTGAGCTTCTGGATCATACCTCACCTGAATCAGGATAAACCAGGATACTTTCTAAATCACATGTGCCAAGGTATTTTTTGTTTGGGAGGAAAAACAGTACCTTGGGTTTTAGGGCTTTTTTTTTTTTTTTTTTAGATTTTATTTATTTGACAGAGAGAAAGGTCACAAGGAGGCAGAGGGGCAGACGGGGTGGGGGGGGGAAGCAGGCTCCCCGCAGAGCAGAGAGCCCAATGGGGGGCTCAATCCCAGAACCCTAAGACCATGACCTGAGCTGAAGGCAGAGGCTTAACGCACTGAGCCACCCAGGCGTAGGGCATTTTTCATCAGAGAGAGGCTTACCTTTGAGAGTCCAGAGAAGTTAATCCAACCAACCCGGAGGCGGGATGGGGGTGGGGGGTTGGTCAGAGAAGGCTTGCATAGAAGGGCACATCTGAGGTAAGACCTAAAGAAGGGGAGGAGGTAGCCACTTAAGATAATGAAGAAGGGTAATGGAGGTAGGGGACACAGGAGGAAGAAAATCCCAGAGGTGGGAGAGAGGGAACTTGACAGGTAATGTCCCAATGAGAACACTGCTTTCCTCTCTGGAAAGGGCTTAATTGAGGGATAAGCATCCTCCACTCAACTCGATCATCTCTCCCACCAGCCCCCTGCTAAGACTCAACTTTGTCATCACCTGTCCCGGTTCCCTGCCGTGACCTGTCTCCTCCTCTCATCCACCCAAAGGACACCTAGAATGTACCCCCCCACTGTTTTAAATGTTTAATTTCTTAATTTAGATAAAGGTTTCAAATCTACAGACTGTGCAGAAACAAGTCTAATAGACCCCCGTGTGCCACCCACATTTCCCAGATGAAAACATTTCCTAAACTTGCACCAGATCTCTTCTTTTTAGAAATAAAATGTTGTAGATGCAAATTAAACCCTTCCCCCTTCTCTGTTCCTTCTTCCCGCTCTCCATCCCTGAAAGAAACCACCAAACTCATGATGCTGTAAATCAATCCTGTGTGTATTTCCTACTCTTAGTATGTGTGGACACACTTGGTACAGAGTTGTGGCTTTGGGTGCTGAAGCATCCTTAGTGATTTCTGCCATATCTTTCCAGCTCTTCACTTTCTAAGACTCACCTTCTGGGTCTCTCAGCCAGCCCAGTTGATTTTGCAGTTAACATGGTCATAATAAGGCCAAATGTCATGAGGAAATTAGAGCAGGATGGTCTAAAATGTGCCAGATATTCATCATAAATTTTAAAACTGTACATCCAAGAAGCCAGTGATAAGAATCCATCTCTGGGTATTAATGCTAATAAAGGTTTTATCCCCCCAAAGTCATATAGATGGCACCTTCTTAAGCTTTAATATGCATACAAATCACTGACAGATTTGGTCAAAATGCATGTTTTGATTCAGTAAGTCTAGGAGTGGAGGGGCAAGGGATTCTGCATTTCTTTTTTTTTTTTTTTTTTTTTTTTTTTTTTTTTTTTTTTTTTTTTTTTTTTAAAGATTTTATTTATTTATTTGACAGAGAGAGATCACAAGTAGGCAGAGAGGCAGGCAGAGAGAGTGAGAGGGAAGCAGGCTCCCTGCCGAGCAGAGAGCCCGATGTGGGACTCGATCCCAGGACCCTGAGATCATGACCTGAGCCGAAGGCAGCGGCTTAAACCACTGAGCCACCCAGGCGCCCCAGGATTCTGCATTTCTAACAAGCCTCTGGATGCTGATCCTTGATTGCCTTGTAAGCAGCGAATTATAAGCATAATGTGAGAGCTTGAAGCTTGTCAAACAGGGGTTGGGAGCAGAATACAGGTTAACGGTCTCAGTTTGGGGATGATAATCATTTTGTCATTTGTATATTGAACAGACTGAACATGGTAGGGGTATAAATATGACTTCTGCTTCTTCTTTCTGCAAATAAGATGCCAATCTCACATTTTTGCGTCAGCCTTTTGGGGAATGGAGAAGAAAACATCCTCTTCTTATGCGGGAGAGGAAGAGGAAATCCACCACAACTTCCTCCATGAACAGCAGCTTGAGGTAACAGTAACTCCACAGACACCAAGAGTCTCTGCTTACGGAGTGTATCAGGACTCCATCTGAGAAGGTGAACCACTAGGGGAGATTGATGATAGATAGATAGACAGACAGACAGACAGATATGGATAGATGGATGGATGGATGAGGTGGGATTTAACCTTATGCAGTTGGGAGTTATGAAGCAGTCCTATCATTGTGGTCTTAGTGTCGGATGCCAACACTCGAAGTACAGAAGGGTAGGCAGTTAGGAAGGGAAAACAGATGTAAAGTGGGGAGAAGCTAGGACAAACTGGTGTAAGCTGGCCTCTGCCTTTGATGGTATGAGCATCCATGGGAGAAGTTGGCATCCTTCATCATGGAGCCAAACACACACCTGGCCCAGAACTGGAGAAGTTGAGAGGAAGATCCAGGAAAAGGTGAAACAGTTGCTGGCCTGGCTGCTGCCCTACGCAAACCTGATGAGCCAGCAGCCAGCCAGCGACAACCTGTGTGATCTATAAAATGGCAGCTGTATCGCTTCTGCCCTCCACGTCTTGCCCAAGAATCTCTATTGGTCCATCCTAACTGAATGCATATGGAGAAGGTAATTCTAAGATACAGTTCATTCAGCCTAGTCAAGCCGATACATGACAAAGCCACGCACAGGGACTGGAGAAGAGTGGAGAGAAGATCCATCAGTGGCCGCTGGGGAGATGGAAACATGAGCAGCTCTGCTCTCAAGCAGAGGCAACTTAAATGCATGTCTCATAACCTCTGGGTGGCTTTTTTAAATTTTAGAGTTGGAGGGGAAACTGGTAGTAGCTACCTCTTATTTGGCTTTAGCCTTTCTTCCAAAACTTTGAGATCCTTTTATGTTATAGCTTCAGTCAAGGTGCATCTGATCAGTTGTCATTACATTATGATTGTAGATGTTTCATTAAAAAATATTCCAACTTTCAACCAATTTTTTAAAAGATTTTATTTATTTATTTGACAGACAGAGATCACAGGTAGGCAGAGAGGCAGTCAGAGAGAGAGGGGGAAGCAGGCTCCCTGCTGAGCAGAGAGCCCGATGCGGGGCCTGATCCCAGAACCCTGGAATCATGACCTGAGCCAAAGGCAGAGGCTTTAACCCACTGAGCCACCCAGGGGCCCCTCAACCAATTATTTTTTTAATAGATTTTATTTAGCATGAGCAGCTTTATGCTTACAGAAAGTTACACAAAAAGTCAAGAAAATTCTCATATACTTCCTGTCCCCCCACACCAATTTTCCCCTATTATTACCATCTTGCAGGAGTATGGTACATTTGTTACAACTGATGACCAATAGCGAAATGTTATTACTAACTGGAGTCCATATTTTACACTAAGGCTCACTCTGCACTGTACAGTTCTATGGCTTTTTATAAATGCATAATGTCATGTATCCACCATTACAATATCACACAAAATAGTTTCACCTTTCCATCCCTACCCCCATGTCATGATCTCTTGGCAATCACTGATCTTTTTACTGGTCTCTATAGTTTGGCCTCTTCTAGAATGCCATATATTTGTGGTCATAGAGTTTATTGCCTTTTCAGATTGTCTTCCAAAGTGGCTGTATCATTTTGTATTCCCACTGGCAATGAAGGAGAGTTCCTGTTCTTCTGCATCCTCAACAGCATTTGGTGTCATTTTTTTTTTTTTTTTAGTTTAGACATTCTAATAGGTGTGTGGAAGTATCCCATCGTTGTTTTAATTTGCATTCCCTGATGACATTATGGTTATCAACTTTTCATGCTTATTTGCCATCTGCACATCTTCTTCAGTGAGATATCTGTTCATAACTTTTGTCCATGTTTAAGCAGATTGTTTTCTTATGGTTGGGTTTTAAGAGTTCTTTGTATATTTTAGATACAAGTCCAACATCAGGTATGTGTTTTGCAAATATTTCTGCCAGTCTGTGATTTGTCTCATCATTCTCGTAACAGCTAGTGCTATGAGCCCTGAAAAGCTCATAGACCAATGGTAGACATGCTGTCTAACTGATTTTGGTTTTGCTTTTTTAATTTTTTTAAAGATTTTATTTATTTATTTGAGAGAGAATGAGTGAGAGCATGAGAGAGGAGAAGGTCAGAGGGAGAAGCAGACTCCCCAAGGAGCTGGGAGCCCAATGCGGGACTCGATCCTGGAAGTGCAGGATCATGACCTGAGCCGAAGGCAGTCACTCAACCAACTGAGCCACCCAGGCACCCTGATTTTGTTTTTTAATAGCCCCACAAAAGGCAGAAGGGTGGCAATGTTTGAACAAAATGGCACCTTTTGAGAACTAGGCACTGTGGAATAGCAGCTGTTCTTTCTTCCAGGAAACCCACATGGATTACAGCAGCCCCTGGCACCTTCTTATGCTTCTCAGCCCTTATGAAACACTTGAAGCTGGAGTCAGCTTCTCTCTGAAATTTGCTATCTTAATGGCAATCCCATGGTCCCTTTATCCCTGGGCCAAAGGCTCAGCCAACCCTTGGATGTCTGACTCCTCACACCCACAGGGTCCAACGTTGTTATCAACATTTCCCCCAAAGTTGTCCCTTCTCTCACATCTGCATTTCAAGGTCTGCTCCCCAGCCCAGAACCCTGGACCTCACCCTGGATGCCCCACCCTCTACAGCCAATCAAGCTCCCGCCCCACTCACTCAGTTGTCTCCTCTCTGCTCCACAGCCCTATATGGTCCACCATTGCCCTCCACCCCCATACCTCATCCTGTCCCCAGCTTTATTCTCACCCCACCACCTCTCCCCTCATGTACTGAATAACTACTTAGAGAGTCAGGCTTGGTACCAGACACCGAGGACAGAGTGGTGACCTAAGCATGTTCAGTAAAAGGTCCCTGAATGTTGCCATTTCTCAGGGCCCTGAATGAGGCTGAGTGGGCTCTCCAGAACTCCAATCCCAGTATCCAGTGCTTTCTGGGGCAGCCCACAGACTTCTGACATTCCCTGTGTTCCAAAATGACCCACTCCTGTTGTTTATTTTCCACCATCCCTACCTGGTGATGGAGATCCGTCTAAATCCCCCACTTAACTTGAGCTCCGTAGCATGGAGGCTGGGGCTCTCTCATCCACCGCAGTGTCCCCAGAGCAGGGTGGGCTCATGAATGTTATGGAATGGTAAAGACGAGAAACACCTGTAAGAATGCATGCCGGGGAGATAATCAGGGTCGTGCTATCGGCCCCCTATCCCTCCTCACTCAGACCTGAAACACCCTGTTTCTGAAATCAAGGAGCAGTAAATTTGACATCTCCGCACCTGGCCTCCCAGGATGAAAGTCTCATTTTGCCAAGAGAATCAAGGGAGGCATTTGGAACCTTGTGCCTCTTAAGGGGCACTTGGTGGTGAGCGGGAGGACGAGCTTCACCGTTTCTCCTCACTCAAAGCTACTCAACCCGGACGGGCGAGAGACTGGGCACTGCTCCGCGGCGCGGCGGTGCAGCGAGACCCTAGTCCGTCTGGCCACCGATGGCGTCACTGCCGGCGCGCTCGTGACGTCAGAGGCGGGCGCCACACTTGAAGAGGGTGCGGGAAGCCGGGGAGCGGAGCTGTCATGGAGTTAATGCAGGAAGCGCGGGAACTGGGCTGCTGGGCGACGGAAGAGATGGGAGCGCCCGTCGCAGCCCGAGCCCCGGAGTCGACGCTGCGCAGGTGAGGGACGCCCTGAGAGTGAGCACTCCCAACCCTCGAGGTGGTCTCTCGGGGTGAGAACCCCACCCCTCCCTGAAGACCCGCCTTCCTCTGCCTCAGTGAGAATAACCCTTAAGGGCGCCCCCTCCCCCGCCCCGACACACGCACACCCAGTAATATATTCAAAAAGAGGATCCTGGGTTGAATGAAGATCCCCTGGGAGTGATCCCGACACTCCCACCCCCCACCCCGTGAGACCATCCAGAGTGAGGGCGAGGCACTAGTGAGGATCCTCCGAAATTCAGTGGAGACCCCTTCCCGTGTGGAAGTAAGATCTTTGGAGTGAGACCGTCCCTGCAACAGCCTGCCACCCCCATCCACCCCAACCAGTGAAGAGACTGGAGTTACCAAAGACCACCCCACGGGAGATTGAATTTATAGGATTGATGACCCACATCTGGTAATGAGAGCACTTCCAGGCAGTATATTCCCCACCCTCTCCTCTGGGAGTGACTAGAGATAGCCCTCTTCTCCCAGGAGAAAGGAATCACCCCACCACGGAATGAGAATATCCCCCACACAGAGAGAAGCCCACAACTCAGTGACCAAGAACTCCCCAGAAGGGACTATCTCACCCCAAAAAGTATGGACTCTCTTTCCCCCCCAAGAAGTGAGAATTCCCTAGTAAAAACTTTACCCACCGTGACCACCCTGGGAATGGAGGTGAGCCACCCTGTGTGATGCCCGAGGTGTACCTTTACACACTCTCCCCGCAGACTGTGTCTGGGCCAAGGGGCCGACATCTGGGCCTATGTCTTGCGGCACGTGCACAGCCACAGGTGAGCCTGGCCACATGAGGGAAGCTGTGACGGGGAGGGGACACAGGCAAGCCCCACAGTAACACCTCTTCCTTCTGCCTTTCCCCTGTAGGAATGTCAAGAAGATCCGGGGAAACCTACTCTGGTAAATGGTTCTAAAAGCTATTCTCTTCTGTTAACCCTAGTCCCATCCAGCTGTGTTTTCACCCACAGCCTCACACCACTTGTCTCCCCTGGAAGTCCCTGTCATCCCCTAACTCTGGCCTCATTTCCTCAGGTATGGCCACCAGGACAGTCCAGAGGTGAGAAGCATGTGTTATAAGATTTTCTTTTATCCAAAAAGAGGACTTGTACATTTCTGCTCTAGGCCCAGCCTTGTGCTATGGGATGCTGGGGACTACTGAGTCACAGCCCTGATCCCCACACTCACAGGACTTAACAGTCCAAGGAAGGCAGGCATGAGCTGGATGTTGAGGGGACATGGATATGAGGCATCCAAGCTGATGAGAGGAGATGGGAGAAAGGACTGGTTTCAGAGATATACTGAGGCCAATGTAGGACCTATTGTGTGCAAGGGGCCCCAGTGCCATCTAGGGGGAGGTTTCCAGAAGACCTTGGGGCCCCTAGATGTGGTGCTCAGTGGGGAGGTGAGAACTGGGGCAGAGATGTAGTGTCATCAGTGCAGAGACAGGACACGGGTTAGGATGATAGGGGAGGCAATCCCAGGAGGAAGGAGGAGTCCAGATAGTCCCCTAGTGTTCTTCTAGGCCCAGAGAATTAGACACAGAAATTCCTCACAATAAACCCTCTGCTACCTCCCTGTGCAGGCAAGGAGACCAGTGCTCCCCAAATAGCAGTCAGTCCAGGCCAAGCCCCAGCCAGGCCATGCATCTGACTCTGTACCTGATCCCACCAGGCCCATCGGAAGCTGGAGCTGGAAGCCACTGTTGCTCACCTGCGGGCAGAGATCCAGGAATTAGACCAGAGCCTGGAGCTGATGGAGCAAGAGACCGAAGCTCAGGGTGACCTATGGGGCTGGGAAGATGAACAACAGAGTGGAGGTGGGGGAATTGCTGATAGCCACGCGTTTCTCCTACAGACATGGCCCTGGAGCAAGCCTTGCAGAGCATTCAAGACACCCAGCGTCGTGCTCTCCTCCTCCAGGCCCAAGCTGGGGCCATGAGAAGGCAGCAGCGTGGGCTGCAAGATCCCGTGCAGCGGCTGCAGAATCAGCTGAGGCGTCTACAGGACATAGAGAGGTGGGCCTCAGGTGCTCAGGGACGAGCCTTCACCAGGCGGGGCAGGCAGACATTTTCCATGGAGACCTCATTGCTCTACCCTGATCCCTTCTTGGGTTCCAGAATTCTGAGCTCCACTCCTTAGGATTTAAAGCCTGTAAGGTCAGAAAGTTTTCTCATCTCAGCCACTTATATTTCCAGTGCTTAGAATGGTCCCAACCATATATCTAAAGAATGTTCTAGGGAAAGAACATTAAATAAGGGACAAGTACCTGCCTCCTGGAGCTTATACTCTGATGCAGAGGAGCCAGAAGATAAACTAGGAAGCAAACTCTGTAACTGCAAGGAGAGATAAGTGCTGTGATAAAAAGGTGGTGTGATAGTAAAGGTGAGGGAGATGATACTCCAGGGAGGATGGTCAGAGAACCCCTCTCTGAGGAGGCAGCACTGAGAGGGACAGGAAGGGCAGTGGTGCTGAGTTTGGCATATAGGAAAAACAACCAGGAAGCCAGTTTAACTTCAGTTACACGGGCAAAAGGGAGGGCATGAGAAGGTGAGGTCAGAGAGTTGGACAGAGTGCCATGGGGGCGTTGGAATTTTACTCGGAGGCTGGGTTCATGCCTTAGCCTGTCCACTTACAGCTCTGTGACCTTGGGCAAACTACTTAGCTTTTTTGTGCCTCAGTTCGTAAGCTCTGTGGATTGGGGATTAATTTAAACCTACTTTATAGGGTAGGTATGATAATTAAGTGAGTTAAATGATGCAGAGTGCTTAGAAGAGTTTCTAATACTCATTATTACTATTTTGAATGTGACGGGAAAACATTACATTTTTTTCCGAGGGTTTTGGGCAGCAAGGTGACATGATTTGTCTGAAGTTTTAACAGGATCATTGACTACTAAATGGAAAATAAACTGCAGAGGGCAAGAGCAGAGGCCAGTGAGGAAGCTAATATAGCCAGGAAGTGTCAGTGGCCTGATTTTAGAGGTGGCCCCTGAGATCCAGGCTCAGTGACTAGCCTTGTAGCAGAGAGAGACACATCCGTTCTAGCTCCCTTTTCCCAGTGACTCCTACCCCAACTCTACTTTTCTCTTCAGGAAGGCCAAAGTAGATATAACCTTTGGACCCTTGACATCAGCAGCCCTGGGCCTCGAACCTGTGGTCCTGGTAAGAGTCCTGGGCCATGAGGAAACCAGTGTGGAGTCAGGTCGGGTGGACCCCTGGGTTGCCTCATGCCCCATCCTCTTCTTCCCAGGGTGATGTCCGAACAGCCTGCACTCTCCGGACCCAGTTCTTGCAGAAACTCCTAATTCCTCAGGCCAAGGGAGGCAGCGTCCCGTGAGTGTCATCCAGGCTCCACAGACTCTGACAAGAACCTGGGCTTCGAGGGGGGAGTTACTCGGCTGTTCATTCCTCAGACACTCAGCCTCTGGAGTGTGTCAGCCCCAGGCCTTGCCCTAAAAGGGCTCTCAGGCTGAGACCAAGAAGAGACAAATACATCACAGATGGTGGCAACGTGGGTGATTAGGACTGTTGGGGGTGGGGACGCCTGAGAGACTCCAGGTCCCCAGAGAAGACATCTTCCTCACTTAAAGAGTCAGGGAGGACAAGTTCTCTGGTGAGGAGGCTTAGCCAGCTTGAAAGGTTAAGACAATATTCTAGACAAATAGCACATGTGAAAGGCCCGAAGGGCAGCTGGTTGGTGAACCCAAGTCTAGCAGGCATAGATGGACTTGGTTTCCTCATCCTTAAAATGGTGACAATGATAGCCCCCACCTTACAGGGTGGTAGTGATCAGTAGAGGGAGAGTTGATGTGTCTTGTAATATTCTCTGTCCCCTTCCCCAACTCCACAGAACCCCTCGAGATGACTACTTTGGAGCTTCCTACCAGCAGTGGCTTAGCTCTGTGGAGGTAAGGGAGGCCTCACCTTTGCCCCATGAGCAAACCTCAGGGTGCGAGGACCCAACTCTTGATCCCTACCTCATCACCATGGATCCCAGCGCATAACCCCGCCCTCATCTAGCCCTACTTCACCCTTTCCCCCACCAGACGCTGTTGACAAACCATCCTCCGGGCCATGTCCTGGCCTCCTTGGAGCACTTGGCTGCAGAGCGGGAGGCAGAGATTCGGTCCTTGTGCAGTCCAGATGGGCTCCAAGATACAGAGATGGACAGGTGTGGAGTGGCGTGCTCCTAAGGGCTGGGCAGGGCGGGCAGTTGGGTAAGCCGGAACAAACTCCGGACCAAGCACAGTCACCTGCTGATGGGGGTGAACCTGAAACTCAGTGATCAGTCTGGCAGGTGGGCTGACATTGGCCACCTCCAAGAGCCCAGGCAAGGGAGGGACTCCTCCCTCAGCAGTTTTACCCCACCCCCAGGTCCCAGGCACCAGACCAGTCAGACTCCAGCCAGGCCCTGCCATCCATGGTGCATCTCATCCAGGTGACCCCCAGGCATCCTTCCCAGGACTCCATCCCCTTCCCTTCCCAAGGCCCACTTGATCCCCTCACCCCCAGGGATCATGCCCACCCTGACTTTGTACTCTTGCCCCAGGAGGGCTGGCGGGCCGTGAGTGTGCTGGTTGCCCAGCGGGGCCCCCTTCTGAAGGAGCGTCAAACCCTGACCCAGCGCCTCCAAGGCCTGATGGAGGAGGTGGAGAGATGTGCCCCAGGATCCAGTGAGAGGTGAGGGGGCTCTCTCAGCAGAGACCTCTAGGGCATCTCTTTCCCAGAGGTCTCAGAATACTAGACTTTTTCTGCTCCTGTGGCTCCCAGTTCTGCCTCCCTGCTCTCCTGGTTTGTCTCCCTATGTTTGTGGCTCCTTATGCATCCTTACAGATCCCATCTTCCTCCTCCACTGGGAGTCTTAGTCGTGTTTCCTTCCCTGGCTCTTTTCTGCTGTGCCCCAGGCAGGCCTTCATACTGGGGCTCCGGGGCTGTGGCCTATGGGCAGAGCTCAAGGCCCTGCATACCCAGAGCCAGGAGCTGGAGGAGGTGGCTGGGCGGCGGCAGCTTCTGCTGCAGGAGCTACAGGCCAAACAGCAGCGGATCCTGCACTGGCGCCAGCTGGTGGTGAGAGGCCGGCCCTGGGGGACATGGCAGTGCCTGATGGAGGGCCAGAGAGAGGCTGGGAGCCTTAGTATCCAAAACTGGGCCTCCGATGGTGTGGAGAGGCCCAGAGTCAGTCTCCTAGGAGGCAGCAGGACCTGTGCAAAGGGGAGGGCAGGGGTCTAGGCTGGGAGGCGGGAAGCAAAAGCCGTCCATCTTGGTGACCTCATGGTTGCCCAGGAGGAGACACAGGAACAGGTCCGCCTGCTCATCAAGGGCAACTCAGCCAGCAAGACGCGCTTGTGCCGGAGCCCTGCAGAGGTGAGATGGGAGTTGGGGCAAGGTCTGGGTAGGGCTGGGGCTCCTAGAGATGGTACCGGGGGCTCCAGGCTGCCCCACGCACCCCTTTCGTTCCCCACAGGTGCTGGCTCTGGTTCAGCGAAAAGTGGTCCCTACATCTGAGGTCGTGGCACCACAGAGCCAGGAGCTACTCCGCTGTCTGGAGGAGGAAGCCCGGCGTCTTCCCCACCTTCTGCTGGGTCCCCTGCTTCGGCACAGCCCTGGAGGGTAAGACTGGAGCCACCCCCTTAAGCTCCTTCCGTGGGTGACTATCACTCCCTGATTCCACGCCAAAAAAATAATCCTGGGCCTCCAGTGTTCCCAAGCTGTCAGACCTCACCCTCAGGACTCAGTCCTACTCTGGAATCCTAGTCCTCGGACCCATCTCCAAGTTTCTGGGCCTCCTGAGGCCACCTCTCAGCCCCCAGAACCTCTGGAATCCTAGCATCCCTCCAAGTAGCCCACCCAACCTGGACTTCCCCCCCTCCCCAGATTACAGCCCCTGCCCACGGTCCTGCCATCCATCCACCAGCTGCATCCTGCGTCCCCGAGGGGCTCCAGCCTCATAGTGCTGAGCCACACACTGGGGCTGCCTGCAGGGAAGGTGAGTGCCTGTCCCCTAGGACCTGTCTTCCCACCCCTCCTCCCGCCCGAAGTGACCATCCTTCCCCCTCCCTCCAGGCTCCGGAACTGCTCCTCCCAAAGGCCGCCTCTCTTCGCCAGGACCTTCTGTTCCTCCAGGACCAGCAGAGTCTCCGGTGCTGGGATCTGCTGCATGTGAAGACCAGCCTGCCACCAGGACCATCCACCCAGGGTAAGCCCTGCTCTGCCTTCACAACCAGCATCCCTGCCCAGTCCCAGGGCCATCAGCCTCCAGAAGAAATCCCAAACATCCATTGCTGACACAGGGCCTACTGTGTGCTGAGTGCTTTTCAGTGTGTTCGCTCGTTTCGTCTGCACAGCAGCCCCATGGGGTGAGCACTTTTTGGGGTGAGCCCCTTTTACAGAGGCAGGAACTAAGCCTTGCTGGCTGCCCAGGTAGCAGAGCTAGGATTTAAATCCAGGCAGTCTGACATGTGCCTGTACTCCTAACCAGGTTATTCTACCCATCAAATTGCCAAGTACTCACATATCACCATCCAGTAGGATATGAGAGTAGTTAAAAGTTGGGCTTTGGAGTTAAAATCCTCTCAGCCCTACCTCTTCCCTGCTATGTGATCTACCAGTGCCTCCATTTCCTCCTCAGTAGAGTAAGCATAATCATAGTACCTTACAGAGTTGCTGGGAAGACTCAGTCCAGTTACCCAAACAGGCCACTGAACAATGCATGGCATTCAATAAGCACTATGTGCCTCTGGTACGATTACGGTCATTTTGTCTGTGCATGTGCCGTGTCTTTCAGTCCTTATGGTGAGGGTAGGATGTTTGTTGTTATTGTTCAGAGAGAAGAACGGGGAGGGGCGGGGAGAGAGAATCTTAAGCAAGCTCCATGCTCAGCACAGAAGCCAACATGGGCCTCAGTCTCACAACCCTGAGATCAGGCCCTGAACCAAAATCAAGAGCCAAATGCTTAACTGGCTGAGCCACCCAGGTGCCCCTAAAGGTAGGGATTATTAAGACCCAATTTACAGATGAAGAAACAAACTCAGGAAAGTTGTTCCTTGCTAGATTCCCTCAGGAAGCACTTGCTAGGTACCTGCCAGCTGCTGACCCCGAGAGTTCAACAGGGAGAGAGGCCAGAGCTGCCCATCCCCAGGGATCCCAGTGGTAGGAGCAAAGAGCACAGAATCAAAGGGTAAATAGGAGAGGTGTGTTGATAAGAAATGACTTGGGTTGCCATCGGCAAAGCAGGAAAAGACCATTTCCGGGCCTTTGGAAAGGCTTTCCCCTCTCCGATGAGCAGGGAGCTGTGTGTGGGAACAGCCCATATTATGGCACAGAATCATCCCACCTTGTGGGCTTCTTAGGCTTTAGCATGTCTGTAGCAGAACATAGTTCTCTCTGTTCTGAAAAACTTCTGCCTTGTTTCCCTCCCTCAGCAAATGACCCCACTCTCCTTACTGAGGCCAGCCACCCAGGAGTCATGCTTAATTCCTCCCAGGTCCCTAACCGCCCCCCCCCCCCGCCGCCCTTCAACTTGTCAACAAGCCTTATAGGCCCCACTCCAGCATGCCCCAGTCTGCCCCCTGCCTCACTATTACACTTGACCACAGGAGGGGCTGAAGAAAGGGCAAGTGTCAGGCCTGAGGTCAGGCAAGAATGGAGTGGAGTCAGGAGCCAGGCCCAGGGGCTCAGACTGCACTGCTGATCTGTACTTGCTCTGAGATGGACCTGTTTTAGACCTGTGAAGAGGGACTAGACCTAATCACATCTCCAGGGGGAAACACTGCTGAAATGTCAGGCTATAGTAGTCTAAGGAGGAAGACTTGGGGTGAAGAACACTGAGAAGTGCTTCCAAGAGGAAACGTGGTGTCTCGAGTGGGCCCAGAGTGATAGGCAAGGTTTTGGTAGTAGCAGAGGCAGATAGTGCAGACCCTCAAGTACTAAGCTGAGGAGCTCAAACTCTGTCTTGGGGGTACTAGGGAGCTTTAAAGGGTTCCGTGCAGAAGAGGAAGAGGATCAGGTTTATGCTTTAGAAAGATCACTCTGGCTGCCGTATAGAGAATGGACCAGAATGGGAGGCTGAGGCCTGGAGCCTAGGAGGGAGGCTGGAGGGCAAGCAGGAAAGGTGGAGGAAGGGGTGGGATGGGCCAAGACGATGGATGGTCTGTCCAGGAGGGAGGAAGGTACCCAGGATGAATCCTGTGGGATGGTGGGCTTCCCTGAGATGAGGACCTGGAAGGAGGGAGAGATCTGGGAGACATGCTGAGGTCCTGACTAGGTGACCGGAGACTTGGTGACCCACTGGCCATAAGGCACTAGACAGTCCGAGGACTCAATGCTGCCTCCCGGGTTTCTCACCCGCAGAGCTGCTGCAGATCCGGGCATCCCAGGAAAAGGAGCAGAAAGACAATCTGGGGCAGGCTCTGAAGCAGCTGGAGAACGTGTTGAAGCAAGCACTGGAGCGAATCCCCAAGCTACAGGGGGTTGTGGAGGACTGGTGAGAGGGGCATGTGGCGCGGGGGGGGGGTGGGGGGGCGGGCAGGGTGCTGAGCCAGGTGGAACGGGCAGAACTTGGGCAGGGTACGGGGGTGGGGGGGGGGGCGATGTGTGACTTGTGACAAGCAGGCCAGGGTGTTGGTGGGGACGCTGAGTGTCTAGAGGCCCAGGCCTTCCTATGATGCTATCCCCTTCCCCCAGGTGGGAGCAGCCAGGCCAAGCTGCCCTGTCCGAGGAGCTCTGCCAGGGCCTGTCCCTGCCCCAGTGGCGGCTGCGCTGGGTCCAGGCCCAAGGTGCCCTGCAGCAGCTGTGCAGATGAAAAGGAGCCTCAAACAGAAGTCAGGAGCTTCATATCCACCCCTCCATGAGACTTTTGGAAGAGAGCATCGCCTGGATGTGTCAGCCCACTGTCTCTACCCACACTTGCTGTCCCCCTCACAGGTGTTTCTTTTCCTCCCAACTGCCTTGGACTTGTCCTTTCATCGCATCAAAACCAAGAGAATGGGGTACTCTGGACCCCACCCTAGGTCCCCCTGAAACTCCCCTCATCACTGCCATCATCAGCGAAAAGTCATTGAGCACCTGCTGTGGACACTGAAGATCCAGCACTGAACAAAGTGTACGCAAGTCCCAGCCTTCAGGAAGTTGTTCAGCACAGGGAAGCAGACCCCTGACAAGTTAAGTGAGCAAACATGGAATATGTTGGAAGATAACGGCTCTGGAGAAAAAAAAAGCAGGCAGTAGGAGGTGTGACTTTAGCTAGAAGGCTGCACACACTCTGTGAAGGTGATTAGAGGGATGCATGTGGGCATCTGAGGAAGGCCTGTGGGGGGGTTTGGGGCCGGAAGGAGGCAAGAGCTGGGGGAACGGCCCTGAGCTCAAGGTTGTCTTCTAGTTTTTACATTGTTTCCTTTTTTACATTTAAATCTCTGAAGTCATTTGGAATTTATCCAAATGGATCCAGTTTTGTCTTATTTTACATATATCCCAGTAGCACTTAAAATTCTCAGATCAGTGGTTGCCTCTGAAGGAGAGGTGGGTAGCGGGGATCAACCAAGGGTCAGGAGACAAGGGAACTTTATAGAGTTGAAAATGGGTTACATGTTGAAGGTAGTAAGAATAGATGTCAGAACTCATCTAGCTATACTCTTTTAAGTCTGTGCATTTCACCGTGAATTATTCTTCAACTTATAAGGTAAAACTTTACCCACCTATATAAAATAAGATTTCAGGTGATTTGAGATGCCACCTCTTCGTATACTAAATGTCTGTGATTAATCAGACTGTATCTGGATTCTCTCCAAGTCTGTTGTCTGTGGTTCTCATATGCTATCCCCACCATGTTCTAATTATAAAGGTTTTATCATGTTTTAGGATCTGAAATGGCTGGTTGTTATCTTGCTCTAATTTCTCAAGGCTTCCTTGTCTCTTCTTGCTAATTTTTTCTCCCAAACGAAATGAACTTTATACCCAACGTGCCTGGTTCCAGAACAAATACGAACACAGACGGGAGTTTTACTGGGGTTGCAATAAATTTACAAATGAGGGAGATTTGACATCTTTATGTCTTTAGCATATTTCCTTTCCTATGTGCCACCATAGTGTTCCCCTCCTCTCTTCAGCCTGGCTCCTAACCAAGACTGATCATGGGGGTCCTTATCCCCGCTCCCTGCTTAATTTTTCTCCATAGTACATCTTTTTTTTTTTTTTAAGATTTTATTTATTTATTTTACAGAGAGAGATCACAAGTAGGCAAAGAGGCAAGCGGGGGCGGGGGGGAAGCAGGCTCCCTGCTGAGCAGAGACACCCCCCCCCCAAGTGGGGCTCAATCCCAGGACCCTGGGATCATGACCTGAGCCAAAGGCAGAGGCTTTGAGCCACCCAGGCACCCCTCCATAGTACATCTTCTAACATACTTTGTGTTCTACTTTATTTATCCTTTGTTGTCGTCCAGACAGAATGGGAGCTCCATTAAAGTGAAGTTCTCTATAAACCAGAAGTTGGGCAAACTTTCCTAAATATGATTCAAACTCCAGATGCAGTAGGGAAATTATTAATGAAAACATAAAAACAAACTTTTGCAGGGTGCCTGGGTGGCCCAGTCATTTGAGCGGCCGACTCTTGGTTTCCACTTGGGTCATGACCTCAGCGTCGTAGGATCAAGCCCTGCATTGGGCTCCTACTCAGCACAGTCTGTTTGGGATTCTCTTTCTCCTTCTCCCTCTGCCCCTCCCTGTGCTTGCACACACTCTTAATCAATCAAGTAATTAATTAATTTTAAGAACTTTTGCATGGCAAAAAAAAAAAACCAAACAGTAAAAATCGTTAAATGGGAGGGGGGAGGGATTTGCAGTTTATACCGTAAAGGGATGTGTGTGTGTGTGTGTGTGTGTGTGTGTGTGTGTACACACATGGTATGTCAAAATGGAAAAAAAAATTCCAAGTCCATAGAAAAGTTGGCAAAGTGAATGGACGATTCTCACAAAATATCCTCGAATTCAATATAATAAGAGAAAAGCAAATTAAAACCCTACTTTGCTTGCTTCAGCAACACATATACTAAAAACCCTACTTTGATACATTTTCCACCTATCAGACTGCAAGACAAGTTGGGGGACCTTGTACAAAACGACCGTATCTTCAGAAAGTCATTGGGGCTCGGGTGGGGATGACCACATGCAAGGTGGGTCCTGATCAAACCATGGAATTTTTTTAAGTGAAAGTACACTTAGGGGACAACAGGAAATTTGAAAATTGGGAATGGGAAACTTGTATGTTAGAGAATATTACTGTGTCTTTGTTAAATGTCTTTACTGAGATAATGGCATTGTGTTTGGGTGGGAGACTATTCTTAGAGGATGCGTGTTGAGGTGTTAAGGATAATATCTGCAACTTTGAGATAGTTGAGAAGAGAATAAGGTAAAAGGGACAGAAATGAAGCCAAACATCTATGAATGTATACTGTTTCATACTTTGCACTGTGGAAACATTTAATTTTTCATAATTTAAAAAAGTGAGAAAGTAATCCCTAAAAACTGAAAACAAACAAATGAACCTAACTATATCATGTTGGTAGCACAATTGATTCAGATGAGAATTATTCCAGGTTAGGTTAAAATAGTACTTTTGGGGCACCTGGGTGGTGCAGTTGGCTAAGTGTCTACCTTTGGCTCAGGTCATGATCCCGAGGTTATGGGATCAAGTCCCACAGTGGGTTCCCTGCTGAGTGGGAAGTCTGCCTTTCCCTCTACCTCTGCTTCTCTCTCTCTCTCTCTCTCTTTTTGCCAAATAAACAAATAAAATCTTTAAAAATAAAGTGAAATAGTACTTTTACTCAATGCCTCCAGTGGTACAGGTATCCTAAGAAAAAGAAAAAGAACAGCAATACAATCTTACACTGCATTTATTAGTCTTACAGTCCATAATAACACTGGTTTTTATTTTGATAAAAATACATAGTTTACATTTTTGAGATTCCTACATTATATATTTTGAAATTATATATTTGACTAAAGCGAATAAGTATTTGTGCTAATGCTATTGGGAAACAAGATTTTTTTTTTTTTAAGTAGGCTCCATGCCCAGCGTGGAGCACAATGAGAGGCTTCAACTCATGACCCTGAGATTAAGACCTGAGCTGAGATCAAGAGTTGGGTGTTTAACTGACTGAGCTATCCAGGTGCCCTGCTGAGGACCGAGGGTTTTTTTAAATACAAATGAAAAGAAATAAAATCAAAGGAGTAAACACCCTGTAATCTTTCATTTGACTTGGGAAAAATGAATTCATGGGTTTTTCCTCTTTCTAGAAAACATATTTCCCTCTCTAAATCCACGGAAAAGGTCTAATTATGACAAGCCAGTAACAATGAGCAACCCTAGTCCCAGACTATGGTCTCTAAATGCCCTTTTTGACTAGATGGAACCAGGGATCTTTGGGGAAACAGGGGATTCCAGGTCTGGGACAGGAAATTAACAAATGAGTTTGAGGCATCTTGTGTCAAAAAGCAGGGAAGTCTTCTAAGACCAATGAGGTTGAGTCAGAAGGACTCAGGAGTCAATCTGAAGAGACCGCCACTGGCCAAAGATGGGACATTCTGAGTAGCGATTAGAACGACTGTAGTGATTTGAAGCACATCAAATATATTCGAAAATGTTAAGTTCATGTTAGTATTCATACAGTACCTCACTGGTCACTTTTTTTTTTAATGTTTCTAGTAGAGACTTTTTTTTTAAGATTTTATTTATTTATTTGACAGACAGAGATCACAAGTAGGCAGAGAAGCAGGCAGGGGGACGTGGTCAGGAGGAAGCAGGCTCCCTGCTGAGCAGAGAGCCCAATACAGGGCTCAATCCCAGGACCCTGGGATCATGACCCGAGCCAAAGGCAGAGGCTTAACCCACTGAGCCACCCAGGCACCCGCTCACTGGTCACTTTTGAAGGGTGCTAGGAACCAAGTCATTTTGTTTTGTTTTGTTTTGTTTTGTTTTCGTAAAATAGGGAAAGAATCAAGCATGTCTTCCCTGTATGTGAACAAGTAACCAAACTCCTGATAAGGGGGAAGTTATTTATGAAAGAATAACTGCTAATTAGAGAAAGAATGGTAAAATTTGATAACCACTATTTTCCATTTATCAAAAAAGGTAGTAGATGCAGGTAATGATGATCAAGGGCTGCTAAAACTAGTAGTGGGAAGGTTGACTAGGCATCTTAAGATGGAACAGGATGACATTGCTGATCAGTCTTAGGGGACCAAAGGAAGATAACTAGACATGTGCTCCTGACAGAATACAGTAAGATACGGTGGTATACATTAAAATAGCACTGTGGAATACATACTCTCTCACCAAATAAACTCTAAATCTAATCAAGCTTTTAGCTGTCAATACAATATATAAGAAAGGAGGGCAGTGAGAAACAAATGAAACATTATAATCAGTTAAATCCAAAATATGAGATATCCTATAGGACAACTGGTCCAGTTTCTTCAACAAATAGAAAGCCAAAAAAAAAAAAAAAAAAAAAAAAAACTGGGGATGAGGGGAACAAAAAGGCGGGGGAGGGAAATGTATAGACTAAAAAAGAATGAAATTTTAGATGCTGAAACAATTTCAGCAACAAAATAACTAAAGTAGTGTTGAATTATAACCCAAAGTATAAAATATCCATGAGTCCATACTGATAAAAATGATGTAATAAAAGAACAGACATCCTCTGTGCAGAAAAATTGCATGTAATTAATGTAAATATTCCATTTTTAGAAGGTAGAAGTTAACTCTCCACCCCTTAAATGTGGGCTGTGCATAGTGACTTCCTTCCAAAGAGCATGGAAAGGGAGTAAGAAGAAAAGTATAGTGGAGAAACCTGACAAACGCTACTTCAGCCAGGAGATCAAAGTTAAAACACCAACAGTTAAGTCATGTTGATAGTATGTGTGCCCTTGGTATGACGTGATGAGAATTGCACTTTACCTCTGAGGTCTTCCCCCAACCTCCATCCCCCAAAAGACCCCACATAACCCCACTCTAATGATGAGAAACACATCAGATTCCAAATGAAGACCATTCTACAAAATACCTGACCAGTACTCCTGAAAACTATCAAACTCATGAAAAGCAAGGTAAGATAAGAAATTGTCACTGGCAAGAAGAGCCTAAAGAAGCAAGGCAACTAAATGCAATGTATTCTGGATGGAATGCTCAAACATAAGAGATTAAACACCAAGAAAATATGAATACAAAGTATGGATTCTAGTTAATAATGTATTTTTTTTAAAGGCGTCCTATTCTTTTTATCGCTTCTGTAGCACAGAAGCAAACAAATGCCAGTGGTTTTTTTTAAAAATATTTTTACTTGAGAGTGAGCGAGTGAGCATAAGCAGGGGGAAAGGGCAGAGGAAGAGGGAGAAGCAGGCTCCCAGCTAAGCAGGAAGCCCAGATGGAGCTCAAACCCAGAACCCGGGATCATGACCAGAGCCCAAGGCAGACGCTTAGCCGACTGAGCAACCCAGGCACTCCTAGTGTTGTGTGTTTTAAATATTTGTAATGAGGGTGCCTGGGTGGCTCAGTGGTTTAAGCCACTGCTTTCAGCTCAGGTCATGATCTCAGGGTCCTGGGATCGAGTCCCGCATCGGGCTCTCTGCTCGGCAGGGAGCCTGCTTCCCTCTCACTCTCTCTGCCTGCCTCTCTGCCTACTTGTGATCTCTCTCTGTCAAATAAATAAATAAAATCTTTTAAATAAATAAATAAATATTCGTAATGAGGGGCTCCTGGGTGGCTCAGTGGGTTAGACCTCTGCCTTCTGCTCAGGTCATGATCCTGGGTCCTGGGATGGGGCCTAGCAACGGGCTCTCTGCTCAGCGGGGAGCCTGCTTCCCCCCTCTCTGCCTACTTGTGATCTCTCGCTGTCAAATAAATAAATAAAACCTTTTTAAAAAATAAATATTCGTGGGGCACATGCGTGGCTCAGTGGGTTAAACCTCTGCCTTCAGCTCGCGTCATGGTCTCAGGGTCCTGGGATAGAGCCCCCCATCGGGCTCTCTCCTCAGCAGGAAGCCTGCTCCCCCCCCCGCCCCGTCCCGCCTACTTGTGATCTCTCTCTGTCAAAAAAAAGTAAATAAAATCTTAAAACAAACAAATAAATATTCGTTATGTAACACATTTCCAAAAAAAAAAGGATCAGTCAGCTGTGTCCCAAGAAAGGACAGAGAGGGGCGCCTGGGTGGCTCAGTGGATTAAGCCGCTGCCTTCGGCTCAGGTCATGATCTCAGGGTCGTGGGATCGAGCCCCGCATCAGGCTCTCTGCTCCGTGGGGAGCCTGCTTCCTCCTCTCTCTCTCTGCCTGCCTCTCTGCCTACTTGTAATCTCTCTCCCTGTCAAATAAATAAATAAAATCTTTAAAAAAAAAGAAAGAAAGAAAGAAAGGACAGAGAGACCAAATCTACACACATGCGATTTTCTGGGTTGCCGCATTTGACTGCTCTCTCGGCCTTTACAGGAACTATTCTCCCACCCAGAACATCTCCATTTTCATGTAGCAACTCTTCAAACGTCACCTTTCCCAGAAAGCCTGGTTCAGGCGCCCCTGTCCCTCGTCTTTCTGGAAATCACTGTCCAGTGATGTGTCTCTACCGACTAAAAGGCCACGGCACTCAGCACTCTATAGCCTCGCCCAGCCCTGGGTTGATAGGGACCTCAGTGTGTTTTAAAACTTCCGGAAGGAGCCTCAGTGGCACAGGCGGAGCTTCGATGGCACAGGCGGAGCCTCCAAACTTTTCTGAGCTCTCAAAGGTCCGGTTTCCTCGTTAGGGACGGGGCCAACCACTTTACAGCGCTCCCATTAGCCCTTGTTCCTCCAATGAAGGCGTGGCCGCCTCACTTAGTTGCACTTACTTAGACCCAGGCTCTTCGCTGGTTCCTTTTTCCAGAACTCTGATTGGTTTATTTTCTCCTTGGGGCGGGCCCTCCAGGTGTGACCAGATTCTCATTGGCCTCTCTTCATATGATGTCATGGACCAGCGCCCGTCGCTTTCGCTGATACGTCATTCAAGGGCGCCAACCCCGGCAAGACCAGAGAGTAGACAGCGGAACTGGTGGAGGCCGCTGAGCCGAGGCGGTAGTAGTGGCGACAGCGACGGCAGCAGCGATGGCCGGGGCGGGGCCAGCCCCGGGACTCCCGGGTGCAGGAGGACCTGTGGTCCCAGGCCCTGGCGCCGGCATGCCGGGCAAGAGCGGGGAGGAACGCTTGAAGGAGATGGAAGCGGAGATGGCCCTGTAAGGCCCGCCATAAAAAGCCGTCCCAGAGTCAGAGCCACCGAGCCCTGGAGTCTCCAGGCCGAAATTTAGCCCGCTGTGGCTCTGTCATGGGGAAATGGGACTTTTGGGATTGTGGGGGAGGGAGTAAGAAGAGGTTGGCAGGGGCGAAGGCGCTATCGCGGTATACCCAGCGCTTCAGAATTAATGCGAGGTCCTGAGCTGTGATGTCGGTTTTGCCTCCTCAGGTTTGAGCAGGAAGTTCTGGGGGCTCCGGTAACCGGCATCCCAACTGCTGTGCCTGCGGTGCCCACGGTCCCCACGGTAGAAGCGATGCAGGTCCCAGCAGCTCCTGTGATCCGCCCAATTATTGCAACCAACACTTACCAGCAGGTACGGCTGAGCCAAGGCATATAACTCAGAGAGCACAGTGCCTTGAACACAGTGTTTGTGTACAAAAAGCTGTTGACATCCTGACTTATTGATTAACACGACAAATGTGTTTTATGTGTCAGGCACTGAGAACACAGTAACCACTAAGCAAACAATATCTCTGCCCTTTGGGAGCTTATATTCTGGACCATGTTATCCAATAGAACTTTCTGTAGTGATAAAAATGTTTTGTATCTATTAAAAATTTACATTTAAGTTAAATAGTTCCTCAGTCTTATTGGTTACATTCACCTGCTCAATAGCCAGCTGTATGTGACTCCTGGAGAAAGACTACTAGAAAGAAAACAAGTAAATGAAACTTGTTCATTTTGTCAGTAATTGTTGGGTGTTTTCTATGCATCAGGCACTATTCTAGGCATTAAGCACATAGCAGAGAACAATACAGAGAAAAACAGTCACTACCTTTTTCGGGGTTTACATTTTACTGGGTGAAGACAGGTAAAGTAGAGTAAGAAAGGAAAGGTTTATCAGTGTGATGAGGAAAAGCCTTTCTGAGGAGGTGACAGTTAAGCAAAGATATAAAGGACATGATAGAGGGAACCATGGGGATATCTAGGGGAAGAGCATTCCCCGCAGAGAGAACTGCGAGTGCAAGGGCCATGACACAGGTGACATGTTCAGGGGGCAGCAGAGAGAACAGTGGGGCTAGAGTAGAGCAAGCAAGCAAGCAAGAGAGAGAGTGGGAGGAGATAAGGACAGAGAGGTGATAGAGACAGACCTGGTAGTACCATGTGGGCTACCATAAAGACCTTGGTCTTTACTCTGAGATGGGATGCTTTTGAAGGATTTTGAGCAAAGGGGTAATATGGTCCAACTTAGACATTAACTAATTATGGCTGTGTTTAGAGAACAGACTGTAGGGGGCTGGGGCAGAGTCAAGGAGACTGAAGAAGAGGCTACCATAATCATCTAGGCAAGGTATAATGATGGCTTGGACCAGGGTGGTGGCATGGGAGATGAGAAGGACAGGATGGACACAACTTTAGGTAGTGCTAAATGCATTGAGGAAGATGAAACAGGATAACAAGAAAAGTTGCAACTGAGAGGGGTTAAGGACAGCTTTCACTAGTGGAATCCCAAAAGTCTCCCTGAAAAGTGATATTTTAACTTGGACTTAAGGTTGACAGATAGCCAGCCCCACACAGAATACAGAGAATAAAACCCCTGGCCTCCCAGCGTAAGCCAGCCAGCACAGCTTGTGGGCACGAAGTCAGGCCCCTCACCCCAATTTCCTTCCCAACAGGTCCAACAGACTCTGGAGGCCCGGGCAGCTGCTGCAGCCACAGTGGTTCCTCCCATGGTGGGTGGACCTCCTTTCGTGGGTCCAGGTAAGTGAGGAGTGGTGGAGGAGAGGGAGCCAGGGAATCAGTCAGAGTGATAAAAAGGGATGCCTGGGACACTCCTCCCACAATCTTTGTCTCTTTCCATTCCAACAGTTGGTTTTGGCCCTGGTGATAGAAGTCACCTGGATAGTCCAGAGGCTCGAGAAGCTATGTTCCTGCGTCGAGCAGGTAGGTCTGGGCCAGGAACCCCACATGTAACCAAGCACTCTTGTTTTGACTACTACAGCATCTTGCCGACATCATTGTGCTAACTCTTCATTTCATCCCCATTCTGACATTACCATCTTCCTAAAGCACAAACCGGATCATACACTTAGGAGTTTGCCCTTAGTAAGGCTTCACTTGATCATTGCAAACCAACCCCCTTATTGTTATATTGATATATATGATATATATATAACAATATATGATATTATTATATCCTAATCCCTACTCTTTGCTGTGTTTCTCCATGGTACTTAATACCTTGTAACAAGCTATACAAATTATTTATTACGGTTATCACCTTTTGTTTCCTCTAAAATATAAGGTCTATGAGGAACAAAAGTCTTGTGCCTGCCACATTGTAAGCAGTATGTGCTATCCGTGGATGGGGTAAATAAACCATCAGATAAGCACCAAGCTCCTCACCTGGCAGTCAAGACCCTGCATCCCCTAGCCCCTTACACAGAGATCCCCATATACTCCCCAGGAGTCCTAGGCATTGCTATAATGTGCCCACAATGTTCTTGTTGACCTCCCTTCTGTCCCCTGCTGTCATCCAGCTATAATCTTCCAAAGCCTATTAACTAAATAAGAATCAAGTTAACTAAATCTGTCCTCTCCACAGGTCATTCCTACTTTTGTTTTCAAGGTGATGTTTATACAATTTTTCTAACACTACTTCTGATATGTATGAAAAGAATACATGTCCTTTTTTTTTTTTAAGATTTTTTTAAAATTTATTTTTATTTGACAGACAGAGATCACAAGTAGGCAGAGAGGCAGGCAGAGAGCGAAGGAGGGGAAGCCGGCTCCCCACTGAGCAGAGAGCCTGATGCGGGGCTCGATCCCAGGACCCTGGGATCATGACCTGAGCCAAAGGCAGAGGCTTTAACCCACTGAGCCACCCAGGTGCCCCAAGAATACATGTTCTTAAAGTTCTGGTACAATCACTATTAGATCAAACTTACGCGTTGTGTTACTTAATTCCTTTCACACTCTTTTTATCTGTTATCTGAGAAATCTTAACATCTCTTATTCTTTAGTATGGCTTTGATCAAAATGCACATCTGACCTAGTCACCCTGCCTAGCTACCAGCCCTGCTGTGGCTCCCTGCTGCCCTCAGGAGGACATCCATGATCAGGCCAACAAGGCTATGCTTGGATGCCTGCTGACCTTTTGACCATTGTCTTACAATGCTCTCCAAATTTCAGCCTCTGTTACTAAAATTATACTGAATTGAAAAGAGAAAGAAAATTATTTGTAAATGTTCTCCTTGCCAGTAATCTTTACAGTCACCCTTTGCCTGACCAAAGGCAGCTGGGTCTTTATTATCCTTTAGATTTCAGCTCATAGGTCCCTTTCTCTAGGAAGCCTCTAGCTGCCCTGGCTAAGTCAGAGGGCTTCTATGGGTTCCCACCACTCCCCAGGCTTCCCCCTCCTAGTTCCAGTCACCCTGCCTGGGCTTTACCCCATCCTGGCCCTGATCACTCTGGGCTGTCACCCTCTGGTGATGGGTCTCTTCCCTCCTGCTGTGGACCAGGAGCTCCCTGAGAGCCTTTGGTCCTTTGGTGTGTCCGTAGTATTGTCCAGGACAGGGACAGACCCAGAGGAGATGCTCAGTGGTAAATTTTTGCTGAATGAACAAATGGAAAGACTCCTGCATCTCCTAGAAGGTTCCCCAGACTCTTCTCCAGGATTTCTTGGATGCTGAGAGTACCCACACACACACACCTCACCTCAAGTGCCCCGGTCCCCCATGACACACACCCCCATCTCTCTCTCCCACAGCTGTGGCCCCCCAGAGGGCCCCTATCCTGCGTCCGGCCTTCGTCCCCCACGTGCTACAGAGAGCAGGTGAGGGGGCCAGGGTCATCATCTGTGCCACATAACTTCCCCCTTAAATCCTCCAACTCCCCCACTAACACCCTGACAGATTCTGCTCTTTCTTCTGCAGCAGGTGGTCCCCGCCCCATGGCCCTGCGGCCCCCTCACCAGGCCCTCGTGGGTCCCCCTATGCCTGGCCCCCCTGGACCACCTATGATGCTGCCACCGATGGCTCGGGCCCCAGGCCCCCCCCTGGGCTCCATGGCTGCTCTGAGACCTCCCCTGGTAAGTGTGGACAGGGAGCTCATGGCCAGAGGTGTGACGGATGGAGAGATGCTCAATCCTGGCTTGATGAGCCATGTCTGAATCTGCCTTCTCACTCTCTGACGCTGTCTCTCACTATTTCTTTTTGTGGCTGAATCTGTTTTTCTTTCTTTTTGTGAGGAAAGTAGAGAAACACATGCCTTGGGTTGTTTCTGTCCCTATATCTCTATTTTTCTTTTGATTGTCCCTCTCTGTTTTTCTGTCCTCATGTCCTTGTCCCAGTGTCTGTCTCTGACTAGAGATTCCTTTCTCGGTGTAGGTGTCTCTTGTCTGCTCTCTGGCCTCAGGCCCTTGCTTTGTTGTACAGGATGGGGGTAAGGTCTGAGCCTGGGAGAAGGCACACTTCATTGTCTCCGTTTCCCACAGGAGGAGCCAGCAACACCTCGAGAGCTGGGGCTAGGCCTGGGGTTGGGCTTGAAAGAGAAGGAAGAGGCAGTGGTGGCGGCAGCAGCCGGGCTGGAGGAGGCTAGCGCAGCTGTGGCCGTTGGGGCAGGAGGTGCCCCCACCGGCCCTGCGGTCATTGGGCCCAGCCTGCCATTGGCCCTGGCCATGCCTTTGCCAGAGCCTGAGCCCCTGCCCCTCCCACTAGAAGTTGTACGAGGCCTGCTGCCCCCACTGCGCATTCCTGAGCTCCTGTCCCTGCGTCCACGACCCCGGCCCCCACGGCCTGAGCCACCACCTGGCCTCATGGCTCTTGAGGTAAGCAGGGAGCATAGCAGCTGGGGGTGGGAGGCAGATAGAATGGGCAAGGAGGGCAGACAGGAACCCATGATCTTCCACACCCAGAAACACATGTAGTCCTCTACTGATGGAGGTAAGAGGGACCCAGGAAACTGGAGGGGCTGGGAGGACATAGGGGAAAAGGAGACAGACACAGGTACTTCACATTCAGAAGTACATCCAGCTCTTTAATTATATAAGCAGGACAGTGAGAGGCATAGGCAGGTGGGGAAGGTTGAAGGGGACACATGGGTCCAGGAGACTTAACACCAAGCCTTTTGCGCCCCGTCCCCATTTCCTCTACAGGTCCCGGAGCCCTTGGGTGAGGACAAGAAGAAAGGAAAGCCAGAGAAATTGAAACGCTGCATTCGCACAGCAGCTGGGAGCAGCTGGGAGGACCCCAGCCTGCTGGAGTGGGATGCAGGTAAGGGGCCCAAGTGCAGGGCTAGGCATTGCTCAGTCAAGGACGCACCAAGGTCTCCTTCTTGGGGCAGACACAAGGAAGGTAAACCAGCTCACTCTGCAACTGCCACCTCTCTGTAGGGCAGGACCTGCTATTTGCCTGCCTCATGGAGGGCTAGACTATGGTTCTGGGAGGCAGGCCCTCACCTAGCCAGTAAACTGAATTTCGTAAAGGCACCTGGCACCTAGGACTTTCTGAACTGTTTCATTCATGAGAGGCCTGGTTTGCTAAAGGTAAAGGGAATTTTTTTTTTCTCCCAACTTCTTATGAAAAGTTTTAAATACCCAAACTGCGCCTGGGTGGCTCAGCCAGTTCAGCCTCTGCCTTTGGCTCCAGTTATAAGCCCAGGGTCCTGGGATCGAGCCCCACATCTGGCTCCCTGCTCAGTGGGGAACCTGCTTCTCCCTCTGCCTGCCACTCCCCTTGTTTGTGCACGTGCTCTTTCTCTTCCTCTGTCGAATAAATAAATATAATCTTTAAAAAAAATTTTTTTAACACTGAATTGCACAGTGAACAGTCATGTATACCCAACCCTAGAGTCAGCAGTGGCCATTTTGCTGTATTCACTTTACCTTTCTGTGTGTTTGCATGCTTTTTTTGGATTTTGCTCAGTCATTTGGAGCAAGTTATAAATGAAGTTATCACTTCACTCCTAAATACCTCCGCATTCATCTCCTAAGAAAAGTGACAGTCTCTTTTATATCATAATATTGTTAACATTCCTAAGAAAATGAATGATCATTCTGTGTTATCTCATATTCCCTTTATGTTTAAATTTCCACAGTTGCCTCTAAACCATCTGTTGCAGCCGTTTTTGCCCGTGAATCGGGATGCAGGCAATTTTCAGTCTCTAGATTACGTTGTAATGAGAATGGTCTCCCCATTACCACTTTGTCTCACATATAACAGTTGTTTTTTTTTTTTAAATGTCCAACCTAGTCGGTTTGTAGAAGACCCCTCCCTCTGAGTTTATCAGACTATTTCCTCTTAGGGGAGCCTAACTTATTCTCAGAGAGTGTCCCTAATCACCACAGAAGCTGTGGGGCAGCTACAGTGCTAGCTGAGGAAATGGACCTGCCTCCCATCTGAGTCCTTGACTTCTGCCTCTTTTGAGAATCGTCCACCTGCCCCAGGCCACGGCATGGCAGTGTCAGCCTAGAGGTGGTCAGGGCATGCTATAGACCCTAATTCTGTGATCTGGGCAAATCACTTAGCCTTTCTATACTTCTTTCCTCACTCTAACAAGGGGATAATAATGGTATGTGCCTTGTTGGGGAAGGGATGCTTTGGGCTTGAGTATATTCAGTCTGGCTCATGCCCAACTCAGGGGAGATGCTCAGGAATGGCAGCTGAGGTCAGCCTTGGAGAAGGATTAGACATCGTGTTCATGTTTCGGGGAATTAGAGTGGGCTTTGCAAAGAAGGCAAACGGGTGTAAGGGCCCTTGGGGATATCCATGGGGAGATGTCCAGGAGACCAAGGGGTGCCAGGAGCTCAGAGGAGAGGCCAGGGGTAGGACAGAGTTGGAGCCTTCATCATGGCAATGGGTGAGATGGCCCTGGAGTGGAGAAAGGCAGTGCACGTAGTTAAAAGTGAGGACTCTGGAGCCAGGTACCTGAGGTCTTGTCCTAGCTCTGCGACTACCTGGTTGAGTAACTTTGGGCAGGTAACATGACTGCTCTGTGCCTCGGTATAAAAGGGCCCATTGGGAGTTCCAGATGTGTTAAAACCTCACGAGTACTTAGCAGACAGTCTAGTGCAGGGTAAATACCATACAGATTTTGGCTGTTATCACAGAGAGGGCCCCAGGCCGAGACTGCTGGGGATGCGGAGGGAGGAGGGTTTGGGGGATGCCTCCAGAGAAGGGGGGCTATTTTAGTAAGGCAAACACAGGACCAGGCATCTGCATCTTCTGACCTCCTCTTTCCCAACCCCAGATGACTTCCGGATCTTCTGTGGGGATTTGGGCAATGAAGTGAATGATGACATCTTAGCACGCGCCTTCAGCCGCTTCCCATCCTTCCTTAAGGCTAAGGTGATCCGAGACAAGCGCACAGGCAAGACCAAGGGCTATGGCTTCGTCAGCTTTAAGGACCCCAGCGACTACGTGCGCGCCATGCGTGAGATGAATGGTATGTGAGGCCTCTCTCAGGGACTATGGGTGTGACGAGCATCTGGCCTAAGCCTGACCCCGAACCTGACCTTGAACCCTCCATTCCCACAGGGAAGTATGTGGGCTCACGCCCCATCAAGCTCCGCAAGAGTATGTGGAAGGACCGGAACCTGGATGTGGTGCGCAAGAAGCAGAAGGAGAAGAAGAAGCTGGGCCTGAGATAGGGTCGGTGGCCAGGCACCCGCTCCCTCCTGGCCGGGCGCTGGCTTTTCTCCCTGTTTTCTTTGGAAGATCCCCAACTAGCCACCCACCCTCCCTCCCCAAAACCAGTTTCAATAAATTTACGTTATTTCCGTCCCTGGCTGGGCTTGCAAGCACTCTTTGGGGAACAGGGTTTGGCATCCCCCAATCTGGGAATAGTGATTAGAAGGGAGCTTTAAAAGTTTGCCTGGACAAACATGCAGATGGGCATTTTCCTGTCCCTGCTGTGCTCCCGTCACATCTTCCTGAACCCTCTTTTAAGTGCATTCTGAGTACAGCCCATTCGACAGAAAGCAAAGAGTTATTAGAGCGAGGCCACAACCAAGCCAAGACTCAGTCCAGTTGTCTTCAGACTCCAGCCTGTGTTCTCAGTACCAAGTTAGGGGGTCTTCTGAGCCCTGCCCTTCTGGAGGTCACAGCCTTCCAGGCTTTCATCCATTCAGCAAACTCACAGAAGGCCTAGCCAGTGCTGGGGACATGGTGACCGAAACAGTCCTGGAGTCTTCCCTCAGAGCTTGGTCCAGTGGCGGCAGATAGGCCCATTGCAACACAGAGTGGTCAGGGTTGGGGTGAGGGAGCCCAGGGTGCTGACGTGGGAGTCAGGGAGGGCTTCCTGAAGGAACTGGCCACTTCTGAGTCTGTCTCATGCTCTTCCTGTCATTCTCGCAATCTCTGAAGTTCTCACCCTCTGGTCCCTGCCCCCACCTCCTTCAGACCTCCAGTCCACAGCATGGCCCTGTCAGGGTTCTTTCTAAAGTGCAAATCTGATGCCAGTCCTGTTTGAACTTGGTTCCGGCTTCTCAGGGCTTGCTGCTGCCTTCAGGGTAAAGTCCACGCTCTTAGTCTAGTGTTCAAGATCCTGCTTGGACACTTCTTCAGATAGGCAGTGTCAAGCTTGGACTTGAATTGAACGGGGAGAAGAGCCATCTGCATCCTGAGACTGTTTTCCAGTTTCTTCATTCTGCCAAACCCCAGCCACCTTCTCTTGCTGTATGTCTGTGTGGACCCTCTCAAGTTCTTCTCTATGTCTCATTTTCCCTGTGAGTGCCCCTCTGGGGTTTTTTGTTTTGTTTTGTCTTGTCTCTAAGTGTCTGTCTCTGAGTCTCTGTTCTCTCTCTGCATCTATGGATCTCTCCCACCTCTCTTTTCCCAGCCCCAGGCTTGACACTGCCTATCTGAAGAAGTGTCCAAGCAGGATCTTGAACACTAGACTAAGAGCGTGGACTTTACCCTGAAGGCAGCAGCTAGCCTTGAGAAGCTGGAAACAAGTTCAAACGGACTGGCATCAGATTTGCACTTTAGAAAGAACCCTGACAGGGCCATGCTATGGACTGGAGGTCTGAAGGAGGCAGGGGAAAGGACCAGGCAGAGGAGGGAGATTGTGTGGATCAAGCGTGGGGAGGGGATGAGGGTCTCCCAGGGGCATAGCCAGCAGAACCCTGGGTTGAGAGGGGGGCACGGGAGGAGGAAGGAAACAATGCCAAGACCTCCCTGGGAAGCTGGTCACCCAGGAGAGGTGTCAAGTTACCTCTGTTCCTGCCTTCCTCCCTTATTGCTCCCTCTCTGACGTCACATTTTCCAGTCTGGTTAGAAGGGTGAGGGCCTCCCTCCCTCCCTCACAGGAAGTGCCCTTCAGCCCCCTGCCACCTGGGCTAGACAACCCAGCCCCAGGACCCGTCCCTACCCCCACATCACTAAGCCCTTCCCGCTCCTGACCCCCTCTGGTCACTTCAGTCACAGGAACCAGGGAGGAGATGGAAAGAGGGAATGACCGCAGAAAGGAAGCTTTTTTTAAATTCAATTAATTAACCTATAATGTATTATTGGTTTCAGAGGTAGAGGTCAGTGATTCATCAGTCCTATATAATACCCAGAACTCATGACATCACATGCCCTCCCTAATGTTCATTACTCAGTAACCCCCATCCCCCCATCCCTCTCCCCTCCAGCAACCCTTCAGTTTGTTTCCCATGATTAAAAATCTCTTACGGTTTGTCTCTGAAAGGAAGCTTTTAAATGTGTGCATTTAAGTCCTCCTGAGGAAAGAGAGAAAAAACTCAACCATTGGGTTGAGAGACAGATGGACAGAGATGAAGGGATGTAGCAAGCGGAGATGGGAGAGATGGGGAGGGAGACAAAGCTGGAGAGACGAGACCTGCAGGTGAAGGCAGTACAAAGGGAAGGGGCATGGGAAGAAAACCCAGAGACAACAATGGGGACAGAGATAAGGAGGTAGGGAGACAGATGGGGAGGGACTGAAACTTAGCAGGAGAGACTGGGTGGCAAGTCCTCACTGGGGTCAGGCCTGGTACAACAGAGACCCAGAGCCAGAGGCACTAACTAGGGCAGAGAGCCATGGACAGACAGACACACACAGACAGGAGAAAGGCCGACTTCAGGGAGAGGAGGCCTGGGGCCTGTGGGGACCAGCAGGATAGATGGTGGAGCAGTGATGCCTGGGGCCTCTCAGATCCCCCTATGCTGATCCTAGCACCTCCCACTTGCTCACTCTGTGACCCATTAAGTGGCCCGCCCTCCTAAGGCTAGTTTCCCTAATGTAACACGAACAGAAGAGCAGTGCCCACACCACTGTCCTCCCACCCCCAGAATGCCAAGTAGTTAATGGCCAAGCAGGGTGAATACTGGAAAATGCCCATATCAAAGAGTTTCTTTTTAATGGTAAATACTTATTAATACATACAGCAGGATGGGTACAACCACAGGCTCTGAAGCCAAGCTGCCTGGGTTTAGGGTTACCAGATTTAGGAAATAAAAATACAGGGCAGGGATGTCTGGGTGGCTCAGTTAGTTGAGCAGCTTGTTTTCAGCTCCCTTCACAGTGTCAGGGTTGTGATACTGAGCCCTACCCCCCTCCTCCTTGGGCTCTGTGCTCAGCAGGGATTCTGCTGCTCTCTTTCCCTCTTCCTCTGTCCCTCCTCCTGCTCGCATTCTCTCTCTCTTTTTCTCTCAAATAAATAAATCTTTTTTAAAAATACAGGACACCTAGTTAAATTTGAAGTTTCAGATAATTTTTTAGTATAATTATGTCCCATATATGTTACATGTATACGGGGGGGGGGGAGGGTCCTCTGAATCATTTGAAGCAAGTAATACTTTACCCCTAAAAATCCGTGTTCATTTCCTTATAAAGACATCTTTCCTACTGTAATACCATAATCACATCTAGGAAAATGAATAATTCTGTATCACACATTCAGTGCATACTCAAGTTTCCCCCATTTGTCCCAGACTATTACAGTATAGGATTCTGGAGATGAAGGGAAGTGAAAAGGGAAGTCTGCTTCAATTTCCCCTTTCATAAAATAAAAGACTAGTACTTACCTCATAAAAGGATTAAATGAAGGCCCATGGCATGGTTGGGGGCGGGCAACGAGCCCTCAATAAATGTTAGCAATTAGAATTACTCTGGTTATTGTTTACACTGTTGTGTTATCATGATTGACACTCCTCAAGAGCAGCCCCAGAACATCCTCAAAGCCCTCAAAGGGGATCCTGCGTTAGCTTCCCCCAACCATATTCCCCCACCCCGCCCCGCAGTCCCCCTACAGATTGTGACGTTGGCGGACCTGGGATCTGGCCGGAAATCCCCCTTCCTGTTGCAGATAAGCCTGGCGCAGCCCCACTGACCCCAGACCCTCCCCCTCCCCACCCCCATGTCGCAGGATCAAGTCCCCAAGACGGAAAACCTGTCCACCGACCCCTCCCCCCGCCACGCTCCATACCCATCACCCCGTAAACACGCCTCCGGACCCCGGGTCTCTCACAGCCCGCTGTTCCCCAAACTCCTGTCCAAGTCCAAGTCACCCCTGCAGCCCGACAGCTGTAGCTATCAGGAGGCAGGCGGCCATCCCTGAGGTGTGTGCGGGGCGGGGGTTGGGGGGGCTTGGCCCCGCCCCTCGGCCCTGCAACTCGACCCGGCTGCGACCCCCGGCTCTGACGTCTCGGAAAATTCCCCCCTGCCCAGGCTCCCCAGGGGAGGGGGTACATGGTATGAAATGGGGCTGAGACCCCTGGCCGGGGACAGAGAAACCTGCCAGAGGTAAGCCATGAACTGGGGACTGGAGGTCTGGGGGCCCGGACTCCTGGGTCAGAGGAAGGTGAGGGCTGAGGTCTCTTTCTCCTAGCCTGAGAAAGACAGGGGAGACCAAGATTCCAGGGTCCTGGGGAAGCAGGGAGCGAAAGGCCTGGACTCCTGGGTCTGAGGGAAGCAAGGGTTGGGGCCCCGACTCCAGGGTTCCTAAGTGTCCCCAGCTCAACCCTTGCCCCCTTTTTCCTCTCTGCCCAGAACATTCACAAGGAGCATCCATGGACTTCTGGAACTGGTCTGAAGTGCCTCCACAAGAAGTGCCCCCAGGAAGCAGACTGTCAGGGCTAGGTAGGCTGGGGGGCTGAGTCCCTGTGTGGGGAGGGTGCACAGGTGGGGGCCTCCTCTGACCCCCACTGCGCCCTAACTGCCTCATCGCCTGCAGAAGGAGCTGAACTCGGCTTTTATTTCCCCGAACTGGCGCTCCCAGAGGACACGCTGTCAGCGGAGACACGCTGGAAAGGTGGCTGTGAGCTGGGACTCCAGGGAGCTGAGGAAGGTGAGAGGCTGGGCTCCAGGGCTTGAGGGAGGAAGGGGGCGTGCCTGGACTCCACAGGCTGAATGGGGAGAGGGCCGGCGGCTGAGTCCTGAGGCTGAAAGAGGGCGAGGCCTTCTAGGTGTGAGTGAGTAGGGACTAGGGGGAATACCTCAGCCCCTGACAAATAAAGACTGCTGGGTGAGGGGTCGAGGGGGCGTCTCTAGTCACTGCTCACACCCTTCCCTAAACTCTGTCCCTTCATTACCCATCGCAGGGATCCTACAGCCGGACTGGGGCTCCGCGTTACCGCACCCAGAAGCTCCATGGGGAGCGGGTGAGTATGCGTGCAGAGGCGGGGTAAGAAGGGGACTGGGGTCCTCCACCGTAGCTAGAGGTTTAAACTCCTTGATCTTTAAGGGGAACAGGGCTAAGACGGCAATCCCTCTGCCCTCGAGATGGCATAGCCTAGATCCGGGAGCCCAGGGCGCCAGGGCTGAGAGCTTAGACTCCAAGAACCCCTGAGGGGACCGGGAACCAGGATACCTGGGCGCCCCTCACCTGGGGTCTCTTACTTCTCACAGAGCCCGCCCTTCAGGCTCTTCCGTGGTCGGGAGACTGGACGGACTCGGCATGCAGTAGCTCTGACCCTTCGAGGGGCGTCGCCCAGGCACTGGGCCACGCCCCTCCCGGCCTGAGCCCCGCCCCCTTCGCTGGTGTGGAGGGGGCTGCGGGCCAGAACTGTACCGCCTCCGGGGGAGGGACCAGCTCGTGGCCCAGCGCCCTGGCCGCCGCCAGCTCCACCAACTGGGACTGTTCTATTGGCCTCGACCGCCCTACCTACTGGGGCAAGGACCTCCGCGGGGAGCCGAGCGCGGACTCTACCATTTCGTGGAATGGGCCTGCGGGCTCAGACTGTACCACCTCCTGGGTCTCGGGGCTGCATACGGACTGCACGACCACTTCAAAAGGGTACCAGACTTCAGATCTCACCACGTCCTCCGAACCAAGCCAGCAGTCGGGCGGCGTAACCTTGGCTTGTTACCCCCAAAAATAATCATCGAGGTGAGAGGTCCGCAGGACCGGAATCTAGTGAGGCGGGGCGTAGGCGCGCAGGGGCGGGACCGGAACCTGAGAGTGAAGGTGTGGGGCTTACTTACCTAAAAGCGGGAGAGAAGCTCTTAAGACCGTGGGTCCTGAGGGAGGAGAGGAAGGACTAAGGCACAGTAGTCTAATAGAGAGCAAGAGACTAGAACCTAGGTTCTTGGGTTAGATGAGAGGAAGGAGGTGAGGGTCTGGACGCCTGGGTCACCAAGGTGTGGCAGCCAAACTCCTCTAAGTTTCCGAGATGGGGACCCCGGCTGCGTGGGTCCCTGAGGCCGATTCTTGGGTTCTTTATATGGAGCGATCTGGACTCTTTGGGCCCCGAGGAGGAGGGGATCTGGACTTCTGGGTCCCAAGTTGGGAAGATCTGGACCCTTGAACCTTCGAAGCGAGGGAGGCGGGACTGCTGGGTCGTCGAAGAAACATGGTCTGGGGCTAGGAAACCTGAGTGTTCACCTGCCTGCCCTCCGCAGGTCCCATTCAGCTGTGGCAGTTCCTCCTGGAGCTGCTCCGAGACGGGGAGCGTAGCAACTGCATCCGCTGGACTGGCAACAGCCGCGAGTTCCAGCTATGTGATCCCAGAGAGGTGGGGGAGCCTCCCAGACGCGCCAAGTCCCGCCCGGGTCTCCGCGCGTTTAATTTGGCCTGGCCATTCTGTTTGCGTAGTAGCAAACTCCGCCCCCAGCTCGTACTCGTCTCCCCCTGCCAGGAGTTACCGCGACTAACTCGAGTCCAGAACCTACCCGAAACCGCGCCCCCCCCCCCCCCCCGTCCGTTGCCAAGCCCCACTCCCTCCTGCCCTTTCAGACTAAGCCCGGCCTCTGTCCTAGGTGGCGCGGCTGTGGGGTGAGCGCAAAAGGAAACCGGGCATGAACTACGAGAAACTGAGCCGAGGTCTACGCTACTACTACCGCCGCGACATCGTGCGCAAGAGCGGTGGGCGCAAGTACACGTACCGTTTTGGGGGCCGCGTGCCCGGCCTGGCCTATCCGGACTGCGCCCGGGTTGGACCGGGAGGAACGATCCAATAAAACTATCCTATCAAACTAGTCGTGAGTGCTGCCTGCATCCTTCCCATGGATACTGACTAAACCCGCTAGGGACCCTAAATGTGCACCACCACACTCACATCACATCCCCAACCCCGTGTGATCCGAAGACACACCCAGACCCTTAGGGGACCTACTTGTGTGGTCACTGTGTGATGGGACTTTCAAAGGAATCTTCTCAGTCCCTACAGGGACTACTGTGTGCCTGCCTGTGCTGGGATTTGCAAAGGAATCAAACCCAATCACTAACTTTCTGGTTAACCTACAGTGTCCCTCCTGAAGACTCCAAAACACTCAAGACTCCAAAACAAAACAAACAACAACAACAAAAAAACCAGTTTATGTGCGTCCTTTCAGTGCTTGGGACCATTAAGGAACTAGGCCTAGGGTTTGATCCCCCAAACCACCTACTATCTTCCCACTCCAAGCTGAGGAAGATAGAACTCCAATCTAGACCCCAAGGAGAGCCTACCACTTTCTGGGACCCACGAGCCCCTAAAGAATGGTCCTCCTATGGACTGACCAGATGCACATTTTAAATATCTGGTCTGGGACGGACTAACCAAGGAGGTGACTTGAAGGAGATGTGGGAGGGAGCCAGCTTTAGAAAGAGCATTGCAGACCAAGGGGACAGTAAGTGCAAAGGCCCTTAGAGGAAAGTCAGCCTGCAAGTTTAAGCAGGATGAGGCCAATGTGGTTTGAGCAGTGGGAGTAAAGAGAAGAAGAATAGGAAACGAGAGTATAAAAGAGACCAAACTGGGGCACGTGGGTGGCTCAGTGGGTTGGACCTTTGCTGTCGGCTCAGGTCATGATCTCAGGGTCCTGGGATTGAGCCCCGCATCGGGCTCTCAGCTCGGTGGGGAGCCTGCTTTTCCCTCTCTCTGCCTACTGCTCTGCCTACTTGTGATCTCTCCCTCTCTGTCAAATAAATAAATAAAATCTTAAAAAAAGAGAGAGAGAGAGCCCAAACTGTGCAGGTCATTTGTAAGGACTTTGGCTTTTGACTGAGTCAGACAAGACCCGGGTGGAGGGTTCTAGGCCAAAGGGAAGTGATCTCACTGAGGTGTTAACAGGGTCCCTCTGGCTGAGTGGACGATGGTGGAGAGCAGTGGGGAAACCAGGAGGCTAAGGACTGCTCTACTGCAATAGCCCAGACTAGAGGTGCCTGTGGGTTGAACCAGACATCGGAGAAAATTCTGGATATATTGCTAAGACAGAGCCAACATGATTTCTTTATAGATCAGCTGTGGGGTATGAGAGAGCAAACTCTGTGACCGGAAGCATAGATGAGTCACTTTCTGAGTTAGACAAATTTCTGCCAGACCCAAGCTTTTATTCTTAACCTCTCCTCTCTGTGATGCAGGTCTTTGGTTTGAGTCCTCAGGAACCCAAATCTGTATTAATTTGTGCCTTCTGAGGCTTGGGGAAAGAAGATAATGAACAGGGAGGTGGAATCTGGGTATTCATCATAATGCGGCAAATGACCGTGGGAGAACAACTGGTTCTATTTCAAACCCCTAACAACTGATCCCCTAATAAACATAAAGAGTGTAAGGATTCTTGTATTTTATTCAGTGATGCTTCCCCAGGAATTACAGAAGTACGTGGCACACGGTAAGCGTTCAAAAAGTAATTCTTGCAAGAATAAGGATACTTCTGCTGGGATATTTTCCCCAGGCCCACTCTGCATTTAGCTACCAGAACCAGAACTCCTTCCCCCCCCGCCCCCCCCCCCCCCGGTAAAACCCCGAAAGTGATGAGAATCAGTAACCAAGCGTTTCAAGCCCCACCCGGGACCTTCGAAGTGCCGCGCAAGTTCACGATTGGGCCGAGAGTGATAATGAACAGGCATTCAGCCCAATAGGGATTCAGAATTCGCCCGGATGGGCGTGGCCTTAATGGCTTCGCGGACGGCCTCCGAGGGCGCTCTACCCACGCGGAAGACTCGGGTTTACACAGCTTCACCCCGCTTCCGGCCGGCCTTAATTCCGCTTCCGGTCCGACTCTGGCGTCTTTGCTGAGGGTCACATTGAGCTGAGAGGTGCTGTTGTGGAGTGTTTAGGTAAGTGTCGAGGGCTTGGGAAGCTGGGACCCTATCCTGGGGAACTGAGGAACTGGACCGTAGTTTCCCCGAGAATGAAGTGAGTTTCTGGCCCGCGGCATCCGGCCTTCTCGGTCCCTGGGGTTCTGTCCTGTTAGTAGTCTTCTAGCTAACGATTATGAAGCTCTTCCTTAATGCTAGGTAACAGTTCAAGTGACTTTATTATTTCATTTCGTCTTCCCTCCAGCCCTTATGAGGTAGGGCCTGTAATGGTCCCTTTTTGACAGAGGAGCAACTGAAGCTTCGCGGTATTAAGCTACTTAGCGAGTGTTAAGGGTTTGGATTCTGTAGTTCGGACTGTAGTGCCCTCAGTCACCAGGCCGCAGGCTTGGCCTCCCGTGGCTTGCCGGGGCTGCAGCCTGGCTCCCGGGTTTCTGGTCTTCCCCGCTTGGGCGTTGGAGGGGCCTCAGAGTCCTTCCCTGAATCACCCGTCCTCCCAGCCCCCTCCCCCCTAAACAACTCCGAACAAATCTTTTGGGCCCCCCTCCCCACACCCTTCTACAGACTCCACAACACAGACCCCGCTGTGGTGCCCCAGATCTCCGCCACTATTTTGGATCTCTTAAATTTAACACTGGCCTGCCCACTTCTTTGTAACCCCGTTACTCCTCGAGTCCTCTGGGATAGAGGCAGTTTCACATTCCCTGGCGAAAACTGCTGCGTCTCACCTCCTAAAAGACTTTATAACAGGTTTTTAACTCTGGGTCTGCAAAATCAATAGAATACAAGGTGTGCTAGGACTTGAATGGGGGAAAAATTAGATTTTGTATTTTTCTTAACCTGTAATTGAAATGTAGCATTTCCTTCAGGTAGGAATGGAGGCAACGACCTTAGTAATATTAGCATCATCTGTGACTTTGACAGCAATCAGAAATCACAGGTCAGGGGCGCCTGGGTGGCTCAGTGGGTTAAAGCCTCTGCCTTCAGCTCAGGTCATGATCCCAGGGTCCTGGGATCCAGCCCCATATCAGGCTCTCTGCTCAGCAGGGTGCCTGCTTCCTACCCCCACCCCCTGGCCCAAACCTGCCTCTCTGTCTACTTGTGATCTCTGTCAAATAAATAAAATCTTTTTTAAAAATCATAGGTCATCTTATATCACATTATGGTTGCAGATGTCACAGAATACCTTTCCACTTACCGTACTTCAGAATTGTGGTAGTCAGTAAATGCTCAGCTACATACAACTGGTGTTCTTTGTGATCCTCTGCAGTTTTTGTAATGCATTTGAAAATACTCTGAGGGAGGGTCATTAGACCCCTGAGTTGATGGCACCACAGAGACGAGGAACCTCTGCGGTGTAGGTTCTGTCAATGATTCCTGCCCCTCCTTCACTTGTATGACCTTGGGAAGTCACTTAGACACCCTCTCCCTTGTCTGTGAAACAGTGATAGCAATAGTTTCTACCTTTTCGAGTGCCTGCAGGAGTAAAGTGTAGACCAGTGCTTGGCCTAGGGTAAGCCTTCAGTGAATGTTAGCTGGTGTTATTTTGGAATGAATAAGGCCTGATTTTGCTATGTAGATACCTATCCCCTTCCACCAAGCCCTGCTGTAACTGCCACACTTAGATGTGTGGATTTGCCCCACACTTCACCTCTGTGTGTATATGTTGAGAGGGAGAAAGTGGTAGCTTGCTCACACCTACCTACTCCATTCTCCTGTGTCTGGGTGGGCTGACATCCCCATGCCCGGGCCCAGTAGAATGTTTGCCAGCATCCATTGTCTTTGCCTCCAAGAGTCAGCACCATGGCAGAAGACATCAAGACCAAAATCAAGAACTACCAGACTGCCCCTTTTGACAGCCGCTTCCCCAACCAGAACCAGACCAGGAACTGCTGGCAGAACTACCTGGGTAAGCAGGGCGTGGGGGTGGGAAGGGATGTAGAACCTTTTCCTAGTCCCACATTTCAAGGTGCTTACCTGTTGCCTACTCCTCTAGGGGATCTATACATCCCAGGCCTCTCTTGGTCTGGACACCCTACCTTGCAGTATCCATGCCCCTCATCACAGCTGTGTTCAAGATCCAAGGTCTGGGCCAGGGTCACAAACTTCGGTTCCTGCAATGAATTTTTTGTTTGTTTTTAAGATTTATTTGTGTATGAGACATGTTAACATATGTACAGGAAAGACATAAATCATAATGTACAGCTAAACGAATAATACTTAAGTGGATTCCTATGTGTAACTATAACCGGGATAGAAATTTCGATCCTTTCAGCATTCAGAGCTTGCTTGCCTATCGCACACCCTGTCTTAAACACAACATCCTGCTCTCCGCACTAGAGGTGTTACCCTGCCAACTGAAGGCAATCACATTTTGGTTTTATCACTTTTTTTAGGTTTGCCTCTTGATGAACTTGACAGATACTTTATGTATTCTCTTTTGTTTGGATTTCTTCATTCAGCAACTTGAAAGATTCATCCTTGCTATGGAGTGTAGTTTGCTCATTTTCAGTGCATCTAGTTTTCCATAATTTATTCCCAGACACTTGTGTGCTTTCCAGTTTGGGGCTTTTACGAATGAGGATGCTAAAAATGTTCTTTTTTTTTAAAACCATGATGTTTATTGTGACTAATCGCTGAAATCCTTAAGATGAACTGGATGCTGCAACAGCCGCCCTCTTGGGCTTAGGTGTTGTTCCTTCACGGAATCCATGCCTGAATCTGCGGTATACAATTTTTAGGTGCCTCATTCGACCGGTCCCAATGGTGTTTCGTCTTTTAGCCTTGGCACTCCAGTTATACTTTCTCTTGCACTTGTCAGGATAGCTGCATTTGCCACACGTGGACTTCTGAAGGTGGTAGGCCTTCGAGCCACGGCGGCGGCACAACGTGTGCATCTTATTGCGACGCTTTCCAAACGATGACGTCCCCTTCGTCATCTTGTTTCCGCAGCAGGCCCCAAAGAGCGCTAAAAATGTTCTAATAAATGTAACCTGACATCCAGGCGAATGCTTTTCTGTGTAGGAAACATGCCCAGGAGTGGAATACCTGGAGTAATTTTTTTTTTTAATTAATTGCCTACTTAAAAAAAATCAGATTATCTTCCTCCTGCCCTCCTCTGTAGGTTGCCAGCATCTTAGCCCCAAGATATCTTCCTCTTCCCTTGCCCTGGTTTTGGACTTCCATAATCCCCACACGTGCCCCTCATGTTGCCCCCTCATTCCAGACTGCAGAATTTTCAGGTCAAACAGTAGTTGTCTAGGGGTTGCAAAATCAACTTAAGGAGGCCTGTCCAGCCCTTTTTCGTACATATGTAGGCATAGACATTCCTTGTGACACTTACTTTGTAGGTGTATCTGTGTATATAACTGGTGGTGAAGTAAAGACGATTTCTGTGAGATTTGATCAAAAAATGTGTTTCGGCCCTTGGCCCCGGCTGACCCTGACCTGCTTTCTCTGCAGACTTCCACCGCTGTGAGAAGGCAATGACTGCTAAAGGGGGCGATGTCTCCGTGTGCGAATGGTACCGGCGTGTGTACAAGTCCCTCTGCCCCATATCCTGGGTACGTGCTGCTTCCTGGGGCCCCTGGGACATGGAGTGGGGTCTCAGCAGAGGAGTATGGTGGCTTGGTGGAGCCTCATCTGGGAGAGGCAGAGGGAGGACGGGCATTGCACTGTCCATGGGACTCGGCCTTGTCCTCCTTCTGGAATTGCCTCCCTTCCCTCTTTTCACCGGTACTCTCAACCAGGCATGGCTCTCGCCCAGGGCAACCAGGTCCCTCTCCTTGCTACATACATCTCGCCCATGCACCCCATAAATACATACACAATGTCAGCTCCCCGCCCCTTTGGGACTCACCATCTTGTGCAAGTCTGTGCCTTTTTATTATGCACATTTTCAAATTATACATAAAAATAGAATAATCCCGTGACCTCCCCTCCAATTACACCCACTACCCAAATTGAATAGTTTCAAGATTTTTCTACATTCCCTTCATCTGTCACCTTTCCTTCTTTGCTGAAGTGTTCTGAAGCAAATCCCAAGCATGTCTTTTCATCCCTACCTACTTCAGTGTGTGTGTCTCTAAAAGACACAGACCCACTAAGACAGTTGGTCTGTTTAGCCCTGATCTGACCAGACCTTTTGTCACCATTTTATACTCTGTGCCATACACTCTTTCAAATGAAGAATTTGTGTTTAACTTTGTACTGCTTCATCAAACCAAAGATCCCATTGGCTTCAAGAAACATGGAGAGATGATCAGATCTTTTTTTTAAATGCCAGAAGTGAATGTAACCAGCATGCTAATTTCAGAGATGTTAAAATGAAAAATCCTGTGTCTTAGAGATATGATACAGTACAAGTCATGGTGCTCATTTTAAAAACAAAAAACAGGGGCTCCTGGGTGGCTCAGTCAGTTCAGCATCCGACTCTTGACTTCGGGTCAGGTCATGATCTCAGGGTTGTGAGATGGAAATCCAGACATGTGCTCAGCGGGAAATCTGCTGGAGATCTTTCTCTCCCTCTCCCCCTCCTCCCATTCAAGCAGGCTCTCTTGCTCTTTCTCTCTTTCAGATAAGTAAGTCTTTTTTAAAAAATGTAAGCAGTACAGCAAAATAAAAGTAGCCCTTTTGGGCTCCCCAGCCCCCCTTCCCCGAGGTACCTACTGCTAGCTCATTACCTTTTTTCTCTGTATAAATTAATCATACAGAAACCTGTGGAGCTTTCTGTGTATGGGTGGGTCATACTGTATAGTCTTTGACAACTATGACCGACCAGTGTGTCGTGGAGCCTTTCTTATGATAATGCATATAGGCCTGCCTTACTTGCTTTAGTAACTTCCATGTGCTTTTATTTAGCTGATTTCCTTTTGACAGAGATGATGATCTGATTTTTTTCAGTATATGTGAAGCATCCTTGATACATGCCTTTGGAGCTTATCTCTTGAGAACAAACTGCCTTAATGCAGTCCCCCTCAGCTTGCCTGGTTTTCCTCCCCGCTCTGGCCACACTGTCTCAGGTGTCTTTAAGTGCGCTGTGCCCTTCCAGGATTTCCCCTTGTCCCTGGGTGATCTTGAGTAACCTGATGTTGTAAGTACATAACATCCCTCCTCCAGCCTCAGAGCCCTCATCGGGTGCATGCTGGGCAGGGTGCCAGCAAGCATGCTTCTAGTCCCAGTGCTGCCCCACGCCCCATTCTCCGGGACCTAGGTCCTCGCCTTGAGAAGATCAGATTGTGTGGTTCCTACCCTCCAGTGCCCGCAGTGTCCCCATTGTAAGGGCTTGCAAATGTATTCTGCAGTCCCCTTTGTACTGGCTGCCCTAGCTTCTTTATTTCAAAAACTTGGTGAAGTAAGAATAAAAAAATCTTTTTTAAGATTTCTATTTATTTTATTTATTTGTTTATTTATTTTGAGAGACAACACCAGCAGGAGGAGGGGCAGAAGGAGAAGCCAACTCCCTCCTGAGCTCCCACCAGGGGACCTGATAAAGGGCTTGATCCCAGGACCCTGTGATCATGACCAAGAGTCAGAGGCTTAACTGACCGAGCCACACAGGCTCCCCTTTTTTTTTTTTTTTTTTTCTTCAATTTTTAAAGTGACAGTTCAGTGTATGATTCCATTGCAGGAAATGTTTTCCCCTCTATTGGAATGGTTTCCTGAGCTTCCACCCCATGAAGTGGGATTATTGGACAAAGGGAAATTTGGATCAGAGCAGCCTGACTCTTTTTAAAAAGAGACAGGTAAACCCAGCGAATGAGAAATTCACACAGAAAACTCTGGACTGTGGACAGTACAATTCCAGTGCTAGGGACTCCAGGGGAACCCAAGCATGAAAAGATATCTGTCCGCATTCAAGTCATCAGGACAAGACAGCTTGACAACAGAGAGATGCTTATTTTTACCTTGTAGTCTGGTGCAAGAATTATGAAGGTTGAGTGTGCTAAATGTTAGTGGTTCTATAACTTGATGTCATTTTGGCAGGATCTTTCAAAATGGGAAAAAAGAAAACCTCTCCAGATGTGACAGTTTTACATATAGACATCCTATGAAGATAAGCTTGTGTCCAAGGACGGGTCCATAGCAGAGTTGTTTGTAATGAGGAACATTCAGAAATAGCCCAAGTTAGATAAATGGTGGTACTTTATCTTGATCTCTGTGACGGAATACAGAAAGAGCTCTAAGACTTGGGGGAAAGGCAGTTGCAGGACCAGCTACATAGTATGGCCCAGCTTGTATGTATGTTTTTCAAAGTAGAGCGAATCCATGATGAGTGTGTGCATGCGTGCCTATGTATATGTGTGTGTAAATAGACACTTAACTGTGAGCCAGCTACTTTGTAAGCGTTTTCTATCCTATAAGGGCAAACATGCTAAAAAAAAAAATGAGATGGATACCATTTTCACTATTCTTATTTTACACAATTGAAAACTCAGGCCCTGAAAGGTTGAGGAATTTGCCCAAGGTCATAGAGCTAGGAAGTGATGGGGCGGGGATTCAGAGTCAGTCTTCCTTATCCCTGCTTTTGTCTACTGCCTCTAATGTATGCATGTAAATGTGAGTGGGTGTGTCTAAATGGATATGCTTCTAGCTGCCTGTACGAGGGTCCACAAGTTGCTGAGTGTTACTTCTGGGGAGTGGTAATGGTTGGATAAGGGCCTTTCCATCATTTTTTGTATGTGTGCATACATCAGTGATCAGCGGTAGGATCATACTCTCGATTCAGTTTTGCATCTTTTTGCACTTGACTGTACATCTTGGAGATCCATTTGTGCTGGAGCACAGATCAGCCTTTTTTTTTCCCCCCTCACAGCTGCCTGGTATTTCTTCTTTTCCTCTGTTCTGCCAAACATCATTGAGTGTTGACTCCAGAGTTCCCGAAACAGGGTACAGCCACACTCTTGAATCACTCTCTGTACAGTCCTGCATCTTCCTAAGGACAGCCCGACAGTGAATGTGGGACTTTTTTGCTTGTTCCTCGCCCCCTCCAATGCCCTGCCCCCTCAGTGTTTCAGTTGACAGTGATTCTTGTCTTTCTGTGTCACTGCCGATTCTCTCCTGGAACAGTGGCAGTACTGGCCTTCCTTGTTGACCATCTGAACAGGTGGGCAAAGTTAGGAAGACAGGGTTCTCCCGTCTGGTTTCCCCACAGAGGAAGGAAGTAACACTGGGTGTTTTTCCTCAGGTGTCCGCCTGGGACGACCGCCGAGCAGAAGGCACATTTCCTGGGAAGATCTGAACTGGCTCCACCCACCTCTCCTCTGTCCTCCGTCCTTCTCCCAGGGTGGTGAAGGGGGACCTGGATGCATGGTGATCCCCACCCTGGGATTCTGAATCATGGCCTAACTAATAATAAATACTCGTTGGAAAAGTGTAAGACTGCGTATATGTAAAAGAGCCAGGTGATCGGGCATGAAGCTGTGGTGGGGATTAATAGCTTGACTAGTAAGAGGGGCTTCAGGCCGATTGGGTTTTTTTTTTTTTTTTTTCTGTTTTGTTTTGTTTCATGTTTTTAAACTGACCACCTTCTATTACCAGACACTAGAGTGAGCGAGAGAATAGTGTCAAGCCCCTGGATATGCTAAAATGTATCTGTATGTTTCCCTTTATTTACACAATTCCAAAAAACTTTTCTTGTGTAATTTTTGAACCACAGGAAAATAGTATAATAAAATTCTGTGTACTCATCACCTAGCTTGAATGGTTACCAACAAATGGCCAGTTTTATCTCTAATTATTGCCCTCCCCCTCGAGATGATTTTACTAAAGCAAAGCCTGGGGATCACATGTCATCCAGAAATAAGTATGTGTGTCTCTTAGAGTTACAGGTTTATTTTGTACATAATTACACTTCACTGTTACATCTAAGAAATTAATGATAAATTGTTAATATAGTAGGGTGTTTTTTTTTAAGATTATTTATTTGTCAACATAAGTAGGCAAAGCAGCAGACAGAGGGAAAGGGAGAAGCAGGGTCCCCGCTGAGCAGAGAGCCAGATGTGGGGCTTGATCCTGGGACCCCTGGGGTCAGGTCATGACCTGAGCTGAAGGCAGATGCTTAACTGACTGAGCCATATAGGCGCCCCCTAAACAACTATTTTGAACTCTTTAGCAAGCATATCTCAGATATCCTTTCTTTGGGGTCAGTTACTGGAAAATTACGGTGTTCCTTCAGTAGTGTTCTATTTCCTTGATTTTTCCTGTTCCTTGATGTCTCGTGTTGTGTTCGCATTAGTAGACGCAGTCACCTTATCAAGTCTTACTGGCTTCAGGCAAGCAATACCTTCCATCAGCTTTATCGGGGATTCTGAGGCTTTCTCAGGCCTTCTCTATGGATACGCCTGCTCCATACTTCTTGTTCCCTTGCAGGGTATGGTGCTTTTGGGGATGACATGTCTCCTCTTGATCCTGCAAAGCCAGACCAAGTATGGACTGCCTCCCATTTCCTTTCCCTTGGGTTGTGCTGCTTGCTCAAGTGTGCGTGCCTTCTCCCAGTGCCACGGCTCTGCACATGCTTACCAGCCACCCTCAGAAACGGGCTCTCCCAGCCTTCAGAGGCATCTGCAGGGTGCCAGCCACGAAATGGGTCTGGGTGTACAGGTGAGGCATGCAGAGCAGTAGGATGCCCATGGATCGGTTGAGGGGATCCACAGGCAAGGCATGGGCAATCCCCCTGTGTCTCCGGTGTATTTAGTAGGATCCAAGTACTTTTTGCTGCTTCCAAGACCCCAACTGCCACTCTCCCAGCTGCTTCCTGACTCTTAGTTGTATAGAATTTGCATTCGGTCCTGGGGATTTGCGCTGGAGGTGTGAGGGAACTTTTTTGCCGGACTCCCTGGGTTCCCACAGAGCTGCGCTTATCCATGGGCAGTTTTCGTTCTTTGGGAGAAAGAAGGTAGAACTGTTTCACCATTGGATACATCACTCAGCCTTTTCAAAGGTGCAGAAACTGCAGGAATAGTGTGTTTCTTCCTCAGCTCTTCTAGCCATGAGAAGGGACTGCCACTACTGGTTTCCTGCATTTCCTTCTGAAAATAGTTGATCCATTTGCAAGGAGACCTTCCCTCCTACCTGCCCGTCCACCATCGTTCGTAGCCTGCTATTCCTGATGTTCTGAACTTGCTTTTCTCCATTACTAATAGTACTTAAACATCATGCCTTGCCAATCTCATATCTTAAGCTTTTCCAGATTGTACAATTAATGCATGAATATATTCTTCTGATTAAAAACCAAAAAAAGAAAATATGCCAGCAAGGCAGTATACACACAGAGAAGCAATGTAGTGGTTAAGAGGACAGAGACTGGAGCCAGACCACATGAGTTCAAATTCAGGCGCTACCACTTAACCAGCTGTGAGACTCTGAGCAAGTTGCTTGACCTCTCTGTGTCTCAGTTTCCTCATCCATAAAATTAAATTAATGACACCTACATAGGGCTGTTGTACAGGTTAAATGAGATGCTACATGTTAGGTGTGTAAACTATGCCTGATGCTGTATGTAGGGTCTTCAGAACAATGCCAGGTGTGTTGGAAATGCTCTTTAAATATTAGCTGCTCTCAGCACATTGGTCTCCTTTCTAGAGTGTGGACATAATGAGGAAATATTCCTTCTAAATGTCTTTTCCTACTGCTATTACCGTGGTGTTCTGTGGTGAGAACGCCTAACGGGGGATCTCCTCTCTTAATAGATTTTTAGCCCGTAATACAGTATTGTTAACTGTAGATACAATGTTTCACCCTCTAGAACCTCTCTCTCTGCATTTTGCATAACTGAACCTTTGTACCTGGCGATCAGATCAGCAATTTCCCATTTTCTCTTCCCCCCAGCACTGGCAGCCACCATCCTGCTCTAATGGGTTTCACTGTTATAGATTATACCTCATGTAAGTGGAATTGTGTACTCTTTGTCCTTGTGAGACTGGCTGATTTCACTTGGCATCAGGTCTGCAAGTTTCCTCCGTGTTGTCACGTATCATAAGATCTCCTTTTCTAAGGCTGCATCATACTCCATTGTATGTGTTCTTCTGTTAGGAATGTTCTTTACTCCCTTTTACCAGATGGCTTTAGTCTCCTCCAACACCCCTTCCTTCCTATGCCCCAGGCTGGGTCAGGTGGCCTCCCTGGGGCGCACACATCTCCCTTTTGTTCTCCCCGCTGTGGCCCTGGCTTGTGCTTCCTCTCTCGGTGCACGGGTCCCTTCGGCATCTCCTTGAGCATGCTGGGCTGTCATTCTCTGCTGAATGTCTGTCTGCCTGTGAGCCTGTGAGGGTGGGAACTGAGCTGTCCTGATCACTGCTGTTTTCTCAGCTTGGCCCCACACAGGGCAGGGCCTGGGAAACTCATCAGCTGCACTCTGTCCTTAAGGCTTAGTTCTGGCCTGATCACATATTTGGTGCTCAGTGAATTTGAGAAAAAGCTGAAAAGCTCCTTTGACTACTCCACCATAGCGCCTTCCTCCTTGCTTCGCCTCACACCACATCCTAGTCTCCCCACACCTTCTCTCTTTCCTCTCTCCTCATCCCACACTTCACGCAGGCCCCACCCAGCTCCGAAGTCCCCTTTTCTTGGAAGGTCTCCCATGCCCACCCATGTCTTTGAGGCCCTCAAAGCTGAGGCCAGGAGCTCAGCTGAGCCAAGGAGCACCTGAGACTTAAATTTGCTCATTACCTTAGCGCCCAGCTTCAGGCTTCAGACTGTCGCTAGGCCTGCGGACCTCTGTGCTGCCATTGTTCCCTAGCGTCTTTGCCAAAATGAATTTGGAAAGGAAACAACCTATGAAGTATTCTTAGAAAAAATGGATGAACTAGAGGGCGCCTGGGTGGCTCAGTGGGTTAAGCCTCTGCTTTCGACTCAGGTCATGATCTCAAGAGTCCTGGGATCGAGCCCCACATCAGGCTCTGTGCTCCGCGGGGAGCCTGTTTCCTCCTCTCTCTCTCTGCCTGCCTCTCTGCCTACTTGTGATTTCTGTCAAATAAATAAAATCTTAAAAAAAAAAATGGATGAACTAGAGCCACAGTATGTGATGAATAAATTTCAGAAACATAATGTTGAGGTGAAAATCAATTGCATGAGGATATCTAAGATACACTTTATATAGAATTTACCTGAAAATCGAGAACTGTTCTGTGTATTGATGAATATATGCGTATATATTAAAAATGTGAAAGCATGCATGACAGTGGGAACCCAAAAGGCTCACAGACAGTTGCAAAGATGCTCAAAATCTTTAGTAATAAGAGAATTGAGAATTGAAATCATGGTAGGTATCACTTTACATGGAATTACTCTGACAAAAACGAGAAAGCTGGGTAATGCCAAGCGCGAGTGGTGAAGGAGGGGTACGGGAGCTCTCAGTCGGAGTGTGGAAAGCAACCTGGTACATACACATTCATGACCCAGCTATTCTCCCTGGAAAGAGACCCCGAAGTATGTGAGGGCCATGCACGCGGGTGCTCACAGCAGCACTGTTTACAGTGGTGGGGGGGAGGGGATCAGACGGAGCCTAAGTGTCCTCACCGGGGAGGAGACAGTAAACTGGAGGGGGTGTATGAGAGGTGCCCCATGCAACCATGAGAAGCTGCAGACTCAGTGTGTCTAGAGTAGTGGGTGGACCCTAAAATCTGTGCCAAGTGAGAAAAGCATGAACACAGTCATGGGTATGTAAATCAGAAAACCCGCAGGTGGGGCACCTGGGTGGTCAGTCAGTTAACTCGTTAACTGTCCCACTGATGGTTTCCTCTCAGGTCCTGATATCAGGGTCATGATATCAAGTCCCATGTCTGCTTGAGATCCTGTCCTTCCCCAGCCCCAAGAATAAATAAATAAATCTTAACAACAACAAAAAAGAAAATAACAAAAACAAGAAAAAATCGAAAACAATGGTATCCATTTTACAAGAGCACACCCAACTAAAAAGATACATGCGGACTAATTAGAGTATTTGCCAGCAGAGGGCACTGAAAGCAACTGGGATATGGGATACAAGGGAATGAGTTAAATTTAAAACGAGATATCTTGGGGTGCCTGGGTGGCTCAGTTGGTTAAGCGTCTCCCTTCAGCTCAGGTTATGATCCCAGGGTCCTGGGATCCAGCCCTGCATGGGGCTCCCTGCTCAGCGGGAAGCCTGCTTCTCCCTCTCCCCCTCCTCCTCCTGCTTGTGTTCCATTTCTCTCTATCAAATAAATAAAATCTTAAAAACAAGAACTATCTTGTGGGAAATAATGAGCTGAGGGTATGGAATTAACCTATGACATCTGGGATCTGAAAAAGAAGACGGTGCAAGGGTTGTAGAGGGTGATGAACCTCAAATGTAGTAATGAAGGTATCTTGGGTGAGATCAGGTGGCTTCAAAGGCCATCTGCCATGTATGCCACTTAAAACAACAGTCTTCGATGAGTATGGAAAAATACATACATTTGACAAAGCTGGTAGGTAGGATGTCGGTGTTTGTTACAGGTATTTTCTACATTGTCTTGTATATTTGAAATATATCAATATTTTTAGATTACACCACTGACCATGGGAAAGAAAATGTATTTATTTAAGAATAAATACAATGAGGGGTGCCCAGGTGGCTCAGTGGGTAAAAGCCTCTGCCTTCGGCTCAGGTCATGATCTCAGGGACCTGGGATCGAAGCCTGCATCGGGCTCTCTGCTCAGCCGGGAGCCTGCTTCCTCCTCTCTCTGCCTACCTGCCTTTCTGCCTACTTGTGATCTCTGCCTGTCAAATAAATAAAAAAAATCTTTAACTTTTTTTTTAAAGATTTTATTTATTTATTTGACAGGCAGAGATCACAAGCAGGCAGAGAGGCAGGTAGAGAGAGAAGGGGAAGCAGGCTCCCTGCCGAACAGGGAACCCGATGCGGCGCTCGATCCCAGGACCCTGGGATCATGACCTGAGCTGAAGGCAGAGGCTTTAATCCACTGAGCCACCCAAGCGCCCCTAAAAAAAAAAAATCTTTAAAAAAAAATAAAATAAATGAATCAGACTTTTTAAAAAAATACAATGAAAATATATATTATTCAGTTCTACTGAGACACCAAGGCCTGTTGGAACCTGCTCTAAGCAAGGTGACAGGTGTTTAGGACACGGCATCAGACTACTGAGCCTTTCGCGATGGCACCATCAGGATTAGAACTAGATCATTTTTCCATTAGATGGTAGTTACATGGGTTTGTACCATTTCCTTTCAAGCCCATAGACAGCCTAAAATCAGCTCTTGTGCCCCTTTGGAAAACACCCCTTTGACACATCAAATGTGTTTCTTTGAAAAGGTTTTACCCTTTAGAACACATTACAATTAAGAGTATATACGTATAGACAGAAAAGTGCGCTTATCGAGACTGTAGAGCTGGACAGATTTTCAAAATCTGAGCACCCCATGCGTAACCAGTGTCCAAACCCAGAAAGAGAAATCCCCTCTCTGTCCCTTCTAGTCACAATGCCCCCAAGGGTAACCACTCCCCTGACGTTTATCTCCCTAGATTGGTTTTGCCTGTTTTCGAACTTCATATCTAGAATCCTATAGTGACAGTCTTTTGGGTGCGGCTTTTTTCATTTACTGTAATGCCTTTGAAATTCATCCCTGTAGCTGCAGGTACCAGTAGTTCATTGCCTTTTATTGCTGAATAGTATCCCTTGTATGCCTATACCGTAATGTACTTCCCCACTCTACTGGGAAGGAGCATTTGGGTGGCTTCCAGCTTGGGACTAATATGAATACATTCAGAGCATTTGATAGACAGAAATGGGGGGATTCCCAGGTACAAATGGCTGGATCATAGGATAGTCATAGGAGAAGCATACGTCCTCTTTAGGAGATCTTGGCATTGTGATTTTTTTTTCTTTAGAGAGAGAGCATGCAAGTGGGGTGGGGGGCCTTGATCCCACAACCCCAAGATGATGACCTGAGCCGAAATTAAGAGTTGGATGCCTAACTGACCGAGCCACCCAGGCATCCCAGCCTTGTGATTTTTTAAAGGAGGTAATTAGCACTTCAAAATGTATTGTTTGAAGACTGGCTTATATAATGAAAAGGAATTGTGAAATTTCAAGTCTGACATCGAACTAGAACAGGGGCGCCTGGGTGACTCAGTTGGTTAAGTGTCTGCCTTCAGCTCAGGTCATGATCTCAGAGTCCTGGGATCGAGTCCCACATCGGGCTCTCTACTCAGCAGGGAGTCTGCTTCTCCCCCACCCCTCTCTCTGTGTCTCTCTCAAATAAATAAATAAAATCCATAAAAAAAAAAAAAGCTAAGGGGCGCCTGGGTGGCTCAGTGGGTTAAACCTCTGCCTTTGGCTCAGGTCATGATCTCAGGGTCCTGGGATCGAGCCCCACATCGGGCTCTCTGCTCAGCAGGGAGCCTGCTTCCCCCTCTCTCTCTACTTGCTTCTCTATCTACTTGTGATCTCTCTATATATACCAAATAAATAAAATCTTTAAAAAAAAAAAAAGCTAAGAAAAGCTAAAGGAGGCTTTGACATCACATTAGAACAAAATCGATCCCTTTTATGACTGATGACGGTAATGCCCCATTGATAACTTTTTCCTTCTACCAGACAGTTTACACTTGATCTTAGCCAAAAGACTGAGTCATTTTATATAACTTCCAACTACTAACAGTTACCAACTATTTGAAAATAAAAATAGTTCATATTGTTAGCATGGCCCTATTATTACCAAGTTATTTTAACTAAACCTCATAAAATGTACTTGACAGATCATGTATGTTATTATTTAAATTTTCTTTTTTTTTTTTTAAAGATTTTTATTTATTTATTTGACAGACAGAGATCACAAGTAGGCAGAGAAGCAGGCAGAAAGAGGAGGAAGCAGGCTCTCCACGGAGCAGAAAGCCCAATGCGGGGCTCAATCCCAGGACCCTGGGATCATGACTTGAGCCAAAGGCAGAGGCCCTAACCCACTGAGCCACTCAGGTGCCCCTATTTAAATTTTCTTATTAATCCTTAATATAAATGTAAATCAACAGAGAAAGACTATTTTAAATGTAAAGCGGATTGACTAAAAACCAAATAACTCATTTTAATTTTATTCAGAACACCTCATGTGTTTTACTATCAAGCCATTGTCTTAACACTGCAATTTTAAGTTACATTTGTTTGTCCATTTCACATGCACTGAGGGAGCTACAGCTCAGAAAGAAAACACAGCCAGTGCCTTGGTTCTTGAGAGTTCTGGGGGAAGACTGGGTGCCCCAAGCCATTTTCACCTGAGGAACCAGCCTTGTGACGCTAGGGGGAACCATCGGAGGGAAAGTGGGCCCCTCAGGAGCATTGCTGATGCAGCCTGGCCTCTTGCTGTACACTACGCCAGAGAACATCCTTTGCAGACATCCCTGTGCTCAGTTCCCACTGCTGCTGGGGCGAGTCGTCCGATGATACCCATTCTGCAGATGGGCAAACACACATACCAAGTTACTCAGCCCAGAGGAGGCAGAACTGGGATTTCAACCTTGGTCTCCTTGATTCTGTAACCTGAAGACATTTCCACCTGTGGCTCCTCCCTGTGACCCTGCTTTGTCCGTGTGGGTGGCGGGAACTCTACTTTTCTCCCACCAAGCCTATTCTGTGTGCCCTCTCTCAGTTTCTAGCACACTCTCTTCTCCCCTCCCCCACCCTGCCTTATTCACTCATCTGGAACTGCCCTCACCCATCCCCACCACGGCAGCCTGGGAGCAGGAAGACTTGGGCACCTCACCCTGCTATGCAGCCAGACCTTAGCCCAATCTTGAATTTCAGGTCTATAAATCACTTGGTTTGGGGGGCGGGGGTGCTCATAAAACTGTTCTTCTATGCTGGTCAGCCTGCTTGACCTCTTGTCCCTTCCAGACACCTTCTGTCTTCCTGGAGACTGGCCCAGGGAGGGGCCTGGGCATATATAGGGAGCCACTGTGGGAGGAGTTAGCCACAGAGACTTCGGAAAGAGAAGGTGAGGAGGGGGCTCTGGGGGCCTGGATGAGCAGGGGGGAACTGGGAAGGTCGGAGGTGCAGGGAGGCCAACTCTGAGCTCTGGCCAGTGACTGCCCTGCCCGAGCCTTGGTTCCCTCTTCTGTAAGGTGGCACGCCATCAGGGTTTGTGGGAGGATTCTGGGCCTAGCAGAGAGCCAGGAGCATCCCCTGGCAGCTGGGGTGGAGGGAGAGCAGTGGGTCCAGCTGGGGCTGCCCTCCATGCCAGGCCTCTGCCTGGCCTTATTTGAGCTCATGTGTCCCAGGAGGACTATGGCATCCGTGGCAACAGAGGCGGAGAAGGGGTCTCCGGCTGTGGTGGGCCTGCTGGTGGTGGGCAACATCATTATTCTGGTGAGACCTCCCCCAGTGCCCGGGAGCCCAGTGGGTGGCTGGGGAGGAGGGGACAGCCCAGGCCCGGGAGTGGGGGCTGAGGGCCCCCTGCCATGGCCGATGCCGCCAGCTGTTGAGTCAGAGCAACCTGGATTCGAATCCCAGCTCTGCCAATCCCCCCAGCTTTGTAAGCGGGAGCAAGCCACTCTACTTCTCTGAAAATAGGAATGCCGAGAGGATGAGTTACTGGATTCTTGGGCTCAGACCAGAGTCTGGCATGTGCGGCTACTGTCTGTGTTGGCCACAGCAACAGTAGTTCCCTGCAGCAGTAACAAGGATCGTCACAAGCTGTTACTAGGACTAACGCGGAGCGCGCACACACTACGCGCTCTGTGTGTTAGCTTGATTGGGGTCGAAGGTATCCGCTAAGAAGCCTTCCCCTCTCCTTGCTCCCATCTCTCATCCCTATAGGTACTAGATTTTTAGCTTCTCCAGCATTTCTTTAAGCGCATACAAACAAATAGCATATGTAGCTATTTTCTTCCCTTTTTGTCCAAACTGTAGCTCATTCCACATCCTGTTCTGTGCTTCCCTGTTTTTCCTGCTCGCATAGTCCATAGGCCACTCCATGGGAGTCCTCAGAGAGCTGCCCTGCCCTCCGGCAGAGCACTCCTTGTGCGGCACGCCGGTCCCTGTGACACGGGGATGCAGAGAATAACCTTGTGGGTTTATGATTTTCCTGCACAGGCAGGACTGATTTCTGCAGGCAGCATTGCTGGGTCAAAGGGTTGATGCACTTGTACTTGCTCTGGGCCTGGGCAGGTTTCCCCCCTGGGAATAACAACACTGTTTGAGGGAGGCCAGGGGGACAGAGCATCTCCTCTGTTCCTGTCATGCACTCTGGGCTTCACATGTGGCATCTCCTGGCACCCTTGAAGCATCTGGCAGCTTGGGCGGTGGGGGGGTGGGGGCGGCTGTGGGGAGGAGGAGCAGGGATCTAGCGGGGCAGCCCTTCCCTTCTAGCCTCTGTCCAGCCCCGTCCCTGGTCATGGAAGGTGACGTCCTTGCCATTCGCATGTGCCCACCTTGCCGAGGGCAGCGGAGGCTCAGAAGGGGAACCTGCTCAAAGACAGTCCTGCGGCCCCGCCTGCTATGCCCTCTCTAACCTGCTGCCCTGTCCAGCTGTCGGGCCTGGCCCTGTTTGCTGAGACGGTGTGGGTGACAGCTGACCAGTACCGCGTGTACCCACTGATGGGCGTCTCGGGCAAGGATGATGTCTTCGCCGGCGCCTGGATCGCCATCTTCTGCGGCTTCTCCTTCTTCGCGGTGGCCAGCTTTGGGGTGGGTGCAGCGCTCTGCCGCCGCCGGTCCATGATCCTCACGGTGAGTCCCCTGGGAGGGATGGCATGGGGCCGGGCGGGCACAGAGATTGTCTCCACAGAGTCACTGTAACCATGGCCACCGAGCTGCAAGTGTGTATCCAGCATGCACCACACTTGGGCCTCGTGGCAATCATTCTTTTTAATCTTCCCATAACCCTGTAAGGCAGGCTCAGCCATTACCCTCAATCTCCAGAGAAAACTGGGGCACAAAGAGGAAGGGAAGGGAGCTCTGCCTGGGAGGACGGCCCTTGCGTGGCAGGACTGAGATGCAAAATCTCAACTAGTTGGTACCCAGAATCTGTGCACATGAGCTCTGTCAAAACAACAACAACAACAACAATAGCACAGCTGCCATTTCGGGAGTGCTCATTACGTTCTAAATGCTTTGCATAGATGGGTGCACTTACTCCTTACAACCCACCAGGAGATCCCGTCATTACAGTGAGCCCATTTGACAGAGTTGAAATAGAGGCTCAGAGGAGTGAAGTCACTTATCCGAGGTTGTACAGCAGGTGGGTGACAAAGCCAGGATTGAAACCTGAGCAGTTCAGCTTGAGCCTTGCTCTTAATTTCCGCCAGTGATAACCACCACCACAAGAACCCAGGCTTCCCAAGGACCACTCCTGTGCCTGGCACTAGGCAAAGCCATTTAGAAAATGAGCTCCCTCAATGTCCCCAGCAGCCATCTGGAGTTAGTGCTTCTGTGCCCATTTACCAGTGCTTCTCTGCCCGTTTACCAGACAAGAAAACGGGGCTCAAAGAGGCCAACAGCTCAGGTGATAGGGAAGGCGGGAGCTCCGATCCCAACCCCCCTGACTTGGAGACAACATTGTGCTGCCTCCACAGCCGAGGGCCTCTTAGATTCCTGGGAGCCCCGGGTTATTCCATCCACAAATGTGGATGGAGCGAGAACCGTGGGCCCAGTCCTGCGCTGGGCACTTTGACTATCTAGAGAGAAAATAGGGAAGCCCTAAGGGGAGGGTGCCCCAATGGGGGGACAGTGGACAGTAAAGATGGAAGGGAGGTCTGGAGCTGGGGAAGGGGAAGCGGAGGCCTCCGGGAGATGAGGGGGTGTGCGTTTCTGTGGGAGGGAACAGCAAGAGGGGGCCAGGAGTCCAGTGTGGCTAGAATCAAGAGGGGGTGGGATGCGGGAGAGGCAGTAAGGGCACAGAGAAGGGAGGTACTGTGGGCGATGGGCATGGAGAATGAGGGTGAGAAAGGGGAAGTGGGCATATCAGTTAAGTCTTGCCAGCCTTGGTAAGGACTTTGGCTTTCTTGTAAGATGGAGCCTTGGAAAGGCTCTTTTCCTTCTCTTTTGCTTTCTTTCCTGCATGCAATTCTCTGACATAACAATTTAACCGAAGCCCTAAAAGCTCAGCCAACTGGTTAAAAAAAAAAAAAGTTTATGTCTGTGTCTGACTCCCTTATTAGTTTGTCATTAACTAAGACACAAATTTAAAAAAAATTATTATGGGAAATTTCAAACATTGCGTGCAGTGAATGGCATGAACCCCATCACCTAGTTTCAACAATATTGACCAAAGCCGGGCCAGCCGGGTCCCCTCGGCTTCACCCTCTGCCTGCCCACATCCTTCTTCCTGGGGTATTTTGAAGTGCATTCCAGACACCAAGTCATTTACCTGTAAGTACTTGAGTGCACGTTTCCCCGAGCGCTAAGGACGTTGTTGAGAGCAGTCAGGCGTGTTGTGCCGCTCATCTCTTGGCAAAGGTGTTGGTGTATCCATGTTCCACCCCCTGTTGCTTTAAGGGAGAAGGTGAGGGGTGAGGAAAGTGCTTTTTTTTCTTTTTATGCGCAACAACCGTGCTACGAGTACGCCCTACAAATTCAATATCTAGTCTCTGTTCAAATGCCTCTGGTTGTCTCCAGAATGTCTGTTTTGTTTTGTCTTTCCTGTAGTAGACATTTATTTTACTGTGTCCAGACTGATAGTTAATTTCAGGTAATACTTTACATATTTTTGTTGATACCATTTTTTTTTTTAAGATTTTATTTATTTCCTTGACAGAGAGAGATCACAAGTAGGCAGAGAGGCAGGCGGGGGTGGGGGAAGCAGGCTCCCCTTGAGCAGAGAGCCCAACGTGGGGCTAGATCCCAGGACCCTGAGATCATGACCCAAGTCAAACACAGAGGCTTAACCCACCGAGCCACCCAGACACCCCTGATTTAATTTTTTCCTAACATTTTATTATTAAAAAATCTAAACATACAGTAAAGGTGAAAGACCTGACTAGGGAATGCTTGTACACCCACCAACTAGATGCTACTGGTCACATGGTCCTGGACTTCTTTTTAAAATCCCTCGGGGTGGGGGGGCGCCGGGTGGCTCAGTGGGTTAAGCCTCTGCCTTCAGCTCAGGTCATGGTCTCGGGGTCCTGGGATCGGGCCTCACATCAGGCTCTCTGCTCAGCGGGGAGCCTGCTTCCCCTTCTCTCTCTGCCTGCCTCTCAGCCTACTTGCGATCTCTCTCTGTCAAAATAAATAAATAAAATTAAAAAATAAAATAAAATTCCTTGAGGGGATGTGACTTGGCAGGCTTTGCCCTGACTGGGTGGTGCCTCTGTCTCTCCCTCCGTCTCTCCCCAGTACCTGGTGCTCATGCTCATCGTCTACATCTTTGAGTGTGCCTCCTGCATCACGTCCTACACTCACCGCGACTATGTGAGCTGGGCAGAGGCCAGGGGAGGGGTGTGACTTGGGGCAAGAGTGGCAAGGGTCCGGGTCTGGGTCTGGGGATAGAGTGGTGGTCGACCTCGCTCCCCACCTAGCCCCTCTGGACCTTGTTCTTCCTGGACCTCCACAGATGGTGTCCAACCCATCCCTGATTACCAAGCAGATGCTGACCTTCTACAGTGCAGACACCGACCAGGGCCAAGAACTGACTCGCCTCTGGGACCGCGTCATGATTGAGGTGGACGAGAGGGGGTCAAGGGGGTGAGGGGGTAGGAAGGGCTGGAGGACTGGGGCTCTAACCACAGAGGTAGATAGGCGCCTCCCCTTGTGCCCACTGGTAGATGATACCCACTCCTGTGGTTCTTCGGAGAACAGGGTTGGTCATGGCCATTTTCTAGGTGACCAGACAGGCCCAGAAAAGGGAATGTCACCTGGTGTCACGTGGTTGGTAAGCTGGGATCAGAGTCTGCCGGCCTGGATCCAGAGGCCCTGCCCTTGACCGTTATAGATACCTTCTTAATAAGGAAGATAATCATAATAACGAACATTTAATGAGCACTAGCTTTTTTTGAGTACTGTGAGAAGCACTTTTAAAGCTTATTTAATTTTCACAACCACCATAAGGGAGATCAGCTTTCCAGCCATGAAGAAATCAAGGTAAGAGTTTGAGTGGCTTACACAAGGACACACAGCTGGTAGGTCACAGAATCAGAAGGATTCAAATCCAGGCCACCAGCTTCCAGAAACCACATTCTTTTTTTTTTAAGACTTTATTTATTTATTTGACAGACAGAGATCACAAGTAGGCAGAGAGGCAGGCAGAGAGGGAGGAGGAAGCAGGCTCCCTGCTGAGCAGAAAGCCGGGTGTGGGGCTCGATCCCAGGATCCTGGGATCATGACCTGAGCCAAAGGCAGAGGCTTTAACCCACTGAGCCACCCAGGCGTCTCCCCCCCCCTTTTTTTAAACATTCACATATTTATTTGAGTGAGAGAGCATGCACGTGTGTGGGGGTGGGGAAGGGCAGAGGGGATGGGAGAGAGAGTCTCAAGCAGACTCCGTGCCAAGTACAGAGCTTGATGCTGGGCCCAACCCCACAGCCCCGAGATCACGACCCATCACGACCCAAGCCGAAACCAAGAGTCAGATGCCCAACTGACTACACCACCCAGGCACCCCCAGAAGCCACATTCTTAATTAAACCCAACATGATATGGCACAAGAGAAGAATATTGAGGACCCAAGGGAAATTGAGGTCCCAATTTGGTTCAAGTCATACCTCTAGCCAGGATTGGAACTCATATGTGAAGGCGCCTATGTTTTCATCACTCAGGGCCACGAACTAAACACTCAGATGCTAGAAGAAACCAGAAATCCTTCTTTGGGTATCATTTACCTCAAATTTTTTTGACAGCTAATTCAAAAGAATTTTAAAATGAGTCATGAGTGTGGGTTTGACTCAACCCCCCCACCAGCCCCTTGGTGCTGGGATAAATACCTCTTGCTCCTTGTTCACGAGCACAGACGCGGCCCACCCTCCACCTCAAGGCCCAGGACATGAGAAGTCCGGACCTTCCTCACTCTGTGACCTCAGGCGAGTGGCTGTCCCCTTGGAGCCAAAGCCTGCCTGATCCCCTGCCTTTCTCTCCAGCAAGAGTGCTGTGGCACATCCGGTCCCATGGACTGGGTGAACTTCACATCAGCCTTCCGGGCGGCCACCCCGGAGGTGGTGTTCCCCTGGCCCCCACTGTGCTGTCGGCGGACTGGCAACTTTATCCCCCTCAATGAAGAAGGCTGCCGCCTGGGCCACATGGACTACCTGTTCACCAAGGTGTGTCCCCTCCCCTGTGTGTCCAGTTCCCCTGTCTGTGCGGCATGGGTCTGGCCCCCTCTGGTCCTTCTATCTCTTCCTCCCTCCCACGGTCTTCTCCTCCTCCGCCCCTCTGGCTTCTGTCTTTCTCTCCCCTCTCTCTTGCTCTCTCAACTCTCTCCCCATCTGTCCCTCCTCCCTCTACAAGTCAGTGGGAGGCAAAGGGTCTGTCTGATCCCGAGCCGGAGCTGCAACTTTTCTTCCGGTTGCCTGGGAAGGAGAACAACAGGAATCACAGAAACAGCACGACCACTATAGTAACCAACATTTATTGAGCCCTTGCGTTGTGCCTGGCATTCTTCTAAGGGCTTTAAGTCTTGGTCTTAGTTAATTCCCACCACGGCCTGTGAGGTACAGGATTATAATGATCCCATTTTAAGGATGATGAAACGGAGTTCATTCGTTAGTGAGGGATGGAGCTGGGACTGGATTTCAGGCAGACAGGCCCCAGCTAGGGGCTTTAACCAGGGCAAGGGGAGTGCAAAGGCAGAGAGAGAAACCAGAGGAGGTTAGACTAGGAGAAGAAATGGTTCCAGCGATCCCTCTGGCTGCTTCGGGGCCCTGGAGCCATACGACTTAGATCAGGTGTCGCGCAGAAGGGAGCCTGCGCCACTCATTGCCACCCTCGGAGCCAGACAGTCATTTCTGAAGCCCGACTCTGCGCAGAGTGTGAATGTGCGTCCACTCACGGACGCCCCACGGCCACCTTCAGAGGCCAGTGCTGTCAAGATTGTCACCTCCCAGATGGGAAAACTGAGGCTCAGAGAGCCAGAATCATTCCCAGGCCCCAACAGCTAACAAATGACAGAGCTGGCCCCCAACTCAGTCCCGCCTGACTCCAGGACGCACACCCTGAAACTTTGTTCTCTGCTGCTTCCAAGTCGAGGCAGGGGTCTACCTGAAGGTGACTCCAATATGAGGGTCAGGCCCCACTTGACCTCATTCCTAAACGGGGAGGCATCAAAACTGCACTGCTCGTAGTAAAGGCAAATTTCAATCCTGGGCACCTGTGGGCAGCATAGCATGCTGGCTCTGCACAAACCTGCCCTCAGACTGTTGTAGCCCCTGCCACACACCTACTTGTGTGGGGCCTGGGTTCAACATCACATCCCTGGTTCCCCAAAACCATTCTGGGAGGTAGACACCGCCACAATCCCCACTGCACGGCTGAGAAAACCAAGGCTTGAAGAAGGAGGTGACCTTCCGAAAGGCACACAGTGACTCTCCCTCAGAGCTAGCCCTACTGGGCATTTCCTCAAACACCCATGTTTTTCCCCCTGCCCAGGGCTGCTTCAAGCACATCGGCCATGCCATCGACAGCTACACATGGGGGATTTCGTGGTTTGGTTTTGCCATCCTGATGTGGACGGTAAGAGGTGGGAGCCTATGGACGAGAGGGGGATGTGGGGGTGGGGCTGGAGCGCCCCTCACCTGACTGCCTCCTTGTCCAGCTCCCCGTGATGCTGATAGCCATGTATTTCTACACCACGTTGTGAGGAGCAAGAAGGGAAGGTCACATGCACGTGCAGCCTCCTCCTGTTCCTGTTTCCTCTGGCTGAGGGCTGAATGGCTACCTCACCGCCCCGCTTCCCACCTCCCTCAACCTTCCCTCCTTCCCCTCCCTCCAAAGACCTTTTACCAACTTTCTGAACCCTGCTGAGACTTGGGGATGCCCTGAAACCCTTGGACATGTGTACAGAGACCCTTAGGACCCTTAGGAACCTCATTTCACTCTGCTGATTCCTGGCCCATCTTTCAGCATCAATTTAAAGTTCTGTCCTCAGGGGACCTTTCCCGGATCCCACTACCCCCATCACCAATGCCTCTCCTGTAGCTCCTCCCTCATGGCAGTTTTTGTTATTTTTGCTAAATAGTTTGTGATTGTTTATACTCTGGTAGATGGGATTGCCATGAGGGGAGGGACAAGCTCTGTCACGGTACTTTATTGTCCTCAATATCACCCAGCAGAGGGAGGGGCATCAATATTCAATAAATACTGGTTGAATGAATGAATTTGTTTTCCTTGGGGGCAAAGGCGAATGAACAAGAACTCTTCCAATGGAAGTGGCAGAAACCCAGTGGGCACTGACTGAAACATAACATGGAATTTCTTGGCTTGTGTAACTGAGACAACATTGCTGACTTCTGGCATATCTAGATCTAGGAGTTCAATCAAAGTTTCCAGGAAACCCGTTTCATTCTCAGGCAGGATTCCTTTGGCAACACCAGACTTAACAACTTTACACTAAGCCACACAGCAGGAAGAGACCCCTCTCTCCCAATAGCTTGAGCCAAGGTCAAGGATTCAATCTCACTTAGAGTCTAGGCCCATCCTTTGGTGGGGGAAGGGAGGGTACCTGAATTACTACTGCTGCGAAGGATGGTGTTGGGAAGTGGGGGTGATTTATCAAAGGAAAATTAGAGTGAAGGCTTGTTGGTCTGGTACACGTGGCAGATAGCCTCCTCCCAACGGCTGTAGCTTCCAGCAAGTTCTCTAACGGATGCATGGCAGCAAACACTCTAGGAATCTCATCCTTACTGTCGTCCTCTCTCAAGCAGGCCAACCTCTGTCTATTTCATAGCAGTTAGGTCCTGCCAAGAGGGCCGGGCTTCCTTCCCCTCCAAATGACGTTTCCCAGGGTCCTCCTTTACTCCACTGGTCTGCAAACACTGAATTCAGATATCAGCTTTTAAGAATATACTTTTGGTTGTTTTTTAAAAGATTTTATTTGTTTGAGAAAGAAAGAGAGACAAAGATAGCGAGAGAAAGCACGAGTAGGGAGCTAAGCAGGGAACCTGACACAGTACTCAATCCCAGGACCCTGGGATCGTGACCTGAGCCAAGGCAGGCGCTTAACGGACTGAGTCACCCAAGGGCCCCTTAAAATACACTTTTAAAAATATGTAATGGTCAAAGAGGTTTTTTGTTAGGGTGAAGAATTGGAAACAGCCCTCAGCAGGGAATGTACAGCTCATGTTCTATCCTTGGACTGGATTCCCTGTTGCTTAATAAGAAGATAGAGCTATGTGAGCCAATACAAAAAGATGTCACAATGGTCTAAGTAACTGGAAAGTATATATGAGGGTGTTCATTACAGTGACCTAAATGAACCTCTGGAGGGGACTGGTTAGGTTAGCTAGGCTATGCCTGTAGTCTGGAATACCACACGGTAGTAAAAAATAATGTTTTACCATGGAGAAATCTTCAAGAGATGCAGAGTAGAAAAACTTACAAGCCACGTACAGTACTTCTATTCGTAGAGACATTTTCAGAGCTGGTCTTTTCTTTTTAAAGAAATGGGTCAATGTTTTTAACCTAATGTTTAAAAGAATAGAAAAAATACTTTTAAAAAACCTCAAAATCATTCATAACCCTACCATTTGAAGATGATAAAAATTTAGAAATGGAAGTGTCCCATATTTCACTCCCCAGTAAATCACCACCCCTCCCCAAATCTGGTCCAACTCCCCCAGAATAATTGCGATGAACACATGATGAATGTCCTTTCTGGCTTTTCAAAAGTTTATATTGACACATCTATAGATATATTTTTTTTAAGATTTTATTTATTTATTTGACACAAAGAGAGGTCACAAGTAGGCAGAGAGGCAGGTGGAGAGGAGGGGGGAAGCAAGCTCCCTGCTGAGCAGAGAGCCCAACGTGGGGCTCGATTCCAGGACCCTGAGATCATGAATGAGCCAAAGGCAGAGGCTTAACCCACTGAGCCACTCAGGAGCCCCTACACATCTATAGATATTTACAAAAGCACTCACTGCCTAATAGAATCATGCTTTAAAATATTGCTTTGTAACTTGCTTTTTTCACTTAACTATATGTTATGGTCACTATCCATGTCAGTATTTATGAATTCACCTTCGTTTCGTTTTGTTTTTGTTTTTACTGTTGCAATGCACTCCAGGGTATATATGCATCATAGATCATCTTGATTGGTTGGTTTTTTTTTTGTATTGTTTTTAAAGATTTTATTTATTTATTTGACAGAGATCACAAGTAGGCGGAAAGGTAGGCAGAGGGGGTGGGGGAAGCAGGCTCCCTGCTGAGCAGAGAGCCCTATGTGGGGCTCGATCCCAGGACCCTGAGATCATGACCTGAGCTGAAGGCAGAGGCTTTAACCAACTGAGCCACCCAGGTGCCCCATCTTGATTGGATGTTAAGTAAACAAGGCAAGGAGCAGAACAGGATACATAACTGATCTCATTTTTATTAAAAAAATACTTTAATATATTTATATATACATGTTTTAGATATTATATATTAATTAATTTAACTTAATTAACATATAATTTAATTACTATATAATTTAATCAATAAATATATTTATTCCTAAATTATGTGTATATATATTCCCCACAAAGGACTTCATACATATCTTTATAATGCTTGAAAAACTTTGTATAAAGATTATCTATTATTTTTCAAAAACAAGAAAAGTGGTTTCTTTTTTTTTTTAAGATTTTATTTATTTATTTGACAGAGAGATCACAAGTAGGCAGGGAGGCAGGCAGAGAGAGAGGAGGAAGCAGGCTCTCCGCAGAGCACAGAGCCCAACGTGGGGCTTGATCCCAGGACCCCGGGATCATGACCCGAGGTGAAGGCAGAGGCTTTAACCCACTGAGCCACCCAGGCGCCCCAGAAAAGTGGTTTCTAAAATACTAAACAACATACAGTTTATTTTGTAAGCCAGAATTTTAAAAACATCATGTAGACATGATACACCCCATTATTTATTTTTTTATTTTTAAAATGTTTATTTACTTATTTTTTTAAAAAGATTTTATTTATATGTTTGACAGAGAGAGATCACAAGTAGGCAGCGGGGGGGGGGGGAAGCAGGCCCCCTGCCAAGCAGAGAGCCTGATGCAGGGCTCGATTCCAGGACCCTCAGACCTGAGCTGAACGCAGAGCCTTAACCACTCACTGAGCCACCAGGCATCCCTAGTTATTCACTTTAGAGAGAGAGAGGGAGAGAAAGAGCATAAGTGAGCAGGGGGAGGAGCGGAGGGCAAGGGACAAGCTGACTTGTGCTGAGCAAGGTGGTGGACATGCGGCTCAATCCCACCACCCGGAGATCATGACCTGAGCCGAAATCAAGAGTCAGATACCTTAATCGACTCAGCCAGCCAGGAGCCCCTACACACTGTATTTTAACACACAAGAGCTGCTCTGGGTTAACTGACCTAACTGGCTTTCCTGCAGGCTCTGGAATTAAAATCTCCCTGATCCTGTGCACATATTTGACTGCCTTGTAAATGCAGCAAGGAAAGGGGGGATTCTGGCCTAATCTGCTTTTACATTCAGGTGTGTCCTCATGAGCAAGTTCACGGTGACCTCGTCTGTGATTCTGATTCCCTGAGGGAGGCAAAGAGGCTTTACCAGCTTCTCTCTGAGCCCTAGTGTGCCCCCTGTGAAACGGGGGTTCTAACATCCCTGCCTCAGGGCATAGGGCCCATTCATTCTAAGAGCTCAGGAACTAACAGATCTTTCTATTGCGAATCAGGACTTTTCCCAATTCGGTGTTATCAGAATCCAGTGCAGAAATACACCATCCGCTGAGGCTGCATGAGTCCTGATTTCTGACGTCTGGGCTCCACCATGCCCAAAGTACAGAGGCTGATTCAGCAAGACGACTCCATACTTGTACTTCGAACAGTAAGGTCACACTTGAAAATGCTTCATGCTTTCGCTAACAGATGTTAAACCCAAGAGCTCAGCGTACATTAGGGTTAATACGATATATATATATATTTTTTAAGATTTTACAGAGACAGACACAATGAGAGAGGGAACACAAGCAGGGGGAATGGGAGAGGGAGAAACAGGCTTCCCTCCGAGCAGGAAGCCCATATGGGGCTCCATCCCAGGATGGGACCTGACCCAACCTGAAGGCAGACACTTAACAACTGAGCCATCCAGGTGCCCCTAATATAATACTTTTTATCTGAGGGGCTTTAAAGAGTGTTTGTGGAATTAATGGAGATTGGTATGCATAAAATCAGGTTTTCCCTTAAAAATCACATTGCAGGGCACACAGGTCATGATTCCAGGGTCCTGGGTTCAAACCCTGCATAGGGCTCTCTGCTCAGCAGGGAGCTTGCTCCCCCCTCCCCCTCTGCCTGCTTCTCTGCCTACTTATAATTTCTCTCTATCAAATAAATAAATCTTTTTAAAAAATCGCATTGCAAAAGAATATTTGTCATGGGAAAATACTTGGGAAATTATTCAGTGCAAAAAGATTACAAAACAGCATGCTAAGTATGATTGCTTTTCTTCCCCCCCCCCCCCCCCCCGATTTTGACACAGAAAGAGAGAGAGCACAAGCAGATGGAGGGGCAAAGGGAGAGGGAGCCTGACCCAGGACTCAAACCCAGGACCCTGGGATCATGACCCAAGCTGAAGGCAGATATTTAACCGACTGAGCCACCTAGGTGCCCCTATGATTGTTTTTCTGATAAAAATATAAATATGTGCATTTTAGCATTAAAATTATGAAACAAAGCCCCCCAAAAGTTACCATTGGTTATGAAGGAAGGGGAGATAATTGCAGGGGATTTTTATTTCATTCCTTAGGCATTTTGGCATTTTCCAAATATTCTATGATGATTATTGCTGGCCTCCGAAACCAATAAATATAAATATTAATCAAAATGTCACCATGGGATGTGAGAGGTGCATTGACAAAAAAAAAAAAAAAAAGATTCTGCTAAACATTTTGAATTTTACCTGAGCAGTGAAAACAGGCCAGGCCTTGCCAAATGCTGGGGCCTGGGGGTTGGCCTCTGGAAGGGCAGTGAGGCCGGCTTCCACCTCTGTCCCAAATCTGTCCCTGCTTTCCTTGGCTCCATCTGGTCACACACCTGCAGAATGTGGCTCACTCGGCCAGACGGGCCGCAGCATGGCCTGGTCAAGGCAGGCCTTGCCTAGCAGAACAGGTATGTCCGCCCTGGCCCCACCACTCAGACGCCCACTCCTGTGGGTGAGAGGGAAACTGAGAGACAAGGGCCAGGTGGGGCTCTCAGGACCATCCATGGGAGAGGGAGCCATTTAATGGCTCTTCCTACCACATCTCTACATGACCACATCTGTCCATGGCTTGATCCAGCCTCTAACCCTCCATGGCTCCCCAGTGTCCTCAGGACGTCCAGCACCTCTGCCTGGCACCGAGGGACCCTTATGGCCTGTCTCCCTGCCACTTGCCCAGGCTTATCTCCCTCTCCTGCCCCACTGGGCCAATCTCTCTTTCACCATCTGAGAGTGCAGAATAGAAAGAATGAACTGTACTAGCAATCAAGCAGAAACACACCTCTGATTACATCCGCTGGTGTTTACACTCCTTACAGAGGGCAGGTTGGCTCAGTCACTAAAATATTACATCTCACCCCTTTGACCTCCTGATTCTCCCTCTGGGAATCTATTCCGCAAATGTGCTCACATGTGTGTGCAAAAACCTATGTGCACGAATAACTAAAAAGCCATGCCTGGGAAACAGCCTAAATCATGTCAAAAGGGAAGGAGTTATATAATTCATTTGCACTCCGGGAAACACTATGCCGCTAGGTTTAAAGGGAAACACATTTACATTAGTTAATATGAAACCATCTCCAAGATATATTGTTCGTTGAGAAAAATGCAACGTGCAAAACTGAATGTATGCTAAATGCAACGTAGTATCCTAGATTGGAGACTGGAAGACAAAATACATGAGTGGAAAAACTAGCGCAATCCAAATAAAGTCTGGAGGTTTTTGTTTTGGTGTTTTGTTTTTTTTTTTTTAAGATTTTATTTGACAGAGATCACAAGTAGGCAGAGAGGCAGGCAGAGAAAGAGGAGGAAGCAGGCTTCCTGCCAAGCAGAGAGCCCGATGTGGGGCTCAATCCTAGGACCCTGGGATCATGACCCCAGCTGAAAGCAGAGGCTTTAACCCACTGAGCCACCCAGGTGCCCAAGTCTGGAGTTGTTGGTGGTTGCAGACCGACACTAATTTCTTGGTTTGGATTTTTGTACCATGGCTATGTAATATGTTAATACAGGGAGAAACTGGGTGAAGGGTATACAAGAATTCTCTGTACTATCTTTGTAACTTTTCTGCAAATCTAGAATTCTTCCAAAATAAAACGCACCTGGGTGGCTCAGTTAAGCATCTGCCTTTGGCTCAGGTTATAATCCTGGGGTCCTGGGATTGAGACCCCTGTTGAGTTCCCTGCTCAGCGGGGAGCCTGCTTCTCCCTCTCCCTCTGGCCATGCCCTTATTCATGCTCACTCTAACAAAAAATTTTTAAAACGTTTGTTTGAAAAAAACTGAATGTTTGTTTCTGTATTTGTAGAACTCTAAAAAGGAGGAAAAAAGGGCAGTTTTTGTATGCATGGGAAGTGTCCTTTATTTTTAGGAGTAATTTTCCTTAACTCAGGAATGATTATCCACTTTGACAACTGATGAATAGTTTAAAAATAAGTTATACTGGGCGCCTGGGTGGCTCAGTGGGTTAAAGTCTCTGCCTTCGACTCGGGTCATGATCCCAGGGTCCTGGGATTGAGCCCCACATCTGGCTCTCTGCTCAGCAGGGAGCTGGCTTCCTTTTCTCTATCTGCCTGCCTCTCTGCCTACTTGTGATCTCTGTCAAATAAATAAAATCTTAAAAAAAAATGTTATACTTACACTTGCATCATGATTTTTTCAGAGTACCAACCTGACCAATGTCATTATTTGAAAATTTTTATCTGATGGCATAATTTCAAAATGTCTTCCAATTTGAATTGTAGAAAGAAATTACACACGGTTGAGGACCGGAGTGGGAAAAAAAGGACACAGGGCAATTCACTAGAAACCAACTCACAAAATGTCCATTGTATCAAATGGCCAACTCACTGAATTTATCAAAAAGTCTTTTACTGGTATTAACCCAAATGGTTTAAAAGATTGGAGAGAAATGGATGTTTAGTTGTTGTCCCCTCAGAACTGAGCTCAGAGTCCTGCATCAGAGACGGAGCAGAAAGCAGGGAACAGCCTTCCCAGAAGGGTGGGGACATGGAGGCAGGAACAGTCTTCAGGGAAATCTGGCCGCTGAAGTCGCTGGCTCCCCAGTGTGGCCTTATTTATTCCGAGTTAGGGTTAGACTCCAATGTGGGCTAACATCTCTTAAATGGAAAAGCTTACATTGTTACGTTAATTCTTCCAGAATTGTGATGTAAAGTCCTGGGTATTCAAGGCACTGTAGAATTACAAGAACCGAATTTTCCAGATCTAGTGAGAACCAATTTTTTCTTAAAGATTTTTGAGAGAGAGAGAGAGGGAGAGCGCAAGTGGGGGGAGCGGCAGATGGGAGAAGCGGGCTCCCCACTGAGCAGGGAGCCCGAGGTGGTGCTGCAGACGCTTAACAGACTGAGCCACTCTGGTGAGAACCAGTCTTATGCAGACAACATCACTGATCCCTTAAGCCCCAGGGCCCAGGGGGCCCAGGCACCGACCAGGGGGCCCAGGAAACTATGTTGATGAGACAAGTTGCATCTGCCCTCATCCTGGGTGGTGAGATTGTGAATGTCTTTCCAGTAACATAATGACTCATTCAAACATTCAAATATTTATTGCTTGCCTAACATGGGCATGCGCGGGGCACTGGTCTAGATCTGGGGACCCAGCAGGGAACAAATCAGACCTCAATCTCTCCCTTATAAAAGCTTACCTTTTGAAAGAGGAGATCAAGAACACCAAGAAGGGAAATATACATGTGAGAGGAAGTAAGTGCTAGGGAGAAAAAGAAAATGTAAAAATAAGATTTAAAAACGAACAGGGAGGAGAGGCAAGCCATTTCAGCACCACATCTATATCCTGTCTAGGTCTGAGTTTCCCTAAATGGTAAGGCCCCTCTTCTGGATTATTTCCCATTGTCCATTGTCTCATCATCATGTCTCGGGGTTGGAAGGAGCTCGGACTGCCCATCCCTGCGGCACGTGCCTGCCTTGGAGCAGAGATGGATTCAGCACTGCCCAATGGATCTGGCCAGCAGGGAGAAAAGTTGGTTACCCAGAGCGGACTCAGGCTCTGAGCCTAGGGAAAGATGAAGAGACCCTGGGAGCAGAAAGGACCACTATCCTCTCGCCCCATAAGCCTTCTCCAGATGATTCAGAGATAAATGACACAAAAAAAGTACTGAGAATTCAGTGTTAGCTATTATCATGGCTGTCATTTTTATTAGCATTTGGGGACCCCATCACTCACTGGGCCAGTTATCCATTTATTGTGTCTTAATTTCAAAATTTATCAGTTGGCCTGAGGTTAGGCCTTGTCAGTAGGGGGCGCTGGAGGGACACTGCAAGTGGCTTCTCCCCAGATCCCAGGGCTTTGTTCCGGTTTCCCCGGGAGTGTGACCAGCAGGTGGCCGTTACTATTCTCCACATTGTAGCTGGCCACCTCCAGCACCTTTTTTTTTTTTTTAAAGGAATGAAGGTAGTAGCTCTTTTTTTTTTTTTTTTTTTTAAGATTTTATTTATTTATTTGACAGAGAGAGATCACAGGTAGGCAGAGAGGCAGGCAGAGAGAGAGGAGGAAGCAGGCTCCCTGTGGAGCAGAGAGCCCGATGCGGGGCTCGATCCGAGGACCCTGAGATCATGACCTGAGCCGAAGGCAGCGGCCCAATCCACTGAGCCACCCAGGCGCCCCCCCCCTTTTTTTTTTTTTAAGATTTCATTTATTTATTTAACAGACAGAGATCACAAACAGGCAGAGAGGCAGAGAGGTGGGGGTGGGGGGTGGGGGGAAGCAAGCTCCCTGCCAAGCAGAGACCCGATGCGGGGGCTCGATCCCAGGACTCTGGGATCATGACCTGAACCAAAGGCAGAGGCTTTAACCCACTGAGCCAGCCAGGCGCCCCCTCCAGCACCTTCTTGAGCCCAGCTAGAAACACACCACTTAGCCCAAGTAAGAGATGTATTGAAAATATGAAATAGAATCATTTCTCCCTTGACTGCCTTTTCTGATGCTCTGCAAATGGAAATAGAAAGATGCAAAACAGAGCAAGTGTTGTTTTGTTTTTTGTTTTTTGTTTTTGAAGAGCTGCTTCCAGTCCTACTGCGGGAAAAAATGATCAGAAAGATCCCTGGCATTAAAGTTCATCTCATAAAAATTCATTCCAAAAATTGAACAAGTCTGGAAATGGAAGGAATTTTTCAGCTTTTTAAAAAAAGATTTTGAGAGGGGCACCTGAGTGGCTCAGTGGGTTAAAGCCTCTGCCTTCAGCTCAGGTCATGATCCCAGAGTCCTGGGATCGGGCCCCACATCGGGCTCTCTGCTCAGCAGGGAGCCTGCTCCCCCCCCCCCCCCACAACTCTGCCTGCCTCTCTGCCTGCTTGTGATCTCTGTCAAATAAATAATAAAATCTTAAAAAAAAAAAAAAAAGATTTTGAGAGAGAGAGAGCAAGCAGGAGGGGCAGAGGGAGACGGAGAAGCAGACTCCCCACTGAGTAGGGAGCATGATGCTTGGCTCAATCCCAGGACTCTGGGATCATGACCTGAGCAAAAGGCAGATGCTTAACTGACTGAGCCAGCCAGGTGCCCTGGAATTTTTCAACTTTCAAGATCCTGAATCAAGGCAAGTGATATCTGTTGCCTAGAAACTACTCTGGTCCATGCCAGTTAGCTTTTTAAACCACCCCAAACACAATGACTTAAAATTATTTTTTAGCTCCTGATTCTTAGGGACCATTTGGGCTGAGCCCAGCCAGGCAGTTCTTCCGTGGGTCTCACCTGGGCTGACTCTTGCAGCTGCAGTCAGCTTAGTGGGGTGACTGGGGGCTGTTTGGTCTAGGGTGGTTCCCCTCACATGTATGGCTGGCTGGCAGTGGGTGTAGGTGGCTGGGTTAATGGCTCTCATTGGGCCATGTGTCTACAGCAGGCCAGCCCCAGCTTATTCACATGGCCATGCTCATAGGGTTCCCAGAAAGGGTTTGTTAAATTATTCTCTGTAAAAAATACCCCTTTCTGTGACTTTGCATGTTCTTAGGAAATGCCAACACTCCCCAGCATGGCCTACCAGGCCAGGACCTCCCCACCACACCCAGTCTCAATGTCCCCCACCCCCCCCCACCCCCGCTCCCCCATGCTCCTCCCCACTTTGCTCTCTCCATTCCAACAGTGGACTTCAGGGTTATGCTTCCTCCCACCCCAGAGCTCTGGAACCGATTTTCCTACTGCTTGGAAGTCTCACCCCTCTGCTAGTCAGGTTAGTAATTACTTGTAAAATATTAGTGTAAGCATCACCTCCTCCCGGAAGCCTTTCAGGAAAACCCTGACCAGGTTAGAGTTCTGTTTTCCTCTCTTAAAGGATCTACCTCGTGATTTTCCTTCAGAGCCTGTAGCATAGTTTTACGTTTACTTGCAACTAATAACAATAGCTAACATTTAAATCACCCCTGGCTCTGTGCCCCGGGCTCTTCTAAGAACTTCATGATGTCTATTCATATGATTTTCTCCAGGCACAGAAAGGAGAAGAAACTTGCTCCAGTTCACATGGTTGAGGAGTGGTACAGGCAGGACCCAAACCTGTCAGTCTGGTTCCAGAGCTAACATCTTAACCATTCTGCTCTGTTCCCTCACCCTGAAGTAAATAACCTGCATCTCACTACCAGACTGTGAGCTGGGCAGCGGTAGATATTCTGTGTGACTGACTGAATGTGTCCCCTCCAAAATTCATATGTGGAAGCCCTAACCCACAATGTGGCTGTATTTGGAGATAGGGCCTTGAAGGAGGGAATTAAGGTGAAATGAGGTCATAAGAGTAGGGAGGGCCCTAATCCAATAGGACTAGTGTCATTTCTCAGTCCGCTCAGGCTGCTATAGTAGAACACCATGGACTGTGCAACTTACAAACAACTGAAATCTATTTTTCTCGAGCTCACAGTTCTGGAGGTTGGGATGTCCCAGATCAAGGCACTGGCAGATTTGGTATCTGGAGAGAACCTCCTTTCTGGTTCATAGATAGCTGTCTTCTTACCCTAACATCACATGGTGGAAGGGGCAAGGGAGTTCTCTGAGGTCTTTATACAAGGGCGCTAATGCTATTCATAAAGACTCCACCCTTATGACCTAATCCCCCCCACCTAGCCCCATCTCCAAATATCAGCATGGTGGGGATCAGGTTTCAATATATAAACTGACACAAACATTCAGCCTATGGTACCTTTTAAGAAGAGAAAGAGATACAAGGAGTGTGTGTGCACAGGGGAAAGGCCATGAAGGGCCCAGTGAGAAGGCCACCATCTGCAAGCCAAGGAGAGAGGCCAACTCACTGGCCACTTGATCTTGGACTTCCAGCCTCCAGAACTGTGAGAAATAAATTTCTGCTGTTTAAACTACCCCCCTTCTGTGTAATTTTGTTACAGCAGCCCAAGTACACATACATTTGGTCTCTTCATGCTTGCCATTTGTACCTCGAATCATGCCGAACACATAACAAGTGCTCCAAAAATATATACTCGGGTGCCACTACCTTCTCTGGAAAGTCTTTGTTCACCCATCTCCTCCTCCCACGTCTGGTTTAAGTGCCCCTTCTGGGCTTTCGTTGCTACACTTTTCACTTGGTTCTGGAAGGATATGTTTTCAGGTTGAATTATTCCTTTCTAGAAGGTTACATCTTTGAATCGAAAGATTTCAAAGGGGCTGAGTCTTCTCCAGGTCTCAGCACAGATGGTATATGCTGTTGGGAGTTTAGTAAAAATTTGAGTGAATGCAAGTCTCCTGATCTCCACACACAAGCCCTGGATGGAGAGCAAGAAGGCTTGAGTTCTAAGCTTCATCTCTAAATTCCTGAGCAACCTTGGATCCTGAAACCTCAAAAGTAATCATGGCCTTGGGTTTCTCCAGAGATCAAAGCTTGGGGGAAAGTCTTTTATGCTTTAACAAGCATAAAGTACAGGGTCGTTTTTACATCGAACACCTGTGCAGTTGAACTGCACTCCTGAGTCTTAGTCATCTGCCTAGCTTTAGCTAGACTTCTTGCTGTATCTCAAACATACTGAATTCACTCCTGCCTCAGGGCCTTTGCACTTGCTATCTCTCCTGGGAACACACCTCCCCCAGAATTTTCCATTGCAAATAATGGCCTTAATTTTCAGTGTTTATGCCAAAGTCAAGGAGGGGTGATGGTGATCGGTTTCAGGGCACTGGAGAAAAAGAGAGATGCCATTGTTCTATTAGTTCATTGAATCCTCTCAGCAGTCCTGAAAGGTGTCATTATCCCCATTTTACAGGTGAAGAAATTAAGGCCATGAGAGGTTAAGTAACTTGCTAAAGTTCTCACAACTAGAAAGTAGCAGGGCTAGGATAGGAATCCAGGCAATTTGGATCGAGTGTCAAGTTTCTTAACCACAAAGCTTCGCAATATATATTGCTTAGTTAACACAGGATCTAGAGTGGGGGTGTTGCTCAACAAGCAATAGTTATTTCTCTGCTCCTCTCATTTGACTCTCCTAATCTTATAGTCCAACCCCCAGAACCAAGTTGACAACCCTTCCTAGTCTATCTCGCCAGAATCTGGAGTCCCTCACTTCACCTTCTTATGCAATGCATGCACATGCTAGGGAGCTAGATTTGAGGACTCTAAAATTGGGTTCTCTGGGTTCCCATCTAGGCTCCACCTTTCACTAGCTGAGTAAACATGGGAATGGTACACCCTTCCCGGGGTCTCAGTTTCCTCACCTGTAAAATGGGGACAGTAACAATCCCTATGTTCTAGAGCTTTGTGAGATGATGCATGCAGAATGCTTTCCACCTTGTCCTGCCCATAAAAAGGACTCAAATTGTAACATATATGATTAGACCCTCTCAGTGAGAATCCCCCCCGCCAAACTTCTGGGGCTGTGAAATACACTCCCAACTACATTAAGAGCCAACATTGGGACCAGATGAACTCATTGTTCATAGAAAGAGGTTGGCTGGGTGAGAGGACTCCTCACCTGATCCAACCCAAATCTACCAGACAGTTAATTCTTAGAGGCAACCTGGTTCAGGGGGGTAATCTCTTGGGTCTGTAGATCTGGGTCTGAATTCCAGCTCTGATTTCTCCTCAGGACCTCAGTTTATTCATCTGTCAAATGGGAAGAGACTACTGTTAAGACTGATTAAGAATATGAGTTTAATTCAGAAGGTTATGTGATATTCATTCTACTTGCTCAGCCACAGACCAGGTATGTGAACTGAGATGAGATGAGTGTCTTCAGCTCTGTGAGCCTTGGTTGTCTGCTCCATTGGGTGTTGTCACCATTCCTATCCCTGAGGTGGCTATGAGGATTTCCCAGGACCATATGTGCCACACTCTGCACCCTGTAGCAGTATATACCAGGAGTTAGGAGTTTTAGGCTCTGGAGTCAGGCTGCAACAGACCTTGTTCAAATTCCAGCTCTGACAATTACCCCTGGTGAGGTCTTAGGGAAATCAATTTCTTCTCCCAACCTAAATTCATTTATCTGTTAAGTGAGAATAATATCAGTAAATGTCCAATAGAGCTTGTTATAAGAATTCCATACATGTAAAGCACTTAAAACTGGCTTGGTTCAGTGTAAGTGGCAAAGATATTAGGACAATTTTTAAAATATCCTTTCCTAGAATGCAAATGCATTTGCCCCAAAGTTTGAGGATTTGAAAACATGCATGTAGTGAAGCCTTCAGGATCTGATTCAAGTCCAAACCAAAAACCAAAACAAAATCAAAACAAAACAAAAAAACAAAATACCCACCTTCATTTGTAGTTGAGGAAAAATCAGGGCCACGTGATGACATCAGGCCCCACCCCACATCTACAAGATCAACCCTACTTAACCGTAGTGTAGCTCGAATGCCGGACTCTCACCAGAACAAGGTCAGAGTCCCAGCAACACCCATGCTCGCCCTGCGACGTGAGCCAAGTGAGCCTCAGAAGTTAACCAGCAGAGTAATCAGCTCCCTCGCGGGGTTATTTAGCAGACGTCGATGAGATGATGCACACAACACGGCACCTGGAAAGGGTTCAGCGATCGGGGGCTGTTGTTACTATTGCCACAGCACCTGTCTTCTCCAGCTTTTTTTTTTTTTTTTTTAAAGATTTATTTATTTGACAGATAGAGATTACAAGTAGGCAGAGAGGCAGGCAGAGAGAGAGGAGGAAGCAGGCTCCCAGCTAAGCAGAGAGCCCGATGCGGGGCTCGATCCCAGGACCCTGAGATCATGACCTGAGCTGAAGGCAGAGGCTTTAACCCGCTGAGCCACCCAGGCGCCCCTTCTCCAGCTTTTTGAGGGGTTTACTCCCACCCACCACTCGCCTTTAGTCGGGCTCCGTCCCGACTTCTGGAAGCAACTACTGTCCCAGCCCCTCCTAGGAGGGTCCTCCTGCGCCCTTCCTTCGTCCCCAGCTCCTCAGCTAGCTGCGGAGAGATGGGCGCCAGACAACACTCCACCAAGCACAGGGACAGAAGTCCAACCGCCGCCTGAAACCGTTGGACTGGGCTCCCGCCTCCTGGTCCTCTAATCAATCAAAAGAAAAGAAGCAAACCCCTAGACCAATCAGAAGTGACAGCGGCCGAGCAATGCCCGCCTCCTTAAAGCGCCCTAGCTCCTCATTGGATGTGTCCTAGCGCGGACCCAAAGCCAAGCCACTTAGAAGAGAGTGGGGCCAGCCAATCAGCAGTGCAACCGCAGCCGGGCTGGTGGGACCGGAGAGGCAGTATCCGCTCACACACTCGCGCGGTGCGAGCTCGCAGCCTGTCAGCGCCAAAACCCTGCATGGACAGAAAGCCAGCTGGCTAAGCTCTTAGCCCTGGCCAATTAATGGCGGGGCAGAGCAATGGGTCATTCTCTCTGCGGTGTGGTGTGTGTGTGTGTGTGTGTGTGTGTGTGTGTGTGTGAGAGAGAGAGAGAGAGAGAGAGAGAGAGAGAAGGGAGATGGCTAGTACGTGAAGTGCGCAGTTAACCATGGCTCAGGCAGTGAGCATTTGAAGCGCGATCATCTAGACCAATCACAGGTCAAGGCACTACCCCTTCGTTTGTTTTTCTTGTCCCCCCCTACTTCCGGTGAGGCATGAGGCGTTCTGCAACCAATCGGTGGTGGGCAGGGCAAGAGGCGGGAAAGGGAAGCTGCCCACAGGCACCCGAAGCCTGGCAGGCCCTTGAGGGCCTCCCAACCGATCAGAGACACACACTTAATAGACTGTCAGGCGTTGAGAGAGGGGTGAAAGGTTTTGCAACGAGAGCTAAGCAGGGTGGCAAGACAGAAGCAGGAAGCGGTGGTATCCTGAGCCCTTGCAGAGGGAGCTTCTAAGGCTGTTGAGACGAAGGAGGTTCAGGGCCCAGTGCTTTCACAGAGAGGGTGGGGAAGAGGGCAAATCCCACAGCCACTCAGCAGGGGAGGGGGGCGAGATGGAGGGTAACGGCTCAACGTTAGAGACCTGAAACCCAAGTCCACGGACCAATCAGGCTCCACCGCCCCGCCACACCTCAAGAGTCAGCGGAGTTGGTGGGAACTCCGCAGCCAATCAGGGGTGGGCGAGAGGCGGGAGTGAGCAAGTGGAGCTGTCCTAGGTGCCTCCTAGCATGTTGAGCATGCTCAGCAGGATGCGGCCAGCGCTGCAGCCAATAAGCGTCCGCCTCGGAATCCAGGCGCGACAGGCAAGCAGTGCATGTGCCCCGGCCTCGAGCTCCTGGCCTCGCGACACTCACCACTTTCTAACGGCCACTCGAGCTTGCGCCGTCCTCAGTGTATGTGAGACTGTGGGAAGAGGAACAGGGTCCGAGTGGGTGAGTGCCGTGGTTTTTCTTACACTTATTAAGGCTTGGGACTGGCCCAGGCCAACCTGGGGTATGGGGGCTTGAGTGGTCGCTGTGAGGGTTGAGGGCTTTAGTCCGTGGGGACTCCCTTTGCCCTGGCGAGGCTGGCAATGGGACCTCCCAGGCACCTTTAGAGGCCAGGCCAACATGTCCTGAGTTGGTCCATGGTCCCTGAGGCTAACTTGATTTGGAAGTCATATTTGGGGGGTTTGGGGAGGCCCTTGGAGCTCTGCATGGCATCACTGGCCATGAGGTAAGGCCTCTGAACTGTGGGACATTGTCTGAGGGCTCTGGACTGAGTCTGAATCTGGTGACTGGAAGGAGAGGCCTGCGACTCTCCAGAGGTTATTAGGAGTCACTGGGCCAAAGATGAAACTTGTGCGTACTTGAGAGGTTTTCTGGGATCTTAGGATCCAGCTTGGGCTGAGAGTGAGAGTTGCCAAGATTGAAGCCCAATGGGAAGCTGTCAATGGCCATTGCATCCAGGCTGTGCTAAGAACATGTGGCTGCAAGGCTTTGGGGTGGGGGGCATTGCTGGACTCCAGGTTGAGGCACAGATTTTCCAGTATTGGGTCCAGGTTCGACAGCCTGACCAGGAGGTTAGGCCCAAGGTCTTCAGGAGGTTCTTGAGAAGGGAGTTTCTGAATCTCAGAGGTTGTTTGCCCTCCATGAAATATTATTGCTGTGTGACTCTAGAAAAAAACAGGATTGGTTCATGTTAGGCCTTTGGGTCCACTCTTTCCCAAACTCTGGTCATTCCGAAAAGGTATAAGGCCGTGAGAATAGGGCCAGATGCATAGGGAAGATGGATGATATACAGGAGCACAGGAAGAGGTGTGTGAGATATCCTGCTCCTTAAGAAATCACCCAGGTTGTCTTTACAGAAAATTTTTTATTCTTATGGGACAGGGTATTGATATCTAATTTCACTCATCTGTTCAAATTATACATGGTATTAGAGCTTTCAGAGTACACCCAGAGTTCTTAAACCTTGGATGGGGGAATGCAAAGAGTGGTCTATGAGTAGATTTCAAGGGTTTTTGAGCTCTTGGAAATCATAAGAAAAACTGTATGCATGTTGTTTGGAGGGGAGCATGCAAAGCAGCCACAAGGATAAACAAGAAGTATTTAACCTGTCCAAGGACTGACTTCAGTCTGTGAATCCCTTATCATTCACATATACAATGGTAGGAGTATCTATAATTTTCTGATGTAAAGAGTTGATTCCGTGGCTTAAAATTTTAAAAAGGATGGTAATCCCCTTAACCTATGACATTAAGAACCACTAGAATTAAGCAGGTTCCCGTATTACCTGTGGGGCCTAGGCCAGACTAGAAATGAAGATTCCCCTTTTCTTCCCACACCTGGTGTTGGTGCACATTTCAAGACATATTAGTTTGCATGTCTGAGCTAAGTCTACCTGCCCTTCACACAAAACCAAGGCCTGCAGTGTGTACATCAGTCATACAATTCATCCTCCTGAGTATAGACCTGGGGTTAAGGGCTGTGTAGGTCCTGGAAATGGGCCATTTAGGAGAGGAAGTCCAGGGTTCTAAGCTCCCAAAGCACAGCCTAAAACTGGGGGACACATGTTCCAGGTGGGCCTTTCCTAGATGCCCTTGGGATCCTTGGCCTAAGGTGGGGGGACACAGCCAGAGGGGGTCAGAGTGGGTTTAACGCAATACTGGCATTCAGTACTGGTCTTGAAAACAGCCACTCTGAGCAAATTGAGGATCTCAGAAGAGTTAGCCCCATAGTAGGGCTGGAGAAAAAAGCCACCCACAGAGAAGATGCAGTGGAACCTAAACTTTTTTTTAACTTCTAAGTCTAGTTCTTTTTCCACTTGATCCACAAAAGATATGCTAGGATAAGGTCTCTATGACCTAGGTGAAGTTCACATGGCTATGATTACACTGGTTCTTGAGTTATATGAAACATAGATTTAAGGGAAGAAAGAAACTAATTTACTCCGTGTTGTCTCTTCTCTGGTATGTGTTGAATGTACTTAACTAGAAAGACTAGGCATTTGAAAGTTTATGTAAGATTTGGATAATTGGCCTTATCTGCATAAAATACTGTGGGGGAATTTAACCACCTTAATTTGAAGAAAGAGATGTGTTCCTAGAAAAAGGGAAAGTTCATATAATTTTTCTAAATCGAATCTTGTTTAATTTGGCTTTGGAATACTTAGTATTTAAAATAAGTGCGATAAAAAAAATAAAATAAGTGCGATAAAGGGAAAATATTTTTCATAAAACAAATAATCATGTCTCCAATTGGCCTATTCTGATGGTTTGGTTTTAATTATATTTAAAGAGAATCCATACTTGTATTGCTGTGTTGACATTTTTATATCAAGCCGGGTTGTACCTACAGGGACATATGAAGGAGCATGCCTATCATTTATTATTGAAGGTCATGACTATCAATTAGAATTTATTATTGAATTAGAATTAGAATTTATTATTGAAGGTCATGCCTATCAATTAGAATTTTTAAATAGCAGACTTTATTTTTTTTTAAGATTTTATTTATTTATTTGACAGAGAGAGATCACAAGTAGACAGAGAGGCAGGCAGAGAGAGAGAGAGGGAAGCAGGCTCGCCGCTGAGCAGAGAGCCCGACGCGGGACTCGATCCCAGGACCCTGAGATCATGACCCGAGCCTAAGGCAGCGGCCCAACCCACTGAGCCACCCAGGCGCCCCTAAATAGCAGACTTTAAACTTTATTTAATAATATGAGTATTGTGACTGAGAGGCAAAAATCATACCTTTTTTCCCCCACATACTTCCTTCCAGTTATGTCTCACCTAATCTCTCCTACCCACTCTCCCCTATCCCGGGATGCAGGTTTGTGTCCTCAGAACCAATGGTTCCTGGGTCCACCCAGGAGACAACTGCAGGGGATTCCTACAGAGTCAGCCTGGAAAGTAGAAGGAGGACAAGGTTTTTGAGACTGTGATGGGAGACTTTTCAAGAACAGAGTTATCACTTTCCCTAACCTTCCAAGTCAAAGTACTATTTGCTTGTGCTTCTGCTGTCATTGCTCAATCCAAGATGTTTTGGTCTGTGTAGTCAAGAATGTAGGGAGAGAGAAGGGCCTAGAGTGGCACCAGCCTAAGGGCTGAGGCTAGAGGTCCCTGGAGACATCTCTAAGGGGTGGTCTTTAAAAGGATATCCTTAAGGGGGGGTAGACACCAGGTAGGAGGCAAAAATGGGGTTTCCCATTCTTGGGGGCTTTTGTTCACTGAATGGGGAGTCCCCTTGCCCTTCTCCTCCCTATTAGGTTTCCTGAAAGCCTGCTGACACTCCCTGTCACCTATACTTGGCTTATAGAGGATGCTGCCCTTTGAGCGCAATCTCTAACATTTTTGATCATCAATGAGCAAATCCTACCAGTGGGGGAGCTGAGTCACAGGCACATGAAGTAGGACTGTGAGGCAAGGCCACTGGGTGATGCTGTAATCTTCCAGACCCCTGTACCTTTTCTTCTGCACTTGGGGTTTCTCTCTCATGGTTTCCCCCCACTTATTCCGTATCTTCAGGGCTGTATTACTGTGTTGAAGAACATTTTTCTCTGTACACCTACATATCAGGAATTGGTGCTTTTATATGTCCCGGCCAAGTGTCTTTTATATGGGTGTTCAATGAGTCCCTGGGTGTGGTGGTATGAGGAGTTAGAAAGCTTAGAAATGGAAAATATTTAACGTTCAGAGTAGCACATGAATACAACCTGTCCATTTGCATTTTCCCTTTCGCTCTGAGTCATCTTCCCCTCTCCCCACCCTATTATTGCCCCTCCACCAGCCCCACCCATTGGCACACCCTGTCTGATCTAGGAAGGGTTAACATCTGCGTATACCCAAGCTAGAATGAGAGGTAGACGGGGAAGGTATGTTAGGTCTGAAGGGAGAAAGCAGAAGGCTGTCTGAACATTTTGGGGTCCTGGAGCCAAAGGGAAAACAGGAGTTTAGGGACATAATATTTGGATCTAGAAGGGAACTAGGATCTAAGGGAGGAAAAGCCTAGGGTGAACCAGACTTTGTCAGGTCACCAGAGCAGCCTACCAATGCCTAATTTGTTTATCTTCCAGTTACTTATTGGGCATATATGATATAGCAGGCACATATCACAAATGATTTCTCTACGCTTGTTGAATGAATTAAAAAAAAAAAAGCCACAGGATGAGGGATAACAGAATAATTTAAAAACAGAAAAGGAAATTTGAGTCTCTCAGATCTCATCCTTTCCCCAGGTTAATGAGTGCTAAAGTGTGAAAACAGGGGAAATCTCCTGAGAGCTTGACCCTTTTGACAGGAAGTGAAAGAAACCCCAGAGTTCTGATTTCAGAGAAATGTCATTTGTCATCAACCCAAGAAAAGGGAGTTTTCTCTTCGAAGACCACCGCGGGCCCTTCCTGGGGTTGCCCCCTTCAGAAGTTGATGGGAGAATCTGAGTCACTTGTACATTCAGTCCCCAGTGGTGGCCCAGATGATAGGGGTCATTTCCACAGAGCAGTTAGGCTTCCTAGTACTAAAAGTCAGGGAGAGGAAGGACAAGGCATACTTTTGGCCCTCCTTCACTCTCTCCTTGGAATCCCGATGTTTCAGTCCTTTTTACTCTGAAGTAGTTGAAACAGCTTCTAGCTGCTAGAGCTGACAGTTCTCAGAACTAATCCTATTTGAACGATGCTACTGTACTGACAAACCACTTTCACATTCATCATGTCACTTCATCTTCACCCTCACCTCCAAATGAAATAAGCAAAGGTTATCCCTACTTCATGGATGAGGTAACTGAGGCTCAGAGAGGTGACTTGCCTAATGACTCAACTAGTAAACAGCAGAGATGAGACTCAAATGTGGGTCTAATTATTCCAAGGTTCTTGCTGCGAGATGAACTTTTTTAAAAAAAAGATTTTTATTTATTTATTTATTTGAGAGAGCAGGCAGAGAGTGCGAGACAGCACATGAGAGGGGAGGGGGCAGAGGGAGAGGGAAAAACAGACTCTTGGCTGAGCATGGAGCTTGATGCATCGTGGGGCTTGATCTCAGGACCCTGAGATGACGATCTGAGCCGAAGGTGGAGCTTAACTGACTGAGCCACCCAGGCGCCCCTTGATTTTTATTCTTTTAAAGTAATCTCTTCACCCAGCATGGGGCTCGAACCTACAATCCCAAGATCAAGAGTTGCATGCTCTACAAACAAAGCCAGCCAGGCACCCCTTCACATGAATGTCTTTAACTCTAGAAGTCCACAAATGAAATAAGGAGAAAAGGGAGGAAGAATGTCTTGAATCTGGAAGTAGAGGAGGTGGTCTTTCTTAGAGAGGTAAAGCAGAGTCAGGGGTATAAAGCCACACCCCCTTGGGGGGACTGTGGCAGACTGATACTTGGGACACCCAATGGAAGACTGTGAGGTCAGGGGCGGGGCTAGCTCTAGGGGGGGGCCCAGGAGCCCCAACAGCAGTTCAGAGCATGCGGTGTCCAGGAGGAAGCTACAACGGGTGAGTGGTTGCTTCTCCCCAGCTGAGACTTTCCTCCCACTACACCCTGCTTTTTGTCCCCTTTCTACCAACCTGTAGCCTTCTCCCTAAGGTGTCCAAGTAGTAATCCTCCCCACAAGGGTCCTTACTCGTGGTGAGTCCACACTGAGGAATATGCCTACCAGGAACTGAGACGCTTAGATCTGTCTCTTAGTATCTGGGTTCCCAGTTCTCTTCTTAAAAGCCAGTGTGGTAGTTTTGATGTGTGATGAATTTCTGCCTCATTGGCTCTTTCTATTCTTTGCTTTGGGCTTATGAAAAACAAAAGTAAACCATCTCCTTATCCTAAAATCTGGAAAGAAAATAGCCTCCCCCTATACAGATCCCATTTTCCTTTCTCCTGCTTCCTCAGTGGTGAAAACTTTCTCCACAATCTCTCTCCATCCTTGATGGGAACCTTCTCTTCTGTGGCCTCTGCTCTCTCAACCCACTGGATGGGACTCTCTTCTAGGTCCTTCTCTGAGGACATGTTCTACAAGTTTCAGCCGTAGGGAGATAATCAATTGATGCCTTAGGGCATGCCATCTTGCAGCAATGACCTCAGTCTTACTGTCCTTTCTGCCTCTCAAGACTACTCAGCTCCATGTGATGGGGTGAGGGTGGGGTTGGGGGTCGCTCTAGCTTTCAAAACTCTCCCATGAAGCTGTGTCTTGCTCCATCCCTAACTGCCAGGGCTGACTAGGTCTTATGGTAATCTCTTTGTCTGGAAAGAAGAAAGCCTGGCCTGTTCCAAGGTCCTTCCTTGTAGAAGGGCTTAGAGTAGCAGAAGTATCAGCGTCTGCTCTTTTTTAAGTAGAGACTGCCAGTTGGCAGGACCCATCTATACTAGCCTTAAACCCACTATTTGATATAGTCGTTAACTGCCTGGTCCTTACTCTTTAAGTCCTGAATATGGTCTAATTTCCATTTTCCTGCCAATCCCCTCCTCACCTCTACCCTGTGGTCCCTTATGATTCTGGATAGCTCAGGTCCTCTCTTGGGTTAGTTTATTTGTTCCATTCAGGGCACAAAGAGCTCTGAACCAGCAACTCACTCTTTCTCCCCTCACCTCCACAGGCTTGAGAATATGCTGTTCCTCTCTCCCCTTTCCACCATGGACCCCACACTGTGGCCTTTCTTTCAGGTCCTCTGAGACTGGTACCCAGGCAAGGCACAATGCCCCTGCTCCCGACGACAAGACTGCTTAGCCCCTATGGCTCTGATCGGCTGGTACGGCTAGCAGCCAGGCTCCGGCCAGCACTGTGTGATACCTTGATCACTGTGGGAAGCCAAGAATTCCCTGCCCACAGCCTGGTCTTGGCAGGTGTGAGCCAGCAGCTGGGCCGCAGGGGCCGCTGGACTCTGGTGAAAGGCATCAGCCCTTCTACCTTTGCCCAGCTTCTGTACTTTGTTTATGGGGAGAGTGTAGAACTGCAGCCTGGGGAACTGAGACCTCTTGAGGAAGCGGCCAGAGCCTTGGGGGTGCAGTCTCTGGAAGAGGCATGCAGAAAGGCTCGACAGGACAGGGCTAGAGAACTGGGTCCAGGGCTCAAGGAACATCAGGGGGAGGCAGAGAAAGCCACAAGGGATTCTGAGAGAGGACTGGAGGGACATGGAGAGCAGAGACCAGAGAAATGTGTTAGAGCTAGTTGGAGAGAACAAGAGGCACTGCATGAGCAAAGGCCACCAAAAGACACCTCTGAGAGAGCAGAGGCAATGAAGGAGGGTGCGGGGAAGCAGATGAGATCAAAGGAAAAACTTAAGCAACCCCCTAATGGCCATGCGGGAACAGACGGGAAGCAAGACGGGATAATGTGGGTGACAGAGAGTCCAGCGGGCTCTGAGGAAGGTCTGCGGGAGTTCTCTGGCCCCCTTCCCTCACCAGGTTCCCTCCAAACAAGCATCATTCCTAGGCCCTGGTGGGCTGAGGCCCCTTGGTTGGGGGAGGGCCAGCCCGCCCTGTGGAGCATCCTGCTGTTGCCACCCAGATATGGCACTCCCTTCTCCCATAGCACCCCCATCACTGGAGCCTGGCAGGAGGTCTGGCCTCGGGACCAGAGGTGAGTAAAGAGCCTAATGGAAGACCTCCCTGGCTGGGAGGGAGTGGCTCAGGATAGGCAGCAGTGATGGGTAGAAAGGCACGACATCTCTTATCTCTACTGTACATTTCCTGAGCCGGTGATAGGACAAGAAGCTTCCACCATGGGGGAATTCAAAGCCCAGCCCCTGAGGAGGACTCATGACATCTCCCTCTCCAGGAAGAGCCTGGCCAGGATCCCAGGTTTTGCCAAGGCTAACTCTTCCCCACCCCATCCCCAGGATCCCATTGTCCCTGAACCCTGAGAAAGGTCTCTGGAACCAGAACCAGTTGGCCAACTCCAGTCCTGCCGCAGGTAAGCCCCGAAGTACCCTGTACAAATGCTATAACATGGTCTCTCTCTCCTTAGGCTGGGACTCCAGGAGTCCCAGCCTGAGGAGAGCACCACCTTCATTCTGCTCCCTCCAGGTTTCCTCCCCCAGGGCCCCACAAAGCTCAGCCCTGGGGAGATGAAAGAGTCTGATCAGAGGCACACAGGTGAGTAGGGTGAGGGCGATTTTGCCTCACCCCCACTGTAGCTCCCAGAGTCTTTTCTGGGAGTACCAGTGGTCCAGCTCTGGGATTCCCAGCCCTGCTTCCTTTGCCTTCTCTAACCCCACAGGTGCACTTGCAACCTGTGTGGGTCATGTGAGTACAGCAGGCCCATCTCGCCAACAACCTCCCCCACCCCCACCTGCTCGGTCTCGGCCCTATTCTTGTTCTGTTTGTGGAAAAAGGTTCTCACTCAAGCATCAGATGGAGACACACTACCGAGTCCACACAGGTATGGGTCCCCCACCCGGTGCAATTATCTGCTCCCTTCCAAACTCTGGTCTGTCTGCTCCTGAGTCCTCTGTGTGCTTGACTCCAACACAGTTGCTTTGCTCAGTCGCCCAGATCAACCCCCACACTAGCCTTCACCCACTTCTTTCCTTTACCGGCCTCCCCCTCCACCTGCCCTAGGAGAGAAGCCCTTCTCCTGTAGCCTCTGCCCCCAGCGCTCCCGGGACTTCTCAGCCATGACCAAGCACCTGCGGACGCATGGGGCCGCACCATACCGCTGCCCTCTGTGCCAGGCCGGCTGCCCCAGCCTGGCCTCCATGCAGGCGCACATGCGCGGCCACTCGCCCAGCCAGCTCCCACCTGGATGGACCATTCGCTCCACCTTCCTCTACTCCTCTTCTTCGAGGCCGTCCCGGGCCTCGACCTCTCCCTGTAGGTCCCCTTCCTCAACCACCTGATGGTGTTGGTAGCTTCTTTGGCTTCAGCTGACAATACAATTAAAGAATGAAAGACGGGCCGACGGGCTGGCTAGGTTTCTGACCCAGCACCACAGCTATTGGCAGCCTAGAAAATCCGGCTCCAAGAAGCGCCGCAGAAAAGGCGCTGCAAGCCTTCTTCCAGATGACCGCGGTCCCCAGAAGTCTGGGCCAACGAGCCCGTGTGGGGTGTGGGTAGTGAAGTTTGCACGAGTGAAAACTGTGCGGGGACTAGCGATTCCATCATCAAAATAAAGAGTTTCCTGTGCCCTCCTCTCAGGACCAGAAGCGGAGTCCAGACTTTAGTCTGTGAGCTGGGGAGAGGGAAGGAAGGGCAGCCTTGCCCCTTGTCCTGTGGCGGCCCCTGCTGGCGGTGCTTCCACAGTTCAGCGCGGGGGGCTACCTTCATCTCCCGGTGTCCCTGTTCTCTCCCAGAGGTAGGGGGGCCCGCGAGGGCCACGAACTGTAGGCTGATTTAGCAGGAAGCCCTGTTGGCGGAGGCTGTGAGAAACCAAGTTATTCGCCCCTTTCACAGCAAACAACGGTGCGCAGAATATGAGTCTGGGACCCCCAGCCCGGGGCTCCAGGAACGCGTGCTCCACCCTTCTCCTTTCCTTGAACTTTTTGCCACCCTCCTCCTCTCCTTGAGCACAAGGACCGCAAAGCTGCGGCCTCTCGAGCATTCCCTCCATGCTGTGCAGAACGGCAGCCGGGTGGCGCCTCCAACTGAGACTAATCCTCTGCGGCTGCCCTTTCCCACCCCACGCCTCCTGCAGTCGCGAACTTCATTTCCCAGTGTCTCTGGGACTCCCAGGGTCCGAAGCCCACAGCACCCTGGGAGTGGTAGTTCATGCGTACCCTGGTCTCGAAAGGAACAATGGGAAGAGTTTGGGGCCAGAACCACACCTCCCGGCAGCCCCGGAGATGGTTTTCTGGGTCCGATTAGGACCTACTCCCAGCTCTCGCGGCCTTAGCTCCCGGCGGAAGAAGCGAGGCTCCTGGACTACATTTCCCGGAGTTCCCTGCGCCTCACTCCTCTCCGGCCGTCACACAGGGTCTGTGCTCTTCAGGCGCGGTCTAAGGGTGACTGCCGACTGGCCTCGGACTCCCGCTCCCGTGGTGCCCCGCGCGTAGCCGGCCCAGCCCCCGGCTCCCGCTGGCCCCGCGGCGGCGCTGGTTGCTGTCGTGAGCCGCAGCCGCCCCGCCCCACCTCTCCCTCCCCTCCCCCCCGGCCCTGCGCACGGGCCGCCCCTCCCCCCGCCTCCCCGGCCCCTCTCACGGTGCCAAGATGGCGGCGGCGGCGGGCGGCGGCAGTTGCCCCGGGCCTGGCTCCGCGCGGGGCCGCTTCCCGGGCCGGCCGCGGGGCTCCGGCGGGGGCGGGGGCCGCGGCGGACGGGGCAGCGGAGCCGAGAGAGTGCGGGTAGCTCTGCGGCGCGGCGGCGGCGCGGCGGGGCCGGGCGGAGCCGAGCCCGGGGAGGACACGGCCCTGCTCCGTTTGCTGGGGCTCCGCCGGGGCCTGCGCCGGCTCCGCCGCCTGTGGGCCGGCCCGCGCATTCAGCGGGGCCGGGGCCGGGGCCGGGGCCGGGGCTGGGGCCCAAGCCGTGGCTGCGTGCCGGAGGAGGAGAGCAGTGACGAGGAATCCGACGATGAGGTGAGGCAGTCGGAGGCGTCCCCAACGCCGGGCGGGGCGGAGGCCGGGGGCTTCCAAGGGTCTGGGTGGCCCCGAGGGGAGGAGTGGGGAAGCGAGGTTCTCAGGGCCCCTGCGGAGGGAAGGGACCCTGGAAATAGGCCTGGGAGTAGATAGGCTGCACGGAGCTGTCGGTGAAAAAGGCCTCTGAAAGTATATAGAGAAGCCCGGGCTGCAGCTGGATACTTGGGCCTGAGGCACGTCCTGCAGAAGTGTCCTGGGCTGATGATCTTGGTAGTTGGCAGAGCTATTGCAGTAGAGGTTTGAGTGAGAAGGCTATGGATACTGCATGCCCAACCAGTGGTGGTTGACAGCAGCAGCATGGCTTTAGTGGACCCAGGCTGGGGCTCTCTGGGCTCTTACCTGTAGGCTGCTTCACCTGGCCTCATAATCCCTGACACATCCCAGATTCACTAGTTCCCGGATTCCTCTTAAAGTGGAGAGATGGTAGCATGTTGGAGGGCTTCCTCTTGGGGGCACAGGTTGAAGAAAAATGGAATAAAGGCTGAGGCTGGGAACTCTAGCAGGTCCGAGTTCAGCTCAGGATTTATTCTCAGCCTCAGAAAAGTCAGGAGGGTGTGGATTGTATTACTTAAGACAGTTTGTAGTCACCTTAGGGCTCAGAGTAGAGCTTATTATGATAAACCATTGAAACACACACGCAGACACACACACACTCGACTTGAGTGCCCCTATTCCCATCTTCATTCAGGAGGAAACTGCAACCTGAGAGTGTGTAAACAGTAGTCCCACCTTTTATTGAGTTGGAGGATGAGGGAGTCTGAGCGTAGTGTCTACTGCCTGGCCTGAGAAGACCCAGTTCTGTTTCCCTTCCGGGCCAGCAAACCACTGACGGCTGTCCTGGTGTAGTCCGGTATACGGGATGGGGGTTCAAAATACCCTGTGCCTCCAACCCTAGAGAGAGACTGTTTTCTACTCTTTATATCTTCCAGTCTTAAGTTTTTCTCTAAATAGGTAGGGGTATGTTAAGGGGGAAACTGGGGCTATACCTCCATACTTGAATCTCAGGTGGAACGAGGGCTTTGGCACTGACTGCTGTTTCTCCCCTCCACCCCTGGTCCCCTAAATCAGGAGTTTCAGGGTTTTCATTCAGATGAAGATGTGGCCCCCAGTTCCCTGCGCTCTGCGCTCCGATCCCAGCGAGGTGAGTGATGGGGAAACTCTACCTCTGTAGCTTTACAGGAATGTTATTCTTGCTCTTCATGTTAGCTCTTCCCTGTTTAACTAGAGTCTCCATCAGCTACATAGCGTGTTCTGTATTCAAAGCCCTAGCTAGGCTGGGTTGTGGGGGAAAGAGACAAGGAAGACTTAGTCCTTGCCCTCCCTGGAGTACCTTCTTCAGTCTGCAGGGTTAGCTTGACCCATCTCCCCACACCTATTCTCCTTTTAGGTCGAGCCCCCCGAGGTCGGGGCCGCAAGCATAAGACGACCCCCATTCCGCCTCCTCGCCTAGCAGATGTCGCTCCTACCCCCCCAAAGACTCCTGCCCGGAAACGGGGTGAGGAGGGCACAGAACGGATGGTGCAGGCACTGACTGAACTTCTTCGGCGGGCCCAGGCACCCCCAGCCCCGCGGAGCCGGGCATGTGAGCCCTCCACTCCACGTCGGTCTCGGGGACGGCCCCCAGGACGGCCAGCAGGCCCCTGCAGGAAGAAGCAACAAGCAGTAGTGGTGGCAGAAGCAGCTGTGACAATCCCCAAACCTGAGCCCCCACCTCCTGTGGTTCCCGTAAAACACCGAACTGGCGGCTGGAAGTGCAAGGAGGGGCCTGGCCCAGGACCTGGGACCCCCAAGCGTGGAGGACAGTCTGGGCGAGGAGGCCGTGGAGGTAGAGGCCGAGGCCGAGGCGGGCTCCCTCTCGTAATTAAGTTTGTTTCAAAGGCCAAAAAAATGAAGATGGGACAGTTGTCCTTGGGACTTGAATCAGGTCAGGGTCAAGATCAACATGAGGAAAGCTGGCAGGATGCACCCCAAGCAAAAGTTGGATCTGGACAGGGAGAGGGCCCTTGCTGGAGAAAAGAGCAAAAGCTGGAGGAAGAGGGAGAGGAGGAGAGAGAAGAAGAGAAAGACAAGGAAGAGAGAGGAGAGAAGGTAGAGAGAGCTGGACCTGAAGAAGAGATGATGCTAGCAGAGGAAAAGGAAGAGGCAAAGCCGCCATCTCCACCCTCGACTCCTCCAGGCCCTCCACCTCCTCCATCTCCTCCACCTCCTCCACCTCCTCCACCTCCTCCACCTCCACCCCTCCCACCCCCCTCCACTTCTCCTTCATCCCCAGTTTGCCCTCCACCACCCCCAGTGTCCCCTCTGCCCCCACCATCGCCTCCACCGCCTCCTGCCCCGGAGGAGCAGGAAGAATCCCCTCCTCCAGTGGTCCCAGCTACATGCTCCAGGAAGAGGGGCCGGCCTCCCCTGACCCCCAGCCAGCGGGCAGAGCGAGAAGCTGCTCGGGCAGTGCCGGAGGGTACCTCTCCTCCCACTCCAACCCCCAGCACTACCACGGGGGGCCCTCTGGAAGACAGCCCCACTGTGGCCCCCAAAAGTACCACCTTCCTGAAGAATATACGGCAGTTTATTATGCCTGTGGTGAGTGCCCGCTCCTCCCGAGTCATCAAGACACCCCGGCGATTTATGGATGAAGACCCCCCCAAACCCCTAAAGGTAGAAGTCTCACCTGTTCTGCGGCCTCCTGTTGCCACCTCCCCACTCGCCCCCCCAGAACCAGCACCAGCTCCCTCTCCACCGCGTGCCCCAACCCCCCCATCTACCCCAGTACCACTCCCTGAGAAGAGACGGTCCATTCTAAGGGAACCCACATTTCGCTGGACCTCGCTGACCCGGGAACTGCCCCCTCCTCCTCCTGCCCCCCCACCGGCCCCACCCCCACCTCCTGCCCCTGTCACTCCATCGCGGAGGCCCCTGCTCCTTCGGGCACCTCAGTTTACCCCGAGTGAAGCCCACTTGAAGATCTACGAATCGGTGCTTACTACTCCTCTTGGGGCCCCGGAAGCCCCTGAGCCAGAGCCGCCTCCTGCCGACGACTCTCCAGCTGAGCCTGAGCCACGGGCAGTGGGCCGCACCAACCACCTCAGCCTGCCTCGATTTGCCCCCGTGGTTGCCATTCCCGTTAAGGCCGAGGTCCCCCTTCCTGGGACTCCGTCTCTGAGCAATGGGCAGCAGTCTCAGGCTCAGCTACAGCAGCCCCTCCAGGCCCTGCCAAGCCAGCTGCCGCCCCAGGCACTACCACCGCAGCAGCCGCAACTACAGGCGCACTTTCAGCTGCAGCCGCAGCCACTGCTTCAGCAGCTGTCACCACTGGAAAAGGCCCGTACTGCGGGCTTGGGTTCCTTACCACTGTCTGGTGTGGAGGAGAAAATGTTCAGCCTCCTCAAGAGAGCCAAGGTGCAGCTGTTCAAGATTGATCAGCAGCAGCAGCAGCAGAAGGTGGCGTCTTTGATGCCGGTGAGCATGGCACTTTGGCCAGGTTTCTGCACCCAGTCATCTGGCCTCAGTTCTCTCCATTCTCTCAGTTTTCGGTCACCTCCTGCCTCCTCAGACCCCCTCCAGTATTTCAGGGGACCCTCAGAGCCAGTCCTTCCCTGCTTCTCAGCTGCCTGTGTTCCCTCCCTGGCCCGCCCCGATGCTCATCCCCTGGCCCTATTTTTCCTCACTTTCCAGCCTCTGACCCTGTTTATTTCCCCACCAGCCGAGCCCTGGAGGGCAGATGGAGGAAGTCGTGGGGACTGTCAAGCAGATCTCAGATAGAGGTTCTGTCAAGTCTGAAGATGAATCGATGGAAACTAAGAGAGAAAGACCGTCGGTATGGAGTGGGAGCAGAGCCCTCTGAAGAAGGCTGGTTGCAGGAGCACAAGGGGCAACTTCCCACATGTATTCCTGGTTTCTCCTCCCCTAGGGCCCCGAGTCCCCTGTGCAAGGCCCCCGTATCAAACATGTCTGTCGTCATGCTGCTGTGGCCCTAGGTCAGGCCCGGGCCATGGTGCCCGAAGACGTCCCCCGCCTCAGTGCTCTCCCTCTCCGGGATCGGCAGGACCTCGCCACGGAGGGTAGGGGCGGGTGTATTGTGGGAAGATTTGACAGCTGTGTCACATTTGGGGGCGAGCACATGCACCAAGAGCCTAGGAGAGCGGGAGCTGAGTTGGATGCTTGGGGCAGGTGGCAAGTGGGTTGGAGTTCTAGGTCTTAGAGCAGATTTGAGGGCACCTGGGACCTGAGCACTGTGGAAAAGTTGGGACCGGAAGGTCAGTTGAATCAGATCTGGGGGAGAACAGGGAACTGAGGTAAAAGGCCTAGTGGCCTTGTGGCCCCATCCTTTCCTCTCCATTGCACTAGATACATCATCAGCATCTGAGACCGAGAGCGTCCCGTCACGGTCTCGGCGGGGAAAGGTGGAGTCAGCAGGGCCTGGGGGAGACTCAGAGCCTGCAGGGTCTGGAGGGACCCTGGCCCAGACACCCCGGCGCTCACTGCCCTCCCATCATGGCAAGAAGATGAGGATGGCACGGTGTGGACACTGTCGGGGCTGCCTGCGCGTGCAGGACTGTGGGTCCTGTGTCAACTGCCTGGACAAGCCCAAATTTGGGGGCCCCAACACCAAGAAGCAGTGCTGTGTGTGAGTAGCCAGGGCGCAGCCTCTGTTCCCACCCGTGGTTGTCAGTCACCCAGGCCTCCTGCCCCGCCAGAGCAGTGGGATTGGCATCCTTGTGGAGAGCTTCCTCTCTTCCCCCAGACCACCAGTCCCCTACCCTGGTGACGTGCTGCTCCCCTCCCCAGATACCGGAAGTGTGACAAGATAGAGGCTCGGAAGATGGAACGGCTGGCTAAAAAAGGTAACGAGGTTTGATGCTTTACACAACTTTATTTAGATCCATGGCGTGGAAGAACCGTGTTTTCTTTGCTCTCTTCCCTTTATCTTTGCAGTCTGTTACCTTTGTCATCTTCCCATCGTGTGCTTTCATATCTCTCCTGTACTCATTCTCTTCTGCCCCACTTCTTTTTGGCTTTTCTGCATCCCAGTGTCCCATGTCCCTGACTGAGCTCAGATCCTACTAAGTCCCCTGTTCCCACAGGCCGGACGATAGTGAAGACGCTGTTGCCCTGGGATTCCGATGAATCTCCTGAGGCCTCCCCTGGTCCTCCAGGCCCACGCCGGGGGGCGGGAGCTGGGGGGCCCCGGGAGGAGGTGGTGGCCCCCCCAGGGCCCGAGGAGCAGGACTCCCTCCTACTGCAGCGCAAGTCAGCCCGGCGCTGCGTCAAACAGCGACCCTCCTATGATATCTTCGAGGACTCGGATGACTCAGAGCCTGGGGGTCCCCCTGCTCCCCGGCGTCGGACCCCCCGAGAGAATGGTGCGAATTGCTCCTTGTTTCCCCTTCCAGTCAGTCCTGTGTCTTGTGTAGATGGGGTTTTCAGACGAGGGGCTGTATCTGTGTGGTAGAGAGTACAGAGAAGGAGGTAATCTGGGGTGGACAGGGAAAATGGATGTGTAAAGTTTTCAGAGCTTATCGAGCCAGGTCTAAGAGTCATCCTGTTGGTTAGTTAAAGACAGCCATGGGGATCCAGGCAACATTAGGGGGTATGGAGAAAAGGGAATGGGGCAGGGAAGAGGAGGACCCTCACCACTTACATGTGCTGCCTAGAGCTGCCAGTGCCAGAACCCGAGGAGCAGAGCCGGCCCCGCAAACCCACCCTGCAGCCTGTGTTGCAGCTCAAGGCCCGAAGGCGCCTGGACAAGGTCAGCACAGCCCCACACCAAGAACTCAGCCCTGTGGAAGGCATGGCTCCCCGCCCTTCAGGAGCTTCCTAGCAAGTCAGGGTAACGGGCTCACCTGAGTGCTGTGTTGTGTCCAAACCAGAGGACAGGCCCTGAGGGGTAAGGCAGGTCCTTCTGGAAAGCAAAATAGGATCTGGGCAAAAGACAGGGTTGGGCAGGCTAGGGGAGAGGACAGTATGGAAAGAAGTCTACGGACGGTGAGGCTGGCAGCTTTCTGACCACCGCCACCCTCCCTAGGATGCTTTGGCTCCTGGCCCCTTTGCCTCTTTTCCCAATGGCTGGACTGGAAAACAGAAGTCCCCTGACGGAGTGCACCGGGTCCGTGTGGATTTTAAGGTATGGCATTGAGGGAGAGGGTCTCAAGGACTGTGTTGGAAGGAAACCTGTGGGTTGTAGCTGAGAAACCAGGGCTTTAAAGAATGGCTTTGGCTTACGTTCCTGGCTGCTCTCTGATCTCGTGTCCTTTCTTCCCTCAGGAGGATTGTGACCTGGAGAACGTGTGGCTGATGGGCGGCCTGAGCGTGCTCACCTCTGTGCCGGGGGGGCCGCCGATGGTGTGCTTGCTGTGTGCCAGCAAAGGCCTGCATGAGGTTGGATCCCCGCCTTTTTCCACAACCCCCCAGGTCTCCATTGGCCCTTACCGCCTGATTGCTTGGGCCCTCAACAGGGTCTCATCCCTTGGCCTCTTGGCCTCACACTGTGCCCATTGTTCATTCTCCCCATCGCTAGCTGGTGTTCTGCCAAGTCTGCTGTGACCCTTTCCATCCGTTCTGTCTGGAGGAGGCCGAGCGGCCCCTGCCTCAACATCATGACACCTGGTGCTGCCGCCGCTGCAAGTTTTGCCATGTCTGTGGGCGCAAAGGACGGGGATCCAAGGTTTGGGCACAGGAGCCGTGAGGGTGGAGGCATGGAGGAGGGGGGAGTACTTGTGCCCATAAGTTCTGCCATTGCTGTTTTTCTCCCAACTTCCAACAGCACCTCCTGGAGTGTGAGCGCTGCCGCCATGCTTATCACCCAGCCTGCCTGGGGCCCAGCTACCCAACTCGGGCCACACGCAAACGGCGCCACTGGGTGAGAGATGAGGCCCACACCCCTTGCATTGGAGTTCTAATTAAAGCTGCTACCACCCCCAGACTGGAAGGTTGGAGGTCTTTGTGAGAGTTTATCTGATAAATAGCCTTTTTTCCCAAAATTTCACATAGACGAGACTTATGTGCAGAATTTGTACCGAATGATTGAGGAATGCAAAAAGGGTTCTTGCATTTCATGGTCTTGGGCTCAGAATCCCCTGCCTGACCTGTTCCTTCTTGTCTCCATCTGTCGGTCTCCCCTACCTCATTCCTGTTCCTCCCTTCCTCCTCACTTCTCTTGTACACTTTTTCTCCTCTTACCTGTCCTTCCTCATTTATCTCCTGCTTACCATCCACTCCTCTTTGCCCATCTCCTCCCATCATAGCCCCCACAATGCTCCAATCTGCTCCCCCTAATGTCACCCTGCACCCCCCCCAGATCTGCTCGGCCTGCGTGCGCTGTAAGAGCTGTGGGGCAACTCCAGGCAAGAACTGGGACGTCGAGTGGTCTGGAGATTACAGCCTCTGCCCCAGGTGCACCCAGCTCTTTGAGAAAGGTGGGGACCTGTCAGGGGACCTGGGCCCTGGGGGACACCGGGCGGTGGGCCAGGCTCCTAGACAAGCAGGACAGATGCAGTTTTTTAGTGGCTTTATATCCTCTTGTAGCCACAGAACCTTTCTTTCTGTTCATGGTAGTCTTCCACAGAAGCCTATCCAGTACCTCAGGTAGAGGGACACAGTTCCTCTCAGGGCAGCAGGAGTTGGCCTGGTCCCCACCATTGTAGTGGTCCCTGACCTGCTTCTTGGAACCTCGAGTCTCCCCTGATCACTTTGAAAACCTGGGCTTTCCCCCTGTGTTGATTCAGGCAGCATGTTAGCAAGTGAGGCATTGGGGCTGTAGGTCTGCAAGAGGCCGTATCCTCAGCCAGTGTTTAGAGAATGGTAGGACCCGAGTCGGGGCATGGCAGAGGCAGCCGTCATAGCAGCCAAACAAGGGATGGTGGTTCTGGCCCCTCTGACTTGCCCTTTTCCTCTGTCTTCTGCAGGAAACTTTTGCCCAATCTGCACACGCTGCTACGAAGACAACGACTACGAGAGCAAGATGATGCAGTGCGCGCAGTGTGACCACTGGGTGCATGCCAAGTGCGAGGGGCTCTCGGGTGAGCAGGCAGAGTGCCTGGGCTGCCACCTCTGCCCTGGGGGGAAGGGGGCAGAGGCATCCCCTGTATACCCTCGGCACAGGCCCTCATGGGATGGGTATCATGAATGTATGTCCTCGGCAACTCCTCTGGGCTGCTGAGAGCCCTCGCATTCTCCCAAATCATTCTCTTCTTTCCCACCCTGGCTATTTTAGATGAAGACTATGAGATCCTTTCTGGGCTGCCAGACTCCGTGCTATACACCTGCGGACCGTGTGCAGGGGCCACGCACCCCCGTTGGCGAGAGGCCCTGAGTGGGGCCCTGCAAGGGGGCCTGCGCCAGGTGCTCCAGGGCCTGCTGAGCTCCAAGGTGGTGGGCCCTCTGCTGCTGTGCACTCAGGTCTGGGGGGCTCAGGAGGTAGGGTTGGGTGGGGCCAGGCCCAGCAGCAGCCCTGCTGACTTTCTGTCTCTACAGTGTGGGCAGGCTGGAAAGCAGCTGCACCCAGGCCCCTGTGATCTGCAAGCTGTGAGTCGGCGCTTCGAGGAAGGCCATTACAAGTCTGTGGTGAGTGGGACACTGAGGAGAATAGGTGGGTGCCAGGAGGAGGGGGTGGTGTGTGGGGTGGGGGCTCTGATCCTGACAAGCCCCCTTACAGCACAGTTTTATGGAGGACATGGTGGGCATCCTAATGAGGCACTCAGAAGAAGGAGAAGGCACTCAGCCAGAGCGCCGGGCTGGAGGCCAGATGAAGGGGCTCCTACTGAAGGTGAGAACTTTGGGGGAATATCTTTAGAGTGGCTTGAGTGGTAGTGGGGGGGAGAGTGGGGGTCCTTCAGACCCTATCCCTACCAGCTTTCCTGGGGAAGCCAGTTCTTCTCATCCTGTTAACCCACTCCCCAGCTGCTAGAGTCTGCGTTCGGCTGGTTCGACGCCCACGACCCCAAGTACTGGCGACGGAGTACCCGGCTGCCGAAGTGAGCAAGGCTGGGTAACAGGAGGGGAACCAGGGAACAAGGGCAAACGCAAGGGCACCTGGGAATCCAGGGTCTGGATCCTGGGCCGAGAACAGACGAGAAACAGAGTTAGGGTCTGGAGGGTGGTGGAACCGGGGTGAACGTCCTTGGTGGTTGGAGGCCAGCAAAGACTCTGTGCAGTTTGCCTACTTTGTTTCTACTTTGGGAAGGGTAATGTTGGGGAATAGCAGTGAGTAAGCCACGTTTGGGGGGTTGAGCAGGCACATTAGTGCGTGATGATCCAGACGGTCAGGGTGGTAATGGGAAAGTCCAGGGTGCTTTGGGAGCCCAGAGAACGTGCTTAGAGCTAATGCTTCTCAGAAGAGAGGACATCCAAGCCAAGATGTGGAAAAAGTATTTCAGGCATGAGGAATAGCATTTCATGTGTCATAGGTGGATAAGGGGCCCTGGTTTATTTGGGAGACTGGAAGAAATGCCACATGGAGAGAGGATTAAGTGTGTCATGGCATGTTTAGGCTAAGATTGTGGGTGGCCACCCCTGTTAGACGTATCAGATGCTGACCCTGCCTGTCCACAGCGGAGTTCTTCCCAATGCCGTGTTGCCCCCATCCTTGGACCATGTCTACGCTCAGTGGAGGCAGCAGGAACCTGAGACCCCGGAATCAGGGCAGCCTCCGGGGGACCCCTCAGCAGGTACTGGGAAGTGGGGACTGGAAGCCAGGGCCCCTGAGTTGGTAGGACACGCTCTCGGTCCTGATTCTGGGACTTGCCTTCCCACACCTCTTCTAGCTTTTCAGGGCAAGGATCCAGCTGCTTTCTCACACCTGGAGGACCCTCGTCAGTGTGCGCTCTGCCTCAAATACGGGGATGCGGATTCTAAGGTGAGTGCTACCATGTGAAGGCCCAAGTGGTGGGGCCTAGTCCCTGGGGCCTTCTCTCACACCATTTCTCCTCTGCCCCCAGGAGGCAGGACGACTCCTATACATTGGGCAGAATGAGTGGACACACGTCAACTGTGCCATTTGGTCAGCTGAAGTGTTTGAGGAAAATGATGGCTCCCTCAAGAACGTGCATGCTGCTGTGGCTCGAGGGAGGCAGATGGTGAGAGCCCGGGCCTAGAGAGGTGGGCAGCCCCAGGGTCTCGGGTAGGCTCCCTCCCCCACCCCACCCCCCCATAGGGGAAACTGCTCTTGTTTCACAATTTCTACCCCACCATATCCTCTCACTGCTGGTCCTGGGTACCATTTTTGTTGTCCCAGGACTCTGGTCCTTTAGTGATAGTGACTCCCAGCCCTATCAGACCCCATATTTGGGTCTGAAGCTTGGCAGATTAAAAGTTAGAAGATCTGTTGATTGAACCTGTGCTAGATGCTCTCTGTACAGTGTGACAGTTAGCTTCTACTGTGTTCCCGTGAGGTGAGGTATTGCCGGGGTTAAAACCTCTCCTCACCAGTGTGGGACCTGGTGCTGTAGAATGTTTCAGGCTCAGAAAGTGAGACATGGGGTGATACGTATTGGGGAGGAGGGGAGTGCAAATGTGAAGATTAAATAAAATTATACAAGTTTTACATTAAAATAGCACGAGAGGAAGAGCATGCAACTCTTGATTTGGGGTCATAAGTTCAAGCTCCACATGTAGAATGTAGTCATTACTTGAGTAAATTTTTTTTTTTTATGGTATGAGAAAGATGGTAAATATTGGTTGGTAGGTGTTAGATCTTGTTATTTTTGTCTCTGTTGCAACACTCTGCTTCAGAAAATCTGGAGTAGTTTTGATGTGCACCTAGCCCTGGATGCAGCTAGGGAAGAGGGTATGTTTGATGAGTGCCTTTGCTTTGCGAGGTGCTAGGCTAGACAGGCCCAAGCAGAGGCTCAAAGATAGTGATGCTGAGCATCAGACCCTGGTCTCGGTCACTGGCTTTTCCCCTCAGCAGCCCCTTCCACCCGCAGCGCTGTGAACTCTGCCTGAAGCCTGGAGCCACAGTGGGCTGCTGCCTTTCCTCCTGCCTCAGCAACTTCCATTTCATGTGTGCCCGAGCCAGCTATTGCATCTTCCAGGACGACAAGAAAGTTTTCTGCCAGAAACACACAGACCTGCTGGATGGCAAGGTGAGCCATGGGGGAGACAGCTTCCCACTGCTCTCTCCTCCCTTTCCACTCCTAGACCTCTGCAGCCCCTCAGCCCTAGCCCCAGCTGTCCAGTCCCTGCTTCACAGCCTTCCCTCACATCCCCCTTGCTTCTCACCAACCCAGCGACCCCATTTGCCACCCCTCTTCCAGGAGATTGTGACCCCTGATGGGTTTGATGTTCTCCGCCGAGTCTATGTGGACTTTGAGGGCATCAACTTTAAGCGAAAGTTCTTGACGGGGCTGGAACCTGATGCCATCAATGTGCTCATTGGTAAGCCTCTTGCTCTCTACCCTGGTCTTCCTGAACCTGCCTGGCCCACCTTCCTGATCTCGTCTCTGCACCATAGGCTCCATCCGAATTGACTCCTTGGGTACCTTGTCTGATCTCTCGGACTGCGAGGGACGACTCTTCCCCATTGGCTACCAGTGAGCAGCCCGGGGGCCTGGGTGGGGTGTAAGTACTCCAGGACAGGATCCCATTTCCCAAGTTGTCCTGACCCTCTTAACTACACGCCCACCTGACAGGTGCTCCCGTCTGTACTGGAGCACAGTGGATGCTCGACGGCGCTGCTGGTATCGGTGTCGTATTCTGGAGTATCGGCCATGGGGTCCGAGGGAAGAGCCAGTTCACCTGGAGGCAGCAGAGGAGAATCAGACCATTGTGCACAGCCCTGCCCCTTCCTCAGGTAAGGGCCTTGGAACTCCCTCATTTCCTTCCCTAAACGCTGCCCTCCCCAAATGGTTACCCACCAACCCCATTCCCCTCTTCCCTAAAGAAACCCCTGGATATTTGCCTTTCTGCCTTTTGTCATAACGCCAATAAATGATCACTTAATAGCTGTGCGTTACGTGCCAGGGACTGACTACACTCAGCACTTCCCAGGAAGTGAGGGGAGAGCTACCTGCTTGTGGGGGGTGGCAGCTTCTAGACAAACAGTGTTATAGCCCCCTGGCTTGGGGCATGTGTGGCCAGGATGCTCCCCGCAGCCGTCTGTGGAAGGTGCTGGCTCTGCTCTGCTGCAGCACAGAAAGGGCCATCGCTCCGCACAGTAACACCGTGCTGGCATCAGGACGTGAGCCACATCGGTCCCCTCGTAGCCCTACCAGGGCTGAGGGATGTCGCTGAGAGCTGGATAGCACACAGCAAGGATTGGGCTTGGAGACTGGTAAAGGAGAGCTCGAGGGCTGAACAGGAGGAGGAAGATTATCGGAGTGTGTTTGCAGGGAAGGGGTTTGTGCCAGGTTGGAGCATGACATGAAGTAGAGCGGGAAGGAGGGTGTAGCCATCCTGGCTGGTAGCAGGGGAGTGTTGGGAGGAGGTGGCAGAGGTTGGTTCTCATGGATTGGGTGGAGCCAGGTAATGGGGAGCCCCAAGCGCCAGGATGGGGCAGATGCGTTTGATGTGGCACGGATGCGCGGCACGAGTGAGAAAGTGGTGGGACTGGCCCTGCTGGAGAGAGGGCAGTGCCCCTTGCGGCATACGCGGCCTGAGTCAGAACAGTAGGCGGCTGGGAATGGGGGAGGTGGCAGAGACGGGTGAGGAAGGGTTGCAGAGGGCCCCTGATCCACGCATGTGTGGAGGTTTTGAAGAAGCCACAGGGGGGTGTGAGACCTGGGTGATGACTGGGAACCAGTGCACATTGTGACCAGACCATTGGACAGGGGTGGGGAAGGCTCGGTTGGCTCAAAAGGAGGGGAAGGGTGTGTCAGGAGAGGCTTTAACAGAGAGCCCTTGCCATTCCTGATGGCGTTCTCCTGCCTCCTCAGAGCCCCCAGATCATGTGGACCCCCCTCCAGATATAGATGCCCTCATCCCCGGAGCTCCTGAGCACCACTCACCTATTCAGAACCTGGACCCCCCAGTTCGGCCAGATCCAAGCAGTGCCCCTCCTCCGGCCCCCCGCTCCTTCTCGGGGGCTCGAATCAAAGTGCCCAACTACTCACCATCCCGGAGGCCCTTGGGGGGTGTCTCCTTTGGACCCCTGCCCTCCCCTGGTGAGTACCTGGGAATGTCGGGGAGAGGGGTGAGTGGGTGAGGCAGGAGCTCATGGCTGACACTGACCCTTCCCCCCACAGGAAGTCCATCTTCTCTGACCCACCACATCCCCACGGTGGGAGACCTGGACTTCCCAGCTCCCCCGAGACGTTCCCGTCGTCCCAGCCCCCTGGCCCCAAGGCTGCCGGCATCACGGCGGGCCTCTCCCCCTCTCAGAACCTCCCCACAGCTCAGGGTGCCCCCTCCTACCTCAGTCGTTAGAGCCCTCACACCTACCTCAGGGGAGCTGGCTCCCCCTGGCCCAGCCCCATCTCCTCCACCACCCCCTGAAGACCTGGGCCCAGACTTTGAGGACATGGAGGTGGTATCAGGACTGAGTGCTGCTGACCTGGACTTTGCGGCCAGCCTGCTGGGGACTGAGCCCTTCCAGGAAGAGATTGTGGCTGCTGGGGTAGTGGGGAGCGGCCACGGGGGCCCAGGGGACAGTTCAGAGGAAGAGGCCAGCCCTACCCCCCGCTATGTCCACTTCCCTGTGACTGTGGTGTCTGGCCCTGCCCTGGCCCCTGGTGCCCTTCCTGGAGCCCCCCGCATCGAACAGCTGGATGGAGTGGATGACGGCACGGACAGCGAGGCAGAGGCCATCCAGCAGCCTCGGGGCCAGGGGACTCCTCCTTCAGGGCCAGGAGTGGGCCGAGCTGGGGTCATCGGGGCTGCAGGGGACAGAACCCGACCTCCTGAGGACTTGCCGTCAGAAATTGTGGATTTTGTGTTGAAGAACCTAGGGGGGCCCGGGGAGGGAGGTGCTGGGCCCAGAGAGGAGCCGCTCCCCCCAGCGCCTCCACTGGCCAATGGCAGCCAGGCTCCCCAGGGCCTACCCCCCAACCCAGCTGACCCCACTCGGACGTTTGCCTGGCTCCCTGGGGCCCCAGGGGTCCGGGTATTGAGCCTGGGCCCTACCCCTGAGCCCCCCAAACCCGCCACATCCAAAATCATCCTTGTCAACAAGCTCGGGCAAGTGTTCGTGAAGATGGCTGGGGAGGGTGAACCCGTCTCACCCCCAGTGAAGCAGCCACCTCTGCCCCCTCCCATCCCCCCCACAGCCCCTGCTTCCTGGACTCTGCCCCCGGGACCGCTGCTGGGTGTGTTGCCAGTGGTAGGGGTGGTCCGCCCCGCCCCACCACCACCCCCTCCTCCACTGACACTGGTGTTGAGCAGTGGGCCCCCCAGCCCGCCCCATCAGGCCATCCGCGTCAAGAGGGTGTCCACCTTCTCTGGCCGTTCCCCACCAGCGCCTCCCCCAAACAAGACTCCCCGGCTGGAGGAAGATGGAGAGTCCTTGGAGGATGCTCCCCAGGGTCCAGGGCTTAGTGGCAGCGGGTGAGTGAATGTGCTGAGTCTGTGGAGGAGGGCAAGAAAGGTGGGCAGGAGAAGGCAGCTCAGCCTTCTTGGGGTTCCTCCCCCAGGTTTAGCCGAGTGAGGATGAAAACGCCCACAGTGCGTGGAGTTCTCGACTTGGATGAGCCTGGGGAGCCCACTGGGGAGGAAAGTCCAAGGTGAGTAGCCAGTGCCCTTCCCCTGGAGGCTCTGGGACATCCATCTCTTCCTCTTTCTGACAGGTCTCTCCTCACAGGCCCCTCCAGGACCGGTCCCCTTTGCTGCCACTCCCAGAAGGTGGTCCTCCCCGGGCCTCCGATGGCCCCCCTGACCTGCTGCTTGAGTCCCAGTGGCACCACTACTCAGGTAGGGACCAGCCTTTTCTCCCTATCCCTTCCTTGTGCTTGCCTCAGCTGGGTGATGATGGTCAGATGCAGAATTGGTCCACTTCAAAAGATAGATCTTGTGCACCAACCTGGCTCTTGAGCCCGAGACTAGGTATTCAGAGTTAGAGAGATGTCCTTGGAGCTCGTGGCCCATGGCAGAAAAAGAAAGATGAAGTTTCAGCTCCACGTGAGAGGCCCTGCGAAAGTGCCCAAGAGCCCAGGGGTTGGCTTCAGAGCCTGATCTGCCGGGGTCAGAGGGTTAGGTCCCTAGCATGGCTGAGCAGTGTGGGGGTTGTCAGAGTTAGAGTTGGGATTTAGAGCCATACAGCTAGACAAGAGCACTCAGCCAGCGAGGAGCTAGCTCATCTAGGATCTAGAGGGGCAGGAGGACTAGCAAGCATATAAAAAGAGAGCAGTGCCGCAGAGGACACCAGGCATGTGGACGCTTGGGGTACTGGCTGGGAAGGATAGTGCATCAGGGTCCAGAATTGAAGACAGTGGTTGATGAGTGGGCCAAAACAAGACCCAGGCATCTTGCCAGCAAGCTTGGCTAAGGGTCTGAGAGGAGAGGGTGGGCAGCAGCCCAGTGGGGTTTGTATGAGGGCTGAGACAGCAAAGCCACGGAGGAGGGTGAAGGGGGCTTGCGGATGGAAGCAGAGGTGGGAGAAGGCGTGGCCATTGGATCTGAAGAGACCACTGAGGGGGAGCCACAGGGCGGGGGCTGGGGGAGGGGCAGGCAGTGCAATTGCAGAGCTGTCAGGACACAGGATGGGTGCGTGCGGAATGGATTGGACTAATGGCCTTGGTGAAGCTGGGAGGGCAGTGAGTGCTCTGTTGGTTATAGAGGGCCGTGGGAGAGGGGGTAGGCTACCGCCAAGTGAGCTGGTAACAGAGCAGCCTGAGGTTCGGAATTTCTCCTGGCCCCAGCCCTGTCCGGATACGTGGATTGTCTCATTACGTAGCGCTGTTACTGAGCGTGGAAGCCGAGCGAGGTACACGAGAGACCGCTTAACTGAAAGACTGCGTATGGGGGTCAGAGGTGGCGTGAGGATATGGCAGTGCCCATGACGGACAGGTCCCCACCCTTAGGGACCACGCCACATTTTGGTAGAGGAAGCAGACACGTACGTTAGCAAGTGTACTGCAGCTGAGAACGAGCGCCGTGAGAAAGAAGGCAATGAGAGCGCCCGGGTGAGGCCCCTGTAGTCAGCCTGTCGGGTTCAGGGAACAGAATGGAGGTGAGGATGGGGTAAGGGCAAAGAGGAGGTGGAAGAAGTTGTCAGAGGTGAACCCAGGGGCACTGAGGCCTGGAGATGATGGGGTCACACAGCAAACCAGGTTTGGAGTCTTGCCTCGGGCTGGGAGGGCATGCTGTCAGGTTGGCCCAGAGGAGTGGTGTGGGGAGCAAGCGTGGCCACATGGGTCCTGCCTCTCCTACAGCACCCTCCACTCAAACTTAGGTTCTTCCCACCCTCCCCGCTCTGGGCGATCAGTCCTCAGACCGCACCGTGCTTGAGCGAGCCGCTGCCTCTGGGCTGGTCTCCACACACACACCCGCCCCGCACCCCCTTGTAGCACCCAAACCCCACCCCTCTCCTCATCTCTCTGCTCTTGCCTCCTCGTTGCCCCAGCCTGTCACTTTGGCATGTCCCAGTGTCCCAGCGCCCCAGCTGTGACTTCTCTGTCTGCACTTACTCTCAGGTGTTCTCATCTCTTCCTGGCTCTGGATCCCATCTCGTACTCTGATAGCCTGCAGATCGGTAGCCAGGCTCCTAGATCCTGCTGCCTGCTCCCTGTCTCCAGCAGGTTGCAAGGGCAGGTTTTCTGAGGGGAATTTCAGACTCAGCATGTCCCAAACTCAGCTCTCTACCTTGTTCCACCCTCTCGTCACCATCTCCGTTCCAGTTGTTCAGGCCCCAAACCTCAGAGTTGCCCTTGACCCTCCGCTGGCTCTCACATCCCCATCTGCTACAGCAGCAAGTCCTGTCTGTTCGATTTACAAAATCTTTAGACCCTGAGAAATCCCTTAAATAGCTCATAATGTATATGTACTTGACTCTGTGGGTAGGGGCCTATATAATAAATTTGTAATATTTACAGAGCTGTGCTGCATATAAAAAAACACATGTGCAAGATATCCTCTGGTATTTTTAATTTTCTGTGAGAGAAGAACGAGGGGCAGATGGGCATTGTTGGTGAACTGGGTTTGGGTGAGCCAGAAGTGTGTTCTGCTGAGCCAGGGCACCCCAGGCTGCTGCCGTGGAAATGCTCATCTCTCCGAGAACTCTTAACAGAAAAGGGACGTGGGCTCATCAGAAAAAAATAAGATCCATCCTACAGGGCTCATGGGGCAGTTAGAGCAGGAAGAGAGCCCTCACTCAGCCCAAGTGTCTGTGCTTGTGCATGGAGAGGAAGGGAGGGGGTTGGGGGAACCCGGGGCCCGGAGTCCAGGAGGGGTGATCCTCACCTACTCTGACCTGCTGCTTCGGACCAGGTGAGGCGTCAAGCTCTGAGGAAGAGCCTCCATCCCCAGAGGACAAAGAGAACCAGGCCCCCAAACGGGCTGGCCCGCATCTGCGCTTCGAGATCAGCAGTGAGGATGGGTTCAGTGTGGAGGCAGAGAGCTTGGAGGGTGAGTCGGGAGTGGTGGTGACAGAGGGAAGGTGTCTGGTCCTCCCGTGGAGCCCCATTCTGACTGTTTTGGCCCTGCACTCCCCTCAGGAGCATGGAGAACTCTGATTGAGAAGGTGCAGGAGGCCCGAGGGCACGCCCGGCTCCGGCATCTCTCCTTCAGTGGTAAGCAGAGGGGCTGCTGGGATGCTGAGCACGGGGCGCACTCCCAGGGGACAGGATGGGCCTCTGACATGACATGTGTGTCCTCATCTTTGACTGTCCCCAGGGATGAGCGGGGCAAGGCTCCTGGGCATCCACCACGACGCCGTCATCTTCCTGGCGGAGCAGCTGCCCGGGGCCCAGCGCTGCCAGCACTACAAGTTCCGCTACCACCAGCAGGGAGAGGGCCAGGAAGAACCCCCCCTGAACCCCCATGGGGCAGCCCGGGCCGAGGTCTATCTCCGGTGAGATGTCGGGGCGGCCCTGTGGGTGTTCTCACATGCGGGAGTTAGGTCTCGAGAGATTGGAAACTGAGGCCTGGGAGAAGATGCTTGGCCCCTCCAGGAATTATTCCTAGAGTTCACAGCAGAAGAGTGAGCCCTATCCGTCCCCCTCCTGCTGTGTCTGGGGGTAGCAGTATTTCTTCCTTGCTAGCAGCAAGCCCCAGTCAGAGGATAGGTGGGTGACATCTCTTTGAAGGAATGGCTGTTACCCACCCTCTCTTCTCCCCCCTTGCTGCAGGAAATGCACCTTTGACATGTTCAACTTCCTGGCCTCCCAGCACCGGGTGCTCCCTGAGGGAGCCGCCTGTGACGAGGAAGAGGATGAGGTGCAGCTCAGGTCAACCAGGTATGGAGGGCAGGCCAGGGTGCTGGGGGTGTTCTGGAAGGGTCCTAAAGAGGGTGACCAGGGGCAAGAGAGGTCATTCCTGGGTACCAGCCTGTGACACTGCTGACCCCACCAGACGTGCCACCAGCCTGGAGCTGCCCATGGCCATGCGCTTTCGCCACCTCAAGAAGACATCCAAAGAGGCTGTGGGTGTCTACAGGTTAGTGGGGTTGGGGGGAGGATGCCCCTTGGGTGGATGGACAGGTGCCCTGGTTGGGGGCTGCCTTGGTTCTGTCCCCCTCCCCCCTGAGCTCCCCCTGGCCCGTCCTACCCTGCAGATCTGCCATCCACGGGCGGGGCCTGTTCTGTAAGCGCAACATTGATGCCGGCGAGATGGTCATCGAGTATTCTGGAATTGTCATTCGCTCTGTGCTGACTGACAAGCGGGAGAAGTTCTACGATGGGAAGGTGGGCTCCGTGGGGCCGTGGGAGCGAGGTGGGCACCGCGGAGCTGGGCCGTGGGCACTGAGAGCCCCTGACCGTGCCTCCCCACCACTCTAGGGGATTGGGTGCTACATGTTCCGGATGGACGACTTCGATGTGGTGGACGCCACGATGCACGGCAACGCCGCGCGCTTCATCAACCACTCATGCGAGCCCAACTGCTTCTCCCGGGTCATCCACGTGGAGGGCCAGAAGCACATCGTAATCTTCGCCTTGCGCCGCATCCTGCGCGGAGAGGAGCTCACCTATGACTACAAGTTCCCCATCGAGGACGCCAGCAACAAGCTGCCCTGCAACTGTGGCGCCAAGCGCTGCCGTCGCTTCCTGAACTGAGGCCGCCGCCGCCCCCCGCTCCGAGCCCCCTGCTGCCGTCTCGCCCAGAGCTGGGGAGGGGGTGCTCCTGAGCCCCCCCACCCCCTGGAGCCTCTCACCCCCACCCTCCTGTCCAGGGTGGACGTGGGAACGCAGGTGGCAGAGGCCCCGCCTTCACCCCTCCAGCCCGCCCAGCAATCGCCCCCTCCCTGCCTTGGGGGCCCAGGATGTAGATACTGTACAAAGGTTTCTAAATCCCTTCTTTTCTATGCACTTTTTTATTTAAGAGGGCGGGTTCCCAGGTGGGAACCCCCCATAATAAAGTCTGTCAATGTTTGGAGAGGTGGTCTTCCCATCTGTGTGGTGCTGGGGGCAGGTGGGAGTTCCCGGTTCTCCACACCACTCCTGAGCCAGGGAAGCCTGTCAGCCTCAGCAGGGGATGAGAGGCCACCTTGGGAAGGACAAGGAAACTGGGGGTGGGGGGTGTGTTCCAGTTTCAGAGCCACACATGCTCTGCCGCTTCCCAGTGAGAACCGTCGGGCTCCCTGCGGATGACCTGCTCCAGGGGTAGCAGGGCAGTTTCTCCGGGAGGACCTGGGCTGCCCAGAGGCACCGGAGGCTGGCTCTAGGTGGCCCCTCAGGCCTTATCTGGTCTGTGTGTGTGGTGGAGTAAGAGCGTTCCTGCTGGGTCTCAGCCTAATACAGACTGTTTCAAAAGCTCGCCTTAATGAGGCTCAGAGACGGCGGACACTTAATGCACGGGAAACTTTATTGAGGACTAGGCTGGGCAAGCCCCGGCTCAGCCAAGTTTGGACAGCACCTGCAGCGCATCTGCCCGCCCTAGCTGGGCCAGGTGTGTGCCAAGCTGGCCCAGAGAAGCAGACGGCTCCCTTGCCACCACCATCTCAATCAAGGCCCGCAGTGGCGAGCGACTGGGCCGCAGCGAGTAGGCGAAGGTGGACCAGGCAGCAGGCACTCCATATCTCGCTGCCAGGTGTCTGGTGGTGCCACAGGCCATCCCCCCTCCCGGCCCGGGCTCGGGATCCAGCAGTACAATCAGCTCCTCCAGCACCTCCAGCTCATCCAGGAGGCGAGACAGGGGCTGCGAGGCCAGATTTGGCAGTTCTGGGAGACAAATTTCGGGGTGAGGGAGAGGAAGGGCAATCTTCCCGGCCACCTCCCTCCGTGGCATGTCCCCAACTAACCTCTGCCCAGGAGTGGAACCAGAGCAACCTCCTTCTGTGAGTCCCCTGTCTCTGATGCCTCCAGGGAGCCTGGAGAGGACAAGTGCGGGGAGAAGAGGATGGTATGGATGCTGGTGTCCTCGCAAACCAAGCCAGGATAGGGATGGAGGACAACTTTTGCCTGGCGGTGACACCACTGGGCCACCAGGAGGACGACTGCCGAGGTGACCAGCAGAACCAGCACCACGAAAAACAGCACGACCGGCAGAGCAAAATTCGGCAAGACCTTCTGAGTGACGCTGCGCTCAAATGTCCACGACAGACTGGAAATCGGTGATGGGCTGGGGTCCTGGGAGCTAAGGACATCTGGTTTCCCAGACTTCAGGGGGCAGGGCTCCTTGGGAGGGATCGACCTCTGCAAACAGGTTGGAGTAAAGTGGGAGGCATGCCCCACTCCTGCCCCCTCAGCCTGAACCTTCCATCCTTCTAACCCTCAGTGGGACCAAATTCCCACCCGATCCAGCTACCCCTCGCCCCCCCCCCCCCACACACTTTAACCCAGGTCGGTCTCCTGATCTATTATGCCCCCACCCTATTCTCTTCAGTGGGCTACACCCCCTCCCTTGATCCAGATCCCGCCCATCTAACCCCAAACCACGTCCCCCAGCCCCCGCCCCGCCTCCAGCAAGCTGCACCCTAGCCCAGGCCCTCCGGAGCCCGACCAGCACCTGTGGGCAGCGCTGCCGTGTTCCGCTCCGGCTCCCTTCGGCAGCAGGGACCGTGGCTCCGCCGCCACAGGGGCTACATAGCTCCGCACTGTCGGGGTTGCACTGCCCAAAAGGACATTCTTTGAAGGGGCGCGACATGTGATCGCCAGAGTCATTGAGCCCGCAGTTTTCCGAAAACTCGTAGTCTGGTGGGAAACAGGGTCTTACGAGTTGCTGCGCAGGCCCTCCTCTCCCACACTAGCGACACCCTTTCCCCTTTGTCCTATCCCAGCAGGCCCCAGCTCTTGTACTCTACTAACTCATCGAAGCGCCCACCCTTCCTCCCCGCACTAGCCGGACCAGTCTCGAGACCCTGTCTCCACAGGCCCCGCCCCCCACTACCCCTACCCCGCTCCGGCACCAAGCCCCGCCCACTCCTGGTTTGTCTGCTCAGCGCAGCCTTTGAACACTGCCGCTATCCGGCCTAACAGGCAATCCTGGTACCATCCCTTCCATCACAAGCGGAGCCCCACATCGTCTTACCTGTGTGAGAGCTGCTGCCCCCACCCCGAAGCAAGCCCCAGGGGCAGTAACCCATAAACTTCGTCTCTTCCCCAGCTCCTTATCTCCCGCTGGCTCAGCCTGAATATTTGCATACCCCGTCCCTGCTCCTCACCGGGGCAGGGGGGCGGCCCAAAGCGCTGCAGGCAGCTGCCGCAGCACCGGTTATCAGGGTTCCAGTACTCCAGGCGCCCACAGTGCTGGGAGGCCTCCCGAGGCACCACCTTGGCCAGGAGCAGCGCGGCAGTCAGGAGGCGGCATAGGGGCCCCATCCGGGCAGGGTCTGCAGCCTGGGGAGCCATGACCGCAGGACTTCCGACCACAGCGACTCTGTCACACTTTCCAGGAAACCCAGGCAGAAGAAGGAAGCAGTGATGTGGGGGCATGGGATCCCCAGACCCCTCTGGAAGACGGGAATCTACCCCCAGCCCCTAGTCCAGCTCCTGGTCCATTATCGGAAGGGCTACGAAGGCCTCCAGATGGCTAGAATGAGGAGTCTGGGACCACAATGAGTGGATTCATATCCCACCTCTGCCATCTTCCTTACCTCTTTTCTCATCCCTAGAATGGGATGACAGTACCTGTCTCAAAAGTTTATTGTGAAGAATTAAAACCGTTACTTGAAGTGAAGTACTTAGAACAGAACCTGGCATATGGTAAGCTTAAGTATTAGGTATTTCCAACGCCATGTCAGGGCAGCTGGCATGGAGGACCCAGCCCGCACCCTCTGGAGATTCCCACTCAACTCCCAGGAAACTTACTTTAGCTGCCTAACCCCAATCTCCCTCCGGGCTGGAAATCCTCCAACCTGTCACAACCAGGCACCTCCCCCTAGAGAAGCCTGAGAGCCATGCTGAGGCTCCCAGCTCAGAGGCGTGCCCACCACAACCAGTCCCACTGAGGGCTTTCTAGAGCCCTGGGCCCTGAGCCTGCTGCTCTCCCACCTGTTGTTGGAAGTTCTTCAGCAGAAGTTGTGGCCAGAGACCAGCCCGCTTCCCCTTTTTGTGAGGAGATGCGGGGGTGGAAGGAAACTCCAGCCCACAGCTAGGCTCAAGCTAATAGGTTCTAAACCCTCAATACAGAGCTTTATTATGGGAGGGGTGGTAAGAGAAGATCCCTGTGTTGAACGGATACATCATGGAGCCCCGGAGCCTGGGGAAGATGGCACTGGGGAATTAAGGGAGCTTTAAGGAGGGGTGCTGGCTGGGAACTTTTAAGCCTGTCAGGGGTGGAGGTCAAGGGAGCCAGGGTCTCAGAAGTGTCCATGCCGGTGGTCTGGGGAATGTCGTCGGTTTCTTTCTCAGGGACGGTGGCCGGTGTGGGACCTCGGGGGTGACCTGGGGACAGGAGTGGAGAGATGAGGGTTAGAGCTGGAAGGAGTGAGGCACTGTTCCCCAGCTCTGCCTCTCTGCTCTGGGATGGGGTAAGTAACCAAATTTCCTGAGTTGTATTGGGATGGGTTCTCAGGGACTGATCTCGGGACTAGAGATCCAGATTGGTCTTGGGTTTGGGGCTTTGGAGTCCCAGCTGGTTTGGGGGTTGAGACTCAGGCGCTGGTCTTTGGATGGTGCTCAGAGCAAGTCTTAGGATACAAAAAAGAGACGTTGTTATTGGGGGCACAGGATGAGGTCCATGTCAGAGTCTAAGGGCCTTAGGGTATGAGCTGTCTGGACAGGCTGGTCCTGAGGTACCTGCGCCTGGGTCCCCGCCCATACAGCTGACGTCGGAGGTTAAGGGAGATGGGCCGCAGGTGCATGAAGTTGCAGAAGCCACCACGGGTACATTCCCTGGGTAGAGGATGGACGGATGGATGGACGAAGCTGTTGTCAATGACAGCATCCCAACACACAGGAGTGTGGGAACTCCAGGTGCCAATCCCAGCCCCCTGCTACCATACCCCATCTCATACTGCCGGCAGCATGACTCCCGAAAGTCGGTGACAGGAGACAGCTCAGCATGCACAGCCTGCCCGTTGAACCAGCGGTTATTGAGCTCAGCCACTGCACGCTCTGCATCCTCCTCACGCCGAAACTGAGGGGAAAGTCGATCAGGGTCAGCAATCAAACTCAGAAGTCTTCAGAGGATTCGTCAGCAGCTCTGGGGCCGGGCTGGATTTAGTGATGGACCTCAAGCTACGAAGCTTCAAAGGTGGCCATCAGGCACTGAAATGCCTCCACCTCTAGGCTCTCATGTGGGGACAGTAGGCACCTTGACATAGACATTGCCCACGAGGTGGTCCCCCAGGTTGTCGCACACATTCATCTCTTCAATCTTTCCGTACTTCTCCTGCAGCTCTGTGAACACCTCCTGCGGAAGACCAGGAGAAACTCAGTTGAGCTGCTGTTCTACAGGAAACTCTACCCATCCCTTGCCAACCCTCACCTCGAAGAAGTTATCATAGTGTTCTTGCACCTCCACGTCGCTCACGTGACCTGGGGGGGGCAGGGTGAAATCAGGGCTGGCCTGCTGGGGCCTGTCTGCCCTGCCCCCAAGACAGGTCCCTCACTCTCAGTGTGATCCGTCTGCGGTTTGGGCGGTGTTCTGTGGATTCTGGTACAGGTTGAGCAGCACTATGGTCTGAACAGAATTTAAAGGGGGCGGGGCCTGAGCTCATGCAAAGGGGTGAGGTGAGGTATGACGGTTGAGGGGTGACACTTGGCAGCAGAGAAGAAGCCTAGGCATCTTGAGTGCATCAGCGATGCTTGCCCCTAAGGAAACCAGAAGAGACACCTAGCAGTCAGGGACAGCTCAGCGGTGTAATTTGTACGTACGGGGGCGTGGTCAAGATCCTGGAAGAAGGGCCTGAAGGAGGGGGAGGAACCTGCAGAGGCCCGACAAAAAAAAAAAGCCGGTGGTGGGGTGGAGCTTAGGAAGCCGGAAAAGGCTGGACCCCGTGGTGAGGGACAACAGAAGGGGACTGGCCGGGAAGAGTTAACCCTCAAAGCTCCGTCCCGAGTCTCACCTGGCTGAAAGTCGGTTTGTTGTGAAGCCGGGAGCATTGGTCCCCGTGCCGGCAGGCCCCGATCTTAAAGTAAAAAGAGCAGTTAACCCTGAAAGAGGTGCAAAGACAGAGGTGAACCGAGGGCCGTGGAGGCCGGACACCCCAAAAACACCGCCCAACGACCCCCAGCCACCAGGGAACCAAATATCCCGGTCCCGTCCCCCGCAAGGAGCCACTCCCTGCGCCCGTTCTCACTTGTCCTTCTCAGTCCCGAATATCGAAGCTAAATATTCAGCCATTTTTACCCGAACCCTCCAACTCTGTCTGCTCTTCACGTCATTTCCGTTGCTTAAGAGCATTGGGAAGTGTAGTTCGTCGCTGCCTCCCGACACACAGCACGCGCTCAGAAACTGCCTACTGCTCTGGCGGATTCGAGGCCTGCGCCCTCCCCTCAAAATCACCACCGGAGTTCCCGAAGGCGCATGCGTGCAGCGTTGCGGCATCTAAAAAGACTACAAACTCCAGAGACACTTGCGGTATCTCGCGCAAACTTCCGGAGTTGAAAGTGGCAAAGACTTCCAAGCGAGGAAATAGACTGCACTGGTGAGTTGGGGGCCATTCGCGCACCCGAATAAACATGAAGAACGTTCAACCCAGCCAGCTTGCTGGTGGGGGCCGGGGTACCCTTCTTTCAGCAAACCCACCCTTCAGTTTTTCTCCGTTTTGTCGTAATAGGGGCGTGGTTGTTCGCGATCCCTGCATCTGTCAATTGGGGTCAAGGCTTGGCTCCTGCCCTACAGATCCGCGGGACGACTCGGCCTCAGCGCCACTATGAACTTGGAGCGGGTGTCTAACGAGGAAAAATTGAATCTGTGCCGGAAGTACTACCTGGGTAAGGGCCTGTTCCTAGGATCCCAGGAGAAGAGAGGGGACCGTACTAGAGCCTGAGGGAAGAGAGCCTGGGGCCTGGATTCTTGAGTCTAAGGGATAAAGCGACTGAGGGGGCGGACTCCTGGGAAGGGAAGGGCTTGGGACCTGAGGAAAGGGAAAGCTGGGGTCTCAGCTTCTCGGTCGCAAGAGACGGGGGACGTTGGGCTGGACTCTGGGTCATGAGAAAGAGATGAATGAGGACTCGGATTTGGGGGCCCTAGGGAGGGGGCCAAGATTTCTAAGTCTCTGATAGCAGAGATCGCCACTTGAATTGGGTATGGGAGACGGCCTTCCGTCCTCTAGGTGGGAGTTGGGGCGGTGAGAGGGTAGGGGGAGGAGGATCCTCACTGCCTAACGCTCCAGTTCGGTTTTTTTTCTCTTAGGTGGGTTTGCTTTCCTGCCTTTTCTCTGGTTGGTCAACATCTTCTGGTTCTTCCGAGAGGCCTTCCTTGTCCCAGCATACACGGAGCAGAGCCAAATCAAAGGCTGTGAGTCCAGGGTACAGAGGAAGGGAGGCCATCAGGTATTGGGAGGGAATGATGGAGGTTTCAGGATTCGGGGCTCTGGAAGAGAAGAGAGGGCCTGCGCGGCGGGGGCAGGGGCGGAGACTAGAGATCAGGTGGAAGACAACCTTACCCATTCTTGTTCCTTTTACAGATGTCTGGCGCTCAGCGGTGGGCTTCCTCTTCTGGGTGATTGTACTCACCACCTGGATCACCATCTTCCAGATCTACCGGCCCCGTTGGGGAGCCCTTGGTGACTACCTCTCCTTCACCATACCCCTGGGTACCCCCTGATAGCTTCCTCTGCACAGGCCTGGGACCTGCTCATTTGCCCAGGATGGGCTCCTCTACTCTAAGCTCACTCTCAAACCCCAAGACTTGTTCCCTATTCCTGTGTTCTTTGCTGACATCCCCCAATAAAGGACTCTAATTCTCTATATTGATTTCCTGGATCTTTTGGAGGTTGAAGCATAAAATGGTTATTAATATTCAGATATATGTATTTAATGCCAACCTTGTGCCAGGCTTAGTGCTTCACACGTGTGTGCAGTCCTTCATTCTCTGCACCCTCTGAAATAGGAACTTTCCTGCTCTGGAACCCTATTTTACAGATGCAGAACTAAGGATTATTGCTGGCATTGCTAGGGGCTTTTATCCTGCGCTGGTGGTGTGTGAATTTGAAAACTACTTTCTCACTTGGTCTCAGTATTCTCATCAGAAATTTGGATATCAGTGCTATCTCCTAGAATTTATCTGAGCCAAAGCGTATGTGGTAAATGAAAGTTTCCCGTTTTCTGAGGATGGTGCCCGCAGCATTAGACATAATGCTTAGCCAAGAGTTTTATCAGAGAGGGCTTCCTCGACCATCTTTAAAATTTCAACCCCTACTTTGGTACTCCCAATGTGCCTTCAGTGTTTATCCTTTCTCATTACATTTCATTTAATATGTTTTACTAGTTTCTTGTAACCTCATATCCTCTAAAATATAAGCTCAATTACGGGAAGAGTTTTTGTCTGTTTTGTTCAGTGCAGTGTTCCCAGTGCCTAGATGAGTGCCTGGCACGCTAATAAATACTTGCTAAATAAATGAGGTGCCTGAAGAGAGATTAACAGGTAGCTGGCACCTAGCGAGTGCTCAGTAAGATTGAAACCGGCCTAACTCCAGAATTCTCTTCCTCGGCGACAAAAAGGACTCCCACGGTTAAATAAACCCCGTCAATAGCTAAATTCGTGCTACTCAAAGCTTCTAACACTACAAGTTCCGGGAGACCTCGCGAAGCCCTGGTCCTACATCACCCACAGTGCCTCGCGAGGCGCAGGCGCCGTTATTCCCGCTGCGTCTTTGGGAGCTGGAACTACACCTCCCAAGAAGCGTTCCGGGATGTCGTTGGTTTGTTTCCGGAAACGGGGCCTCAGAAAGGTGGGACTTAGACCTGGGAGCCGATGGCTGCAGCTGTCAATTGGCCAGCGACGAGATCGACGGTTGCACTGACAAATGGAAATAAGCAGTTGCCGAAGGGCTCCGCCCACAGAAGGGAAACTAGTGGAGGTGGCGGCTGCAGTGGCGGTTGCCGCCGGACACTGCTGAGCGCCGGGGATTGGCCGCACACAAAGCTTATCTGACCTCTTCCCGTCTGCCTTCTGACTTGATTTGTGATCCTAGGCTCTTCTGGGCTCCTCTGACCCAGTTAGCCACACCTCAAACCCAAACCATGTTCCCGGTGAAGGTGAAAGTGGAGAAATCAGGTGAGGACTCCGAGGTAGGGGGCTTTTAGGGGAGCACCGACCGATCGGGGTATGGGAGCTCCGAAAGACAGGATTATCGCGATAAGACGGACCACGCAACTTTTTCCTGCCACCCATCTGACTATCGCTGTCAGGCATGGAACGATTCTTGCCATCTTCATACCCTCCCGGTTTGTACTCAAGGTAGCATTGAGGTTGAATGGTGGCGGCTCAGACTCTTTGGTGCGGTGAGACATGGGGATCCCGAGCCGTGTAACTCTGAAAAGGACTCGTCTTGGCTCTGCCTCCACTTCCCTATTTCCAGCAGTGGTCATTAACAGCAAAGGTCAAGCATGGTGCTCAGAGCCTGAAGTACAGGGACGCTTTTAATCCTGGCCGTTACTGTATCCCAATAATCCTAGGAAGTAGGAAATGTTGTGGATGAGGAAACCGAAGCTGAGAGAGAGGAAGTCATTTTGAGTTGGGTCCGAGTTGATGGGAAACCAGGACTGGCATGTTGAGGGCTAGTGGCGCAGAATCCAGACCCCTCCTCCACCCCCCCCCAAAAAGAGTAAAATGATTTGTAGGGTGTTAGATGGTATAAGTGCTAACAAAAACAAAACAGGAGAAGGTAAGATCTGATAAGATGAGGAAGAGAGCCATGAGGGTAGGTGAGGGACCAGCAAATCAGATCAAGGATACAGCTCTGAAGAGGCCCTGAAGTGGATGTTCAGGGAAAGGTATCTAGGAGACCATGGGATCCGAAGGTCTAAGGTTCAGGAAAGAATCAGGGGCTAGGGAAAGAGATGTGGGTATGATTAATGTCTTGGCTCCTGCCCAGGGCTCTTTGCTAGACTCTGAGCTGCCCCAGCCCTTCACCCCCACTCTCTCCTCAGTGATGTTGGGAATCCCTGTGTCTCCCTGTCCCAGGGCTGGCAAAGCATGTCCCCAAGTGTCCTTCCAGGCTTTGAGCATTGGGCCAGAGTGATGCTAGGTACTGGCTGGAAGAAGAGAATAAACACCCCACAAGGGTGAGAGGAGAATATTTATAACATCATCACCTCCTTAAGTTCTATGATGAGGGCAGGCAAACACACCTGCGGACAGAGCCAGGAATGCAGGAAGGTGGGCCCAGATGTCATTTCTTGCCAAAAATGGATATTTTAGGTGCAATCTCCAAATTATTTTTTTTAAGATTTTATTTATTTATTTGACAGACAGAGATCACAGGTAGGCAGAGAGGCAGGCGGGGGAAGGTGGGGGAAGCAGGCGTCCTGCTGAGTAGAGAGCCCAATACGGGGCTCGATCCCAGGACCCTGGGATCATGACCTGAGCTGAAGGCAGAGGCTTTAACCCACTGAGCCACCCAGGCGCCCCCAGTCTCCAAATTATTAAGTGTTGTCCATTCAGATTTAGTTCAGATTTAAAATAACACCAAACAAAACAAAAAAGCAGCCAAACAAAACACATCTGAGGGCTAGATTCTGCACCCACTTTGAGTCTCTGCCTTATAACTTCAGCTGTGGAGCCAGATGGCCTGTGTGCAAATCCTCAGCCCTGAAATTGCCTCGCTGTGTGACTTTGAGCAAGCAGCCTAACTTCTCTGTGCCTTGGTTTCATCATACGTAAGATGGGGATAATCATATCTACCTGCCAGAGTCATTGTGAAAATATAACGGGGTCAATGCATGTGACGTGCTTAGAACCATTCTTGGCACATATGTACAACTTTATTATTATTATTATTACATGTTGCTCAGAGATTTATATACACCATAGGTTTATTTAAATCTCAAAACAGGGGGCGCCTGGGTGGCTCAGTGGGTTAGGCCGCTGCCTTCGGCTCAGGTCGTGATCTCAGGGTCCTGGGATCGAGTCCCGCATCGGGCTCTCTGCTCGGCGGGGAGCCTGCTTCCCTCTCTCTCTCTCTGCCTGCCTCTCTATCTACTTGTGATCTCTCTCTGTCAAATAAATAAATAAAATATTAAAAAAAAAAAGATTTTTAAATCTCAAAACAGTCCTTGCAGTTACGTAGCATTGGGAGGCCTATTGTCAAGATAAGGAAACAGGCTCAGTGAGGTAAGGTGACTTGGCTTTGGTCACATGTGAGCGTGTGGGACAGCTCTGGGACCGGGAGTCCAAAAGCCCCAAAAGGGCTTTTGCTCTTTACATCAGTTGTCTTGGCCCACTGCCCCCTATCAGTATGCCTGGGCCTGGCTGGAGGCTTGGATACACATGCCCTTCCCCAGCCCAGTTGGCTACCCACCTGCCTTGGGCCTGGGCACTGACTTCTGCTCACTGTTCTCTTCCCCAGAGTTGGAGATGGCCAAGGCCCGGAACCAACTTGATGCTGTTTTGCAGTGTCTGCTGGAGAAGAGCCACATGGACAGGTTGGGATCTGGATGGGTCATTGGGGGTTGGGGGTCCTGGCACATTGGACCCTCTCTTTGGTCCTGGATGCATCTGAGTAGGGCCCCATAGGCTGAGTTAGGGAGCAGGGGGCCCAATGGAAAAGCCACTCAGTGTCTTCCCACTCGGCCCTGGGAACCCAGAGCCCACAGTTCTCTCCTGCTACCAGGGAGCGTCTGGAGGAAGAAGCTGGGAAAACCCCCTCGGACACCCACAACAAGTAAGTTTTTGTGGATGGGATCTGAATCTGAGGGTTTGTGCAGGACAGCTTCCTCCCTCATCAAAGCTTCCTCCACCATACTCCTAACCATCTCGCGTGTACGGAGACCCTGTGGCAGCAGAAGCTTAGGTCCCCTCCTGGTTGCCACCTACAGCCTTTGAGGCTCAAGCGGGATGCAGGGTCTAAGGGGTCGGGGGGTCCATGTGAGCATCTCCGTCTCCCCAGGGCGCCCTTTGGGTGGTTTTGAGCAGGGGTTTGTTTGAGGGTCAGCCTGCTGACACCTTGTCTCTCCCCACAGGGATTGTTCCATTGCAGCCACTGGCAAACGGTAAGGTGGCAGGGGCCCCAGCCCACTGGCGGGAGGTCGCCAGCCCCTGCCCTGGTCCTGATGTTCTCCTGCCCTGCACAGGCCATCTGCCCGCTTCCCCCACCAGCGGAGGAAGAAGAGGAGGGAGATGGATGACGGGCTGGCTGAGGGAGGGCCACAGCGATCCAGTGAGTAGGCGATGGCCCTAGAGGGCCAGCTGGGTCGGGGAGCTGTGTGAGGATGGTTACACGCCTTCCCCTCCCGCTACCCTAGACACGTATGTGATCAAGCTGTTTGACCGGAGTGTGGACTTGGCTCAGTTCAGCGAGAACACCCCGCTCTACCCCATCTGCCGAGCCTGGATGCGCAACAGCCCCTCAGTGCGCGAGCGTGAGCGCTCCCCCAGCTCCCCGCTACGCCCGCTGCCTGAGGACGAGGAGGTTGGACATGTGGCGGGCCCCTTCCGGGCAGCCAGTGGGGAGATGGTGAAGGGTGTCCTTTCCCAAAGCTGGTGGGATAGGCAGGCACAGGTCTCTGTGTTTGCTGGATCCAACGCAGCACACAGATGTGAACCCTTTGGCCGAGAGTGTGGATGGAACTCCTTAAAGCAGACAGACAACCACCTGGCCTGCCAGGGGGAGGAGACAGGGCTTCCTGGGGCAGGTAGATGTGACCTCCAAGATTAGAGGTTCCCAAAAGCTGGGGGGCTTGACAGGGGTCCTTAGTGCAACCAGGTGTAGCCACCTGCCTAGGGGAACGGATGAGGGTTACTGGGCTGGGTAGGAGTGATTGGGGGTCCCTGGGCTGGTTAGAATACAGGCAGGGATCCCCGAAGCGACATTTCTTTGGCATGGCTCCTAAGACAGGTCCCCAGTGAGACCCTTGTGTCTGCTGTCACTGGGAAAGGCAGAAGGGCTGAAGTGCATACTGCTGGCCCTCTTCTCTGACTCTCTTGGGCCTGGCGTGGGTTCCCTTGTGTCCCCAGAGTTCGGAGGTCACCAACAGCAAGAGTCGTGATGTGTACAAGCTGCCCCCACCCACAGCCCCCGGGCCGCCTGGAGATGCTTGCAGGTCCCGAATTCCATCCCCCCTGCAGCCTGAGACCCAGGGCACCCCTGATGATGAGGTGGGTATGCCGGCTGGCCCAGGGCTATGGGGCAGATGGTACAGGGCTTGGGCATGGCCAACCCAGCCTGGCCTCTCTGTCCACGCAGCCCTCCGAGCCTGAGCCCTCACCATCCACACTCATCTACCGCAACATGCAGCGCTGGAAACGCATCCGCCAGAGGTTAGCGTCCCCGAACCTGCTTGCACCCCCATGGCTTCTGTCCCAGCCACTAAGTCCTCCCTCTGCCTCTCTACCCCCACCACAGGTGGAAGGAGGCATCTCATCGGAACCAGCTTCGGTACTCAGAAAGCATGAAGATCCTCCGGGAGATGTATGAGCGACAGTGATGTTTCCCTGCTCTTCACACATCCCCCCAATAAACATCCCCCCCCCACACCTTCACACCAACCTCTGCTCTCTCCAGTCCGCATTTCCTGGTCCAGACATAAAGCAGTTGGTGTAGCTCTAGCACGTTTATTGGGGGGAATGGTTAAGGGGATAGGGTGGCAGGAAATTCAAGGAGGGAGAAGGATTGTGGGGTACCAAAGCAAAAGTGGCTGCCTGGTTGGATCTTGGAAAATGGGGGGGCGATATGTGAAAGGTGGATTACGTGGGCTGTGTGGCTGATGATTTGGGAATTAAGACAGAATGACTGAGTGGAGGGGGTGGTTCTGGTTAAAGTTGGGGATGGGGCTTAGGGTATCTGTGCAGTCTGGGGAGATGGGGTGGGTATCTGTGCAGTCTGAGGTTGAGGGTCCTGCTGGGCCTGGAATAGGTGTCCAAGGGTGGGGGGTCAGAAAAGGGGTTCAAGTCTGGGAGGGAGCACTGGCTGGGGGTTTAAGTCACAAGATGGATGGAGGGTGTAGATTGTCCAGTTGGAATGAGGGGAAGGATCCAGAATCTCAAGGCCCAGGCCTTGGATGGTCTGGATATTTGAGTGGTGGAGAGGGATTATGCTTGACTGGCCTGGGGTGGGGGCAGGGCTAGCCACACCATAATCCAGTGTTGGAGAGGGAAGAGGATTAAACTGCTGCGATGTGGAGATGTTTTAATAGATGAGTCAGCAGGAAGCAGAGGAGGGAGTTCTGAGTGGGTTTACATGCCAAGAAAGTGGGGCCAGGAGACTGTAGGCTGAAGGTTGTCCCCCAGGGCATGGAATCTAGGGAGGTGTCAGGAGTTTGAAAACTGGAGGGGGTGTGAGAACGGGAGTGTCGGTGGAATGATCTACGTTACCAGGGCAGGGTCTACGTGGGAAGGGTCGGGGTAGGATCCCAGATTGGGTGGGTGTTTTGGCGAGCTCAGGACATCTGGCTGGGCGGAGTCAGGTCGGCTTTAAAAGAGGGGGCCTGAGGCGGCTCCCGGGGTTCAGGCATGACGCCTACTTGGCAGCAGCCTGCGGCTGCGGCAGTGGGGCCTGGGGCGTTGTGGGTGCGGCCTGGATGGACAGGACGCCCTCAGGGGACAGCGCGGACGTCACGGCGGCAGGGTCAACGCCAGCCGGCAATTTGTAGCGGCGGTGGAACTCGCGCGCGATGTATCCATGCTCATCCTGGAGAGAGAGGGGACTTGAGTGGCCCCGCCCCTTCCCCATGGATGCCCCGCCCCTCCGGCCTGCGGATCCCGCCTACGCGTTCTGGCCCCACCCCTGCCAGCGGGCTCACCGGGCGCTCCTCGTGGCGCGCATGCACCTCCACGTGGTCGCCAACCACCTTGACGGCGATTTCCTCTGGGGAGAAGTGCTTCACATCCAGCAGCACCGAGAAATGCCCGGGCTCCGTCGGGACCTAAGCACAGCCCGATCGTCATCACCCGGGCGAGGCCCCCAGGAGCCAACAGGGCCCCTTCCCCGTCGGTTCTGGGGCTGCCCCTGTCTCAGGCCTCTGGAACTGAGCAGTCTCCTTTCCCACTCGTAGCCCCAGAGGATCTCTTCACCCAGAATAACTGCTATCACCCGTTCCCCTGTAATCATTGAGATTTTCTCATCCAGAGTGATGAGGCCCCCTTCCCCTGCAAAGTCAGGGACCTCTGCTCTCACAGGATAAGGCCTGTCCCCTCCCCCAGTGTCAGAGTGTCCTTTGGACACAGAATCCCCAGCCCCCTATCCCTCAGAACTCCTGGTGCCCTTACTGCACACCAACGTCCCCCCCCCCACCAGAAATTGCCAAGACGCCTCTTCCCCCAGCTTCCAGTGTCGTCTTTTTACCCTCTCACTGGAGTCATGGGGCCGCTTATGCCCTCAAGAGTTACAGTACTCTCCCCCACCTTCTCAGAGTGACCAGCCCCCCCCCCCTTCTCAAGTCACAGGACCCTTCCTCCCCCTCTGTCTCTCCAGGAGACATAGGGTCACCACATACAGTCTCCAAATTCTTCCCCGAGAAATGACAAAAACATTCCCTCCCCTCAGAAGCCCCTGGAAACCCCCATGCCCTTCAGAATAACTGAGCGCCCTCGCCTCTGAGTGACGGCCCCACCCTATCCGTGACTCAGTCATTCCAGCCCCTCAGAGCTGAGACCCTCCTCAGAAGGCCAGGGGCCTCCCACCCGCCTCACTCCGGCCTGTGAGATTCCATACTCAGGAACTCTGGAAGCCCCCCTTGAGTGGCCGGACTCTCCACCCCGCTCAAAGTCGGGGGACATTCCTCACCGCCCCTTCGGGATGACCGGGGGCCCCAAGCCTTCCAAGTGGTCGAGTTACCGCCCTCCCCCAGGCCTGGCACCTGGGCGGTAGGCAGCGCCACGCTGGGTGCGCGCAGGTAGTAGGGGGCCAGTGAGGCGGGGCAGAGCGCAGCCAGCTCGGCTTCCAGCAGCCCCTCGCCGAAGCGCTGGTCGAAGAGGCGCCCGGGCGCCGAAAGCCCGGGCAACGGGGCCGAAGCGCGGCGCAGCCAAGACGGCTGCACAGGCACGGGGATCTCCATCCTGCTTCGCCGCCGCCGCCGCCGCCGCCGCCCCTAGGCTCCGCAGTGCCCCTGCGTGCGCCGCAGCAGCTCTTATAGTACGCCTTGTGTCCGCCCCTCGGCGGGCCGCCCGGGGACATTGGGACGGCGGCCAGCCCCGGCCATTAATAGAGCCTTATTTAGAAAGCCCAACAATGACTTGGCCATTTATTAAGCTCCTGCTGAATGCCAGAAAGGTGATCCCCCGCTTTCCCAAAGGGGAAACTAAGGCTGAGGAGGCAGAGGCTTGCCGAGTGGGTAGGACAGCGCAGCATTTGGGATCCAGGGCCCGAAAACCCCACCGCAGAGTTCGCAGTCCCTTTAATTCACTCCCGCCCCGCAGGCAGCCCTGGGGATGACGCAGACGGCGGTCTTAAGAGCAGATTCTTGGGTACAGGGAATGTGGTAGCCGGCCAGGCTGTCAGGAGGACACAGAACAGACCCTACTCCCATCTCAGCAGGACGCTGGGCCCAGCCCCCCGGCAAGCCGGGCCTAATTCGGGGCCTCTGACTCAGCCTCGGGTGAGCAGGGTAGCGGGGTCTGCCAGGTGAGCAGCGGCCAGAGGGCGCGGGCACGAACAGTCCAGGCTGGCCCCCCAGGGGCCGCGCGCCCGGCCCGAAATAGCTCGTTTTGATCCCACCACCTCGGCTAGGAGCCCAGGCCTGGCACTTAGCGCAACCAGCTGCTCCTGCAGCAAGACGGGAAGTGGGTAATGATTCCGCGGGACCGGCTGGCTGGCGCGACTGATGGAGGGGCGGCAGCTAGAGAGGCGACAGACTCCCCGATTGCCCTGTACGCGAGAAACGGTGGTTACTTTGGAGTCCAGACAAGCTTTCGGCAGCAAAAGTGGGAGTGGCTATAAGGCACCGCTGGAAAGAGAGTACTTTATGACCCCTCCTAACCGCGAGCTCACCCTCGGATCATTTCCATTGGTTCACAGGCTTGCCAATTACTGCTACGCGCTACCGTTCTCCAATCAAACACGCTCTCTCAGTCAGGCCGAAGGTACAGCCAGTTGTGCGACGTCTCCCTTTGGCCACTTCCCAGTTACTTTAATTTTCTCCTCCATCATTGGTCGCCCTGGAGGCCGCTCTCTTCCCGCGCGGGCACTCCGGGAAAGGGCGGGCCTGGCCAGACATTGCTAAGCGACCAAGATGCACTCAGGCTCAGCCCAGTGAGGGAGCGGAGCTGGCGGAAGCGCCCAGGTAGCTGCTGGATGGACCGCTGGTGAGGCCGGTCTTTCTCCCGGGGACCCCAGGAGGCCTGGGGAAGGACCTAGGGTGAGATGAACACAGCGTCGGGTCCGGTTTGCTAGGGTCCGGAGTCTCTATTTTTAAACCGCACTGGAACTACGACTCCCAAGATGCTCCACATCCGCCGGCAGCTCCAGTTTTGGACTTCACCATCTCGGGGTCCTATAGTGTCTTACGTTCCACTTTCCAAGTGGCTCCAAGGGCTTTTCGTTTTCCTCCAAGGGTGTCCAGTATCATCTTGGGAGTGAAATTTCTGAATTTTAAAACTGCCCCAGATTTCTGTGGGTGTTGGTTTTTAACTTTATTGCTTAGACGGAGCCCAGTTGCTGATGGGGATTGTAGTCCTTTTACTATTTACACCTTAGTGTACCCAGGACTTATGGGAAACGTACAGTGTAAGGGGTTAGCCGTGGTTCTCAAACCGAGCTCCACGTCAAAATCACCTGGGACGGTGCCAAAGAGATACAGATGACTAGCCCCCTTCCAGATACTATGATTCTTTTCGGCTTGAGGTGAGGACCGTGTATCTGTATTTTTAGAAGTCTCCTTTATTGGATTCAGGCATAAGAACCACCAGTTGGCAGCTCTAGGTTTTCTGAGACTGCCCCAAAGGGCTGGTGGGTAATCGAGCCTCTAGTATCATTATCTTGAATGTGCAGCGCTGCTTCATGGGAATTATAGTTCATCTCTTCCTAGAATCTATGGGAATGGTAATCTGGTTCTCCCCTCCTCTTCCCAACCCTGAAACCTGACTCCATCCCACAACCCCCCAACAGGAAGGCTCTGCCTGCCAAACTCACTCTCCTCTTGCAGTCTGCCAGTTTCCTCCATCCGAGACAGCCCCCTTGAGGATACTGCCCTGGATCAAAGCCACTACTGGCCATCCGGAAGCCAGACTTGGCACCCCAAGGTGAGGACACTCCATAGAGAGTGCTGTGTGTGAGCCCAGTGGTGAGGGAGTGACAACCAGAGGGAAGGAGGACATGTGATGAGAGACAGGGGTGAGAGATTAAGAGACAGTCCCTCCTCCCCTCCCCATGTCATCTGGATCCCCTGTTGTAGCCCCTAGTCGCTCTGAGTCTTAACCATTGTGGGATATGTTTCCTCCCCTCTCAACTCGACTAAGACAAATTTCACGTGTGCCTTCATTCCCCTACAGGGATGACCTGTCCACCCTCACTTTCTTCTCCCTACCTCCCTATCTTAGACCCTGACCCCATCCAGGTCCCAGAGGTCCAGGCCCCCAGAAGCTCCAAAGGCTCTGGCCACAAGTCCCAACTCCTCTGAACTGTTTGAAGAGTCCTGGCCTTCCAGCTCAGAAAGCCCTTCCCCACCCAGCACCACTGAAGGACAGATGGGAACCTCTCCATCACCCACCCTGGTCGACAGCAGGGAGTCCGTGGTGGCCAAGTAAGTCCCAGCAGCCCTGGGGGAGAGAGGGTTTGGATCAGGATGGGGTAGGCATCCCATAATAATCACCATAGCAAGAGTTGCTTATGCAACACTTTTAGGACCACACTTTATGTGTGCTGTTAAGAGCTCTGGAGCTAGGCTGCCTGGGTTCACATCCCAGCTCTGTCACTTACCCTCTGTACAGTCTGGGCCTCAGTTTCTTCATCTGTAAATTGGGGGTATTAACAGCATATATCCCCTAGGACCGTTTTAAGCTTTCAGTGAGTTACTGTCTATAAAGTATCTAGAACCAGTGCTATCACATAGTGAGCCCTTGGATTTGTAGCATCCAAGTTCAGCTCCTCTACCAAACAGCCCTAAATTACTTGTGGCTTAATCAAGAGAGCATTATTTCTCCCTCACGCAACAGTCCAGGCAGAAGCAACGAGGGCCAACACGGCAGCCCCCAGCTCAGGTATCAGGGACATGGTTTGCTTCCTGTCTTGTTGACTCCCATCACTAGGCTGTTGCCCATTCCTTTATGGACCAGAATGGCTCCCAACCACATCCACTTTCCAGAATCACATCTCCTCATCTCAAAACCCTGCTGGTCAACAACCTAGTTACAGGGCCATAAAACTATAGGGACCTCTGAGAAATATATCTGCGGAAGAGTGGCTATGGGCCTAGTATTATACAGTCTTATATAATACTGCATTACTCTGTAAGAGAGAACGGATGTTGAGGGACAAGTGCTAGGTACTGCCAAAGTATTTAATAAACATCACTGTTATTGTTATTATTATTTGGCTCTCCTCGTTCACCCACCTCCCATTCTCTGTTGCTCACAGGTATATAAACCGGTTCCGTCAGGCTCAGCCCACAAGCCGAGAGGAGCGCCAGCCTGCAGGCCCAACCCCAGCTGACTTTTGGTGGCTACGGCCTGAATCTCCAGACACCAGCGGTCAACTTGCTGCAGGTACCGGCTTCAGTCCTGTCCACTGCAGGCCTAAACCTTTCCTGATCAATGTCTCCAGCAGACATTGCTCATGCCGCCCTAAAAATCAACTGGGGCTTCTCAGCAGGAGCCCATGAACCAGAAGGAAGACCCAGCACAGCAGTCCCAATTCTTGCCAAGGTGGCCAGTGCATCTCAGGCTAAGGCTGTGGCCCCCGTTGAGGAAATGAAGCAGGTGATATATATTCTCATCTACTTTCTTCCCTGTGTACCTGAACTGACACCACCAGCCCTAGGATAGAATTAAGTCAATCCCCAATTCAAGGAAGCTTAAAGAAAAAAAGAGGATTTGTTGGCTAATGCAATCAAGAAATCCAAATGTATATGCTTTCAGGCATGGCTGGATCCAAGTGTTTGAATGGTTTTAGTAGGAACTTGACTCTCTTGACTCTCGGTTCCTCTTTCTTAGGCTCAGTCTCAGGCAGGCTTTCCCCTTGAAGTAGTGAACATGGCCCCAGTGACTCTTGGCTTCTAGCTTACATAATAATTTTAGTGGAAAGAGGAGCATTTTCCAGTTGTTCCATCCAGAGCCCCAGAGCTTATTCTCATTCATTCTTTTTTTTTTTTTTTTTTTTTTGGTCATTCGTTTATCTTTGAGCCAGTTGCTGTGGAACCAGAGGACAGATTGTTGTGATTAGTCAGGCCTGTCAGGAAGATGGGGTCAACCCTTCTCCCACAATAATGACTACAAGGAGGGGTGTGAATCCCCAGAAGAAAACTGGGTCCCCCTTCCCTGGGGAGGAAGAGCAGATTCCTTAGATGGCTGACCAGCATGTGAGCCTATCAGCTGGAACGCAGACCTGTACTCCAAGTCTTGTGTCCAAAGTCCATTTCCCAGCACCCTTTAAGATGGGGGCTAGCTTCTAATCCCTCTTCTTTCGCAGAACCTTAACACATGGAACTCGTCCCTGCTGGACCTGGAGACACTGAGCCTACAGAGCAGAGCTGCCAGGCTGCTCAGACGCAGGTGCCTTCCCTGCCCCCAATTCCCCCCACCAGCTCCAGGCCCTGCCCACCACCTCTGAGACCTCCATTGCCTCGTTTGTGCTTTCTCCCTACAGCAAGGCGTCCATCTCCACCTCCTCACTCAGCCCTAGCGATACCAGCAGCTCCTCATTCCCAGTCAGCTCTGGTGGCCTCTCTCCCTTCTCCGTGACCTTCACCCCTGACTTCAGCAAGGGCTCTGACCCCAAGGCACATGGTAAGTTCTGAGGCAAGGATTGAGAAGAGACTGGATGTGAATCCCAGCTCTGACATTTACCCGCTGTGTGACCTGGGGCCGCTCTGGGCCTCTCTGTTTCTCCAAGTTTTAAATCAGTAATAAATGAGTTGAGGGTACAGGGAGCTCTTGCCACAGTCCTCACAGCACCAGTTGTTAACATGGCAGGTTCTCTCTCTGCCTCCTGTTTGCAGTTCTGAACACAAATTTCCAAAATCCGAAGGCTTTTTGCTCATTTGGCCCCATACCTGCTTGGACAGCAAAATCTGACCAAAAGAATACGAAAGCTGTTTATCATCTCTCTGTATCTCATTGAGGGTGAATAGACATACTTTTTGCTACAGCTGTGTTACCTTGAACCACAGGAAACTTGTCCTTGTTAGTAAAAGATGGTTGAGTATGGACAATTTCATATTGTTCAACCAAATACTAATGTGTTTCAATCTAGGGTACCGAGCCAGCCCACTGCTGGGGCTGGACATAAACGATGTGATTTCGCTAAAGCAGGCAAATTGTTGAACTCCTAATTCCGGCCACCTGAAGTCTTCAGATTTCGGAGATGGGATTACGGACCTAGATTACTGTTACTCCATGGCCAGGTCCTGGGACGCAGTGGCGCACAGGACAGAGCCTGTCCATGTCTCATGGGGCTCAAGTGAATGGCGACAGGCAGGCACAGAAAACAGTTGCACCTGCATGGTATGTGATCCTGGCGAGCTCTCACTTGTCTGATTCTTTGCTTCTTTTCAGCTTTACCTCACCTTTCATTCACCTGTCCTTCCTAAGCCTCAGTGTTCTCATCTGCAAAATGCGGATAAAGCTAGTATCTACTTTGTGAGTTGTCCTTTAAATTTACTCATCCTTTCATCTAAAAAACACTGAGTATCTATTGTGGATGAGGCCCTGGGAGGGGGCTTGGGGATTCCACAGTGAACCAGACATGTGTGATCCCGCCTTCATGGTCCTCACAGTATAGTGAAGGTGGGCCAGAAAGTACCACATAACCCCACAAACACATGTGAAATGTAAGCAGAAATGAGGGCCCTGTAAGAAAGGATCGTGAACCTGGGAAGTCAGAGAAGGCTTTCTTGGAAGAGGTGCGAAGTGGAGACCTGAACAATGAAGGCGGGGCCAAAAGCCCTGCGGCAGATACAGAGGACCTAAGGTGGGAGGGAGCACGGTGCAGATAATAGACCAGAAAAGGCAGGGCTGGGGGTGGGGGCAGGAAGGGGTTGAGAGTAGTATGGGGTCAGGTGGAAAAGATTGGCAGGGGTCAGATTACATCGGGCCATGGAGACATGGGAGGCATTTGGTCATTATCTTAGTACTGGGGAGCCATGGGAGGGTTCTGAGCAGGAAGGGATTCAGTCTTTCTTGGGTTATTAACAGATTCTCTCTGGCTGCTGTCTCACACACACACACACACCCCGCCAGGCCACCGTGAGAGATGCTGGTAGTTTCTCTTGGGCCAGAGCCTAAGGAACAGAGTAGAGGGAAGGGGCCAGCTTTGAAAGTAGAGTCACAGGAAACAGAAGGGAGTGGGAGAGAGGAAGATCCAGGATGACACCCCCTTCTCTGAGCAGCATCAGATGGTGGGGCTTCATAGAGACAAGAGCCCTACTGATCTTGACCGATGAAGTTATGCTCTGGTGCTGAGAATGATGTCCATTTGCCCCACTGAACTGAGGACAGCCTATGGCCCTCCCCTGGGTCACTGCTGTATCCCTAGCATAGGTCTGGACCTTGCAGTTCAATATAATAAATAGTTCTGTTGGCATTTATGCCCAGATACTGATGGCACCGGCCTTGTTCTTGACACTGCAGATGTAGTGATGGTCAGACGAAAACCACTGCCCTTGGGTAGCTGGCATTGCAAAGGGAGAGAGAAGTAAGCAAAGAAGTACCACACTGAGTATGTTAGAAGGCAGAAAGAGCTAAGAGGGAAGCTGGAACAGGAAGGAGGATATGGGCTGGCAGTTGTTGCAGTTTTAAATAGACTGGCCAGGGAAGGCCCCACTAAGGTGATACTGAGTAAAGATCTGAAGCATGGGAGGGATGGAACTGTGTGCATCCAGGAGGGAACAGCACTCCAAGCAGTGGGAAGCACAAATGCAAAGGCTTGCTTTTTACCAAGGGGGGAGGGGGGGTCCAATCCAGGAGGGCCCTGATCTGACTCAGGTGTTCCCAGGCTCCCTCTGGCTACCGGGGGGGGGGGGGTGTGGAGGGGTGTGGGGGGTTAGGACAGATTGGGAGGACAGAAGTAGACCAGAGAAGATGCTGCTGTGGGGCTGGCCCCAGGAAATGGCAGTCAAGAGGGGGAGAAGTGGGCAGATTCTGGAGAATCTTTCTTGTTCACTGCTGTAAACACCATGTCCAGATCAGTGCCTGGCATATAGGAAGAACTCAATAAATATTTGCTGATGAATAAAGAACTGAATGACAACAGGTTAAGAAGCCCATGAGTGCTCTTGCCTCTGATTCTGCCCCCTTTCTCACTTCCTGCTTGGGAGAGGAGCTGCGACATTATCTGGAGAGCCTGTCTGAATACCTTTCTGGTACAGTCAGAAGGGGTATGCACAGGCTGTCCTTGGTTTGCTCATCACACCAGCCCATGGCCTTACCCTTCCTCCTTCTACTTACCCCACAGCAACACCAGCACCTGCCTCCATCCCTGCGCCAGCCCAGGTCTCCTCCCAGGCACCCCTGCGTCCAGAGGATGACATTCTATACCAGTGGCGGCAGCGGCGGAAGCTTGAACGGACTCGGGCTCAGGCTCAAGGAGAGCAGGGTGATGGAACCTGGGTACTACCCCAGACTCCTGCCCTCACCACTCCAGTGAGACTTGGGGGTAGGGGTGAGGGTTGGGGAATGAGATGAGGAGCTTGAGGGGGCTGGAGGGAGGGATGCTAAGGAAAGTTGGAGGAAGGGGAAGCCAGAAAGGGACTGAAGAACCCTCTGCCCTTTCTCTCCCTCTCCCATCCCTGTCCCCGTTTGTCTACAGGCCCTTTCTGCCCCTGCAGAGACCGTCCGCTCCCTGGGAACCCAGCCCCCCTGCGTCCCACACTGGGCCAGTGTGGCCCGACCTGGGCCCCTGGAGGCCTTCTATATGGAGAGATCTCCTATTCTCCCAGGGTTCTCTCCACACATCTTTTGGGGTCCCAGCCCCCATGGGTTCTTCTGGGCCCCGCAGTCTGGTCCCTGGGTATCTCTCGGGGCCATTCCTCCCGCGCAGTCAACCCCTGTGGCTCTGGCTGCCACCCCCCTGCCCCCCGCCTCCACCACGGCAGCGCCCGCAGCCTCCACCCTCCCGCCCCCAGCCGCCCCCCAGGACCCGTCCACTCCTGCTCCAAGCTGCCCGACCCAGCTCGAGAGGCAGGGCCCCAAGCCTCGGAGTAGCGGAGCCCCGCGCCAGGAGTCTGCTGAGGCAGTCGTGGCAGCTGACCAGGGACCTGGTCCGCAGCTCAGAGGCGCCCTGGGCCAAGTAGTATCGGCTCGGCTCTTCCCGGAAGGCCTGGAGGACACGCCCCCTCACCTTGAGAGCCCACCTCTACCCGAGGCTGAATCTCTGAAAGTCAAGGCCACACTGCCCCAAACCAAGATTGCGCCACCTCGCTCAGAGGTCACGCCCCGTCTATCTGGATCACGATTTCCCAGGGCAGAGACTCCGCCAAGTCGGTCTAAAGCCGAGTCTCCTAAAGCCAAGGCCACGCTCCCCCTAGCGGTGTGGGAGCCTAGGAAAGACAAAGACACTCCCTTGGCTGAAGCTGGGTATCAGCTGCCCAAAGTCCCGCCCACTCCAGCTGAGGAGGCGTTCCCTGGCGCTGGGGCCCCGCCCCCTTCCTTCAAGGCGGGGTCTCCCTCGTCTGCTGTTGACCACACCACCTCAGAAGATCTGCTCTGCCAGGCGGCCCGACTTCTGGAGGAGGCGGAAGGTGAGCTGATGTGCGTGGCTGCGCGGATCTGGACGGCAGTCCAGCACCTTATGAGTTGACATCCTCGCGCTTGCCCTTTTTCCCCTAGACTCTGACGGCAGCGAGTTCCAGGATGACCCGGTACTTCAGTTGCTAAGAGTTCAGAGGGCCGAGCTGAGACGCCAGAAAAGGTGACCGTCGCCGGGATATACAACACCCCGTTCCCAGAGCCATCCACCACCCCAGACTCTATCCTGAGCACATAACCTGAGCCTCTACTATCCTGGCTTTTTTTTTTTGCAGGAAAGTGGATGCCCAACTATGCCTCTTACTGGAGCACACCGAAGACCCAGGGACTTGGTCTCTTCCAACCAGGTCACCCCCCAGGTCCCCAGGAAGGCGTCTGCCGAGGGAAGGAGCTTCTCTTGAGACCAGACGACATTGAATTGTACAAATTATGTTTTTCCCAATACATTATTTTTTTCACGTTACTGTTTGTCTCTGAGAAAGTTGTTCAGGAAAGGCTGAGGGGCATGCTAATTTAGAGAAATAACTCCTTCCTGCCCCAATCCACCCCCCGCCCCACCCCCACTGTAGTTCCTGTCCGTTGTCCATTGGCACAAAATCTCTTACCGTTTCCCCTCTGAGGAATCCTCTCTGAGGTAGGGAGAGGGGAGGGGTTCCAGGCCAGATTTCAGGCAAGACTGAGACTCACCTTAGTTGACTCTCAGCTCAGAAGCGGAGCCTCCTGACTCAACTGAAACCAAAGGGCTGTGTTCTGGGCTAATGAAGCTAACGGGGTCATCAGAGTGCTGGACAATGGTCAGTCCTCAGTCTGCAGCCTGCTCGAGCCCGCAGCAGCATTCAGTGTGCTCATCCCTCCCTCCTTGAAACACTTCCTCCCCCTCTTCCCAGTGCCCTATCCTTCTCCTCATCTCTCTGGTCACACCTTGCCATTGGCCCAGCCTGTCACTTGAGGATATCACAGGTCCCTGGCCTTAACTGTATGTATTCATTCCCAGGTACTCTCATCTAGCTTCACCACTCTAACACCCATATCTATTCTAATGGTCCCCAAATTTCTATCTTCAGCCTAGACCTGGCCACTGAAACTTGGGCTCCTGTATTCTGCTACCTCCTCACCGTTTCCATTCAAAGGCCTATGAGATGTCTCAAACCCCATATGTCTTTTTTTTTTTTTAAGATTTTATTTATTTATTTGACAGACAGAGATCACACGCAGGCAGAGAGGCAGGCGGCGGGGGGGGGGGGGGCAGGGAGCAGGCTCCCCGCCAAGCAGAGAGCCTGTTGCGGGGCTCAATCCCAGGACCCTGGGATAACGACCGGAGCCAAAGGCCAAGGCCTTAACCCACTAAGCCACCCAGGTGCCCCATCAAACCCCATATGTCTTAAACTGAGCTCTCAATCTTACCCCCTAAACTTGCCTCTCCCTGGTTTTCCTGAGCTTCCTCCCTCCAGCTGCTCAGGCCAAAAGCCTCCTGGCCCTTCTTGACTTCTCTCTTTCCCTCACCCCACCATCAGTTGACTAGCAGTTCCTTTAAAATCTATCCAGAATTCAACCCTTCTTCCACTGCCCTCACCCCAGCCGAAGTTACATTACCTGTCTGGACTTTTGAAAAACTTGTTGTTTTGTCTGTAAATTCTTTGACACACTTCCCATTAAGAAGTAGAGTCAGTGTCCCTTCTCCCTGAAACTAGGTAGAACTTTGGGGACTGCCTCAACAAATAGAATACAGAGGAAATGACACTGCTTTAAGTTTCTAAACCAGATTAGAAAAGATGATACAATTTCCACCTGGTGGCCCAGCATCCCCTCTCTTTTATGTGATTTGGAGCCCTGGGCTGCCATGTAAAAAGTGCATTTGCCCTATTGAGTAGGGATTTTGGTTACACAGGTGTATGCACTTGTCAAGATTCAGTGAAATTCTGAATTTTATTGTAGGTAGAATTGATCTCAAAATAAAAACAAATATTGAACTCTAGTTAAAGACATGCATGCTGAAATGTTTAGGGAACAGTATACCAATATCTGTTATTTATTCTGAAATATATCCAAAAAATAGTAAGACTATTGGAATAGAATGAATAGAGTAATAGGTGAATGGGACATAAAGTAGATACAGTAAAATGTCAGTGGTAGGATCTAAGTGGTGGGTATATGGGTGTCTACTGTGAAATTCTTCAACTTTGCTATGTGTTAGAAACTTTTCATAATAAAATGTTGGGAGAATTTATGATTAGGATTATTTTGATATATGTATTTATTAAAAAGGGAGGATAGAACAGGTTTCTGTTAAAGTAGCTTCTGAGGGCTCCTGGGTGGCTCAGGCAGTTAAGCACTTATTTGGCTTTGGCTCAGGTCATGATCCCGGAATCCTGGCATCGAGTCCTGTGTCAGGCTCCCCACTCAATAGGGAGGCTGCTTCTCCCTCTGCCTTTCTCCCTGCTGGTGCTCCCTCTCCCAAATAAAGAAATAAGTCTTTTTTAAAAAGTAGCTCTGTATATCACAGACATGGTATATATTTGTTTTCAGCCTTTTTGACAAAACCATACATTTAAATGACATTTTTTAAAAAGGAAATTGTTGTTTAGATATAAAGAGAAATGAAAGATGTTTATAGTAGCAGAACTTGATCTAGTTGGGGGTGACTGGAGCCTAGAAGAATTTCTGAGGAAGTTACACTTAGGCTGAGACAGGTAGGAATTAATTCATTGACAAAGGGCCATCCTAATTACTATTGCTGGATTATAAATCATCCCCAAATTTAGTGGCATAAAACAATCATTTTATTATGTTCACGGATTCTGTGAATCAGAAATTCGGACAGGGCACAGTTGGGGACAGCTTATTTCTGCTCCATGATGTCTAGGGGTTCAACTGGAAAGACTCAAAGGTGACTTGACAGCCAGGGACAGAATCTCTGAAGCTTCTTCACTTACAAGTCTGGCACCAGGGCTCAGATGACTCCAAGGCTGGGCTCAGATGGAACTGTAGCCTGTAGTGCTTACATATGGTCTCTCCACCGGGCTTGGGTTTCCTCAAAGCATGGTTTCCTGGCCATAGGTGCACTTCTCACATGATGCTGCAAAGCTCTAGAGCTAGTCATTCCAGCAGACAAAAAAGAAGATGCATTGCTTTTTTGCAGCTTAGCCTCGGATATCGCATAATGTCAATTACACTATTCTCTGTTGGTTGAAGTTGTCAGTCTTGCTCAGATTCAAGGGGTAGAGGACATAGACTCCAGCTTTTCATGAAAGCAGTGTCAAAGAATTTGCAGTCGTTTTAAAACCAACACGGGTTGGTGGGGCTGGGGTGGGGGGAGGGGGAGGGAAGACTGCAGGCAATGGGAATATCATGTAAGAAATCCCTGCAATGGGAGTGAAGTCAGCAAGTTCAATAAGCTGAAATAAATAACTCTAAATTTACCCCTCCTCAGCATTCCCTTTCCCCAATCCTGGCTTAATTTTTTATCCTTAGAATTTATCACCTTCTAATTTTCTATATTTTTGAATATTTTGTTCATTGTTTTCTCCCACCAGCTTTTGAGTCCCAAAAGCAGGATATATTTTCCCTTGTTTTGGTTACTGATGTAGCCACAAAGTAAATAACTAGAGTTTTTGAAAGAGTGACTAAATCAAAGCGGTACTCTCTGAGGTGAGGGCCCCTGTTGAGAACACGACCAGGGGAAAAGTTCTCTTGGAAAGGGCGTTGTTAATAGCCTTTTTTGGGCCTGGCTCAAGTCAGAGGCGGAATGATTGGGACTGGCTTTATGGGAGGTGTGGTCTTGTTTCTGGCTTTGCGGGCTAAACCAGTTCCTAGGGAAAAGGAGTCAAAGCTGGAGGCCGGCCTGTAAGAAGCAGTAAAGCAGGAGACAAGGGAAAATATGCAGTGGGGAGGGCAAGGCCGAGTCGAAGAGTGCCTAGGATAACGTCCCAGGCAGGATATCTGAGTCCGTGAAAACCGTCCATGGGCAAATGCCCTCAGTATTCTGTGCCGGTGTCAGGGTCAGGACTGACAAGCTGGAGCTACAGGATTGAGACGTTGAAAAGCTGCCTGGGGATGGAGAAAAGCTCTGAGGCCATGGAAGAACCGAACTAAGTGTCAAAGGGGGGAAAAAGTGTCAGAGGACTGGTCACTGAGAGTTGACTAAGGGTAGGGCGCAATGCTTAGTGTTAGAAGTGTAGGAAGCAAAGCATAAAGAACCTAGGGGTGTGTCTCAGGAGGGCAATGAGAGCCAATGAAGAGCAGTCATGGGCGCGGCGCTGTCAAACTTCGCTGGGCGGGACCGAAGGGACCAAGCCAGGGATGGGGACCGAAGCCTAAGCCAATGAAAACCCGACGGGTGGGCGGGGCGTCGTCCTAAGGCCAAGGGTGGAGCCAATGAGAAGCGGCGCCGCGTCCCCGCTGCCCCCGCCTCCGTGGGGCGCGCGCCGGAGCCACGGGCAGCCGTTAGGGGCGGGGCCTGCAGCCGCCCGCGCGCGGCTCGCGCCCTCCCCTTTGTGTCGCCATGGCGGCGGCAGCGGCGACGAGGACGACGAGCGAGGGGTCGAGCGCAGCCGGCGCCTGAAGAGGCTACGCTACCATGGTGGTGAGGGGCCCACGCGGCCGTCAGTCCGTCTGCGTGTCAGTCTGTCCGCGCGCGGCCCCGCCCCGCGCGCCCCGCCCCCGGCCCCGCCCGAGCCCGCGGCCTGCGCCGCCCCTCACCCCTAGTCGAGGTCCCTCTCGTCCCCCGGCCGAGTCTTGGGCCCAAGCTCTTACCCCGGCCCCGCCCCCTCCGTGTGCATCCCCTTCCACGCCCTGGATGGAGGTGACAGTGGCCGAGGACCCAGACTTGGGGGGATGGGCTAGTCCCGGGAAGGACCCGCACCCCCGGTTGCCCCCTCCCCGGGACCTGCTGCAGCTTCCTGGGTTCTTCGCCAGCCCCCATCCCACAGCCATCCTCAGCGTCTTCTCCCAACCTCCATCCCTCCCCCTCCTACCACCAGCCCCTTTCGCGTTCTTGAGCCCCACCCCCATCGCGCTCCATCCTCAGCCTGACCCTTTTCTTCTCGTTCTCACTCCATTCTGCTCCCTCTCAATCAACCCTCCGCTACCCCTCCATCAGCCTGAGCCTCAGCCTCTCCAGCATCTCCCCTCCCCTTACACCCCAACCCCACGCCAGCAGTGTACCTCTGGCTAGATCCTAGGGTCCTTCTCCATCTTCTTGTCCTCACCCTCCCTCCCCACCATCTCCCTCTCCCACCATGCTGCTCCTGCTCATTCATCCATTCATTCCCTCATTCGCTCACTTAACAGACACTCCCTGATACCTCCTGGCAGAGCCCATGTTCCAGGCGCAAAGAAATTCACATCCCGTCCTGCCTTGGGGAGCTTCATGGGCTGGAGAGGGACAGAACCGAGGGTGAGACCCGAGGATGAACCTGGGGTCGCAGGGATATGAAGGAGGGAGTGGCTAGAGCCTGGCCTGGGAAATACCGATCTGGCAGCTGGTTAATTTATTTATCAGATTTTACCCAGCTCCTGCTGTGTGACTGGGCACTGGGACCCAGAGAAGAATTAGGCTCAACCTTCCTTGTGAGGAGCATCAGTTCTGTGCCCAGCTCTGTGCTGGGTCCCTGATCCTGGGGAAGTCACAGTTCAGTAGGGGGAGATGGACTTGTCACCTGTGGTATCTCAGAGTGCTCAGGGCTGGGATGGGAGAACCTCAGGGGATAGAGGCGTGTAGAAGAGCAGGCTGAGACAGCCTGGGTCCGGGAGAACTTCCAGGACAGGGACTGAGAGAGATGAGACCTGAGGGATGAGGAGGCGGGAACATGGAAAGGATAAGGAAGAGTGACTGTTCCCTGCAGAGGGAACAACCTTTGCAAAGGCCTAGGAGGAAATTAGAAGATGGTGCTTTTGTTGGACTCTTAGAAGTTTGAAAGCTTCCAGAGTGGAGGCCAAAGGGGGAAGATGGGGCTGGAGAGGTAAACAGACCTGAGAATTCAGACTTTATCTTGAAGATAACAGGGAGCCGTTGAAGGTCTATGATCTGTGGAGAGACAGGCAGATATGTGTGGTATGAAAATTATACTGGCGCTTGCTGTGAAGAAGCTGGCAGGAGGGGAGAGGTTGGAAGCAGGAAGATTGATAAGATGGGAGCTGTGATTGTCCAGACATCAATAAAAGGTGTGGAGAGGCATATTGGGGCATGACTATACTCCGCAGGGGCTAAAGGAGGGCTTTAAACAGAGATGGTACCAGCATGTGCTCTCCCTCCCTCACCTTCAGGCTTCCAGGCTCCCACCCCAGGCCATACACACAGAAGCAGGCCCACCCTTAGTTGCTTTCACCTCCCCCTGACCTACCCTTCTGCTCCATGCTTAGGGGAGCCTGTGGAGCAATTCGGGCCTCTGGGCCCAGGCTCACAGATAACAATGCTCCCGTTGTCTCTCTGCTCCCATCTCTGGAGGCCTCTGATTCTTCTTTCTGTTCTACAGGCTCGCAGCACTGACAGCCTGGATGGCCCAGGGGAGGGCTCAGTGCAGCCCTTGCCTCACACTGGGGGGCCCAGTGTGAAGGGGAAGACTGGGAAAAGGTGAGAGATGAGGGTGAGGTTCAGCTTAGGAGGGGGGCTGAATGCAGGAGCCACCAGTGATGTGTACCTGTCCCCCAGGCTCTCGGCTCCTCGAGGTCCCTTCCCCCGGCTGGCCGACTGTGCCCATTTCCACTACGAGAATGTTGACTTTGGCCATATTCAGGTATGAGGGCTTTGCACCAGGTGCGAGGGCAAGAGCCTCCCCAATCCTGAAGCAATATCAGCCACTTTACCCTTAAAACCTGTCTCAGGAATAGCTGCTTCTCCCACCTGAGCAGTCAGTGGCAAGAGTCGCAGGGCGGAAGGGAAGCTTGGTTCATTCATTCGTTTGTTTCTTTATTCATTCACCTAACCGTTTGTTAGCTGTAGGCTCTATGCCAGAATGCCATACTCTGAGATATCACTAGGCCCTGCCCTTAAGGAGGCCTGAGGCCCAGGTTGCGGACCCATCTCTAGATAGTGCCCACCTGGAAAGATCAGGACTGGGACAAAAGTGAGGCCCTGCCCTGGGCCTTTGTTTCCCTCTGCAGCTCCTGCTGTCTCCAGAGCGTGAAGGCCCCAGCTTCTCTGGAGAGAATGAGCTGGTGTTTGGGGTGCAGGTGACCTGTCAGGTGAGGCCACCCCCTTCTCATCTGGCCTGACAGATTGGTCTTTCTGGTTCCCAGCTCAGTGTAATGGGACTGCTGGCTCTTTCTGTCCCTCCTGCCTCCACAGGGCCGCTCCTGGCCAGTTCTCCGAAGTTATGATGACTTCCGATCCCTGGATGCCCACTTACACCGGTGCATATTTGACAGGAGGTTCTCCTGCCTCCCAGAGCTCCCTCCACCTCCAGAGGGTGCCAGGGCTGCCCAGGTAACCTGCTGGTTGTCTCAGCCCCCGCCTCAGCTATGGTGTGTCCTCCTGAGCAATGTGGGAAGCCGTCAAGAGAGGATAGTGAGGGACGCCTGGGTGGCTCAGTGGGTTAAGCCGCTGCCTTAGGCTTGGGTCATGATCTCAGGGTCCTGGGATCGAGTGCCGCATCAGGCTCTCTGCTCATCAGGGAGCCTGCTTCCCCCTCTCTCTCTGCCTGCCTCTCTGCCTACTTGTGATCTCTCTGTCAAATAAATAAATAAAATCTTTAAAAAAAAAAAAAAGAGAGGATAGTGAAATACTTAAACACTGTTATGGCCCAGGTTCCAACCAGTCGGAAGGGAGAGGCGCATGACAAAGCTGTAGCAGGGAGGCTCCTTTCAGTTTTAGGATGATGAGATGTTCCAGGGGATTCGGTGGGAGAGTCATCAGGGCCCCGCCCAGTGCGGGTACACAGGAGCCTGGCAGCCCATTTACTAACTGATACGGAAATAGGTCAGTGCTTACCAGTGGAGCGTCACCATGCATTCAGGCTGAATTGCAGCCCTGCCCAGAGGTGAGCTAGGGCAGTAGAGGAGGGCAGCAAACTCTCTCAAGGTTCCCTCACAAAAGCCCTCCGACAACCTGCCCCCAGATGCTGGTACCCCTGCTGCTGCAGTACCTGGAGACCCTGTCAGGCCTGGTGGACAGTAACCTCAACTGCGGGCCTGTGCTCACCTGGATGGAGGTGCGCCCGGGAAGGGGGGCTTGGAGCTGGGAGGGAGCGAGGGCCGTCTGAGGAGCGAGGACCAGTCTGCGAGTGTGTGTGGGCACAGGAAAGAAACGAGCCAGAGTGGAGGAGGCTCTGGTATTTCAGTGTCTGTGTGGGCACATGCCTATGAGGGAGAATGAGTGTGTGTGTGTGTGTGAGAGAGAGAGAAAGAGAGAGCCAGCAGGTATTGGACTGTACGCATGTGAGCATTTCAGGATCTATCAGTTAGAAATAGGTTTGACTGTAACTCCCAGAACACCGGGCCCACAGTGGCTCCAACCAGGAGGTTTTCAGAGAGGAGATGAGCTTGTCTGCTACGGAGGATGAGGGCACCGGGTGTCCCAGGACATGAGAGGGGAGGAGGGGCTTTGTTGGACAAGAGCTTAGGTGTTTGACCCATAGCTCTGACTGACAGAGGCTCTCAGGTAGGGGACAGGTAGTGGCCTCCTCCCGGCCTGGAGGAACCTTCTCTGCCTTTATTGTCTCCTCCTCGTGGTCTCTCCCCACCAGCTGGACAACCATGGCCGGCGCCTGCTCCTCAGTGAGGAGGCCTCCCTCAACATCCCCGCAGTGGCCGCCGCGCATGTCATCAAGCGGTACACAGCCCAGGCACCAGACGAGCTGTCCTTCGAGGTGAGGCCATGGGGAAGCGGACTCCGGCTGGGCTCCCCACTTCCGTTGTCCCTTCTGACCCTCCCTCCAATGACCGTCCCACTCCCAGGTGGGAGACATTGTCTCCGTGATCGACATGCCGCCCACTGAGGATCGGAGCTGGTGGCGGGGCAAACGAGGCTTCCAGGTGAGCCTGGCTCAGGTGGATGGGAGGACCAGGACACCATGCCAGCTAGGGTGACCCACTCACTGATCCCAAACCCTTCTCAGGTTGGTTTCTTCCCCAGTGAGTGTGTGGAACTGTTCACAGAGCGGCCTGGTCCTGGACTAAAGGGGGGTAAGTGCCGGGGCAAAATGGGGAGGCCTCCCTGCCTCCTTTGCCCATCATCCAGTCTTTCCACCCATTGTTCACCCCACAGAAGCTGATGGTCCCCAGTGCGGTGTCCCAACGCCCCAGGGTGTTTCCTCTCTGACCTCAGGTAATGGGACAAGAGGCCAGACCCCTGCCCACCCCACCCGCCATGGGACCAGTGGCCGCACTGACCCTCTGTGACTTGCCTTTACTCCCATAGCTGTGCCCCGGCCACGTGGGAAGCTGGCGGGCCTCCTCAGAACCTTCATGCGCTCCCGCCCTTCTCGGCAGCGGCTGCGGCAGCGGGGCATCCTGCGGCAGAGGGTATTTGGCTGTGACCTTGGCGAGCACCTCAGCAATTCAGGCCAAGATGGTGAGGCCCCATGTCAGCCTGCCCAGCCCGCTCCTCCCGCCCCATTGCAGCCTGCCCAGACCTGAGCCCCTGCTTCCTCCCAGTGCCCCAGGTGCTTCGCTGCTGCTCTGAGTTTATTGAGGCCCACGGGGTGGTGGATGGAATCTACCGGCTCTCAGGAGTGTCATCCAACATCCAGAGGCTGCGGTGAGGGTCCCCTGCCAAGCCCTTCCTTCCGCAGACACTCACTGAGCATCATCTCTCTTCCAGGCCCTGTGCCATGTGCTGGGGACACAGAGTTATGTGCTGGGGAGGGACAGCGTGAACCGTCTAAGGTGGGAGGCAGTGAGGCAGGAGCCCTGGGGCTAACAGGAGGCGCGAGGTGACAGTGTGGAGCCTTGGGCTCTGTGACATGAGGCAAAGGGTCACATGAGATGGCATTTACCCAAGAGCAGTGGACACCACCAGAGAGTTTTGAGCAAGGGCTGCTAGGATTTTGGCCACGTTTTCCAGTGACCTCTTGAAGCCAGGAGAATGACAGCTTCGTGGAAGTAGTGTCATGATCACATTCTGTATTCAGATGACCTCGGGTAGCCACAAGCGGGCTACCCACCTGAGCCTCAGTGTCATCCTCTGTAAAATGGGGCACGCTCGGTGGGGCACACAGAGTTGTTGGGGGGTTCTGTAAGGTACTGCCTCTGAAGAGCCCAGCACAGGAAGAGAGTTGCATCTGTCTGTGGACCCTTGGGAGGTGGGGGAAGAACATGGCCAGGCGGGTCAGCTCTGACCTGAATCTTTCTTCCCCTTGACCTGGTGGCCTCAGGCATGAGTTTGACAGTGAGAGGATCCCTGAACTGTCCGGCCCCGCCTTCCTGCAGGACATCCACAGCGTGTCCTCCCTCTGCAAGCTCTACTTCCGGGAGCTGCCGAATCCCCTGCTCACATACCAGCTCTATGGGAAGTTCAGCGTGAGTAAGGGAGCTGGCAAGGTTGGAGGGTGCTGGGGTGCCCTGGCCCAGCTCCCGTCACGCCTGTGCTTCCTCTCAGGAAGCCATGTCCGTGCCCGGGGAGGAGGAGCGCCTGGTGCGTGTCCACGATGTCATCCAACAGCTGCCCCCACCTCACTACAGGTAAGCCAGAAGGGGCGGGGAAGGCCTGTGGTGGGGTCCCTTGGGAGCTGAGGCTCAGGTGTCGTCCTCCACTGCCACCCCCAGGACCCTAGAGTACCTGCTGAGGCACCTGGCCCGCATGGCAAGACACAGTGCCAACACCAGCATGCATGCCCGCAACCTGGCCATCGTCTGGGCGCCCAACCTGCTACGGTAAGCTGGCAGCCCACCAGCCTGACCCCCTCAGCTTCCTTCCACAAGCTGGGCCTCAAGTCGGCCCCACACTTCCCACCCAGAACTCACCCAGCTTCTGCTCTCTCTTTCACTTCATTCCACACATATTTCCTAAGGACCCCCTGGGTGCATGCTCTTGTTCTCAGCAAAGGGACCCAGGACCCAGCAGTGAGCAAGAACCTGTGCTCCTAGGCTCACATTTTCATGGGGGAGACGGACAATGAGCTAGCAACAAGAAAACCAGAGACTGTGGTGTGATGGTGACGAGTTCCAAGGAGAAAGATGACAAAGCAGGGAAAGGAGATGCATGTGGCCATGGAATTTTGAAAATTTTAGAGGGGCAGGTGAGGCTTTCATAAGAAGTGAGCCCCAGAGCATTTGATGGTGATGAAGACAGGAGAGCTCTCTGCTCTGCATGAATTAAGTGGTCAGTGAGATGGTGGATATAAGAACTATTAGGACAAAGAAAAAAAAGAAAAGAGAGAAGGAGGCTTAACAATTTTAAATAAAGTGGGTGGGGAAGACTCCATTGAGAAGGTAACATTTGAGTCAAGACCTGCTGGAGGCGAGGGTAGGGACCCATGTGGACACGTGGGGAGGAGCAGACCAGGCCAAGGGAACACAAGTGCCAATGTCTGGAGGCTGGAAAGGCGCTTCTGTGCTGGAAGCCAGCAGGGAGCCCAGGGTGGCAGGAGGGAGCAAGCAAGTGAGTGAGCGGTTGAGGGGGAGGAGATGACAACGTCAGAGCGGTGACAGGGGACCAAGCCAGAGCAGTAACTTCGGGTCCCGGGTCACGGTAAGGACTTTGCTTCTGCCAGGAGAGAGTTGCAGCTGGAGGAGGCTCCGAGCCTGCAGGGCCCTGCCAGGGGGTCACAGGCTCCCTCTGGTTGTGGCCAGGAGCAGACTGCAGGGGGCAGGATAACCTGGGAGCCCAAGGAGGAGCCTTTGTGATATCTGGGAGTGGGAGGATGGAGGCTGGGCCACGGTGGGGAAAGTGAGGGAGAAGAGTTTAGAATCTGGAGAGATTTTTGTGGATGGAGCAGACAGGGATTGCTGAGAGGCCGGATGTAGGTGTGAGGGGAAAAAGAGGGGTCAGGAACATCACCTGGACCTGTCTGGCCTGAGCACTGAGATGGGGAAGGCAGGGAGGGAGGGGGTTGAGGAAAGGTTGAGAACCCAATTCTGGATACAATCACTTTGATGAGGTCAAAGTATTGGATGACTGTCATTTCTTCCACTGACTCCCCATCATGCCTAGCTGGAACCTGCCAGCTGGGCTCAAAGCACCTGGCACCCCTCCCCTTCCTCCTATCCAGGTCCATGGAACTGGAGTCCGTGGGGCTGGGTGGGGCAGCAGCCTTCCGGGAGGTCCGGGTGCAGTCTGTGGTGGTGGAATTCCTGCTCACCCATGTGGATGTCCTGTTCAGCGACACCTTCACCTCTGCTGGCCTCGACCCTGCAGGTATGCCCATCCCACCCCCTGATGTCCTGGCTACTTCCCCCTCATTGTTAGGGCTGCAGTGGGAGGGCAGGTGGGCTCCCAGCCCTATCCCTACCCCACTGAAGCTGGACCTCCCTCCTGGCTCCTTGAGGACCCCGCCCCCGCCTCTCCCTCCCCTCCCCCCCCTTCTCATTTCAGCTCCTACGCTCAGGATCCCCACTTCTTGGCCCGGACATCGTTCTTCCTTCACCCCTTGTAGCTCCCGGGGGCTCTTGGGGCCTTGGGGCCACCAGGGAGGAGGTGGGAGGTCCCCAGACTTGACCCCGCCCCGGCCCCACCCAGACTCCCCGCCCTACCCCGGACCCCAGCCCAGTCAGGATTCAGCACGTCGGAGGGCCCTCTGGCCCGAGGTAACTGAAGCCAGAGCCGCTGCCCTCGCTGGCTGCCGGGAGCTGCCTCCTCATCAGCTCGTCCTGCCTCACTCCTCCTCCTCACCTGCCTGCTGCCCACCCATTCCCGCCTGATCTGCCCTGGCCCCCTGCCTTGCCAGCCCGGGTGGGCACGCTGCGGGGCCGGGGCTTGGGCTGTGGCGCTTGGCTTTGCCTGTGGCCTTGAGAGGCCCCCTGAGCTGACAGCTGCCCCCTTTCCCAACTCCTTAGGCCGCTGCCTCCTTCCCAGGCCCAAGTCCCTTGTGGGCAGCGGCCCTTCCACTCGCCTGCTGACGCTGGAGGAAGCCCAGGCTCGCACCCAGGGCCGGCTGGGGACTCCCACTGAGCCCACCACTCCCAAGGCCGCAGCTTCACCTGTGGAAAGGTGAGTGGGATGCTGGGGGAGCACAGGGCCAGCCTGGAGGCCCCAGATCCTCAGACTCCCTCCTTTGTCTCCCACAAACCCCAGGAGGAAAGGGGAGAGAGGCGAGAAACAGCGAAAGCCAGGGGGAAGCAGTTGGAAGACCTTCTTTGCACTGGGCCGGGGCCCCAGCATCCCCCGAAAGAAGCCTTTACCATGGCTGGGGGGCACCCGTGCACCCCCACAGCCTTCAGGTCAGAGGCTGCAGTGGGTGGGGGGTTGGGGTGGAGGCGAGGCACTCCAGAGTGCCCCATGCCCATCCTGCCTCTCTTTGCAGGTGGCCGGCCTGACACAGTCACGCTGAGATCTGCCAAAAGCGAGGAGTCTCTGTCGTCGCAGGCCAGCGGGGCTGGTGAGCGCCTGGTGACCCAGGCCCGGCCCGGTGGAGCTGGGAGGGCTGGCGGCCCTGGGGTGGCCTCTAAACGTACTTCAAATTTGTGGGTTTGGGGTTCCTTTTTGATGTTCTTTAGTTTCTAATCTGGACATGAGTTTCAGTGTGTTAGATAAAGTGTCACCCTTGGTTCATGATGCTCTGTGATCACTAGTCCAGGCAGGGCCCTTGCAGGTTTTTATTCACTCCTTTAGAAAAAAATCTAAGTAATGAAAGACCACCTGTGAGCCCACTGGCCAGAACTGAAAGAGCCCCACTCCCTTGGCTGCGAGCTCCTCCCCTCTGCCATCTGCTGCCTTCCCACCAGAGGCAGCCCTGGATTCCATGGGCAGCATCTCCTTGCTCTAAGATTTTATCCCCTGTGGGCCTCCGTGTAACATATGGCACAGTCCTAGCTGTTTTGTAAACGTAGAAGGTCTCCGAAGAAAGGGTGCTGGATGTGGAACTTTACTTTCCGCTCACTGCCAACCACGTGGCTGAGTGTTGCTCAGGCTTGTGCGGCTCTCCCATCCCGAATCACTTGTCTATCCTCCTCCCAGGGCTTGGGGGCTCTGGGGAGCACTCCCTGCACGCCCACACTCTGGAGAGTGCGCCAGGCACCCAGGAGCGGGGGGAGGGGCATGCTGTGGGCCTTGCTCATGTTCAACTTTACAAAAAAAAACAACCAGTTACGTCTGCACTCCTGATAGTGATAGTGAGAGCTCAGGAGGTCCTGCCGGTCTCCTGCTCACCAGCCTCGTGGTTGTCAGATGTCAGACTGGCCTTTGGGTGTAGAACGATTCTTATCATGGCCTTGCCATCTCTTTCCTTTCTCACTGTGAGTCTGAACAGCGTCTGGATTTGCAGCCACTGGGACCCTACCCAGGGAAATGCCTCTTCGTGTAACTTCCCCAGCCTAGCCCACTGGGTGATGTACCCTATCCTTACTGCCATACGCCTATAAAGTTCTGACTCCTGACACCTAACTGCCCCCCCTTCCAGGCCTCCAGAGGCTGCACAGGCTCCGGCGGCCCCACTCCAGCAGTGACGCTTTCCCTGTGGGCCCGGCACCTGCTGGCTCCTGCGAGAGCCTGTCCTCGTCCTCCTCCTCCTCCGAATCCTCCTCCTCTTCGGAGTCCTCGTCCTCCAGATCCTCAGCAGCTGGGCTGGGGGCACTCTCTGGTTCACCCTCACACCGAACCTCAGCCTGGCTAGATGATGGTGACGAGCTGGACTTTAGCCCACCCCGCTGCCTGGAGGGGCTCCGGGGGCTCGACTTCGATCCTCTCACCTTTCGCTGCAGCAGCCCCACGCCAGGGGACCCGGCACCTCCCGCCAGCCCGGCACCCCCAGCCCCTGCCTCTGCCTTCCCACCTAAGGTGACATCCCAGGCCCTCTCACCCTGTGGGGCCGTCAGCCCTGCCTCGTCCACCGCCCTGGACATCTCAGAACCCCTGGCCGTATCCGTGCCACCTGCTGTCCTGGAGCTGCTGGGGGCGGGAGGAACGCCTGCCTCAGTCACCCCAACGCCAGCCCTCAGCCCCAGCCCCGGCCTGCGGCCCCATCTCATCCCCTTGCTGCTGCGTGGAGCCGAGGCCCAGCTGAGTGACACCTGCCAACAGGAGATCTGCAGCAAGCTGGCCCTGCCTGTTCCCCGGGGAGCCCCAGGCCAGCATGGTGAGTCCTGCTCGGCCCACCCCATGCCCTTAGGGACCCTGAAGCTGCACCCAAGCCCTGGCTTACTTCTCTTCCCGTTCCTCTCCGTGTAGGTCTTGGTATGGATTCACCGCTGCTGCCCTCACCCCTGTCCCTCTTGCGCCCTGGGGGGGCCCCACCCCCACCCCCCAAGAACCCAGCACGCCTCATGGCCCTGGCCCTGGCTGAGCGGGCTCAGCAGGTGGCCCAGAGACAGGGCCAACAGGAGCATGGGAGCACCCCTTCTGCTCCCCACTCCCCTTTCCACCGCTCACTGTCGCTGGAGGTGGGCGGTGAGCCCCCAGGGACCTCAGGGGTTGGGCCAGCCCCCAACTCCCTAGCCCATTCAGGTGCCTGGGTTCCTGGACCCCCACCTTCCCTACCAAGGCAACAAAGTGACGGGAGCCTGGTGAGGAGCCAGCGGCCCCCCGGGACCTCAAGGAGGGGACTCAGAGGCCCTGCCCAGGTCAGTGCTCAGCTCAGGAGAGGTGGAGGGTGCAGGGGGTGTGGGGATGAGCCACAGATGGCAGCTCGGTTCCTGTATTCTGTCCCCCCACAGGTTCCTACTCCTGGCTTCTCTTCAGCCCCTCGGGAGTGCCTGCCGCCCTTCCTTGGGGTCCCCAAACCAGGCTTGTACCCCCTGGGTTCCCCATCCTTCCAGTCCAGCTCCCCAGCCCCAGTCTGGAGGAGCCCCTTAGGTCCTCCTGCACCACTTGACAGGGGAGAGAACCTGTACTATGAAATCGAGACGGGTGAGGGAACCCCCTACTCTGGCCCCACTAGGTCCTGGAGTCCCTTTCGCTCTATGCCCCCAGATAGGCTCAATGCCTCATATGGCCTGCTTGGCCAATCGCCACCACTCCACAGGTCCCCCGACTTCCTGCTCAGCTACCCACCACCCACTTCCTGCTTTCCCCATGACCACCTTGGCTACTCAGCCCCCCAGCATCCCACCAGGCGCCCTACCCGGCCTGAGCCCCTGTATGTTAATCTAGCTCTGGGGCCCAGGGGTCCCTCACCCGCCTCTTCTAGCTCCTCCTCCCCTCCTGCACACCCCCGGAGTCGTTCAGATCCTGGTCCCCCAGCCCCCCGCTTACCCCAGAAACAGCGGGCCCCCTGGGGCCCCCACACCCCTCACAGGGTACCTGCGCCATGGGGCCCTCCAGAGCCTCTCCTGCTGTACAGGGCAGCCCCACCAGCCTATGGGAGGGGGGGCGAGCACCACCGAGGGTCCTTGTATAGGAATGGGGGGCAAGGAAGGGAGGGGGCTGGTCCCCCACCCCCCTACCCCACTCCCAGCTGGTCTCTCCACTCTGAGGGTCAGACCCGAAGCTATTGCTGAGCCGCAGCTGGGAGAGACCTTCCTCCTCTCCCTTCCCCTTCACTGATATTGACCCAATCCAATCCCTTGTTTTGTATTTTCTTGAGCTCCTGACCCATACCCCAGGTTTCTAACTTTGTAACTTGTTTCTGATGTGGGTCCCTAACCTGTTATAGCTTCCCTACTCCGGGCTGAAGGGCACACCCATCCCCCCACCAACCTCCCCTCCTGGGGGCTCCCGCACAAATCTGAGGGCTAGGCGGACACCCTGTCTTCCCTCTCCCTCCAGGAGCCCCCAGCTTGTCCTGACCTGTGCACAGGGGGTTGGGGAACAGCTCCTGCCCATCTCCCCCCACACTCCCCACTAAACCATCTGACAAAATTAATGAATAAAAACGGTGAAAACACGGCTGGTAGTGTCATGCTGGGGCCAGACTCAGGGAACAAAGAGGCAGAGACAGATGGATTGCTTTATCACGTTATCATTTCAGCAAGTACTGCATGGGAAGTCCGTCCTGGGAGGCTCTGAGGAGTGGTGTCTGCAGAAAGGCAGTCACGGGTACTCTTAAGAATCAGTTTCAGGAGCGGGGTCGAGGCTGGGCTTGTCTCTGAGTGGGCATCCACCCTGCAGCTCCGCTATGATCTCCTCCAGCAGATCCATCCTGGGGAGTAGTGGGATGGGGGTGGAGCCAGGGTCACCACAGGGATGAGGAAGGGGCCCCAGGTGGCCCCCAGCAGGGCCCATTTCTCACTTCTGCAGGCTGGAGAAGAGACATCCTCTGATCAGCTCGGTACTGGGCTCCTGCAGAGGAAAAAGGCTGGAGCTGCCACCCAGTAGCCATGGAGCTCAGGATGGGCCTGGAAGGGGGAGGTGGGCAGGGGACAGGCTCAGGTTCCTCTGTCTCACCCGCCCTCAGGGCCTTCCCATGCAGGGTGGGAGGCCTCTCTGTGGGTCAGCAGGCAGGGGCTGGGCTTTAAGGCCAGAAGGTCCAGCAGGGCTGGCATCTTGGCTGAGTTCCTCTCAAACCGCTCCACAGAACCCTGGTCCCCAGCAGGAGGTTAAGTCCTGCAGGCTGGGAGTGTAGGGCAGGGCCCTGGGGGAAGTCGGGTTGCTCAGGGGGCACAGGTCAGTGAGAGGACAGTTGGGGGGGTCCCTGATCAAAGGCAAGGCAGCTGGGGAAACGGGCTGGTTACAACTGGGGTGAGGGCTCATAGTTTAACAAAGAAGTGGTTGCACAGGTTCCCTGGGGGGGATCCATACTGTCGAGCTAGGCTCCAGGCAGTGGTGCAGGCTGACCCGGGTTGCAGGGCTGGAGCCTGGGTAGAGGCTGGAGCCAGGACTCGGGCTGTTGCCTAGAGTCAAGCTGCTGCCTGAGTCCCAGGCTGGGGCCCTCTGGACTCTGCTGCGGCCTGTGACCTCAGGAGTCTTCAGGGCCTGTGGAGCCAATGGCAGGAGCTGGCATGGGTTGCCCAGTGTCCCACAGCTCCCCTGGTCCTCCACATCCCTGCCCTGGCTCCTACCTGGCATGGGGAGAGGCCTAGGGACATCACAGGGGGCACAGGCCTGGGTGGAATCTTGGTTCTGGGAGCCACCTCACAGTAGAGTGTGTCTGGGGGGACAGACCAGTTGGTTGGAATGGGGGGAGCAGAGCTGAGCTCAGCACCAGTCACCACCCGCTCCGTGCCCTCTAACCTGGTAGGAAATCCTGAGATGCAGGGCACCGTGTGGTCCAGTGCATCCAGGAGCTCACCTCAGGAGCTGAGTCCTGGGGAAAGGCGGCTGAGTGTGTGACGTGGGTCCTGCCTACGGTTCCACAGCCACCCCCCGGCCGGCCAGTGTATCCCGTACCTGGGCCATGGCCTCCTGCAGCAGGTAGCGAGTGTTCTGCAGGCTGCCCCAGCGGTCAGCTGGCCCCAGGCCCAGCCCAGCCTGAACCAGGGCCTGGTAGGGGGCTGGCACCAGGGGATCCAGGGCGGGGCTCTCACCTGCCTCCAATTTAGCCTTCACCTCAGGCCCCTTCCTCCCAGCCCAGGGCAGCTGTCCTGTGAGGAAGCATGATTGGGGGACCCGACCTGGAGGACGACCTCAGCGGGGCCAGGGTGTAGGATCACTCACTGACCAGTGAACACCTCCTGGGCCAGGATGCAGAAGCTGTAGAGATCTGAGGTGGCAGCAGGCGTGTCACCGCAGATGAGCTCCAGTGGCAGCCATGGGTACAGTTCAGGAGGCGGGGGCAGCCCTGGGCCTAAGCCCCCCCAGGAGTAGCCCTGCTGTGGCCTGTGGAGGCCGAGGGGCCTGGTGAGCCAGCGGCCACAGGACAGGGATACAGGGCAGGCGGGGGAGGTGGGCACTCACCTAGGCTGCAGCCAGCGTTGGTGCAGGGGCCGCCCGTGCTCCAGGCTGCTCACTTTGGCCAGGCCTGGCCGTACCAGCTGCACGGCGTGAGAGCTAAGGCCACCGTGGGCGTGCCAGCGGGCCTGCAGGAACAGCAGCGCCTCCAGCACCTGCAGCAGCAGGTGGCCAGGCAGCAGCCCCGGCACAGCGCGGGGTCCTTCTGGACTCGGCCCACGTGGGTGCAGCACCACGTGCAGGGAGCCCAGCCACACCGGTTCGAAGAGGAGGCACAGCCCCGACAGGTCGGCCGAGGGGCTCAGTGCCATCAGCAGCAACAGGTTAGGGTGGTGCAGGGTGCTGGGCGGGAGGAGAGCAGGCCACTCACAAGGAGGCCCTGACCTGCCTGGTGGGGGCTGCTCCTCAGCACAGATCAGCACATGCCAGGGGTTGACCATCTGATCTGCATCAGCCACTGGACAGAGGAGAAACTGAGACCTGGCTCGCAGGGCCAGCACCCAGTTCATACCCCATCTGGGATACCTCTGCCTACACCCAGCCGCTTCTCTGTGGCCTAGAATACACAGCACACAGCCCTGGGACCCACTTTACAGCAGGAGGGTGGGGGGTGGTCACTCCAGTACGAGTACCATGCCAGGTGCTGGCCCAGAAGTGAAGACCGTAACAGTGGCCGCTGCCACAGTCCCTGGCCTCCTGTTTATGAGACACCTGAGTCCGGAGGGCAGACCGGAGACGGGTCTGGGGGACTGGGCCATCCTGGGGGCAAGGCTGGGGTGGTGTACCTGCAGTGCTGAAGGTCAGCTAACAGCACATCCGGCTGAGCTCCAGGTGCCTTCAGCTTCCGAGCTGTCACAGGGTGGCCCCTCCACAGGAGACTAGAGAATGCCGGAGGGGGAAAGAGCACAGATCTGAAATGGGGGTCCTCCCATGAGGGAAGGAGGAGAGCTAGACACTTCCCAGACTCCGCTGACAGCCAGGCATGGGGTGTGGGATGGGCTCTCACTTGGCCATGAGGGTGTGGGAGCTGCTCTCGTAGGTGCGGTCGGGCTCACCCTGGGCTGGCAGCAGCTCCTTGGGGTCCGCGAGGGGTATGCCTGTCACCAGCCCCAGTGGCCTCAGGCAGCTCAGCTGGGAATGGGGAGTGGGATTATGAGGCACAAAGCAGACAGGGATGTTCCCTGCTCCCCCAACCTCTCCTGCTTACCTGGCCAAACCCCAAGGCTGGAATTCGGGGGGGTCTTCTGATGCGCTCTCGTCTCGGTGCCCTGGGGCAAAGGAAAGTCCAGGGGTAAGTCTAGGGCAGCTGGGGGCAGTGGGTGAGTGGGCTTTAGGATATGGGTAGTTACCTGTCTGCACACTCCCGCCGCGGCAAGGACAGGGAGCCACACAGGCTGTGTCTACAGCCGGCCTGCAACTGGCCCAGGGATGCACTGACCGCCAACTCACCGTCACACACTAGTGCCGACATGTGGGCTCGGCACAGCTCTAATAGCTCCAGCACCTGGACGGGGGACGTGTGCGGTGAAGCAGATGGGGGTGCCAGCTCTATACGCCCCCACCCCACCTGGGCCACTGCTCACCTCCCAGCTCTGCTTGGCACCACCCTGCTCGGCCCAGTCCCAAGGCGTGCGACCCTGCTGGTCATGCAGACGCAAGTCACCGCCTGCCTGCAGCAGGTGCAGCATCACCAGGCTGCGGCCCGAGAAGGCGCCTGCGTGCACAGGTGTGCTGCCATCAAGGCAGCGGCTGCAGTGGAACAACAAGGACAGAAATGCATTAGGAAAGAGGCAGAAAAGGGACAAGAAGTGGCAGGATGGGAGCACTGAGGGATGAGAGGAGTCTCGGTGAACATGGGAGGTGGAAATCGGGACAGGAGGGTCACTTGGGGACAGGGTGGGGTCTTTACTGTGAGCATGGCAGGTAGCAGGAGAATGGGAATAGTCCCTGGAGGACAAGAGGGGGTTAATCCAGAGAACAAGGGGGATATCACTGAGGCCAGAAGGGTCATCAGGATGGAAGGGTATATGAGGGAGTGGTCTCTGGGGAGGAAAGCCTGGCTCTCAGGCTCTCTGGGGCTCAGACCCCGGGGAGCGGTGGGGCACCGCCGTAGGTCCACTCACTGGTTGGGGTTGGCGCCAAAGGTCAGCAAGAGCTGCACAGCAGAGCTGTGGCCCAGCAGCGCCGAGAGGAAGAGCCCCGTCTGCCCAGCGGAGTTCTCACCATCCACCTGGACAACTGAGGGGCAACAAGGCTCAGGACTGTCCCTGCCCTTTACTCCAGAGGCAGAGGTCCTGGGGGGACCGTTATGCAACACCTCTGCCAATTCCCAGTCCCTGCAGTCCCTCCTTGCCTGGGGGAGCCTCGACTCCATGTTCTCTCAGTATACCCTGGAAGCTCCACCCTCCAACCACAGGGGACTCTGCTCAAGATCTGTCTCAACAAGGTGCTCACTGTTAATGAGCCCCAAAGAGTCGCAACAAGGGGTGACAACCACCTGCTATGCTGACACCCATCTGCTACCCCAGAAGTGTCAAAAATCACACAAAGTTCCCCAGAGGCCAGGGGGACGTGGACTTCTCAGAACCTCGGCTGACAGGAGCCTCGTGCACCGTCCAGGGCAGGCAGCCTCCACCCAGCTCTACTGCAGTGTATGTACACAGGTCCCATGTGGCCAGCATCCAATTCTTCAAGAAAAGCAGGCGCCTGGGTGGCTCAGTCGTTAGGCGTCTGCCTTCGGCTCAGGTCATGATCCCAGGGTTCTGGGATTATGCCCCACCTCAGGCTCCTTGCTCCGTGGGAAGCCTGCTTCTCCCTCTCCCACTCCCCCTGCCTGTGTTCCCTCTCTCGCTCTGTCTCTATCAGATAAATAAATAAATAAAATCTTAAAAAAAAAAGAAAGAAAAAAAAAGCAAACTCTTGGATTTTCTCAGGAAATCTCTCAAGTTTATTTTTGAGTCCTGCTTCTAAGAGCTGGATCCAAGAAGCAACCTCCTCTGCACCACACTTATGCCAACCCCCTCCCCCACCATCCTGCTCAGAGCCTCCTTCTCACCCCTCCTCTCCACACATTATCCTGAACTCTTCTTCCTTGAGGCCCTTGCCCCTCTCCCTACTGAGGGCAAATGCACAGTGTCTTTGTCATTGCAGTCCTATGTCCTAGGCAGATATGGCTAAAATCAATCAAGCACTTGGCTCAAGCCAGCTTAGTTACTGTCACAAAATCCCTCCAAAGGTGGTCCTTTAAGAACATCTGAATGTCACATTTACTGCCTTCTATTTTAGCCAGTAGCCCACTGTCTTTTGCAAAGGCATTCTAACTGATTTTCTGCATTTGTCTTGCCCTGCAGAAGGGTCTTCTTAAAACACAAATCACTGGGGCGCCTGGGTGGCTCAGTGGATTAAGCCGCTGCCTTCGGCTCAGGTCATGATCTCAGGGTCCTGGGATCGAGCCCCGCATCGGGCTCTCTGCTCCACAGGGAGCCTGCTTCCTCCTCTCTCTCTGCCTGCCTCTCTGCCTGCTTGTGATCTCTCTCTCTGTCAATTAAATAAATAAAATCTTAAAAAAAAAAAAAAGAAAACACAAATCACTGCATGATATAGATAATCATTACAACGGTAATCATTTCATGTATAATCTTATACAAGTTGTTCCAAAAAAGAGAGAGAGAGAGAGAGGGAGAGCAAGGCTCCTTTTATGAAGCTAGAACGACCTTAATTCCAAAGCCACATAAGTTTCCAGAACCAAAAATAAAATCGTATTTCAATTCCATTTATGATCATATATGCTAACCCCCTAAATAAAGTAAAAGGGATTATCCAATTGATTTATTCCCAGAAATCAAGGATGATTCAACATAAGAAAATCAATCAATATAGAAAACACATTCATGAATTAACAAAAAATCACACTTGACTCAGTAGATACAGAAAAAGCAACTGATAAAATTCAAAATTTCCATAAGAGACTCTTAATGACAGAGAACAAACTGAGGGTTGATGGAGGGAGGTGGGGGGGGGGGAGATGAGCTAAATGGGCGATGGGTATTAAGGAGCACACTTGTTATGATGAGCACTGGGTGACCTATGTAAATGATGAATCACTAAATTAAATAAAAATAAAATTCAATACTTACTTATGACTGAGGGGGCAAATACCTCAAAAAACTAAGAATAAATGGGAACATCCTCACTTTATAAAAATTATATACCAAAACCCCAGAGCACCCACAATACTTAATGCAGAAATACAGATTAATTCTCTTTAATATAAAAAACAAGGAAAGAGATATCTATTGACAATAAAGTTTGGGGGTTCTGGCCAACAACTTACACGGGGTAAAAAAAAAAAAAATTAGAGTTTAAAGGGCTGAGACCAAACTGTCAACCATCTGTGGGTAACAAAAACTGTAAAAGAGTCAAAAATTTCAACTATTAAGTTCAGAAAGTTGCCAGAAACACAATCGATTTACAAAAATCAATTGCAAATTAGATGTTCATTTCCTCCCTACAACTCCAATGGCTTCCCATCACACACAGAACAAAATATAACAGAATTCACCCACTACTTCAGAGGCCCTTTCCTGTCCGTGGCTGGTGCCTCTTAGCTTCCGCCCTCTCCCCGAGTCCCCCTCCCCTCCACTGCTACTTAACAATTTGTTTTTACTTCAAGGCCTTTGCAGTGGCTATTTCACCCTGGGGTGGGAGGTGGGGCGTGGCATGACCGGTTCTCATAAAGCCACCCTTTTTGGTGTACCTACTTCATCCTCACACTTTCTTAAATTCTCTTTATAGATTTCATTCACAATGACCCAGAAGGTTGCCCCTAAATCCCCATCATGGACATCAGAGGCTGGCGCACAGTAGGTGCCTGGTACACAGCTGGTGACTGGCCCACTGAAGGCCCGCCTTCCACACAGCCTCTTGAGCTGCACCCCACAGGTAGCTGAAGGAGCTAAAAGAACCCTCACCTCTCCGCAGGAGCCGAGTGAGGCCCCATCCTGGGCCCCCAGCCACGGCCAGGCGATGCAGTCGTCCCAGCTGGGCTTCTGGATCCCTAACAGAGCCCAGCTCCATGGGGAAGCGAGAGTGCAGGGAGGGCATCTGTGGGCTCCGGCCTCCTCGCTCAGCTTCTGGGCAGGGATCACCTAGGGGTTTCTTATGAGGGAGGAGGAAGTAAACATAGGACCTCTTGGGGGCAATAAATACAAAGCTGGCTGGGAGTCCTGGAGGGCCTTGTGAGAAAGGGAGGAGACTCAGGAGAAGTCTGCTCTGTTGTTAGGTGTTTGAATGGGGAAAGTGGTCGGACAGGGAGAGCTAACGAGGGAGTCTGGGGGCTGGGCATTCTCTCTGGGGGAGGGGGTGTAAGGGCTCCAGGCACAGGACCTGAGCTCTGGAAAGGAGACTAGTGGTTTAGGAAAAGGGTCTGGTGAAGAGGGGCCTGAGGGGTTGGCCTGAGAAGGGGTAGGGTCTCCAAGCTACGCGAGGGTGTGGAAGGGAGGACAGTCAGGGCAGGGGCTAAGGCGCTGAGGCAGGCTCTGCCTGCTGGAAGAGAGTCTGAGGGTTGCGGACACGGACTGAGGTTGAGGGAAGCCTCTGGGCGCTGGAGTCTGTGGGCTATGGGTGGGGACCAAGAAAGGGGTCCTGAGGGCTGTGTCTGTGGACTGGGAGCCGGAGTCTGATAACCGGTAGGTTCTGTGGGCCACCAGGTGAGGAAAGGAGGGAGGAGTATGAGGGAAGGCGGAGGTCTGGCAGAGGGGTCTAGTCTGAGGTCCCAGTAAGCTCTAGGAAGATTCTGGAGTCTAGGCTCCAGCCCACGGCTCTTTGCACCTACCGTTGCGCTCCCACAGTGCTTACCACGTGACTGCCACGTGACCCAGGCACGCCGGCGCTGGTGTCGAAGCGGGAACCAGGGGCGCATGCGCTTCGGTGGCTTGCGCTTGCGCAGTAGCCCCCTCCTCGGAGAGACGCCCCACAGCCCTGACGTGATGCGGAAGAAGAGAAAGTGATACCAGCCCCGGAGCTATCGGCTGTGCAGTACATGTTACCCGCTTCTTCCGCCTGCCTCAGGACTTGTTTGAGGTGGTGGGCCTTGCTAATCCCTGTCCTTGGCTGTCTTTTTTCCACGCTTCTCAACATCACGGGCCCCACGTGTCCTGGACACCACTCCCTGGAAATCTTCTGAGACTCTTCCATCCACTGGGTCCCACACTTGTTGTATCTCCCCAAAACTGCATTTCCTCCCCGATCACCATCTCAGAGCCGCCCCCCCCCCCTTCAAGGGAGGGCTCTGGGCCTCGCCCTTCAGTGTCTCCCTCCCATCCAGCCTCTCAGCCGGAGGGCTCATCCACTCAGCTTCCAGATTGTCCTTCTCACCAGCCCCCTCCTCCGTTTTTATCGTCCTGCCATGCTCCAGCGGCCTGCGGCGATTCCTTATTCTAGCTTCCCTTGGGCTCCCAACCCGTCTCTCCGCTCTGGTAAACTCACTACGAAGTAGCCAGGGGACTTTTACTAAAGCCAAACCTGACTTTGTCCCTCCCTTGCTTGAAACCCTCCTGACTCCCCAGGGCCCTTGGGACAAAGTCCAGCCCATGAAGCCTGGCAACATATGGCATTATCTGGCCTGCCTACCTTTCCATCCCTGTCTTCCCACTCCCTAGTCTGTTTCACACTCTTCTGTCTATGCATACACTTGCCTTTGAATGCTCTTCTCAGTATTCCCTTGGTTATCCTTATGAATTTTCTGGGAAGCCCTCTTGATCACCCGGTGTCTCCCCTGATCCCCCAGGCTGTCGCTGTCTGAAGATGGGTCTCTCTACCCCTACTGGACCAAGGTCTGTGAGTCAGGGCCTGCAGTTGTCTTTGTCACTGCTGTGTGCCCAGCAGTGTTCACCTCAGAGCATAGCTCAGAAGGAGCCTCAGTAAATGCTTATTAAATAAAAAAGTGGTTTGCCTCTTCCCTCTGTCCCTCCCAGCCTCTTGGCTTCAGTAGCTCAGTGTCTGCTCATCCTCTGGGCATCCACTGGAGTTAAGAAAGTTCCCCGGTGAGTCATTGACTGGCTGAGTAGAGCTGATCCCAGGCCCAGTGCAGGATAGGCCGCCCCAGGGTTGGAGGGAGGCGTGTTAGTTTTTGATCAATGTCCTTGCTATGCTCTGTGATCAGCTACTGGTCTCTCTTGAGCTGCAGAGCTGCTAGCTTGCACTGACTGAGGTCAAAAATAACCCTTCCCCAAGGAGGCAGCTTCAGTGCAGGGCAATAGCTCAGGATCTTTTTTTGTTTTTTAAGATTTATTTATGTATTTGACAGAGATCACAAGTAGGCAGAGAGACAGGCAGAGGGGAAGTGGGGGGAAGCAGGCTTCCTGCTGAGCAGAGAGCCCGATTCGGGGCTTGATCCCAGGACCCTGGGACCATGACCTGAGCCAAAGGCAGAGGCTTTAACCCACTGAGCCACCCAGGCATCCCTAGCTCAGGATCTTTATTAACCACATGACTCCTGGGGATGCTAATGGGGTACTCTCAGGCCCCGACCCAGCACTCTCCTCTGAAGTTCTTGGCTGAGCAGCTTCTGTTCCCTGCGGGCACCCTGCAGCACGCTCCGGTTCTCCTGGGCCCTCCGGATCAGATAGGGGATCACCTCCTCCAGGGAACCATAAGGGATGGACTTATACACCGCATAGCCCGCCTGCCCTGCAGGGAGATTGGTGGCAGGGTATGAACTCACGTTTGGGGAGAGGCCCCACCTGGAACAGAGGCTCTCATCTCTGAGAACGTGACAGACTAGGTGAGTTGGACAAAATTCCCGATGAAAAAAACTTAAAATCCTGCAGTAAACATTTAGAAAATGTCCCTAAAGTTATCAAAATACTGCCAAAAGAGTAAGGAATTTAGTAATCCAAGGATTAAGAGAAAATGAGAACCCAGAAAGGGAAGGACGCAAGGAAACACTTCCATCCTGAAGGCAAAATGTGATGACTTCATAGAGTTGAGGGGGTACAGAAATTGAGGCCCAGAGCCTGACCAGGGTGACTTGTAAAGGAGCATTTCCTCAAGTTAAGCTGTATCCTCAGTGTCAGAGTTAACCAGAAATCAACACTCCCACCTTCCCCCACTCTCAGGGAATGGTAACCTTGACCATAAGTAGAGCAAAGAAAACAAAAACCCATCTCTGAGAGATCGAGGCCATGGATTAGCCTCACATATTTGTAGCTCAAACTTGCATCATGGAGATGCTTCTGGAAACCTCAAGCTCTGAATATAAGGTAAAGTGGTTCTGTACCCCTTAGCACCTGGCAGAAGAAAACATAAATCTTCTGGTCTCAGACCCCAGGGAGATACAATCAAGATAACTAAGCACATAGGAAACAAGACACCATGATCAAAAACCAACAAAAGCAAGAGACAGCAGGCTTAGAGACAGGCAAGCAAGGCCTTCAGAAATGGGAGCAACAGATCTATCAGGAAGAGTCTGGTGGCTGGACCAGCTGCAGACTCTGGAGGGGAGCCTGGGCAGGCGCTGGTTGGGAGTGAGAGAAGGGATCTGGCTAGGAGGGGATGAGACCGAGGGCTAGGTGGGGCATGGTGTTGGGAAATGGGGAGAATGGGCCATCCACATACCCAGTGCCAAGGAGACGTGGTCACACATCCCTAGAAGTTGTCCAAAACAGACAGGCCCGTCCAGAGGGATGCCCAGCTCCCACATGCTATAGGGAAGGCCACATCATCAATCCACACAGTGGCTGGATCCAGAGCTGACAGCTTTATGCACTCATAAGCCTGTTCCAGTTATTAAAATCTTGAAGTACTTCCAAACTCAGTGATAAATAACCACTACTCTCAGGCCCGTGAAAGCTCCCCGGTGAATCCCAGTTTCTTCCCTGTAACCCGCAGACCTCCCTCTGCCCCACTAAATAAGGAGCAATGCCTTGTTTAGCTGGGGCCTACACGGGGTTAAATATTTTAATAGCCTCCCCTGCATCCCTGTGAACCTACTGGCCCCTCATTGTCCCTAACCCTATTCCATGTCCACCATCCTCTGCCTGTCCTTGGCATGTGAGCAAGGGAGAGGAATCGAGGGGTCCTCCTTGTGGGGACCCATTTCCCATCCCTCTACATACCGCTTGGTTGCCTGGTGAACAGATTCTTCATTGTGGGAAGCCACCATGAGGTGGCACATGGGGCCACGGTGGGACACATGGGTCAGCATCAGCTCCAGACAGCGGCTGTAACTGAATGGAGATGCTCGGTTCAGCTTATGGCTCCTGGTAGTTAAAGGTCAGGCCCCGGGGAATCAGGATTCCTCTCCTTGGGAGTTGGGGAGCTTAAGGGCAAGTACTCTGGGGTCAGAGGGTACCCCCATTTCCCCTGCACCAGGTGCAGGGGATAGCCCTTCTCTGAGCCTGTTTCCTCTCTTGTAACGATTCATGTTCACCTCTCAGCCCTGTTGAGGATGGAGTAAGATGGGGGTGTCATAAAGCCCTTGGCTTGGTGGCCATCTCAGAGCAAAGGGCAACATCCCATTCATGAGAGGACGTTTACCTAAGGCCATTCACAGCAGCGTTGACCACAGAACATGAGCAGCAGTAGCATAACGGTCAGCGGGGCCCGGCTCAAAGGAATGACGGCGCACAAAGGCTCGTGGAGCGCTGGGCACCGAAGAAGGGTGAGGGCACTCTGGGGCTCTGATACAGAAAGGCAAACTGACTGGCAAATGCTTTCCCAGCTTGTTGTCGGCCGAGTGCCACCCTAAGGACAAGGTGTGGTACATCCATACAGTGGGATCTTATTTTAGACATAAGAGGGAATGAAGTACTGATTAATGCGACGATGTGGTTGAACCCTGAAAACGTTACAGTGAGTGGAACAGGCCAGACACCAAAGGCCATACGTTATGACCGTACATATGACTCCACTGGTACAAAATATCCAGGAGAGGCAAATCCATAGGGACGCAAAATGGATTAGAAACTTCCAGGTCCTGCGGGAAAGCAAATAGGGAGTGACTGCTGATGGACATGGTGATGAAATGTTCTGGAATTAGTGGTGATGATTGCAAAACCTTGTGAATATGTTAAAATCCCTTGAATGTTACACTTTGAAATGGTGAATTTTATGGTATGTGAATTATAACTTAGTAAGAAATAATCAGATGTGATTAAGCCTATGGGGCACAACCGTATGTAGGAGCTGTCATGGGCCTCTGGTGTGAGCCTAGCTTCCAGCCATGGCTTGGCCCCTTGCCCTGTGAGCTTGGGTTAGTCCCTGCGGCTCTACAAACCTCTCCTGAATCCAGCAGGAAATGGAGGTAGATTTTTTTTTTTTTATTTGACAGACAGAGATCACAGGTAGGCAGAGAGGCAGGCAGAAAGAGAGGGGGAAGCAGGCTCCCTGTTGAGCAGAGAGCCCGATGCAGGGCTCTATCCCAGGACCCTGAGATCATGACCTGAGCCGAAGGCAGAGGCCTAACCCACTGAGCCACCCAGGCGCCCCTGGAGGTAGATTTTTAAGCTCTACGAGGACTGGGCCTGGGGACCACCTTAGTTGGGAATGGGACCAGGACCAGTGTCTAGCCCAGGTCCTGACCTAAATCAGGTGATCAGAAAATATGTGGTAAAGGAACAGTTTCCTCCTTCCCAGGGTCATGGGATGGGGACCCAAGGAACTCATCCATGTTTTGCTCCCAGCACAGGGTGATTTGAGGTGGGTAAGAATGCAGGTTCTAGAGTCAGTCTGCTCAGTTCAGAACTTGGTCCTGCCACTTACTAGCTATGTGGCCTTGGGAAAGTGATTCTACCTCTTCTCGCCTGGGTTCCATCCTCCGTGAGATGGGTGTTGTGGGGGGGTTCTGATAATAGTACCTACCACTTGGGGGTTGTTTATGTATTCAACAGATGTGTTCTGAGCACCTGTCATGTAGCAGGCACAATTCTAAACACTGGATGCTCAACAATAAATAAATCAGAAAACCCTGCCCTCCTGGGCCCACACTCTCAAGGGAGAGACAGACAATGTGCCATTGAATACGAAAGTGTATAGAATCTCAGATGCTGGTAGGTGCTAAGGAGGGAAAGCAAATTCAGGAAGGGGGTAGGTGTGGGAGTTCTCATTTTTGATAGGGAGGGCAGGGAAGGCTCCCTAAGGAGGTCCCAAAAAGTAGAGACCCAAGGAGGTGAGGGATTGAAGCAAGCAGCTGTCTGGAGGGAGAATGTTCTAAACAGTGGGAAGAGGAAGTGCAAAGGCCCTGGGGATCATCAAGGAGGCCAGTGTGGAGGAACAGAGTGGGCAGAAGAGAAGTTGAGGTGACAAGACCAGGTCATGCGGGGCCTGGGGGCTGCTGTAAGGATTTGGGGGTTATTGAGGTGTAGTGGGAGCAATGGGAGGGTTCTGAACTGAGGAGGGAACGGGATTTGACTTAGGTATTAACAGGCGCCCTCTGGCTGCCTGTGGGGTACAGACTGGGGTGGTGGACAAAGGAAGGAGCAGGGAGCCCAAAGAGGAGGTGGGAAGAGAAGATGTCCTGGACCAGGGAGAGGAAGTCATATGGGGACATACAGAGGCTGCATCATGGACAGTGCGCTGGGATGAAAGATTATGATTTATCTCTGAGGCCTGTCTGGCCCAGCCTACCTCCGACTGGTAGCCTCATAGTCTGGCTGAGTGGGGTCTTCTGTCCCTTGGTGCCGAGCCACCTGTCTCTCCTTGTCCAGATATGCCCCTCGTACCAACTTGACTCCGAAGGCCAGGCCAGCCCTGTCAGCGGCCTCCGCAGCCTGCCTCAGCCGCTCGTGTGTGTCCTGGCGGGGCACCCCGGCAGCTTCGGGTCAAGGTCCCGGGACCCCAGCCCGCGGGCCCCCACCATGCACCACACACCTTCAGGTAGGCCTGGTAAGTGTTCCACACCCAGGGCCCGCCTTCCCCAGGGCTATTCCAGCGCCTGGCCAGGGCATCCACCAGCAGAGAGAGAGCCGGGTTCAAGAAGGTGTACTCAGCGTCCACCAGGAGCCTCACGTGCTGGGCCCGGGCGTGCTGCGGGTGGGAGGAACCGCGGTCAGGCCTTGGGGTGCCTGGCATGCGCGCGGTGGGGGGAGAGGCCACCGCCGGGGTTACCTGGACCACCCGGTGCAGGCGGCTCAGAGAGGCCTGGAGATGCCGGTTCTGCTCGGCACTGAGGCAGGAGACCTGGAGATCCTGGGGGAGCGGCAGAGGAGGTGAGAATGGTTCGGGTGACTGAATCCTTCCGGGGTCCGGGTCTCCCCTCCCTCACCACCCAGAAGGGAGACACGTTTAGAAATTGTTAGATGTAGGAAATGAAGCTGTATCACATAGATACTATCTTTTTTAAAGATTTTATTTATTGGGGTGCCTGGGTGGCTCAGTGGGTTAAAGCCTCTGCCTTCAGGTCAGGTCATGATCTCAGGGTCCTGGGATCGAGCCCCGCATCAGGCTCTCTGCTCAGCAGGGAGTCTGCTTCCCCCCTTCTCTCTCTGCCTGTCTCTCCGCCTACTTGTGATCTCTCTCTGTCAAATACATAAATAAAATCTTTAAAAAAAGAGAGACTTTTTTTTTTTTTTCCCAGAGGATTGTCTCCACCTGGCTGGGGCAGAGTCTTGGGAGTTCTGGGGGGTCAGGAATTAGTGAGACTTCCTACATACGATGGCCACCCTCAGAGAGGGCCTACTCGGTGCTGGTGCTATTTCGGGTACCTCACCAAATATTTAAATCACCCAATCTTCACTTCAGTCTGAGGTAGGGACTGACACAGGGGTTGGAAGGGCTGTCTCTGAAATGGGGATCAGGTTTGGGGAGACACTGAAGCCAGGGTGGGATCTGGTAGGTGTGAGGGGTCTGGAGGATGTCCAGGGGCTCAGGCGAAAGGCTGGGACTGGAGACAAAAATGAGCCTCATGAGTACCCAGTGGGGAAACTGAGGCTGCAGCATGGGTAAGAAGGCTCCATCAAGGGGAGTAAGGAGTGAGGAGGCGGGAGTCAGGACCTAGACTTGGGAACTGCCATATTGAGGAGACAGGCAGAGAAGAACCTAACAAGGATGGAGAATGAGCTAGCAGCAGAGACGGAAAAGGAAAACCAGGTTTTTGTATTAGGGATGCTAACGGCCGGGAGGGGGGATTGGAATAGTACATGGAAATAAAAAGAAATGAATGAACAAATTAGCCCGCTGGCCTAATCATAACTTCCAGTTGAATGACCAAATACTGATTACTTTCTTCTAGTTGGTAAAGAGCTAACTGTCTCACTCCCTCCTCCGAGAGCTCCCAGCCCCCAGGCCCTCGCCTAGGAGCCCCAGATAACCCACATATTCCGTCCATTCCATTCCAACCATCCCCCAAGGCTGCAGCCACATTTATTTCCGATTGTTCCAAGCCTGGGGAGTAGCAGTAGTTACACAGTAGGGACATCCCACTTGCAAGCAGGTGCCTGCTACATCCAAGTACAGAGAACTCTGCTCCCATCCCGCCCGCCCCCCCCCGCCACATTCCCCACCAACCATCCATTCTCTCCCAGCCTGAGATCCTTACCCGCCCGGAGTCCATGGCTTCTGCCAGCCTCTCGGGGCTCAGCTCCAAGGAAGCCCCTGGTTTTCTGATGCAGGAGGTTAGCTCCTTCTGGAATGGGGTGGTGGGTGGAGTGGTGAGGGGGAGCTGGTCGGTAGCCCTACCCTCCCGCCCCCATCTTGCCCGTCCCTTACACAGAGCCGAGCGCTGGTCAGCGCCGTCACCTTCAGCTGCATGAGGATGTTCCCAGTGGGGCCAGGGGTCTCCAGGAGGCCACGTGACAGGTCCACACACCGAAGCATAGCACTGAAGTTCCCTTCATACCAGGCCTCACTGCCCCAGCCAGCGGGCATTAGCTTTAGGAGCCCACCAATCCCCTTCCTGCCAGCCTCCCCGCCTCCCCCGGGCCTGGCACCTCCTCACCTCGTCTTGACAGCTGAGTCTGGCTCCTCTTCAGTGGGTACTGCCAGCAGGGGCCGGAGGCCTAGGGCCTGGAGCTGTTGGACGCAGCCCCTCACCTCGTCTGCTGTCTCACCAGCCACAAACTGCCCGTAGATAGATGCTCGGAGAAGGGCGCCCGAGAGCCGGGAGCCCAGGAGTCGCCGAGACCAGGCCTGCAGCTGGAGTAACAGAGAGCAACAGCTCAGAGCCCAGCCCGGGGTTGCCCGAGGATAGTCCCCAGGGTCCCTGCTCACCGCCAGGCCATGTGTGACCAGAGGGGGCCAGGCACACAGCCGCAGCACCAGCAAAGCTCGTGCCAGCTCTCCTGTGCCTTTGAGGTGAAAAGCCCCTCCATCAAAATTCAAGGGCTTCCAGCCCCCAGCGGAGGGTCCAGCTTGGGAACAGAGCACACGACAGGTCCGAAGCATCACAAATCCCTAGCCGCTTCTAGAGCAAGTAAAGGGGCTTTGGGGACAGGTCTACCGAGTGCCCCTTGCCCAGCCAGGGGCAGTGACTGATTAACGAGGCAGTAGCCAGGGCAAGGCGAATCTTTTAGGATCATAGGCTCCTTGGGGGGGCAGTTAATTATTTACTGATAGGGACAGAGTTCAGAATAACGGGGACAGGAATGGAAAGCCCCCAAAATAGCCCCCAACAACCCTCAGCAGAACAGCTCATGACTGTTAGATGCCCACCGTGTACCAGTGGGTACTAAGGAAGAGCAGGGGCTCGGAAATAAGGATCTCCGGGTTCAAGGCGATTTGGTTTTGTGATCTTGGGAAAGTTACTCAATCTCGTTTATTGCAATTACTACATCTTTGGATGGGAAAGATGGCAATGTTACTGAATCAATTTGAAACTGCACATAGCCTGTAACCCAGCTGTTCCAGGCTGAGCATACATCTTAGAGAACCGGATTGTGGCTGTAGGGAAACAGGTACAGGGAGGAATGTTCACAGCTGCACAGTATGCAACAGCCACAAACCATCCAAATCTCCATCAACCAGAGAACAAGTAGAGATATACCCTGGTCTACAATGGCATCCTGTATGGAATACTATACGGCAGTGAAAAAGGAACAGACTTCGGATGCATCCAACCCCATGGTTAAATCTCACATGCACAGTGTTGAGTGAAAGAAGACAGACACCAAACAGGACATGCTGCATTAGTCCGTTCAATACACTTGAAAGCAGGGAAAATGAAAGAACAGTAGGGTTAGGAATATGCACATGGGTGGCCAAACCATACAGACAAGACAAAAAAATACTATCTCAGAAGTCAGAGAGGCAGTTACCTCAGGCGACGGGGGGAGCTGTAACTGGGTTGGGGCTCTTGGGAGCTTCCCTGTCCTTTTTTCTTAACCTGATAATTCACAGTTGTTCCCATTCTAAGTATTTTATTTATTTATTTATTTGAGGGGGAGAGCACATGTGGAGGGGAGGGGCACAGGGAGAGGCAGACTCCCACTGAGCAGGGAACCCCCCACCCCCAACGTGGGGGCTCCATCCTGGGACCCTGGGATCATGACCTGAACCAAAGGCAGACACTTAACCAACTGAGTCACCCAGGTGGCTTTTTTCATGCCCTACACCTACAATTATACTCCTGAATGTACATTTCACAATAAAATAAAAAGGAAACACGAATCGTAGTATCAGTCTCCTGGGGCTACTATGAGGGGTCTGGTGAGTTTATGAGCTCACACAGCCTGACCCAAAATATGAGCTCAGTAAGTACCGGTAAGTACTGTGTGTGCACAGTCTCCCTAGTGTCTGTGCTCCCAGTGAGGAGCACTGTTCATCATGTTCATCACTCCTGGGTTTGGGGATCCCCAAAACCACCTCAGGCTCAGTAATTCACTAGAAGGACCCCCAGAACTCAGAAGAGCTGTTTTATCCACAGTCATGGTTTACCTCAGTGAAAGGATATAGATTTTAAAAAGCAAAAGGAAGAGGCCCATAGGATCCAGGTAGCTGTTGGCACCAGCTTCTAGTTGCTCTCTCCCAGAGCCACTGAGCAAACAGCGCTCAATGCTTCCAGACCCAGTGCATGACGACACACCCAGAGGACTGCAGCCAGCGGCCCTCACATGAGCCCTGGTGTCCAGGCTTTCTACTGGGATGTCAGTCACATAGTCCCAGCTGTCCTCCGATATGACTGACGTTGGTGTCCAGCTCCTCCAGAGTTCAAGCTGACACTGCATGTCCCAGGTAATCAAAAACACTCTTACCAAGCAAGATATTCCAAGAGGTTACCTCCCAGGAACTGGGCAAAATTAATCCTTCACTGTATAACCCCTAATTCACAGGTGTTGAAAGCAGAGGCTCAGAGAGATAGAGCTATCTACCTGAAAGCACACAGCCAGTGGGTGGCTAAGTGTGGAGTTAATGACCTTGTCCCCTAGACCCCAGGTTCAAGATTTTAGCCATGTAGCCTCTTTCTCATCTTTTATCAGTACCCAATTCACAGAACATTTGACTAGACTCAAACTATAAATCCAGCAAAGCTTGAACTAAAATAAAGTCTTTATGCTGTTTTTTTTATAGTTTCTTGCACAGTTCATATTTAAAAATTAAAACAATAGAAAAGGGGGCAGAGTGAAAAACTAGTCTTTCTCCCACTCCTGAATTTCAACCCCTCCATTTCCTCCCTGTAAGGCAGTGGGCTATCCTTGCAAAGACAGGATATGCACCTATATATCTCTCTTATTTATTATGTAAAGAGGAAATACTAATCATTCATTTGCACATTGATTTTTTCCATTCATGTATTTTGAAAGATTATTCCCATCTCAGCATATATAGCTCCGTCTCAAATTTGAAAAGGTCTGTGTTGTTTCTCTCTTTAATCTTTGACAGAATCCACCAGTAAAGCCATTTGCGCCAGTTGTCTTTGTGGGAAGTTTGCTTTTTTCTTCTTTAAGATTTTATTTATTCATTTTGTGGGAAGTTTTTAAATAATGAATTCAGTTTCTTCAGTAAATACAGGCCTCTTCATATGTTCTATTTCACATGCTTTCACTCCTTGTGTTTTTCAAGGAATCATCCCTTCATCTAAATTGTCAAATCTAACTACAGAATTTGTAGAGATAACCCCTCTTTCATTCTTGATATTGGTCATTTCTGTTCTCTTTTTCTCTTCATCCGTCTAGCTAGGGATTTTATCAGTCTCGTTCATCTTTTCAAACAACCAACTTGGGCTTTGTTAATTTTCTCCATGGTTTGCTGATCTGTCTCATTTTTAACGCTTGGACATTTTTCTCTTGTATGGACTCTCGTCATTGGTGATTCCATTTTCTCTGACACTTAGCATAAAAATTTGCAAACACAACTTAAAGAATGACCAGAGACCAATTCTACACCTTCTACCTAGATCCAACAACCTTGCCATCTTTGCTTTTTCTCTCCTCTTTCCCTATTTCTTAATATGAACATGTGCCCCCATATCATTTGAAAATAAGTTATAGAACTTGTGGCATCTTGGCATGCATGTCTTAAGAATAAGAACAGGGATGGGGTGCCTGGGTGGCTCAGTGGGTTAAAGCCTCTGCCTTCGGCTTAGGTCATGATCTCAGGGTCCTGAGATTGAGCCCTGCATCAGGTTCTCTGCTCAGCAGGGAGTCTGCTTCCCCTCCTCTCTCTCTGCCTGCTTCTCTGCGTACTTGTGATCTCTCTCTGTCAAATAAAGAAATAAAATCTTAAAAAACAAAAACAAAAACTAAGAACAGGGTTCCTGGGTGGCTCAGTTTTTAAGCATTTGCCTTTAGCTCAGGCCATGATCCCAGGGTCCTGGGATAGTCCATGATATTTTTTAGAGATTTATTTATTTATTTGAGACTGTGTGAGTGGCGGGGGGCAAAAGGAGAGGGAGAATCTCAAGCAGACTTCCTGCTGAGCACAGAACCCGACACAGGGCTGGATCTCAAGACCCTGAGATCGTGACCTGAGCCAAAACCAAGAGTTGGAGGCTCAACCAACTGAGCCACCCAGGCACCCCATGATTTAAAAAAACAAACAAACAGTATTGACTTTCCCAAAAAATCCCAGAACAGGTGTCTTGTAGAATGCCCCTCATGCTGTATTTGCCTGATTATACTCACTCACATCACTCATGTGATGTCATCTAATGTGTTCTTTTGTCCTCTGTATTTACTATAAATCCTGTGTTCTGGTCGAGAGCCATGATTTAGTAGATCAGCCTCCTACTGCTGACCATTCAGGTGACTCCAGTGTCCCCAGTCTGGTCTCTTAGCCACCATGTTATTAGGACATCCCAGGCTTCTCAACAACTCTGCCAGAGCAGCCTTGACAGGAAGGTAGGAGACAGGCTGAGGGGCTAGTTTCAAAGCCTTCCCAGACCTGCCATTGGGGGATTAAGAGGACTAGAGTTCAAGGAGGAGTAGGGAGAGGAGAGAAGCCAGAAACAAAATTGTCTTTTGGGACTAGATGTGAGGGACCTTAAATATTCATTGTGAAGAGCCGATTTTACCTTGAGCATAGTGGGGAGCCATGGAAGATTCTAGCTGTTGAAGAGGAACTCACATTTCGGCTTTAAGATGATCCCCCTGGGAAAAAAAATGAAGAAGATCCTCCTGGCTGCCCTGTGGGAGAGTAGATAGGAGAGAGGGTCTCAGTCTAGAAGCCAGGGAGGAGCCTGAGGCAGAGATAGGGGCGCAAGGATGAGGTGGGCCAGAGCCGGAGGTGGAAGAGGAGAGAGATAAATAGGGTACCACATGGAGGGGTGATGGGAGACCCCCAAATCCTCATGGAAACCCCAAATGCTAAGGGTGACAGTCACAGAGACCTTGATCAGGTGGACATCTGAGGGACACTGTCTCCTCAGTCTTAACCCCAAAAACTTCTCCATGAGAACCCCAGTTTCCAGGGAATCAAGCACGGAGACCCTAGCTAAGTGTGGGGATCAGAAATATCAGCTTCTTTTTTTTTTTTTTAAAGATTTTATTTATTTATTTGACCCACAGAGATCACAAGCAGGCAGAGAGGAAGGCAGGGAGAGAGGAGGGGAAGCAGGCTCCCTGCTGAGCAGAGAGCCCCATGCGGGGCTCAATCCCAGGATCCTGGGATCATGACCTGAGCCGAAGGCAGAGGCTTTAACCCACTGAGCCACCCAGGCACCCCAGAAATATCAGCTTCTGACCCCCTTCCCAGATTTCCCCCTTCCGATCTCTAAAGTACTCCCTTCTCCTTGCCTGGTAGGAAGAAGGAATGGTTTAGCTTTTGTCTTGTTTTGTCTCCCAGGTTCAAGCAACTCAACTTAGGGGCTGAATAACTATTGAATGAATGCACGAAACAAACCAAAGAGGGTCTCATCCCTCTGGCACCTTCAGACCAAAGAGTGGCCTCCCTGGACCAGCCTCAGTGTGCGAATCCTCCTGGGGGTTCCCATCTTGGGAATGTCCCTCCCTTGCTCCTCATGGTTCTGAAAAGAAAGAAAAACTCCTTCAAATGGTTTTCACGGCCAGCACCAGTGGTCTCAGCATTGGCTGCCCATTGAGATCTCCTGTGGAGATTATTTTAATTTTATTTTTGGAATGATCATACCATAAAAATAACTTTTTTTCTTTTGGTGTACAGTCCAATGAATTCTAACACATGTATCAGTTCATTCTACGCACACACACACCCATTGCAATATCAAGATAAGAACAGTAGCCTCCTCCCCAAACACTTCCTTCTTTTTTTTTTAAAGATTTTATTTATTTATTTGACAGACAGAGGTCACAAGTAGGCAGAGAGGCAGGCAGAGAGAGAGGGGGAAGCAGGCTCCCCGCTGAGCAGAGAGCCCGATGTGGGGCTCCATCCCAAGACCCTAGGATCATGACCAGAGCAGAAGGCAGAGGCTTTAACCAACTGAGCCACCCAGGCACCCCCAAACACCTCCTTTTGCAGCCACACCCTCTCCCGAAGCCCCTGATCTTTTCTAACATTGCTGCGGTTTTGTATTATTGAGAATGTCAAATATAGGCAGCCATACAGTATGTAATCTTCGAGACTGGCTTCTTTCCCTTAACATGATGTCTTTGAGATTATGTAAATTGTTACATTTATCAGTAGTTTGCTCTTTTTGACAGCTGAGTAGTATCCTGTCATGCCAATCAATCTCAGCTTGTTTATCCATTAATCTGTTGTTTCCAGCATCTGGTGAGCTTTTAAAATTCCTGAAGTCTGGGCTTCTACCCCCATGGAATCTGATTTGATTGTTCACAGGCATTAGGAATGTCATTGATTCCCCTGGTGATTAAAATGGTCATCCCAGCTGAGAACTCTGGCCCCCACAGTCTGGCTCCTACACTCCTCTCACTTAGCTCTTATATTTCCCCCAAGCCCACCCTCTTTTACTCCTTGCTGTCCCTTGAACACACCGCACTTCTTCCTGTTCAGGGCCTTTGCACTTGCTGTTCCTTTTCCCTTAAAACTCTCCGCTTTCTGGGGCACCTGGAGGGCTCAGTTGGTTGAGCATCTGACGCTTGATCTCAGCTCAGGTCTTGATCTCAGGGTTGTGAGTTCAGGCCCCTCAGTGGGCTCCAGGCTAGGTGTGGAGCCTACTTAAAAAACAAACAGGGGCACTATAGATAGATCTATATCTTAGATCTGTAGTCTAAGATCCCATAGATGCTGTGGGATCAGAATCTTCTCGGTTCTGATTGGGTCACCCGATGAACCCTAAGTCCATCAGTGGGGCTGGAGAGTTAGATACTCGGAATGGCCGAGTCTGAGTGGCCATTCTGTAGCCCCATGTAGAATGGGCTACATCCAGTGCACGAAGCCTACTTAAAGTGGGCGGATAGGTATTGCTGCTTCCCAAGAGTCAGCATGGGAAAAGGTGAATGGACACTGGGTGATAAAATAATTGGGCTCCTAAGTGGTTCTAATGGTTCCAGGAGAAAATACATAAAAATAACTTAGAAAAAAAAAAATAACTTAGAATAGGGATTGGCATGTGGAGAAAGCTATGAATGTTGTTTGTTGTCCTTATTTCAACTTCTGACCATTCATAGGATAAAGTACAAACACTATTAGATGATCTTGGTTTATCCTCGTCCATCTCACCAGCCTCAATTCCTATCACTCCCTGCCTTAATAATTCTCCAGCATCAATTTTAGGAAAATCTCCTCCCAGTACTCCTGCGATCCTCTGCATCTCAATGCCCTGCACACCTACTCAGCCTCTATTATTGGGGCTCGGTGACCGCTTAACATCAGAGGACACTCCCATTACCACCATCAAGTTTTTTTTTTAATTTCTTTTCAGCATAACAGTATTCATTGTTTTTGCGCCACACCCAGTGCTCCATGCAATACGTGCCCTCCCTATTACCCACCACCTGGTTCCCCCAACCTCCCACCCCCGGCCCCTTCAAAACTCTCAGGTTGTTTTTCAGAGTCCATAGTCTCCATGGTTCATCTCCCCTTCCAATTTCCCTCAACTCCCTTCTCCTCTCCATCTCCCCATGTCCTCCATGTCATTTGTTATGCTCCACAAATAAATGAAACCATATGATAATTGACTCTCTCTGCTTGACTTATTTCACTCAGCATAATCTCTTCCAGTCCCGTCCATGTTACTACAAAAGTTGGGTACCACCATCAAATTTTTATCTCCAGCACAGACCTCTCCGCAGAGCTCCAGATCCCAATATACAAACCACCTCTTTAGAATCTTGGGCTTGATTTGTTCTTCTTAAACGGGGCGCTACCGCCCCCTGGTGGGAGTTTTGGAAACTTTCGCAAACGTTGTCAGTTGCCGCAGAGACTGGAGGGGGCTACAGACTTTTACAGGAGGGGAACCGGTAACGTTAGACCCTGCGTCCGCGCCCTAAACAAACTGAAACCTTCCTTAACGGCGTTTAAAAGACTTATTAATTATCTGAAATTATTAACATATCTACAAATGCATAAAAATGTGCAGTATGGTTTAAAACATACTGACTTTTTCTGAAATGAAACTATAATGCGAATTGAGTGAAAACGATCGTTTTGTTGTTCAGAATGGCACCGAAGATTGTTCACCATACAGGAAAATTTCAATTCCAACTATAATGCCACTTCTGAGATATAATGTAAATTTTTAAGACTTTTTTTTTTTTTTGACAGACAGAGATCACGAGTGGGCAGAGGGGCTGGCGGGGTTGGGAGTGGGGGAGCAGGCTCCCCGCCCAGCAGAGAGCCCAACGCGGGGCTCTATCCCAGGACCCCGGGATCATGACTCAAGCCGAAAGCAGAGGTTTTAACCCACTGAGCCACCTCTATAATGTAAAATTTTAACGGTGTAAAACACACATGAAGAAATGTGCCCAGGGGCGCCTGGGTGCCTCAGTGGGTTAAGCCTCTGCCTTCCGCTCAGGTCATGATCTCAGGGTCCTGGGATCCAGCCCCGCATCCGGCTCTCTGCTCAGTGAGGACACTGTTTCTCCCTCTCTCTCTGCCTGCCTCTCTGCCTACTTGTGACCTCTCTCTCTCTCTGTCAAATAAATAAATAAATAAATAAATGTGCCCATATTACAAATGTTCGGTATGATAAATGTGCAGGAAGTTACACGACCTATTTTAATAGGAAGTTAACGAGCACCCTGGTAAAAGAACATTATTATCCCTCGGAAGCTCTCCTTGCATCACATTCCAATCTCTATTTCTCTCTGCCCCAAAGATGACCACTCCTGACTTCTAATACCACAAATGAGTTTTACCTGGGATCAAGGCCCGCAACCAGCTCCTTGATCAACAAGGGAGCCAGCTTACCCGTCTTCCTCCACCCCTGCTTGTGCCCACTCTCTCTCTCTCACTCTATCTCTCAAATAAATAAATAAAACCTTTTAAAATAAAAAATCAAAAAAGAACTTCCATTTTACTTTCTCATTAACGTATTTTTATTTATTTATTTATTTAACATGGAATACTTCTCAATTTGTGTGTCATCCTTGCGTGGGGACCATACTGTCGTGTCCTTATTGTTCCAGTTTCATTATATATGTTACTCAAGCAAGCACTATTTTAATTTTCTTAAAAGTAAAAGAAAGATTCTATTTTCTTTGAGTTTATTATATGGTTCATTTTCTAGTGTTTTTTTTTTCTTTTTAAAAAAATTTCCCCAAAACACAACAAAATTTTCCCAACATTATTATTATTATTATTTTAAACTTTATTAAGCTTTTTATTTTAATTTCAGTATAGTTAACATATAATGTTATGTTAGTTTCAGATGTACAATATAGTGATTCAATAATTCTGTACATGAGTGAGTGCTCATCATGATGTGTATCTTTTTTTTTTGATAAGTATATCTTTTTAAAAAAAATTTTATTTATTCATTTGAGATAGAATGAGAGTGAGAGAAAGGGAGAGCACAAGCACGGGGAGTAGCCGGCAGAGGGAGAAGCAGACACACTGCCGAGCAGGGAGCAGATGTGGGGCTCCACCCCAGGAGTCTAGGATCATGACCTGATATTAGATTAGAGTAGATTAGATACAGTCTAATCTACAATCCTTGTTTAGTTTTGTCAATTGGTCCCATAATAGCCTTTATGGAAATTATGTGTCACCCTTGGTTGACTCTTCAGTCTCTCTTAATTTGAAACAATCCCTTTTTCTTTTTTTTCTTTTTTCTCTTTTTTTTAAAAAAGATTTTATTTATTTATTTGACAGAGAAAGATCACAAGTAGGCAGGGAGGCAGGCAGAGAGAGAGGAGGAAGCAGGCTCCCTGCTGAGCAAAGAGCCCGATGCAGGGCTCGATCCCAGGACCCCGAGATCATGACCTGAGCCGAAGGCAGCGGCTTAATCCACTGAGCCACCCAGGTGCCCCTCTTTTCTCTTTTTAAAATACTTTTATTTATTTGTTTGAGAGAGAGTGAGAGTGACAGAGATCACAGAAGGAGAGGAAGAAGCAGACTCTCCACTGAGCAGGGAGCCCATGTGGGGCTCCATCCCAGGACCCTGAGATCATGACCTGAGCATAAGACAGATGCTTAACTGACTGAGCCACCCAGGCACCCCTCAACGTTCTTTTTTTTTTTTTTCCCAGTCTTCTTTTGTGTTGCATAACTTTGACATATATGAAGATTACAGGCCAGTTATTTTATTGAATATCCTTCAATTCCTACCTGTCTTCCTCATTATTAGCTTCATATGATGCATTTTACCCCAGAATATCATTGACATTCTGTCATATCAGTATTTCATACCAGGGGGCTTGTAATGCCATTTTATCCCATGACTGGTAATGTTAACGTTGATCATTTGGTTAAGATGGCACGATCATGTTTTCTCAACTATGAAATTATTATTTTTCCCTTACTAACGAGTAAAATAAATGCTTTTTTAGCTCTACTTGAGCTTGAGTGGGATTATCCATTTTTTGTATCCACTGACTAAAGGCCCCCATTCAAACGGATTTTAAAAAGAGGGTAATTCATGGTTGCAACTAACTAAAGCCACCATTCAGATTGGCCTAAGGGGGAACGGAAATTTATGGTCCAGAAGCAGCTCTAACTTCAGGCACAGCTGGATCCAGGAGCTTGCTATAATCAGGAACTTGTCTCATTCACAGTATTTATGGAAATTAAGAGGGACTCGATTCTGGGCAGACAGAAGCAATAGATATTTGCTACATTATTTCAGACAATGGCAAAGAGGAAACAGGAAGTGCATGAAGAGACCCAACCACAGCCTGGAGTTCCTCTGGGGAGACTTACCCAGGCTGTTCAAGTGGTACCCGTCTACCGAGATCCAAGAATACTAGCATATTCTCTTCCCTGGTCACAATGATTGGTTCAGGGATGGGATTAAAACCCAAGCTGGGCTGAGGGAAAAACAGCCCCAGGACTTCCCAGACCTATTGCAAAAGAGGCACTGTGGCTGCTGAGTTTGTAGAATGCCAGCCTAGAGCTGTAAGTGGTCACCTTTCAATGAAGAGTCTACCTGAGGAAGAAATCAATGCAGAGAAAAGCAGAGCCAAGAGACATAGAAGAACAGACCCTTCCTGGCTTTGTTTCAATACGGGATCCAGCAATGCTTGAAGCCAGCATTCCCCTGATGTTGTCAGCTAAATAGCCAATAAACTCACCTTTCCTTCTTAGCCAGAGTGGAAACAGAATGCTGCAGGTGTCTTCTTTGAAAAGGAAAAATACACAATTAGAAAGATTCTACTTTCAAGAATCAAATCATCTTTTAAATTAAAGGGGAATTGTTTGGACCTGTGTATTTGTGTATTCAAGTGCTGTAGTCTAAAAGCTAGTATTTTAGTCTCCACTGGGGAAAAAAAAATAAGATGTTGATGAGCATTTGAACCTACAGTTTTGATAATATGACTAATCAAGTAGAAGTGGAGGCCTAAACGAAGATTATACTTAGTTATACTCTGTTCTCCATGAAAATAGGCAGATTTCTCAGTTTTTCTGCTATTCAATATAAACAATAAGCATTCTCTTGCTGGGCTGCTTAATTATTGAGGCTGTTTTATAAATCACCTTTACTGAAGTATAATTTATATACCATAAAATCCACCCATCATAAGTGTACAGTTCAATGAGCTTTGACACATCTTTTTTTAAAAGATTTTATTTATTTATTTGACAGACAGAGATCACAAATAGGCAGAGAGGCAGGCAGAGAGAGAGGAGGAAGCCGGGCCCCTGTTGAGCAGAGAGCCCAATGTGATGCGGGGCTCAATCCCAGGACCCTGAGATCATGACCTGAGCCAAAGGCAGAGGCTTTAACCCACTGAGCCACCCAGGCACCCCAGCTTCACCTATGAAACCACAACCATAATCATGATGTAGAACATTTCCTTCACCCCTCAAAAGTTCTGTTGTGCCCTTTTGCAGTCAATTCCCTTCTCATGGCCCCAGGCAACCACTGATCTTCTCTGTCACCTTAAATTAGCTTTGCCTGCTTTAGAATTTCTATAAAATGAAATCATACAATACACATTCTTTTGTGTCTAGCTTGTTTATTGTCTTTTTCTGTAGAGTCTATTTATGTTTACATGTGTGTCATAGTTTATACATCATATTTTAGATACCTGTGGAAAATAACAAGACAAGCAAGATATAACAATGGCTCACAAATTCCACTTACTATTAGCTATCTCAGGTGTAGTGTAACTCAAAATGAACTATTTTTAATATATCTTTTCCAAGTTCTGAAAATTGGACTATTAAAAAGTATAAAGACCCTGGAATAGCTTTTCATTATTGAGATGTCTTTTATAATTCACTTGTTTCCCATTGGAGAAGTTTAGTTTCTAAAGTCAGTTCCCAGAGCTGGCTTATTTATACGAGCCTGTTGACACCAGCTTGAATCATCTGCTGTCACTTATACACACCTCTCCTGAAAATAGTCCCGTCCCTTTGTGTCTTGTGGAGCTTGGAGTAAAAAGGACCATTGGAATATTGTGTCCTGCAGGTGTAGGAAAGGGATGCTGAGAAGGCTCTCACACCAGATGTCCCCTCAGCTCAAAGGGGAGAGAATCACGTTCCATAGGGTCCAAGTCTCCTGCCACCCGATCATAGATTCCTCTTGAGTCCTCATATGTCTCCCCAAGCCAGCAGGGGTCGCAGGGGCCCTGGCAAACAAAGGTGGAGTTGGAACCATAGAAAGATGCCCTATGGGTCATCATTACAGCTCTGCGAGGGATACACACTCCTACTCAACTTCCCAGAAAAAAAAAGCTTTAGTTTCTAATTATGGGGGGATCCAACAAATACAAAGAGGAGAGCGATTATAGTGAGCCTCCATCATGAACCTCCTGTGCCCATCACCTAACCTCAAGAATACTGACCGTTGGTTGATCTTGGTTTATCAATATCTCCATCTTTTCTCCATCTCCTAACCTCACTAACTAGTTATTTTTAAGAAAGTCTAAGATATCTCATGATTTCTGTCAGAAAAATAATTTAAATGTCAGAAATATGAAACTTTTAAAAATGCATGATTTAGGGAATTGGAGTGGAATGTGAGTCAGGATTCTGTTCATCCTATAAATGTCAAAATTTGCATCAAAATAAAAGGCAATAAAGACAATGTAGAGTGGTCCTTACTGGAGATGTGCTTTGTCCTAGGATTGGGAGGAAAGAGTTGTTTTACCTCAGCAAACTTTAGAGCTGATTTGCCCTTGGGCCAAATACAGCCTGCTGCTTGTTTTCATACCGCCTGGGGCTAAGAATGGTTTTTCATATTTTAACTGATGGCAAAATATCAAATGAAGAATATTTATGACACATGAAAATTATATGAAGTTTAAATTTCAGTGTCTAAAAATAAAGTTTTCTTGGAACTTAGCCACACTTTTTCATTTATGTATTGTCTGTGGCTGCTTTTACATGACAGCAGCTGAGCTGAGTAGTTTCAAAGAGGACAGCATGTCCTGCGATGCCCAAAGGATTTACTCTCTGGACCTTTACAGAGAAAGTGTGCAGACTGCATCTCTCTGCTTCAGAGGGCACGTGTGGTTCAGCACCACGGACAGCATTGTAATGCACATTTTTTTCCACGCTTGTGAGAACAGTGCCCCATCTGGGACAGAGCTACAGAGGGAAATCCTTGGCCCAGAGGTCCCAAAGCATCAGCCAAGGCCACACAGAAAGTCAAGCGTTCTGTGCCACCCCCCTTACAGTAGGTGGTGGTAGTTGATAGACAAAGGGTCCATTGTTCTTGCCTTGCCCAGTCACCATCCTCACTTCCCTCGGACTTTCTGTTCCTCTCTTACTCAGTCCAGTGGATGGCCCCTACTCTCTGATGCCATGGCTGGACAGTCTGATTAGCATAGTCTTTCCCCTGCCTCAGTCGTCCAGCAATAAATATGTGACCAAAGCTAGACTAATAGAGTGTGAGCTCTGGAACTTTAGAGCTATTGGAAAAGAGACACTCTCTTGCTCTGAAGGTTACCAGTCTAACAGGATACAAACCTGCATTTTCTAAGGACATCTCTAGGGAGGAAACTCTGGGTCCACCTGGGTACAGCCTTGAGTCTATTTTGTTCCTTGACTTTTCAATTGAGTGGGCTAAAGACGTATTTCTCTATATCTGTCTGCTTAACCAGTGTAGTGGAGAAGGCTAATTATCCAGCAAAATGCATAGCTTCCTTCTTCCATGGTAATAGAAGTTTGGTGAGGCATACAGCTGCCAAGCTGGACTATATTTCTTAGTCTCCTTTACAGTTAGGTGACCATTTGACTGTGTTTTCATCAGGGAAGGAGTAGAGTGTACCATGTCTGGGCCTGGGCCATAAGCCAGGGTTGTACCTTCATCACACTCTCTTTTTCCCTCTCCCACCAGTTGAAACCCACAGTGAACTAGCCTATCTATGCAAACTTGAACAATGCACTAGAGGGTGGCAGAGGAACGCAGTGGAAAGAACTTGAGCTCTGGAATAACATTGTGCAACAGGGTCACTCACCTGCTATGTGAGAAGGAAATAGGATTGTAGCCAGGCCTTTGTGTTATGGCATCTAGCTTACCCTTAACTAATACGAACAGTAGGAGGTGGGTTTCTGCCACTAGCCAGGAAAGACTTCTGCTGCTACAAATCACCTCACCATTGGTACTTCATCGTAGAGGGGTCCCCAGGCTCCAGTTGGGGCATACAGTCTTTCGACCTCATCATACAGGTGTCCAGGAAAAGCCATATCTTCCTCTTCAAGATGTGTGAAACCTGGAGTTGGAAGGGATGATCAGGGTACCTGTCCAGATGTCAGGGGTATATATGAGCAGAGGAAGCTCTGATATGGTCATGACTCACCTCGGGGATAAGACACCTCCTCCAGTGTTGGTGGTAGCTGGGGGCTGAAGTTCTTCATGGAGTGGTAATATGGTTCTACATCCATTGTGCTAACCTGTCAACAGCCCGTCCCCCCCCCCCAAAAAAAAACCAGGTAAAATCTTTTCTATCCTCTGGCTCCATAATCCAATGTTTACCCTGAAGTTAATAACAGAATGTTAGTCTGCAGTTCCCTGTCAGCAGAACTTTTGAGAATATCCCCACTCACCGTGGAGCTTCGAGTGTCCCTGTCTCCAGTCCACTGGCTGTCCTCATATTCATTCTTGACTCGGTCCTCCTCCGACCTTCCAGGACAGAGATATGGAGGGCAGCTGGGTGTTGACTCTGACACCTCTCATCCCCAAACCTCCTTTCTCAGAGCCTTTCTTTTTTTTTTTTTTTTAAGATTTTGTTTATTTATTTGACAGACAGAGATCACAAGTAGGCAGAGAGGAAGGCAGAGAGAGAGAGAGAGGAGGAAGCAGGCTGTCCACAGAGCAGAGAGCCCGATGCGGGGCTCGATCCCAGAACCCTGGGATCATGACCTGAGCCGAAGGCAGAGGCTTTAACCCACTGAGCCACCAGGCGTCCCCCTCAGAGCCTTTCTTATGGAAAAATATTCCTACTTACCCTGCCTCTGTCTTCTCTGAGATGCCTGAGGAAAGTAGGGGGAAAGGGATCAGAGACACCCCTCCTCTGGCCAAACACGCCCTGGGAGACTAATACGGAGCAGCCCCAGGTCTCTCTGTCACCGTTGGGCCAATATCCCTGTGGGGGAAGAATGGTCTCTCCTCACCTTCAGCAAGACGCCTCAGTCTCCGCTGCCAGAGGAATCCCCCAACACAGGAGATGTTAGAAAGCAGCAAAAGACCCCCAACAGCAAACAGCACAGGCATCAGGGGCAGTCCTGAGGGTCCTGGGGGAAGAATGTATCTCTCAGTGAATGCAAAACAATTGGCTCTAGGCCCCAGGCAGCATTCTCTGAGAAAGCCCAATTCTGACTAAGCAAAGCCCTTCTTCATAGATCAAGGAAGGACATGGGCAGAGATTTCCAGGTCCACTCCTTCTTGCCACCTCAGGGCAGGTGGCTTCTTTCAAAAGTCAAACCACTAACAGTGGTTCCTACCTTTGAGTGAGCCCTGTGTGTAGACTGAGATGGGAGCTCCAGCTGGGCATTCAAGACCTCTTCCCATGTGTTCAGCCTTGCTCATCAACCCATAGACCCTGGTATTGGACCCCTCAGCCACACAAACTAACCAGTGGAGTTGTTTCCAGAATCACTGAGCCAAAGCCACACCCCTAAACCTTGGAAGAGTCAAATGTCTGTCCTTAAATGCCCTGTATTCTCACCTGATTTTCTTCTCAAATGACTTCCCCTTTGCACAAACTTCCATTCAAGGTAATATTGGAGTCCTCTGCCATATCCCTAAGGACAAGACTAAATCCTTCTCAGCAGACATCTGCTCAGCATCCATCTCCCCATCTTCCACTAACAGCACTCATTTTCCTTTGAAGAAATAACCCCTTCCTCACTCTTGAGCTGTATATTCCCACAGATCTCCATGGAGGACACGTGGACCTCACTGGCTACTAAGAGCACCCATTCCTCTTTCCACAGTGATCAGTTCAGACCCATCCAGCATTTGGCCCAACATAGATTTTTGCCAGAACATTTAGGACACTTCTTTGCTGGCTGCTGAGAAGTGGAACAAAGTTGGAGGTATGTGGAGCGGCGTAGGTACTTCTTTGCCCTCTTGATGAAAGAATCTGAGAAGGAAGCCATTGGCGATGAAGGTAAAGTTGAGAGAGAGTGAGAAATAGGTCCTTCGTGAAAATCATGAGCACCTATTGGAGTTTTCAACCTCACAAGCCAAGCAATTCTTTTTATTGTGCACAAAAGCTGAATTTCTGTCACTTGGAACCTTCTTCTCAGGCTTTGAAGGGGGATTGTTAGCAAAATGGTTGTAATTCTTTCCCTGTAACTACACTCTTTTTTTTAAAGATTTTTATTTACTTATTTGACAGACAGAGATCACAAGTAGGCAGAGAGGCAGGCAGAGAGAGAGATGGGAAGCAGGCTCCCTGGCGAGCAGAGAGCCCAACGTGGGGCTTGATCCCAGGACCCCAGGATCACGACCTGAGCCAAAGGCAGAGGCTTTGAGCCACCGAGGGGGCCCATGTAACTACACTCTTGAGTAGTCCCCTTCCACACTGAGTCTGAGTTGAGACATGTCACTTGTTTCAGCCCGTAAGACAATATCAAATGTGACAGAATCAGGAGCTCGAAAGTGTTTGCCCAGTCCTGCTGCTCTTGGGATTCCTGTGACCACCTCATGTGAACAAGTCACGGAGAGATATGTGACCCAAATATTTCCATTGTCCCAACCAAGAACCAGATTGTTAGATATGTGAGGAGGAGGCCATCCTAGATCAACTGGTCCTAGCCGAGCCTCCTGCTACCTCTATCCCAGACCAGAACTGTTCAGCCACTCATAGAATCAAGAGAAACTACGGTTGTTATGATAAGTTTCAAGAGAAACTATGGTTGTTATGATAAGTGTTTTATTTTGCATCAAAAGCCAAATGATACAGGAGCACCTGGGTGGTGCAGTCAGTTAAGCATCTGACTCTTGGTTTCAGCTCACGATCTCAGGGTCGTGAGATCGAGTACCGCTTGGGGCTCCATGAGTGCCCATGTCCAGGCCTGTCTCAGCCCTGTGTGGGGTTCTGCCTCGGGCCCCCACCTCTGGTTCCATGCTTAGTGGGGAATCTGCTTAAGATTCTCTGATTTTCCCTCTCCCTGCTTGCTCTCTCTCTCTGTAATATAAATAAATTAATCTCTCTCTCTCTCTCTTTAAGTCAACTGATACAGCTCTACACAGGGCATAGAATCAGCTAATTCTTTCAGAATTAAACTGAATTAGGCAGAGAGAAACTGTGTCACATCCAGAAAGAGAAAGAACTTAGGATGTGTATAAGGGACAGAGCTAAGTCTTAAGCAGCTGTGGCCACATACAGAGAGAGGGATATTCAAGGGATTGAAAACTTACCTTCAGGCTGCTCTGTCGGCAGCTGGTAGTCAGGCTCTCCAGAAGGCTTGTCTAGACCTGCGGGGGTGGATATAGTGATTGTGAATTAACACCAAGAATCTGGGTAAGCCTTAAATATTTCAGAGTTTCCTATTAAGCTTTTCAACCCATTTTGAGGTACTGATTTCTGGCTTCTTAGGAATACTTCAGAGACCTGCAAATTGCTGAATAATGGCAATACTATTAATAGCCATCCTAATGCCAATAATAATAACGATGATGAAGATGATGATTGTTGTTGATGAGTGCTTTATGGTATGGAAGATCATTTTAACCCAAATTATCAATGTTGGAGGGTTGACCAAAAAAGACACTGGGCCCTCAGAATGTCTTAATTGAGGTATTAGTTCTAGAGCAAGCAAATGAGCGTGCTTTATGCTTTAGTACTTAGAGGGAAGACGGTAATGGAGGAAAGAAAGAGGAGGAATGGGAGAAGTTCCTTACTTCCATTAGGAAGAAGGCTGCTCTGTCAGGAAGGGAAAGACAGAAAGAGGGAGCTTTAATGGGGCAAAGTAAACAGAAGTTGAGCAGAGGGCATTTTTCTAAATCAGTGTTTATATACACTTATTTTATACAGGTCCCCATTCTAAGCACTGTAGATAGATTAATTTATTTAATCCTCACAACTGACTGAGAGAGACCTTACTTTCAGTAACAGGTACAGATATCTGAGATACCTTATTTTTAGACACCGAGGCTCGAAAATGTTAAGTAACTTGCCCAGGGTCTCACGACTAGGAAGCGACAGGGCTGGGACATGAATCCCGGCTTACCTAAACCAGTCTCTGTGTGATGAGCCACTCAAACGTTCTCATTAGTCATATGAAGGAATTTGTCCCTTTCATCAAAGTTGCTGAATTTATTGGCATCAAGTTGCCCGTAATATTCCCTAACTTCCCCTTAATGCCTGTAGGGTTAGTAGTAATGCCCTCTGTCGTTCCTGATACGGGCATAGTTGTGTCTTCTCTCTTTTTCCCCTTGATTTGCTTTATAAAGGTTATTTGACATTTTCAAAGCAACAGCTTTTGTTCTCATTGATTTTTCTCTATGGTTTTTCTGTTTTCTAGTTCATTGATTTTTGTTCTTTATTATTTCCTCCCTTCTGTTTACTTTGCGTTTAATTTGCTCTTCTTCTTTAAATTTCTTAAGATGGAAATTAAGCATCAGTCTGAAACCTTTTTAAAAATCTAAACGAGCACTTAATTTTATAAATGTTCTGCTCACACTGCTTTAGCTGCACCCCATAATTTCCATGTTTTCCTTCCACTGAATACAAATGTTTTTCTAATTTCCCTTCGTCATTAACCACGTTCAGACAGAATCGTTTAGTGGCTAAAAACTGGTTCCTGGAGTTCATCCGCCTGAGTTGCAGTCTCATCTCTACCTCCTTCTAGCTGTGTGAGCCTCAGCACTTTGCTTAGCCTTTTTGGTCTTCAGTGCCTTCATCTGTAAAAAGGGAATAGTATCTACATCCCTGTATTACCTCATAAGTCCCCTGAGGAGCTCTGCAACCTGCTCAAGATTGTCCCTTCCCACCTGGGGTTGTGATAGTGATCTGGGACCCCTTGTCAGTTACTCCGCTGTCCCCTAGGGCATTGCTGGCCAGCAGCCAGACTCTGTATCGTGTAGAGGGCTGCAGTCCAGTCAGGGTGAAGGTGGTGGCCTCTGGTGGTAGGACATCCACGTAGAGGAACCCTGAAGTCTCCAGTGCCTCATATCTGCATGAAAAGGAGAGTAGTCATTCGGGGAGGTGCCCCAGCCCTGCTGGCTGCCATCTCTTCCCGCTCTGATGGGGACCCACCTGATCTGGAACCTCTGTGGCAAACCCCCATCAAAGCCAGGTTTCCATTCCAACCCCACTGAATACGGGGTCATGCTCACAACCTTTAATCCTGTTGGGGGATCTGGGCGGCCTTTGAGGAAAAGGACGAGGGGAGCAGTCAGAGGCTACAAAAGGAGATTCCTTCCAGGTTTTTCTAAGAATGATTTTAAATATATAGCCAATTCTTTGAATTAGTGGTGGTTATGTTCTACAAAGTTGCTATTAACACTGAATTACAGAACATCAAATCATTACTTCTGGGGGAAATGCAGTTAGGTTCCTGTGAACCTCCTGTCACAACATTTTCATCAACCAATCAATACATGACCTTGTTTTTTTGTGTTTCTGTCTAAGACACCTTATTTAATGTATCTTACTGATTCATTAACATTGAACTCACTGCCAAACAGTGTTATAATTCGTGTTTGAATGAAGCTTATCCAACAGAAGTGTTTTTTCCCTATCCTTAGGAACTCCAGACAGCACATCAGCACTATGGCTAAGGCCCACTTTAAATAGCAAAATCACTAACAAAAAGCACAAAAATGCAAAAAAATGTGGGACTAAATAGGCTACAAAGAGGACATTTCCTTATAGTGTAAAAGCTGGAACAAGAAAGCAGAGTGTCACCCGTTCTAACCCAACCGAAAATGCGTTCATTGCGTGACTCAATTTTTTTTATCTGCTCTGTACATATTCCCGAATGACCAAGAAAGCAGCATGAGTATCAATTTGGGGGTTACAAATAAACTTTAGCATGTAGGCAAATTTGCAAATAGACTTGACAAATATCAGCACTGGCTGTATATGACATATATTCCTTGTGTGGATTTTTTGGTGCCTATGTCACATTCATTCCTTGTTTCTTCTGGTTGCAGAACCCAGAGTATCCTTTGGAAAACCACTTGTCCACATTCTCAGGCCAGGTACTTCTGATGGAAATGACCCCACTCCTTGTAGGAGAGATACATGACTGAGCCAAGCCAACCAGGCTGTCGCCTTCCCTGACCACAGGGTTGATTCAGGGGTGGGATGGGACCTGAGTAGAGCCAATAAATCTTAAGTCTAATAATTTCATTCCACTGTTAGGAAGAGAAAAAAATTTCATTTCCCCTGGGAAGTCTAACAGCCTCTATGAAAATCCTTAGAATAAAGCCAACACAGAAAAGCAGACCTAAGAGTCAGATAGTTCTTGATGATAGCTGAACCTAAATCCAGCAACTCCTGACAACCTACTTTTTGATTACTTGGGCCAATAATTCCCCCCACTTCTTTTCCTTGTTGTGGGGTTCCCTGAAAGATCCAGTCTCCACTAGTATTTTCAAGGCAGGCTGAAACTCCATCTCCGTTCATAAACACTTCTCAGGTTTGGGGAACACTGCCTTTCTGGACCAACCAGAGACTTGCAGATTGACCCAGGGAGCATCTGCCCGACACCCTCACAGCCCACTCCCACCATACTGATGCTGACGAGTTGAATGTTGGTGCGATCTGAGCCAAGGGTGTTGGTGGCTGTGCAAGTGAAGAGGGCATAGTCCTGGGCTGCAGACACATTGGCAATGGTCAGGAGACTGCTGTGGACGCCACCCTGGTGGTATGTGTGCTCTGTGTACCTGGGTGGGGGGAAGTGGGGCAGAGATTCAGGAAAGGTAACTGGGGTTGGGGGACCAAAGTTAGGACTAGTGTGCTCCCTGGCTAGGCCTTGACTCACCTGGGATCCTGGAGATCCAGAGGGACTCCATTTTTGGTCCAAGTGAAGATGATGTTGGGGACACCTCGGGCACGACAGTGGAGGGTGGCAGAACTGGTGCTGTCTCCAGCTGCAGCCACCTTAGTTAGGGGAGTGGGGTGCTCCACCTGGGGGGGAACTAGAAGGGGTTGTTGGCCAAATGAGGTATGTGGAAGGATATGAGAGATGTGAGCTTAGTGGAGGCCTTAAAATCAGAGTTTGGGTGTTACTCACATCTAACAACAAGTCGGACCAGTCCTCGGGCTGGAGGGGCCACTCCATTGTCCACAATGCACTGGTAAGCACCAGCCTGGGCCAGTTTGGCATGGTGAATTCGAAGACGCCCTGTGGCTCCTTTTGACATTTTCTCCATGTCATCCAGGCTCTGGTCCTCCTCCTCTTCTCCCTTGAGGCACAAGATACAGGAGATGCCCCCCCAAGTCTGGCCCCAGCCTCATTCTCCCCCAAACTGGGTCCATCCTTATTCTCCCAGACACAATCGTCCTCCACAGATCTAGCAAAGAAAACATTCCCCCATCTATCCATATCCATCTATCCACGCATCTGATCATTCATTCATGGGCCCATTCATTCATCCACCAATCGAGAAAACTATTCACCCATTCATTTACCCAATCATTCATGCTCAGAATGATCTATCTACCCATCCACCATCTATTTAACCATCCATCTCTGCATCGATTTATTCATTTATCTATCTATTCATCTACTTCTCCTTCATCCTTTTGTGCATTCACCCATTCATTTATCTTCCTTCTGCCCTCCACCTATCCACCCTTCCATCTCTCTACCCATTAACCCCTTCTATTTACTCATACATGCACATACCCATAAGTACATGCAAATGTTCATCAGTTCATCTAACTACTACTGTTTATTCATCTCTCCATTGACCCATGCATCCATCCATCCAACTGCCTATCCATCCATCCATCCATCCATCCATCCATCCATCCATCATACTTCCACAGACATCTTTCCACTGATGGTGTATTTTTTAAAAGATTTTATTTATTTATTTGACAGAGAGAGAGATCACAAGTAGGCAGAGAGGCAGGCAGAGAGAGAGGGGGAAGCAGGCTCCTCACTGAGCAGAGAGCCCAATGCAGGGCTCGATCCCAAGACCCTGAGATCATGACCCGAGCCAAAGGCAGAGGCTCAACCCACTGAGCCATCCAGGTGCCCTACTAATGGTGTATTTATCTATCCATGTACCCTCTAATCTAGTCAATTTATATATTCATTTCTCTCATTCAACTATTTAGTCACTCATCTATTCATCATTTATCCATTCACTTGTCTGTTTGTCCATATGTTCTTCCCTCCATTTATACACCATCTACCTACCTATCCATCCACCTGCCCACCCATGCATTTGTTTACCTACCCACTCATGTACCCATCCATCTGCCATTCAACGGTTAGTCTTCAGAGGATGTCCCAACAAATATATCATTATATAGGATCATACAGTTGTGATCCTTCCCCCCAAGGAGCTCACAGTCAAGAAACCACATCCACCAGCCTCCACCTCCATTGACCAAAGGTCAGATCCTTACCAGCCTCTCCCAGCTGAACATCTCTGGAAGGATGGGATTGGCATCAACGGTGCAGACTATGTCCACAGAACCCCCAATATTCACCTCAGTTGGGTCCTGGAGAGCTCGGATAGTGGGAGCATCTGGAGAGGCAAGGGGTTGGGGAAGGCACTTATGCCATACAGATGATGGTGGGAGAAGCCCCCAGGTGGGAGAGGTGTCTTAGAGATGCTCAGAAAAGTCACAGGTATGCAGTCTGCCCTTTATGAAGAGCACTTGGAGTAAAGCTCTCAGGGTTAGTGAGGCATTCCCCCACCCTCTACCGTACTGCACCTCTGTGGTGACAAGAGGAGGTCTGGTGGACTTCCTGGATCTTCCACAGTGGGTTTGGCTTCCTTCCTTTTTTTTTTTTAAAGATTTTATTTATTTATTTGACAGAGATCACAAGTAGGCAGAGGGGCAGGCAGAGAGAGAGAGAGGGGTAAGTAGGCTCCCCGCTGAACAGAGAGCCTGATGTGGGGCTGGATCCCAGGACCCTGAGATCATGACCTGAGCTGAAGGCAGAGGCTTAACCCCCTGAGCCACCCAGGTGCCCCCCCTTTTTTTGAGAGAGAGAGGGAGAGAGTTCCTGCATACACAGAGCTCATGTGTGCAGAGGGAGAGGGAGAGAGAATCTGAAGTCTTAAGCAGGCTCCACCTTGAGCACAGAGGAGCCAGGGCTCAATCTCAGGACCCTGAGATCATGATCTGAGCTGAAATCAAAAGTCAGATGCCTGGCTGACTGACCCGCCCAGGCACCCCAGGGCTTCCTGATGAGACTGAGTCCCATGTAGGTGGCCCCCGTCTGAGCAGATTCCACATAGGGTCTCTCTAGTAGGCAGGGTTCCCAAAGTGGAAATGACTCCATTACAGTGGAGGCTCTCAAATTGAGAGGCTTTAGGATGAGTGGACATCCCTAGGTAGGCAGAGCTTCCACAAGACGAGATTCCACATTGGGCAAGAGTCCCTGAGTGGGTGTGGTTAGCAGGGGGGCGGGGTTCCCAGAACTCCCTAGTTTCCTAGGGTGATGATGGAGCCTCACAGTGTACATCCAGCCGCACTAGAGTTTCAGCGGTGCCTTCCGAGTTCTGGCAATGCAGCTGATAGAGGCCGTCGTCAGCGCGGGTCACATTCCATAGTTGCAGGGCTCCACCAGACAGGATGCGATGCCGCGGGCCGCCAGCTGGGGGAGGTCAGTGTGAGGAGCCTGACTCTCCCGTGTGGGAGACCTGCACCCCTTTCTGTGGCCTCTCCACGCACCTGGGCTGAGGCGGTAGCCCCGGAAGGTCCAGTTGAAGGTCTCAGGGGCAGGGTTGGCAGACACAGACACCGGCAGCAGTGCCTCGCCCTGCTCCACCGCGGTCACCACAAACACTTGCTCTCCCAGGAACTCTGGAGGGTCTGTGGGAAGGGCGCCACCGGGAGTCAAGATTGTTGTCAAGGTTGGGGCCTGGGATGGATTTGAGATCAGGTATAAGGGTTAAAGTTGGAGTCATGACTAGATTGAAGATTGTGAACAAGGTACTCAGAGCTGAGCTCAGCTATTAGGTTCAGGATAGAGGTTAGGATCTAGCTTAGGAAGAAAGTAAAGGCTGCAGTCAGGTTAAAAGATGGAGAGAACGCCTCCAGAGCAAGATGGCTAAGGAGCAGGAGACCGAAATATCAGACCTCAGGAGTTCAGCTACATAGTTATCAAACCATTCTGAACACCTACAAACTCAACAGGAGATAGAAGAGAGGAAGAGCAGCAATTCTAGGAACAGAAAACCAACCGCTTTCCAGAAGGTAGGACATGCGGAGAAGCGAATCCAAAATTATATACAGGAAGATAGACCTGGGGTGGGGGCGGGGGAGGGCCAGGTCCTGGCAAGTGGTGGAGCGGCAGAGCATAAAATTGGAATAAATAAAATCTTTAAAAAAAAAGAAAAGAAAAGAAATAAACAAGAAAGTTCTCAAATACACAACCTAACCCTACCCCTAAAGGAGCTGGAGAAAGAACAGCAAAGAAAACCTAAACCCATCAGGAGATGAGAAGTAATAAGGATCAGAGCAGAAATCAATGGAATAGAAACCAAAAGAAAAGTAGAACAAATCAATGAAACTAAGAGCTGGTTCTCTGAAAGAATTAATGAGATTGATAAAGCCCTGGCCAGACTTATCAAAAAGAAAAGAGAAAGGACCCAAATTAATAAAATCATGAATGAAAGAGGAGAGATCACAACTAACACCAAAGAAATACAAACAATTATAAGAACATATTATAAACATATTACTATACACCAGCAAATTTGACAATCTGGAAGAAATGGATGCATTCCTAGAGACCTATATGCTACCAAAACTGAACCAGGAAGAAATAGAAAACCTGAACAGACCCATAACCAGTAAGAAGATTGAAGCAGTCATCAAAAATCTCCCAAAAAGCAAGATCCCAGGGCCAGATGGCTTCCCAGAGGAATTCTATCAAACATTGATTTTTTTTTTTAGATTTTATTTATTTATTTGACAGAGATCACAAGTAGGCAGAGAAGCAGGCAGAGGGAGAGGAGGAAGCAGGCTCCCCGCCGAGCAGAAAGCCCAAGGCGGGGCTCGATCCCAGGACCCTGGGATCATGACCTGAGCTGAAGGCAGAGGCTTTAACCCACTGAGCCACCCAGGCGCCCCTCTACCAAACAGTTAAAGAAGAATTAGTACCTATTCTTCTGAAACTGTTCCAAAAAATAGAAATGGAAGGAAAACTTCCAAACTCATTTTATGAGGCCAGCATTACCTTAATCCCAAAACCAGACAAAGACCCCATCATAAATGAGAATTACAGACCAATATCCTTGATGAACATGGATGCAAAAATTCTCACCAAAATATAGCCAATGGGATCTAATAGAACATTAAAAGGATTATTCACCACGACCAAGTGGGATTTATTCCTGGGCTGCAAGGTTGGTTCAACATCTGCAAATCAATCAATGTGATACAATACATCAATAAAAGAAAGAACAATAACCATATGATACTCTCAATAGATGCTGAAAAAGTGTTTAACAAAATTCTTGATCAAAACTCTTCACAGTGTAGGCATAGAAGGTACATATCACAATATCATCAAAGCCATCTATGAAAAACCCACAACAAATATGATTCTCAATGGAGAAAAACTGAGAGTTTTTCCCCTAAGGTCAGGAATATGGCAGGGATGTCCACTATCACCACTGCTATTCAATATAGTACTAGAAGTCCTAGCCTCAGCAATCAGACAACAAAAAGAAATAAAAGGCAACTGAGTTGGCAAAGAAGAAGTCAAACTCTCACTTTTTGCAGATGATATGATACTTTATGTGGAAAACCCAAAGACTCCACTCCAAAACTACTAGAACTCATATAGGATTTCAGTAAAGTGTCAGGATATGAAATCAATGCACGGAAATCAGTTGCATTTCTATACACCAACAGCAACACAGAAGAAAGAGAAATTAAGCAGTCCATCCCATTTACAATTGCACCCAAAACCATAAAATACCTAAGTATAAACCTAATCAAAGAGGCAAAGAATCTGTACTCAGAAAACTATAAAGTACTCATGGAAGAAATTGAGGAAGACACAAAGAAATGGAAAAACATTCCATGCTCATGGATTGGAAGAACAAATATTGTGAAAATGTCTACGTTACCTAAAGCAATCTACACATTTAATGAATCCCTATCAAAATACCATCAATTTTTTTCAAAGAAATGAAACAAATAATCCTAAAATTTATGTGGAACCAGAAAAGCTCCCAAATAGCCATAGGAATGTTGAAAAAGAAAACCAAAGGTGGTAGCATCACAATTCCAGACTTCAAGTTCTATTACAAAGCTGTCATCATCAAGACAGTATGGTACTAGCAAAAAAACAGACACATAGATCAATGGAACAGAATAGAGAGCCCAGAAAGGGACCCTCAACTCTATGGTCAACTAATCCTCAACAAAGCAGGAAAGAATGTCCAATGGAAAAAAAGTCGCTTCAATGAATGGTGCTGGGAATATTGGACAGCCACATGCAGAGAATAAAACTGGACCATTTCCTTATACTGCACACACAAAAATAGACTCCAAATAGATGAAAGTCCTCAATGTGAGATAGGAATCCATCAAAATCCTTGAGGAGAACACAGGTAGAAACCTCTTCAACCTCAGCCTCAGCAACTTCTTCCTAGAAACATCACCAAAGGCAAGGGAAACGAGGACAAAAATGAACTATTGAGACTTCATCAAGATAAAAAGCTTTTGCACAGCAAAGGAAACAGTCAACAAAACCAAAGGACAACTGAAAGAATGGGAGAAGATATTCACAAATGACATATCAGAAAAGGGGCTAGTATCCAAAATCTATAAAGAACTTATCAAACTCAACACCCAAAGAACAAATAATCCAATCAAGAAATGGGCAGAAGACATGAACAGTAGAAGACATGAACATGAATTTTGGCAAAGAAGACATCCAAAAGGCCAACAGACACAAGAAAAATTGCTCAACATCACTCGGCATCAAGGAAATACAAATCAAAACCACAATAAGTTACCACCTCACACCGGTCAGAATGGCTAATATTAACAAGTCAGGAAATGGAGACACCTGGATGGCTCAGTGGGTTAAGCCGCTGCCTTTGGCTCAGGTCATGATCTCAGGGTCATGGGATCGAGTCCCGCATCAGGCTCTCTGCTCAGCAGGGAGCCTGCTTCCCTCTCTTTCTCTCTGCCTGCCTCTCTGCCTACTTGTGATCTCTCTCTGTCAAATAAATAAATAATAAAATCTTAAAAAAAAAAAGTCAGGAAATGACAGATCTTGGCAAGGATGCAGAAAAAGGGGAACCCTTCTAGACTTGGTGGGAATGCAAGCTCGTGCAGCCACTCTGGAAAACAGTATGGAGATTCCTCAAAAAAGTTAAAACTAGAGCTATCCTATGACCCAGCAATCACCCTACTGGGTATTTACCCTAAAGATACAAATGTAGTGATCCGAAGGGGTACATGCACCTGAATGTTTATAGCAGCAATGTCCACAATAGCCAAACTATGGAAAGAACTTAGATGTCCACCAACAGATGAATGGATAAAGAAGATGCGGTAATATACATACAATGGAATACTATGCAGCCATCAAAAGGAACAAAATCTTGCCATTTGCAACGATGTGGATGGAACTAGAGGATATTATGTTAAGTGAAATAAATCAATCAGAAAAAGACAATTATCCTATGATCTCACTGATATGAGGAATTTGAGAGGCAGGAAGGAGGGTCATGAGGGGTAGGGAGGGGAAAAAATGAAACAAGATGAGCTCGGGAGGGAGACAAACCATAAGACTTAACCTCATGAAACAAACTGAGGGTTGCTGGGGGTGTGGAGAGGTAGGGATAGGGTGGCTGGGTTATGGACACTGGGGAAGGTATGTGCTATAGTGAGTGCTGTGAAATGTGTAAGCCTGATGATCCACAGACCTGTACCCCTGGGGCAAATAATACATTACACGTTATTTTTTTTAAATGCCAAAAAAAAAAAAAAAAGTTGGAGAGAAGTTCAGGAGGGTTCACAGCAGGGGTTAGAATAGAAGACAAAGCAAAATAGAGGTTGAGCAGGATAGGAATTGGTGTAGACCAGGGCCCATGATAAGGATCAGGAAAGTTTCAGGCTTTAGAATGGAGATAAAGGACTGTGTCAAGGTGAAGACCCAAGTAGTATAAGGTCGGGAGGGAATCAAGAGGGGTTCTACATACACAACACGTTGAGGCGGTAGAAGGCACTCATGGTTTCCCGTAGTTCAGGGCTGTGGGCTTGGCAAGTTACTCGGTGGCCGTGGTCTTGGGATGACATTCTCAGAAGGACACTCCTAGCTGCTGCAGAGCCTTTGAATGGGGCACTACGGGGTGCTGTGGCCACGCTCTCCAGCCTGTGGCCGGAGCAGGGGTGGTAGGGTAAGGTCAGGGCTAGCGCAGAGATGGAATCAGAGCCAGAGGAGTACTAGGTACAGGACAGGACACCAGCCAGGGGTGGGGAGGAGGGCACGAACGTGGAGGGGCGTGACCAGAACCAGACAGAGGAGGGGCCACTGGTGCTCTCACCTCTCCCCTTCCTTGTCCCACGATAAGTTGACGGGAGGATTGCTGCTAACACTGATGCAAGTCAAGTTTAATGCATCCCCTGGGCGCAGAGCTGTGGCGTTGGCCAAGATCGTCACGTTTGTGGGAGGAACTTCAAGAACGGGCCAGAAGAGCAAGACTCAGAGCCTGCATCCGCCTTGCCTAGATCCCAGGCTCTGCAGCAGCGTCCTGGCTCTCGGTATCCACTGTCCCCGAGTCTGGCTCTGGCTTAGTTCCCTGCCGCGACCAAGCCCTCCCCCAGACCCTGGCTGAGAGCGCCCTCACACTGCACCACAAGCTGCGTGGATGCGCTGAGTTGACCCGCCTTGCATGTGAACTTCGCCTGGTTGTCCGATGGACCCGTGATCAGTACAAGCTCTCGGGAGAACGTGCTCCCTGACTTCTCCAGACTTCCCAGCTGCACCCGCCGCGGCTCCTGGGGCGGCCGCGGTTCGGTCACCGTCCGGGAGTCCTGAGGACAAACACTGACTGGGGGACCGCGTAGGCCTGCCATTCCCCCCAGAAACAGCCCCATTCGTGTGATGAGGAAAAGGGGCCTCCTTCCCCTGGCACCCAGCTAAGGTAGAGGAATGGGGACTAGAATAGAGCACCTCCCACCAGGGTCCCCAGAGCCTATCCTGGGTCATCAGAGCCCTGAAGTTTTGCGGTGGGAACCCACCTCCAGTCCCACGCCCCACCCCTGGGCCCCGCCTTCTCGGCTCTCTGGAGGCCAGCAATGGTTGGTGCCCCCTGCCGACCTTCCCCTCCACTCCTCAAAATCCATTCCAACTAAGCAAACAACCACACGCCAGGAAAGTCCCATGGAATCCCCAAGCCTTTCCCAGAATTTCTTCATCTTTTCCTATCCTTAGTTCTTTTTCTTAAAATTCCCACTTTCTCCCCAAATTTCCTTCGACTGTTCCCTTAATTTCATAGTCTTTCACAGATTTCTGAATCTTTCCCCACTATTCCCTTATTACACTAGTCTTTTTTTTTTTTTAAGATTTTATTTATTTATTTGACAGACAGAGATCACAAGTAGGCAGAGAGGCAGGCAGAGAGAAAGGGAAGCAGGTTCCCTACTGAGCAGAGAGCCAGATGCGGGGCTCAATCCCAGGACCCTGGGATCATGACCTGAGCGGAAGGCAGAGGCTTTAACTAACCCACTGAGCCACCCAGGTGCCCCTTACACTAGTCTTTTACTAGAATCCTTTGTATTGACCAAATTCTTGGCATTTTCCCCGAACTCCATCCAATTAAATTTCATTTCTATAATTCCTAGTCTTTCCCCTGGAATTTTCACTAGCCCCCTAAGTTCCCAGGATTTTCTCAGAATTCGGTCAGAATTTATTTTATTTTATTTTATTCTAGTCAAGGTTTTTTTTTTTAAGATTTTATTTATTCATTTGACAGACAGAGATCACAAGTAAACAGAGGGAGTAGGAGGGAAGGAAACAGGCTCCCTGCTGAGCAGAGAGCCCGATGCGATGCGGGGCTTGATCCTGGGACCCTGAGATCATGACCTAAGCTGAAGGCAGAGGCTTTAACCCACTGAGCCACCCAGGAGCCCCAAGGTTTTTTGTTTTTTGTTTTTAAGATTTTATTTATTTATGTATTTACCAGAGAGCGAGCAAGAGAGAGAGAGAGGGAGAGAGAGAAAGAGAGCTCGAGAATACAAGCAGTGGGGGTGGCAGGCAGAGGGAGAAGCAGGCTCCTTGCTGATCAGGGATCCTGACTCAATCCCAGGACCTTGAGATCATGACCTGAGCCAAAGGCAGATGCTTAACCGACTAAGCCACCCAGGTGTCCTGAATTTCTTTTAATTTTAATGGAATTTCACTTTCTTACCTCCAAATCCCATGAACGCAATTTTATATTGATAAATTTTCGAATGTTCCGTGGAATAACTAGTCTCTCCCCCAAATTTCTAGCCTTTGCCCATGATTGTCCTGGGACCTGGAATACTTAGTCTTTCCCTAAAATTCCAGCCATTTCATCTGAATCCCTAAGATTTAACCAGAATTTCCTTTACTTTTGATAAAATTAATTGCCTTTTCTCCAGAATTCCCTATCCTCATCTAGAATACCTTCCTTTTTCCTAGAATTCTCACTGTTTTCCCAGAATTCCCAGAATTTTCCTAGGATTCCGTTTCATCCTCATGACATTTGTGTCTTTTCCAATTCCCTACCAAAACTCAAATTCTTCAGTATTTTTCAAGAAATTCACATTTTTCCAACATTTCCCAAGACTCTGGAGGAGATAAAAGGGCTCTGTCTTCTCCACCCCCACCCCGCAGCCCTTTCTGGCCACCTCCATAAACCCTTGTTTGGCACAAACCTTGAGCCAGGTAAGAGAGGGTTCTGGGTTGCCTCCAATGGCCAAACACACCAGCCTCACTCGAGTCCCAGCCCGGAGGCGTTGTCCCTCTGGGGGGCCCTCTATCCACAACTTCTGGGCAGGATCTGTGAGGAAAGCAGGAAGAGTGGCTTTTCTCTCTGGGTTGGGCCTGAGGGTTGGGGGGAGGGTCTCTAAGGAATGGGGCACCCCCAGGGGCAAGGGTGGAGGCTCACATTTCACATTCAGGGTGAGTGACTTCTTGAAGGTCTCTTTGGTGAAGGCCTCGCTAAAGGCCTCACACGTGAGAGTCAAACCATTGTCCTCTCGCCGCACCAGGAACGTGAGGTTGGACATGGAGATGTGGCCGCCATGCAGGCCCTGCCAAGGAGCGAGCTTCAGACTTGGCAACAACAGTACTCCCATCCCCGGTACCCTAGGTCTGGGCTCACCCCAGACCCTAGCAAGGACACAGAAAGCATCTCCACCCCCTCCTCTGTGAGACCCTGGAGGCCAGACCCAGTCACCCAGGCTGCCAGGCCCATCCTCTCCCAGATCCAGGAGTCGTGCCCTCGGCTCCCTCCTCCCTCAGACCCAGGAGTCTGGCCACTGCCTCACATCCATGACCATCTCTTCCGTGGGCACCAGCTGCCGCCAGCCCAGCCACCATCGCAACAGGACCCGTGGGCGACTGGACTTGGTGACGCAGGAGAGCGAAACGTTCTTGTTCTCAGACTGGGATGCGGATCCCAAGATGGTAATGGCACTGGGGGGGACTGCAGGGACGACGGGCAGAGAAGAGACGTGAAACTTGGCTGGATGCCTCACAGACCGGCCCCGACAGGGGACTGGGGACAGATGACAAGGTCTTTGGCATCAGATAGGCATGATTTGGGGCACAAACAGATGGTTCTCTGGGGCACGGAGTGACAGATGGGCAGCTGGGATCAGGACTCACAGGTGACCTGCAGCGTGACCCCGCGTTCCTGGATCCCCGCAGATACGCTGTTTTGGGCCTCACAGCTGAGCCTCGCTCCGTGGTCTTCCGGTCGCACGGTCATCACCAGCATGCTACGGGCCACCGCCTCAGCATGCTCTGTGCCCCACGCTGTGGACATGGGCTGGCCATTCTGGAGAGAGAGCCGTGCTGCTCAGGGACAGCTCCTCCCCCCACCACCCCGCTGCCCCTCCCATCCCCAGGCCCACCTCTGCCCTCACCTTCAGCCACTGCAGTGTGGCTGGTGGATTTCCCCCTCGGGCCACACACAGTAGCTCCAAGCTCTGTCCTGCCCGCACGTGCCCCTCGTCCAGGCCTGGCCATTCAATGACAGGGGGTCCTGGGGGGACTGGGAAGCAGCAATCACTCAGTGGGATTGGGAGCCCATCCATTCTTTCCAGACCCCACAATTTGCCCCTGAAACCCCATGTTTCTCCTTGATAACCTGAGCCTTCCATAATCCCTGCACTCCCCCAGGACTCCCTAATTCCTGCTTCCCATCCTCTGTGCCCACAGTTGACTCAGTTCCCCACTTACACAGAACATTCATGGTGACTGAGACCCGGATAGGGGTGTCCAATGCTGGGCTGGACGCCTCACAGACCAGTAGCTGCCCATTATCTGAGCTCTGGGGTGTCACCCTGGGGTGAGAAGTTGGGGTTCTAGAGTCAGAGTCATCGTCTGAAATTTGGGGACTCAGGGAGCAGAGGTGGGGGACCCCAGGTTCCCACACCTGGTCTAAGTCTCTCTGCTGATTTCCTCTAGGATCTAGAATTCCATGGAAGAGATCTTGGGGGGGGTGGTCAGCAGTGAAAATTGGGATTCCAGAGGCCCACTCCTGGCCAAAATCCTTGTACTTGATACTCTGGAACTAGTTTTGGAGGGTCGTTGCGAAAAATTAGGTCCCAGATATTCATGCCTGACTCAGTCTCCATGTTTGGAGTTCTCACGGAGAAACTCCGCAGGCTGAGGGGAGGGCATCACAAATTTCATACCTGGCTGTGGCCTCCGTGGTGAAGAGCTTCTCCTGGGACCCCGCATTCACATTAGCAGAGGCGTCAGAAACTGTTTGTCCGCCTTGAGGCAACAAGAGGGCTAGAGGGTTGCCACGTTCCCCCCAAGGCTGATTCTGGGGAGAATGGCCTGGAAATCCTCAGGGTGGACACAGTGCCCCCTCCCTCCTGGTTCCAGGGGAAAAGCTCCAGCTCGGTTCCTCCACACATTCAGGCCTCCCTGAATGCTGGAGGTCCTGGGCCTCACCCTTGCCCTCACCACCTGGCTGGGTTGAGTCACCCACCCCCATCACTCTGCTTCTTGCTTCTGCACCCATGATGACACCCATATCTCCGTCTGGAGCCTCAGCCTCTTCCCTGAGTCCCAGACTGCCAGTCCTGCGATCTCTCCCTGTAGGTTCCCTCCCATTCCAGGGTCTCACATTGGCCTCAACATCTCCTCAAGTCCGTTCCTGCATCCCCATCGCTCAGGAATATCCTATTTTCTGGGACCGCTAGGAGGACACCCCCTTCCCCATTCCAGGGGCTCCCGCCAGTTCACCCACACTCACTCTGTAAGAAGGTGATGTCGGGTGCTGGCTTTGCATCCCCAGACACGCAGCTGACCACGTACTCCTGCCCAGCGACCCATGTGACTGTGCTCCCTGCCTCGGGGGTCAGCTGGAGCACCTTGGGGGGCACTGGTGAGAAAAGGTGTGGGGTGAGCTCCCACTACTGAGAAAAGGATGAGGGTTTGGGCTTGGAGTCTCAGTGCTTATCAGATGTGCACCCTGGGTCTGGGACTGGGGGCTTGGAATCCTGGGCCCCAGGGTAGGAGAGGGATGGAAATCCGGACGCATGCTTCCTGGGGGTCTCTCACCCATACCCAGGATGGAGAGGATCACTCTGGGAGACACAAGCACAGGTCCTGTCTCTGAGCGGCCGACCTGGCACTCATACTCTGCGTCGTCGCTGAGGTCACACGCTTCAATATGCAGGTGGAATTCACCTGCGGGTGAGACCAGGGGTCGCAGGTTAGGACCTTAGGCAGCCCCTGCTGGTGGTTCAGGGTCTTAGGCCCTGACCCCTTACCTCTACTAGGGTCCCCTTCCAGGTGATACCTCGGGAACCTGGGGATCCTAGGATCCGGGCCCAGGAGTAGCCCATCTTTGGCCCATTGCACCGCACTGCCGGGGGCGCTGACCCCACACCGCAGCTCAGCAGCAGCCCCCTCCACAACCGTCAAGTTTTCAGGCAGAGCCCAGAAGCCTCGCGGGGCTGAGGCAGGAAGCGGCAACTGGGCCAGGCCTGGGGACACAGGGGTGTCAGCAGGAGAGGGAAGAGGGGTCAGTCTGGAGAACATGAATGGAAAAGGAGGGCCACTTCGCGCTGAGTCACAGGGCCAGGATCCCACTCACCTGTGGTCAGCAGCCCCATGAGGAGCAGGGGACCCCTGACAGGTATCCTCAGAGCCATCTCGGGTCCTCTGCTGTGGCTCCCAAAGGGTCCACTGCCTGCCTCCTCTCTCTGTTTCTGTCTTTCGATGGGCCCTTCTCCCCTACGTCTCTGGCTTTTCTTATTGTCTCTCTTCATCCATTTGTCTCCTCTTTCTCTGTGTTCTTCTCTTCCCGTGAGTCGGTCTCTCTGTCTCTCTCCTTTCCTCCTCTTCAGTCTCACCCTTCTTCTCCCCTGCCCCCTCCACCCCTGCTCTCCTCTCACCATTCACAGCCCCTCAGGGAGGAGAGCAGCTCAGAGTGCAGCAGGCTCCCAGAGGCCAGGAGAGTGAGGAGGCTAATGTGGTCCGTGGCCCAGAGACCCAGACCCTGCCTCCCCCAGCTGCCGTCCCAAGTCTCCAGCTCCAGGCCTCTGCCCAGCAGCCTCCTCCCAGCCCAGCTGGGGCATGAAATCCCCTGTCAGCACATGCCAGGAACATTCCACGGTGCCTCCCCAGTCCCCATGACCCCAAGGGCCTGGCTGGGGCCAGGGATAAGGGGCAGCCGGTCAGACCCAGGTGGACAGCTGGACCCAGTGTGGGGTTAGGACTCCCCAGCTCTTCCCTCCCCTGGCACATGACCTTGGCAAGTCTCTACCTTCCCAGAGTAGACATGTCCTCATTGCCATCAGGGGTCTCTGGGGGAGAGTGTGCAAGAGCGAGTCTGAGAGACTGTGGGAATGCAGACATCTGTGTGCATATGTGTGTGTGAGTGCAGGAGCATGCATGTGAGCACAGAGAAAGTGAGAGTGAAACATGATCTGTGAAAGTATACGCAAGAGTACGCGTGTGTAAAAGAGTGTCTAAGGTAGACAAGCGTGCAGAGCCATCAGAGTGGGTGGAGGGAAAGGCAGGGTCCAAGACCACTTGCCCTAAGTGGGTATAGGAGAGACCCCTGCTTGGGAGCCCTGTGGCCATGTGAATTCTAGTTCATGGAGCTTCCCTCTGTCTCTCCCTCTCTCCCCCTCCCTCCCTCCATTAGGTGGTTACATCTCAGGCAATCTTCATCTATGTCACTGTCTCTCTTTATGCCTCTATGTGTCTCTGTTTTCTGTCTTTCTTTGTTCTCATCTCTATCCCCCACTCCCCATGCTCTGTTTCTCTCACACACCAGACCCTCAATAAATATTTGTTCGCAGTCAACATGGGACTACACTTCTTTCTTTTATTTGTTTCTCCATCGCTGAGCCCTCCTGGTTGTCACATCTTAGAATTTTATAACCCTAGGCTGCTTGGCCTGCCCTCCCCACCCCAGCGTGCACACACACATAAACACACACACACACACACACACACACACACACTCACACACGGGATAAACTTCTTCTGCCTGCTTATCTCCTGCAGGAATTGGAACTGCTCAGTTTCCTCCCCCCACCCCCCGCCCCCACCCCCACTCCCTTCTCTGGTCCTCCTCCAGGAAGAAGATGAGGCATCTGGCCTGAACCCCCACAGCTCCATCCTTGATGTTCCCTCTAGTCTCTCTTCTTCCTTCCCATTACCGACTCCTCCCCCTCCCTCACATTCCCTCTCCCAACTGCCCCCCCCCCACCACGTCCTGGGGAATGGACTGGATGCAGAGCTGGCCAGTCTGTCAGCAGGGGCTCTCACCAGATGGTGTCCTTCAGGGCCGGGGTGTAGAGCTGTCAGTTGCTGGGACCTTTAATTAGCACAAACCTTCCACCATCCACCTTGGCTGTTTTCCTTCTCTGGATACTCCTGGGGCCTCCCACTCTCCAATTTTCCATGTCTGGGGCCCAAGAGAGCCAGGAAGGGGAAGCAATGTCAGGTGTCTGGAAAAAACAGCCTTACTAACTGACTTCCTCCCCGAGACTCAGGAGTCCTGGCTCCAAGCTCATCTTCTGTCAAAATCCAGGGGCTGGATTCCCCAAACAGAAGCCAGCTCAGGCCCCCAGACCTAGAAGTCTGGGTCCTGAGAACACATCCCTCTCAGACTCAGCAGTCCAAGGCTGAAGCTGCTTCTCCCCAAGGACCCAGGAGTTCAGGCCTCCAACCCTTCCCCCCACCACACACAGGGCTTAGGGCAGATGTTCACTGTCTGTGATTTTCAAATCCTCCTGGGTCCGTGTGGGGGTGAGAGAGATTGGTGGTTAATCCACGGACTCTAAGACTTAAGACCAGATTTTCTGACCCCTGTCCTCCTCTCCCAACTGCACCACGCTGCAGGCAGGAGACCTAATTGAGTCCCCAACACCCCAGAAACTCGCAATTCAGGCCATTAGCTGTTCAGTCAACGGAGGTCTGAATGCCCTATCTTAGAATCCTGGAGTCCAAGCCCCTGCCATTTGGAGAGGCAAGAATCCGAGCTCAGGAACAACAGAGAACCTGAGTGTGGGCCCCCCAGTCCCTGCAGGCTCAGGAACGTCAGACCCAAGGTCCCAGGCCCCCAGGCCCCCCTCGGTCGGCTCGGGGTCCTGCCCACCTGCCCCGCCAGCTGCGCAGCGCACCGGCCGGCCTGCAGCGTGGGAACGCCCCAGCTGGGCGGCATGCAGCCGTCAGGACAAGCTGCGCGGTTCCCAGCCTCCCTGCCTGGCCCCGCTCGGGCACCGACGCCTCCCAGCCGTCGCCCGGCAACCACAGTCGAGTGGGATGAGGGGCTGAGCCTGGACTGCGGGGTCTCGGGGAAGGAAGGGCTGGGGGCCTGGATTCCTGGATCCTTGGACGTGCTTTGGTTTGCAGCAGTAACAAGGCAGGGGAGGGATATTTTGAGCTGGGGTTTTGAGGCGAATAGAACTGAATCCCCTCCTCTTCTCAGGAGTCCCAGTTGCCTCATCGGTGTCCTCTTCCTGACCCGCAGACCCAGGGGAGCCCCGAGCCCCGCCTCCCCAAGGCGCGGAAACTAGCGAAGCCCCAGGGGCTCCCATTTATAGCTCCGTTTCCACTCGGCGCGTTCCCTCCAGGACCTAGGCTGAGCAAGTTTCTTCCATTCTCCCCCGTCATGCCCCCCACAGCCTGGCAGGGTGCAGGTGTCCAACCCAGCCAGGACGCCCTCCTTCGACCCAGGTGTTCCGGCTCCCAGACCCCAATTTGGCTAGGGCGCCCGCCCACCGGGAGACCCGGGCCTGCGGTGCCCCCATTCATCCGCGTCTCGGCCGCGGGAGTTTCTCAATGGGAAGGGGCGGGTCTCCCAGGGGGCGGGGCGAGTGGGATCAGACCCTTCCCGGTTTCTCCGAGACCAAGCGCGCGGAAACCGCCGGTGTTTCAGATTGTTGGAGCCTGCGGCTGAGCAGACTTGGGGAACTCCAGGCCAGAAACGGGGTGGCTCCTAGCCTGGGGCGAAGAGTCGGGCGCGAAAGGCGCTCCGACCGGGGTGGTGAGAGGTGTGCCGTTGAGGAAGGAGTTTCCAAGGAAGCCAGTGCAACAACAAGTCTACGGGATCTTGGGGGACACACATGCAGAATGTTGGTCCCCGCCCTCCTCGTCCTCCTCTTCTGCCTCCGAGGGCATGCAGGTACCTGGGGGGAGGGGGGGATGTGAATTGCGGAGAGGATTGTTTGCCAGATGCCTCTGTATTGGGGTAGATGGAACGGGGTGGGGTGTGTGCTCAGACTCCTAGGTCTGCAAGAGGAGAACTCTGGGAGGCTGGACTCCTGGGTCCTGAATGACGGAGCTAAGCTGATTTTTAAACTCAACCTGGTCCCCTCCCCCTATCCTCCTAGGTCTGTCGCCCCATTTTCTGCAACAACCAGATGACTTGGTGGCACTGCTGGGGGATGAGGCCCGGCTGCCCTGTGCCCTGGGCGAGTACTGGGGGCTGGTTCAGTGGACTAAGGATGGGCTGGCTCTAGGGGGTGAAAGGGACCTGCCAGGTGAGACTGTTCTCTCTGCTCAGGAGGGGTTGGCTCCAGGTGGGGGTGCTGGGCTTGGGCTTTATCTGAAGTTTCTATTTTGATGTTTTCAAATTTGGGAAATTGTTGGGCTCAGATGAACATCTGGAAGAACTGAAGTTTTAGCTTCTTCTTTGGGGAAGTAGGGGATTTTTATTTGCATTATGAAATATTACATAAATGCAGAAACTCATAAAACATAAAGGGAAGCTTTGCCAAGTCGTTCTAAAGTAGACCCTCACGTGACTACTCCTCATGTCCATTGGCAGTTCCCCAGAAGCCTTCCTTTCTCCTTTCTCCTGTCATAGCCCTCTGCTCACTCCAGAGGTAGTATCTAATCTGACTTCTATGGCAGTTGCTCTTTTGCTTTTTTCTGACTTTTTCACCCACCCCCAGTTTGCTGTGACTCTGGATTGGGAGGGGGTTAGAGTCTCCTGGCCCAGCACCCACTTTTGGGTGTGGTGTCTTTCTGGTGTGGGATGTCTGGGGGTGGGGAGAGGGAGTTTCTGGGGCCAGAAACTCAGAACCATGGTGTGATTGCCTCTTCCTCAACTGCAGGGTGGTCCCGGTACTGGATTTCAGGGAATGCAGCCAATGGTCAGCATGATCTTTACATTAGGCCTGTGGAGCTAGAGGATCAAGCTTCATATGAGTGTCAGGCCACACAAGCAGGCCTCCGCTCTCGACCAGCCCAATTGCATGTGCTGGGTGAGGACCCTCACTTGTCCCTGGGAAGCCCAGGGGGACAGCCAGTGCTAACTGATTACCGGAGTCCAGGGAACCCAGAGGGGTGGTCAGTTAGAGCTGGGAAGATTGGGGTCTCTGGGCCCGGGATACAGCTCTGACCCCCAATCCACCCCACAGTGCCCCCAGAAGCCCCCCAGGTGCTGGGTGGCCCCTTTGTGTCTCTGGTGGCTGGAATTCCTGCGAATCTAACCTGTCGGAGCCGTGGGGATGCCCGCCCCACCCCTGAGCTGCTGTGGTTCCGAGATGGGATCCGATTGGATAGGACCACCTTCCACCAGGTCAGGTCCAAATCTCTATGCAGCCCTTGCCCATTCAGGGAAAACAGGCTTATCGAGAGGGGAGAGGGGCATGTGAGGAAAGAGGTTCAAGTGTTGGGACTCTTGGTATGTGATTAAAGACAAGAACTACAGAGCCAGACTACCTAGGTTCAAATCCTGGCTCAGCCACCTGCTGGTTGATTGGTCTTGAGTTCAAGCGGCTGAATCTCTCCATCTCTCAGCTTCCTTATCTGTACAATAGGGACCGTTATAGTCACTTCATGGGGTAATTGTACAGATTAAATAAAACGCTTAGAAGCGACAGGTAGTAAACACTGCATACAGGGTAGATGAAATCATTATTATTATTCATAACCTCCAGACCCTGCTGAAGGAAGGAACCACTGAGTCAGTGGAGAGCATCTTATCCTTGACTCCTTCCAGCCATGATGATGGAGCCACCTTGGTCTGTCGGGCCAGGAGCCAGGCCCTGCCATCGGGGAAGGATACAGCTATCACACTGAGCCTGCAGTGTGAGTGCAATCAGACCCTGGCTCTTAAAGAAAAGAGGGGCCTGAGACTAGAGTCTGGGATATTAGGAAGGAGGAGGTTTTGTGGACCTGTGGTCCTGGGGGAACTGGGAACTGGAGTCCTGGGCTCCTAGCTCAAAAGGAAGAGGAGACTGGGGACTCAGCCTGTGAGAGGCTGGGCATTGGATTCAGGTGCTCCATGGAGGTGTTCCAGGTCCTTGCTCACCGCTGACCATGACCCACCTCTACAGACCCCCCAGTGGTGACTCTGTCTGCAGAACCACAGACTGTGCTGGAGGGAGAGAAGGTCACTTTCCTGTGCCAGGCCACAGCTCAACCTCCTGTCACTGGCTATAGGTGAGGACGAAAGTCACCGGAGCACGGGTTTGGAGAGGACTGAGATTGGGACGTGAGTGGGCATGCCTGGGGAGCAGAGACAACACCAACAGCCCCACTCCGTCCGCAGGTGGGCAAAGGGAGGCTCCCCGGTGCTCGGGGCCCGCGGGCCAATGTTGGAGGTCGTGGCAGACGCCTCATTCCTGACTGAGCCCGTGTCCTGCGAGGTCAGCAATGCTGTGGGTAGCGCCAACCGCAGCACCGCGCTCGACGTGCAGTGTGAGCCGGGGCGGGGCCCTGGGTGGGGCCAAAGTGTGGCGGACCGGAGAGAGTCAGGGGCTTTAGTGGGGCGTGGCTGAGATGGGCAGAGGGAGGAGGTGGAGCCGGAATGGGATGTAGGCCGGGATTGGCTATGCTGGGTCAGTGCCACGGAGGGGAGGGGCGAGGGCGGGGCCGGGGCGTGTGAGCCGGGAGTGTGAGCCGCGAGCGTGAGCCGAGTGGTTATGGACCAGCCGCCTATCCTTGGGTCCTTGAGGCTGTCGTTTCTGAGTGACTGATCCCGGGTCAGAAGTTGCATCCTTGCATCCCTCCCCGGCCGTGCGACGCCTCCTCTCTCTCCTCCAGTCGGGCCAATTCTGCAGGCAGGGCCAGAGCCCATGTCAGTAGACGTAGGGGAAGACGCTTCCTTCAGCTGTGCCTGGCGCGGGAACCCGCTCCCACGGGTAACTTGGACCCGCAGCGGGGACGCACAGGTGAGACCCTATCTGGGACCTGTGGCCGCGGCTGGCGGTGGACGGGGCTTCCCCTCAAGGTCCTGCCCGTGACGCCCCTACCCTATCCCAGGTGCTGGGCTCCGGGCCCACGCTGCGTCTTCCGTCGGTGGGGCCTGAAGATGCAGGCGACTACGTGTGCAGGGCTGAGCCGGGACTCTCGGGCCTGGGGGGCGGCGCTGCGGAGGCTAGACTGACTGTGAACGGTGAGAAAGCGGCGTTTTCTAGAAGACCGGGCAGAGCTCGGGACTCGGAGCCCGCAGAGCGGGAGAGCTCTGAACGGGAGTGGGCGTGGCCTTGAAAAGGCGAGCTTTGTAGACCAAGCGGTCTGGGGTGGGAGCCGGACCCAACCCAGGCGAGCCTCTGAGAGGTTGAGTTTATTGAGGGGCGTGGCCTGCTTGATTGGCATTAGTGGAGAGGGCCAAGACCTGGCCCTGGCTTATTAGGAATTGGAGTTTCCGAGGGCCCGGCCTCCATCTAACTCGTCCACAATCTCCAAACCAGCTCCCCCAATTGTGACCGCCCTGCATTCTGCGCCCGCCTTCTTGAGGGGCCCCGCCCGCCTCCAGTGTCTAGTCTTCGCATCCCCAGCTCCAGATGCAGTGGTAAGGGAATGTCACCACTGTCGTGACTGGCCTCCCTGACCTCCCAGTCGGACCTCCAAAACTGCTATGACCCACACCCTGCCCGCCTTTCCCTCCCTTTCCAGTCTCCTTAATGACTTCCCTTTTTTTGTGCCCCCAGGTCTGGTCATGGGATGAGGGCTTTCTCGAGTCGGGGTCACGGGGTCGGTTCCTGGTGGAGACATTCCCAGTTCCGGAAGGCCGCGAGGGACAGGGCCCAGCCTTGATCTCTGTGCTACACATTTCGGGGACCCAGGAATCAGATTTTAGCCGGGGTTTCAACTGCAGTGCCAGGAACCGGTTGGGTGAGGGAGGCACCCAGGTCAGCCTGGGACGTAGAGGTGAGATCCTGGGCCTGAAGACTCCAAGTCCCCAAATGCCACAATCTCTAAGCCAAGGACCACCACATGCAGACAGCTTCAAACCTCTAGAGCCTCAAAACTATGAGTCCCTTGAATCCTGAGTCCCCCCCAAAACAGTAAATTCCTTTAAATGTGGAATTCTAAGGTGAGAGACCCCCACACTTAGGTGCCCCAAAGAAGGGAAGCTCCAAATATGGGGCATTGTAAAGTTTTAAAATGCTCAAACTCTAGGACTCTCTAAAGCCAGGCAGTTTAAACTTGTGGAACCCCAAATTCAAATGCCCTTAAACTGGAAGGACCCTAAGCTAGGGATTACAAACCTGGGTATCCCCAAACTTGGTGACCTTTTGAACTCAGAGAATCCACCCCAAGCAAGCTCTGAGTCCCTGTTCCCTGGTTCCTCCTGGGTCTCACACTTAGCCTCCTCAGAACACCCCCTGTCCTCCCCATAGACTTGCTGCCCACTGTCCAGATTGTGGCTGGAGTGGCTGCTGCAGCCATGACTCTTCTCATGGTCCTCATTGGGGTGACCCTCTGCTGCTGGCGCCATGGTAAGGGTCAGTGACTGAGCCCCACCTCGGTACCTTCGCCAAACCTGCTCCCCCTCCACAGACTGATCTGGCCTTGACCTCTATGTCCCACCTCTATGGTCTTGGCTCACCTTTGGGCCCTGATTCCTCCCCCAAGCCCTATGCCCATCTTCTCAGGGTCCTTAACCTCCCAGGTTCTCATTGTTTCCCAGCCTCCTGACCCAACCCAGTCCTCTTTCTTCCTGCTCATTGGTCTCCACAAACTGCGACCCTTCCCCATCCTTATCTCTGCTGTCCCACTGTCCCTGGCCTCAGCCTCTTTCTCCAAGCAAAAGAACCTGGTGCGAATCCCAGGGAGCAGCGACGGTTCCAGTTCTCGGGGCCCTGAGGAGGAGGAGACAGGCAGCGGCGAGGACCGGGTAGGATGCTAGGGTCCCCAGACACAACTCAGCCTTTGAACAATGAGAAACCCAGTCCCAACTGGGCCCCCCAACTCAAAGAGGGTCTGAGTCCCAACAAGTGACCCCAGGCTCCAACGCCCCCCAAGTCCACATATTCCCCTGACCCAGTTATCCCCTAGACCAAATATGTCCCCAGGGCCCTTTCTCTTGAGTTTAGACCTGAGCTCCAGCTGCTCTTGGTCCCTCCTGCCTGGCCTCCACTGTCCAGCTGGGGGTTGTCAGGGTCTTGCACTAGGCCAGGAGGATTCTCTGAGTACCCCCCTCTCACTAAGCATCCTACCCCAGGGACCCATTGTGCACATGGACCACAGTGACCTGGTTCTGGATGAGGAGGGGGCTCTGGAGACCAAGGTGAGTGTTGGGAAGGGAGGGGTTCCCTTCACTGAGTCTCCAGCTCTCTCCCAGCTTGGTCCTCTCCTTTTTCATTCTGTTGCCCCCAGACCTGGGACCTAGCCCCCTTTACCCTTCCTTACCTCCTACCTCCTGGGCCACTTCATTCACCTCTGCAGCCTGTTGGCACACCTGCTGATTATGCCCACAAATCTGTCCAGCCTTGGCCTCCCTCTTGAGCTCTCCCATCACAGTCCCACCCCAGGCCTCCTGGATGCCTCTGCTAGGCCCCTTCCACCTACCAGGTCCCACACTGGCCTCATATCTCCCCAAACCTGCCTCTCCTTTGGGGTCCCCACTTTTGAGCTCCACTGACCTCAGTCTCTAGTCCAGAGCCCTTCTCTGTCTCCTCGGTACATAGCACATGCCACTCTATTGACCTAAAACACTATTTTCCTTCCCATACCTACCTAATTCTGTCCTTCATTCCTCTGGTCTCGGCTCAAACATTTCTTGTTCTAGAAAACCCATGCTTCCCTCCTCACAGCCCTGATCGTGCTGTGTTCCACCTGTCACAACTGGGACCACTCTTTCCTGGCTTCCTGTCCCAGCCCTGAAATCCTGCTTGTGCTTCCCTATTAAGACTTATCCCTCTGCCTGTCCTTCTCCCATCACTACCCTGACACCTCTTGACTGTGGGGATTTGCCATTTCCTCTTTGGCCTGGGATCTCCATGAAGGCAGGGGACCCCAGTCTCTCCCCGTGGTAGTCACCTCCAGCAACAGCATAAGGCATGACACAGAATCAAAGCCTTGGGGCTGGTGGGCAGATGAATGAATGTCTTGGTCTCAATCTCTCTGTTCTCCCCTGCATCTCCTTCCATACCACCAACCCTTTGCAGGTCTATAACCCCCTGTGGCTGCCTTTCTCTGCCCATTTCCTTCTGTCTTTTTGTCTCTTGTCACTGTTTTTCTGTACCACTTTATCTTCCTATCAGTCTATATGTCTGTCTCTGTCTCTAGGTCTCAGCTTGCTTCTATTTCTAAGTCTTTTTCTCTCTCTCAGGGTCATGCTTTAAGTGTGTCTCTCCATTAGGGACCCTAACCTCCCCCCCCCCCCCATATCCTCATATAACTCATATAATCCCATTTGTTCCCTCAGGATCCAACCAATGGTTACTACAAGGTCCGAGGAGTCAGTGTGAGCCTGAGCCTTGGTGAAGGCCCTGGAGGGGGCCTCTTCCTGCCGCCCCCCTCCCCCCTTGGACATCCAGGGACCCCTACTTTGTATGACTTCAACCCACAACTAGGCATGGTCCCCCCCTGCAGACTTTATAGAGCTCGGGCAGGTTATCTCACCACACCCCACCCTCGAGCTTTTACCAGCTACAGCAAACCGACATCCACCGGACCCCCAGATCTGGCCCCCAGGACTCCACCCTTCCCATATGCTGCTTTCCCCATACCCAGCCACCCACGTCTCCAGACTCATGTATGACACCTCTCCAAATGAAGACTCCTGGTATCTTCGACTTGCCATAATGGATTGTCCTGATTTCTAAGGAACCAGAACAAGTTGGTGACCTTCCTCCTCCAAAACTGAACATTGATGGGAGAGAAAGATCATACAATTGTCTGACTTACTGGTGTATAGTCAGGTCAGCCAAAGGGGCTGCCCCAAAAGGAGCAAGATGGCCACTTGACCAGCTATTCCCCCTGCGTAAAAGGGATTGAAGATGGCAGATGGGCTCTTTGTAGAGGGATGGGGATGGGGGTGATAGGAGTTAGAGGCAGGGATGGAAATTATTTCCAGACATTGAAAGAAGAGATTTCAAAATGACCACCTGTACTGAGAAGACAGGAAACATAGGAAGATCTAGATAGAAGCCAGACCAGGCCCTGTCCTGGTTCTCCCTGAGGAGCATTTTGCTTGGCCAATGGAAGCGCAGCCAAGATGGCTGTTCATTCTCTGGGAACCCAAGATGCCCACTATCTTGATTCCTTCCAAATTCCTTCAAGACCCTGGAAAAATTGAATCCAAGGAGTGAGGATAGGGTGAGAACTGTCATGAGGAAAGGGAAGTGGGTTGGGTTGTGTGGGGGTAGAATAGGTGATGAGAATATTTATGTTTAATAAAAAAAAAAAAAGTTGAGAAGTGAATGTGTCTTGGGGATTCTCCTAGCATTATCACCCTCCACAAGGAAGGATTCCATTAAATCTGCCCTAAGAATGGATAAAGAAGATATATTATATATATATAATGGAAAACTATGCAGCCATCAAAAGAAATGAAATCTTGCCATTTGCGACGATGTGGATGGAACTAGAAGGTATTATGCTTAGCGAAATAAGTCAATCAGAGAAAGACAACTATCATATGATCTCCCTGATATGAGGAAGTGGAGATGCAACGTGGGGGTTTGGGGGGTAGGAAAAGAATAAATGAAACAAGATGGGATCGGGAGGGAGACAAACCATAAGAGACTCCTACTGTCACAAAACAAACTGAGGGTAACCAGGGATAGGGGGGTAGGGAGAGGGTGGTGGGGTTATGGACACTGGGGAGGGTATGTGATATGGTGAGTGCTATGAAGTGTGTAAACCTGGCGATTCACAGACCTGTACCGCTGGGGCTAATAATACATTATATGTTTATAAAAAATTAAAAAAAAAATTTAATTTAAAAAAATCTGCCCTAAGGCCCTTCCTCTACCCTAGGCAATGAAGTGAGAGTAGGAACAAAACCATGAGCCACCCATTTAGCACTCCAGGTTCTTTCAACATACATCTACGCAAACATACATGCACAGGTGCGCATACATGACAGGACTGCTCCAGTGGGCTTGGGGTAGACAGAATTCTAGTTATTTGAGGAGACAAAGCAGTGAGCCTTGAAGAGGAGGACGAGAGGAAGAAGCTAGAGAGAATAGAGATGCCATTGTCCTTAAAGCAAGGATGGGTTGAGTCCTGTGGTGCTGGGCACCTGACTCAGGTCATCCTTAAAGAAACGGCTTTGATTTATGAATCCTTGAGCTAGGAATTAAAGGTCCAAACACCCGGGATCCTTGGAAAGCAGAGCAGAAGGCCAAGACTCCTGAGTCTTAGGAAGAAAGGGGTGGGGGGGAGAGGCGAGGGTGCTTGGTCTCTGGTCCTGAAAATGAAGACGCCTGCAGCCCAGACTCCCGGATCTGAGGGAGAAGGGGACTGGGTCTCACCTGCTGTGTTTGATTAGGGAAGTTTCCCAGTCCTGTATTCCTGGGACCTCAAGGGAGGAATTTGCTGGGGGGAGAGATTTCCAATGTTGTCATGCCTGTTAGAGAACCCTGATTTGTGAGTGGGTGTGAGGGAAGAGAAAGCTGGGCGTGAGGGTCCTGAGGAAGGGCTCAAAACGGCGGAGCCTATGACCCAGACTCCTGGCTAGGCCCTTGCATGGGGTGGGACTCCCGGAATCTCTAGGAGGCGGGGGCTTGGCGCTGGCTCCCACCCGGGGTTCCCGAGCTGCTCCACTCTGCGCAGAGCTGCCACGCTATTGTCCTGGCTAGGAAGGCGGGGCCGGCGTGGGGCGGGGCTGGCGGCGCCGGCGCAGCCCGGGGGCGGCGGGAGGAGGCGGCGGCGGCGGTGGCGCTGGGAGCTCCTGTCACCGCTGGGGCCGGGCCGGGCCGGGCGGGAGTGCAGGGGACGTGAGGGCGCGAGGGCCGGGACATGGGGCCCACCAGCCCCGCCGCTCGCGGTCTGGGCCGCCACCGGGGCCCGCCGCCGCTGCCGCTGTTGCTGCCGCTATTGCTGCTCCTTCTGCGCGCGCAGCTCGCCGTCGGGAGCCTGACCGGTGGGAGCCCCGGCGCGGCCGAGGTGAGGCCCGGCCGGGTCCTGGGGGATGGGGGAAGGGGCGGGACCGGGCCTTGGACCCGGACGCAGACACGTCCGGGGCAGAAAGCGCAGTCTTTCCAGCCAAGGGGCCGGCCCCTATACGCCCCTAACGGCACTAGGCATTCATGAACCCAGGAGTTCTGGCCCCAGCTCCCCCATCTTCTGTCCTCCCAGCTGCCTCCCGCCCCTAGCTTAGGAACTGGCTGTTCCAGAGCCGCTGGTCCCGAAAGTCTAGCCCCCTCAGACCCTCCTGACCTAGGTGACTCAGCCCCTACCCCTTCCCACCTGAACACGGGACCCACCAGACAGTAAGACACCTGGATCCAAAAATGTTTGCCCCTTGCATCCTCTGGACCCATTTGAGGGCCCCCGCAGCCTCCCAGAACCCAGGAGTCTAGGTCTTCAGCCTCCGACCCCCGACCCAGGATGTAGCTCTCCAGCCCTCGAAGGATTGGTGTCCAGGCCTGCAGGGCCCTGAAACCAGGCCTTGTCGTCTTTGCACTGGAGAATGGGACCCTGAGCTAGGGATGGAGGGAGGAGGGGCCAGAACGCCTGGGTTCTGGCCTCCTCCCCCGCGATTCAGTTTTAACCCCTTCGGGCTCCAGTGCGGCTGCGCCCGGGTGGGGGCGGAGCCTGTCTCCGCGGCAACAAAGCCGCGAGATTCCCGGGGGACCCGGGTCGCCATAGCAACAGGAGAGCTGGGGCGTCCCCGCCCTGTGGGAGCTGTTTCCTGGGGAACAGTACCTCTTAGGAGGCGGGTGCGCGATGCTTTGTGAAGGGGGCTGGTGTTGGGGGTCTGAACCTCTGGGTCCTAAGGAGCAAAGGTCCGGGGGACCCACGTGCCAGCGTCCCGGGGCCCTCGCTGACCCCTCCGACCCGACCCTCAGGTCCCGGGGTCTGCCCAGGTTGCCGGACTATGCGGGCACCTAACCCTTCACCGGGACCTGCGCACCGGCCGCTGGGAGCCAGACCCACAACGCTCTCGACGCTGTCTCCGGGACCCGCAACGCGTGCTGGAATACTGCAGACAGGTGGGCGGGACCTACTGAGAGGGGCGTGGTCAGCGGGAGAGTGGTTCCGAGACCCGGCCGCGTCGCCCAAAAGGAGCTAGTGGTACAAAAGGCAGGGTCCAAGGAGAATGAGGGATATAAGTAGGCAGGAGGAGCTGGGGGCGAGGCCAAGAAAGAGGCATATTTAGGATAGAGCAGGACCTGTTTTTGAGAAACTAGGTCAGGAAAGGAGAACTGGGCAAAGAGAGCCAGCTAAGGGCAGTATCTAGTGAAGAGACGGAGTTTAGAAATCTGTGGTGGGCTCCTCAAAAAGTAGGGGTAACGGTGGGCGTGGCCAAGGGAGGGGCGGGGCCAAGAAAAAGATCTTGTGGGCGCAAGATAGGAAAAGGGGTGGGGCCCAATGAGAGTAGGAAAGTCAGGAGGCGTGGCTACAAAAAGGTAGTTCTAATACAGAAAGAAGGGATGCTTCCTGAGAAGCCAAACCGAGGAAGAGGTGAGGCTTAAAGGTGGGCCAAACCTACTGGGGGAAAGGACAGAGGTGACACGAAGAGAGGTGGGTATTAAATTTCTGGGTGGTTGGCGGGGCTTCTGAGGGAAAGCTACTGGGGGCGTGGCCAGGGGGCCTGGCGGGCTTAAATATCTATGACCGGTACTACAGAGAAGCAGAGCCTAGGGAGATCATTAGACCCTTGAAAAGGGACTTGGCCAGTGGAGAAGCACGGCTGGCAGGGGCGAGGCTGCGAGCTGATCGCCCCTACCCGGTGCCCCCAGATGTACCCGGAGCTGCAGATTGCACGTGTGGAACAGGCAACACAGGCCATCCCCATGGAGCGCTGGTGCGGGGGTGCCCGGGGTGGCCGCTGTGCCCACCCCCACCACCAGGTTGTGCCTTTCCGCTGCCTGCGTGAGTCACAGGCTGGGGGAGGGGATTAGAAGCGGGGGGGGGGGGGGTGTCTCCCAGGGGTGAGATTCTGGGCCTCGGGCTCAGGTTCACATTAGGTATCTGGATGTCTGGTGCCAGAGTGGGGCAGAGAAACCTCTGAGATAAAATGCCTGGATTCTGAGGAGGCTGGAGCTAGTGTCTGTGGGAAGGTCTCACTGTGGTGCCCCCATTCTCCAGCAGGTGAATTCGTTAGCGAGGCCCTGCTGGTGCCTGAAGGCTGCCGATTCTTGCATCAGGAGCGCATGGACCAGTGCGAAAGTTCAACCCGGAGGCATCAGGAGGCACAGGAGGTCAGGACCCTGGCCCACCCCATCCTCACCCCCCAGAACCCAGGAGTTCAGTCCCCTAAGGCCCCATCCCCTCCAGAACCTGAGTCTGGACCTCAGCCCCCTCTTCCCAGTGGATCAGAATCCCGAATCCAGGCTCCAGCCCCATCAGTCCCCAAGACCTAGACATCTAGGCTCCCCTCTATCCTCTCCTAACCCACAATCCTGACATCTGGGCCTACTCTTCCCACAGGCCTGCAGTTCCCAGGGCCTCATCCTGCATGGCTCTGGCATGCTTTTGCCCTGTGGCACAGATCGGTTCCGAGGTGTGGAGTATGTGTGCTGCCCCCCTCCGGTGACCCCCGATCCGTCTGGGACAGCAGTTGGGTGAGTGGGAGGGAATCCTCCATGCCCATCCCAAGGCTCCTGAGGCAGGAAACAGAAGTCTGGGGGCGCAGGTCAGATTCTCATTGTCCTGAGTGTTCTGTTCCCTCAGTGACCCCTCCACGCGGTCCTGGCCCCTAGGGGGCAGAGTCGAGGGGGGCGAGGAGGAGGAAGAAGAGGACTCCTTCCTGCAGCCAGTGGATGATTACTTCGTGGAGCCCCCACGGGCTGAAGAGGAAGAAGAGGAGGAAAGAATTCTACCCTCAAGCTCCCACAGCCCTGTAGGGGTCAGCAAAGGTGAGACAGTCTCTGGACCCCTCGTTCCCTCTACCCTGGATGGAGGATGATTTGAGGGAGCCTTGGTGTAGGGGTATCTTTAAGAGGGAACTGTTGGGGAGAGACCCAACTAAGGGGAATGGAAGGGATGGGAGCAACTCTGGATAAAGAAAAGGTGGAAGGGCTATCCTGTGAAGGATACAAAGGGTTGAAGATGATCTGGGGGTACTTGGAGGTGGAGGAGCCATCTGGTTGTTCCTCAGGGTTCTTTTGGGGAAGGCTGAAGGATGGTGTCATGGATTCCTAAGCCTTGCAAGAATAGGCCTAGTTCAGAACTAGATCTCTCACGATGCCTCACAGCAGCTATGGTTATGTGGACACATGGTGGCCTCCAGTGTGCTCTAGGAAATGCAGTTCTCCAGGAAGGGAAGGTGACCTGGCGCTGGGCTTCAGGCTGATTCCCTGATCCTGGCCTTGCAGCGACCACCACCGCAAGGCCCACGGATGGTGTGGATGTGTACTTCGGCATGCCTGGAGAAATCAGCGAGCATGAGGGGTTCCTGCGGGCCAAGATGGACCTGGAGGAACGTAGGATGCGCCAGATTAATGAGGTAATGACCCTGGGAGCCCCAGGATTTCCCACAACACAGAACTCCCTAAATAAACACAGAATTCCTCAGGCACACATTGAGGCTGCCTCCAAAGACTCCGCAAGCCCCCATCAATCCCTAGTCCTCAACAGCACCTCTAAGATGATCAGGGACCCTTGACCCACTTAGAATCCCACTAAGATGCCACCAAGATTCTGTGAAAACTCTGGTACACTGTATTCTTCTACTTTAAATTCCTTCTGAGCCTCAACCTCTGGTGAATCCGAAAGCCGGTGGAACCTAAGGGATCTGGAGCCTCCAGAGTCTTGAAGAGGGTTTGGGGGGACTCACTGGGTAGAGCAGGGAAGATTCCAGGATCCTGAAGCTCCCCTTGACCCCAGGTGATGCGTGAATGGGCTATGGCAGACAACCAGTCCAAGAACCTGCCGAAGGCTGACAGACAGGCCCTGAACGAGGTAGGATACCCTCCAGTGGGTCTTACTCACCCTCCGCCACTACCTGGGACACACCTGGTCTCAGCCTGGGTTCTGGCCTGGTCCGGTCTCCCTCAGTTCTGTCCCTGCTATATTGGTCTCTCCTGGCCCCACCCTTCCATCTGGCCCCACCTCTCTGGGCCTGTGGCTACCAGACCTTTCTCTTCTCCTCAGACTGGCCATGTTTAACCTCCTCTTAACCTGATGCTTACCTCTGAGGGCGGCTCTATGCTCCTCTCCCCAGCTGACAGGGCCTTCTCAGGCCCTGCCCCCTGACTCTGGTCCCACCCCTCTAATCTCACTTTTTTTCTATCCCGGCTCAGTAGGCCTGGCCTCCTGACTCACCAGTCACCTTTAGTCCTGGCCGGGGTTAGCCCCACACCCTGACTCTTGCTCCACTCCTCTCTGTCCTATTCACACAGAGACCATCTCCAGTTGGCCCTTCCCTATCCTGTAATACTTGGAAAGTATTTCCCTTGAATGTGAGCCCGCTCAGTTCCTAGATTGTTCCCACCTGTGCCGTTTCCCTCCTCAGATCAGCTCCCATTTGGCCTGGTCCTGCCTGGCTGTGCCTGGCCCAGTATCCCCCCCCACTTCCCCTTCCAGTCAGTGTCCCGGACCTAGTCCCACCCTAGGGTGGATTCTGCTCATGCCTAGACCCACGGCACCCTCCTCCACTACCCCGTGGCCCTAGAGCCCTGCCTTTCCAGACTGCCTTTGCCCCGGACTCTCACCAGTCTTCACCTTTCCTGGCCCTGTGCTCACCCCCCTCGCCAGCACTTCCAGTCCATCCTGCAGACCCTGGAGGAGCAGGTGTCTGGGGAGCGACAGCGCCTGGTGGAGACCCACGCCACCCGAGTCATCGCCCTTATCAATGACCAGCGCCGGGCTGCCCTGGAAGGTTTCCTGGCGGCGCTGCAGGGGGATCCGCCTCAGGTGTGGGAGCCGAGGTGGCGGAGGGCGGAGGGTGGAAAGGTCTTGGGCAGGCCCGGGCAGGCAGCCTTTCTCCCTTGGGCAGGCGGAGCGTGTCCTGCTGGCCCTGCGGCGCTACCTGCGGGCGGAGCAGAAGGAGCAGCGGCACACGCTGCGGCACTACCAGCACGTGGCGGCTGTGGACCCTGAGAAGGCCCAGCAGATGCGCTTCCAGGTGCTCTGATCCTTCCAGCTCCCAAACACCCCGTTCGCCCTCCGACCCCAGTGTCTAGGACCCCATCCCTCAAGACGCCCTTTCTGTCCCTCGGACCCTCTTCCTATCCCTGGCAACCCCCCACCCCGGTGCCTTGGGACCCTTTCCAGCCCCTTGGATCCCTACTCCTCAGACCCTGGAACGCTGCCCTCACCCCCACCCCCCCACCACCACCCCTGTGCCTCTGACCCCCTTCTTGTCCCTTGGATTCCTACTTCTTTTCCCAGAATCCCCCTCCTGGGCCTTGCACCCTGTTCCTGCCCATCTGCTCTCCTTTCTCCCTCGCCCACTTGTGTCCCCGGCAGCCCTTTTTCTGTGTCCTCAGATCCCAATTCCTATCTCTTGGATGTTCTCTTCGTGTCCTGACTACTCCATACCTGACACACTTTTGAACTCCAAGTCTTGCCCTTGAGCCACATCATTTCCATAGGACCCCCTAATCCCACTTCCTTCTCTGCAACCCCTGAAACCTCACTTTCTACCCCTCAGACCTTACTTTCTGCTCCTCCTACTCACTCACGTTGACTTCCTGTCTTCTCTGCCGTATTCCTTGTATCCTGGACTTATATTGTCTCTCATGCACTCTTCCTGGTGACTACTCCTTTCCCTTCTGCCTTACTTCCTTTTCCAAGCCCCTCACTTCCTGTCTGCAGTACATCTTTTCCTTTTCTTTTTATTCTACTTCTCCTCCCCCACTTTTTTTCCTCCCGTGGCCCAATTCCTGGCCTTTGGACCCAACTTCCTGTCTGTCGTATATGCTACTTTTCCTTCGACCCTGTTGACCTTCCTGCTTCACCCTGCCTCAGTTTCCCTATCTCTCCCCACTGCTTCCTCCCCCACAGGTGCAGACCCACCTTCAAGTCATTGAAGAAAGGATGAATCAGAGCCTGGGGCTCCTTGACCAGAATCCTCACCTGGCTCAGGAGCTGCGGCCCCAGATCCGTGAGTGCCTGTGACCCCCAGTTTCCATTCTAGGGCTTCTTACGGCAGGAGCCCACCTTCTGTTGGTTAAAGCAAGTGGCAAACCCAATCTAGATTTGAAGGCAAGGCCCCCCCATGAGAGAACAAACACCAGAAACTACGACCTACCGCAGCCCCAGATCTGTTGTGACTTCCTACTAGATATCCCACACCTAACCCTGTTCTTTAAAGAAGCCATTCTCTTGGGGCACCTGGGTGGCTCAGTTGTTAAGCATCTGCCTTTGGCTTAGGTCATGATCTCGGGGTCCTGGGATCAAGGCTCACATCAAGCTCTCCGCTTCTTCGGAAGCCTGCTTCTCCCTCTCCCTCTTCCCCTGCTTGTGTTCCCTCTCTCACCATGTCTGTCTCTGTCAAATGAATAAATAAAATCTTTTTTTTAAAAGATTGTATTTATTCATTTGACAGACAGAGATCACAAGTAGGTAGAGAGGCAGGCAGAGAGAGAGGGGGAAGCAGGCTCCCCGCTGAGCAGAGAGCCCGATGCGGGGCTCGATCCCAGGACCCTGAGATCATGACCCTAGCCGAAGGCAGAGGCTCAACCCACTGAGCCACCCAAGCGCCCCTGAATAAACAAAATCTGAAAGAAAGAAAAAGAGAGAGAAAGAGAAAAAGGGAGAAAGAAAGAAAGAAGATAAGGAAGGAAGGAAGGAGCCATTCTCTTGAAACTTCAACCTCAATCCTCCCTGCTAGGGGTGTCTCCATCTAGCTCCCCCACTTTCCCAGATCATACTTGCGGCTATACCCACTCTACTATTAGGGTGGCTTTTGTTCCCCCAGTTTTGTTTTGAGGCATCCCTAGGCTCATGATCTCAACCCCCTTTCCTCATGTTCCCCTCAGAGGAGCTTCTCCACTCTGAGCACCTGGATCCCAATGAATTAGAAGGCCCTGCCCCGGTGGGCAGCAGTGAGGACAAGAGTGGGCTTCAGCCTCTGGATTCCAAGGATGGTGAGTTAACCCAAATATGATAGCCCCAGACTTTGGGGGACAGGCCCCCAAACTCTATGCTAATCCCCTAAAGTCTGGGGCTATCTTACCAACACAGTGAGTGGGAGAGGATAGGAACAGATGTCTGAGATTGTGCAGACATCTGTAGGATCCTTGATCCTCCTGCCTTGGCCCCCGGGAGGGTGTGTCTCCACCCTTCCCTCAATGATGCCCTCCTTTCTTCACTGTTCTACCTGTCTTGCCTCCTCTGGCTGCCCGCAGACACCCCCATGGCCCTTCCAAAAGGTGAGTATCTCCCAGAATAGACCCCAGCCACCAAATCCCACTAGTCCCTGCACCCAGAATGGGAAAGGGTCCATCCTTTGGGAACTCCAGACCTGCTGGGTAGAGTCCGGAGTCCCTTCTGACCGCCTCCTCAGGCAGGCATAGCACCATTCTCGACTCTCAGGAATAAGATAGGACTTGGGGGTTAGGGTCCACAGAACAAGATGCTGCATCCTCTGGGAAAGAGAAGATGTCCCCCCTGGAGCAGTATGAGCGAAAGGTAAGTCAGACCTGTGGGAGCCTGAGGGTCGATGGGAGAGGGGTCCTGGACTCCAGCATCTGAAGCAGGAGGGTGTTAGGGGGTTGGATTCCTTGGCCTGAAGGAGGAAGGGATTGAGAACATGGATTTCGGGGTCCTAGGGAAGAAGAAAGCTGGGGGATGCCCTACTGGGACCCAGGGGTGGAGGAGGCCAGGGCCCAGACTCCTGAGTCGCTGACACCTCCTGCTTCCCCAGGTGAATGTGTCTGTTCCAAGGGGTTTTCCTTTCCACTCATCGGAGATTCAGAGAGATGAGCTGGTAAGAGGAGGACTATTCTGGGGACTTAGGGGGAGAGGTCAGAAGTCAGTGGCTAGGCTGTGACTCCCAAAGCCACACAGGGCCTTGGTGAGCCTCAGAGATGGCCTCTGCCCCATGTCCTCTCCACGCAGGCACCAGCAGGGACAGGGGTGTCCCGAGAGGCCGTGTCTGGTCTGCTGATCATGGGAGCAGGTGGGGGCTCCCTGATCGTCCTCTCCCTGCTGCTCTTGCGCAGGAAGAAGCCCTATGGGGCTATCAGCCATGGAGTGGTGGAGGTGAGAGACATAAAGACATGGGATGGGGGAGGAATTCCAGACCCTGGACGCAAAGGAACTGTGAGATCTGCGGTCAGGTCCCTATGCCCCTCTGTTCCTCCCTGCCCCTACTGCAGGTGGACCCAATGCTGACCCTGGAGGAGCAGCAGCTGCGGGAACTGCAGCGTCATGGCTACGAGAACCCCACCTACCGCTTCCTGGAGGAACGACCCTGAACCAGCCCCCTTTAACCCCTTTGGCTGAGCCCAGACCTACCCTCTTTCTGGAGCCCCAGAACCCCAACTCCCAGCCTTGCGGGGGGGGGGGGAGTGCCTCAAAAATGTTCATTTCACACCCTTTGTGAGGGGGCTGGAAGTTCTCATTTCCCCTTTCCAATTCCAAATTCCATTCCCAGGAAATCCCCAGATATTCCCAGCTGCCTCCCTGCTTGGGATTCCCTCACCTTAATTTATTTTGTAAGTTAATTTATTGTTCCTTAAGGTGACCACCAGCTTGGTCCCAGTGTGTTGTTCCCTAGAATTCAGCCTCCCATGTGCTCCCCACTAACAAGCCAATAAAATCCTTCCCCCACCATGCCATCCTGCGTCTCTGTGGGGGAATCGGTGTGTAATCATAGTTCTGGAAGCTGCTGTGGATCCCTGCCCAGGCCTCCTTCACCTCCTCAAACAATGTGGAGGAGCTCAAGGATCTGGGATCTAAAAATCTGGGCGGAGCCTGTAGGAGGGCCGGGATAGGCGCGCAGGGGGCGGGACCCAGACTGGACAGGTCCCCCTGCCCACTCAGGAGCTTTCCGTGGTGCTGAACGGTTTGTTTCTTCGGGACCTCTATTTGCTAAATCCCAAGATAGACTCCGAAGTTCTGGCAGTTTCTCCTGCCTTCCATTCACCCTCACACTCATTCACACATAGCATCCACCCCCAACCTGCGATTCCAAGAAGGGAGTGAGAATCTTGAACCCCTCTTCTATTCACAAGTTTTCATCCCTTCTTTGGGAGGCAATAGGAATCCCCCTGAAGTGTGTAAATTCCAGTTATGTGTCCCAGAGAGGGGAATGTGATGTCTGCAAATGACTATTGGAATTTAAACCCTCATGTACCCCGTCTTATGGCGTTGGGGTTAACCATCTGCATATGCTTTTCCCTGCCCAAAGAGGGTGGTTACAGAAATTAAAAGGGTTAATATTTGTGGAGATGTTAGAACTGTGCCTGCTACTTCATAAGTATTTGTTAAATAAATTTTAAAATAATATGGAAGCAGGGACGCCTGGGTGGCTCAGTTGGTTAAGCGTCTGCCTTCGGCTCGGGTCGTGATCCCAGGGTCCTGGGCTCTAGCCTGCATTGGGCTCCCTGCTCAGTGGGGAAGTCTGCCTCTCCCTCTCCATCTGCCTCTCTCCCCCCCTCATGCTCTCTCTCTCTCTCAAATAAATAAATACAATCTTAAAACGGTATGGCAGCAAATACTCATAAGGCACTCACCCTATGCCAGGCACTGCTCCCAGAGCTTTTTACATACATCGACACACTTAATCATTACTTCTATCCCATGAAGGAGGTACTATCACTCTTCCCTTTTATAGGTTAAGAAATGGAGGTAAGAAGTTACATCACATGCCAATGGTCAACATCTAGGAAGGGTCAGAGCTAGGGATTCAACCAGAACAACCTGGCTCCAGTCACCATATTCTTACTCATTTTGCTAACCTGCTGTCCAGTAATTTGAGGCTGTCCCATATGCTGTTCAGGGTGTGCACTGCAAAATTCCAAGGGATAGCTTTCACTTTCTACACATTGTAGATTTGCCTTTTTACCACAACTTCCCAGCAGGTGGCAGTAATATGTCATGTTCTAATGTCAGCTTAGTACACAATTTTCTGGCAGATGGCCTAGGGAGGAAGCTCCTAGAATTAGATTTTCTCCCAAAGAGCCTATGAGCTCAGAGTGTCTCATCATAATATATACATGTAATTAAAGTCATGTATCTTAAATATAGACTTAGTAGACATCGGGAAGAAGAAGATGCCTACATGACGCGAGTTGCATACAATGATACAGCTACGTTGGAGAACCTGGTTTCCAACATCATTCTGATACTGGTTAAACCTTCAGTTGCGCTGTACTGTACCTAGCAAAAACCAATGACTAGATAGGGGAAAAAATGCTGCCTTTGTGTTTTCACAGTCAAGGGTGATCAATGGGCTAACTGAATAAGGAGCTCCGTGGGACAGGAAGAGAAAGGCCATTTTGCTCCGTATGCTCAGCGTGTGATTCCTTACTAATGTTTACATATTAACGGTGATACTTAGGGTAATTAGTTTAAAAAGACTTATTACTGGAATTCCAGCAGGGGATTGCTATTGTTCATTTGATGTTCTTGTGCCATTAAGTTGCCCTTCTTTTCCCATTGAAAACAATTTGTTAATTTTTCGTTTAATAATACAGTTTCTTAGAGACATTTTATCATTCTGTCATTTTTAATATGTGTGTGCATGTGTTTGTTGATACATCTTGGGATATATATCGTATATGTCAGTAGGCTCTAAGATGCCATCAATGATAAAAAATAAATATCCTTATGGGGGTGCCTGGGCGGCTCAGTCCTTAGAGTATCCAACTTTTGGTTTCAGCTGAGGACGTGATCATGAGTCCAGGGATGGAGCCCCATGTTGGACTCCACACTCAGCACGGAGTGTGCTCGTCCCTCTCCCTCCCCCTCTGCCCCACTCCCCACTCCCACACTTTCTAAGACAGATGGGTGTATAGAGAGCTAGATAGATAAAATACCTTTATGCAAAGGAAGAAATACAGAAATTAAACTATGCCCTACAATGACTGTAAGATGCATTCCAGTTAAGTTCTTAGAATCTACGGAATAACGTTCCTATGAATTCTTCACAAGTCAGCTGCCACAATGGGCATCCACAGAAGAGCAGTGCACGCTGGTACAGGGCTGCTGATGTGGAAGACTAACACAGGGAGGGGGCTCCAGAAACACCACCTCCCAATATTCAAGACCTGGAGTAGTGCCCCCTCCCCGGATTCTGGGCTTGGCCATGTGAATGACTTTGACCAATGTGATGTCAACAAGTGTGAGGCAAGCAAGTACGTGTTCTCTTACAACACTTCCTCTTGGAACCACCCACGTTCCTGGAGAGACCAGACGGAGAAAACGGTGTTTGGCCCACTCCCAGTGGTCCCAGCTAAGCTGTCAGACTTGTGAGCAAAGTTGTCCAGCCCAATCAGGCCCCTAGCTGACTGCAGCTGCATGAGTGACCAAAGCAGGACTGTCTAGTTGAGCCCAGCCCAGACTGTAGGATCATTAGCAAATAGTGATGGTTGTTTTAAGCCTTCGCTTTTGGGATGGAGACATGGGCACATGCTCCCAAGTAGGCTTATTTGTTGTCTATGAGAGGCTCTGAGCAGTGAGGGGTTAAGATGAGTCAGAGGGCTTTCAGTGGGTCTCTTTTGGTGATAAGAATGGGATAAAGTCCAGAGCAGAGGCTGTGGGGCAGTTATGAGAAAGGGTCATTGGGAGGTCTTCCTAGTTTGGGTCTCTCCAGAAGCAGGATTTGAGGACAATCTATTGGTAGGGGAGGTGGGAAAGGACACAGAAAAGGGAAAGCAGTCAGGAAAGGATGTCATCAAGCCAGAACCAGTACAGGGAACTGAAGCTTAATTCTGTTGGGGAATTCTGAGAGCATGTGTAGAACACACATTTCCACATTTATCCTCACAGAGAGGTGAGGGACCTGGAGTCCTTCTATACCATCTCCTTTCTGTCTCTGGTTTGAGGGCTGTTAGATGGGAAAGGGCATCAACTCATTGGCACTCAAGGCTACCTGGCTCATACCCAGGGTAGAGCAGACACCAGTGGCCCCACGATGTCCACAGGCAGTCAGACCACCAGGTACTGACGGGTGAAGGATGCAGACTTGGCACCCACAGTCTGCTACATACCCCACCCACACAGTCATCCAAACATGATTCCTCCGCCAAGCACCACGGCCGCTCCCCTGCACCAATGCCCCCAGAGATTAAGACAGTAACACTGCAGTCCAAACTGAGTTTAATAAGGCATTTCAAATAGGGGAGGGATTCACCGGAAATGCGGAGATCTGGGATAGGGGCCCTGCCAGTTGAGTTCTGAATTAGAAAGCATAGGACCTAGGGAACTCCAATCTAGGAAGAGTCCTTCCTATGCTCAGGGGTAAGGACCTGAATGGTGTGGGTTTGGGGAGTCATCTCGGGAGCTTTACCAGATGACAGTGGGAGCTATTCTGGGGGTAACCCAAGTACTGTGTAGGGAAATCACATCTGGGATTCTAGGTGAGTTGAACTGGACTTCAGTAGGGGAGGGGGTCCCAGAAGATTCCAATGGAGGAAGGGTTAGGGGTCTAGGGTGTTTCACAGAAACAATCAAGGGGCCTCGATTTCACAGAAATCATCAAGAAGGCTCCTTGTGGGTAGGGGAGGGGTATTACACCACCCCAAATATTGGGGATCGTTTACCCCCCCGGAAGCCATTTTGGGGTTTTAATGTAAGACCCTGATGGCAGGACATTCCACATACATTATCATGGATTTGCAACATTAGCATACGCTGGCTGTCCCACAGGACGGTGGGGACTGGAAAATCAGTCCAGGTTCTGGGTTTGAGTCCTAAGAGGACAGGCCTGGGGGTGCCACACGGCTCCTCTTCAACAGCTGCCGGAGCTGCGGACAAGACAGGGGAAAAGTCAGGGAGGCTAGAAAGAGAGGCCAGGGCCACAGACCCTCTAAAGTCCTGAGTGCGTAGGGTCAGGGGTTCAGTCCGTTAGGTCAGAGGCCACTCTGCAGTCAGGGTGGGCTCAGCACTCACCCCCTCGGGGCCCGGCCCAGGCCGCAGCAGGTGGACAGGCTGCTCGTTCTCCAGGTTTCGCAATGTTGGATCTGCCCCAGCTGCCAGCAGGCGCCGCACAATGGCCTCCTGGGGTGGTCCAGGGGGCAGGGCAGCCGCCATGTGGAGGGCTGTGTTCCCATGGGCCTGGGGACAGTGAGGGGAAGGCAGATAAAGATGCAGACTCAGCTGGCCTCTGGGCCTTCCACAGTATACTCCAGAGTCCAACACCGCTGCCTTCCCAGCCATATTCCATGTGCCCCTACTCACATCCTGGAATCCCCTCCACAATCACGTTCCACACACCCTTTGGTCTATGTCCCATACATTCCTGCAATCTACAGCCATCCACATCCCATGCGGTCCCCACCTGGGTTCTCTACATTGTCCCTACCACAGCCACAGCCCACAGGCCTCTCCAAGCCCCCCGCCCTTCTCTGTCACCTCTCACACAATTGCCCATTCCAACCTAGGTCCCCACCTTCATGTTGACAAAGGCCCGCAAGTCTCCCCGCGGCAACTCAAGCAGCAGCTGAACCAGGGTAGGATTGGCGGCCTGCACAGCCAGATGCAGAACTGTCTTATTGCTCTTGATCTCCTGTAGAGAAAGGAACGGCGGAGGTCAGGCCAATCCTCACACTCAGAGCCCCCTCCCATGGAATCCAAGAGCCTTTAGACACCTTGTCTCTCCTTTGCAAGCACCCAGGGGTTCCTTACACAGTTATCTATGTTGTGCACTATACAAGACTACCACCTTTAAAGGGGTGCTATTCGCATCATATGCATCACAGAACTATATGTTTCTTTTGACAGTTTTCCAGCCCAAGTGTCTTTGAGAAGAAGGCTCTTACTTAATCCTCCAAAGGCACTCTGCACTTGCAGCTGCCCTGGCCACCCCACATTCCTTTAGGCATGGTAAAAATGTACCCACATCCCACAAGGACTGTACTTGATCTATAAGGATGGGACTTGAACAGCATTAATCAGGGGACTCAACAAACCCATACATACTTCCATATTGAGTTGTTCTCTTCATATTTTGGAGCAAATAAAGATATTTTCCACAATGAGACCTTATTACGTGCCCTCATTAAAAATATGATGTGTTTCTATTAAGACAAAACAACCTAGCTGGCTCACCAAATAGATAATGAAGAGGAGACCAGAAGATGGAAGGGGGAAAGCTCTAAATTAAGAACAACTTTAAAAGTCTTACAATGGCAATATGAGGGCTTTATTTGGGTCTGAGTTTTTTTTCTTTTTCTTTTTTTTTTTAATGAAAAAACAATGTAGGGGCACCTGGGTGGCTCAGTGGGTTAAGCCTCTGCCTTCGGCTTAGGTCATGATCCCAGGGTCTTGGGAGCCTGCTTCCCCCTCTCTCTCTGCCTGCCTCTCTGCCTACTTGTGATCTCTATCTGTCAAATAAATAAATAAAATCTTTAAAAAAAAAAAAAACATAAAAGGGGCTCCTGGGTGGCTCAGTGGGTTAAGGCCTCTGCCGTCGGCTTGGGTCGTGATCCCAGGGTCCTGGGATAGAGCCCTGTATTGGGCTCTCTGCTTGGCGGGGAGCCTGCTTCCCCTTCTCTCTCTGCCTGCCTCTCTGCCTACTTGTGATCTCTGTCTGTCAAATAAACAAATAAAAAAAAATCTTAAAAAAAAACCAATGTATATCACTTTAGAGTCAATCGGAAATTTGAACACAGTCAAGATACTTGATATTATGAGTTTAATTTTTTTTAAGGTGAAATGATGGTATTGAGGTTAAAAGAGTTCTTCACTTTAAAGACATAATTTTTTGTGAATATACTATTTTCTGTATTTTATCTGTGTTCAAAAGTTTTTTTTTTAAGATTTTATTTATTTGAGAGAGAGGAGAGTGAGACAGTCTGTGTTCTCTGGCACGAGACTACCTGATTCTAATCCCCTCTCTGACTCTTACAAGCTGTAAGATTTTTGACTCCTATGCCTCAGTTTCTTTATTAGTAAAGTGGTAAAAGTAATAACAGTGCACATGTCAAAGGGGGTCGGTGAGGATTCGATTAGCTAATCCATGACACTCGATGCTTGATGAACAGTAAGTACAACCTAAGATCAGTGATCTTCTTCTCTGGGGCCCAGGGAAATGTAGCCATGTGCTCAAGTTCACGTGGCTGGCAAGAGGCAAAGTCAGCATTTGTCTGAATGCCCTGGATGTCCGGGTGCCCTACCCCACACACCCTTCTAGGGGCCGGCTGCCCACTGCCCAGCTCACCTGGCTGGTGTGATCAGCACCCATGTGTAGCAACATCTGGACACAAGCCAGCCTGTCTCGGGCCTGGGTGCTCAGCACCCGGGAACACAGGTCAGGTGGGTGCATAGCCACGTTGAGGGCCAGGATGGCTGTGTGGAGAGGGGTGAGGCCTGCAGGATAGAGGTGGTGAGGGCTCTGCATCCGAGGCGCCCACCCCACCCCAGCCCCACCTGCCACACCGACCCTGCCCACCACCCAGCTTACCCTCAAAGTCTCTGGCTTCTAGGTCAACCTGAACCCCCGAGTTAATCACGGCCTGGGGAGGAGAAGGCACAGTGCTGGAGTCGAGTCTCCCCAGGTCTCCTAGCTCTGGAAGCCAGGATCTGAGCAACCAGTCCATCCCATTCTCCCCACCAGCCCACTGGCCATACCGAGAGGACTCCTGGGAGCCCATAGGTAGCGGCCACATGCAAGATAGAACGTCCCTGATGATCAGTGGCATTGGGCTCTGCTCCAAGGTTCAGCAGGTCCTCCACAATCAGGGGCTGGTTGGCGGCAGCAGCCACCAGGAGAGGGGTCTGCAGGGAAGAAGAAGGTCAGGCTGGGCCCCTGGTCTCCTCCCCTCTGAGAAATCAATAATGCAGGCCCCCAGACCTTCTGCCTTCAAATCCAGCAGTCTGGGCCCCTGGCCCTCACCTTGCCCTTATGTTCACGAATGTCCAGATGTCTGTACACTTGGAGCATCTCAGCTGCAGCATACGCTGCCCAGCGCAGCCCCCGAGCCGCAAACAGGTGCAGGAGCCTGAGGACAGGTAGAGGATAAGCAGTGAGCACAGCACTCCAGCTAAGTCAGGAACAGGCAGACTGCAATCCCCATACTCACGTGTCTCCCTCCTCATCCTGGGCCAGCAGCTGCTGTGGCCCCAGAGCCAGCATGTGAGCACGGGCTGTGTCCAGGGATGGTCCAGTGGCCACAGGGGGCAACTGTGGGGGTCCTAAGGGGAGTCCAGAACCTCTCCAGGATCCTGCCTGTGGCAGGGAAGGTTCTCCATACAGCCGGGTATCCAGAGGGTCCTGAAGGATACACGGGGTGAGCCAGGGCCAGTCAGCTGAGAACTCCTTTTCCTGACATATATAGATACACACACACACACAGAGCGCCAGGTATGGTGGCTGGGTGCCCCATCTGTAGTGAGTGACCTTGGACCTTGGGGCCTCAGTTTTGCCCATCTGAAGAATGGGCTCTTAATCTAGCACAAGGGCAACTGGGAATTTTAGGGGCCCTTCAGCATCCTGTTCCACTCTGTATCTCACCTCCATCCCCACAGAAAATGGACACTGCCGCCCTGGGTCGGAGGGTGGGTAGAAGTCAGGAGTCGGGAAGCCTTCAGCAGCAGAAGCAGGGTAAGAGTAGGGGCTGTCTGTGTAGGCAGCATGCGTGTTGGGGTCCCAGTCTGGAAAGCCCGTGGTGGGAGCCAGGCTGCCAAGTCCAGAACCCACAGTCTCTTGGTGTACTGGGAAGCGAGAATGGCCTGTGTGTGAGAGGAGGAGCAGGGGCAGGCCTGGTTACCAGGGTTGGGGAAGTCATGACCAAGGCTGGAGGATGGGGGTGAGGGCCTGGAATCTCCCAGGGTCCTGAGAGCTAGTACTTGTGGGACACCAAAGGGCTGGGACTCAGAGGGCTGAGGGTTTAGACTCAGGGACCAGCAAAAGGCTGGGAGCCTGGGCCCCTCAAACACTGAAGGACTGTGTACATAGACCCATGGGCTTCAGAGAATCTGGGCGATCAAACTGCTACGGGGTCCCAGCAAGAAAGAGAGTCTGACTCCCAAGTTCCCCAAAGTTCTAAGATTTGGAATGTTTGAGTCCCTGAAGAAAGCTGGGGAGGTGAGCTGAGGGAACCAGGTGAGTTTCCAGACTTACCAGCCTCACTCTCATTCACAGATGGGGTCAGGGACTGGGCCAGGGGAGATGGAAACTGTCCCTGTAGAGGGATAAACAAACAAAAAAAGGAACAAGGGGGAATTTATGGGACAGATCCCTCAGCATCCTCTCTGCATGCCCCGCCCACAGCGCATCTAAGTCAGGACTACAGCTCTCATCTGCTCCGAGAGTCAAGGGCTCACAAACCATCAAGTGTCTGCCCAACAGGACATGGCCTCACGAGTTACAGTTTAGAGGGTTTCGTGGGCCTTACCGCTGCCCCACCAGCGTCAGGCTGCTGCTGACGGCGCCTCTGTTCTTCCAGGAGTTTCTTCACGGTCTGTGATGGGCAGTGGCTGCGTTCACTCCGGCTCACTGCGGGGGAGGCGGGGCAGAAGAAGAGGGGAGGGAAGCAATCAGAGTTCCTTAAGTCATCCAACTACGCGGGGGAGTGGACTCGGGCACCCTCCCTCGCCCTCCTGCATGAAAAAACTGGCACACTGCGACGCCTGAGAACTCCAAAGCCAATCTTAGCTTTCAGGTGCAGCTTCCGCCTCCGCCGTTTCCTTCCCTTTGCTCCGCACTTTCCCCTCAGACCCAACTTTCCACCAGCGTCGTGGAAACTGAGGAAGGGGGTGGAGGGCGCTCCTCTACAGCACCTCCCCCCACCTTCCGTGAAAAATCCCAGCCCCCAGATCTCCCAGTCCTGAGGCCTTGGGGGTCGCTGGGTATCACTCCCAGGAGACTTGCACATTCAGGTGCCCAACACCTCTCTGTCCTCGACACACTTCCCGGGAAACCAGGCGTCCGAGTCCCCGGGCCCTCTCCCCAGGGAACGACGAATCAATAGCCCCCTAGCTCGTCGGGGATCGGAAGTCCAGACCCCATTCCCTCTTCAGACCTAAGAGTCCAGGCCCCATTCTGCGGAACTCCGAGAGCTTAACACCCCTTTCCCCAGGACTCAGGAGCCCGGGCCCTCAGCCTCGCCCTCCCTTGCACCTGGGAGTCCCATTTTCCTGAAGCCTGGTCCGCACCACCCCGGAAGTCCGGACCCTCAACCCTCACCCGGGTTCCAGCAGAGGAAGGGTTAAGCGGGGGAGGGCGGACTCGGAAACTGCCCAGACACGACGTGCTGACGTCACGGCGCTCACGCAAGGGAATCTTCCATCCACCCCTTCCTCTCCCGGCGGCGCACCGCAGGTGTCCCGCTCAGAGGCGGCGCGTGCGGCCAGGCGTGGAGCGCTCGGAATCCCCGCACGTGGGGAATTCCTGCTCCGCCCGGGGACCCAGGGTGGGTGGAGACGCGGGAATTCCCGGGGCCTGGGCAGGGTCAAGGCCAGCGTGGGCCCCTACGGCAGGGCGCCTCCTTATCCACACCGACTCGTGGCTGATTTTTTAAACAACCACGCCCCCAGGACTCCGTCTAGCTCCTTTCTAGAGCCAGAAGACCAGGCCGCCAGCCCCCTCCTCCCACAGTACCCAGGGGTCAGGGCTCCCAGCCCTTTCACCCCACCCCCTGACCCAGAATTCCGAATCCCCGGTTCCTTACCCTCCCAGGACCCAGGATCCCAGAATCCCAGCCGCTCCTCCATCACCACCAGAAGTCCTGGACCCCTACCCCCTTCAAACACCGAGTACGCTCACTCCCAGCACCCAGGCTTAATGCTCCAGCTCAGTTCCGCAGGTTCGTGAGAGCCGGACTCCCAGCTCTCGCTCTCCCAAGGGGTCGAGCGTGCTTCTCCTCCCCACCCCCTCCATTACCTCGCGGATTCCGCGGCGCGGATTGCGGGCCCCCAGGGCCGCGGCCTCGGCGCTGCGCCAGCCTCGCTCTTCCCCCGCGGAGCCGCCGCCGGGTCCCCGATCTAGAGCCTATGCCCCGCGAGTTTTTAAACTGGACTTCTTGGCACCGCCCAGTCAAGGGCAGGGCCCCTCCCACAGACCCGGGAGTCCCCGTGTCGCGCATGAACTAGCCCAGTCTCTGAATGGGCGGGGCTGATGTTGAGGGCCTGACTCCTGAGCCTCCTACCTGGAAAGAGGGAGCTGGGGGCCCCCATCTTTGGTCTGAGGGTGAAGCGGCCAGGGATTGCACTGGGGGCCTGGACTTCTGGGTCTCTGTCCAAGGGCGTACCAGAGGCTTTGATTTCTGGGGCCTGGGCTGGAAGGGGAGGCTTTGATTTCTGGGGCCTGGGCTGGAAGGGGATAGTATTCCTGAGTCCCGGGGTAAGAGGAGGCTGGGATTCGGGCCTTCCTAGTCCCAAGGGAGGGAAGGTTTGTAGGTAAGAGTGAAATCGGTAGACTCAAATTTCTCCCTTTCCCCACATCACCTTGTTCAGAGGTTAGTTCTCATTTATTCATTCGTCATTAAAGATAATTTATTACATCAAGGGAGGCCCTTTGCTGGGGGCCGTGGTATAGCTGTGAACTAAGCGGACAGGAATTCCCAGCCCTCAAGCCAACTGACATTCCCAGGGGAGGCTCGTTCTCAGTTCCCATCTCGGTGGCCCTGTTAATCATTTCTCCCAGCCTCTCAAGACTTGGGCTGTCCTGATTCTCCTCCCTCACATATTGTTCCTTCCCAGTTTCCTGGGCTGTTTCCACCTCTTCACCCATTCTTGGGGGCCAGGGGCACTCCTCTGTCTGAACTCACTTCCTGGGTGATCTCATCCAGTCCTGTGGCTTTATTCATTCATAAGCCATCAACCCGAAAATTTACATCTCAGGCCAGAAACTTATCCCTGAATTCACAGATGCAGCTGTAGTCATTCGGTGCTGCTGGGAGATCTAGGAGGCATTTCCAACTCGGTGTCCCCAGACTTTGGCACTTTCCTCTAAACCTACTCTCCCCTCCTACTCCATCTCTGTCAAGGGATGCTCCGTCTTTCCAGTAGCTTAGTCCAGAAGCTTTGGTCATCCTGAATCCCTCTCTCTCAAACACACCCATACGTACATGACCAGCAAGTTTTGTTGGTTCCACCTCCAAAATCTCCCCAGAATCTCCTCAATGCCCACAACCCGGGCCATCCGTCCCCTCCTGCCTGGGCGATCACAGAAGCCTCCCTGGGCTCTGACCCTACCCTCAGTTCATCCCCAAAGGCAGTCACAGGGACCCACTTTTTACTTCTCCCCCTCCCACACCCTCACACAGGAAGCAGGTGACATTGTCACCAGCAGGGTGACATCCGCTATTCTGCTTCTTTACTCCCCCACTGTTCCTCAGGACTTCTCTGGACCAAAGCCTTTTGCCCACCATGGCCCCTTCAGGTGTCATCCTGCTCCTTCTTTTGCTCCCGGGTGAGCAAAAGCGGTTATGGGTGGGGGGGGGGGGGAGTGGCAGGCAGAGTCCCTATGAGAGGGGTGGCTTGGGCAGCCTCTGAAGGGTGGAGAGCTGAGGGCACATCCTCCTAGGACCCCTTCCTTCCTGGAGATCCATTTTGGCTGCAGAGCCTGGTTCTTTGTGGGAGAGAAGCTGAGTCTGGAGCCTGTTGATCTCTCCTTCTTACTGCTGGGTCTGTCTCTACTTTCACTTCTGATTTTCTATCTCTCTGGCCTCTTTCTCATTTGCTCTCTCCCGAATAAAGGTTATTTCTCAGGACACCACCTCTCCCTGCTAATCCACTTTCCCTCTCTTCTCACGGTGGCTGCCGCTCTGGTGACCCCAGGTGAGAAATTAGCATCCCTTCCCTTGTGCCATGGTACTGCTTTCATCCCTGAAGTGTAGCCTGAGGATCCTGTCTAGGTCACCAGCTCCCCTCTCACCCCCAAATCAGAACCCGCAGGGGATCTACAGTCCTCTCTGGGTCCCCATCTCACTGCCCTCATCACCAAAATGAAACCCCAAGGATTCAGCCACCCCCCAGCCTTCTTTGGGAGTACCCACTATGCCCAAAGCACCATGTATGTCTCTCTGTGCTGGGACCCCCCCACCCTGCACCCCGCTTCTCTCCAGGCCCCCACCTCCCTTTTCATCCCCAGTCAACCTTAGGGAATCTCAGACACTCCTGCCTCCCCACCCCTCCAAGGACTTCCTCAGCCCTATTGGCCCCAAGGGTAGCTCTGAGGGTCTGGAACCTCCCTCAACCACCTTCTTGTCTTGGCCGCCACCCTCCAGGTTCCTGTTCCGGATGTGGGCCCCTCTCTCTGCCAGTGCTGGCAGGGCTCATGGCCGCCGACGCGCTGGTGTCGCTGTTCATCATCGCAGTCGTGTTTGCGTGTGCTTGCCTGCGCCACCAGCCCACCCGAGGTGAGGGAAGAGACAGGGTGGGGCCCGGAGGGAGAGGTGTCCCTAGAGCGGGGGTCCCCAGGGAGGGGTCCCCCAGGGAAGCCCTGGAGGAGATGCTGGGGAAACCCTGGGGGCGGTGCAAGGGGGAACTCCGGAGGAAACCCCTGAGGCAGGGGGTCCCCAGGAAGGTGGGGAAGTGGGTGGGCGGTAGGTGGTCAGGCCTCATGCTTTCTCTCCCCCGCCCCCAGAAGATGACAAAGTCTACATCAACATGCCTGGCAGGGGCTGACCCTCCTGTAAGTGAGACCTTTGACTTGGGACCCTCTCATCCCGCATCGTGTGCCGCCACACAGGAAACGCACTCCCCACTTTGGGGTGGAATAAAGCTATTGAACCACCTCTGGTACTGATTCTTCCTCACAGAACCCCAGGGTGCCCAAAGCTTTCCTCCCACTTAGCTGTTTCTGGGTCCATGACCTCCCAGAACCCCACATAGCCCTGCCCCCTCAGCCGAGAGATCTGGAATAACTCAACAGTGTTGTTGTGTGCCATGTTTATTTGGGGGCAGTAGTGGAGAGAAGTCTGACCCCTCAGGCGGGGCACTCTGAGGATCTGTATCTTGGTGGGAGTAGGAATAGGGTGCTGGGGAGGCATCAGGAGTGACTGGATCCAGGCATCAGGTTGTTGACTGCTGCACTGTGGGCTCATTTGTAATATGGCCTCTGTGTGTTGAGGTCACTGTAGACATCTGACCTCTGACCCTGGAGCTCCTAATGGGAGGGACAGGGTGGGAACCGTTAGTGCCTAAGGTCCACTGAATAAACTTAAAAAAAATTCAGCCTTCTCCCAGTGGCCTATATGGCTCCTAGCAGCTTCTTCAACCTTGCAGCCGTGGAAAAGATCTGGATTTGAATCAACTGCATTTAGTGTTTCCCTGTCTCCTCTGCCTCATCATTACATCCCAACCTCAGGGCCTTTGCACAAGCTGTTCTCTCTGCCCGAACACCGCTTTCCTGGATATTCCCATGGATGGTTCCATCTCTCCCTTCAAGTCTCAGCTCATGTCACTTCCTCAGAGAAGTGTTTCTTGATTTTGCCATCTAACTTCTCCCCACCACACACACACTCCAGGCCCTGTCACACCAGTTGTTATTTCCTCCTCAAATTATCTTATTTCTTAATTTGCTCCAGGTCCATCTCCTAGGATGTAAACTCTGTTGCTGTGTAGGGGCTCAACAAATTCCACCTAAGGATGAATAAATTGAAATAATGCCTTGCCCTAAAATTTCATGGTCCCTGATGACTGAAAAGTTCCCTCATTCTTCTGGACCTCACAAAGCCAAACTCAAGATGCTTATGCTTTACAAAGAGGCTTTTTATCCACAAGTGACACAAAGCAAAGCTAACTGCACATAAATAAGAGACTTCACAGAACAAAGCTTACAATTTTGGGAGGAGGGGTCTAATGGCCCCAAGAGGCAGCCCTCAGACTGAGTCCCTGAAATCATATGGAAATGACTGGTCTGGGTATGCACCTTTATGGGAAGGGGTCTGTTTGGCCTCCATTAGATTCTCACAGGAGACCTTGACCGCCTAAAGAGTTGAGAAAGGAATTGATAAAGAGGCAAGCAATGGAAAGATACCTCTGATTGGAGGTTGTTGGTTTTTTGTTTTTTTTTCTTGAGAGAGAGAGAATGTGTGTGCACATGTGGAGGGGGAGGAGGGGGAGAATTTTTTTTTTTTTTTTTAAGATTTATTTAGGGGCTGGGATGCCTGGGTGGCTCAGTGGGTTAAGCCTCTGCCTTCAGCTCAGGTCATGATCTCAGGGTCCTGGGATCAAGTCCCTCATCAGGCTCCCTGCTCTGTGGGAGGCCTGCTTCTCCCATCCCCTCTCCCTGTGCTTGTGTTCCCTCTCTCACTGTGTCTCTCTCTGTCAAATAAATAAAATCTTATAAGTAGGTTTTTTTTTAAGATTTTATTTATTTATTTGACAGAGAGAAATCACAAGTAGGCAGAGCAGCAGAGAGAGACGGGGAAGCAGGCTCCCCACTGAGCAGAGAGCCTGACGCAGGGCTTGATCCCAGGACCCTGAGATCATGACCTGAGCCGAAGGCAAAGGCTTAACCCTCTGAGTCACCCAGGCATCCCAATAAATAAAATCTTAAAAAGAAAAAAAAAGAAAAGAAAGCAGTTTTGGACAGATGCTCTCCATGAGTCTTTGAGGGGTTGAAATGCTGCTGAGAGATAGGCTTTAGGATCTAGGTTCTAGAAGGACTGGGGAAGTGTTTCAGACAGACACCCACAGGGTAGGAGTGAGCTTTGAGGAAGAGAAGCGGGTTTTCTCACCTGGTAAGGTGACTCTGTCTCAGTGATTCGCTGTTTCCTGGTCACTGCTGGGGGGTGGGGGGTAGTGCAGAATGCAGAGTTAAGGCGGTGAACTGGGATCCTTTTGCTGCTACAAAATCAGCCCCTCCCTCAATCATTGTCCCTTTGGCTGGTTGTGACTTGGGAGCTTACCCCTCCCTCAGAGGGTCCCAGGCTATCCCCTCCAGCCCCACTCACCCTCCACAGCCACTCACCTTCCACAGCCCCTCGCCCCCGAGGGAAGAGCCGGCCCAAGGAGTACACAGCCAAGGCAATGAGGAGGGTCAGCGCCAGGTCCCCCAGCACGATCCCCGCCAGCACCCCAGGACTCACCACAGAGCAGTTGCATTCTGAGAATATGAGACAGGGGTTGGGGGTTGCCAGTGGGGGCTGGGAACTGGGAGGAGGTGTCAACAGGGGAAGGTTTGGAAAGCTTGGGGAACAGACAGAGATGGGGAGCTCTTTGGGAGGTAGGGAGGAGGGACTGCAGAGTCTAGGCCTACCGTCCTGTGCCTGGACAGAGCTGAAACCTGAGGAGAGAAAAAGGAGGTAAATTGAGGCAGGGGGTTGTGACTGGAGGGTGGGTGCAGAAGCTGGAAGGTGGGTCCCAAGAGCCAGGAGATAAGAGTGGAAAGCCGTGTCTGGTGGGACCTGTGGGCCAGCGTCAAGGTCACTGACTGTGTTACTTCTACCCTGGCTTGTCCTGTTGCAACACCGGTAGAGTCCCCTCCCCCACTGCTAGCAGAGGCCACATCTTGGGGTCTCAGGCTCTGGGAGACAGCCATGAGTTTGGGGGGACTGAGGCTCTGCTTTCCCCCATCTCCCCTTCTGGTTCTCTCTCTATCCTACTCCCTGCTCTGCCCAGGGACTCGGGAGGCGGCTGTGATAGCCCCCAACTCACCACCCACAGTCAGAAGGAGAGGCAGGAACAGGAGCCTGGTGGAAGGTCCAAGGACCCCCATGACGCAGGCAACACCGCCGGACACCAGAGTCCAAGGGCGGGTGGGATGTGGTGTTGCGTCCAAGTGAAGGAGGAAGTCTGAGGTGGGCGGTGGCAGGAGGGAGGAGGGGACAGTAGAGGAGGAGGGACAGAGACAGATAACGCCAGGAAGAATCAGGCCAAGACACCCCCAGGGTGCCGTGCTGTAGCCCCTAACTACTGGACATGAAAGGGGAAAGGGTCCATGTGCCCAATCGGGGGTCAGCCATCAGTGTACCAGGAAGTTAGCAGCTACGACTGAAGCCATCTTTGCCTCTTCTTGGCTGGGCAACCTTAAACAAGTCATCCAACCTCTCTGGGCCTCGGTTTCCTTATCTGTAAAATAAGGAGTAAAATACTGTCTGTTTTGTAGGGGTTTGTGGGGAGCGAATGGATTAATGTCTCTAGAACAGGGTCTGACACTCGTCAGCTTTTTATAAGCACCAGCTATAATTGATAATCAGAACTTTGTGATGTTTATAGGATATTAAGAGAGCCCTCAGGATATGGGCACTAATGAGCTGCAGGCATTCTGTCCTGAGGTGTTAACCCTTTTAATCCCACAGCAGCCATCTGAGGTAGACGCTCTTGTCTTCGTCATCCCCGTTGTACAGAAAGGTGCAGACACTTGCCCAAGGTCACACAGCAAATAAATTTGGTAAGGAAACACAGGACACAAAGATAGATATTTGACCGTTAGAGAGAAGGAAAAAAGAGCCAAGAGGAAAGATACGGAAGGAGAAAGGGGTGGCAAGGCCAAGAAGAAGAGAGAAGGATAGAAAGGGACACAGATACAGACAGCACAGACACAGGATTGGGGTTTTGGAGGAAGGGGGACAATATGCGGACCACTGGGCTGGACTGCGCTGCACCACCGAATGAGGAAGTAGCTGGAAGTGAGGACGGAGGGAAGGCGACCCAGGAGGAGACAGGGATTTCTAGTCCCCACCACCGGAGCCTGAGCTGGGGCTGGCTAGGAGGAACCTGAGGTTAGGGCACTGGGGGGGATGGGCCCACGGCAGGAAGCCCCCCTCCCCCACCCGGGCGTCACACCCCATAGCTCCCTGGGCCTGGTCTCAGGAGAGAAAAGGGGAAACTGGATGCCTGTCATGGGACAGATTCTGAGTGGTCCTTCCTGGTGGGGGGATTTGGAAGCCGGAGGAGGGCCAGGGCCCAGGCGGAGGCAGCACTGGCTGCCAACAGCCTCGAGCACCCAGGCCTGGCCCAGTCTGGTCGCTAAAGAACCAACATCCCCACCACTACCACCACCAGGCCTGCAGTGGGCGCAGAGAGAACAGGCCGCAGAGGGCCTCTGGATGGCGGAAGCTGAATGAGCCTCAGGGCTCTCAGAGAGCAGGGGAAGCTCTGAGCCTGGAAGGGCTTCATCTGACTCCAGTACTCGGTGCTCTCGGGCTCACTCTGGCTGGGCTGGGGGAGCGGACTGTGGGGGGCACGGCTGCTGTGGTCCAGTTTTATTGTGAGGATTTTGTGAGGTCTATCAGAGTAATGTCTGCCTGGCATGTTCTACCTGCTCAGTGACTCTTAATCACCGTCCTCATCATTACTGTTATTGTTAGTATTTCAAGTCTCCAGTTCTGGGCTCACCTTAATAACCAGCCTCCCTCAACCCCTCAGACTCAGCCTCCCGGTCTTCCCGACTCCAGCCAGGCACGAGCTGTCCCCAGAAATAGCGAGCACACTTGTGCACCAACCAATCAAGCAAATGTGGCCATACAGCCGGTCTGGGTCCTGGATTCCACCCCCACCACACACACACACACACACACACCTTTTAGTGGCGGAGATGTGGGGAAGTCCGAGGTATCCCAAAGGAACAGACTGGGGTGGTGGCAGATATGGGGGGGGGGGGGGGTAGGGCTCTTTACCAACTAAAAATGAAGTATTAAATATGTTAGCAACTGATACGACTGTACTGGTACAGAGCACAGAACGCTGATCCGGGCTGGTCGGCCTGTGCTCTCCATGGGTGGATGGGCCATTGGATGAAAAAAGGGTGAGGGGCGCCTGGGTGGCTCAGTGGGTTAAGGCCTCTGCCTTCGGCTCAGGTCATGATCCCAGGGTCCTGGGATCAAGCCCCGCATCCGGCTCTCTGCTCAGTAGGGAGTCTGCTTCCCTTCCTCTCTCTCTGCCTGCCTCTCTGCCTACTTGTGATCTCTGTCAAATAAATAAATAAAATCTAAAAAAAAAAAAAGAAAGAAAGAAAAAAGGGTGAGATGGAGGGCACCCAGCTGACTGGGAGACACCCCTAACCCAGTGCCAGGCTCCAGGAAGTAGGGCTGCTTCACCTCCCATGAGATCTGTGAAGTGTCTTAATCTGTCCTGGCAAGCAGCCCAAGAGTTGGGCAAGGCCCAGGCTGACTTTGCCAGAAAGCAGGCAGTGTGGTGAGCTTGTCTCTGTGGAAGCGACAGCCCCTCCCTACTCTCTCTGCTTCTACTTTTGCCCCCTACAACCCATCCTCCCCGTAGTGGGCAGAGGAGGCTTTTTGAAGAGTCAGAGAACCAATTTTGTAAGTGGCCAAAAAATGTGAACAGATACATCACAGAAGAGACCCGGATGGCCAATAAGCATGCGCGAAAGCGTTCAACATCATTAGTCATTAGGGAAATACGAATTAAAACCACAATGAAATACCATTACACACCCACTGGAGTGACTAAAATGAAAAAGACTGACCCTCTCGAGTGTCCACAGAGACGGGGAGCAGTTGGAAATCTCACGCTGCTAGTGGAAATGAAAAACAGAACCACCACTTTGGAAAAGAGTTTGGTAGTTTCTCATAAAGGTAAATATTCACCTACTCAGAGATCTAGCAATCCCACAGAAGCAGGCATCTACCTAAGAGAAATAAAAGCATATATTTACATAAAGACCCGCCCATCTTTCTGTCCTCCCCTCCTACCCTTCTTTCCCTCACTTCCCCTACTCCAGCTACACAGGCCTTCTGTTTCTTAAGTCAAGTTCATTCTCACCCCAGGCCCTTTGTACCTGCTGTTCCCCCTGCCTATGATGCTCTTCTCAAAGTTCATGTAGAGTTGGCCCTTTCTCACCCTCCAGATCTCAGCTCAAATGTCACATCCTCACAGAGGCCTCTCCTGCCCACCACCACTCAAACCACCTCCCACCATCAATTTCATTTTCTGCCTGTATTTATCATACCTGAAGTTCTCTGAACTGTGCGTTCCCATTTTTCTGTCTGCTACTTTCTCTAGAATGGAAACTCCATGAGAACAGGAACCTTCCTGCCTTGTTCACTGTTGTATCCTCAGCACATATAGTAGATCCTCAGTAAATACTCTTTCAATATGGCAATAAATGGCCACCAGTAACGGGTTGGATGAAACATGGCTCTTGATCCCTGCAGAAGTCTAAGGGGATCCCAGATGTGCCCACCATTTCTTTTTGAATTGATCACTTGTCAGATAAGAATGCTAGTGTCTGCCAATATCCTCCTGCTTCTTCTTCCATGAAATTTTCAGCAGGGCATCTGCCCACCAAAGTAGAGACTGTATTTTCTGGCCTCATTTGCGTTTAGAGTGGTCATAGAACTTTGTTCTGGCTGATGAGCAATGTGGAAATAAATGAGCAATTTAGAAGTCCTAGCCTTTGTGGACGGATGCACTCCACTCTTCCTGATTTCCTCATTCCCTGGAATTTGAATGTAGGAATCTTAGAACAAGTAGATGAGGGCAACATCATCAAAATGAAAGAGGGAGAAGACAGAAGAAGTCTCAGTGCCTTTTGCTTTGACAAAGAACATGGTGGAAGGGCTCTAACATTCTTGAACACATCCCATTTGCTGTTTAAACGAGTTAGTGCTTCTACTGTATGCAACGAAGAACGTGACTGCCTCATCTGGGTCAGGCTTAACCTTGGTTTAATGACCAGAGACAGGAGGTGGGTGTAGGTAGCTCTAACTTGTGGAAGGAGTCCTAAGAAAGTCACAGGGCGGGCAGTTTTAAGCAAGGTAGCCTGCCTGGAAATGGCACACACTGAGGGACTGTGCTTAAGGCAGCTCCTTCTTCTTCTCACTTTCAGATAAAATTCTGATGTGAATACCAAACTATTTCCAGATAAAATACGATGCTACATAACCCCACAGGGGAGGAGAATGAGTGGGAAAGGATGGGCCCAAGTTGGACGTTGTCAGACTGTGGCGGACTCCTCATACTCTTTTACGTTTCATCTTTTCAAAATTCTCTAAATCAAAAATTTCTTGAGGGGCACCTGGGTGGCTCAGTCGGTTAAGCATCTGCCTGTGGTTCAGGTCAAGGTTCCAGGGTCCTGGCAGGCTAGCTGCTCAGCAGGGTGTCTGCTTCTCTCTCTCACTCTCCCTCTGTGCACGCTCTCTCTCTCTCTCTCTAAGAAATAATAAATAAAATATTTTTAAAGGGGGGGGCTACCTGCGTGGCTCAGTCAGTTGAATGTTTGCCTTCAGCTCAGGGCATGATCTTGGGGTCTTGGGATCAAGCCCCATGCCAAGCTCTCTGCTCAGTGGGGAGTCTGCCTCTGCCTCTCCCTCTGTGCTCTCTCTCTCTCTTTCTCTCTCAAATAAAAAAATAAAAATTGAAAAAAATAATTTATTTTTCTTGTGGTGAAGATTACATGGCTGTATGCACTTGTCAAAACTCACAAAACAATATACTAAAAAGGATGTATTTTACTCTATGTAAATTCTACCTGAAAAAAAAAAAACTGTTTTAAAGAGATGAAAATTGTAAGGACCAAAAGAACTGGTAAAGAGGTTTCATGATGTCTTTATTTCCTACCAGTTGCAGTGTTGACAAGTAAACAGATGTTTCCCACTTTGACTTCAACTGCAAGGTGAATGAAGCAGGATCCCGGTGAGGGGCATTGTTTTCTCCCCTTCTATTAAAATAGAATTTGTAATTGGGCATCTGGTCTCCTAGCCAAGGTTATGTTTCTCAGCCTCTTTGGAGCCCAGTGAGGCCTTGTCACTGTCTTCTGGCCAGTGGAATGTGGGAAGAAACAACTTCCAGGTTGTGTCCCTAGAGGCAAAGATGTGGGCTCCCTTTCTCTGTTCTTCCTCTTGGCAGGATCATGACCCTGACACTGGGCATGGACAAACATTCTAGACCACAACAACTGACTTTTTATTTGTGAAATGAAGGTCTTTAAAATATAATTAGAGCAATGATCCATGGATATATCAATTGTGGTTCATCTATATCATAAATGCAGTCATTATAAATGAATTAGAATTCTTCAAGCTGATTTGAAGGGATTTTAATTGAGAAAAGTAAGGTAGAGAGAAGAGAATATAGCATGAGGCCAAACAGTGACCAAAAGAATCCCTTGTAAACATGTAGATATAGGTTTGCATAGTGAGAGGTGATGCATAAAGTTGTGGAAGGAGACACCTCAGGCTGCCACCATTGGTAACACTGGTGACCTGGGTCAGGATAGGAGATCGGGTAGGATAAGAGCAAAACAGGGTTGCAAGTGAAAGAAATAGATGATAACAATAATGTGTATAACAAGTTGCCTTTTATATCAAATTATGCATGTAAAATTGTGTTTATCTGCACAGCATAAACTGAATGACATTCAAGAGAATATCAACAGTGGAATCTCTGGGTGGTGAGATTTAGGTTGCTTCTATTTTCTTTATTTTTAAAATTTCTGTTTTTACAGGGAGTATTTTTAACTTATATAATAATTTAAAATATTTAATTTCAGAAAACACAACAAATACATAAAGGCAAATTTGCAGGGAGATTAAAAAGTCAGGACTTCTGCTGCCAGTAATGGTGGTCTAAGAAATCAGAAAGCACCGTCTCACTGAAGAACAAATGAAAATGCAGGATGAAATATATGGGAAGAGTTACTCTAAGGAGCAAAGCACTGATAAGACGGTAAGGAAATACTACCCCAAATCCAGAATAAAACAAGAACCCGGAGCACAAGTGCCTTCAGAAGAAATGCTTTCACATTGTTCTAAGGGCATTTTCCAATCCAGAAGACAGTTTGGGACTAGAGAGGCAGAAGTAAATGCCCAGACCCACCCTGACCGGAGAGTCTGAACATAAACTCTTCATTTTAAGCTGGGATCTGAATGCTGTTGCACTCAAGGTAAGAGTGAGCTCAAAGTCATGTAGCTTTCATGTGAACTAATAGCTTATCCTATATGCCCTAAGCCACGTAAACCTAGGTCTTGTCCTGGATTAATATCCCCTCTGGAGTAATGTACAACTGTATTTGGTCTTCAGAGTCTTCCCACAAGTCTAAGACAACATGAACAAGAATAAGCAGAATCAAGAGATATGACATTGTACATGCAAATACTTCAGATTTCTGACCATATCATATACGCAAGTTTTCATCCTGCCCCTTTTTGTTAAATTATTTGTATGAACCCAGAACGAGCACCTATACCCTTCCAACTGTTCATCTATGACCTGACCTTGCTGTTAGACCTCTGCTCTTTGCCCTGCAAAGGAACCAAGGAGACAACCATCACACTACAGAGGGCAAAATAAATTAGACACCAAAGCTAAGATTTCATTTCTCAGTTCACCTATGCTAAGAAAGAGCTGTGGAGTGAGTCTTCTTCCCCTTTCTTCTTCCCACTGACTGGAATACGGATGTGATGGGAGCCATCTTGGACCAAGAAGGTCAGACTGTTCCCCAAGGGATAGCAAAATCATGGGTTAAAGCAGCCTGGATCTCTGATACCATGAAGCCCTGGACTGTTTATACTTGGTTTATTGGTGAGAGAGAAATAAACTTCTACTTTGTTTAAGCCACTGCTATGTAGAATTCTGTAATAGGGTTCATATCCTACTAACCTATGTCCTATCTAAGTGCTCATTACACATGAGCAATTTCTCCTGTTTCTAAAACTCCCTTAGAAATATCAGTCTTGGGGCGCCTGGGTGGCTCAGTGGGTTAAAGCCTCTGCCTTCAGCTCAGGTCATGATCCCAGGGTCCTGGGATCGAGCCCCACATCCAGCTCTCTGCTCAGCAGGGAGCCTGCTTCCCCCCTCTCTGTGCCTGCCTCTCTGCCTACTTGTGATCTCTGTCAAATACATAGATAAAATCTTTTTAAAAAAATCGGTCTTACTGGGTTTGTAATATTATATCCTCTGAAGTTTTTGAACTTTTATTCACTCATGCACATATTCATTTATTCAACACATTTCTGTCCAGGCCCCTGGATGGGTGATAGACCTTTTTTTTAAGATTTTATTTATTTATTTGACAGACAGAGATCACAGGTAGGCAGAGAGGCAGCCAGAGAGAGAGGAGGGGAAGCAGGCTCCCTGCTGAGCAGAGAGCCCGATGCGGGGCTCGATCCCAGGACCCTGGGACCATGACCTGGGCCGAAGGCAGAGGCTTTAACCCACTGAGCCACCCAGGTGCCCCTGGGTGATAGACTTTTAATGATGAACAAAATGCCCTCACAGAGCTTACACCCTATGTGGAGAGAGACAGGCAATAGACAAGAAAACTAAATAAATAAAACTTTCCTATTTTCAGAGATACCACGTTTTAAAATGTGTGGCAGAGACTGGCTAATTTGTCACTAAAATGGCTTCCCTTTGCTCCTTTGCACACAGCTGGACATTTCCCATCATCCCTTGCAGTCAGGTACGTGAGCCAACAGCACGTGAGCAAATGCGCTTCATTGGACCTCCAGGTGTGACCCTAAAAACCTCCCACTTGTGACCCTCACCTCTTTCAACAGCCACTATTAGAGAGGATGGGGGCAGGGAGGTACAAGCCAACTAAAGTTGCCCAGAGCCAACGGATGGAAGGAGCCTGATTCCCCGGGTGACTCAGCCGCAGATCCTGACTGCATCACACTATGGTGTGAAGGAAATATAGACTGTACTAAGCCACTGAAATCTGGGGGTTCCTTGGTTAACAGTAGCTAGTAATTTACCTTACCTAATACACTCCATAAAGCAGAGATTCTGGAAGACTACAAAAATGGCTCCAATTTTTCACCCCTCTCCCTGCCTTTTGCCATCTGACTTTACCCCAACTTCCTTCAAAGGGTGGAGTCTATTCCGCTCCCCCCACCCCCTCACCCACGCCCTTGAATCTGAGCAGGTGCTGGGAACAGATGAGGTCAAAAGAATGTGGAAGAAGGAAATGGAGTGACAGTTGCCAACAACAGCTGATACAGGCTCTCTGACCAAATAAATTCAGAAAAAAAAAAAAAATGCCCTGGAACTTTTGGGACACATGGTCTGGGAGAAAGAAGCCAGCCTCCATGTGAGAGCACCATGCTGGAGTGGCCCTGTGTGTTTGCTCTGATCAACATCCCACTGACCTTTCATCTGACAGTCAATAATGCCAGCTATGTGAGTGAGCCACCTTGGCTACCTGGACCAGTTGGGCTTTCTTTTCTTTTCTTTCTTTCTTTCTTTCTTTTTTTTTTAAAGATTTTATCTATCTATCTATCTATCTGAGAGAGAGGGAAAGAGCACAAGCAAGGGAGTGGCAGGCAGAGGGAGAAGCAGTCCTCGTGCTGAGCAAGGAGCCCCATCCCAGGACCCTGGGATCATGACCTGAGCCAAAGGTAGCTGCCTAACGCACTGAGCCACCCAGGCGTCCCTCCAGTTGAGTTTTCAAATGCCTCCAGCCCCACTCAGCATCTGACTTCAGCCATATGATGGACACCAAGTGAGCACAGCCCAGTCCCACTGGGCCCTTCTTGAATAACTGATCCATAGAGTCAGAGGAAAAAGAGAATGGTTGGTTTAAGCTGCTTAATTTTTGGACAATTTGTTATGTAGCAAAAGATAACTGAAACACTGGGGTTGCAAATTCTACCCTAACCTGCATCCTACAGTAGCCAGACATGTAATGTAAGCCAATGAGTAGGGCCTGGTGTGGGATAACAGAGCATGGTGGGGAACCCTGATTTACCAGGGAACCCATGCTGTGCTGCTCTAGGCTGTGTTTACCCCCAGAACTGCTCATCTTCCCCTTTCTGCCTGCATCCCAGCCACAGTTCCCAGTCTCCCCCTTTATCTGGATTTATCTGGGGTTCTGCCAGTGGGAAGCAGTGACAGGAGCCTGGAGAGTGGGAGCAAGGGGCCATGGCCATTCATCCCTCTCCCCGTGGTTGTGCCTCCTCACAGCTCTAGCCAGCCTGACAGTCCCACTGGATCTCCAGTTTCTTTTAGGTGACTTTGTCTCTGGGCTTTCCTGGTACCAACCTCCTCCCTTTCTTCCTCCAGCCTGGAGTGACAGTGGCTTCCCACTGTTGCTAATTTCTGATTGCTTCGCTGGCTCCCGTTTAGCCCCCCAGCTCCTCCATCTGGTGCATCCTCCATCTCCATGTGTCAACATCCCTCTGTTCTAATATGTGTATCTTCATCAGGTAGAGCAGCTCCTGCCCACTGTGCCCAAACAGACAAGTGGGCTCCGTGCTGTCAGATAACCCAACATGGCAGAAGCCAAAAACCAAGAGTGTTGTGGGGTGTTCTGAGTTTTCAATCGCTGTGGCTGCCAGTAGTCCTCTTACTTCAGAGTAGACAGAAGCCACAGGAGAGACTGAGGAGGAGTGCTTACTGGGTCAGTGAACAGACCTTTACTGAGCACCTACTGTGTGCAGGTACTGTGTGAGGAGCTGGGGACAAAGTGGTAAGCCAGAGAGGGGAGTCCCTGCTTACATTACAGTAGAGGAAACAGAAAACCAAATGAAGGAGACGAAGGACAGCATGTGGAACATGCCAGGCAGAAGGAAAGATGGGCGATATTGTGTGAAGTGGGTGCAGGGGAGTCAGGCTTCAGTTGCGGTGACACGATGGCAGCACTGAGATGGGGCATCTGAGCTGAGAGACCTCAAGGACAAGAGAGTCAGGCTGACGAAGATCTGGGAGAACCATATTCCCAGAAGAGGGAATGGCCATCACAAAGTCCCTGAGCCAGGAAAGAGCTGGAAGTGAGTGAGGAACAGCGAGAAGGGATGGCTGGGGCAGAAGGAGTGAAAGGGAAGGTGAAGGACTATGTGGGGTTGGGGAGGGTGCAGTGGCCACAGGAAGGAGCTTGGATTTTATTGTAAGTGCAATGAGAAGCCACTGGAAGATTTTAAGAAGGAAGTAGTATGATCTATGTTTTTGAAAGACACCTCTGCCGCCCCTCCACCACCACAAAGTGTTGTATGAGGACTACAAGTAGGACACAAGATTAGAGGCAGGGAAACCAGTCTGTAAGCAATTGTGGTGGTCCAGGTGGTACACTGAATGGGGTTTGGACCAGGGTGTTAACAGTGGAGCAGTGAGAGGTGGGTGGGTTTGGGAGAGCTGTGTCACAGAAACCAGAAGGGGAGTTTTCAGACAGGACTGGTCTGGAGGACTTGTTAAATGCAGACTGCTGGGTCTTGTCCCCAGAGAGTACAGTTCAGTGGGTCTAGAGCAACATAATTTGCATTTCTAACAAGTTGTCATATGATGCTGCTGCTGCAGACCCAGATATCACACTTTGAAAACCACTAGGTGTAAAACGATGCTTTCTAATAGAAATATAATGTAAGCCATGTGCATCATTTAAAAATTTGGAGGGGGGCACCTGGCTAGCTCAGTTGGAAGAGCACGTGAGTCTTGATCATGGGAGCCATGAGTTCGAGCTCTGTGTTGGGTGTAGAGATTACTTAAATAAATTTTAAAATAAAATAAAATAAAATTTTCCAGTAGCCACAGTTAAAAAGAAAAAAACAGGTGAAAGTATTTTAATAAAATAGTCCAGTCATATGTTTTATTATTAATACATCCCAAATACTCTTGTTTCAGCAAGTTGACAATGTTTTTTAAAAAATTTTTTTTTAATTTATTTATTTACTTGAGTGAGAGAGAGAGAGAATGAACAGGAGGGGCGGAGGGAGAAGAGAGAATCTGAAGCAGACTCCGTGCTCAGCATGGAGCTCGAGATGACGACCCGAGCCAAAACCAAGAGTGGGATGCTTCCATGCCACCCCGGCACCCCTACATGTTACCAGTATTTTTAAAACTCTTAAGATATTTTACATTTTTTTTTTTTTTTTTTTTTTAGTAATAAGTCTTCGGAATCCCAGTGTATATTTATACTTATAGCACATCTAAATTAGGATTAGTTAAAGCTTCAGTACCCTGTGTGGCTAGTGCCTACCATACTGGACAGCACAGGATAGGCCACTGTTGCAGGACCAGTGTTAAGGACAGAGAATTGCCTCTTGAGTTTAGCTACACAGAATTTTAGCAACACAAAAGTGTCAGGGTTTTTTGTAAAACAAAGGGAAAGAGATGGAGGAGAGAGCATGTAGACACTTCCCTCCCAAAGTTTGGCTGTGTTACTATAATGGATGGATCAGGCTGACGAAACTGAAACCCAACACTGGATATTAATATCACAAACACAAAAGAAACATCCAGACATTATTATGTGCCTCCTGACTGAAGAACTCAACATCACCCATGAAGTATTCTTACCGCCCAGCTGGCTCAGTGGGTAAAGCCACTGCCTTCAGCTTGGGTCATGGTCTCAGGGTCCTGGGATGGAGCTCCACATCAGGCTCTCTGCTCAGCAGGGAGCCTGCTTCCCCGCGCCCCCCACCTGCCTCTCTGCCTACTTGTGATCTTTCTGTCAAATAAATAAATAAAATCTTTTAAAAAATAAATAAATTAATTAAACCTGAATCTGACCCAGCCTCTAGATCTACCAGTTTGCACGACATACAGGGGACAGAACATAATAAAGGACCCCAAGAAATGCAACCAGCCAAATCAGACTGTGGGATAAATGAGAGGGAGGGGGAACCACCCTAGAATAAAAGACTGAAACAGGTGCCAACAAAATGCAATGCGTAGATCTTGTTTGGATTCTAATATGAGCCAGTCAACAGTTAAGACATTTATAAGACTATCAGGGAAATTTGGGGACAAGTTGGGTATTAAATAAAATTAAGAAATTATTTGTTGTTGGGTGTTGTTGGGTGCAAACAAACAAGGTTTGTTTTTGTTTTTTTAAAGAAACGTGTATTTTAGAGATGCATAAAGAAGTATTTACGGATGAAAGCATATGATGTCTGGAATTTTGCTTTAAACTAATTCTGCGGGGAGGAAGGCAGAAAAATACAACAAGATTGGCCATATGTTGATAATTGCTGAAGAAAGGTGATGGGTACCTGGGGAATCATTACACTATTCTGTTTTTATGCATCGTTGAACATTACCATAATAAGGTGGAGTTTTTGTTTTGCCTTTAAAGGGGGTAGAGAGGTAGCTGTGAAGGAAAAGAGAGAAAAGAAGGGGAAGGGATTTTTCTTCTTTTAAGACTAAAGCTCTATGAACAGGCTCAAGAGCTGACAGGGGATAGTAGCGATTGAGGAGAGCTGCAGGCTGGCTCCAGGACATATACAGCGGTGAGGGTCTCGCTGGTTCTTAAAGGACTGAACTGCGCCCACCCCCACCCCCGCAGCACACATAACCCCTCCCCCTGCTGCTTCAAAGCGGCTGCGACTCCTGGGACAGAACAGTGGCCCATACCCACCTGCTAAGGTCCATCTGGCTTGACCAGCCCCCCGCGCTTGCGCAGCAGTCCCCCCACAGGGTGCAGGGCTCAGTTCCCACCTCCCACAATCCCCCGCGCCGCTCGAGGCGCGCTCTAAGAGGGGGCGAGGCCGCCTCAGCCCCCAGGTTTGAGCTAGGTGAGGCAGAGGGTGTCGCGTAGCCTTCTGGGAAATGCAGTGGGCTTGGTAGGCCAGAACCACCGTTTAACCCACACACGAGACTACGTGCCCCACAACGCACCGCGCCCGTAGTGGCTGAGCGGTGTGTTGCTGCCCCCACATGGCAGATGAGCGGTTATGTCTAAACCAGGGAATAGTGCTGAAAGGAGCAGAAGCGGCCGGAACTGGGGAACGCTGAGGGTTGCCCTGGAAACCTCTGGAGAGGCCAGTCCAGAGGGAAGGGGCCCCGCCCCTGGCCCAAGGAAGAATGGTGGTCGTGAATAAGTTGGAGGTAGGGCCCACTATGAAGATTAAATGAAATGAGGACAGAACTGGGGCCTGGGCGGCTCAGTGGGTTAAGCCTCTGCCTTCCGCTCAGGTCATGATCTCAGGGTCCTGGGATGGAGTCCCTCATAGAGCTCTCTGCTCAGCAGGGAGCCTGCTTCCCCCCCACCCCTCTCTGCCTGCCACTCTGCCTACTCTCTCTCTCTCTGTCAAATAAATAAATAAAATCTTTTTTAAAAAATGACGGAATTGTTGGTCATATATTATCATTATCATTACAGCTAGTACTTATAGAGTAAGTACTTACGTGTGAACCACTGCTTCCAGCTTTGTACATGAATTATCTCATTTAATCCTCCCAACAAGCCATTTGAGGTACTATCGAGAATGAAGTTGAGGCCCAAAGAAGGGAATAGTTTGCCCAAGTCAGTTCAGCTGGTCAATAGCAGAGCTGGGATATGAACTTGGGCTGTTAGTCTTCCCAGTGGGTGCTTTTCTTCACTAAGATTGTAACACCCTCTGATCACTCTGTTAAATTAGCCCGAGATTGTAATTAGCACATGAATCAACTCAAAATGGCCATTTGCATGTGGATCTCTGAGTTGGGGATTGTGAGTTTCTGCCCAAATTTGTGATTTAGCCTTGCTCCAGGACAGAGTTTACAATCAGCGTAAATTTATAATTAGCACATGATTCAGCACAGTATCTGTTCACAGAGCTCAGATTTCTGATTAGCACATTTCTGATTAGCACTCAACAGCCATTTGTGTTAGAAGCTGAAATCATTGGTTTCTGATTAGCATACAGATCTGTGCATACTGGGATTATATTCACACCTAGAAAGCCCCACCCCCTTCTGAGCCAGGTGACCTCCTCCTTAAATGTTGTCCTCATCCCTTCACTGAACCTCCATCCCCAACCCCACCATCATGCACTGGCAGGTAGACTTGGTAATGTCCTTGCTCCTCCCCTCTCCTCCATCTTGTTCGTAACGGAATATCACAGCAACAACCACAGTTCAGAAATTACTTATTCTCTTTCTGTCTTATGAGAAGACAAAATACCAAAGCCTGGACCGTATCTGATTCACAGGTACGTTCCCTGCATCAGGTCTGGCACACAGCAAGGGCTCAATAAATGCCTGGGGAAAGAATGCTTGGGGATGGGGCACTCACCATCCTCTTTCTGCATCGACCTAAACACTTATCAAGTCAAGCCAGATTCACTTTGCCCTCAAAGAAGTAAAATTTGTGGTCGCCCAGCCCAAAGGCAGGGGCCTAGTATAGGTGGGTGGGTGGTCAGGGTGGGGCTGATACGTGTCCCTGGAGCGAGATTTGGTGTAGCCAATGGAAGGAGATCCCACCGCCTGTTCCTGCTGCCTGCCCTGAGCTTGTATATCTAGTGATGGTTGATGTTGGGTCCATTATAATCCATATACTCTGCATAAGCATGATTGGGAGGAAGCTACTCAGCCTGGGAATAAATTCTCAGCCCTCCTTGCATCCGGGGTGGCCATGTGACTAGTTCTTTCTAATAAAATATGGACAGAAGGAAGGTTTATCGAAGTTTTTTTCTGGGGCCAGTTTTTTAAGATGGTGAACCTTCTCCACCCTGTCTCCTACCATTTGCCAGGTGGAAGCAGATAATTCTGAGCCCCAGGAAATAATGGAGGCAGAAGATTAACAAGTCTGCTGTGTGAGTCACCAGATGGAGGACAGCTGCCAACCAAGCAGGACACCTGTGGCAAGAAATCAACTATTGTATGAAGTCACTGAAATCAAGAGGGTTCTTTGTTACAGTAGCTGACATTGTACACGCACGGATACTCCGACCCTTCCTCTCTGGTCCCCTGATAACAGTAAACCTTGGACACCCGCCTGTCATTCTGCGACATGAACCTCTAATCCCCAGTTGTGGTGTCCAGGCTTTCACATAGCAGTTTATACAGCGGCCCAAAGGCTTTGTGTTTACTAATTAAAAATTACCAGTATATTCCCCTCCATTCTTTGCACAAATGTAAACTTTCCCCCATGTTCTTATGGAAGTTCTCTTCCAGGCTGACAGTTGGAAGTCATTAAAGCAGACCTCAAGCATTAAGTTAGGTCTTCTACCATCGTTAAGCAGAGTCTCATACACAGGATCTTGCGGTTGCCCTGAAAAAAAGTCCATGCTTGCCAGAAACCCATCAGTCTGATTTAGGGTGGTTAGTGTATATGTTTGGGAGGGTGGAGAGGATATACACATCTTCCTGCCTGTCTCTTTTAACCCATCCATATGGGAATTCACCTTCAGACCTAATCTTTTTTTTTTAAGATTTTATTTATTTATTTATTTGACAGAGATCACTAGTAGGCAGAGAGGCAGGCAGAGAGAGAGAAGGGGAAGCAGGCTTCCTGCTGAACAGAGAGCCCGATGCGGGGCTCGATCCCAGAACCCTGGGATCATGACCTGAGCCGAAGGCAGAGGCTTAACCCACTGAGCCACCCAGGCACCTCCAGAACTGATTTTTAAAGTGGGGCCTTAGGGGTGCCTGTCTGGCTCAGTTGATTAAGCATCTGCTTTCGGCTTGGGTCTTGATCCCAGGGTTTTGGGACTGAGCCCCACACCGGGATCCCTGCTCAGTGGGGAGCCTGCTTCTCCCTCTCCTATTCCCCCTGCTTATGTTCTCTCTCTCTTTCTGTCAAATAAGTAAATAAAATCTTTAAAAAATAATAAAGTGAGTTCCTAGTCCCCAGTACCGATTCATGTGCTAATTACAAAGCTGAGCTAATTCCAGTGAACCCGGAGGCTGGACTTGGGTTGGTGGGTGTTAGTTGAGGATAAAGAGACACCACCTCTATCCATCACTGCTCAAACAACCCCCAATTTGAAAGGGGCCTGAGTTTATTTATAAACTCTTTTTCTGATAGAGTGACATCATTAATTTGAATGTCCATGTGCACGCATGTGTGTATGCACGTGTGTGTGCCCATCCCTTGTAGGTGTTTGATAGACTTTCTGAATATTTTTCTTGTGTACATGTCTGAGAATGTAGCTCACCAAGCATGCAAGAAAGAATCTAGCAGAGTATGTTTCTGCACGTATGATTTCTCACATGTCTAAGTGTGAGTCTGTGCGTGTGTGTATTGGAGGTGTGTGACTAAGTGTGCACTTGTGTATGTCCCCTGTTTTTGAACATGAAACTAGGTGTACACGCGTTCCATGCACCTGTTGTGTTGGTGTTTGGTGAGCCTCTGAGTACATGACGTGCATGTAGGAATATGGATGTGTCTGTCGTGTGTATTTGTATATTTAGGCAGATTCTGTGTGTGTATACGAGCAGTCCCCTTCCCCCCAAGGCCCCCTCAGCTCTCAGGCAGTTTAACCTCATTCTTCCTGCTGAGGCTCTTTCTGCTCCTTTTGTCCCCTTCTCCAGATGTTGTAATTAAGTAAATGCGGCAATTAGGCAGAGCCCCCCAAACCACCATCCCACCAGGATCCCCTTGCAGGAGCTGATGAAAGATTACAGCACATACAGACACATGCACGGGACTATCCAGGTACCATGGGGACCCCCCAGACTGCACGTGCTATAGCATGAGGACACACAAACAATACAGAGGGCCCCTTTGCCTACCTGCTTTGTTGGTACTCATCCTTCAGGTCTCAGCATAAAGGTCTCCTCCTCCAGGAAGACTCCCTGACTGGGAACAGGGGTGGGGGAGCCTAAAAGGTTAGACTCTGCCTCTGGGATCCCCTCTGCTTCCTCTATCAGAGCCCTGACCACTCTGACCTGCGGTTTGCCATCAAAGCCCTTAATTATTTTCCCCTGTGTGTCTCCAATCACATCCCCCTGGCCACTGTGGTCAGGGCCTCTGTCATTACAGCCCCATTCTGTGCAGCCCAAGTTTCTCCCAGCCCGGCCATCATCACTCTGGGCTGTCTGGAGGAGTGTCTTTTTCACTTTTGAAATTTGAGCTCAGTGAAAGCAGGACCTGACACTGCCTTAGTCACACGTCTGCTGCAGTGTCATTTAGCACAATACCGTAGCCAGATACAGTAAATGTCGAACTAGCGTCTTTGCCTCTGCCCCTCTTTGTTTCCGGGCCCCACTTTACGCCTCTAAGTATGTTGGTTTCTCTGGCACACACTTAGAATGCTAAATCCCCTCAATCCACCAGCTTTCAGCACAGCTGTGGTGGACAGTTCCCTGCAACTAAGCTGATGGCCCTGGTTTAGCCCAGCGGTTTTCAAAGTGGTCCAGGGATCCCCAGACCCAGAGCACTGGCATCCCTTGGGAACTTGTTAGAAATGCAAATGTTTGGGCCTCACCTAGAAGTACTGGATCAGAAACTCTGGGACTGGGGCCTGGAGATCTATTGTTAGGGTGATCCCAACACAACTAAGTTGTGAGAACAACTGGTTTAGTTCATGTAAGGTATCCCTCTCTGCTTCTCTGCCTCAGATCTCAGATGGCTCTCAGTGCCACTCCCTCCCACCAAAGAGACGACCATCACCCAAAGGCATAAGGACCAGGGTATAAATGCAGGAGTAGGGCGAAGACATTTTGCGGGGGTGGGGGGAGGAACCATAATTCTGATGTGTTCTACAAGGTTCCTTAATGTTCCGCAGCTGAACTGAGCCCCCATTGCCCGGAGGGATAATCTGCTCTTTGTCCGCACTGTCTATTAACTTTCTTCCTCCCCTCCCTCCCTCATTCCTTCCCAATCCCTTGCCCATTTCCTGGGGTCACCCCCAAATCAGTTAGTTCCACTGAATTCTAATCCCAATCTGCTCTTAGACTGTCTCCAGGTATTTCTGTCTATCTCCCCACCTCCAACACTTCTGTAGTGTCTCTGAGACTTCTGCGTCCTTTTTCTGAGTGTCTGAGTAACTGGTATCCACTATGCTGGACCGGGAGCTCAGATGAACTTTGCTAATGATCGGAAAGGTGGGCCCTAGAGCTGAGTTAATTTTAGCTGCAATTTTTCAATACACATGAGTGGAAGGAGCCAAAAGTCTGTTCTGAAACCTTCAGCAGAGCTAGGGATGCAAGGCAAAGTGCATACATGTCCCTATTCCCAACAAGGGGGCTTTACTCCTCTACTTGGAGCGGGGGGTGGCATGCCTGAGGGTGATATGTGACCATTCAGGTTCCCCCAGTGTTAAGGCCATGACCAAAGGCCAAGACTATGTTCCCTTCAGAGCAGGGGTCCCAAAGATCAGGTCCCCCATGTTGCTATCACTAAGTTCCCAGGGCAGGCTTGCAGACTACCACTCACATCCCTCTTCCTGCGATGCCATGTGCCAGAAGACCTGTGGAACCCCCCCCTTTCAGTACCCTCTCACAATGGTCAGGACAGGCAGGCCCCACTCCTGGTGAGTCATGTGTTAGTATAATTCTAGAAGAGTCCTCTATGGGGCAGTGGACCTGAGTCAGGGAGAGGGGAAGGCAGTGGACACACTTCTCTGGGTCAACCTTTCCAGCCCCCTGCCTCTGTCCCATTTCCTATCTTGTCCATCCTTCATGGGATATCTATCCAGTGCATCTTGAGGTCTAACTATAATTCCAGAGGGCACAGGGTCTGGAAGCCAAGTTTTCCCACTGCAGCCAGGGCAAGGAGGCTTGGGGGAAGGAGCAGAGTCTCCTCTCTGGTCTGAAAGATCAGGCCTGTTGCTGGGCAGGGTCCAAGTAAGGAAACCCCACCTAGGGAAGGACATCCCAGGGAGGTGGTGCAGGAGACAGGCTTAGGGGCCGGAGGCTCTGGGATGGAAGGCCATATTCAAAGCTGTGAATAAGAACTGGAAACACACCCTGTTCAGTCTCTGCACCCCCACCCCCCAGCCCACCCGTGTCTCTGTCTCTGACTTTTTCTGTGTCTCTGTCTTTGTCTATCTCTGTCTTGTCCTTGTCTATTTCTCTCCGGCCGGCTCTCCCACTGTCTCTGTGTATTTCCATCCTTGAATACGTGTGTCTATCTCTCTGTCTCTCTGCCTCTCTCATTCTACTCCTGTCTCTGGATCTAAACCTGCCCATCTTTTGTCTCTCTCTCAATCTGTGTGTCTCTTTGTCTCAGTCTCTGGGTCTCTCTCTGGGTCCCTCCGTATCCAAGGATTTTTTTTTTTTTTTTTCTCGCTCCCAAGGAACGCCAGGGCGACTCCATGGGAGATGGGGCCCGGACGCGCGCCTTTGAGAGATGGGGGCTGCCTACACCTTTAAGCACGGGCACGCGCGGGGCCTGCGCCTTTAAGCGCGGGCGCGCGCGAGGCCCTGGGTTCCCGGCGAGGAGGCCGCGGGAGCGCCCGGACCCGGCCCGCCTGCCCGGCCCCCGCCCGGCCCCCGCCCCGGCCCCGGCGGGGGAGGGGTCTCTGAGCGCGGCCCCTCCCCCCTGCGCCCCAACCTGCGCTGCGGTGTCTCCACCCCGCATGTCCCCGTCTGTCTGTCCGTCCTCGCCCAGGCCTCGCCCCACCCCGGCCCCAGGGGCTGCCTTGCCACCACCCCCCCACCGCATTCGCTCCCCTCCCTCCGGGCCAGTACCCGCCGAGGCCAGGGAGGCAAGCTGGGACCAAGCGGCCCCAAACCCAGGGCCCACACCCCGACATCAGTGGCCTGCACCCCGAGATTGGATCCAGAGATCTGGAAACCTGAGCCTGAGACCTTGATCTGGGGCTGGGACCCCAAGACCTGGCGCCTGAACACCTACTATCTGGGGCTGGAATTTCAACATCAGACTTGGAACCCCAAGATATGGACCTCCAAATTTGGAAACTGAACCTCAAGATTTCTCATCTAAAGCCCCGAATCTGGAACTGAACTCTGAATCCTGTGCCTGGGACCTTGAAATCTGGGACCAGATTCCCATATCTATACTCTGGAAACCCCTATTTGGAACCCAAACCCTGAGATTTAGGCCTCAAATTCCAAGATCTGAACCCTGGCATTCCAAGGGGCCTAAGCCTGTGCTAGAGCCTGAAGTCCTTGCTGCAAACCCGAATGCTGAAATTGAGGGCTAGAGACCTCCAAATCTTGATTTGGCACCCCAGTTCTGAACCTGGCACCCTAGTATCGGATCCCAGGACTGGGCTTGAGACTGACACCTAAACTCTCCATTTGGCTGTTTAGCATCCCAAAACCAGAGCTAAGAGACACTGGCTCTGACCAACCTGAACTGGAGCCTGGGTCTCTAAAATTGGTTCCTAGAGGCCAAATATTTAGAGATCTAGGACCCCAAGTATCAAGGTCTAGAGACTCCATGGCCACAGATCTGGGCTGAGACACAACACAGTCCCTCTACAGAGGCCTTGGGAACAGAGAAGGCATGACCAGGCCCCCCCACCAGAGCCCTGACTCCTGACCCCTTGGAGCTTGAGGACTCTGCTCCCTGGGGTGGCTTCCAGCTCAGGTAAGGCTATTGGGCGGGGGGGGGGGGGGGGGGGTCTTGGGAGGAACTTTGGGGCTGAGGGTAGAGGGAAGTGAGGACTAGGTCTCCCTGGGCACCCTTGGGGTTTCCCCAGGAAACAGATATCCCATCACCCCTCCTCCAAGGGTTTGCCCCCATCTCCTGCTGGGCCTCATATACTCTCTGGATATTGATTTGACCAGCACTGGCCCTCTCTGACCGCCTCTTCCCCAGTTTATGGCACCTCCAGGTCTCTGATCTCGCACTCTGTTCTCCAGTTTCTTCCCACCATCTGTCTCATCTGATCATCTTCAGACGCCTATCCTGGCCAGCGCTCCCCTCGCTGACCATCCCTGTTCCTCACTCCTCACTGTTCATCTTTGACACTTCTATCCACTGCTGCTGTCTCAGGCCACCTCTGTCTGCTTCTTCACTCACTGACCGTCTTTGGCATCTCTGTCCACCATGCCTCTCTCTAATCATCTTTCACTTGCTCTCTTGCACTTGTCCATCCCTGACTCTGAGCCTTGGCCTGTCTCTGACCATTCTTTGCCATTGCTCTCACCCTCCTCCCACCGCCTGTCCCAACAGCCACTCTGCAACCCTTACTGACCACCTCTCCTCTCTCTGTCTCTCTAGAGCACTGGAGTTCTTTCATCATCTCTAGTATCTCTGTCTGCCTTTCCTCTCTCTGATGACCTCTCCTCGCACCCACCATCCTACCAGCTATCCTCATCTCCAGCTGTCTCTGACATGTCTGCCCATTCCTCCTCTATCTGACTACCTCTCTGGCTCTTGACCATTTCTGACCATCTTTTTGACCATGTGTCTTAGATCTGAGCACCCTGACCATGTCTCCTCCTTTGTCCACCTCTGCTCTTCTTGGCCATCTCTAACCACCTCCCTTCTCTGGTCATGTTTGACTACTTATAGTCATTCCTACCACCTTGACCACCTCTTCTCTCTGGCTGTCTTTGACCATGTCTTTGACCACGTTTCAAGCCCTCTGGCTTCCCTTCTATCCACTCTGATCAACCCTCTCATTCTCTGTCTCTGACCATCTCTAATGACCTCTCTTTCCTCTGACTGTCTTTGTTCGTGTCTGCTCCCTCTGACCCTCCATGACATATCCCTCTGAGTCTTTGACCATCTCCTTTGGCTTTTGATGGGTCTGACCACTCCTGCTCCTCTGCCTGACCCTCTTTGACCCAACTGTTTGGTTTCCAGCCCACTGTGACCTTCTCTAGGGTCTTGAACCACCCCAATGGCCTTTGGCACCCCTCTTCTGGCCTCAGTCTGCCCTAATGCCTCCCTTCTCCCCTGTAGGCCGCCCCTGCCCGCAATGGCCGTCCTCCCACTGCTCCTCTGCCTGCTGCCGCTGGCCCCTGCCTCGTCTCCATCGCAGCCAGCCACACCCAGCCCGTGTCCCCGCCGCTGCCGTTGCCAGACGCAGTCCTTGCCCCTCAGCGTGCTGTGCCCGGGGGCAGGCCTTCTGTTCGTTCCCCCCTCGCTGGACCGCCGGGCCGCCGAGCTGCGCCTGGCGGACAACTTCATCGCGGCCGTGCGCCGCCGCGACCTGGCCAACATGACCGGCCTGCTGCATCTGAGCTTGTCACGGAACACCATCCGCCATGTGGCCGTGGGTGCCTTCGCGGACCTGCGCGCCCTGCGGGCCCTGCACCTGGATGGAAACCGGCTGACCTCGCTGGGCGAGGGTCAGCTGCGCGGCCTGGTCAATTTGCGCCATCTCATCCTTAGCAACAACCAGCTGGCGGCCCTGGCCGCTGGTGCCCTGGATGACTGTGCCGAGACGCTCGAGGACCTGGACCTCTCCTACAACAACCTGGAGCAGCTGCCCTGGGAGGCCTTGGGTCGCCTGGGCAACGTCAACACATTGGGCCTCGACCACAACCTGCTGGCGTCCGTGCCCGCCGGCGCCTTCTCCCGCCTGCACAAGTTGGCACGGCTGGACATGACCTCCAATCGCCTGACCACCATCCCACCCGACCCGCTGTTCTCCCGCCTGCCGCTGCTGGCCAGGCCCCGCGGCTCCCCTGCCTCTGCCCTGGTGCTGGCCTTCGGCGGAAACCCGCTGCACTGCAACTGTGAGCTGGTGTGGCTGCGGCGCCTGGCCCGGGAGGACGACCTGGAGGCCTGCGCATCCCCGCCTGCACTGGGTGGCCGCTACTTCTGGGCTGTGGGTGAGGAGGAATTCGTGTGTGAGCCCCCCGTGGTGACTCACCGCTCACCGCCTCTGGCGGTGCCCGCAGGCCGACCAGCTGCTCTGCGCTGCCGGGCAGTGGGGGACCCCGAGCCCCACGTGCGCTGGGTGTCACCCCAGGGCCGGCTGGTGGGCAACTCGAGCCGTGCCCGTGCCTTCCCTAATGGGACGTTGGAGCTGCTGGTCACCGAGCCGGGCGACGGGGGTATTTTCACTTGCATTGCGGCTAATGCAGCCGGTGAGGCCACCGCTGCTGTTGAGCTGACCGTGGGTCCCCCACCACCTCCCCAGCTAGCCAACAGCACCAGCTGTGACCCCCCGCGGGACGGGGATCCTGATGCCCTCACCCCGCCCTCTGCCGCCTCTGCCTCCGCCAAGGCAGCTGACCCTGGGCCCCCTACCGACCGCGGGGTCCAGGTGACTGAGCATGGGGCCACAGCCGCTCTTGTCCAGTGGCCGGATCAGCGGCCCATCCCAGGCATCCGCATGTACCAGATCCAGTACAACAGCTCAGCCGACGACATCCTCGTCTACAGGTGCACAGCCCAGCAGTGGGCAGCGTGGGTGGCAGAAGGAGGTGGGGGGAGGGTTGGAGATACATCTGTTGACACCCCAGGCTGCAACGCAGCTGAGAAATGAGGCCGAAATGATTACAAAGGAAATCAGACAGCGAAGTAAAAGAAATCAGGCAGAGAAGGTAAAAGAAATCCAGCATAAAAAGAAACAATGCAGATAAAAAGATAAAAAGAAACAAGGCAGCAAAAGTCAATGGTAACAGATACAAAAAAGAAATGAGGCAGCAAGAGTAAAAAGTAATCAGGCCAGAAGAATAGAAAGTTAATTGTGGGGAGGGGGACAAGGTTGGAGAGGTACAAACACATTGAATAAAAAGGTAAAGAGGAACTGGGTGTTTCCAGAGGACAGGACTAGATAGAAGCCAAGCTGTAAGATGAAAAGGAGATCAACTAGGAAGGTACAGAGTTCATGGGGAAAATGAAATGAGGGAGGCGGCAGAACAGAGATCAGGGTTTGGGTCTGTGCAGTGTGAACTGCTCCAGATGTTAGAGTTCCAATACAGTGACATCTCCATTTTTTATTTTCTAAATCAAATTCAACCTAGTTCATGCTCCACCTGCTAGGTGAAAGGGAACATTCAATTTGCCCAGTGTTGGGAACTCCCTTCTCTATGTAATTGTGGCAAGCAACAGAAGAAACTCGGGGGCTTATGCGTACATGGATCAGGACATCTCCTTCCCCGGAGCTGGCGAGCATTTGGAACATCTGCTGTGGCCGGCCCCATGTGGTCAGGAGTGGTCGCTCTAACCCAGTTGCTGCTGACACTTCTCACCCTTCTACCCTTGCATGGCTGGCTGTAGGTGGTTCCCTCTTCTCACTGCCAGGCTGGGCAAAGGGTACAGTCCCTGAGGCCTGGCTGCAAAGGGCCAGACTCCCAATGCCTGGGGTGTGCATGTTATAAACCCAGGACCTGGGTCCCCTTTCCTTCCCCAGGGGCCCACATCTCAAGAGGTCTTCATCTGATTTCCTTTACAGCCCTGGAAATCTAGCAAGCTTATTCTGTTCCCTCTCTCGGATGGCCATACTGCCTGGAGGGGGGAGTCTGCTCCATGGAGGACCCACACCTAGAAATCCCACAAATCCTGTCCACCTTGCCTGGCAGGGGGTGAGACAAATGCTCTCTTAGATAGTCACCCTCTCAGAGACAATCACCTGTAACTCCCTCATTAAAGCAGTTTAGGAATAAGACCGATTGTAAAACAAGTTAAATCCCCAACAGGGTGCTCTGCTGCCAAAGGAAGGAAAGTAGAACTGGGTGCTAGGGATAAAAGGAAATGGGAAAGGTAAGGATAAAAACCAGCAACAGAGATAAAAAGGGAATTGAGAGCCGGGGCTGGAAGAAATAAGGCAACAGGGAGAAAAAGAAAGCTGTGATGGCTGAAGTATGTCAGTTTCATGAGAACAGAGAGGGCTCGCTGAAAGCAGGGATACATACAATAATGATAATACGGCAGTGGGGCTAGGGGACATTCGTTGGCAGGTTAGAAGACAGGCATCAGCAGTGTGCGGGAATCGGGCGGTTAGATGAGAGAATTCTAGCTGGATGCTGGAGAAACGTGGGGCAGCTTGAAAAGGGAAATTAGGCCCCAGGTGGAGGCAAGGCTGACCAGGGGAATCTGGGGAAACCTGGAAAGTTGAGCAAGGGTCTAGAGGGAGACGGAGAGCTGGGATTGGAGGGCAAGTTGCACCGTAGGGAAGCGGGGCAGTGAGGCTGCCCTGAACCCAGAGAACGGAGGAACAGTGGGCAGTGTCCCCAGAGGGAATCTGGGTACTGTGGCTAGAGGGAGATTAAACGGGGATTTGAGCGGCAAGCGCCAGGAACCTAAGAGGACCCGTGAGTTATCAGTCAGGAGGTTGACTGGGTATTAGACCGAAGGGAATTTGAGTCGTGATGGGAAGGAACTTGGGCTACCAGGGGGCTGGAGGGAATGGGCCAGACAGGAGGGGTTGCGGCACGGTGCAGGGTGGGTGCTGGGCAGCCAGAGCAGAGACCTGACCCCCACCTGCCTGTCCCTCCAGGATGATTCCCGCCGACAGCCGCTCCTTCTTGTTATCGGACCTGGCGTCGGGCCGCACCTACGATCTGTGCGTGCTGGCAGTGTACGAGGACAGCGCCACGGGGTTGACCGCCACGCGGCCCGTGGGCTGCGCCCGCTTCTCCACTGAGCCAGCGCTGCGGCCGTGCGGGTCCCCACACGCACCCTTCCTGGGCGGCACCATGATCATCGCCCTCGGTGGAGTCATCGTGGCCTCGGTACTGGTCTTCATCTTCGTGCTGCTTATGCGCTACAAGGTGCACGGCGGCCAGCCACCCGGCAAGGCCAAGGCACCCGCACCGGTCAGCAGCGTTTGTTCGCAGACCAACGGCGCCCTGGGCCCCACACCGGCCCCGCCCGCCCCTGAGCCCGCCGCGCCCAGGGCCCACACCGTGGTCCAGCTGGACTGTGAGCCCTGGAGGCCCAGCCACGAACCCACGGGACCCTAGCCTCACGCCCACCTCTACGGCCCTTCTGGCCCCAGGGGTGGGAGGAGCCAGGCACACTGTGGGACCTGGCCTCAGACTCACCAAATTGCTCACGGTTTTTAAAACTCTGATGGGGAGGGTGTCGGGGGCACCGGGGCACAACAAGAAAGTCCTATTTTTCTAAGCTGGGGCCTAGGCCCTTGCCCTTGTCTCTGTCTGTGGGGGCTGGGGGGGATCATGCAGGGGTCTGGAGTTGGGAATGCCTCCTCTGGGGAGAGACCCCCCCATCCCCCAACCCTGGTCTGTCTGAGGTTCCTGAATGAGGCTGAGGATGGCCATTCATTCATTAACAGAATTCCATGAGCGTACCCCCTGGGCATGCCCTCTCCTGAGTGACGCTGCCATGAACCAGGTGGCCCTAAGCCCTGCTCAGACAGTGACAGTCCAGAGTGAGCAGAGATGTGGTGATGAGGGAGACTTAGGGGATAGCGTGAGCCCAGGAAAGGTGCCTGGCTCAACCTAGGGTGTAGTGAGGGAGGCTTCCTGGAGGAAAGACAAGATCTGAGCCTGACATCAGAAGGAGATAATTGGGCAAGGAGCAAAGGGAAAGCTGTTCCAGGCAGAGGGCCCAGCACAAGCAAGGACTGAGTAAATGCCAGACACTGGGGAGTATTGTGGTAGAGGTAAGGCAGGAGGGGTAAGGAGGGTACCGGACCTCCAGGCTGAGGAATTCAGACTCTGGCCTGATGCTACTGGGGAGCCATAGAGGATTCTATGCGGGAGGGGGGGCGGGGGGGGGGAACAGGGTCAGGAATGGGCTTTAGGAAGTTCTTTCTAGCTGTCATGAAGAGGTGCACCAGAGGGCAAGACTGAAGCTGGGAGTGTGGGGGAAGCCAAGGCAGGGACCCAAGTGGTTAAGGACAAGACTGGACAGGGGTAGGGCTAGGAGAAAGGAGTAGGGGGTAAGTGAGACAGGAAGCTGAATGGACAGGTTATGGAGGTGAAGGGCTATGGGGGAGGAAGGTAACAAGGTGAAGCCCAGGTCTCTGGCCAAGGGAGGGAGCCACCTGATACAGAACCAGGAAGAAGGTACAGATTTGGGGAATATGCTGAGGCCAGTGGGGGACGGGTGAATGTGGGGGGCCCAGAAGACATCCACGGGGTGGTGGCCAGGAGGCCTCAGGGCCCTGGTCTGAGGTTGGAGCTGGAGACCGAAAAGGCTATGTTAGCAGAGACGGGGAATGAGGCCACTGAGGTGATGAGACAGCCTCTGGGACTTTCCATATTTAAGGGACAGGCAAAGAGAAACCTGGCAAAGACTACTAAATAGAAGCAGTAGAGGGAGGGACAGAGTGAAGCAAACCAGACAAGTCAGACCCAAGTGACTATTGTGTTTAGTTATGTCAGGCCATGGTGACCTCAGTAGAATGGTGTTAGGGGATTGGTTGGGCAGGGGCCAGATTCTGCTGATTTGAGAATAGGAAGTCAGAAAGTATAGTTAGGGAACGTAGTCCCTGTGATTCTGTGGACCTAGGGCCTGGATCATCTGGACCTGTCAGCCCTGTGTCTCTGTAGGGCTGGTTCTCACTCTGTCTTGGACTGCCTTAGGCTCCCTCAGACACCAGACCTAGAGGTTTGGAAGACCAAACCCTGGGTCTTGGTAACACCGCACCTCATTGGAGATCCAGGAATGGGATAGGCAGTAAGAGGAACAGGCCCCAGTCCTCCTTTGGAGGTAGGTCCAGAGGCAGAGAAAATAGTGGTAGGGGAGATGGACTTAAGTCCTGCAAGTGTTCTCTGGAATGATGCTGGTGTGAGGGGCATGGTGAAGAGGGCCCAAGACTGGGCTGGCCATTCTCAAGACCTGGTGCACATGACCTTGTCCTCATGGGATAACATCCTAGATTCTGTAATGGTTTTCTTGGTGGGTGTAGGCTTTGAAAACGAGCTTCCACCAGCCATGGGAACAATCTGAGTCCCAGGGACCTGGTCTGACTCCCGAGTCCTCCATAAGCATAATGAGGTCCTTCTCGTTTGTGGCCCTTGGTGGCTGAGGTCAGGTGAAGCCATCAGGGTGAGTGAGGTGTGATGGCCAAGAGTTTGGGAATGGGAAGATTTGAGATCTAGTGCCAACCGCAAAATACCAGTTGCTGCCACGGGGGGGAGCCAGAGGGCACCATGCCTCAACCCTCACTTTTAAATTTGAACAATTTATTGTGTGCCTCCTTGGGCAGCATGCTGGGAATTCAAGACTGAGCAAACACAGGCACAGGGCGTGCCCTCACATATCTCACCATTTGGTGGGGAAACAAATGTGAAATAATCACACAGGCCAGTGTAAATCATCTGTGGTGACCGTGGCTGGGGGAGGGAGGGAGGAGTGGCATAAAGGAGAGATCCATGGAACTGTGAACCAGGAGACCTGACCCAGGAATTGAGATTGAGAGAGGCTTCCTAGAAGAAGCGACTACTCAGCTGAGATCTGAAGGATGCTCAGGTTAACTGCACCGGAGGTGGAAAGGGGATCCGACGCAAATGGTACAGCATGTGCAGAAGTGTAGGGGCTGGGGGGTGGGGTGCAGTGAGGGAAGGGGACAGGTGATGCAGGATCCTGTAGGCTGCCAGGAAGAGTCTGGGTTTTATTAGAAGTGGCATGAGAAGCCATTGGAGGTTTTGAACAGGGAGGAGAGTAGAGCTCCCTGCTCTTCAGGAAGCTCTAGGGTCAGGTCTGTTTGCATGTGCAGGGACAGAAGTGAAGAAAGGAGACCAGGGAAGGGGCTACTGCAGTAGTCCAGGCAGAATGCTGACCCAGACGAGGTTGGGGCCTGAAGTGGATGGACTTTAGAGAGATTTGAGGCTACCTCACCAGAGACCTCTGTTCCTTATGCAAAGGAGGACAGTGCGGACCATTATCCAAAGATCTGAGTCTCGGGCAAGATTGCAGAGACTGGAAAGAAGAGTTGTGGGACCCTGGTATCTGCTGTGCAAGGATCCATCCCTCAGATGAGGAAGCTGACCTCTCTGTGGCATAAGAATTAATTTTTTCCAGGTTCAAGTACCAAGCAGAGAGTGGACGTTGGTTCTGTAAGGCAGAGACCATGGCTGGTTGGGGGGAATCTCCTTCCAAGAAATGTAGGCCTGGAAGGGGGACACACACCCAGCGGTAGCGAATTATGCATTTGGAAGCAAAGAGAATGGGAGGAGAGAGATGGGGGCACGCTAGTTCCTCTAGCATGTTCCCCCTTGCCTCCCCAACTGGGCGCCTGGGTCATCCCCCACCCCTATGTAGGAACAATACTCCTATGGACAAATGATCCCATGTATCTAGAATTTAAAGTTAAAACGTAGCTTTCCAACTCTGCCCAGTAGAGTCCACCAATTTCTTGAGCTCAGCAAGGGCTACTCCTCCTCCTACGGTCCAACCCCACTGTGGCTTTGAGAATGCCTTGCACACTTTTGAGACCAGGTTTCCCGGAACCAAAGTTCCAGGCTCCTGGAGCGTTTTCTCAAAGTAACTGTAGTTCTCATACGAGGACGCTCCCCTATCTGCATGTACCACATCGAACCTATGTGTCTGCATCCGGCAAAGCTAACACAGGCCCCGAGTATCCCCGAGTCTGGGATCCCTTCCCTGCCAGGCCTCAGCTAAAGCCGAGCTTTCACAGCTGGTTCCCTGGGCACGTATTGCGGGGGAGTCCGATAAGGGGTCCTCTGAAAAGGGATATTTCTATTCTGGGTTGAACCTGAGCATGGCCTCTGCCTTTGATTCCTTCCTAATATCTCCCTGGTGCCCCTTCATGCTTCACAAAACAAAGGATGGGTGTCAGTGCTTGGTGCTGCCCTGACCTGTACAGAGAGAAATGCTGGGAACACAGCGGGGGACCAACCCAGCCCTAGACCCTGCCTTCACAGAGCTCCAGACCTTGGAGGAAACGTGTGCTCACCAAACAATGGCATCCCAGTGTGGAGAGGGCTGGGATGGTGGAAGCACAGGAAAGACTGATTAGGGCCTGTCTAAGTGCAAGGGAGCCCAGAATGGGCTCCTTACTGCTCCTGGCTTGGGAGGTGACCTGAAGGCGGGGCCAGCTTCAGCACCGTGACCTGTAGTCCCACCACAGCACCTCACATTTAGAAGGGCCCTGGGCCCTGCTGTTGCCCTCTTGACATTCTTAATAATTTTTGGACCAAGGACTCCACATTGGCACTTTGCACGGGGCCCTGCATCCTTGCAGGATATTACAAAAAGAGCCAGGAGAAGAGAGGGTCTTCTAAGGACAGAGAACCATGTGTGCAAAACATGAGGAGAGAGGACTGTACTCTTGAAGAGCTAGCTGAAGTTCTGTGTAGCTAGAGCACAGAGTGGAAGCTGGGGGAGCGTAAGGGGCGAGTTCCAGAAGCTGGGAGGTGTCAGCTGCCAGGCTGACACGCAGTGGCTCCATTCCAGGGGCCCTAAGGAGCCACTGCAGAGGAACGGAGTCAGGTCTGGACTTCGGAAAGATCCATCTGTCTGTGGGGGGGGGGGGGCTAGGGCCACATGACAAAGAACAAGGTCTGGTGGGAGGCTGGGCTGCCCCGGGGAAAGGATCAGAGTGTCTGGTCACCGGGATGCAGGCTTATGAAGATCCTTGGGTACATGGGTGACAGACCCCCAAGGCACCAGGAGACTGGCCGGGGAGACCCAAAGCCACAGGCTGAATCTAGAGCTTCATTTGCACTTGAAGATCTTCACGGTCGGGGGGTGAGCTCACGGGTAGGTTAATGGGTGTCACTGATAGGTACTTGAAAATCTTTATATGAGAACTCACATGGATAGACTGATGAAAGTGAATGCAAAATTGGCAAGAATTTAGAGTATAAAATGTAAGACTTCAAAGGACTTTATTCTGGGTATATTCTGGCTTTAACTCTGTGGAACCCCTGGAGTGCTCTTCCCTCTCCCCAGTCCTCTGGATAAAACAGCAGATCTGAGGAACTTCGTCTTCATCCACAGCCCTAAACGCTGTGGGGGGCCCTCCTCCCCCGGGGCTGGGAACGGACCCCCTTCCTGCTTCTCCACTCACCTCCTTCTGGGGCAGCTCCTCTCGCATGCCCCCATGCTTCTGCTTTCCTTCTCTGGCTTCCCGGACTGCCCCCAGGCCTCGCACATCCACCGGGTGCCACACAGGCCCTCAGCTTCTTCCCAAACCTGCCCCTCTTCCCTGGATCCTCTCAGGACGGCCCTCCACTCAGCCTCCTGGCAGCCCTCCCACCTGGCCATCCTCCCTTCTCTGCTTCCAGCTGCTTGCTGCCTCACCCACCTGGGTCCCTGCATCTCCTCCCCCTGGGGCCCTGGCTTCAGTCTCCCACTCTAGATCAGGGAATCTTCGTACAGCCAACCCCGACCCTCCTCTGCATAGAACCCTCCATGGCTCTCCTGGGTTCCTGGGACAAAATTCCAGCGACTCAGCCTGGCGGGACGGGCCTTGCCCCCTCCCCCACTTGCCCGCAGCTCCATCTCTAGCATCTATGTTCCCCACCTCAGGCTGGAAGAAAATAAGCACTCCCTGAAAAGCCCATCCTTTTACACACCCACGTTGTTCCCTGTGCCCTCGGGGAGCCTTCCTCCACCTCCTCTGCTTGTGCTGAAGAGCAGAGGAAGGATCTCAAGCAGGTGAGAAATGAAGCCATTCAAAGAATTCCTTCTTGAATTCTCCTTCTACCCTCCCCCCTACCAAAGGCAAGGGTTCTGGGTGGGGAGAAAGGAACTAGGGGTGCAGGCTCCTATGACCTGCAAGGAGAGGTGCTGCAAACAGCATCCAAGATCCCTCGCTTTTCCTTGTCTGGAGTGCCAGACTGTCCCTGTCCCAGATCCTCCTTGTAGGGTGCAGCTCCATTGTTCTCTAGCTCAGGATGTTCTGGAAGGAGGGGAGTCACATGGAAGCCATTGTCTTCTCTTGGGCAGTTCCACCCCGTATCCGCCAACTCCCCCACATGGAGCACAGCAAGTCCGCTTACACGACCCAGGAGTTCAGATCCCCAGTCCCCTCCTCCCTCAGACACAGAAGTCCAGCGTCTACTCCCCCGCCTTCCTCAGAATCCAGGAGCCCAGGCTCCTGGCCCCTCCTTCCCGGAACCCCAAAAGTTCAAGCCTGAAGCTTCTCTGTCCTTGGCAGGCTCAGGAGTCCTGTCCCAATTTTCTTGGAAACCATGATATTCTTGCCCTGCCCCCCTTTGATCTCCTAATTCACCTCCCCCATCTGCCCCTCCCTTCTTCTTTCTGTGTCCCTCCCCCTCTGCCTCTCCATCTGTCCGTCTCCCTGCCCCCACCCACAAAATTAGACCTCCTTCGATCAATGGCACCAGGTCAGACTGGAACCGGTGCTAATGGGGACATCCGGTGTGCGGACCCAGGGAGGTCTGGGCTCAGACATCTGGGATTATAAATACCCCTCCCTGTGGCCTCAGCCCAGCTCCTGCAGGTGAGACCTCCAGCTTTGCCTTCTTCCCTGGGCTCCAAGGCCTGAGCCCTTCTCTGGCCTTCCCTTTGTGCCCCCCATCTGTTCCTGCTCCTGTGATACAGGGGCCGGAGGCAGACTGGCAGGAGAGACGGCACTAGCCGGTATCTGTCCAGCCTCTCCCCCGGGCCATGGCTGCCATCTCCCCTGCCCTGCTGTGCCTTGGTGCCCTGGGCTGCCTGTGGGGTGAGTGACTCACAGGGGATGCAGGAGACTGGTGAGCTGATCTGGGTCTGCAACAGGGGACTAGTTGGGTGGACTGGGGTTTGGGGCTGCCTGGCATGGTTCTGTAACAGGGAACTGGCCACCGTGGAGCTTCTTGGGACAGGGACTGTTTGTGTAGACTCTGTGGCGGGAAATTGGACCAACCGGTGGTGGGAAAGGGGCTGAGCAGGCCTTTCTGGAACAGATGGTTCAAAGGATGCAACTTTATTTTAAGTTAATATTTACCATTGTTCCCTGGCCTTTACATATATTATCTCATCTAATATTCCCATAGCTCAGCCAACACCCCCATTTTACAGATGAGGAAACTGAGGCCCAAAGGTGGTACCTTGCCCACGTTGACACGGCTAGGACATAGCAGTCAGGATTAGAACCTGATGCATTTGACCTCAAAATCTAACAGATTATGCTGACTCCCTCCTTTCCCCTTGGGTTCCTTCAGGCCCAACGGCTGCATTTGTGGAATTCCAGGGCCGTTACTTCATCACGGCTTTCTTGGAGAATGGGGGCACTGAGAAGCCCGACTTCCGCCTGTACGTGTCGCCACCGCCAAAGGGGCCCCCGACGGCGGTGCAAGTGAGGGCGCACCCGGTGGGGGGACCGCCCTTTCGGCGCGCGCTGAACCTGCTGCCAGGCACTACCGCGTGGGTGCGCCTGCCCAGCGCCGTGGAGCTGCGGGGCTCGCGGCGGGCGGCTGGGGGCGCCGTGCGCTTAGCGGCGTCGCGACCGGTGGGCGTGACAGTGGTGAACGCGCGTGGGCGCACCTCCCTAGACACGGCGCTAGCGCTTCCGCGCCGCCTGCTGGGTACTCGCTACGTGGTGGTGACGCCGTCGCTGCAGCCCAGCGACCGGCACAAAGAGTTTGCGGTGGTGGCCGGTGCTTGGCCCACGCGCCTGAGCCTCACGCCTCCGGTGCCCATCCTGCTGGATGGCGTCGAGCATGCTGCCGGCCGGCCCCTCCTCGTGCACCTCGACCCGTTCCAGGCGCTGCAGGTGCAGAGCGCAGGCGACCTCTCAGGCACCCGCGTCGTGGCCACTCGTCCCGTCGCGCTGCTGGCTGGCCACAGTTGCCTGCAAGCGAGAGATAAGGCCTGTGGCCACGTGTCCGAACAACTGCTGCCCCAGGATTACTGGGGCCGCGTCTACGCGGTACCCCCGTTCGCGCCCGCGGCTCCCGGACCCAGAGACCGTGTGTACGTGGTGGCGGACAGTCTGGGCAGCCTGAGTTTCTGGGGGGGCGGCGCCAAAGGGGCGCGGGCTCTGCGCCTTGGAACCGTGCTGCACTTCGCGGTGGACCCAGTGCGGCCCCTGGTGCTGCGCTCCTCCGCCGGCCTGCAGGTGCTCTTCCTGGCGGCCGCGGCCGCCCGCGGGGGCGTCGCCTACGATCCCTTCTTCGCTCTCCTGCCTCCGGTGGACGCGTTCAGCCGCAGCTTCGCGCTCACCGCGCAGCCGGGCTTTTCCAACGTGGCGGTGCTGCTGGCGCGCGAGCCCACCCCGGTGCTCCTTGATCAGCAGCCGCTGCCCAACCTGCACTGGCGCCTAATCCCCGGCGGCCCAGAGCAGCACTCTGGTGAAAGCCAGGCGCCTGCTCCGGGTTTCGTCTGGACCGAGGTGGCATATGGGCCTGAGACCGGAGTGGTGCACTTGCTGGAGACTCCCGGGCCGCCGGTGGGCGTGCTTAGCTTCGGCACCGCCCCTGGCGCGGGCTTCGGGACCCAGGCCGTGGGGCAGCCAAGCGTGGGTGAGCAGCACTGGGGCCCAAGACAGTGGGAAGCTGAGCAGATGATGGGATTCCAGGAGATCAGGGGCGGGGAAAATCGTAACCCTACCTTTAGTTGCTCACATAGCAGCCCGAGGGGCAGCGTTTCTTGTTTTTTGTTTTTTGTTTTAAAGCAAATCTTCCGTTCAAAATCTTTCCATGCAATTATGTCCAGCAAAAAGCACAGTGTTTTTTGAGGCCCCATACAATATGTTCCCATTACGTCTCTGATCTCATCTCTTCTCATTCTTGCCTTCCCTCACTCCAGTGCAACCACACCAGCCACCTTACTTTCTTCTCCCTTCTCAGAACCTTCAACAATGACCGTCCCCATGATATCTTTATGGATCGCACCCTCATCTCCTTCAAGTCTCTGCTCAAATGCCACCTTCTTACCAAGGCCAAATTGACCACTCCACTTAAAATCCTAATTCCCTATCCCTTACAAAACTGCAGCCCTTCCCTGATTTTTTTTTAAAGATTTTATTTATTTATTTGACAGATAGAGATCACAAGTAGGGAGAGAGGCAGGCAGAGGGAGAGAGAGGAGGAAGCAGGCTCCTTGCCAAGCAGAGAGCCCGATGCGGGACTCGATCCCAGGACCCTGTGGGATCATGACCCCAGCGAAAGGCAGAGGCTTTAACCCACTGAGCCACCCAGGCGCCCCCTTCCCTGATTTTTTTCACAGCTCATCTCACTTTCTATATATTTACTTATTCTCTTTCTCTGTCTCCCATTAGTTCCTTGAGGTCAGTGCTTTTAAAAAAAAAAAATTTAAGGAAGTTCCAAGATACACAGTTAATTGCATGATTTTAAAGTAGGACAGTGTTCAACCGTTAGTAAATATTTGTGGAATGAATAATAATGGTTATAAGTTGTTAAATGTGCACCAAATCATATGCCAGGCACTGGGCTTAAAAAGGAAGTTATTGTTGAAGGTCACGTGTTCTTTTTCTTTACTACAGTGTAAATTGTAAACAGTGGGGTCAGGGGAAGAGATAAAATAATGGGTGTTTGACTTTCCCTCTAGTCTTTGAGGTTGACTATATAACAGTATCGTAATAATTCCTTTTTTCTGGCAAGGGGAAGGGCTGCAGGACAAATCATTTGCCAAGTTCACACAGCTAGAAAGTGGCAGAGTCAGGATTTGAACCCAGGTCTACTTGCTTCCAGAGCACAAGGTTTCAGCCACCTTTTGTGTTGCTTTATTTTGTACTGCTTCACACAGAATTAGAGTCTAGACTTTTAAGCTAAGTGGTAAATTCTGTTATATATAATGTATATACATTATACGGTGTACTCCTCACAGCCACTCTGGAGGCAGGTCTCTTTATTACCCCCATTTAAAAAAAAAAAGATTTATTTATTTATTTGAGAGAGAGAGAGAGTGGGGAGAAGGGCAGAGGAGAGAATCTTCAAGCAGACTCCCTGCCAAGCGGAGCCCAGTGTAGGGCTAGATGCTAGGACCCATGAGCCAAAACCAAGAGCTAGATGCTCAACTGACTGAGCCACACAGGCGCCCCTGTTATCCCCATTTTATAAAGGAAGCAGTTGAAGGCTGAAGGCAAGAAATCACCATCCAAAGCTACACACTGAGCAGGTGGCATTGCAAACACAAAACCCACTCAGGCTGCTGAGAAAAAGGCTTGTCACTTCAGCGCTTCATCAGACTACAGAGGAGCTGGACAGTGACCATGGCCTGGAATACAGTTTGGGTGCTCCCACTCAATCGCTTCCAGTCCCCAAAAAAACAGTGGGAGACAAGGGAGGTGAGAGAAAAGTGAGGGAGAAGTCAGAAAGGCTGGGGTTTCTTAGAAATGAAAACATGGACTTCAATTCGTTTATTAAAATTGGCTCAGAGCTGGATTCTGGAGGCAAAAGGCCTGGATTCAAATCCTGCTACAAGCTGAGTGACCTTAGGCAAGTCACATCACCTCCCCGAACCTCAACTTTCTCCTCTGTGAAGTGTGAATAATAATACCAGCAACATCATAAGGTTGTTGTGGCATTTAAAAAAAAAATGAGTTAATAGGAGAGTGTCTGGCATGCGGTAAACATTGGCTATTATTAATTTTCCACAACTTTTTTTTTAGATTTACTTCAGACTAGGCCTCTTCTAGGCACCAGAGATGCAGCAATATACAACATAGAAACATTCCTACCACAAGGAACTGATACTTTGGTTCATATTCTAATCATACCAAAAGTCCTTATTATGTTTTGATGGAAAATATGCAAACCCCTACAGAACAAAGTTATTTTTTAAAAGTTTACTTTGTAGGTGTCGAGCATCATGCCTCAACAGCTATGAAAAAATAACTCCCCTCCCTGGGAAACGGGGTGGCTAGGTCCCAACAGAACACACACACACACACACACACACATTCTTTTTTTTTTTTTAAGATTTTATTTATTTATTTGACAGAGAGAGAGATCACAAGTAGGCAGAGAGGCAGGCAGAGAGAGAGGAGGAAGCAGGCTCCCTGCGGAGCAGAGAGCCCGATGCGGGGCTCGATCCCAGGACCCTGAGATCATGACCTGAGCCGAAGGCAGCGGCTTAATCCACTGAGCCACCCAGGCGCCCCCGACACACACATTCTTAAGGCTGCTTAACATGGCAAGCTGGAAGTCAACCCACAGATGTGTTTAGACTTACCAGCACAGAGATTTTTTAGTAACTGATTGGTGTTCTTGGATGGAGTCTGTGCCCTCCAGCTCATCACAGCCCTGTTGTATACCCACACTGTGCTGACCATTTCTGTATTGTTCTCCAGGCCCACCCTTCTTTTTCTGATGATATAGGTCTGCTTCACTCTAAATTGGGAATCCTGCTAGCTTATAGATGTTGAGTCTCCAAGGGCCCTAAAGGCCTAGGGCATGCAGACAGGAAAGGGATGGGACCAAATGCCACCATCCAGTTCTGTTGCGTCATTTCATTTCATTTCATCTCCAGATATTCTGACTGTGGAAGATCTGAACCCTCCCACAGAATTCTATCCCCTTCTAGAATCTTCCCTGATGATGCCACTCCAGTTCCCAGGATCCTGTAAGGACCATGGATGCTCCAGTGGAACCACATGTTACCTCGTGAGGCACAAACCTGAGTGTGTGCCCGGCACCCCAGCCACCGAGATCCTGTACAGTCCCAAGCCAGTATCTCTGAAGGACTCCAAAATCATGCCCATCTCCAGGTCTAAAACCACAACAGTGCCCAAAGCAGGATCAGATAGCCCACTTGAAGCAGAGCCAGGGCTTGTCTCCATGGCCATGAATGAACTTCAGCCTCAATCTTCGGCTTTGGTAAAACCAGAACTTGAACCTCTGGCTATAAAAGAACCATTTCCTGAAGCCCTGGTTGTGGCTGAACCAGCACCCGCACCTTTCCCCTTGCCCGTGCCCACAGCTGAACCAGAGTCCAAACCCAAGACAGAAACCATCCCAGCAGCCAAGCTGGGGCTCAAGGTGGTGGCAGTGACTAAACCAGGCTCAGAGGCTTTCTGGCAAGAACTTGAAACTGTGTCTGAGTCCAAAATGGCATCGGAGGCCAAGTTGGAGACAGTGGACATCTCCAGTAAGGGGCCGGGGGACATCACAGGGGGTACCTGCTGGGTTTCTGGACTGCCATACATCTACACTTTTGATGGCTACTCTTTTCCTGTGCCTGGGGGCTGCACCTACATGCTGAGTCATTGCCCTCAGGCCCCAGCCAGTGGCCTCCCTGCCTTCCAGCTGTGGATCGCCACCTCTGGAGAGAGGAAGCCCATGCACTTTGTCACAATGCGTATCTTTGGTGTCACCATCACTGCTGTCAAGCATGAGTTCGGCTTTGTGCAGGTAAGAACCATTATGTATGGAATCCTGGGAAACTGTATCCTTCTCTGTCCCTCATTTTTGTCAGCTCTAGGGTGGAGGCAATCATATATAAGTCCACAGCCCCTTATCCAAAATGCTTGGGGCCCAGTGCATTTCTGATTGTGGAATGTCAAGCGGTCATACCACACAAATGCCGTATATTATTAATAATCCCAATAAGTAGTACATAATTACAAACATTAATATCTCTGCAGTGCAAGGTCTGAATATGCACACTAAGTGGGATAAATGAAGGCATTAAGGAGCCGTACCACGAATTCAGATCAACTTTGGTTGCCAATTACGTTTTAGCATCAAATACAAAAAACGTCTGTCTTCAGGCCACTTTCGCATTTGGGGCTAAGGGATCGTGGATCTCTAGCACCTGTTAACAGTTTCCTGTGAAGTGGGAATGAGTTAACATACAGAAAGCATGGAACAGAGTCCACCTCCTGGTAAGTGTCATATGAGGAGTGTTTGCTGGGTTTATTGTCCCCTAATACTGACAACTGGAACCTCTACGTTCTGGGAGCTTTGGACTTAGCCTTGGACCACAGGCAGCCACTGGAAGGTGTGAAATTTCTCCTCAGGTTGGGAGGCATTACTCTGCAAGGTTGTGGGGACTAGGATATATTTAATCAGGGTTGCTAGAGGGAGTAAACCTATGAGGTTATGGATGTACTAAGCCACTCCTCAGCACCACTGTAGAAGGACAATGCCCTCCGGAACCTGATGGCCAGAGTTCAAATCCCTGGTTGACCATCTGTTATCTGTATGACCTCAGGCAAATTATTTAAACTCTCTGGGCCTTAGTTTTTTCATCTGGGAAAATCAAGATGATGAAAAGATTTCACTCATCAGACTGTGGGCTCATGTGTGGAAATGGGCTCCGATGGGTTCATGTATGGGAAGCTCAGAAGTACAAGTTGCTTGGACCTGATGCAGGAGCCCATGGTTCTCCACACTCCCGTCCCCTTCACACACTTCTTGGGAACCCACCTGCCACCAGGAAAAAATGGATCAGGAGTGTGGCATCAGGATGTCTGAGAGCATAGTTTAAGCAGGAGGACCTCTCTAAGAAGATGAAACTTGAGCCAAGTCTTAAAAGAGGTGAGGAAGAGAGCCCTGGGCATATCCAAGAGAAAAGAACTCCAGGCAGAGGGAACAGCAAATGCCTAAGGCGGGAATCTGACAGGCACGTTAGAGGAACAGCAAGAAGTCAGGCTGAAGAGGAGGGATTGTGGGAAGGAGGAGGAGGAGAGACCATGGGGTCAGACTGTATGCCGCCATAAGGGCTCTTACAACAACTTTGTCTTCTATTCTGTGTGAGGTGGAAGCCAAGGGAAGATTGTGTGCAGAGGAGGGACGAAATGTCACTTGGGTGTTAGCAGGATCCCTGTGGCTGCCATGGGGGGAACAGACCATGGGGCTTATGAAGGATGCACAGTGAGGAGGTTGCTACCATTGTCCAGGCAGGAGATAATGGTTGGAACAGGGTGGAGGTGGTGAATGAGAGTAAAAGATGGGTTGGTAACCTTCTCAGTGGTTGGATGGGAAAAAAATGGAAATCATGGATTGAGAGGAGAGATATCGAATGATCCAGAAATTCTTGGCGGAGGCTCTTGGTAATTGGTGAAAAGACATTGGGGTCCTAGCTGAAGGCTCTCCTGTGAACTGGAGACTTCTGAGTAGAATCACTTATCTAGATTCCTAGAAGGAAGACATCTGAATTTTGCACGAGGTCACATCTGGGTATTGGTAACAAGAGCCCTGGTTAGAAAAAATTAAAAATAATTTACAAAATAAAAAGACTCCTGGTTAGTGGATGGAGTGACCGTCCGACCAGAATAATGGCTCTAAACTTTCCCTGAGGAGAAATTTCAGACATGCCAGTGGCTGCATGTGGTCCTAGGAGACGTCAAAGGTCACAGGATTTGGAGGTTCCAGATGCCAGTGTTAGGGGACAACAGGCAGAGCAACCCTCCTCCTATGAAGCGTGAGGTGGACTCTGTGCCAACTGCTTTTCATAACTCATTCCCACCTTCCCGCCCCAAAGTCCCCACTCCCTTCGCATCCCCAAATCCAAGCCCCTCAGCCTCCATCCCCCGCTTCCTCTGAAATGCTCGGGAATGCGTGCTTTCTGTCACTGTCCCAGTAACTCCTGACTCTTGCTCTTGGGTCACCCCTGCAGGTGGACCAGCAGCGGCTCCGGCTGCCGGCAACGCTGCACGGAGGGAGGCTGCGCTTGCATTTCCGCAGCTCAGAACTATGGGCAGAGGCAGGTCTGAAGCAAGAGCCACCAGCGCTGCGCCTGGTGTACGACTGGCAGCACGCGCTCTCTCTGCAAGTGGCTGAGGGCTACCGGGCACACGTGGTGGGCCTGTGCGGCAACTTCAACCAGGACCCGGTAGACGATGTGGGCGGTCCGGACCTGCGCGCGTTCTTGCGCACTTGGGCATTGCAGCCACAGGACGCCCCATGCCACGCTCTCTGGGCTGCTCCCTGCGCCAAGCCAGCGTCCCCAGGCGAGACCCCAGGGCCCTGCGCCATTCTGGCCGATCTGCACGGGCCCTTTAGCCCCTGCCACGACGTGCTGCTGCCTGCGCCCTTCGAGATCAGCTGCAGGGCTTGGATCTGCCCCTTTCCCAACTACCGACCTGCGCTTTGCTTAACCCTCCAGGTCTACGCGCACGCGTGTCAGCGCCTGGGTGTCAGCATCGACTCCTGGAGATTCCAGACTGGCTGCCGTGAGTGAGCCTTAGATGGAAAAGGCTATGGGTTACTGGGGAAGGGGATTCTGGGTCTTAGGGGGTGGCACTCCTGGATGCTGGAGTTGATTCCTGAGGCAAGCCTGCAGGGTCCCTGGGGGGACTGTGGAAGCACCAGAGGCTGGGTTCGTGGGATCTGTGCATGGAGACTCATCCGCCCTAGAGACTGGATTTCTGGTTTCTGGGAGCTGGAACACCTAGGTCTTGGAGTGTGGGGTTTCTGGGTCCTAGGGCGAAGGCTTCCGAGCCCTAGGGTCCAGAATTAGTTAATTCTAAAAGGCAAGTTTCCTGCATTTGGTGGATGGAAAAGTCCTCTAGATGACAAGGACTCCAGACTCTGGAGTGAGAGTTCTGTGTCCCAGGGCCAGACTTTTATGTTCTAGAAAGGGGACTTCTGCTTTCTGATGATAGAAACTTCTTTACTCTGTGAGATGGAGATTGCTGGAAAGCCTCCATTCTAAGAAGGAGGATCCCAGGATCCTAGTCACGACTCTTGGAAGCTGAGGGCTAGAATGTCTCCATTTCGGGGGTAGCGGAATAATTAGGTCTTTGGAACCAGACTGGGAGGTCCTGATGTGAACACTTTCTTCACTCCACCTTCTTCTCCTCTGCCCCCAGCCATCGAGTGTCCCCAAAACAGCCATTATGAGCCGTGTGGCTCCTCCTGCCCTGAGACGTGCATGGGTCCGTTGGGAGCGTTGTGCCCGCTGCCCTGCGGGGAAACGTGCGCCTGTGACGCCGGCTATGTTCACAGCGGTCCTGCCTGCATCCTGCGGCGCCGGGGACCTGGTGGTTGTGGCTGCACACACCAGGGACGTCTGCTGGGACCAGGCGAGACTTTATGGGAGGGTGTGGGCTGCACACGCCTCTGTGTCTGCCCAGCTTCAGGAGGGAGCGTGATCTGCACCCAGGGTGGTTGCAGGCCAGGCGAGCGGTGCATTCTGTCCCACGGCCTGCGCACCTGTGTGCCCTGGAGCATGGCCACATGCGTGGCGGCCAGCGGAGGTCACTACAACACCTTCGATGGGCGCCGTTTTCGCTTCCCTGGCTCTTGCGTATACCTGCTGAGTGGCCTCAGTTCTCCCAAACCGCAGGAGCTGGCAGACTTCCGTGTGCTCCTGGGCACCGGTCCTGATGGAGTCCCAAGTAGCCTCGAAGTGCTTCTGTCTGGTTACCACCTGAAGCTGGACCCCAAGGAACCCGGTCATGTCCTGGTGAGAAAATCCCAACCCTGCCCACACATGCACCCAGGGAGCCCACTTTATAACCTCTCACCTAGAGTCCTCACCTCAAGAGTCCCAACCCTGATCCCTAGATCCCCCTAACCTAGAGCTAAGGTCATACCTTGATTTTTTGTCCTATGATACTGGACCCTCAACCCAGGACTCCCACCTCCTTCCTCTTGCCCCATGGTCTCTGATCCAGCTGCTTAACTTTAGTCCCCCAAAACTAACTAACCCCCAAATCAGAACTCAAGCCTTAACTCTTTAGGACCAAACCCTCAATCCAGAAGTCCCTTACCCAGTCCCCCATAACTTCTTGTGGCAAAGGAAAAAAGGTTGTAATGTTGTTGAAAAGGCTACAGGGAAGGCACTGACTAGGCACCAACGTAATAACAAAGAATGCACGAGAGTCCTTTTAAGGTAGATACAATTGACCTTTCCATTGTCCAGTGAGGAAACTGTGGCCCAGAGAGGTGAGGCCATTTGCCCAAGGTCACACAGCTCATAGATAACAGAGCTGGTATTTAAACCTTGGCATTTTGGCTCCAGGGTCTGTTATGCTGTCTCTGCAAATAGTAAAAAACAAACAAAACAAACAACACATGACCTCAACTTCTTCCTTTGTGAAACATAATTCAGAGTCTCCAATGACTCTGACACCACTTCAAAGTGGCAAATTTACTCATCAAGGTGGGAAAGACACTGGGTAGAGACATTGGGAGAGCAGCTCTGGAGCTTTGGGGATGAGGGATGAGTATTCACCGACCAACAGAGGGCAGGGCCCAGACACTGTCAGTTATTTTTCATCAGCAGCCTGCCTTGGCTATATTTTAAATTTATCACTGATTGCCATTTTTTTTTCTTTTGGGGGGGATTTTTTCATTGTAATTTTATTGAATCTATAACTCCAATTGGAGAGACTGCTGAGTTTGCCAGCCCACCAATATGGTATATTTTTGCTTTTATAAGTCTTATTTTATTTTATTTTTTATTTTTATTTTATTTAAATTCAGTTAGCCCCGGAAACACTGCCTTCCAGTGAAGGATACAAATCCTTACTTTATCCTTCCAGTTTTTTCCAGTAAATATTATTATTTCTTTCATTTTACAGAGACGTTAAATTGCCAAAGTGAGACAGCTAGCCTAACTAGGAGCAAAGATTTGAACCCAGATAACTTAACTCCAAAATCAAAGGGCACTTAACTACCTCACTTCACTGTCCTAACACATGTAGTTATTAAAATCAGACCATAAGAAGCTGCCAATACTCCATGTTTTTGCCTACAAATGTGGCCGTTTCATATAGTTCAACCTAAGTGTTTGAGACAAATACTCTTGGCTTTGAGTGTCTGGGACAAAAACTCCTAGCCTTGACTTCACTGTGATCCTCAGTATACCAGAGCTCTCAGTCCTGATTCTGGGCTCTTGAAACTCCAGTCCTGACCCAAGAATCCCATTTATTCATTCGACGATCTCTTATTGAATACCTACAGTGTTCCAGCCACCATTCTAGGTTACATGTGTTAACTGTATTTCAGACGCAATTTCAGTCCAAGTCCTGGGCATCCCCAGACCCAATCCAGGAATTCCAAATCCCCAGTTCCCCAAAGCTTACAAACCCTCACCCCCAATTCTTAAACTCCCAGCCCCAGTAGCTGTGGGCAAATATGGTTAGACCAGGAACAGAAGCTTCAACATTTGTATATTTGCATAGCACCCTGGAGCCCCTGCCATTACCTAGAAATCCCAGCATCTCTAGGACTCTACAGCCTAACTTGACCAATGAATGAATGAATGAGCCTCACTCATTCATCCATGCATTAGTTCAACAAATATTTATTGGACACAGACTAAGTGCCAGGCACTGCACATGTGTCACTTTCAGAGGCTGTTGGTTTCAACTCCCCAAATCTGATCCAGGAATCTGATCTGATCTGATCTGATCCACAGACCCAAACCCCAGAATCCACAGTTCTCATCATCCAAGTATTTGTTGGGAAAAGTATCAGTACCACGGACAGCATCCCAAGCTTTTAGTTTGATTTTGCTTTTTTTGTTTTAGGTCATAATAGACCCCTAGTCCCTCAACAAGACCTTCTGGAGGCCCTGCTCGTACGTAGAGACATAGGCATCCTTTGTGCTGATACTGGGTCCCTAGAGCCCCAACTTGACATACCCTCTTCACACAGGTGAATGGAGACTGGCAGAATCTACCATTCCAGGCTCTGAGCAATAGCACCCTCATCTTTCGCCATGGCTGGGACACTGTGATCAGCTGCCCCTTTGGCCTGCGTGTGACCTATGCCCCTGGGATCCGCGTGGTAGTGGATCTTCCAGCAGCATATATGGGCCATGTGGCGGGGCTATGTGCTGACTACAATGGGGATCCCGCAGATGACCTCCAGGTGCCTGGAATTGTGCTGGGCACCAACATGCCTGAGGATGCACTGGCTTGGGCCTTTGGCCATAGCTATTTGGTGGGTTCCCCGACTGAGTGCCTGAATGCTGCTGACAAGGTGCCGCCACCGCCACCATCCTGTGTCACCCTGCCAACCACCAGCACCCCAGCCCACTTTGCCCACATCTGTGACATCCTCTTGGACCCCCTGGGGCCCTTCCAGCTGTGCCATGAGATGCTGGCACCAGGCCCCTATGTCCAAGATTGCATGGTGGATGTATGCCTGGGTATCGGACCCTGCCCCATGCTCAGCCTCTACTGTGAAACTTGCCAGCTGCTGGGCGGCCAAGTCTTCCCCTGGCGGAATTCGAGTCTGTGCAGTGAGTGCCTAGGGCTTCAGTCCAGCCTCTCCATCTTTGCTCATCTGGGGAACCTGGTCCCACTCCTAACTGAGGTCCAGCTCCTGGGCTGTTGCGCATCCCAGGGTGTCAGCTCATCCCTGCACAATGTAACCCTGAGACCCTGGACTTCCCACTGTGCTGGCTTCCACCCATCCCTCCACTCCCCACCAAACCCTCAACCTTGGCCCATCCTAAAGTGTCAGGCCTACTCCAACAAAAGTCCAGCCCAGCTCTCATCCTTCCCTCTTCTTAGCCCTGATTATGGACCAGCCCTTCACCCCTTACCTCTCAGGGACTCAGACCTGTTCATGGTCCAGCCACCCAGCCCTTATCCATCCAGGCCCTACAGATTGGCTCTGCCTCTGATCCATGGTTAACTACCTGGTCTTTTGCTATCTGAAGGTTCCTGCAGCTCTGCCCAAGTAGACCTTTACCCCTGCAGGGCCCCAGATGCCCCATCCTAGCCCCAGAGGTGGAGGGTGAGACTCCCAATAGCCAATGCCTTGAAGCAATCCTTCAATCCGCCTTGCTCCCACAGGCCCGCTGTGCCCCGCACACTCGCACTACACGCTGTGCGCTCCGGATTGCTCAGTCACTTGTGCGGGGCTGAAGACACCGCCTGGCTGCCACGGCCCTGGGCTCTGCCGCGAGGGCTGCGTGTGCGACTCGGGCTTTCTGCTGAGTGGCGCCGTCTGTGTGCCCCAGGCTCAGTGTGGCTGCATGAGCGCCGGCCGCTACTTGGAACCCGGCGCGCCGCTGCCTCCCCCTCACCCCGCGACCAACCGCTGCTGCCGTTGCCACGCTGGCGGCCAGGTGGTCTGCAAACCCTGCCGCGCAGCCCGGGGCCGCCCAGGCGTCTGCCTCGCGTCAGATGGACTCCGCTTCCGCACCTTCGATGGCACCACCTTCCACCTTCCAGACGCCTGCACCTATTCGATGGTGGGCACGGGCACGGGCCGCCTTCGGGGTGTGTGGCCCTTTGAGGTGGTGCTGGAGAAAGGCCCGGGGACGCCCGAGCTCCACCGCGTGCTGCTCCGCGTGCATGGTCACCGCTTTGACCTAGACTGGGAGGACTGGGGAAACATCACGGTGAGTCCCCGCCCCGTGGTCCGCCTCCTTTCAGCTGCCTGGCAGTCTCTGTTCTGACAGGGGGGATCTCCAGGTGCCGCTGACTGATGCCCGCCTCTCTCCAACAACCTCATTTCCACTCTTCTCCTCCTCCCTTCTGCCCCTTCCCCTTTCAGTCCCTCTCTCAACAGTTGTGTCTGCACATTCCTGTCCCATAATGTTCAGGATCTCTGTTTCTCCACTTTCCTCCTCTCTCTCTTCACCACCGACGCCCACACTGCCTATCTCCCCTACCGCCAATCTTCATCTCGTTCTCTTTTCCTCCTCCACGGGAAGGAGGGTGCCCTCTCCTGCTCCACAACTGCCATCACCTCCTCCCCAGGAGGCCCGCCCAGCCTTCCCTGACCCTTGCTCCCTGCTGGCCCAACCCCCTCTTTGGTGCCCCTGCCTCCCCACTGCCCTTCCTCTCGAGGTCTCCCCATCTTTTTCTCTCCAAAGTGGTCCCTCCCCTCTCTCCTCCTCCGGTCCCCACATCCCCTCCCTCCTCTTTCCCAGCTCTACCGTCCTCTGCTGCCTTCCTTCCCCAGGTGGCTGGATGCTCTCAGGTACCTCTCCAGCCCCTGAGTAAGGAGTTTCCCTCTCTCCCTGCACTTCAGGTCTACCTCCTCACTCTCCCTACCCCTCACTCAACTCCCCCCTCACCCCCTTCCCACAATGCCCACTCCCAAGCTCCGCCTTGAATGTCCCTGCCCCTTGACTCCTCTCCTCCCCGTGTCCCTCTTCTCACTCCAACAGTCCCTTCCACTCTTCCCCTGTTCTGGCACAAACTCCCCACTCCAACCCTGCTCACAGTCTTCTCCCCGTTCTCGCCAGACCCGGTCCTTCCCTCTCACCCTAGGCTGCCCCACCCCTGCCCACAGGTGGACGGCGTGCGGTGCTGCCTGCCCTTCGCGCTGACCAATGGCAGGGTGCGCGCCTTCGCGCGGGGCGCCTCCGTGGTGCTCGCGGTGCGTGGGGGCCCGCGCCTGCTTTTCGGGCTCGGTGGCCATCTGAGCGTGGAGCTGCCTGCGACCTACCGCGGCCTCACGCGAGGCCTCTGCGGCAACTTCAATGGCAATGCATCTGATGACCTACAGCTGCCAAGGCCCGGACCCTGCGGCGCGCCACATCCCTGCCCGGGTTCGGGCTGTCCACCGGCCGCCGGGAACGCGGGCGCAGACGCAGCGTGGCGTGGCGCTTGTGGCCTCCTGCGCGAGCCCAGCGGCCCGCTGGCACCCTGCCACGCACTCCTACCGCCGGAGCCCTTCTTCCAGGCCTGCGTGGCCGACATGGGCCGCGCCCGCGGGAACCGCAAAGTGCTCTGTGCCTTTCTGCAAGCCTACGTGGCTGCCTGCCAGACGGCTGGTGCGGAGATGAGGCCCTGGAGGGCTCCCAGCTTCTGCCGTACGTCCCCCCGCAAAGGGCTTCAGAGCCGGCCCGGGTGGGGTCCGGGGAAGGAAACCGCGGTCTGGGCTTCATTCATAACACAGGTGTTAGTTGAGGACCTACTACGTGTCCGTTTCAGCTGATGATACAGCACCAAATGGGATAAAGCCCTGCATACCCTGTGGCTGGGAAAACAGATTTGATTTTATCCCTTAGCTAACGTTTACAGAGCACTCATTCAATATCAGGTGCTGTGTTAAAATTGTTCCCCTGGACCAGCAATACTCAGGGTTTGTTTACAATGGGAATTCTTGCCCTATCCCAGACTTACTGGATCAGAAAGTCTGGAGTGGGACCCAGCAATCTGTTTTAACAAGTCCTGCAGGAGACCTGGAGACAAGGCTGTGTCTGAGAACCTGTTTTACCTGCTTTAAGTCTGCTCACTCCATCTGCGAACTGCTCCAGGAGTTAGGGACAACTAACTCCCTAGTAGTTAGGGTCTAACCCTAACCCTAACCCTAACCCTATTGGAGGCCAGAGGCACAGAGAGTTTTCCAGATCTCACAGCCAGTAGGGGGCAGAACTGGCTTGTCACCAGGCCCCAGAATCCCCTCTCTAGGGCCCTAGGCTCCAGTTTCTCTCCCAACAATAATGTAAAATAGTTCCAATAATACGTGAAAAGAACAGCTGACCTTACTGTGCCAATTCTCCCAAAAGCCCCATCAGGCAAGTACACTTCATAGATGAGGGAAACCAAGGCATAGATAGTTAAGGAATTTGCCCAGAGTCACACACCTAGAAAATGACTTCTTAGCTGGCATCTGAATATTTTGTTCATTTAACAAATTCTCATCAACTTCCAACTTCTCTGTCCACGTGTATTCTCCTCGATCCTCATGGACTCTCGGCCTCACCTTGACTTATCATTGTGGTGTCAGTGTCTATCTCCTTCTGACCTCCTTCTGTCTCTAGGTTCAAATGTTCCTGGAAGGAATCTGGGTTGCTCTTGGAATCTGGGGTGCTCTTTACTTACAGATGGATGATCGCCTCCATCTCTGTCTGTCATGATCAGACATGGGGTGGGGAGGGAAAATCCCATAAAAGACAAAGAGCAGGGAAGCCCTGTTAGTCGTATCTGGGATACATTCAAGCCTTAGTGCATTAGGGCATTGCATAGCATATGCGGACACTGCTCAGTCCCTGCAGGTTGTTATCGTTGTTGTCATTAATCTGAGAGGGAGGTCTGCGATCTGAGGGTGCTGGGCCAGCGGAGGGCAGGCCCCTGGCTTGCCAGAGTCTGACAAGCCCCCTCTCCACAGCCATGCGGTGCCCCCGCCACAGCCACTACAGTCTGTGTGTGAACCCCTGCCCTGCGGCCTGTCCAGGTGTTCAGGAAGTGGTGCGGCTCCCCACTCCCTGCGCTGAGGGCTGCGAGTGTGAAAATGGATTCTTCCCGGCCGGGCGTGACTGCGTCCCTGTGGACCACTGTCCTTGCTTCCACAATGGCCAGTACTTCCCTGTGAGTATCCTTTTGGGTCCTCCCACTTTGCCTCGGATCTCCGTGCACCTCCTTGTGTGGGTTTCATCTCAGAACCTCTGGCTGCACCTTCCTTTCAAGCTACCTCCCTTTTCAGCTTTCCTCCCTTCCTCCACAGCCGGACCAGACTGTCCTCATCAAGAATTGCTCCTCCTCCTGTACCTGCCAGCTAGGGGAGGGTGTGGCCTGTGTCCCCTTCAGCTGCCCTATGCAGGAGGTCTGTGGCATCACAGATGGAGTCCTAAGCTGCCGTTTGCAAGGTGCCTGGGGCTGTGGTCTGGGGGGTCAGAGATTGGGGCATGACTCCTAAGTCCTGGGAAGGAGAGGACTGGTGATCCAGACCCCTGGGACTCATAAGTGCCTGATCTTCTCTCTCCCCCGCAGCCACCTTGGGCCCTGCCCCGAGCTCTGTGGCCCCACCACTGGTTCTCCCACCTTCCCCACCCCTGCTCCCCAGCCCCAGTCCCCAGTGCCCAGAAAGCTCCCACTTTGTTCCATGTGGCTCTGCATGCCCAGCCACCTGTGCCAACCCTGCAGCCCCAGAACACTGTCACCACCCCTGTGCTCCAACCTGCCAGTGCCTCCCTGGCTACTTGCTGCTAGGGGACAGATGCGTGCCCCGAGCCCACTGCCCCTGCTTCCTGCACCAAGGCCAGACTTTCTGGACAGACAACTGTACTCAGCAATGTCACTGCCCGACCCTTGGGGCCCTGGTGAGCAAGCCTCCCCAGTGTTGGCCTGACAAGTGCAATGGTCACTGTAAGGCCTCCATAGGTGGCTGGTACCACTGCCTGTTAGTGCCGTCCCCACCCAGTCCCACTGTCGTGGAGAAGTCACTGGTCTGTTCTGCCACTGGAGACTTCCACTTCCACACATTTGGAGGAGCCCACTATGAATTCCCTGGCTCTTGTGTCTACCGCCTGGCGGGTCTCTGTGGCCCAGCCCATGCCAACCTTGAGCCCTTCAGTCTGGATTTGACCCCATTGCTGCGGCCACGTGGCTGGACCAAGGCCCTGACCCTCTTAGCCTGTGGCCTGAGGCTGGACATGAGTCCAAAAGATCTCAACCACATCCGGGTGAGTTTTCAAAGGCTCCAGATCAAACTACTATCCCTCACCATCCTTACTACCCATAGGTAACCTGCAGTGACCCCTCTTCATTGACTCTCACGGGTCCTCAAAGATGTCCTCCAATTTCCTCATGGTCCATTGACTTGCCTGTTGACCCCTTCCCACAGACCCTCTATTTGAGATTCCTTTTACCTTTGAGTTTCCTATTACCTTCCCAGTAACCCTCCACTGAGTCCTCAGTTGACTCCCCTTTAACCAAAGACAGCCTTGATCTTCCCATTGACCTTCCTTTTCTCCCCCATCTAATATCCCACAAACCCTTCACTACCCCTCCCAAAATGATCCCACTACTATTACATTGACGTGCGCATTAACCCTATTTACTGTCCTCCTAACCTCACCCCACACCCCATAGGTATGTACTCCTGTCTTTGTGGGTTTTCTTTTTTTAAGATATAATTTATTTTATATGACAGAGCTCACAAGTAGGCAGAGAGCAAGAGGGGAAAGCAGGCTCCCTGCTGAGCAGAGATCCCGATGCAGGACTCAACCCCAGGACCCCCAGATAATGACCAGAGCCGAAGGCAAAGCCTTAACCACTGAACCACCCAGGCGCCCCCCCAACTGTGCCTGTCTTTGATTCTTAGTCTCACCATTTGAGTCTTCCTTAGACTGTCCCATTAAAATTCATTGACTCCACCCCCTTTTACCCACCAACTGAGTCTCCCCATTGCCACCCAAAGCCACAGAAGCATTCTCTTGATCCTCAGTACTCTTTGTATTTGTCTATCCACTTCCTTCATTATCCCTCTTCTTGATCCTCCCATTGATCCCTTACTGACTCCTCCCTACTGAATTTCTAATTATTCTTTTTACCCTTTGTTGATCTCCCATGGATCCCTCATTAACTTTTAATTAATCATTCCACCATTGACCCCCCCCACCACATACATACACACATGGAATCCTTTACTGACCCTCCATTTAGCCTTCACTGATGGTCCATTGAATCTCCCTATGATTCATAATGACTATCCCTGTTAACCAATGTTTCCCCTTGATCCTTCTCTGATCCTTTATTGACATTCCCAAGAATTTCTACTGACAGTCACTATATCCCTCCCCCGCTGTTCTTGCCACCTGCATGCCCTCCCTGTAGGTGGATGGAATTCTGGAATCACTGCCCTTCTTTCATGGCCACTGCCTCCGTGCCTACTACCAAGGCCACCAGCTCTGCGTAGACACGGACTTCGGCCTCTCCCTGACTTATGATTGGGACAGCCTGGCACGTGTAACGCTGCCGAGGCTCTATGGACCCTACCTATGTGGGCTGTGTGGCCAACACAGTCCGGGCAGCCCCACCGTGCAGGTGCCTGACACCTGGAAGGTGGCAGAAGTGCCTGGTTGTGGCCCATTCTGCGGTCCCCTCTGTCCCGGCCCCTGCCCAGAAGCCAAGCGCACTGGATTCGCTGGAGACGCCTACTGTGGGCTGCTGACGGCGGCCGAGGGTCCCTTCGGGCCATGCTACACCTCGCTGGACCCGCTCCCGTTCATGGACAACTGCCTGCACGATGTGTGTCGCCACTACGGCGCTCGTCACATTGTCTGCCGAGCCCTGACGGCCTACACTGTCGCCTGTCAGGCTCTGGGCGTGCACCTGCGGCCCTGGAGGACGCCTGACTTCTGTCGTGAGTGCGCAGGTCTTGGCAGAGATAGTGGGTTAGCCTTTGGGACACCAGGGCACCAACGCAGGAGGACCAATGGAGAAGTTCAAGTCTGGGTGGGTGGAGCCAGGTGCAGAAGGGTGGGACTTGGAGAGGAGTTAGACCTGGAGGGACAGCAGTTTATTAACGAGCTCTTTCTTCCTGTCTTTTGTGCCTGTCTCATTCTCACTGTCTCTGTCTCCTCGGTGCTTCTCTGTGCCTCCCTGTCTCTACCTCGCCTTCCCATTCTCTGTTCCTCGTTCTCTCTCCCCGCCGTGTTGCTCTCCACGCCCCCCCCCCGCCCCGGCCCCCCACCCTCCGTCTCCGTCTTCCCGTCTGTTCCTCCCTCCTGCCCTACCCCTTTCTCCCACCCTCGCTATTTCTTCCCCGCGTCTCTCCATCTCTTTCCCCTCGCTCGGCCCCCACAAAACTCCGCCTCCCGGCCGCCCTCTCCAGCCTTGCGCTGTCCGCCGCACTCGCACTACGAGCTGTGTGGCCCGTGCTGCCCCTCCACGTGCGCGGGCCCGGAGAGCTGCTCGGGCCGCGGCGCCGGCGGCAGCCGCTGCTGTGAGGGCTGCGTGTGCGACGCGGGCTTCGTGCTGAGCGGCGCCGCCTGCGTGCCTGCGGCCAAGTGCGGCTGCCTCCGCGCCGGCCGCTACCGAGCTCTGGGCGCCGCGTGGTACCCCGGGCCCGGCTGCACACGCCGATGCCATTGCGGCCCGGGCGACGCGGTGACGTGCGGGCCGCGGCCGTGCCGGCGCGGGCGAGTGTGCGGTCTGCGCGGAGGCGAGCGCCGGTGCTTGCCCGAAGGACGAGGCAGCTGCGCCCTCGCCGGGCCCGCGCACGTGCTCGCCTTCGATGGCCGCGTCCTCACGTTGCCCCCGCCCGCGCCCTTCCCTTCTGGGCCCTGCCTCCACCTGCTGGCCCGCAGCGGAAGCCAGGGGCCCTGTCGCTTCAGCCTAGACGCGGCCCGCGATGGGGCCGGGCTGCTCAGCCTGCACCTCAACATCTCCGGGCACCACCTGCAGCTACACCGCTCCCTTGTCGGCGTCATCACGGTATGTGTCCGCTCGGCTGCGCCCACGCCCCGCCCTCTCCCTCCTTGAAGTGCCCCAGTTTCCCCCACCATATGTAAAATGGGCGTGTCTGCCCCTCAAGGCTTACGAGATGGTGCGAGTATGTGACAAGGTAGGAGCATTGCCTGGAACGCAGCAATGGCTCAGGAAAGCATAGCTGTTAGATATCCTTTGTAACCTCTTACCCGGGACTGGAGAAAATCAGTCCTTGAGGATTATTTCAGTAAACTGGAGCGTCTCTCTGTGGTCCAGGAAAGCCCTGGAGGATATGATGGGCAGCAAGTCCTGGGAGAGCTCACATCCTCTAGGGAAACACATGATAAGTAAATAAATAAATAAGTAAAATAAGTAGTACATCCGGTCATGGGTATAAGAACTACAAAGATAAATAAAACAAGGGAGAGAGAGAGAGAGAGAGTACAAGAACCGAGTAAAGAGGTTTAACATTTAAATAAGGTGATGGGGAAGACCCCACTGAGAAAGTAACATTCGAGTCAAGATCTGAAGGAAGGGAGCGGAGGGGGTCCATGTGGACATCCGGGAAGCAGCAAACCAGGCAGAGGGAATGCAGAGTTCAAAGGTCAGGGAAGTGGCATGGGAGCAGGCTCAGCCTTCACAGCCCCGTTTCTGACCCCTTTCCTCCACAGGTGGATGGTGAGCACTGCCCGCTGCCCTGGGTATTGGCAGAGGGCAGGGCCTGGGCCACTTTGGAGGGCCGCCATGTAGTGGTGTACACAGCCTGTGGGCTACATCTCATGTATGACTGGGACAGCCAGATGCGCCTGACTGTACCTTCCACCTTCCATGGCCAGCTGGTGGGGATCTGTGGGGCCTTTGGTGGCAAAGTTGGCCCCCTTGACCTACCTCCAGACAAAAGGTCCTGGCCCAAGGGCCTGGTCACTAACCCCTGCCCACTGCCCCAGCCCAATCTTGACTTTAGCATCAGCTGCCCCACGCAACGCGCCCAGATCGTCAATGCTCCTGAACTATGTAGACTTCTACAGGCACCTGATGGTCCCTTTGGCCGCTGCCTGGACCATATCAGCCCCAAGCCTTTCCTCAGGATTTGTCTGCAAGACATATGTCATACCCAAGGCCAGCACCTCGGTCTCTGTGATGCCCTCACAGCCTATACCGCAGCCTGTCAGGAAGCTGGCATCCCTGTGACACTCTGGAGGGGCCCCAAGCTTTGCCGTGAGTGCTCTGGGTGGGTCTGGAATGCATCTGGGGCAGGTTGCAGGCAGCAGGAGGAACCCCTTCTGATGGGGATCAGAGATGCCAGGACACAGATGGAATAAGTAGAGTGTGGTGGGTAGGGCATCTGAGGGAAAGATAACTATAATTGCAAAGGTGTGAAGGTTAGAAAACATCAGTGGGAAGCTAGCAACAGGAAGAGGCAACAGGATTGGAAAGGTAAACTTGAATCCTAAGCATGGGCCTTTGCCATCTGCCTGCAGCCATGGCTTGTCCACCCCGAAGCCACTACAGCATCTGCGCACGGACCTGTGATGGTGGCTGTGTCGAGCCTACCAGCCCTGCACACTGTTCTACCCAGTGTTATGAGGGCTGCGAGTGTGACCCTGGACTCATTTTTGATGGCACAGACTGTGTGTCTCAGGACCACTGTGGCTGTTTTCACAGCGGACGCTACATCCCTGTAAGAGAGGTCCCCAGGCATGGGCGGGTGGATGCAGAGTTTCCCATACCTCATCATAAAATATTCCTTGGACCACACTATATCAATCAGCACTTGCAGTTGTAATTGCTAGAAAATGAGGCCAATACAAGGATATATCTACCTTTAATTGTTTAAATTTGAGGCCTTCAGGCATGGCTGGATTCAGGGGCTCAAATGATGTCACTAGGACTCAAGTTTCTTTCTGTCTTCCATCCCTGCCTTTTCTTTTTTCTATGTTGGCTTCCATATGAAGTAGACTCTAGGTCCAAATGCTATTACAGAGGCTCAAAATTGCAGTGGCGTAAACTCAATGGAAGCTTATTTCTCTCATGTATAGTCCAAGAATAACCAGTTTGGTTCCTCCAAGTCAGAGACATAGGCTCCTTCTATCATGTGGTTCTGCCTCTTCTGTAGTATTGCAATCATTTGCTCCCAACCACATCTACAGTCATGCAAGTTGGCCAAGAAAAAAGAGGAGAGCGAACGTCGGCCTCCTCTCTTTAAGGGCATTACCCAGAAGTAGGACATACCACTTCTGTTCGCATCCCATTGGCCAGAACTTCACAGAAGGGCCCCATCTGGCTGCAGAGGAGGCTGGAAGATGTCTTTTACAGGTGGACCTGAGTCCAGCTATAAATATTAATTCTGGGGAAGAAATGGAGAATGGATATTTGAGGACACGCATAGCCTCATTCTCCAACCACTTCTGAATGTAGGGTATGGTGGTCTCCTCTTGCTCCAAGTTTATGATGTACATTTAGCCATCTCAGTGGAAAGACAGGCTTCTCTCTCAGTAGTTACAGCAGAAGTCCCAGTGCTGACTCCTGTTGTCCCAGTGTAGGTCATTTGCCTATTCCTAAGCCGATCACAGAAGCAGAGAGATGGGGTACTCTGATCTGTCTCTGACTGGCCAGGCCTGGGACATGTGCCCAGAGCTGAAGCCAGAGCATAGATATATCATCTGGGAAACCCCCCAGGCTGAAAATGGGGCTAGTTCCCCAAAGAAAGTGGAAGGCTGTTACCAGAAGACCATGGATGGACCCCCAGCAAGCAAAGCATTCCCTTCAAGGTTTTGCAGCTTTTAAGAGTCCATTCAGAAGAAAGGACCCCCCAGGATGGCTGACATAGTTGTCTGGAGATTAGGGGTTACTGGATAGGAAAAAACATGAAGGTTTAAACCCCAGACCACCCTGGAAATGAAGAGATGCCCCCACCGAGAGGAACAAGGCATAAGGGCTGATAGATCTGCCATTGTGTTTCCACTCCACACTGGCACTGACGCTAGCCACACATCAGCATTTGCAGGGAGCTCTTAAGGCTTTTCACACACCACTGAAAAGCGGGGGGCGGGGGTCGTCCTAGATTAAGAGAGACTTAAAAACCACCATGGTCAAATGCAGTACACAAGGCTTGATTAGATCCTAATTCAAAAAATGTCGTTAATAGATATTTAGAGAGACAGTTTACAGAAACTCATCAAACTTTTTTATTTTTGCCCTCTCATAGAGAAAAAATATCTCAATGGATTTTTTTTAGTTTGTATTTGTCTTCTTAGGAGGTTGAGCATCTTTTCAAATGCGTAAGAAACATTTGTATTTCCTTTTCTACTCACTTTCTGAATAGCCTCTGCCCATGTTTTTAGACTGACTTACTGGTCTTTTTTTTATTTCTAGGAACTCTTTATATATGAGGGAACTTAGTCCTTCATGATGTATGTTTTACACATATGCTTTATTTGTTGATATTCCTAATGGTTATTTGAATCCGATTTTGAGTCTGTCTGTCTCTGCAGGTTGGGGAAGCTCTGGTCCTACCTGGCTGCCAGGAACGCTGCATGTGCTTGCGTGGTCAAGGCCTCCAGTGCCAGCCCCTTTCCTGCCCACAGGGCACAGGCTGCATCCTGGATGGGGGTGTGCGGTCCTGTGAAACTGGGGAGGGTGCTACATGCCACCTCGAGCCGGGGGGCCACTTCACCACCTTTGATGGCTTTAGTGGGCTCACACCCATGCCTGTTACATCCTGTGCCTATGATATAGCCACAGTGGTGGGTTCCAGGACTGAGGATCCTGACTGGTTCCGTGTCATTGCTGACTTCCTGCCCTGTCCTGGCTGCACTACTCGCAAACCACGAGTGATCATCAGCTTCAGGGATGGCTGTGCAGCTGTGGGAACCAATCAAGAAATATGGGTAAGGGACTTCCTCAATTCTAGCCAAGACTCTTTTGTAACCTGGCACTGATCCCTGGGGCCTTTGGATCCTTCAGTGGCCTTCCATAGCCTTTTGACATAGAACTGTCCCATCACCCTGATCTCATATTGACCTCCATTGGCTAAATGTCTTTGTCCTGATCTTCCATGACCCTCTAGACCCCACATAAACATCACCTTGGAGTTCTCAGGACCCACTGACTCCCCCTTAATTCAAGTTCTGCTGAACTCCTGGCAACCACTGACTGAGGGATCAGAGCTCTAATGGGGGAAGCCCAGGCAGAATGATTAGGGCTGGGATGGGGAAACCGCAGGGAAACAGTGGAAGCCCAGAAGAGGCACCCTCAGTTTAGAAGACCAGTGAAGGAAAGTGACAAATGAGCTGAGACCTGATGTTAGGTTGGGGAAGAGAGCAGGGAGGGTATTACAGAACAAGGTCAGGGAAAAGGAGGGACCATATTTGGGGAGTAGTGGTAAAAATCAACTATTGAGTGTAAAATAGCCCACTAAATGTCCATGGACTTAGGACCAGGGAGGTCGTTAGTGACTTAAGAAATCACGGCAGAGGAATGTCTGGATGACTCAGGTCATGATCCCGGGATCCTGGGATTGAGTCCCACATCGGGCTCCCTGCTGAGCCCGCTTCTCCCTCTGCCTCTGCGTGTGTCTCTCATGAATAAATAAAATCTTTTAAAAAAAATCACAGCAGGGGGCTAGCTCCTGGATTGCAGGTGTGAGGAATAGCAGGAACAGACATCTCTCTTGACAAGTTGCAAACTCCCCTTGTCGAAGAGATGAGAATAGAGCTAAGCCAGGAAGAGGCAGAGGGCAAGAACTGATTTACTGCTGGGATTTTGTGATGGGAGAAACTCAGGGATGTTTAAGTGCTGATGGGAAGAAGTCAGACAAGGAGAGGTTGGAAATCCAGCAGAGAGAGGTGCCAGGGAGGAGGACACCTGGCTCTCCTAAGGAACACAGAAGCAAGGGAGCAGTAAAACTGGGCAGGCAAAATGGATAGTACTTATAAGAGGAAAAGGAACCTGAAACCCCATGCTGAGAAGCAGAACACAGCCATGCGGTGGAGGCTAATTATAAATGGGAAGATGGTCCAGCAAGAGAACACCTGGGGCATCTGCCATAAGCTGGCAGGTAAGCTAAGCCAGAGCCTTTAGTTAAAGCATCGAGACCCTGATTGTGTGTCTCCTAACCTTCTAATGTAACTATGGAGGAGTGAGTGACTCAACCTCTCGATACCTCAGTTTGCTCAACCACAAAAAAAAACAGTACTTACCACATAGTGTAGCCGTGAGGATTCCTGGAAAGTATGTGGCATATACTAAGGGCTGGGTAAGTAGAAACTGTGACTGTTCTTTGGGGCACCTGGCTGGCTCAGTCTGAAGAGCTTGAAACTCTTGATCTTGGGGTCATGAGTTCGAGCCCCACTTTGGGTGTAGAGATTACTTTAAAGTAAATAAACTTAGGGACACCTGGGTGATTCAGTTGGTTAAGCAGCTGCCCTTGGCTCAGTTCATGATCTCAGGGACCTGGGATAGAGCCCCAGGTCAGGCTCCCTGCTTTTCCCTCTCCATCTACCCCTCCCCCTGCTTGTGGTTGCACTCTCTCTCTCAAATAAATCAAATCTTAAAAAAAAAAAAAAGCAAATAAACTTAAAAAACATTTTTTTTTAAAGCTGTGATTGCTCTTGCAACCACTTTTATATTATTAATGGAGAGACGGTTAAGATGGTTAAGAACACAGGTTGAGGGGCGCCTGGGTGGCTCAGTTGGGAAGCCTGCCTCTCCCCTGCTTGTGGTCCCACTCTCGCTGTGTCTCTCAGTCAAATAAATAAATTCTTTAAAAAAAAAAAAAAAAAGAACACAGGTCATGAAATCAGGCCCTTTGGTTCAAAACTGCTCTGCCAGTTACCAGCTATGTGAGTCTGAGCAAGCTGTGTTAATTCTCTGGGCCTCAGGTTTCTAATCAGTAAAAGGCAAGAGGCACATAGGCATACAGTACGGATCTACTTTATCAGAATGTTAGTGAGGATTTACTATCAGTTAAATGCTTTAATATTGGGTGCCTGGGTGGCTCCTTGGGTTGGGTACCTGCGATCAGCTCACGTCATGATCCCAGGACTCCCTTATCCGGTTTCCCGCTTGGCTGGGGGGAGGGGGTCTGCTTCTCCCTCTAACCCTCCCCGTCTCTCCGACTTTCTCTCACTCTCTCTCAAATAAATAAAATCCTTCAAAAAATAAATACTTTAGGGATGCCTGGGTGGCTCCATCAGTTAAGCGGGTGCCTTCGGCTTAGGTCATAATCCCAGGGTCCTGGGATTGAGTCTCATACATCAGGCTTCTTGCTCAGCGGGAAGCCTGCTTCTCCCTCTTCCCCTCCCCTGGCTCACGTGAGGCGTTCTTCCTCTCTCTCTGTCAAATAAATAAATAAAATCTTTAAAAAATGAATAAAATATAAATTAGGTGACAATATGTTTAAATATCAATTGTATCATATACTGCAATGTACTGTCTTACATTATCTTATAAAATAAATAAACATTAGAGCACTTGGAATAATGCCTGGCACAGAGTATGCGTAAACAGTTACTAGATTATGAAGACACAGGTGAGAGAGATGCGACAGCTTCCTAAGGCTTTTTGTTCTCTAAAACTCCGTTTTAGGAAAGAGTTTATTATGGAAAATTTCAAGCATCACAGGAGAAGATATTTGTGTTATAAAACCCTGTTACAGTTACAAATATTTTGCCATTCTTTTTTTTTTTTTTTTTTTTTTTTAATAGAGCAACCACCTCTAGTTAAAGGACAATGACTTGTCAGTGGCCTCCTTGGATCATGATAGTCAAAGCCTACTTCTTTTTTTTTTTTTTTTAAGATTTCATTTATTTATTTGACAGAGAGAGAGATCACAAGTAGGCAGAGAGGCAGGCAGACAGAGAGAGAGGAGGAAGCAGGCTCCCTGCTGAGCAGAGAGCCCGACGCGGGGCTCGGTCCCAGGACCCTGAGATCATGACCCGAGCCGAAGGCAGCAGCTTAATCCACTGAGCCACCCAGGCGCCCCTATTTTGCCATTCTTGCTTGCCTCTTTTCCTCCCACTCTTTTTGCTTTGTTCGTGCTGGAGGATTTTTAAAGGAAATCCCAGACCTTATTCCTCTAGCGAAGACCTGGATATGCATTTCTTTTTTTTTTTTTTTTTTTTTTTTTTTTGTACAAGATTTTATTTACTTGACAGAAAGAGATCACAAGTAGGCAGAGAGGCAGGCAGAGAGAGAGAGAGGGAAGCAGGCCCCCTGTAGAGCAGAGAGCCCGATGCGGGACTCGATCCCAGGACCCTGAGATCATGACCTGAGCCGAAGGCAGCGGCTTAACCCACTGAGCCACCCAGGCGCCCCAGGATATGCATTTCTGATAGAGACACGCGGCAGGATTCGCTGTGGTTTCTGAGCCGCACCTTGGAATTCAAACTCTAATCCCCGCCCCTGACCCGCCTCCCCAATCTACAGGTGAACGGACAACCTGCGCGGCTCCCAGTCCAAGTGTGCAGGGGCGTGGTCGCACGCTGGGCTGAGGGCTCCCAGGTTGTCATCGAGAGGTCCCCCACGCTGCGGGTGCTGGTGGGGCCGGAAGGGGCCGTGGCCCTACGGGCCTCCCCCGCACTCCAAGGACGCCTCCGAGCAGCCTGCGGGGACTACAACGGAATTGCAGCAGACGACCTGATACTCCCAGGAGGACTCCGCGGTGCCAGCCTAACCGACGTGTTCCAGGCGTGCCGGGCTCGGGGCTTCAACAACTGGTGAGGACTTTCCCTTCTCCTGCCCTGGTACTTGACTCACATCCGCAGAGGGCGCGATTAGCGCAACCCTGCGCCCTAGGCAGTCTTTGGACATTCGGAGCTCACGCCTCTCTCATCCCACAGCACGGAGAAGCGTGTTACTCCAGCCGTGACACAACACTTCGCCTGACGCCGTCCCTCTGTGTGTCCCCGTGGCTTGGACCTCCTGACACACACCTGCCCCTGGGATGGGAACCCACGGACCTCCCCGAGATTGTTTTAATAAATAACATGACCAAATCTGCTTGTGCCTATAACTTCTTCCCAGTGCCCCCGCGCCCTGGGGGACACAAAGATTCCAACCTCTAGTTTCCCCGTCTCCCAGGACCCCAAGATTAAGGTCGGAATCCTGTCTCCACCCGACTCAAAATCTGAGTTGGAGCGCCTGACGCCCCCCCCCCCCCCCCCCCCCCCCCCCCCCGCTTCGTGTTCCCAAACTCGCAGTCCTCTCAAGGACACAGATTCTTTGCGGGTTAGGCCTATGAACCAGCAACTCCGCCCCTGAGCCGCAACATTATGACGTAACTGCATCGACAGCCAATGGGAGAGCGAAGCAGGAGGCGGAAGTTTTGGAGTGCGCGGGCCGGAAGTTCCCGTTGCCCGGCACAGCCGCTTTTCTGAAAGGTACCGCTGCGAGGCTGTTTGTGGGAAGTTACCTTCGTGCGCCCTTAGTCCATCTGCTGCCATGAGCCGCCCCAGCCGGCTGCAGAGGCAAGTTTTGAGCTTGTACCGCGAGCTGCTGCGCGCTGGGCGCGGGAAGCCGGGCGCCGAGGCGCGAGTGCGGGCAGAGTTCCGGCAGCACGCCTGCTTGCCGCGCTCCGACGTGCTGCGAATCGAGTATCTGTACCGCCGCGGGCGGCGCCAGCTGCAGCTGTTACGCTCCGGCCACGCCACGGCCATGGGTGCCTTCGTGCGCCTGCGGGGTCCAACCGAGGAGTCCAGCGGCGCGGGGGCCCCAGGGACCCAGCCTGACAATGCTGGTGGTCCGAGGAACCCCCTCAACAGCACGGGTCACCAGAGAACCCTCTCGATGGGCGGTGACAGGCCGAGCAGCTCACCCGGTAGCACAGGGGAACGAGGACCCGCCTGACTGAGTGGGGGAACCGGGGAACCCGTCTGACGGAGGGTGAGATGTCTTGAGAAGACCAGCTGGGTGGATTGGGGGTGTCGGAGAGCCCTCCTAGCGACGTGGGGTCCTAGAAACCCCCATGATGGATGCTGAGAGATTCCGACCTTGCCCAATCCATGATAACGGGTCGAACTTCCCCATTAGGGTTTGGGGCGGCTTGGTTGCCGGCTGGCTGAACTGTGACAAGCTGAGAGCTACTTATCTGAACGCTTGGGGAGCCAGGACGCCCGCCATCGGACAGAAAGAAGAGACACCCTTCTCTTGACCCCGGGCTCCCCTCTCTTGTATGTAACTCTGAGAAGAGCAGAGTTTTTGCTGAGAAGTTTGGGAAGATACCCTGATGGATGGTGAGAAGCCCCGAATCCCCCTTTGGAAAACTTTCTTCCCATTAATTGCGGCAGACTAGGATCTGGGAGGAAGGGGCTGGGATATTTTACCCCCATCTGATCAACTAAAGACCCCTCAAGACCTATACTTGGTGATTCTAAAGGGGAACCCTGACTCCTCTGCCCTTCTCTCAGGACTGTTGAACAAAAAGAATAAAATCGGGGCTGTGATTACTTTCCTGTTGGTGGTCTTAAAGATTTCATATGTTTGGAGATTTTTGAAAGGGCCCTCACCAAGAAGTGACCCTCTGGGAGGAATAGGTGTGGAGAGCCGTCTCTTCCTCTCTGGAGCCCTCTAGACTAGCAGATTGGTTGAAAGCAGCCTAGTTCTTGCTCCTGGGCAGCTCCTTGAGACCCCAAAGAAACCCCAGTTGACTCCTTCATAGAAGGTAAGGAGGTAGAGAAAATGGTGGAGCTGAGGAGGCCTGGCTGCTAACCCCTGAGGCAGTACTAGGGACCTCAAACGTGGTTAAAGAGTCCAGCCTCAGCTACAAGTGAGGATTTTTGTCAGCAAGGCCCTGGGGCAGGGGCAGGGGGCAGTGGGGATGGACCCATAAACCCCAGGCATACTTCCTCCATATCCCTGTATTAATCTTCCCTAGACATTCTCTGGGGTACTGCACTTTGCAGCACTGAGCTCTGTTCCCATCTATGTCAGTTACGTAAGTGGAAAGCAGATGAATTCTTAGCAAATGCTGTTGGGAAGAGGAGGAGACCCTTAGGAAGGGAACCCAGACTTCCGACTAAAGAGAGGATAGACAGAGGAGAAACATGACTCTGCTCTAATCCCCATGAGGGTCGCAGGTGCACAAAGAGTTATAAAATGGAGTTGAAATTTGAAGAGTTATAAGGAGTTTCCCAGATGGTAGGGTTGGGCTTCTAAGCGGGAGGACCAGTGTGGGCAAAGTTCTGGAGGGGACAAAGGGCAGAAATGCAGGATTCCAGCTGGGGCTTGGAGTGCCCCAGAGCACAGGCTGTGTGGTCTGCACATATGACTTCTGCTTCAGCTATCTCGGCTTGCTCATCTCTCTCCAGCCTCAGTTTTTTGTTTTTGCTTTTCCATCTGGGTGTTCTTGTTAATCCTGCCCTGACTCCATCTCAGTAAAAGCCCAAGCCTTGAAAGTGGCTAATGGAGTCCTACCCAGCCAGCCCCATAGCACTCCCCTCTCCCTCTTGCTCCCTCCTGGCTCCAAGGATTTGAGTCCTAAGAAGCTTCAGGATGGGAATTTCTGGCAGGGCTGTAGGCAGTGAACAAGTCCCTACTGGGGCTGGGTGACCTGGGTCAGGAGGGGAGACATTCTACCCAGGTGCTATAGATGAGTTTCTGTGGTAGAGAGAATGAGGGAGGGGAGTGCCTGACTGGAGGCGGGAGGTTGTATGTAGGTCATTCATGATTAAGAGCAGGGACCCTGCCACTGCAATGCCTGGCTTTGGATCCCAATCCCAGCATTCACTGATTTTATGATCCTGGGCCTGTGATTTAACTAACCTCTTTGTTCCTCAGTATCCTTATCTGTGAAAATGGGCTTCATAATAGGGCCTCCCTCCTGTGGCTGTTAGGATGCAATGGATTAAACATGTGGTGTGGCAGCAGGTGATGTCCCAGCTTCGTGACCTCTTGCCTACTTGGGTCCACTTGGGGCTGAAGAAGTGGGTTCCCAGGAGACAGCCAGCTTCCTGTCCTGAACAGCTGTCCCAAGGGGCCAAGCTGGTGACCATATACGTGCATGAGGCGAGCCAGTGGAGCCTTGGGGACATCTGGGAAAATGACAGTACCTGAGGAGGAGCCACTAGCCACACCAGCAAGTTACACCACTTTTTTTTTTTTTAAGATTTGATTTTAAGTAATCTCTACATCCAACGCGAGGCTCAAACTTACAATCCCAAGATCAAGAGTCACATGCTCTACTGAGCCAGCCAGGCGCTGGATGTTATCACCACTCTGGCTCAGCTCCCTCCCTCAGACAGCACTGGACCTGTCCTGGGTATGAATGATGTGGGGGATGGGTATGAATGATGTGGGGGAATGACTAGGATTTCCTTGACAGCATAAAAATATTGTGATTCGATTTCAAAACAATCGTGATCTGGAGATGTTCCATGAATTGCTCATGAGTAAAAGGATATGAGGTCTAGGATTGGCTTCAAAGTAATCTAGGGAGAGGGGAGTGGGTGCCTGGGAGAATTAAAGAGGATTAGCTCTTGAGCTGATAATGACTCCAGCTCGGAGTCCACGAAGACTTGTACTGCTGTCCCTTCTTCTTCGGTAGTTCAAAAAGTATCCGAATTGGAGCTGGGAAAACAAAACAAACTCCGTTGGTCCCCAGCCTAACTCAGATCAGAAGTCCTCACTATGGTCCATAATGCCTCACCTGTTCTGGCCCCATCACTTCTCACTTCACTTCCTTCAATCCTCCCTCTCTACCACTCATGCTCCAGCCACACTGGCCTTCCCCCTTGGCACATTTCTACCTCAGGGCCTTTGCACTTTCTCCCTCTACCTGGAACACTCTTCTGCCAGGTCTGCACTGTACAGTATAACAGAGAGTGACCTGAGATTTGAGTATTTGAAATGTGATTAGGGGCCGCCTGGATAGCTCAGCTAAAAGAGCAGGTGACTCTGGATCTTGGGGTCCTGAGTTCAAGCCCCATGTTGGGTATAGAGATAACTTAAAAAAATAATCTTTTTTTTTTTAAGATTTTATTTATTTATTTGACAGAGAGAGAGATCACAAGTAGGCAGAGAGGCAGGCAGAGAGAGAGGAAGAAGCAGGCTCCCTGCGGAGCAGAGAGCCCGATGCAGGGCTCGATCCCAGGACCCTGAGATCACGACCTGAGCCGAAGGCAACGGCTTAATCCACTGAGCCACCCAGGCGCCCCAAAAAAATAATCTTTAAAAATGTGGTTAGGGACTAAGGAATTGTGAAAAATTTTATAAATGTTTTTTGACTGCCTCTCTTCCCCCCTGAGAGCCTCCCATTCCGTTAAGTGGGGACACACCACTGGGTGGTCTTGAGCATTACAGGTGTGTTTAGTACACATCCAGGAGCCTGGCACAGGGTTCCTGCCTCTGTTCTTGAGTCTAGTCCTGTTCCTCTTGTCCTGACTGCATAAACTCAGAGGAGAGGATGAGCTTAGACACCTGAGGTTGAGGACTGGACTCCAGGCCTGACCCCTGACAATTCAGCTTGGTGTCGTCAAGACCCCGGGGAAGGGGAATGTTACGGTCCTACACAGGGAGGGCCCAGCCTGGGAGCCTGCCATGTAGCGTACTTGTACAGAGTTCCTGTATGGATGCCAGACAGGGGCTGTAGCAGGTGTCGGCAGCTGGCCCACGTCACCATCCTTCCCGTACACACCTCGAGCTTCCAGGGGCAGGCACCTGTGCCTCTTTGCTGGCGAGCCTTGACAGTCAGGAGAGGTGGGATGTACTGGGGAGTTCGCGTCTCCAGAACAGTCCCTAACCGATGAGACACGGAAGCTGGTACATAATTGCCACAACTTCTTCACCCTTTGGGTGGAACTGCTCTAAGTGTGTTCCAGACTCTCCCAGGGGCCGCTAGTGGGACGGAGCCCCAGATGCCCAGCAACCAGCTCATTAACTGCCTTTCCTGGCTCACTCCTCCACTCCCCTATCAATCTGCCTATGGGGGTCACCCCTCCAATAAACTACTTGTGCTTGAATCTGTCTCAGGGGCTGGCGGATCCCCATTAAGATGGGGGGATTCGTTCTGTGTTGTACACTCAAAGCAAAGGAATTTGCTGAGGGGGCCGTCCAGACATCAGAGCTGTATCCCAAATTCTGAACTCACCCAATATCCTTGCACATTCTGCTATGGTCTGAATATCTGTGTCCCCTCAAAATTCATATGCTGAGGGGCACCTGGGTGTCTCTGTGGGTTAAAGCCTCTGCCTTCAGCTCAGGTCATGATCCCAGGGTCCTGGGCTCAAGTCCCGCATCGGGCTCTCTGCTCAGCAGGGAGCCGGCTCCCTCCTCTCTCTCTGCCTGCCTCTCTGCCTGCTTGTGATACCTCTCTGTCAAATAAAAAAAAAAAAAATGTATATGCTGAGATCCTAACCCCCAATGTGATAGTATTAGGAGGTGAGGCCTTCAGGAAGGGATTAGGTCATGATGGTGGAGCCCTCATGGAAGGGTCTTTTAGAGCCCTTAGGAAAGAGAGCTCCCTGCCCCTTCAGCCATGTGAGGAGACAGCAAGAAGGTAACCATCTGTAAAGCAAGTAGCAGCCCTCAGCAGACACCCAATCTGCTGGCACCTTGATCTTGGACTTCCCAGCCTCCAAAATGGTAAGAAACAAGCTTCTATTGTTTATAAGCCATCCAGCCTGTGATTTTGTTAAAGCAGACCGCAGACTAAGACATATCTTTGACAGTGACTGTTTATTACATGTATCTGGGCTACGTACTCAGATTGGAGGAGGACCATTGACATAGCTGAGCACCAGGTAAGGTGTCCCAGCCAGTCGGGCAGAAGAGCAGCAGGACCCCCCTGATGGTGGCAGGAGCAACGTGGCACCCACCAGGAGAAGGAAGAGGAGGAGGAGGAGGAAGATCAGCGAGTGCCCGGATGCAGGAGGAGGGGCTCTGTGAAGGGAAATGCAGTGTTAAGTGCGTGGTATGCTGCCACCATAAGCCCTGTACCCCCACACCCCCAGACTCATCTCCCAGGCATCTCACCCAGGGTCTACCTCCAACATCACGCCCTGGAGACTGGGAGATGCTCGCTTCTTGTCCTAAGAGGGGACAGCAGATAGCAGCAGAATGGATGGAAGTAACACTTAGTCTGGACTCTTCCTTCCTACTACAGACCTACAGAGCTGAGCTTTTTTTCCCTCCTGGCACCCCCGAACCCTCAGGACCCAACCCGCATGGGCTTGGAATATCTCCAAGTGGGGTTGATATCTGTGCCTGCCCTCCATCCAATCTTCCTTTTCCTGATAATGGTGGCTCAATGTACAGGGGATGGAGGGCATCCTGTCTCCCCACCCTCAGGCCTTCAGGGTCTGGAGTAGCTGACCCCACACAACTCCCACTTCCATGACTGGGCATGTGAGCCCGATCTGGCCAATGAGAGCACTCCATCGGCTTGGCCACTGTGATTGCTTTCGGGTACAGGTTATGACCCAAGCTGGCCACGTGGGAGTCAGCACTGGGACTTTGCTGCCAGTAGGTCAGTGGCACTCTGCTTCTCCTTGGGTGGGTGAACCAGTGGGACATGAGTGTTTAGCTGCTGGGGCCGCCATAAGCTGAGAAAGCAACCACCTTGGAGAAGAGCCCAAGAGAGGGAAGGACTGCGCCCTAATAGCATCCAGATCTTTTCAGCAGCACAAGGACTTTTCACTTACATGAAAAAATAGCATCCCTTTCTCTTGTGTAATTCAGTTTGGGTTAGGTTTCTGTCACTTGCCATCAAGATACCCAACAGATAGCCCTGGTTGAGGACCTGCTCACCTGAGACTTCCGGAGCAGGGAACGTCTTCGTTGACCTGCCAAGTGTTTCCAGTGGCTGAAGCCTGACATGAGGATGTCTTGTGGGGAAACTGAGGTTTGGGGTCCTTGGGAGAACTAGGGACAGACACAAAGTTGCGCAAGAGTCAAGATAGGCTTGTCACAGATGAGATTCTGGGGGATGACAAAGATCTCAAGAAGCAAGGAAGAGAGGGGCAGAGCCGAAGAAATCAAGAGAAAAGAGACATTATTTATTCATTCATTCAACAAATATTTAATGAGTATCTATTACATGCCAGGCACTGTTCTAGAATCTGTACACAGGCAAAGTCCTAGCGTCCATGGAGTTTATTCCAGCAGAGAGAGACCACACATTAAGAAATAAATGTACAAATGGGGCGCCTGGGTGGCTCAGTGGGTTAAAGCCTCTGCCTTCGGCTCAGGTCATGATCTCAGGGTCCTGGGGTCGAGCCCCACCTTGGGCTCTCTGCTCAGCTCTCTCTCTCTGCCTGCCTCTCCGCCTACTCATGATCTCTGTCTGTCAAATAAAATCTTAAAAAAAAAAAAAAAGAAATATACAATGTTAAGATGTGGTAACTGTTGTCAGGAAATAAAGAGGTTAAGCACTGATCATGTATGGAAGTCAGGGCAGGCCTCTCTAAAGAGGTGACATTTGGGAGCAGTGCCTAGCTGGCTCTGTTGGTAGAGCACTTGACTCTTGATCTTGGGGTTGTGAGTTCGAGACCCACGTTGGGCATAAAGCTCAGTTTAAAAAAAAAATTTTTTTTTTGTTTTAAATTTTAAAAAGTGACATTTGGGGAGTGACTGGAATGAAATGAAGAGATGAGGGGGGCATGAGTCTGGGGACTTTTGAGATAGGAGTGAATTTGGAATGTTTGAAGAACCAGGAGACTAATGTGGCTGCAGAGGGGAGAGTGAGGGAGAGCGGAGGAAATGAAGAAGTGCAGATAGAGACCACAAGAGGAAACAGAGGTAAAGAAGACACAGAGACCAAGAGAGGCAGGGGAGGGAGGGAGGGAGGGAGGACAACATTGAAACAGCAAGAGAGAGACACTGAGAAAGACTGAGGGAGAGACAGAGCCACAAAGAACCCCTTGAAAGGGAAGTACCCTAATAAGAGACACACAGAGGTGTCCCAAAGGTGCCTGTGGGGGAGGGGTATCCCCCAACTGCTCTCACCTCAAGGCCTTGTCCCCTGCCCTGGGGGCCTCTGTGACCACACAGCTCACAGGGAGCTCCTGGTATCCAGGCTGTCTTTTGCCACAAGGGCCTGAGGCCTCCAACATCCCCTGCCGGGTCCCACTCCAACTCTGCAGGACTGGGGTAGCTACTGGGTGCCCAGGGCCCCCAGACCCCACCAGGTCCTGGCCCGTCCAAGTCCCCCTGGACTTCCAAGTCCTGATCCAGTGGGCTGGCCTCCTCAAATACCTGGTCAGAAGACAGTGTTATGGGGGGTGTGGAATCGGTACCTGGGCGGGGGCTGCCAGGGCGGGCCATACCAGGCTAGAGCTGACCAGCTGGGCCTGCAGCCACCACAGTCGCCGAAAGATGCTGCCTCGGTGGGCTTTGAGGGCTCTCAGGACCTGCTCCAGGGATGCCCGGGCCTGAGGTTCACTCCGCTGTGCCAGCCCCTCACCAAACGCCAGGAGGGCATCTATGCGCTCAGCTGCCCCACACAGGTCTGCCTGGAGGGCCTGGGGACACAAGGTTAGACACCACCCCCCACCGTATCCCCACACACCAGGAGCACCAGAGATCTGGGACCTGGAGTTACGTCCCTTCTCGCCTTTCCTACCCAGGCATCTGGAATGTGGAATAAACCCATTTCCCACCCCAGCAAGTTGGCACCCATTCCTGAGGCCCTGCCCACCCTCCCACATCTTGGCCTCCCACTGCCCACCTGCAGCTGGCCCATCCTGCTCTGGGCTGATGCCCAGGGCCCCAGGCCTCGCTCTAGGTCCCGTAGCCGGAGGCCCAGCCCCAAAAGGCATAGGGCTAGACTGTCCTGCTCAGCCTCCAATACCTCCTGGCCAGAGCCGAGGTGCTGGGGAATACAGGAGACTGGGTTAGGGCCAGGGGCTAACCCAGACCTTGCCCCTGCTCCCAATGCCACCCCTCTGCTGTCCTCCCATCCCGTGTCCTTCTCTGGGTCTGCACCAGAGCAGCCCCCTCCAGGCCTGAAGACCTCTAAGTTCAAAGCCTCCAGGTTCCCAAGGCTCCTAAAATTGTGGACATTTGGGGCATGAGGGCCTGGGGGCCTGGACAGGGAGGGGTGATGGTGCTGGATATCCCCACAAGGAATGGGACTGCTCCTGGGTCAATGATGAAACAATTTTCTCCCCGTTGGTAAAATCATGAAAATCATTTTCTAGAGCATCCTCCCCCCTCACAGATGCCCAGTGCTTTTCCAGAATCATCTCATCCCCAGATTCTGGGGGAGAGGAAATGGGGGCTGGCACAAGGGGCCTGGATCACCTCAGCTTACCTCACAGTGTTTGCCACCCGCTGCGTCCTCACTGGAAGTGGGCATTGGCAATCTGAGGGGACCAGCAGCAGGTTCAGTGTCCCCCAACCCACCCTGGAGGTGTTGGGGAGGGTCTGAGGAGTCTTGCCCCAGTTTCTGGGCCTGGTCTGGTCTGGGAGGTATGAAGCATTGACAGGTCTTTGGGTGAGTCTAGGTGCCCGTTATCCACCCCACCCTACCCCTGGCCGCAGCTCCCTCTGCCACATCCCTAGATGATCATAGCCACAATACCTTGTAGTCTCAAAATACCTCTGCTTTTCTGCCCCCACCCTTTTGGGACCCCAGTTGCAAAAGCCCCAGTTCCTACCTGAGTCTCTCCTCAGAAGTGGGGCAGAGGGTGAATCCAGCAATGTCCAATTCCCTGGGGGCTCCAGGGGGGTGGTTGAGGGGCTCTGAGGGGGGTCTAGGGCCCAGAGGTGGAGGCAGGGCCATAGCAGGGAGCCTGGGGATAGAGTCAGTGAGGATCCCCAGTGAGAGCCCTTTTCCTGGCCAGGGGTCTCCCCTCCACCCCCACATCTCCTCAGTAGGACTTACGAGGCCTGAGACAGCCAGAGGCCCAGGGGCAGGCTCACCTCCACCTCCTAACCAGCAGAACCAGGACGGGCTGGTAATCTGAGGCTCAGAGACAGCAGCACCGTTTAACTCCTTCCTCCCCAGTTAGCTGAACCTCCCAGGCTCACCCTATTCAACGCACCTAAGGGGTTTCCAGATAGAACCCTGACCCCTCCAGAGCCTTGGATTCTGCCCCACTCAGGGACCATATATCTGACCCCACGACCACAGTGTCCCTCAGGAACCCACACATCTGTCCTCCCCCCGCCAATCCAAAGCCAGAGAGAGATTTTTGTTCGTTTATTTGAAATGGGACCTCTTCCTGTAGTTCCCACAAAGTTACTGGGGCGGGGGGGGGGGGGGGGGGGGATGGGAGGGAGCCGCCTCTGCCCCAGGGTTCCAAGGTCACAGGGTGGACGCTTTCAGGCCGAGGCGGAGAGCCCGGGAATGCAAGCAGAACGGGCGCCTGTCACTTGCTCAGTAGGAGGCCGGTGCGCAGCACGCGGGGCACGCGGCGGATGGTCAGCGAGACGCGCGTGCCGCGGACCAGGCTGGCTCCGGGCTGCGCTGACGGGCAGGCGGCAGCGTTGGGCGGCAGGGAGGCGGCGTCCAGCGCGTCTACGCGGGCAGCTGCGATACCGTGGAGGAGGCGCGTATAGGCGGTGCCACGGAGCACCAGCAGGCTGCGCGGTTCCAGCAGCAGCGAGGTGGCTGGCCGAGGCGGGGAGAGGGGCTGCGGGGCAGGCTGAAGGTCAGCGCGTCCCCGGAAGTCAGGGGGCTAGCGTGGTTAGCGAACTTTAAAGGTTGGGGGGGGGGGGCGGTCAGTGAGTTCCCAGGGACCAAGGCTTAGGGACGATCAGTGGGTTCCCAGGGAGTTCTGGAGTGGAAATCCTATGGGACTCGGTTAGTGGGCTCGAGTGAGGGGCAAGGACCAGCAAGCAGTCCCTGGGGAGGGTGCAGGAAGTTGGACCCAGGGAACAGCAGGCCTAGGACTCTGGATGGACCTGGACTAAGGGCTTGGCTGAAGGCAGGAAGGTGGGGTTTGAGATGAGGTAACAGTGAGGCGGGAGGAGCCAAGGTGCAGTCTGGGCCTGTCTGCAGGATGTTTGAGGACACCCACCCAGTAGAAGGGGGTTCAGCCTACCCAGGAGCACCTAGGGGTACAAAGGAACAGCTGGGCTCGGGGTGCCCAGGGGAGTTTCTGTGCACCCTGAGGTATGGGAAATGCATTACTCAGAGAAAGGTCAGGGAAGCTGCTGTCACCCGCAGCCCTCACAGAAGGGGGTCAGTATATCTGGGGGGCCTTGAGCAGCGAGTCATGGGTTGAGGCCCCAGGGGCAATCTGAGGTGTCCTAGGAGGCAGATCTACACTATTGGAGTGGCAGAGAGGTCTGTGTTGGGGTATCTGAGGGTATCAGTGTGTGCTGGAGTACTCGGGAGTCCTGCATAGGGTATATGGACCCTGGGCTATTGGGAGCACTCTGAATGTGTGGGGCCAGGGGATCTGTAGGGCTTTGGGGCATCCATTTAGCAGGTAAGGGTACTGGGTTGTCTTCGGATATCGTTTCTAGGGCACCCTGCAAATGGATGGGGCCCGGAGTCTGGGAGGATGAGGGTGCATTCCATGAAGGGATGGGGGAAGGTGTCTGGGAGATTATCAGGGGTACCCTGCAGGCAGGAGAGACTGGGGCCTACTGGAGGATGTGGGGTGTCGGAATGCCCACGAGTGGCTGGGGCAGTGTCTCAGGGCCCACCTGCTCTGCAAGGTCATCATCCTTTGGCTGCCGCGGCTCGTAGAGGTCCAGCATGGTGTGGGAGCCCAGGCTGATGGTGCTGACGGTCGGGTAGTAGAGTGGCCCGTCCTCGTGGGGCTAGGGAGTGGGCACCAGGGCTGGACAGGGCAGGAGTCCACACCCCCCACCCTCTGGGGCTCAAGGAGGGCGCCCCTGCTTGGGATGGGGGGGCTGAACGCCTGGTTGGGGTATGTGGCTTCTTAATGAGTAGAGGTGGTCACCATGACGCCCTGCCCCATGGTGGATCAGAGGTCTGGGGGTCGGGGTGAAGGCGTGTGGTTACCATGATGCCCTCCCCAGGCAGATACTGGTTCACAAGGACGTGGTTGGCTGGGAGACCCCCAAAAAGGCTGAGGTCAGATACTTTGTCCACGTAGCGCTGGAGCCACAGAGGCAGCCGCTCAGGAACCATCCCCCGGGGATGGGGGAGCCCACCTGGGAGAGGGCAATGGGGTCCTGAGGACACCCAACCGAGGAGCCCTGGCACCTGGAGTCCCCATTAGGAATATCCCAGGGGTTGGGAGCACTCTGACCCTGGGGAACCTCTGACTCTAGAGATCACTACCCACTGCTTCCTTCAAACCCCTGGACACTTGCAGATACCCCCAACATCAGGAAATCCCTAGTCTATCAGAACCTCCGCTCACCCCCTCAGAATCCTCCTGGCCCTTGGAACCCCCTGAACCCTCAAAGATCCACCCAGTGTCACCAACCTGAGCCACTTGCCCGAGCCTACATCCCCCGATTGCCCATGCCCCCAGGCAGGGACACTTACCCCAGTTCTGTAACTTCCTCCCAGAGAGCTGGGTCCACTTTGGCTTTGGGGCATTGAAGACCTAGGAGGTGGGGAGGGGTCAGTCCTTTTTCAGGACCACTCTGATTCTCCCACCCAGAACAACATAGGGCCCTCTACCTGGGCTGGGGTGCGGGGGAATGGGACATCTCAAAAGTCTGTGGGATTGTTCTGAGACACTGTTCCCAGGATTGTGTTGTTTGCTCTCGATCCTGTGTCTACTAGGATCAAGGAAAAGAAACCAGAGCTACACAATCGTGGTCTGAATCTACTCAGAGCTCTGGGTTGGACGGAGCTCTTTAAACCCAGCAAATAGTGTGCACGCTGTAATTTCCTGAATCCCAGGCTATCTCAGCACAGCCTGACTTCTGGAACCTCTTTGTTCCTATCCCTTGGGGGAGGAAATGTGCTAGGCTGGGCTATCTCAGTGTAGCAAAGAGAGTACTTCGAAAATTCTCCACTGCCAAGATCCCAAGGGTCTAGAATGGGCAATCTCCAAGATAATGTACTCGATAACCTTGTCATTCCTTTCACAGTTATGGCGCTGGAATGGGCTACCGCAGCACAAGAGTCTGTGTTCTGTGGGGCGCCTGGGTGGCTCGGTCAGTCAGTTAAGCATCTGACTCCTGGTTTGGGCTCAGATCGTGATCTCAGGGTCCTGAGATGGAGCCCTGCGTCAGGTTCCACGCTCAGCAGGGAGTCCGCTTGAGATTGTCTCTCTCCCTCTCTCCTTCCTGCCCTGCATGTGTGTGCACACATTCACTCTCTCTCAAATAAATAAATAATTTTTTTTTTTTAAAGTGTCTGTGTTCTGGAGCTAACTTATTTCTGGGACTCACACTAGACAAGACTACTTGGGATGGCACAAGGAAGACCTGTACTCTAACTCAGGCTTTGAGGCTGCAAAAGCTCTGAGCTTTGTAAATTCTTTTTTCCCCAAACCTTAAGAATAGATGCAGAATACTGGGCCATCTCAGCACAGGTGATCTGTGCTTGGTGACCTTGTTCCCAAGACTCCGGGTCTACGCTGAGCTATCTCAGCGGTGCGAAGAGTTTACTCTGTAACATTTTGATGCCTGGGTTATGGCAGCACAGAAATCTGAAACTGCAAATTTGAAACCTGAAATTTGAAAATCTGAAACCTCAATGGCCCCAACTGGGCAATCACAACCTATGTTTATAACCCCCTTTTCTCCATGATAGCAGGATTGGGCTCTCTCAGCACAGAGGGCATGAGGTTTTTAACTTCCTTGTTTCTAGCATAAGGAATCTGTTTCTAGCCATTTCCTCTGTTTTGGAGGCTGGACTGGGCTATCCCAGCACAAGGAGTCTGAGCTGCGTAACTATCTTGCTAAGAATCAGTTTGGTTTCCCCTAAGTCTTCTGGGAAAGGTTCTTTCTGACAGGCCCCAGCAGGTCCTGCAAGAGGAATAGGGAAGTGGAGGGATGAGTGCTGGGTGGCACTCTCCTTCCTGCCAGGATCATCACTGTAGCCTTAGGGGCTCTCACACAGAACATGGAAATTGGGGAGGGACCTCGGAGGGAGGGAAAAACAAACCAGAAGGGTGTTGTGATTACCTGTCGAAGCAAATACTCTTCCTCTTCCTTGGAGATGAAGTCAGGGACATAGTAGATTACAGGTGGTGCCTAGGATAGAGAGCTCCCTGAAGGTGCGGCCCTGAGACCCACATAGGAGCCCTAGTATCACTGAGAAGTCCTTCCCTCTGAAGAGTGGGTCCAGACATTCCCAGACAGGCCAGGTCCTGACCTCAAAGGACTAATGCTCATTTTGGGGGGGTGGGAAGTGGGGGTGAGGGTAGAGATTTAACCTGAGGGTAAGAATCAATTTGTAGGGAGGGAGCAGTCCCAGCCCACAAACCCAGGACTCAGCCTACCTCTCCCCACTTTTATCTTCCACCCGCTAGTCCCCACCTTCACCCTCTGCACCCCCAGTCCTGACAACCTGCTCCACCCTGAATGGTTCCAGGGCTGGGACCCTGGCGTCCTCATCCTCCATCGACACCAACTCCATGCACCCAGTCCTGTGGGGGAGGGGAGGACACTCTGAAGTCACCAAGCCTCCCACCCTCAGGCTTTGATCCCATTTTCTGCTTTACCAAGAGCGGGGGCCTCCCCTCAGCCCTACAGGGAAACTCACTTGGTTTCTAAAACCCGAATTCTCATCATCTCAAAAGCCACCCGGACACAGTGAGTGCTCAGAAGGCTGCCCCGCTGCCCCAAACTCCATCCACAACGGCCTCTCAAACTACACACATTTTTGCCTTCTTAAGCTTCTCAAAAACAACATCCTCTGACCTCACTGGGAGCCATTCTCAAGAGCTCCACGACTTCAGGGCCGCACCCCCAAAATCCCTTCAAACAGTTCGAGACCCCATCCTAACAACTTCAGACTTGAAACCATGAGTCTGGCTCTCTAACAATATTCAAAGTCACCATGCACCCTCCTCCCACCTCAAACCCTTTCAGATGCCCCACTCTCAACACCCACGTGCCCCCGTCTCCTAAGAAAGGTCCACCCTCAGTCTCCTCAGATCTCCCCACTCTGGACCCCTTCACATTTCTCCTCCCGAGCGCCCCTTCCCTGCAGCAACCTTGGGCCTTTAGTCCGGAGCCTAACTCCTCTCCAACCTTCTTCCCTACCCGAACCCCTTAGACTCCCCACCCCGAGTCTTCCAGAATTCCATACTCTGAGCTTCCCTGGACTCCCATCTGAGCTTCCCCAGGTCCCCGTTCTCAGCCCTCTCACACCCCTATCTCCGTCCCCAGCCACCCCCAAAACTGACCGTCCACCAGTGTCCCCTCCAATACCCGATTAAACACCCCCATTCCCTTCCCAGCCACTTCCGCCCCGCGTTCCTGACGCAGGTTTCCTCAGACCAATGGGAACTCTCAAAGGTCCTAAGGGTCCGCCTCCCACCCAATCGGCGCTCTCACCCAACTTGCCCCGCCCTTCACCCTCAGTGATAGGCTGCACCTCCTGGCCCCTGAGCCACTGGGGATCCTTCGGAGACGGGTCTTCTGGCACCGACCAATCAGGCTCCAGAAGCCTACCAGTTCTCACTGCGGAGTGGCCCCAGATGGGAGGGGTAGCCTTGGAAGGGGCAAGATGGGCAGGGAAGCCGCACGAAGGAGGCAGGACTGTTAGAACGACTTCCCGCAGGCTATATCATTCCGTTCCCATTCCGCAGGGAGGCTAGATTGAAGGATGGACTTCCTCTCTCGTTCTCCCCCAGCAGGGGATCAAGGGCAGGCCTACAACTCCCCAAATACTGACCTGACGCAGACAAGCCATAGAAACATTTTTATTGAAGGGGATAGGGGTCATGCTGAGTTCGGGGACATGCAGTGAAGGGGCAGTCGTGAGCTGTCCTTGGTGGTTAGGGCCCCAGGTCCACCCTAGACCCCCTGGGCCTTTAGGTTCTCCCTCAGGCTGTTGGTCTGACCCGGGTGCTGTGAGGTCCTTTGGGGCCAGTGACTCAGATTCGGTGTTTTGGACCTGTGACCAGAACGCAGATTGAAATAGGGGTTCCAGGATTTGGGATCCCCTCAAGGCCTTGGGGCCCTTCATATACTAGAGATGGAGGCTTTAGGATTTGGGGTTCCCTGGGAGTGGGGCTCTTTACATTTGGGTGTCTTGAGATCCATCGACTCAGGGCATTGAAGTGCTCCGGTTTCCAGGGATGAGAATTCCTGTTTGGGGTCTCCTGGTGCCTATGAACAGGGCTTGAGGTGCTCTAGGAGCCCGGGATGCATATCCTGACTGCAGTCTCCTCCATCCCAGGCACCAGGACCTCCATGATTGGGGTTTCCTGGGGGCTTGGGATTGAATTTTAAAATTTGGGATTCCCTGGGGATTTGGGGATTCCATGATTTGGGAGTTAGGGCCTTGGGGTCCTTTAGGAACTATAGGACGTGGGGGCACAGGGGAATTTGGGACATGTACTCTGGGGTCTGGGATCCCCAGAGTCCCAGAATGGGGCCTCCAAATTTTGGGGTCCCCCAAAGGGGGAAGTCATTACTTAAAAAATAGAGAATTTTCTGGGAGCCTGGCCAGCACAGGGGCTGTGGGCCGTGTTGGGTGGGCTTCATACAAGGCACTGGGGGCTTCTTCAGGGCGCAGAGGGTAGGAAGACTTAGGGGTCCTGTAATTAGCACTTCCAGGACTATTTTGGTGTCTGTAAATTGGGGGTGAGAGTGGGCTGGTTAATGTGGGTCTCTTCTTGAGGGGTAAGAGTGGGGATCTGTTAATGTAGGGTGTCTCTGATTGCAGTGTAAGTTTTTGGGGTGACCATGGTGGTCACAACATCTTGAGGGGACTGATGTTAAATGTAGTTGTTACTCTGTTGCTCTGGAGATACGACCTGTGTTTATTTCAAGGGAATGTGCTCGCTTCGGTAGCACATATACTAAAAATATTTCAAGGGGACTTGATGGAGGGTGGTGTCTTTGTTAATGGGGGAGGGTTCTGATCCAGTGATGAATGACTCAGGAATGTTCTGCTCTGGAGCCATTATGTAGAGGTCATCATCCTTTGAGGTGATGTGGAAACATGTTATTGGGGGGTCTTCTCTGAGGGGCTGGGGACAGGGACTAGCCTGAAGGTGCTACACTCAGGGAATCTCTTTCTGGGTACCATGGGGTCTGTATTTGGGGGTTATCATGAGGGAATCTGTTAATAATGGGGCCTCAGTGATCGAGAGGGCTGGCTAATGGGGTCTCTATTCTGGATGTGTTACTGGGAATCTCTATCTCAGGGTGACTCAGGGGCTCCTTGTGTCAGGAGATGCTAGAGGGGACTCTTTGACTCTCTGTCAGGTATCCAGGCCTCTAAGACTGCATCTCCGCCCTCAGCATCCAGGGAAACCAGCAGCAGAAGAGCAACCTGGAATGGAGAATCACGTCCATCCGTCATACCTTGATGCAGAATACAGGAACATCTGGATTCATCACCACCCTCCTCCCCCGACCCCTACTCTTCCCCAAGTGACTAGGGTTTGGCCTTTCTGGATTCTGCCTCTACCTGTCTGGCAATGCCTTCTCAGGCTCTTGGGAAGTGGAAGGTGTTCTGCCTCCTCTACCTGCCCCTTAAGAGTGGAAGCCACCAGAATTCAGTGTGGGACCTCACCCCCTAAAAAACATTTCTGGGTCAGCTGACTAGTCACAAGTTTTGCTAACCTCTATTTCCAGCCCCAACCAGAACCCCAGATCCCTGTGTCCAATGGCCATTTGTGCAACCTCTCCCTGAACATCCCCTGGGAGGTGGGCCAAGGGTGGGCTACCCACCTGGAGATGGAGTTCTCTGATGCGATGTCCTTTGGGGTCCGGACTGTCGTGAAAGTGCGCTTGGGTTGTGTCACTGAAGGGAAGGGCAAGGTCTCAGGTACAGATGATAGACCCTCAATACCCAACCAGACTCCTTGTCATTGATACTTATCCATGTCCCCAATACCCACCTGGACCCCACATTCCAATACCCATCCAGATCTCTTGTTAGTAATATTCCTTGTATTCCCCCATACCTACCCATGTCCCCAGTGCCTGCCCAGACCCTTGTTGTTAACATTCCCAATACCCTACCCCATAGCACTTATCCTCTTTGGGATCCTGTCTCATCATTTTCCTGGGCCCTGTATGCCCTGTTAAGTCCTGGAAATTCTGTCACCAGCATATACCTGAGAACCCAAGACCCTTCCTCCCATCCTCAAACCCTCACCCCTCCTCTACCTCCTATATCCCAATCCCAACTCACTTGTCACTTGATGCACTTTTTTGGCTCCGATACTGTCCCCAGGGGGGTCAGTGGATCCACCAATCCTGGGGAGACATAAGAAGAGTGGGAGGAGTCAGAATCACAAGAAGCCAGGAAAGAAGCTGAACCCACAGGGTTCAGGAAGAGCTAGGGTATGGAGGGGGGTATCCACACTGCCCTGATGGTCTGAGAGGAAGAGATGCCTGAGAAGTGTGGGGAATCAGGGTTCTGGGAGCTGCCCTGGGTTGGGGTTGGCGTTTGGGCTCACCTCTGAATTCGGGATGCTGGCGCAAAGACTCCATGCCGTGGGGGGCAGGTGAAGTACCGGACACCGAAGACAGAGCCATCATGCTTGCCAGTGGGCTGGTCTAACTCAATGCCATACCAGTAACCTGCAGCAGTGGGGTGTCAGGATGCCTCAAGGTCTTACCTGCCCAACCCCCCACCCCAGATCACTGTCCTCACCAGGGGCAAAGTCTGTCTTCCCATAGAAGCGCACAGTCCCTTGCTTCTGGCCTGCGACAAGGACTTGGTCTCCAACTTCAGCCTTGGCTCCTTCCCGCTGCTGCAGGCTGCCCAGAGACGGGGATGACGGGGGCTTCTTCTTGCCTGGGGTAAAGAGTACAGTGGGAAGGAGTGGGGCCCCAGATGCCTGCCCTGGGGACCCCATGCCACCCAGAAAGACCCAAGGTAGAAACTCTGTCCTGGCTCCAGTCAGGAACTCTACAGCCTTCCCCAGAACCAGGAAGGTTTGGGGCTTGAAAGGAAACAATCTCAACTGCCAGAAAATTGGGCTGGGGGTAGGGCCACAGGGGTTAGGCCTCAGGGGAAACAGAGTCAAGAACGTGGAGAACCCCAAAATCCTTTCTCAAAACAGATTATCTGGGCCCAAAGGAAAAACTGAGTCACAGAATTCAGAAGCCCAGAAGTTATCCTTTTAAAATGAAGGAAGGAGTTGGGTATGAAGATAAAGAAATAAAGTCATTAAAGCCAGGAACCCCATAGATTCTTCCCTAAAACTGGGGGAAAACCCTTGCCCTGAGAAGAAACTAAGTAACAGAAAGCAGAGAACCCACAGATCCTTTGAAGAACTGGGTGGGGGGCCAGTACTATATGAAAGGAGAAACAGAGTCATAAAAGTGAATTCAGAGATTGTCCTCTAACACAGGAGTTTGGGCTTGAGGAGAAACTGAGTCACTGAAGCCAGGCTACCCATAGAATATCCCCAAATTGGATCTCCTCACCCAGAAGGCTCCCCCTCTGACCTTTGTGTTCCCTGCGGCCTTTCCCAGTGACACGGGAAAAGTCCATCCGAGGAGTCCGAGGTGTGGAGGTGACCGATGAAGGAGGTGCATCCACTACCTTGGAGATCTTGGACACAGAGGCAAAGAGACCTGGGCGGGGCGGGACAGAGTCTGTGCTGGGAGTGGTCCAAGCCTCCGCCCTCTGCCCAGCCATCATCTCCCCACCCCCACCACCCGTCAGCAGCATCAGAATTACTGAGTGGACCCCACTGCCACCCCTTTTGAGCCCCATGTGGGACTGACCCTGCTTCGGAGGGCAGATGAAGTAACGGACACCCCCAACACTGCCATCATTCTTGCCCTCCGGTTCATCCAGCTCCACGCCCACCCACTGGCCACTGGCGAACTCCGTGGTCCCGCAGAACCGAAGTGTGCCCGTCTGAGGAAACAAGGGAGGATAAGGTTTTGGGGGGGAGGGTCTTTGAGAGGCGATGATAGATCACGGGCACACAGGCAGTATGGAGAGTGGATGAGGGAACCCTGAGCTCCAATCTGGACACCCCCATTTACTGGCTGTATGACTGAACAGCACTGAGCCTCTGTGTCCTCATCTATGATATGGGAACAGAAATCATACCCACCTTATAGCATGGTTATAGAACTGCCCAGTTCAGTGCAGTAAACAGCCATAAGCCACAGATAACAATTTAAATGAACTGAAATTAAATTTAATTGCCCTGGTTGCACTCACCACATTTCAAGTGTTCAATTGCCACATGTGTCTTATGGCTATTTTACTGGGCAACACAGACAGAATATTTCCATCCTCACAGATGGAAAGGTCGATTAGACAGGGCTGGCACAGCCTTAGAACAGGGCCTGGTGCTGAGTGAGGGATCAGTGAGTGTTGACTATTATTATCTTGCAACTTTGGTCAAATGACCTCTGAAGCCTCAGTTTCCCCTGTAAAATGGAGATAGCAAAGCACTTCATAGGCTGGCTGGCTAGTTGAAACACTTGCAATATATGCAAATTCATTTGGTCGCTGTGAGCCTTCCATGGGTATGGCTGGGATCACTGTGTGAGGCTGCTTCATTCTCTAAGCTCCAGTTCCTTGTCCATAAAATGGGTAAATTGATAGTGCCTACTCTGGAGAATTGGTGTGGGGATCAGAAGACTGCCTGGCATACAGAGAACGCTTGGGATGCACCAAACCCTATTCTAAGGGCTTTCCGGATTTTAATTAATTTAAGCCTCATACAACGACCTAAGGTAGGTACTATTATTAGCTCCATTTTAGAGATGAAGAAACCAATACCTGGAGAGGGGAATCAGTGGCCCCAAGCCCCACAGCTGGAAAGCAGCAAAACAGATTTGCCTGAGTGTATAACGACTGTGCTATGCTGTTTCTCTAAGAGGCAGACTATTATTATTGTTCTTATCTTCAAACAAAAGGCTTCACTCTCTGAGCCTCTTACAGTCTTCTGGGTTGTAAAATGGGGAGAGTCAAACCATTCTGCTTTCAGAATTGTCACGTGTATTTGATTAGCTCAGGTACAGAAGGTGTTACAGATGGGGCGGATGTGTGCAAAACTCTTGATAGGGAAAACACACTGTGACTTTCAAAATTCCTCACTGTGCAAGCAACGAAATTCAAATTCCTTCCAGTGGCCTGCAGGTCTGGTGTGATCCAGCCCCTGCTGGCGTTTCCACGTCTCCCTCCAGTCCCGCTACCCCTTCCCTCCTCTTGGCCTCTGGACCTGCTGATTCCTCTGCCTTAGGCATCAGCTCCTCACAGAAGCCTTTGGAGCATCCCAGCTAAAACTGACTGCATATGCCCTCAGCCAGGGGTGATTTACTAAATCCAAACTTTTTTTTAACAAAAAAAAAATTTTTTTTTAAAGTAATCTCAACATCCAACTCAAATTCACCACCTTGAGATCAAGAGTCACATGCCCTACTGACTGAGCCAGCCAGGCATCCCTAAATTCAAACATTTAATGGTTTTCAAAACCCTTGATGCTACCAGAAACTATCTTAAACTATGGGTTTCCTTGACTGGACATTTCTCCTTCATTAGAAAAAAATTTCCATGAGAGTGGGTCTGGGCTCATATAGCCCTTCATTCCCAAGGACGGACTGGGTCCAGCATGGAGACACCAGAAAAAGAAATCAAAGCTGGAGGAATAAAGATTCTCTCTACCCTCTGGGCATTTGTACCTGCTCCCCCTAAGTGGGACCCCCCTTTTTCCTTTTCTTCTCCTGGCTCATCCCTCTCTACCATCAAGGGGGTGCATCCGTCCCATCACACCCCTGATTATTCTGACCTGTCCTTTTTTTCCCTAAGTACTGACCACTCTGGGAGCAGGGGTGGGCCCTGCCTAGGGCCTACAAGGCCCAGCAGAACTCACAGGTGCAGAGCTGCACTGATCACTCTTCTTCCTCTTTGACACCCAAGTCGGTTCTGGGCTGACACCGTCAGGTGATAGATCTGTCTTCCCTCCCTGCACTGAGAGCTCAGCCCAGGGTGGGGCACAAAGGAAGTACTCACAGAACAACTGTGGGAATGACTGGGAGGGCAGTTGTCCAAAAGAGAGAGACTACACTCTGTCCAAGGACCCAGCCCTGAGGCACGAGGGCCGCCCTCCCCACCTTTCCCCAGTCTCTGACCTTCTGGCCATCCAGCAGCACGCGGTCTCCCAGGCGCAGGCCCAGTGCACTGAGCATGAGATTGCCCGGGACGTTGTCATAGTTGGGCAGCGTGACCTTGGGGAGGGCACAGGAGAGCGGCACAGCCTCCTCCAGCAGTGTTCGCAGCTCCTTGGCCACCAGTGCCGCCTCTGCCTTGTCCAGGGACATGTCCATGGGGTCTGGGACCACCTCCGCTGGGACCTGTCCCTTTCGGTTCTGAGGACCAGTGGGAAGAAAGGAAGTGAGGAGTCAGGGGCACAGGCTGTAACTCCACTGAGCCCATGCTCCCAGAGACCCCTAGTCTAGGTAAAGCCAAGGTAGAGCTAGGTCATACCCTAGGCCAACATGGGAATATGAAGGGGTGAGGCACTGAGGTAAAGACCATGTCCCGGGGAAAGTCCACCCCCAACCTCAGGCTGGGGATTTCAAGCAATTGAGGGTAGAACTAGGGGTGAAGCCAAGGGAATGAAGGTCACACTTCAGTCTCTGGGGCATGATCTTAGGGAAGCCATGCCCCAGGAGAGCCCAAGCCTGGAATGAGACCATGTGATGGTAAATACCAGCTACCACTTCATTTGTTGAATGTACAAATGATTTTTCTAAGGCGCTTCCAGAAATGCAGGTGATCCTGGCCCCCTTCCCCCTCTGCTGGCCGGGCAAGGGTGAGGAAGGAAGAAGGAAGCTACTGGGGGCTGGGCCAGGGGTGCAGTACCCGTAGCGCTGGGTTGGCACCATGTTCCAGCAAACATTTGGCCGCACCCAGGCACAGGTTGGAGGCAGCGATGTGCAGGGCTGAGCCATGGTTGAAGTCACTGCACGTGGAGTTCACCACTGGGTTGTGGGCGAGAGGAGGGTTCCAGGTGAGTGGTCTCGACACCCTGCCCTGTCCCCCAACACCACCTTACAGCCTCCCCATGCCCATCTCTTAAGCTGCAGGCTTCAGGGCAGCTTAGCATGCAGAGCCTCTCCCCACCCTCCTAACCCCCCACCCCCCCCCACCCAAGTCCTCCTTAGGCCCCGCCCCCCCAACCAGTTCCAACCCCCCCAACCAGTTCCAGTTCAGCCTTGGCCATAGGTCACGGATGTCTGGGCCCCATCTCCCACATCTCTTGCCTCCAACCACCCCTATCTCCTCAGATCCCGGTCCCCTCGCCCCTCAGCCACCCCCTCCCCCAAACACATCTGGGGCACCCTCCCCCCGCTTCCAGCCTCCTTCTTAGGCCTGGGTCCCATCTCATTCCAGCCGGGTCCCTCCTGCTTACCTCTTGGCCTTGCGCCCTTCAGCAGCACGCGCACCAGGTCGGGAACATCGAAGTAGGCAGCATAGTGAAGCGCGTTCATGTTAGTCCAGCGGCTGCGCAGTGTTACATCGGCGCCCAATGCCAGCAGCTGCTGCGAAAGGCGCACAGCCGCAGCGGGGTCCCCTGCGCAACAACCCAGGTCAACTTGCATCCCCTCCTCCAAAGTCTGGGTCCAAGGCACTGGGAAGGCCCTGGGCCTCAGGGACTGTGCTTTAGCATGTTGGGCTGCGGATTCAGGGTGGGGGTCTGAGGGGCAGGATTCTGAAAGGCTCTGAAGGTGTCTGGTCTGGGGTCCTATGGGTTGGGACTCAAGCTTTGGGGGTTTGGACCTTACCAACTCCATGGGCCCCAGCTTTGCACGCATAGTGGAGCAGTGTCATGTCAGTCAGCCCATCGCGATCATTTACGTGGCAGCCTCGACGCAGAATCTGGGAGAACCACGGGACCAGGGAGGTTTACCCAAACATGTGAGGGACACTGTCCTCTCCCTCCTTGGCTTCCCAAGTATCTTACCTCGTTGCCGATGACGTCTATCTTATGTTGGACTTGGGGTACCCACTGGCGCACAATGGCGAACAGTTCAGGGATGGTGGTCTGGGGGTCAAAGAGAATCTCCTGGCATGCCGGGTCATTGGGATCGAAGAATGTGAAGGCTAGGGCAGTAAGAGGTCCAAAGTTACCCCAGGCAAGCTGACTCCCTCTTTCCATCCTGAGGCAGGACAGTTCTAGGCTTTTGCCTTTAAGATCTTCTAATGCGCGGTCTCAAACCATATTGCGCATGGGGCACAGACATTTTCTGTATGGCCAGCATGCAGCTTCAAGATCAGAAAATTTCACACCAAACTCTGGACACCCCTGTGTATCTTGCCAAGATGGAAAATCTAGCAATACTACAGAGCAGCCAACTCCACTCCTTGAAACTAAGAGTGTGGACGGAGTGCAGTACCTTGAGTCTGCATGTGTCCCCCCAGGGTTGGGGGGCGGTTAGGGGATGGGGGGGCTGCTATTGCTCTAGCACACTGCTACCCTGGCAGAGAATGGGCACAGTTTGGCTAAATCTCAAGTTAAAAAACAAAACAAAACAGGTTTTTAAGAAAAATCTCTATTTTTCAAATACTGTGCAATACACATTAAAATGTACCCATGGACAGGAGGTAGCTGCAGCCAGCCAGGGTGGGGGGCTAGAGGAACTTGCATCTCCCCCCAGGCTCTGATGGCTGGTGCTCCCTGTAGCATGATCAACACTCAGCACAGGGCCTGGAGCATCACAGAACCCCGCACGTACTGAACGAATGAGGAAATGAACACCCGGATGTCACACAGCCCAGGAAAGCACCACAGACACAGCGTCTCCAGGAATCAGCCTGTGGGCTCCTTTTAAAACTCCAGTCACGTCACAGCCCTCCTTGGCTCAAAACCTGGCCAGGCTCCTCCTAACACTCGAATTACTGACCGCCGTCCTCCCCGCAGCCCACAAGTCCTGCACAAACTGGCCTCGTCTGTTCTTTACCCTCTCTCCCTCACTCATCATACCCAGCCACACTGGCTCCTTCTGTCCTCCCAACACGCCTGGCACATTCCTGTCTCAGTGGCTTGGCACTTGCTGTTTTGCTTGCCTGGAACAGTGTCTCCACACCCCCACCCCTACCCCGAAGCCTTCTCAGGGCTTGGCAGCCTTTATCCAAATGTCGCTTCTTCAGGGAGGCCTCCCCAGAACACCCCGTGTAAATAAGCACCTGTGCCCTTCTCCATCCTGGGCCCTTTTTTCCCTTCTTTATTCACAGCCTATCCCACTACTTAACATTAACTTGTTTACTGCTTCCTTCCCTTTCTCCCTCCTTCTTTTCCTTTGTTTTTTTTACTTCCCCCATTTTTCCTCTTTTCCTCTCTCACGTGTCTCCCTTACTAAGATGTAAGCACTACGTTTCAGTGCTGTCTGTTCGCTCCCTTCTCCCTAAGGCCCAGAACCGCAGCTGGCATGCAGTGGGTGCTCAATCAATATCCTGCTAAATTAACTGCACACAATTTCATTCACAAATACACCAGTTCTTCACCAAATCCACCTCGGCCCTCACCCTCTCTCCTAGACCCCATTTCCAGATTCCTTCATGTTCTATGACCAAAACCCTCCTTGTTCTTCGAGCAAGAGTCTGAGGGATGTGGTGGTGGGGCACAGGGAGCAGCCTACACCCTCCGACCTCCCACCAGGCCACAGGCCCCAGCCATGTCTAGCTACATTTCCAAACGAGGTTTTCGACTTTCCTGGCGTGGATTCCTTGCACCGGACACCCAGATAATGCTCTCATTTTTCTATCAGACTGAGCTCAACTTGGAGCCTCTCTGACCTGCCTGTAGCAGGTGACACGGTCACAGATGCCATCCCTAGCGACCCCTACTCTTTTGAACCTAGTGTCTAGTTTCTGAACTTACAGCTGCTGGGAATTCCCAGCCAACATCTTCTAAAAGCCCCCTCCGCCTTCTGTATCCAGTAGCCAGAAGGAACTTTTAAAAATATAAATCAGATCCACCACTCCCACTGCTTTAAAATATCTCGCCACCAAGTGCCCTCCCTTAATCGCACTCATTCAAAGTCCTCACAATAGCCCCTAAGTCCCTCCCAGATGTAATCATTACCAAACGCTCACCTTGACTCCCATCACTCCCTAACTACAGCTTCAGGACAGTCTTCTGTTCCTGCCCAGGGATTTTGCACTAGCTCCTCACAACCCGGAACTATTTTTCTCCAGCTCTCCTGCGGCTGATTCCCCCTCATGCTCTGGGCTTTAGTCTAAATCCCACCTCAGTCAGAAAGACCCACTCTGACCACTCCGTCTCAAGGTGTTGCCCCCAGGCCCCCCTATTATATGACCCTCCTTTATTTCTTCCACAGCATTCACTCCAACTGACTTGCCCGATTTAACTATTACTTGCTCCCTCCTAAGAACAGGGATCATGCCTGGATCGCTCACCATTAATCTCTATTACCCAGATTAAAGCTTGTCACAGAGTAGTAGCAATGGCTAAATATGCTTGGTGAATGATTAGACACCTTCGGCTTCTCCAAAAGAGGCCACCCTCTCTGCTCCACAACTTCCGAACTCAGAGCCTTTACTCCTGTAGTAATCTCTCTGGGTACTCCCTTCCCCCGGCCCTTTCTCTTGTTAAACTCCACTCATCCTTCAGTCTTCCTCAAATGCTACCTCCTCATGGAAACCATGTCTTAAAAAACCTCCTGCAGCATCCAGTTCTTGGCAAACACAATTCTCATCGTGTCTTGTAATTATACATTTATATTATATTACATTGTTATCAGTGTAGGTTGTCGCTGAGGCCTGTAAGTTCTCTCAGGGTGAAGACTAGGTCTGTGTGGCTCCATGCTTTGCTCCAAGCTGCTAGCATAGAGCCAGGTCCATAACAGGCTTTCAGTAAATGTTTGTTGAATGACTAAATGAATGATGTGTCATGAATCAAAGATTAGGATTATTCCAATTCTGTTCTCCAACGGGTGAATGAATTAATGAAGGAGGGAGTCCAAGGGCCAAGACTCCCCTGGACCACTTTCAAATCCCCCAGAATCACTAGCAGAGCTCAGCTCAACCTCCCTGGACACCCATGGCTCCAGACCAAAATGCAGGGTGGGGAAGGTGGTTACCGTAGTCCTTGGGGAGGGGGGCAGGTGCTGAGGGGTGCACAACAGGCTTCTGTCGGCGCTCCTGGGTGGGGCTGGGGGCCTCGGGGACCAGCTCATCCTCCTCCTCTTCTTCTTCCTCCCCCCGGAGTGGAGGGGCCATCGGGGCGGGATCTGTCTTAGTCATGGTCTTCAGTGGCCCTCCAGGGGGCGGGTGTAGAGTTGGGGGCGGCTTTCAGGCAAATCCTGGAGACAGCGGTCAGTTCTAGAGAGCGCCCCACAGGGTCCAGCGTGTGAGCCCCCAGAAGCTCCCAGAAGCTCCAAGGCCCTCAGTGGCTCCCACGCCCCCAGCTCTAGATTTTGGGCAATCATAGCGATGACCATTACCCCTCAGAGGACCCTGGTATGCGGGCCCAACGCCTAGTACTTCCCCCAGGTCCAGCCCCCCATTCTTCTCCTCCCACGTCAGGCCCCTCTGTCTAGGCCGCCCCCTCCCCTGGTTTGTTTATCTCGGGATGCAGGATGCTTCGCCCCTCCCCTTCTCCGCGGGCCTCCCCTCTACCCATCTTACCTCGGGCGGATGGGGCTGGAGACCAAAGCTGAGACTGGGGAGACTGGAGTAATGGGGTGTCAGTGTTGGGGAAGTGATGGGGGAGGACAGGGAGACAGAAGGGGACGAGGCCCAGACGCCGACAGGGAATGGGGGTGGAGAGGGAGGGGCGCTGACGGCGCATGCGCAATGTCACCCCAGCCAGGCGCGGGGGCGGAGATACTGGGAGGCTCCTCGCTTTGATGAAAAGACTTGAGGCAGCGTTGAGAAAGGGATGGGCGCGGAGGATGGAGAAAGAAGAGATGGCCACGAAAAAAGATGTGAGACATCAAAACAGAGAGAGATGAAGCAGAGACAAGGGCAAAAGGAGAGAGATGGGAAAGCGGGCACAGTTCTTTTTTGGGCATACGCCTGGGATATAGCCTTTCCGCAGGCCCGCAAACCAGGCCAGTTAGGGCAGGGGTCTTAGTGTGGTGGTGATTATGAGTATTTTCTCTCTCTCTGAGGTCTCAGACCTAACTCCTCTATGCTTGCCGCATATAAAGGGTGTCTCAGGGGTATGATTTTGTAGACTCCTTTCATCCTCTTTGGTCATCAGTCATGCGTTATCATCACAGAGTGCTCAAGAGCCTTACCAAGCTCCAAGAGGTTAAGCCACTTGCCCAAGGGCACACAGCAAATAGGTGATGGAGCTGAACTGAAACCAGACCGCTTGGCTGGAGAGTCTGGGCTTTTAATCACCATGCTATATGGCTATAGCAGTGTGTAGGGTACGAAGCTGCCAATGAACCCCTCCAACCCTCTCCAAACCTGTATGTCCCCCAAGAAGACCTGGAGCCAGCCCAGGGTCCAGGCCTTACTGGTTCCATCAACCCGGTTTGGCTGTCACGGCTGCATGGCTGTGGGCGGCACTGCCCACAACCCCAGCCCAAAGATGACTGGGTGACTTTGCCTCCCACCCTTCATCCTTCTAATGGTCAGGGCCGGCAATTCCATTTCCAAAATATTCCCAGAATTTAACCCCTCACCTCCTTTCCTCCAACCCAGGCCCTCATCCTGGTCCTTCCTTCATCCTCTCACACCTGGACTATGGCAGCAGCCTCTTCCCTGTTCTCCCTCCTCCTCCCTTACCCCACAACTTGCTCCATATAATGCAGCCATGGGACATAACACATCCCACATCACGGCCCTCCTCGACTCAGAGACATCTGCTTGCTGCACCTCATTCTAGATAAAAAACCCCAATGCTCTCAACCGCAACCCACAAGGCCCTGGGTGAACTTTCCCCCATCATCTCTCCAGCCTCTCCTCTTACTCTCCCCTGGATCCACTGCACTACACTGGCTTCCTTGCTCCTCCTCAGTGCGGGACCTTTGCACTGGCTCTTCCTTCTGCCCAGAACGTTCCTCCCCCAGATACTCAGTTCCCTCTCTCCCCTTGTTTAGGATTTTACTTACTGGTGCCTTTTCTTTTTTTTTTAATTTTTTAAAGATTTTACTTATTTATTTGACAGACAGAAATCACAAGTAGGCAGAGAGGCAGAGAGTGTGGGGGAAGCAGGCTCCCTGCTGAGCAGAGAGCCCGATGCGGGCCTCCATCCCAGGACCCTGAGATCATGACCTGAGCCGAAGGCAGAGGCTTTAACCCACTGAGCCACCCAGGCACCCTGCTGGTGCCTTTTCAGGGAGACCTTCTCTGCTTTATCTAAAATGGCACCCCTACACACACACACACACACACAACTTACCTTGCTTGTTTTTTGGATTTTTTTTTAAAGATTTATTTATTTATTTGACAGAAAGAGACAGAACACAAGCAGGGGGAGTGGGAGAGGGAGAAGCAAGCTTCCTGCTAAGCAGGGAGCCTGATGTGGGACTTGATCCCAGGACCCTGGGATCATGACCTGAGCCGAAGGCAGACACTTAACCACTGAGCCACCCGGGGCCCCACCCTGCTTCAGTTTTTGCCATAGCAACACTGCCTTCCTCCAGCTGACACCCTGGATGTTGGGCATGTCCAGGGACTGTTCTCCCTGGAGCATCCAGCCCGTATGCCTTCCAAGCCAGGTGCTCTCATCCAGGTGTCTGTTCAAACACTGTGTCCTTAGAGAGCCCTCTTCACCCATCCATCTGCCACCCCCACCCCATTACATTTTCATTTGGTCTTTACAGCACTTATCATCATCTGAAATTACCTTATTAGTTTGTCTTCCACTCAAGTAGAACAGGAGCACCATGTGGGCAGGATTTTACTGGCTGTGTTCACTGCTGTATAGCCAGCTCAGCACCATACTTGGCAAAGGGTATGAGGGGCTCTTCAGAACTCGATACAATTCTCCCCAAATAAACAATCCTTGTTCTGCTCTGGACTGTTTTACCGGCTGCAAAGGTTCAAGCTGGGGGTAGCAGGGACCTGGCACCAAGGAAAATAAGGATTGATGGGGCTTGGGCCCAAGTCAGCCCCAAGGTTCCAGGGGTCCATAGAAGGAGGTGCTTGGAGCCAGGCTCTTGAGGGAGGTGCTACAATGGCCCAGTCGTGGGTGGTGGGGCTAGACAGGCCCATGTATGTGGAGTCTCTCTTCCCGTTTTCTGCCATCTGTCCCACAACATTATCCGTCCTGGAGCTCTGGCTTGGCATCCAGTATGGGAGATGCAGGACTATGGGCAATGACCACAGCTTTGTTGGCCATTCCACAGAGGATGGGATTCCTCGGTTCCAGCGAGCTGGGCAATCCCAGCCAAAGAAGTAATAGAGATGAAGAACACAGGGCAAAGAGGGGAGGGAAGGAGAGAGGAAAGAGAGGAGGGGGGGAGAAATGGTGAGGAATAGGGAGGCCAAGGTGGCAGGGGGATGTCAAGGAACAGAGAGAGATGTGGGCAGAGACACTTGTGGGGAGATAAGGGAAGAGATGTGAGGCCAGAGAGATACTCATTGGGGGAATAAAGAAGTATGGGTAAAAAAAAAAAAAAAAAAAAGAAGTATGGGTAGGGGCACCCAAGGTGCCTCAGTCGTTAAGCGACTGCCCTCGGCTCAGGTCATGATCCCAGAGTCCTGGGATAGAGCCCCGCACCGGGATCCCTGCTCAGCAGAGAGCCTGCTTCTCCCTCTCCCTCTGCTGCTCCCCTGCTTATTCGTGCTCACTCTCTGTCTGTCAAATAAATAAATAAATAACTCTTTAAAAAAAAAGTATGGGGAAACAGAAAAATGTGGGGGACGTGGAGAGAAAGATTTGGAGATAGGCCAGACACAGAGAGGGACAGTGATATGAGGGACACAGAAAGATGGTGAAGAGAGACGTGGAGGAAATGGGGAGACAGACAGGAGGGCAGAGAGATGGGGCAGAGAAACATAAAGATGAATGTGGGAAGAGAGGAGGACATGGGAAAACAGGGATTGAATGAGGGCAGCGGAGGCAGAGAGAGAGAGAGAGACACTGTCAGTCCCAGGGCCCTGGCAGGCTTCATGAAGAGTACAAGACCTGAGATGGAGCTCTGTCCCTGCTCTTCTGTGTGTCCCCCCTGTGCCCCAGCATGGTCCAGTCACAGTCTGCCAGGGCAGCCACACTGCAGTTCCAGCTGACTGCTACTGGCTGTCAATACGAACCCAGTGCTGCTACACCTGTTGAGCCTTCAGGAAAGACCAAAAATTATTTTAAAACACTGATGTTGAGGCCAGAAAAAGTCATATCCGTGAGGCATGACCAACCCACTGGCTGTCAGGCTGAGACACCTTAACTACACGCCTACTTGGGGGGCGGGGGGAGGCTCCTTTTTAAAAATTTTTACTTACTTATTTTTTAAAAAGATCTTATTTATTTGAGAGAGAGAGAGAGAGACAGAGTGAGAGAGAGCCTGAGAGGGGAGGTCAGAGGGAGCAGCAGACTCCCCATGGAGCTGGGAGCCCAATGTGGGACTTAATCCCAGGACTCCAGGATCCTGATCTGAGCCGAAGGCAATCGCTTAACCAACTGAGCCACCCAGGCACCCCTCCTTTTTTATAAAGACTCTTTTCTTTTTTAAGATTTTATTTATTTGAGAGAGAGGCAGATAGAGTGAGAGAGAGAGAACATGAGTGGGGTGAAGGGCAGAGGGAGAAGCAGAGTCTCTGCTGAGCAGGGGGCCCAGTGAGGGGCTCAATCCTGGGACTTCAGGATCATGACCTGTGCCGAAGGCAGATGCTTAACCCACTGAGCCACCCAGCCACCCCAGGGCGGGGGTTCCTTTCTGAAACCCCTTCTCACTTCTTTTGTCCAGTCAGGGCTGAGAGCCCTGGCACCTCCAACTTGGCCCTAGGGTTTTTAGCAGGGAAAAGGCCTGCTCAAACTGATTCTTCAAGAGAGGATACTTTCCTCCAATACTCAGTAGCAAAAGCAGTAACATAAAGGCCTTTAGATGGGGCCAGGGCGATTCTAGTAGACAGGCTGCAAACTCAAGCTCTGTTAGGGGCCCGGCAGGGAGCTCTCCAATAGGAGGGCACTGGCCTGTTGTGGAGTCAGACCCCTGGCTTGAATCCTGGTTGTGCATCTTCGTGGCTGCCTGACTTCAGGCAAGTTACTGTAGCGTCCTGGTGCCTGTTTTTCCATCTGAAAAATGGGAACCACAGCCGCATGAAGGTCATAGTGAGTTTTCAGTAAGTTATTAATAATTTCTGGCAGAGAGAAAAGGCTCTTTAAATATTATTAAGAAACAGAGCAGCCATTACCCTCCTCTGACCAACAGTTGGTAGGCGTTACCAGATTGACTTTTCTCAAGAAAAGCCAGACACCTGGAAACATGAGTGAAGTGTTCTGACTTTTAAATACCAGTCTCTGGTTTAAAGGAAAAGACACAGGCTACGGGGGCCGGGTGGCCACACTCACGGGGCTCGGGGGGCCCTCCTGGCACAGCTGCTGTGCCAGCTGTTCTAGGGCCCGCAGCCGCAGCTCGTGCTGCTCCTGGCGCCGCTGCAGACTCCGCACCCGCTGCCGCAGCGCTCCCAGGACAGCGTCCAGCCTGGCCAGCGGGTGCTGGGCCCGGACTCCAGGCTGCGGCCCCGCAGGAGCAGGAGGAGGGGGCAGGGGGGTCAGGAACACGGTGGTCGCGGCCTCAGGGCCTCCAGATGCTGACCCCAGTACCACAAGGGGCACAGGGCCTGGGGCCGAGACAGAGACAGCAGGACCTGGGGACAGGGGCGAGCCCTCTGGTGGGGAGGGAGGCACGACTGGCTTCTCCGTGCTGCGGGAACTCTGCTGCCTCTGGAAGACAAGGCATGGGATGGGGGGCATCAGGGCCAGACTCCAAGGGGTACTGCCCTCCGGTGACGCCAGACCCCCAAGGAGGAATTTCCCTCAGGGCTGAGGATCAGGCGGCAGGGTGGAGTCAAGAGACTCAGGAGAGGAGGGCTGGGGATCAGAATCCACGGATTAGTTCCAGGTGGGGAAGACGAGTTCGGACTCCAGCAGCCCGACCTCCTTTCACTCACCTTAGCAGGGGGTGCCGGGGAGAAAATGGACGGCACTGCATCGGGCCGCAGGTAGCGCACACCCCAGCGCCACTGGAAACAGGAAGGCGTGAAATGCTCACTGCACAGGTGCTGGTGGCAGCTGGGCTCCCAGTCCTCGTGGCCCATGTGCCGCAGCCAGGCCTGCAGCCGGGGGCCATCCTTCAGTGGGAACCTGCCAGGGACCGTGGGGTCAGAGGGTCAGCCGTATCAGGTGCAGTCCCAGCCCTCTCTGAGGACATGCACACCCAGAGATCCCTAGGCTCCACACCTCGGTTTCCCTAGGCTGGGAGCTGGCCCTGCCTCCTACCCAGGCTTGCTCTACCACCCCCCACCCCCGCATCCCCTTCTTCAACTCCACCTTTGCCAACACTCAACATCAGCCCACCTCTCCCACCTCTGCTGCCCCTCCCATCCAGCCTCCATCCTCTCCTGGCTGGAGTTTTGCAGCGGCCTCCTTCCTGATCTTCCCATCTGTAGCCAGTCTGTTCCTCCACATAAGCCTGAGAGAGCAGTTTCCGAAACCGAACAAATCTAGAATGTGTCTACATTCATGCGGGTGGGGTGGCGTGAGAGACGAAGAGAGATTTAAGAAACATCCATTTGCAGGCTGTGGACCCCTCTGCAACAAATCATTCCATAAAAAGACATTTTAACACAGCTGGGGAAAATTGAGCATGAATTGGGTATTCGATAGTGCTAAGAAATTAATTTTGCTAGGTATGGTAATTGCATTGGTTTATGCTTCTGCAACAGTCCTCTGCTGGAAAAACATTTTGAAATATTTATAGGTAAAAGAACTAACATCTGGGACTTATTTTAAAATCATGCATTAAAGGTTTAAGTGGGTGAGGGTAGATGGAAAAGATTAGCAAAATGTTAACAACTGGTAAATCTGAGTGACAGATGCATGAGAATCCGTCATATAACTCCACTTTTTTGGTATATGCTTGAAAACACCTATTAAAAGGTTTTTAAACAACCCAACAACAAAAATTAACCCTATTAAAAATGGGCAAAGGACTTGAACAGATAGCTCTCCAAAGAAGATATAGAGATGGCCAATAAGCATATGAAAAGATGCTCAATATTACTAATCATTAGGGAAATACAAATCAAAACCATCAGATAGCACCTCATAACCATTAGAACAGCTATTATAAAATGCAAAACAGGGGTGCCTGGGTGGCTCAGTCAGTTAAGCATCTTCAGCTCGGATTATGATCTCCGGGTCCTGACATCAGGCTCCATACTCAGTGGGATGTCTGCTTGTCCCTCTAACTCTCTCCTGCTTACATCCTTGTGCACACGTGCGCTCTCTCTCTAATAAATAAATAAATACATAAATAAAATCTTTAAAAAAATAAAAATTGAGGGCGTAGTTGATTAGGTGGCGTAGTTGATTAAGTGCCTGACTCTAGGTCTCTGCTCAGGTCATGATCTCACGGTCTTGAGGTCAAGCCCCACGTCAGGCTCTGAGCTCAGCGAGGAGTCAGCTGAAAGCATCTCTCTCCCTCTCCCTCTGTCCCTCCCTGCACCTGTGCATGTGTGCGCATGCTCGCTCTAAAATAAATAAATAACATGGAGGACATGGGGAGATGGAGAGGAGAGGGAGTTGAGGGAAACTGGAAGGGGAGATGAACCATGAGAGACTATGGACTCTGAAAAACAACCAGAGGGTTTTGAAGGGGTGGGGGGGTGGGAGGTTGAGGAACCAGGTGGTGGGTAATAGGGAGGGCATGTACTGCATGGAGCACTGGGTGTGATGCCAAAACAATGAACACTGTTATGCTGTAAATAAACAAATAAACAAAAAAAAAAAAGTTTAAAAAATGAAAATTAAAACAAAACAAGTGTTGGTGAGAATGTGTAGAAACTGGAACCCTGTGCGCTGCCAGTGGGAAATATAACGTGGAGGAGCCATTGCAGAAAACAGTACGGCACCTCCTCAAGAACATAAAAAATAGAATTACTGTATGAGGGGCGCCTGGGTGGCTCAGTGGGTTAAAGCCTCTGCCTTCAGCTCAGGTCAGGATCCCAGGGTCCTGGGATCGAGACCCGAGTCAGGCCCCCTGCTCTGCAGGTAGCCTGCTTTCCTTCCTCTCTCTCTGCCTGCTTCTCTGCCTGCTTCTCTGCCTGCTTATGATTTCTGTCAAATAAATAAATAAAATCTTAAAAAAAAAAAAATTACCACATGAGCCAGCAATTCTGCTTCTAGGTACAGACCTGAAAGAATCGTTAAGTGGGGTCTCAAAGAGATATTTGCACACTCGTGTTCATAACAGCATTATTCACAATAGCCAAAAGCTAGAAGAAACCCAATATCCATTCATGGATGAATGGATAAAGAGAATGCGGTATATGCATACAACAGAGTATTACTGAGTCTCCCAAAGGAAATTCTAACACATGCTATAAAATGGTGAACCTTGAGGACATAATGGTAAGTGAAATAAGCCACGTCATACACAAAAAATACATGCGGTACTAGAGTAGTTCAGTTCACTGGTTTCCAGGGGTTGGGGGTGGGGCAGGAAATTGAGACTTGTTGCTGAATGGGTATGGAGTTTCAGTTTTTAAGATGACAAAGTTCTGAAGACTGGTTGCACAATAACGTGAACATCTTTTTTTTTTTTTTTTAATTTACTTGACAGAGACAGATCACAAGTAGGCAGAGAGATAGGCAGAGAGAGAGGAGGAAGCAGGCTCCCTGCTGAGCAGAGAGCCTGATGTGGGGCTGGATCCCAAGACCCTGGGATCATGACCCGAGCCTAAGGCAGAGGCCCCAACCCACTGAGCCACCCAGGCACCCCCCCACCTTTTTCTTTTAAGATTTTATTTATTTGACAGAGAGAGACAGTAAGAGAGGGAACACAAGCAAGCGGAGTGTGAGAGGGAGAATCAGGCTTCCTGCTCAGCAGGGAGCCCATGTGGGGCTCGATTCCAGGACCCCAGGATCATGCACTGAGCCAAAGGCAGACGCTTAATGACTGAGCCACCCAGGCGCCCCAATAATGTGAATATCCTGAATATTACTGAACTGTATATTCAAAAATGGTTAAGAAGGTAGATTTTATATGTATTTTACAATTTAAAAAAATTAAAGTTTAAAAAAAAAGAACTAAATAAAAGCTTTCTCTGTGAGAGTAGGTGGGGACTCTCTGAGACTCAATACTGTCCACAATGAAGATCTCATTTTCCAGCTTCATCTGCAGAAGTAGCCACATAACTGAGTTCTGGCCAGTCTGTCCTGTGGCAGTTGTGAGAACCTGTGACACATTAAATGTTTATTTTAAGCAGTTAAATTTTGAGACTGTTTTTGTCATGTGGCATTGGATAACTAATATAGTCGGTCATCCACATTCCACCTGCACAATACCTTCTACATCTGTCACATCATTTACTTAATACTTTTCTTAAAACTGACCAACTTTAAAAATGAAACAAGGGGCGCCTGGGTGGTTCAGTGGGTTAAGCCTCTGCCTTCAGCTCGGGTCATGATCTCAGGGTCCTGGGATCGAGCCCTGCATCGCAGGCTCTCTGTTCAGCAGGAAGCCTGCTTCCCCCTCTCTCTCTGCCTGCCTACTTGTGATCTCTCTAACAAATAAATAAATAAAATCTTCAAAAAAAAAAAAAAAAAAAAAAAGAAACAAAAACACCTCAAAGAGAAACTTTATACCACAACTGAAAATGGAAGAACAAGTATCAATTCCACAAACTGAAGATGACCAGTAAGACAGCTGGATACCGTCATCTGCCTGGACACCACACAGCCCTAAAACAGAGTGTGGAGGTATTCTATGCCCTGACATGCTATTGGCAGCCACAGACATTCCAGGAAAAAACCAAAGTTCCAAACAGAGTATATCCACGTTTAGTAATTGTGGGAGGCTCGGTAACAGTCCTCAAAAGATATGCATGTCCTAATCCCTAGAACCTGTGACTACTAGGTTACAGGACAAAACATGTGATTCAGTAAAGGATCCTGAGATGAGGAAGTCATCCTAGATCGTTCCCTGGGCCCTACATGCAATCGCAAGGATCCTTGTAAGGGTGTAGGTGGCGAGCGGATGTTACAACAGATGAAAGAGGAGAAGGTGATGTGACCAAAAAGGCAGAGGCTGGAGTGACGTGGCCACCAGAAATCAGAAGAGGCAAGAAATGGACTCTCCCCTATAGCCAGCATCTCTGGGAGTGCCACCCTGCGAACACCTTGATTCTGGCCCAGTAAAACTAACTTGCACTTCTGGTCTCCAGTAGTGTGAGAGGATAATTTCTGCTGTTTTAAGCCATCAACTTTGTTTCAGTATCCACAGGAAACAAATACAGTAATAAGGGGGAAATTAGAACATGTATTCATGTTGCTTGTATTTGCATAAGGAAACTGGAAAAGACACATGAGAAAGGAGGTAGGCAGGATAACAGAGATGGGCCTGGGAACAAGACTTCCCAGCCAAAAGGCCAAGGGACAGGGCGGGTGGGGGTGGGATACAGCTGGTGAAAGAGGACAGAAGGGCTGACTCAGAATCTGAGCTGTGGCACCCAAAGAGTAGAACCCCAGGGCACCCAGCCAGGAACTTTGGCTGCCACAGTCCCTCTTGCCTCTGTTTGAGATCCAAATCCTCCCATCAACCCCATTCTGCCTGGACACACACAAGAAATCTCTTGCAGCAGCATTCCCCACCCCCTCCTCTTTGGCAGAGACTGACAAGTGACTACTCCATACCTCCTTTTCTTCTTCCTTACTAACAAAAAACTCCAACTTTAGTTGAGGTCAGCATGTGCTGTGCTAAAAGACTATGTTCCCCAGATTCCTTTGTGTAGGTGGGGCCATGTAACCAAGTTCTGGCCAGTGAATGCTTTCATGTTGTGTGAGAAATCTGGGATGGTACCTTAAATGTGAAGGGGTTCTCAAATGGATCAGGGCAGCTTAAGGGGCAAAAGAGGAGAATATCATGAAAACCCTCTTCCTCACTTGGTCTTTTTCTTATTCTCCTTTGTCCCTCTGGATGGCAACACCTTTATAATGGGTTCTCTAAAAATCTACTTTAGGGGTACCCGGGTGGCTCAGTCAGTTAAGCATCTGCCTTCAGCTCAGGGCATGATCCCAGAGTCCTAGGATTGAGCCCCTCATCGGGCTCCCTGCTCAGTGGGGAATCTGCTTCTCCCTCTCCCTTTGCTGCTCCCCCTGCCTGTGCTCTCTTGCTCTGTCAAATAAATAAATAAAATCTTTTTAAAAAATAAAAATTAGGGGCGCCTGGGTGGCTCAGTGGGTTAAAGCCTCTGCCTTCAGCTCAAGTCATGATCCCAGGGTCCTGGGATCGAGCCCTGCATCGGGCTCTCTGCTCAGTAGGGAGCCTGCTTCCTCCTCTCTGCCTGCCTCTCTGCCTACTTGTGATCTTTGTCTGTCAAATAAATAAACAAAATCTTTAAAAAAAATAAAAAAAAATTAGGGGCTCCTGGGTGGCTCAGTAGGTTAAACCTCTGCCTTTGGCTCAGGTCATGGTCTCAAGGTCCTGGGATCAAACCCCATATCAGGCTCTCTGCTCAGTGGGATGCCTGCTTCTCCCTCTCTATCTGCCTGCCTCTCTGCCTACTTGTGATCTCTGTCAAATAAATAAATAAAATCTTTAGAAATAAATAAATACAAATAAAAATTAAAACCTACTTTAAGTGGACAATGTCCTCCTTTTTTATAGAATAGCGTAGTCTTGTTGGTCATCTTTCTAGATCATGTAGTGGCATACACTGCTAAAAGTTCTTCTTTTCCAAAAAAAAAAAAAAGTTATTTTCTTCCTTACTAACAGTCAATTCAAAATGTCTTTAGAGTGGTTAAATGCAGCTAAATTACTATATTTCTCCATCTCCTTTGCAGTTGGGGGTGAGTAATGATGAAGAACTCACCACTGGGTGGGGTTGCTGGGAAGGCTGGATGAAGGGGCCTAACTCAGTATACAGCTGGAGCCCCTTTTGCTCTTCCTTCCTTCTCTTTCCTTCTTACCAGGAATGGTAGGCTATGATGGCTGGGCCACCTGGCAGCCATCTGGCATGGAAGCTGCATTCCAAGGATGACACCACAGAAAGATAGGAACCTCAGCCCTAATCACTGTGGACCTGCCACACCAGTGCTGGTCTGTCAACCTCTGTATTTGTTTTATTTGAGAGAAAAGTAAACCCTTGGTCGATTCTAGTATCATTCAAGTATTTGCTGCCCTGGGGCGCCTGGGTGGCTCACTAAGTTAAAGCCTCTGCCTTCGGCTCAGGTCATGATCCCAGGATTCTGGCATCAAGCCCCAAATCTCCCTTCCTCTCTCTCTGCCTGCCTCTCTGCCTACTTGTGATTTCTGTCAAATAAATAAGTAAAATCTTTAAAAAAAAAAAAAAAAAAAAGTATTTGCTGCCCTTCCCCACATGAAGATTACATATCTCTACCATACTGACCTGAGGCTTGCCATAGACTTGCTTTGGCCAAGGACTGAAAGTGACATGGGCCACTTCTAAATATAGCATTTACTACGAGCCATTAGGTGACTCTTCCTACTTTCTCTTTCCCTCCTCCTTTAAGACCAGCAATATTCCACGTAGGGGAGGTCCCTTTGGCCTGAGTCCCAGATTAGGATATTATAGAGTAGGTCCACACATGGTCTGCAAAGGACAGAGTGTTAATGAGAAATAAACCTCTGTTGTAGTAAGAGATTTTGTGTCTGTTATTGTGTCTGTATAACTTAACCATGATGTATCCTATAACCTCCATAATTTTTTCGAGCCAATACTATTTCAGGACTTTCTTACTGTCACCCAAATGCAATTCCTAACTCACAGGTTTCCCATTAGAGAGGGCTCTTATATGTCCCAAAAGGGCTGAAGACAGAACTAACGAATGGTTCCTCTAGCCGCCTGGCAGCCACTTCCCTCAATAGGTTTCACCTTGTTCCTTCCTGCCATCCATGCCTTCTCCTGAATCTCCTTTGGTTAACAGCTCCTCATCAATCTCTTATTGACTCTTCTGCAAGACTGATTCGGGGGTGAGCCTGGAGGTGGAAACAGGTTAGCCTGTGTGAGGGACAGCCTGGCAGCCACTGGTGGGATTTAAACAACATAGACATGAACCGATTTTTATAAAGTCATCTGGCTGCTCTGTACAACTTTCATCGTTCTCCTCGTTACTGTATGTGAAGCACTTATAACTGCCTGGCATACAATAGGTGATCTCTAAGTAAGCTGTTATTGCTGTCCTTGTAAGGGACGCAGAAGTGTAGGCAGGGAGGCCAGGAAGCAGCTGTCACCACCATGTCTCATTAACAGAGATGGTGGCCTGAACGATACTGTGAGAGCAGAGGTAACAAGAAGGGGTCAGCCTGGAAATGTAGGGGTTTTCTGTTACTTCCTAACAGTTTACTTAGGATTTTCCCATTTGCATTTATAACTGTGTTGACACAGCGTGAGGGGTTTTGCTGTGATTATTGCAGGGGATGTGTTTGGAGGGTAAAGTCCAAGGATGGGTTGATGGACTAGACGGGGACAACATGCTGAAGAAAGGATCAGGAGTGACTCCCAGGTTATGTGTCCAGTTCTTTAATGTTCCTTCACCTATCCATGAGCTCTGTCCGGACAGAAACAAGATCTGTCGAGGTCCTCTGGGTCCTCTGGGTCCAGCAGGGGCTTCCTTACTCCAGGAGAAACTCAGAGTTGCTGAATTAATAGAGTGCCAGAGGTGACCTATGTAAAAAAACAAATCTGGACACACTGATCTGAGTTTAAAGACTCCTCTGAATCACTCCTACTCTGCATCAGGGTCCCTCAAGGGACATGGGCTGCTGGGGTTCCTAGGAGAGGGCATCTGGAAGGCATTAATGAAATTCATCCAGCAAGTATTTACTGAGCACCCACTATGTGCCAGGCCCAGTTTGAGGGCTGGGGAAATAACAAAGAACAAGACGGAAAAAAATCTCTGCCTTCATGGAGCTGACATTCTAGTGGGGGGGGGAGGCAATAAATGAATACATCAAATACGTGATATGACAGATGATAAGCATTAAAAAGAAAAATAAAGTGGGAGAGGGTTATCATTTTACACAGAGTGGTGACCATAAAGGTAAGACCTTTCCACATAGAGGGAAAAACACAATAGTCCCTGAGGCAACAATGTGTCTGGCATGTTAGGGGTACACGGAGTTGCCAGTGACACTAGAGCATAGGGGTAAGGTGTAGGAGGAAGGAAATGAGGTCATACAGATATTGGGGATCTAGCTCCTGTAGGGCTTTGTAGGGCTTTCTGTCTGCTTCAGTCTCATCTTTTTGTCTTTTATAGAGTGAAGTGGGACCCAGGGGAGGATCTGTTGGGTTGTTTGTTTGTTTTTTTAATTTACTTGACAGAGAGAGAGATCACAAGTAAGCAGAGAGGCAGGCAGAGAGAGAGGGGGAAGCAGGCTCCCTGCTGAGCAGAGAGCCTGATGTGGGGCTTGATCCCAGGACCCTGAGACCATGACCTGGGACAAAGGCAGAGGCTTAAACCACTGAGCCACCCAGGCACCCCACCAAGGGGAGGATGTGAACAGAGCGGGGCTCTGATTTGACTCAGGGATACACAGGTTCCCTGTGACTGCATGGGGGGTTGAGAGTGTGGGAGTGGGTTGACCAATGAGGAGGCTACTAACAGTGCAGTCAGGTGGTAGTGGTAAGGGCCAGAACCAGAATGCAGGCAGAGAAGAGGGTCAGAAGTGGTCAATTCCTAATGTATTTTAAAGGGAGAGCCAGCAGGATCTGCTGATGGTCTGGATGAGGAATGGGTTCTGGCACATTTAGACTAAGGCCACGGGACAAACCTTTAGTCAACAGAGTCAGGTTTATTTACCATGACAATGAGGGAAACTGCACACCAGAAGTACGAGAAGTCTCACTCAACAAAGGAAAAGACAGGGTTATTATTTGGATTTGAGAGAAAGGTGAACTTTAGGTGATATGTAAATGAAACTGGATAGGCTTAAAGCAAAGGAGAACTGTGTGGATAGATACTAGGTCGGGATTGTGAAGTGAGTCCAGGGTCCTGCCTCCTTTAAAGCAATAAAGTTTAGATAGATGTGGAAAACTGTGTCCAGAAATGCCTTTCATGAAGCTCTGCACCTGGATTGAAGCAACTGAGGTTGTTTCTCAGTGTCAAAGTGACAACTCCTCCAGGCATTGAGATGTTTCATTTTTACTGATATAATTCCAAATGGCAAAGTTTACGGCAGCCTATGATTTTAGAGAACAAATTTTCCTACTAAAAAGGCAGCAGTCACTCAAAGAAGGGGAATTTTTTTCACTTACATCCGCATGTCCCTGAGAAAAATACAGAAATGTTTTTCCTTTTCAGCCGGATTTTCCCGTGTTTTTTATTCTTTATTATTTTTATTTTTTATTCTATTCTAGGGGGAATAAGAAATGGATTTTTTTTCTTTTTTTACAGTTCAAGTTATTTTTACTTTCTCGAGTAAGAGGAAAGAAAGGAGGTAGGGATGACTCTAAGGTTGCCAGCCTGAACAACAGGAAAGATGGAGTAAGCGCTTAACTAAGAAAGGTTGTGAAAGGTTTGGGAGGGAGACAAGATCAGGAGCTCAGTTTCGGATGTTTTGCGTTTGAGATACCTCAAATTCGCGGAGATTACGAGCGGGAAGTTTTAGGCTCCCTCCACAGTCCTACTTCTCACGCTCGCACCTGTAATTAATAGTTTATCCCTGCGCTTTAATACATCTGCACCCTCGTATGTGCTCTGTTTAGTGCTGAGAATACCGACTCTTCACTTTGCTACTAGCCCTGCTTCTAGACACCTGCAAGATGGACCAGCACCCGGCACAGCCGCAGTTACCCTCGGGCCCCGCCCCGCGCTTGCGCTCACTTGTAGAAGCTCACAGGACGGTTGTCAGCGCCCAGTCGGCCCGCAGTGTTGGAGCAGTTCGGAGCCCGGCAGTACTTGGGCATGGCTACTCGACCCGATTAAGTCCTGCCCAGGATGCAGTCGCGCTTTGGTCCTCTCCGGGTGCCGCCGAACCCCGCCCCGCCCGCTCTCCGCCTGCCTCACGTGACGGCCCCTAGTGCCACGTCACATGCAGGAGATGGACTAGAGCGCCTGCGCGCTACGCGCCCAGCCGTGTTACCACAGCTACGCTCTGGTCACGTGGCAGATGGAGGCTAGGCGAGGCCTTCCGCGCAAAGCCAGCTCTTAGCCACCGGGTCCTTACCAAATGTTGAGGGAGAGGTGGAGTCACGGCTTTTTTGAGCCTGCGCCAAGCGGTCCGTCTCTTTCAGCTCCACCCCTACGCCTACGTCCGGGTGACTGCCCCTGTGTGGGTAGTTGCTTGGGGATGGGGAGTGTAGCAAAAAGAGAACTGGAGGCGTTGGTTTTAGCTACGTAAAAGTTAAAACCTAAATGTTTGTTAATGATGAAAACACCGTATAAAAAACGCCACTTCTCTTGATCAGGCTTCCTGTAAACTAGCTATGGCTCCACCCTGCCATATACTTTGCTCCACCTCTCAGCCCTCATTGGTCAAAACCGCCGCCCGGCCGCCCTGACATTGGCCAGACCCGGGTCTGCCGCGTCCAATGGGCAGCGGCGCCGGCTTTCCCGCGGCCGTTTGCTCTTCGAGTGGGTCGTGGAGGCGGCGGCGGCGGTTGAGGGGTTGAAGAGCGTAACGGTCGCCCGGCTCCGGTAAGACGATGGCGGCCTTGGGACCCGGAGGCTACGCGCGGAACGATGCAGTCGAGAAGCTGCCATCCGTGGCGCTCGGAGTTCCGGCGAGGAGGGGCCAGTGCTCTCCACCCCCCGCTCCGCCGCTCTGTCTCCGGCGGCGGACACGACTCTCGGCGGCGCCGGAGGACACGGTGCAGAGTCGGGTGAGGAGCTGTTTGTCCTGCCCACCCCAGTTCCAGGGTCCAGGGACCTCCCCTGATCCCGCCCTTAGATCGTTGGCCCCGCCCTATCAGCCCTCGGCTCGTCCCCTCAGGCTCCCCTCCTGCCCTCTTCGTCTCCTAGGTCCCGCCCCTTTAGCCAGGGCTCCTCCCACTCTCCCGTATCCTCCTCTCCCCGGTACTGCTCACCCTTCCTAGCCGATTTCTCCCTTCCGCCGGAGTGTATTTTAGTTCTAAACACCATCTACTCCCTCCTTCCTGCGTATCTCTTCAGTCACCTTTAGATGTCTCTCTGGACCCTTCCGTTTTTGTTGACCTCGCCCTTCGCTGGATCTTTAGTGTCCCTACCATTGTTTAGTCCAGATACCTACCTGCCTCCTCTGTGGCTCAGCTGACTCCACCTTCCTCCCCACCTGCCTTCTCTTTCCTTTTCCTTTTCCAGTGTGGAATTTTTATTACACATTGCTACCCCAAATTATGGAGACCCATGTGAGTAATTGCAAAATCTCACCAGCGGCTCCCTGTTTCGGTGGGGGGCGGGTGGTGGCGTACAGGACAGTTCCCTAAGTCCTTGGAGAAACAAGATTTTAGAGTAGGTAGAAGGAATGCCATTAGCACAGCAGCGATTTTAAAAATTGTTCTCCAAATTTCTGAGCTACAAAGTCTGTTTTTATAAAATTGAAGTAACAGTAACCATACCGTGGAGTTGCAGGGAGCAGAAATGAAATTGTGACTCTGACTGCTTGGCAGAGTCCAGGTAGAGGATGGAAACATGGTAGATGCTGGTGAATCTTGTTCCTGCCACAAGGATTTCTGCTGCACTGGGATTATATCACCCGCTACTGGCTGCAAGGCCTGGGCACGTGGCCCCTGCCCATTTCTTTGGCCATAACTTCACTGTCCTCCCTTTTATCAACATTCAGTCACCCTAGCCTCCTTTCTGTTTTCCTGAGGCTCCAAGCTCTTTACCACCTCCTAAGTATTTGACGAGTCCTCTGACTTTTTTGTAGCAGTCCACCTGGCTGGCTCCTTATCCCTAAAGTCTCAGCCTGAATATCTCTACCCTGAGAGACCTTCTTGAACCCCAGCCTAAGACAGATACTTTAGTCTTTTACCTAGCATCCTGTACTTCATAACCCGTATCTTGTATGTTCCTGAAAGTGCCTCATGAGCTCTAAACTGTGTATAAAATAGAGGAATAGCAATAGCAGTTTCAGAGAAACGGTAAGCAATGCGGTTAAGCAGCCTTGTGACCCAGACTGCCTGGGCTTAAAACTTAATTCTGTTCTTTTTTCTTTTCTTAAGATTTTATTTATTTATTCTGGGAAAGAGAGAGAGTGCGAGCATGAGTGGGGGGCAGAGGGGTTCTGGGATCCAGCCCTGTCTGCTCGAAATGGAGCCTGCTTCTCCCTTTCCCTCTGCCTGCCACTCTGCCTACTTATGATCCCTCTCTCTTTCTCTGTCAAATAAATATATAAAATCTTCTTTAAAAATTACCATTATAGGGGCGCCTTGGTGGCTCAGTTGGTTAAGTGGCTGCCTTTGGCTCAGGTCATGATCCCATGGTCCTAGGATTGAGCCCCTCGTTGGGCTCCTTCCTCACTGGGGAAACTGCTTCTCCCTTTCCCTCTGCCTGCTGCTCCGCCTGCTTGTGCTCTCTCTACCTCTGTCAAATAAATGAATAAATGAAATAAAAATAAATTTAGAAATTTTAAATGACCATTATATTTTATTAATATCCAGTAATGCTGATTGACAGATATAAAAACGATGTGAGTGTCATTGCCTGATTGCTTGGGTTAGAGTTCTGGTGCTGCTCCTTCCTGGATGTGTTACCTCTCTGAGCCCCTTTGTATCCTCATCTGTAAGATGGAGATGATGTTGATGATGACGACCACATCACAGGGTTATAAGTCAGTACAGCTGTAGGTATTTAAACAGTTCCTGGTAAATGCTCAAGAATCATGAGCTCTTATTATCCTCTGTTTGCCTCTCTTTTTTTTTTTTTTTTTTTTTTTAAGATTTTACTTATTTGACAGAGAGAGACAAAGCGAGAGAGGGAACACAAGCAGGGGGAGTGGGAGAGGGAGAAGCAGGCTTCCTGCCGAGCAGGGAGCCTGATGCAGGGCTAGATCCCAGGAACCTGGGATCATGACCTGAGCTGAAGGTAGATGCTTAACAACTGAGCCACCCAGGTACCCAGTTTGCCTTTCATTTCTGAGACCAAGGACTTACTTGAGAATGTTTTACTTTGTAAAAATTGGAAGCTAGTATATTCAGGATATAAAAATACTGTAATTCTAATAGTCCATATTCTGAATAGTTCTAATCATCCATGTTGGAGACTCCCCCATTTAAATTGCTTTGCTTAGAGAATTTTTAAATTTTAAATGTAACTCTTTACTTGTTTCTTTACTTGTTGAACTGTATACTGTGAATTTGTTGAGGGAACAGATGGTGTCCACTCTTTTTTGTTTGTTTGTTCTAAGGCTATTTATTTGTTTGACAGAGAGGCAGAGAGCACAAGTAGGCAGAGCAGCAGACAGAGGGAGAGAGAGGAGCAGTCTCCACTGAGCAGGGAGCCCGATGTGGGACTCAGTCCCAGGACCCTGGGATCATGACCTGAGCCGAAGGCAGATGCTTAACTGACTGAGCCACCCAGGCGCCTGATGGTGTCCACTCTTGTTCTGCTGTCTCTCCTGCAGGGCCCAGGATACTGGCTTTGGATCCAGAGACTAGCTGGGTTTGTAGCCCAACCTTGCCACTCCACAGGTGTGGGATTTTGAGTCTCAGTGACCTCATCTGTAAAATAGGGGTGACAATTGTGCCTTCTTCCTTAGGTTGTTGTGGGGTTTCAAATCTTTTATCCATATAAAATTCTTCGAAACTTATTCAGAGGTCATCTTTTCAGTGAGGCCCTCTCTCCTTCCCTGCTTTATTTTTCTCTTTGCTCCTATCATCACCTGACATCTATTTTACATATTTGTTTTATTTTTTATGTCCTCCATCCCATCACCACAGGAATGTGAGGAGGGCAGGGATTTTGTCTGTCTTCCTCACCATTCTGTGTCCTTCAAAGACATGTTGAGGAGAACAAATGTTAGCTCTTGGTAGACTGACTGTAGAAGCTCAGTTAGTGTTGGAGGTCAGAGGGACTAAATGGGTGGCTGAGGCCTTGGTGCCATGAAGGACCTTCTGGGACAGGTCGTCCTGACTTGGACTTTTTTTCCCACAGGTGTCACTTGAGAAGGTACTTGGCATCACAGCCCAGAACAGCAGTGGCCTAACCTGTGATCCCAGCACCGGCCACGTGGCCTACCTAGCAGGGTGAGTGAATGGGTGGGCTTTGGCTTTGCCATCTGTAGACTGCAGATGAGCTGCCCACCCCTGAGGGCTGTGGAGAGGATCCCATGGGCCCATTGGTGTCTAGAGCGGTATCTGACATGTGGTGAACACGATGAGAGCCTTACTGTGACTGCAGGTGGGAGGTGGCAGCAATTCTGGGAAAGACCCAAGCTGTGGGGTCAGCAACCTGGATTTGTGTCCCAGCTCCACCACGTGCTTTTCTGTGAGCACCTCCATTTTCATCCGCAAAACAGAACTAGTGGCATCCTCCTCTTGGGTAGTAGAGAGGACTGAAAGATCTCCTCCTAACTGTTCATTCCACAAATACTGATCTAGCCTGGCCCTGTTCTAGGTACCAAAGGGACCCCTCCATGCCTATAGGGCAGGCCAGACCTGTAGTGATTCCTAAGGAACTGTACCTGTTATTCAGTCTTTGGGATGCTGTCCAGGGGTGGGCTCTTGAATCTGACAGTATGTAGATTCATGTCCCCACTCTGTCCCTGACCTGCTGGGTGGCCCCAGACAAAGGATTTTCACTCTCTGGGCCTCAAGTTTCCTCATCTCTGAAAGGGGACTAAGATGTCCAACTTCCCCTGGCAGCTGTGAAGATTTAAAGAGATTGTGCACATAGGTCTTTATCAGCCCAGGGTCTGACAGAATAGTTACCACAGAGAAAGTGTTAGTTTCTGTTTCCGAATATATCATTTAATAACGTGCAGCGCCCTAGCATTCTCAGCATAGATACATGGAGGGGGAAGAGAGACTCTTTTGTTCAGAGGGAGCCTTATTTATGTGTGGGTTCTTCCGCTGGGAATGGAATCGTCCCTGGACCCCAGCACTTCCTTTAGTTAAGGCACATTTCCCTCCTTCTCCCCAGCTGTGTGGTGGTGATTTTGAATCCCAAGGAGAACAAGCAGCAGCACATTTTTAACACTGCCAGGTAGGCTGGGCCCTGGGCATTGGGTGGGGGTGGGTCTGGGGTCCTGGCACCTACCCACTTCCCCATATTGCTTGGAAGCTCGTGGGTGGGTGACTAACTCCTTCGCTCACCGGTCAGTTCAGCTACATTCTGCTGTTTTGTGTGAGGTCGTGTTCCAGGTGCTGAGGACAGTGAGAATCTCGGCTCTTGCAGAGCTGACAGCTCAGCAGGGGAGACACTACACCAGTGGGCAAATTACTAGCCAACTCTGACCATTGCTGTGGAGGAAAGAACGAGGATGTGTTAGGGCAGGTGTGCAGATGGAGAATGGTAGGGGAGAGGGAAACCATACCAGAGGGCCCAGGTTGGGCCTCCTGGAGGCTGAGATCTGAGAGAAATAACGGGATGATCCCGTGAAAGTGTGGGGAGCGTGTTCCAGGTAGAGGGAGCAGCAAGCACAAAGGCCTGGCTGTAGTTAAGAATCTTGGGGTTTTTTGAGGAGCAGCTGGGCAGTCCTGTGCCGGGAATGAAGGAGTGAGTGAGGGGGAGATGAGGCGGAGACAGAAGCCACTTCTGGGTATTGGTAATTTTTTAACTTTTTATATTGAAGTAATTTTAGTCTTTAAAGAACAGTAGAAAGAATGCTTGTAGACCTTTCACCCATTTTTTCCCAGATGTTAACCTTTTACCACGTTTGCTTTATGATTCTTGGTCTGTATACATGGTAATTTTTTTTTGTTTTCTGGAACCATTCGAGAGTAAGCTGCCAACACGATGTCCTTGTACTGCTGACTCTTTCAGAGGGTGTTTCTGAGCAGGGGGGAGCATTATCCTTCAAAACTACAGTACGATCAGCAAAGGCAGGAAATTGAAATTGGTACATCACTACCACCTAAGCCCCTTTCAGGTTTTACCATTTATCCCAAGAATGTTGTTTTGTTTTTTTCCCAAGTATGTTCTTTATAGCAAAAGGATTCTGTCCAGTATCAAACGTTGCATTTAGCTGTCTCTTCAGTCTTTTTTAGTCTGAAGCAGTTTCTTCATCTGTTCTTGACTTTGATGACCTTGACACTTGAGGATTACAGGCCAGGTATTTTGTAGAATGCCCTAGCCTTCGGGCTTGTCTGATGTTTCCTCATAGAATGTGGTTCTGTATCAGAGGAAGGCTAGATGGTGATCTCTTCTATGACTGGTGGTGTTCACTTGGGCCCTTGGTGAAGGTGGTATCTGCCAGGATTTCCCCCTGTGAAGCCTCTTTCCCTCTGGTGATTAGTGAGTATCTCATGGGGAGCGTCTCTGAAACAGTAGATATTACCCTGTTCCTCACCAGACTTTCATTCACAAGTCCTAGAGTGGCTTTGATGTTTTTCAAAGGCTCTGCAGGGAATTCTGATGCGTGGCCAAGGCTCTGCCCAGTCGGGTTAGGTAACGTGGGGAGGACTCCCCCGTGTAGAGGTCTCCTCATCTCCAAATTGGCTGAGAGTCCTGACTTCCCAGAGTGCGCTTGAGGAATGAGGGTCGTGATGCCCATATAGCATTTGCAGAGAGCTGGGCACGAGTTCAAGGCGGGCAACAGGTCAGGAGTGGCTGAGGTGAGGAAGGAGGGGCAAGTGGCCATCGGATGGGCAGCTTGCCTCATCTGCTGCTGTGGGAACGATGAGAAGCCTCCAGAGTTGAAGCGATGATGATGAACACTTATCTGTGAGATTGTCAAAACTCAGCATTTACTTATTATTTACACACCAAGTAACTCACGTGTGGGAGACACTTACCAGACTATTAAGGAACACAGATGGAAGAGGCAGGGGAAAAAGAAAACAGTGTGGTCTGGGAACCATGAAACTTGCTACCCAAAAAGTGTGTAAACTAGTCTGGTCATTCAGTCCTTGTGCAGGCCAAAGAAAAACATGCTCATTGCTCATGGGTTTTCCAGAACACCTTGCGTGATTAACACTGAAGCACCTGCTGCAGACTGTCTCGTGTACTGCCAGGATCCTCCCTTCAGCCCCACCCCCAGAGTTGGGCCGGATTGGTACTATTTCCTGCACCTGAATTTCTCAGGGTTACAGGTGGGTGGGGTCTTAGGGAGCCCCACCACTCCTGAGGGAGAGGAAAGGAAGATCCCTGTCCTGTGACCGTCCTGTCTGGGTTTGGGGCCTTTGCTTTTACCCCCATTTCCCTGGACCACTGACCCCCTTCTGGCAGCAGAGAATGCAAGGGATGCATGGTGTGCTGTTCTGGGCACACAGGCAGCACTGGCTCCATGACAGCAGCTGGCACTCGCCTCTCCTCTTGAGACTTGGAAGCGGAGAGTTGGCAGAGTTCTGTGAGCACAGACAGATAGGGGTCTGACTGCCTACCTGCCTTGGAACCAGTGACCAGCCCCTTTCCTTACCCCCAGGAAGTCTCTGAGTGCTCTGGCCTTCTCCCCTGATGGGAAGTACATAGTGACGGGGGAGGTGAGTTGTGACGGTGATTGAGTGGTTGGGGAGGGATCTTGGGGCCATTCCTTCTACCCTTCTGTAGGCCTGGGACGTCCCTAGAATAGCTTATACCCAGGCCAGAAAGCACCGTGGCAGATGGGGGAGGCAGCTTTTGGATACATCCTGGGGCAATGCCAGTTTCAGCCTAAATAGCCCCCTGCCTGGTGCAGAACCTATCAGCAGTCATGGCCCCACCTTCCCCAGAACGGGCACAGGCCTGCTGTGCGCATCTGGGACGTGGATGAGAAGAGTCAGGTGGCAGAGATGCTGGGCCACAAGTACGGCGTGGCCTGTGTGGCCTTCTCCCCCAATATGAAGCACATTGTGTCCATGGGCTACCAGCACGACATGGTACTCAACGTCTGGGACTGGAAGGTGAGACAACTGGTGGGTGTGTGGGCTGCCAGAGCACCCTGAGGCTTAGGCACTGAGCAAACTAAATGAGATAATTTGGTGAAGTGTTCATTTATCCAGGAAATATTTATTGAGCACATACTGAATGCTGATCCCTGTTCTAGACACTTACTGTAAGGCATATGACAAGCCCTCAACTAGTGGAATTACATAATTATTTTTATATTGACCAGCTATGACCTTGAGCAAGTGACTTGACTTCTCAGTAAGTCTCTTTCCTCACCTGTAAGATGGATATGCTGGCATCTATCTCATTGAGTTGTGAGAATTCAGTGAGCTGTTTTGTGCTGGAAGGCTAGGGGAGGACTTGGAGGTAGCAGACGTGGGTACCAAATCCTGGCTCTGTTCATTACCTGCTGTGTGACCTTAAGCACATACACCACCTCTCTGAGCCTGGCAGAGGTGGGGAGAAGCACCTTCCACATAGGACTTTCGAGATAATTTCATGCTGTGAAGGCTCAGCCATGTGTGAGCTGTAGAGCTTGGACTCTTGGGGAGAGCTGTGGAGCTTACACATGGAAACCTTTCCAAGCCTCAAGTCTCTTCTGTCACTGGAGGGCCCAAAGAAAACTGACTTGGAGCAGGAGAGGGTAAGGAGATGCAGGGCTGAGGGCAAAGGCACAAATGGTCGAATGGACGGGTATTGGCATGAACTTGTCTGCATTGATTTTTCCAGAAGGACATTGTGGTGGCTTCCAACAAGGTATCATGCAGGGTCATCGCCCTCTCCTTCTCGGAGGACAGCAGCTATTTTGTCACCGTAGGGAACCGGCACGTGAGGTTCTGGTTCTTGGAAGTCTCCACAGAAGCAAAGGTAGGTTTTTGCCCCTGCCCCCTTAGCCAGGCCCGGGAAGTACCCATTAGGGACAGTATGGACTCCTGTTTCTACTCGAGATTTGAAGGTGATAACCTCAAAAGTTGTCTGGCCTCTGGTTCAACTTCTGCTTCTGGGCCTGCTCTTTAGGTGCTGTCAGGCCCTGCTAGGAAATCCTCCCCTCCCCCATCCCCCCACCCCCCACCCCCAGCACTGACCCTGGAACCAGACCTCTTTCCTGTCTCCCAGAGTCTCTGCCTGGAAGTATGTTCTGTTTTCCTCTTCCCTTCTCCATTTTGAGGAATGTCTTAGAGTCTTTCTGTTTAGGTATGTGTCATAGTCTCTGGTCAGGAGAGTCCCATCGCAACCTTGCTGGGATCTAGGCCATGTGGACAGTGTCTTCCTGTGCCCTGCTGTGCCTCCAGGTGACGGGCACAGTGCCCCTCGTGGGGCGCTCCGGGATCCTGGGTGAGCTGCACAACAACATCTTCTGTGGCGTGGCTTGTGGCCGGGGCCGGATGGCAGGCAGTACCTTCTGTGTGTCCTACTCGGGCCTCCTTTGCCAGTTCAACGAGAAGAGGGTGCTGGAGAAGTGGATCAACCTGAAGGTACCCCACCCTCCCTCCCTCCCTTCCATAAGTGGAGAAAACATTCTTCCCAGGACATGTGTCTCCAGGGACACTCAGTAATATCCCTGCCTTGTAGTTGATCCCTCTAGGTCTGGGTTTGACTCCTCAGAGGTTCTGCTTGTGAGACTCTGGGTGAGTGACTCTCCCTCTCCGAGCCTCAGTTTCCTCATCTGTAAAATGGAAATCCTGCTGCCCACCTCACCGGCTTGATCAGGGAGTCCCATGAAGTAAAATATAGAAGGCACGCAGCATGGTGCCTGGTACCCTGTGATGGGCTCAAGATTACAATTCCTCTCCCATCACGTTTGATGAGCACTCTTGGCTGGTGGGAGGACTGCGTCTTTTTTTTTTTTTTCTAACCTAAGGTATTACTGATTTCATTTTTTAGTCAAAAAAGGGCTGTATTAAAAATACATAACATTTTACATTAAAGGATAATATAGCTATAAATTGCAGAACCACTTTTCTTCAGCATCTGAGGGTTTGAATCCAAACTGTTTTCTTGTTCTGAGACTGGATGGCAGGAACATCATGATTTTCCCTCCTTTTCCTACCCCTGCTCTTGTGGCTCCCCTCCAGAGCTCACCTTTAGGGCTAAAGGCGCAGTGTCAGTCTTCTAGAATTCTAGAAGGATTCAGAGTTTCGTCTGTTTTTCCTAGTTGGTTAAACGTCATTTTTTCCCCCTCATTTGAATCCTCTTTCTAGAACTTCAGCTACTTAAGCAAGTCCAAAGCTTTTGACAGACAGACGGTTAGCCCCTGAGCAGTTGTCTTATGCTCAACTGCTCAACAGCAGTTGTCATGCTTAATGACTTATAAAGTAAGTCTCTCTCGATCTGGAAAAGCTCCTCCAATCTGCATCCAGGGGTCTGGCCCTTGCTGCCTCTTCCATCTGTGTATCCTGGTAGGATAGATCACCTGAGAGTTTTTCCTGTAAACGGTCTCATTTTTCTGTGTTGCTCTGAAGTCTAAGCTCTGTGAAGTTGTTTTTAAACAATAGAGAATAAACTGTAAGCGTCCGATCCCACCCTGGAGCTGCAGGCTCCCTCTCCGAAGTCCCAGCCTGCTGCATAGATGATCCCCCCCACACAGCTGAGTTCCTCTGTAGACACCGATGATAGTTCTGTTACCGTTTGTGCCTCTGCCTGCTGGCACGTTTCCTTCAGTAGTGACAGCTATATCCTGATTCCAAAAGTTTAAAATGTGCTGAAATGGACTTCTTAGGCCCAAGGAACTCTAAGGCTTCTCTGGAAGCTGATGTCTGTTCTGTTAGTCCGTATGTCTCTGTACTGGGCCACGTGGAGCACCATGTCCACTTGGGTCCCCTTTGCCCCCACAGGTCTCCTTATCCTCCTGCCTCTGTGTCAGCCAGGAACTCATCTTCTGCGGCTGCACAGATGGGATAGTCCGCATCTTCCAGGCGCACAACCTGCAATATGTCGCGAACCTGCCCAAACCACATTACCTGGGGGTGGACGTGGCTCAGGGCCTGGAGCCCAGGTACTGCCCGGCAGAGGGTGGGGGTGGGGCTTCCAGCTTCCTGTACCCGCCCGGCCAGCCCTGGGCTGGAAGGATAGAGCCAGAACAAGGCAGCAAAATCTCTGCCACCATGAAGTCTGTGGTCTAGTGAGGGAGATTGATGCTAAACAGTTATACAAACAAGGTCATTTCAGAGAGTCCTAAGTGCTTCAGTGACCTAAACCAGGAAGCAAAGTGCCTGGGGGTGGGGCTGTGTGGACTGGGAGCCAGAGGAAGTCTCTGGTGAGGAGGAGCCAGCTATGTGGGGAGGTGGGTCCTGAGAGCAAGTGTAAAGACCAAAGGGCGAAAGGCCCTGGGTTTGGCACGTGGCAGGAACAGCCAGGGGCTGTGTGGCCGGAGCCTAGTGTGCCAAGGGAGGATGTTAGGAGACAGGTCTAAACATTGATGGAGGCTGGCGGGGGGAGCTTATATTCTCTTCTGAGGTCAGTGGGTGACCGCCAGAGATTTCAGGCATTGGAGTTAGTTGTATGGTCAGTTGTAAGCATTAGATCCTTCTGGCTGCCGTGTTGAGAGCGGGTGGAAGGGCTGAGCTGTGGTGTATCTTTGTTGTAAGGCTGTTGGGAGGAGTGGCTACCTAACCAAGGGGTACTGGGTGCCTGGGGCTGCCTCTTTGTAGGCTGCCGGACACTACTTCCTGGGTACCTTTTCCAAGTGACCCACAGTGTTGTGTCACAGTGGCCAGGCCGCCCAGCTTTGCCACCTTTGCTGTGTGTGGTTTCATTTCCTCATCTGTGACCTTTAGTACTGACCTTTCCTGGAGACTGGGAACTCAGTGTAGCTAAAGCTTTCAGATTGGCTCATAGTAAGAGCTCGGTAAACTGTAGCCTTTGCAGGGAGGCCCCAGGCCAGGGGACAGCTCCCCAGCCCCCTGGCATAGGGATATTTGGTGATGTGTTGGTGGGGCTAATGAGAGAGAACTAAGGTACGTGCCCATTATCCTTCCCTGCTCAGAGAGAAGTGAGTGAGAGAGGGTGGGCGAAATGAGTAGAGGTGAAAATTCAGATGTTCTCAGGAGCCAGGCAGAAGCTTCCAGTTTACAACCTCTGTACTAGAAGCAAAAGCAAAGGAAGCAGGGAGGGAGGAGAGAGACGTAGAGTTGGAACGGAGATGATCCACCCTGGTTAACATAAGAGATGACACTGCGAGGGAAGAGGCAGCTCAGAGTGTCACCAGCGGCAGCTGTCACTACTCACACTGACATTGATGGTGACTGATGACCCATGTGGTCTTGTTAGCTTTCTCTTCCGCAGGAAGGCAGAAGCAGTCTACCCAGATACAGTGGCACTGACCTTCGACCCCATCCATCAGTGGCTGTCTTGCGTGTATAAGGACCACAGCATCTACGTCTGGGATGTCAAAGACATCAACAAAGTAGGCAAGATGTGGTCAGAGCTCTTCCACAGCTCCTACGTCTGGAACGTGGAGGTGAGCCCCTCTTTTTGGACCTCTGCCCCTGCTCAGCTCCCATCCGGGGCTTAGCTGGGGAAAGCTTCTGCAGTTCGGGGAACCCACTCAGCCCTTCCTTCACAAGATAGCCAGGGCCCCCAGATTGATACCAGATGCTGTTCAAGGTGCTGGGGACACAGCTGGGAAGGAAATTGACAGCGTTCCTGCCATGCTGGTTGGTAATAGCCAAGCAGCACTACCTCTCTGAAGATAAAAGAAAACAGTGTAAGGAAAAGGGACCAAGGGTGCTATTCTAGAGAGGAAACTGATGGGGGAAGGACTGTCTGAGGACGTGACATTCAAGCAGAGACCTTCAGGAGGCAAGGGGCAGAGGCAGGCAGCCATGCAGGAGAAGGGCAGCAGGAGCTTGTGGACCTTGGGGAACGCTCTGTGGAGGGCCATTTGTGTAGCTTAGTGCTTTTTCAAGTGCTGAAGTTTTTTGGGAGTGAGTCTTTGGGGTGTTTTCATTCTCTAAAGCTGTTCTAAGTTTTCCCTGCAAATAAGACAACTGGTGGGGAAATAATTGTATTCTACCTCCCCCCACCCCTGAAAATTTCTTACTGCTGTTGGAGCGTTTGTCCTGGAGAAGAGATGTTTTCAGTGGCCCAGGTCAGAAGGGGGAGCAATAACTTGATCCTTTTCAATAAGCATCATTCATCCCTTTGCCTGCGACTGCTTGAATCCCGTCTGCCTTCATGGATCTGACGTTTCTGCTGACAGTACTTTTCTCACTTAACAAGAATGTTTTTTAAGAACTTTAAAATTTTATGTATAAAATATTCTCCTTGGAAAAAATGGTGAAATATTACAAAGCTAAAGTCTATCTTGATCACCTCCCCACCCCACAAACCCTCACCTTTGTTATTTATTATGTGTGCTTTCAGTTCATTTCCTTGCTTCTGCCTGTTATTTGTATGTATCTGTTTCCTCAACAGAAATATCTGTGGGTGCATCTTTTTATCAGTTCTGGAAAGAATAGCCAGGACAGATTTAAAAATTGCCTCTACCCCATTCTTTATCTTCTTCTGCAACTCCTAATGTCCTACTTCTCTATCCTTCATATTTGTTTAAAATAACCCAGATCTAGAAATCCACACAAAGGAAATGTACAATTTATTGATTATTGTTAGCAGCTGTTGATTGCTCAATGCCTAGATCCATTTACTCCTTGGGGGTTGCAATATGGTGATATTCTAATTCTATCATTTCTTTTTATTAGTTGGACTACTTATATGAAGAAACACTTCCCCTCATCTACCATTTGGTCACCCAGTGGTACACTTCATATAGGAAAGGCAGGATAAATGCTTGATTCTTTCCCTTTATTTACCAGTTTTCAAGATAATGAATTGGTTCCCTGTTCTCTAAAGGTAACTAGTTGTTTTTATTTAATATCATTATAGACTCATATATGTAAATATATTAGAATATATTTTAATCCATTACAATTATTAACATTATTGAAGCTCAAACTGTCCCATCTTTGACCAGTGGGAGCCTCTTCAAGTTGGCTCCTGAGTCCTTTGGACATGACCCCAACAGTCTTTCTTTGGGAGCTACCTTGCTATTTGAGATGACAAGATGTTCCAGCCTCATCTTGTACACTTCCTATCCCAGACCTAGAATCAACCATTTCTTAAAGAAGCCCTATGTTTTGTTTTCAGTTTGACTTGGTATTTCAAATTCAGTCTTGAGTGCCGGGGATGCTCATAGGTATTGGATTGATGCTTCCGGAATGCTAAAGACATGGGGGATGATGGAATTAGAATATCCCCGTTAAACATTTACTTATCCCCACATTATAGGTACAACAGCCTAAGAATGGCAATTACTCAATTTTGAAAAGAGTTAAATAATTTTTTTGCATATGTTCTCTCCATTCTCCCCTAATTTTTATTTTATTTTACTTATTTTTTTTTAAGATTTTATTTATTTATTTGACAGAGAGAGAGATCACAAGTAGGCAGAGAGGCAGACAGAGAGAGAGGAGGAAGCAGGCTCCCTGCGGAGCAGAGAGCCCGATGCGGGGCCCGATCCCAGGACCCTGAGATCATGACCTGAGCCGAAGGCAGCGGCTTAATCCACTGAGCCACCCAGGCGCCCCTCTCCCCCAATTTTTAAAAATATACTGTATCTATGTGATCTGATTATGTAGCCATTATATACTATATTCTCTCCCTTATGACCCCATTTTTTTTAGGGGGGTGTAAGTGTACATATGTATTATGGTGAAATACACCTAGCATAAAATTTGCCATTTAAACCATTTAATTTTTTTTTTTTTTTTTTTAAAGAGAGAAAGTGTGTGCACACATGCATGCATGCACAGGTTGAGGAAAAGGGGCAGAGGGAGAAGGAGAGAGAGAATCTTAAGCAGACTCCAAGCTCAGTACAGAGCCCAAATCAGGGCTTGATCTCACCACCCTGAGATCATGACCTGAGCCCAAATCAAGAGTCAGACACTTAACTGACTGAGCCACCCAGGTGCCCCTAAATCATCTTAAAATGTACAATTCAGTGACATTTAGTACATTCATAATGTCGTACAACCATCCCTACTATCTAGTTCTGGAACATTTTCATCACCGCAAAAGGAAACACTGTACCCGTTAAACAATCACTCCCTTTTCCCACTCTCCCAGCCCTAATCTGCTTTCTATTGCAATGGATTTGCTTGTTCTGAATATTTCATACAAATGGAATAATACAATATGTGGACTTTGTGTCTGGCTTCTTTCGCTTAGTGTGTTTTCAAGGTTTATCCATGTTATAACACATTTCAGTGCTTCATTCCTTTTTAAGGTTGAATAATATTCCGTTGTGTGGATATACCACATTTTGTTCAACTGTTCATCACTTGATGGACATTTGTGTTGTTTCCACCTTTTGGCTATTATGAATAGTGCTGCTCTGGACATTCATGTACAAGCTTTGTTTGATTATCTGTTTTCAGTTCTTTTGGGTCTATACCCATGAGCAGAGCTACTGGGTCATAATGGTAATTCTGTGTACCCTTTCGAGGAACCACTAAAGTTTTCCATGGCTGCACTATTTTTAGATTCCTCTTTTTTTTTTTTTTTTTTTTAAAGCAATTTCTGCACCTCTCATGTGGCTTGAACTCACAACCTTGAGATCAAGAGTTGCAAAATTCCAACTGAGCCAGCCAGGAGCGCCTCACCATTTTACATTCCCAGCAGTGATGTATGAGGATTCCAATTTCTCTGCATCCTTACCAATATTAGTTTTTTGGTGTTTGCTTTTAAATTATAACAATCTTAGTGTTTGTGAAGAGGTACTATGTTGTGGTTTTGACTTGGATTTCCCTAATGGTTAATGATGTTGTTGAGCATCTTTTCATGTACCAGTTGGTAATTTGTATATCCTTGGAGAAATAGATTTTCAAATTTTTTTCCTGTTTTTTTACTTGGGTTGTTTGTATTTTTGCTGTTGAATTATAAGAATTCTTTATATATTCTGGATACTAGACCCTCTATTAGATACATGCTTTGCAGATATTTTCTCTCATTCTTTGTTGTCTTTACACTTTTTTTTTTTAAGATTTTATTTATTTATTTGACAGAGAGAGATCACAAGTAGGCAGAGAGGCAGGCAGAGAGAGAGGGGAAGCAGGCTCCCTGCTGAGCAGAGAGCCGGATACAGCTCCATACCAGGACCCTGAGACCATGACCTGAGCCGAAGGCAGAGACTCAACCAACTAAGCCACCCAGGTGCCCCATCTTTTCACTTTTTTTGGTGGTATCCTTGGATGTACAAAGGTTTTTAATTTTTTTTTTAAAGATTTTATTTATTTATTTGACAGACAGAGATTTCAAGTAGGCAGAGAGGCAGGCAGAGAGAGAGAAAGGAGGAAGCAGGCTCCCCGCCGAGCAGAGAACCCGATGCGGGGCTCGATCCCAGGACCCTGGGATCATGACCTGAGCGGAAGGCAGAGGCTTTAACCCACTGAGCCACCCAGGCGCCCCAAAGGTTTTTAATTTTGATGAAGTCTGAGTTATCTGTTTTTTTCTTTTGCTGCTTGTATCTTTGGTGTCATAGTTAACAAACCATTGCCAAATCCATGATCATGAAGATTTCTTTTTCTTTTAAGACTTTTAAAAGTTTTATTATTTTAGGGGTGCCTGGGTGGCTCAGTTGGTTAAGTATATCCAACTCTCTTTTTTTAAAATATTTTACTTATTTATTTATTTATTTATATTATTTATTTATTTGTTTGTTATTAAATAAAGAAAAGACAAAAGGGAGAGGGAGACGGAGATCACAAGTAGGCAGAGAAGCAGGCAGAGAGAGAGGAGGAAGCAGGCTCCCCGCTGAGCAGAGAGCCCAATGCGGGACTCAATCCCAGGACCCCGGGATCATGACCTGAGCTGAAGGCAGATGCTTTGACCCACTGAGCCACCCAGGCACCGAAGTGTGTCCAACTCTTGATCTCAGCACAAGTCTTGATCTCAGGGTCATGAGTTCAGACCCTGTGTGGGCTCCACACTGGGTGTGGAGCCTACTTTAAAAGTTTTATTGTTTTAGCTCTTTTTTTTTTTCTTTTTTTTAATTTACATTTTTTTTAAAGATTTTATTTATTTATTTGACAGACAGAGATCACAAGTAGGCAGAGAGGCAGGCAGAGAGAGAGAGGAGGAAGCAGGCTCCCTGCTGACCAGAGAGCCCAATGTGGGGCTCGTTCCCAGGACCCTGCGATCATAACCTGAGCTGAAGGCAGAGGCTTTAACCCACTGAGCCACCCAGGCGCCCCTGTTTTAGCTCTTTCAATTAGGTCTTTGATCTCTTTTGAGTTAATTTTTGTGTAAACTTAAAGCAGGGGTCCAACATCATTATTTTGCATGTGGAAATATAGTTCAAGCACCATTTATTGAACAGACTATTCTTTCCCCATTGGATAACCTTGGCACAGTGGATGAAAAGCAATTGACCATAGATGTATGGGTTTAATTTTGTACTCTCAATTATATTCCACTGATATAGGTCTATCTTTATTCCAGGAACACTTTTTTTTTTTTTTAATTATTGTAGCTTTATAGTAAGTTCCAAAATGAGGAAGTATGTTTCCAACAACTTTATTCTTTATCAATATTCGTTTGACTGTTTGGGGTCCCTTACTATTCCATATGAATTTTAGAATCATCTTTTCCATTTCTGGGGAGGGAAAAAAAGACTTTATCTCCATTGTAATCTTTATTTTCTTCTTCCTACCAGCTTTTGGTTTAGTTGCTTTTGTTTCTCTAGTTCCTTAGGTGAGACTTTATTGATTTGAGATTTTTTTAAGATTGGTTATTTTTATTTTGAGAGATGTTTGTGTGGTGGAGGAGGTGGCGGGCAGAGGGACAGAGAATCCCAAGTAGACTATGCTGATTGCAGAGCTCACCGTGGGGCCCTATCCCATGACCCCAAGATCACAACCTGAGCCAAATCTTAAGAGTTGGACACTTAACCAACTGAGCCACACAAGTGCTCCTAAGATCTTTTTATTATTATTATTATTTTTTAAATTTATTTTGGGGAAAGAGAGAGAGCATGAGCAGGGGAAGGGACAGAGAGAGAAGCAGACTCCCTGCTGACCAGGGAGCTTGACTTGGGGCTACATCCCAGCACCCTGTGGTCATGACCTGAGCCAAAGGCAGACACTTAACCAACTGAGCCACCCAGGTGCCCTTTGTTATATATTCTGGATGGTTGACCCCTTTATCAATACCTAATCCCCTTCTTTGTCACATGTAACATTTTGACTTAAAGTCTGTTTTGTCTGATAGTACACTGTATAGTATACATACAGTGTTCTCTTCTAGTTACTATTTGTGTGGAATATCTTTTTCTGTACCTTCACTTTCACTCTGTATGTGTCTGGATATAAAGTAGCTTCTAATGGATAACAGATAGTGGATTTTTTTTTAAGATTTTATTTGTTTGTTTGTTTGTTTAGGGAGAGGGTGCAAGAAGGGGAGAGGGAGAGGGAGACAGAGAATCTCAAGCAGACTCATGCCAAACACAGAGCCTGCTGCAGGGCTTGATCTCATAATCTTGAGATCATGACCTAAGCCAAAATCAAGAGTGAGACACTCAACTGACTGAGCCACCCATGCACCCCATAGGGAATCTTTTTTATACATTCTGTCAGTAATTTTCTTTGGATTAGAGAGTCTAATCCATTTACATTTAAAATAGTTACTCATAAGATGGGATTTACTTTTGCCATTTTACTATTGGCTTCCTATACATCTTATGTCTTTTAATTTACCTAATAATTCTTTCACTGCTTTCTTCTGTGTTTGTTTGGATTTTTTCTTTTTTTTTTTAAATATTATTCCATTTTTATTTACTCTTCTGTATATTTTAAAGTTTTCTTGGGCCACCCAGGTGGCTCAGTTGATTAAGTGGCTACCTTTGGCTCAGGTCATGATCTCAAGGTCCTGGGATCAAGCCCTGCATCAGGCTCCCTGCTCAGTGTAGAGTCTACGTCTCCCTCTGCCCCTTTGTCCCCCTTCTCAAATAAATAAACAAAATCTTAAAAAAAATAATAAAATTGTTTTCTTACTGGAGAATTACAAGTGACATCTTAAGTATATAACAAACTGGTTTGAAGTAATACCAATTTAACTTCGGTAGTATACAAACACACTTCTTATGTAATTTTGTCTCTTCTCTATGTTATTATCACAAGTTGTATCTTTATACGTTGTATACCTATTAACTTTGATTTATAATTGTTTTATGCTTTTGTCTACTAAATCATATAGGAAAAGAAAGGTGAGTTATAAACCAAAAAATAAAATAATACTGGCTTTTATATATGCCCATATAGTTAACCTTTACCAGTGTTCATTATTTCTTCATATGACTTTGAGTTACTGTTTCATATCCTTTCGCTTAAGCGTGAAAGACTCCCTTTGACATGTTTTGTTGGTTTTTTTTTTTTTAAGATTTTATTTATTTATTTGAAGGAGGGAGAGATCACAAGTAAGCAGAGAGGCAGGCAGAGAGAGAGGGGGAAGTAGGCTCCCAAATTACTCCCTAATGCACGGCTTATTTATTTGAAGGAGGGAGAGATCACAAGTAAGCAGAGAGGCAGGCAGAGAGAGAGGGGGAAGTAGGCTCCCAAATTACTCCCTAATGCACGGCTCGATCCCAGAACCCTGAGATCATGACCTGAGCTGAAAGCAGAGGCTTAACCCACTGAGCCACCCAAGCACCCCTCCCTTCGACGTGTTTCGTAGGGCAGGTCTATTAGCAACAATTTCCCTCATCATTTGTTATCTGTGTCATCTTAATTTCTCCTTCATTTTTGGATGATAGTTTTGCTGGCTATAGAATTCGTGTTAAACAACTTTTTCTCTGCAGTACTTTATTTTTTTAAAAAGATTTTATTTATGTATTTGACAGACAGAGATCACAAGTAGGCAGAGAGGCAGGCAGAGAGAGAGGAGGAAGCAGGCTCCCTGCTGAGCAGAGAGCCCAATGAGGGTTAGATCCCAGGACCTTGAGATCATGACTTGAGCTGAAGGCAGAGGCCTTAACCCAGTGAGCCACCCAGGGGCCCCTGCAGTACTTTAAATATGTTATCCCACTGCCTTCTGGTTTCTATGATTTCTGATGAGACACCAGCTGTTAGTTTTATTGAAGATCCTTTGCATGGAGCAAGTCATCTATTTTTTGTTGCTTTCAAGATTTTCTCTGGCTTTGGCTTTCAGTAATTTGTAGTGTATCTTGATGTGGATCTTTTTTTAGTTTATCCTGCTTGGAGTTTTTCTTTTTAGCTTAATTCTTTTGCTCATTAAATTTGCTGTTGAACCCTATTGAATTTTTCTTTTAGTTATTATATTTTTCAGCTGTAGATTTCTATTTGGTTCCTTTTTATGATTTCTTTCTCTTTATGGATATTCCCTATTTGGTGAGTTTCTGCTGGTTTCCTTAAGTCCTTTGGCCACAATTTCCTTGATCTCTTTCAGTATATTTAAGACAGTTGATTTAAGTTCTTTGCTTAGTAAGTCCAGTCTGGGCTTCCTCATGCACAGTTTCTGGTAATTTCTGTTTTTCTATGAACGGACTGTACTTTCTTCTTTTCTTATCTATCTCATAGGGTTTTTTTTTGTTGCAAACTGGGTATTTTGACTATTATAATGTGATGACTCTGGAAATCAAATTCTCCCCCTCCCTGCAAGGGTTTGTTGTGTGGGTTGTAATTGTCTAGTGATTTTTCTGAGCTACTTTTGTAAAGATTGTACTCTTTTTCATGGATGGTCACTAAAGTCTCTATTCCGTTATCTGAATGGTCAGCATGATTTGACAGTAATTTCCTTAAATGTCAAAATTCAGCAGCTTCTTTCTTTTCTAAGCTCCTCCTCATTATTGAAAGTTAGATTCCAGAGTTCTAAAAAAGTTGATTCTGGGGCGCCTGGGTGGCTCAGTGTGTTAGAGCCTCTGCCTTCCGCTCAGGTCATGATCCCAGCCTGGGATCGAGCCCCACATCGGGCTCTCTGCTCAGCGGGGAGTCTGGTTCCTCCTCTCTCTCTGCCTGCCTCTCTGCCTACTTGTGATCTCTGTCTGTCAAATAAATAAATAAATAAATCTTTAAAAATAATTAATTAATTTTTTTAAAATAACAGGTTGATTCTGAAAGTTTTTTCCAGCTTAAGGTTGCTTTGGTGAAAGGATAGATTTTTGGAGTTCTCTGCTATGCCATTTTCAGCAATGTCACTTGACACACATTTACTCTTTGTTCTGCAAGTAATTACATACTTATATATAGACATCTGTTGACATCTCTAGTTGTTTTTGCTGTCCAGAGCTCGTTCTTTAGAAGATTTAACAGGAACAGTTCATGGGACAATATTTTCTGAGTTTTTGCATTGGGTGAGCTTATATTTGCCCTTCATACTTGAAAAGTCACCCCTGCTGGATAGAAAAGGCTTGGCTCATATTTTCTTCCTGTCTGTGTTAAATATGTTGTTTTATTTTCTTATGGTTATTGAAATGTCTGATGGTTTTTCTTTTAAGTCACTTGCTGTGTTTCCCTAGAAGCCCAAAAGATTTCTTTTACTTTTAAGTCTAGTAACCCTACTCTAGAGTTTGTCTTGGTATTGGTTTTTTTAGGTAGACATATTGCTGCAGTATACATTTTAGTATTTTTTTCTGTTCCCTTGATTTGGTTTTCTTCAGAAATTTCTATTATCTGTATGTTGGATATTATTTGCCTAGCTCCAATATTGTCACTTTTTCTCAAATTCTTAGTTTCATTTCTATTTGATTTTTTTTTCAAAGATTTTTTTTTTTTTTTTTAAGATTTATTTATTTGACAGGCAGAGATCACAAGTAGGCAGAGAGGCAGGCGGAGAGAGAGGAGGAAGCAGGCTCCCAGCTAAGCAGAGAGCCCGATGCAGGGCTCGATCCCAGGACCCTTGGGATCATGACCTGAGCTGAAGGCAGAGGCTTTAACCAGCTGAGCCACCCAGGCGCCCCTCAAAGATTTATTTATTTGACAGACAGAGATCACAAGTAGGCAGAGAGGCAGGCAGAGCAACAGGGGGAAGCAGAGAGCCTGATGTGGGGCTGGATCCCAGGACCCTGAGATCATGACCTGAGCTGAAGGCAGAAGCTTAACCCATTGAGCCATCCAGGTGCCCCAATTTCTCTTTGATTTTTAATAATTTCCCCCCTTTTATCTATTTCTTCATGCCTTACATTTTGTGTTTATTCACTTTTGGATTCCTTCTCATTTGACTTTTATTTCTAATATGATTTCTTCATTTATTTCTAACTCTTAGAATTCTGTCATCTTATTTCTGAGTTTTCTGATTGTGATTTAGGTTCCTTTTTATATCTCATCATTTTCTTAATGTCTTTTAACTTATTTTGAAATAGTTACAGTTTTTGTGGGGCGCCTGGGTGGCTCAGTGGTTAAAAGCCTCTGCCTTCAGCTTGGGTCATGATCCCAGGGTCCTGGGATTGAGCCCCACATCGGGCTCTCTGCTCAGCAGGGAGCCTGCTTCCTCCTCTCTCTCTCTGCCTGCCTCTCTGCCTACTTGTGATCTCTGTCTGTCAAATAAATAAATAAAAATCTTAAAAAAAAAAAAAGAAAAGAAAAAGAAAAACAGAAGTTGGTGTAGTTCAGAAGAGGTTTTCTAGCTTCCCAAGAAAGAATTCCATCTTTTATGATTTTTATACTGTTAAAAAAAATGTATGGCAGCTTGCTTTCTGATATTTCCTTGTTATGTTCCTATTTGTGTGTTGTGCCCCTCCTTTTTTCTAAGCTTCCCCTTTTCTCTGGCTCTCCTGTCTCTATCTCTATCCTGATCAGTTTTGTTTCTACTCCCAATAGTTTTCCCTCAGGGTAGGGCTTTGTCCTGGAAGAGAGCCCTGGTTGGTCAGTTGTGAGAGTTCACAGGGCCTTCAGTGCTCCAGGTTCCTCAGACCCAACCGCCAAACCTTGCCCTCAACCACTGTTGGAGCGGATGAAACCCTCCCAATTTGAACTGCTGTTCAGTTTGGCCCATAGTACCTTCCCGTGACTACCTGTTGGCTACTTCAGGGTTATCCTTTGTTGGGTCTCTGAGGGGCCTCATTGCTTCCCTCTACTTTCTCTCATATACACTTTAGTAATATATAGATCTTATGACTGGAGGTAGTTTGTCTCTACCTGCTTGTATTTTGGGAGTTAAGAGAATATCTCATCCCCTCATTTTGTTGTAAATGGTGCTCATGGGATTTTGGTTTTGATATCTGGCTGTTCATTTTTGTATAGGTTTGTTTTTTGTTTGTTTGTTTTTAAGATTTCATTCGTTTAGGGGTGTCTGGGTGGCTCAGTGGGTTAAAGCCTCTGCCTTCGGCTCAGGTCATGATCCCTGGGTCCTGGGATCAAGCCCCACATCAGGCTCTCTGCTCGGTGGGGAGCCTGCTTCCCTTCCCCTCTCTCTCTCTCTCTCTGCCTGCCTCTCTGCCTGCTTGTGATCTCTATCTGTCAAATAAATAAATAAAATCTTTTAAAAAAAAGATTGTATTCGTTTAGAGAGAGAGAGAGAGCGCACACAGGTGTGTGCAAGCGGAGAGAAGAACACAGAGAGAGAATCTTCAAGCAGACTCAGCGCTGAGCGCACAGCCCGAGGCAGGTCTTGACCCCACAATCCTGAGATCACGATCTGAGCGAAAACCAAAGAGTCGGGTGCTTAACCAATTCAGCCACCCAGGCGCCCCTATGTGGGGATTTTAGATTAAAAAAATCTATGCTACTGCTATTATCATCTTCTCAGAACCCAGTATTCTGTATTTTGAAATCCCTTTATGTTATCTCTTTGACTCTCTGAGATGCATTTTGTTTCTAGAAATAGTTCAGTTTATTCTTTTTGAGCTTCACTTGGTTATTCTTTTTAGCTTATGGTTGCCTACTTTTACTTTTGTCAAAGTTCTTCTATTGCTTTAAACATATTAAACAGGGTTGTTTTATATTCTGTCTAATAATTCCAACGTCAAAGCTGGACTGTTGTTTCTGCTGCTTTTTGCTCAAGGTACCTTGTTTCCTTTGGTGCTTAGTGATTTTTGACTGAGTTGAAACATTTGCCTTGGAAATTTATGTTTGGTAATGTTTCAGGACCTGGGCTGAAGAAGGTGCATGGACAATATACAGTAGCATTTAGTGTCCTTTTTTCTTGTTTATTTTTAACATAGAAGCCATTGCATTATGCCTATTTATCTGCAACATAATTTTTTTCACCAAAATGCAATAGACTATCACAGTGCTGTCATTGAAATGGTTGTAATGAATTGCGCTTTTTATTCTCTGGGAACTGTAGGTGTATCCTGAGTTTGAAGACCAGAGAGCTTGTCTGCCATCAGGATCTTTTCTTACTTGTTCCTCAGACAACACCATCCGCTTTTGGAACATGGATAGCAGCCCTGACTCTCACTGGCAGAAAAACATCTTCAGTAACGTGAGTGGCTTAATTGTGAACCATATTTTAGGAGGAACCGAGAACTACTTTAATATAGGATATACGGGCATGAGAGAGTCTTGTGGACCTTGGTATTAAGCTTCAGTGGGGACAGGAGCCACCAAGCACTCTGTGTCTTCCTCTTTCTTGTTTCTCTCTGAGGTAGCATGGTCTGCCCTCCTTGCTTCTCTCTGCCAGTCAGCTCCTGATCTCTGGGTGTGTCAGCAGAGCTATTCCAGGCAACCTGACATATTCAAAAGAAATTGTTCCCTAGCTCTTGAGTCAGAGCTCCCTGGAAGAGCACCTGATGGACCAAATCAGGGAGAGGCTTCCCTGGTCTAGCGCACTGTGAGGTCTTGGGTGAGGGTGCGGGCAGGACCCAAAGGGAGCCATGATGGGAGGGTAGGGAGAAAACACTTTGCGGAAGAAATGATTGCTATTGCTAAGCCAGTGAGGGAGCTTCTCCAAAGAGTTAAGACGTGAATCATGCAATCACTTCATCTGCAGATGCTTATTAAGATCCCTGCTAGGTGCTGTGCTGCCTGCTGGAGACACACCAATGCCCAAGACAGACCCTCCTCCTGCTCTTGCGGCTCCCACACTCCAGCAGGGAGAGGCAGACAGTGAACCAATAACTGTACAAATTACAATATAATCAGTTTTTTTTTAAAGATTTTATTTATTTATTTGACAAACAGAGATTACAAGTAGGCGAGAGAGGCAGGCAGGGAGAGGGAGGAGGAAGAAGGCTCTCCTCGGAGCAGAAAGCCCGATGCAGGGCTCGATCCCAGGACCCTGGGATCATGACCTGAGCCGAAAGCAGAGGCTTTAACCCACTGAGCCACCCAGGCGCCCCTACAATATAATCAGTTTTAAAGATTTTATTTATTTATTTATTTGGGGGAGAGAGAGAAAACAGTCAGGGGCGGGGCAGAGGGAGAAACTGACAGGGGGCTCCATCCCGGGACCCTGGGATCATGACCTGAGCCAAAGGCAGACACTTAACCGACTGAACCACCCAGGTGCCCCATAAATAATCACTTTTTTAAAAGATTTATGTATGTATTTGAGAGGGAACAGGTTGGGAGAGGGGCTGAGTGTGGAGCTCAATGCAGGAACAGACTCACAGCTCTGAGATCATGACCTGAGCCGAAACCAAGAGTTGGACTCTTAACCAACTGAGCCACCCTGGCACCCCTATGATAGAGTCATAAGCATGATAAGCACCATGAAGGAAAATTCATGCTGGTAGGATATATAACAGTGTTATCTGATTTTATCTGTGGTGTCAGGGGCAACTTCCTAGAGGAGGAGGCAACTGAGTTGAGGTATGAAAGATTGGAATGAGTAAAGAGGGGAGGGGAGTGTGTCCTATGCCAAGGGAGTAGGCTGTGCAAAGGCCCTGAGGTAGGAAAGGGTTCATGAGTTAGAAAATGTGAGCGGTCAGTGTGGTTAGAACAAAAAAGGACCTTAATATAGGGTGTGTATAGCAGGTGCCCCTTTACCCCCCTTACCTCCCTAACCCAATACTACCATCTTCTCTTCCACACCTGTGATATACATGCTATATTTGGCTACATACAATAGAAAACCCAAAATAAGAGGTGAAAGTTTGGTTTTTTGACCCATAAAAATAGTCTGGAGGTAACCAGTCCAAGCTGTCTTGGCAGCTGCAGGAGGCCCTTAGAGACCCAAAGCCTTCAGCTCTCCACTCTGCCCCTTTGGAGTAGCCCTTGTCCTTGTCCTCTAGTATGGCTGCTGGAGCTCCAGGTAACAAGACAAACGAAAAGGGAGCAGAAGTGTTCTCACTTGTTTTATACCTCATTGACCAGAATTTATTCACAGAGCCTCATCTAGCTGCAGGGGAGGTTGGGAAACAGTTATTCTGAGTCGGGAAGGTTAGATGTGGAGTTCTGTTACTGATGAAGAACGGAAGGTGGGCCATTGGGAGACAGAATCACAGAGGTGCTTCAGACCTTCCGAGAGCACTGACCTCAGCCCTCTCCTTCCCGCAGACCCTGCTGAAGGTAGTGTACGTAGAGAATGACATCCAGCACCTGCAGGACATGTCCCACTTCCCCGACCGGGGGAGTGAGAACGGGACACCTGTGGACATGAAGGCTGGCGTGCGAGTCATGCAGGTCAGTCCTGATGGCCAGCACTTGGCTTCAGGCGACCGAAGTGGAAATCTGAGGCAAGTGAGCCCTGGAGGGTGACTGGTGTACACTTCCCAGCTCATGGTGGGACCTGAGGGTGAAGGGAAGGAGCCTGGCCTCAGCACCTCTGCTTCCCCATTGGGAATGAGGGACTGTGAATGGCGGTCTGGAAACCAGCCATCCCTGAGACCCTAACCTGAGAGGTATCTTCCAGAAGGCTGAAATAGGGTAGCTCCCAGCACCTCAGCAGCTGGGCTTGTGAACGGTGCCTGTGAGGTAGACAGGCAAGCTTGCATTCTAGGGTAGGGTGACACTTCTACCAGCCACGTAACACCAGTGCTAAATAGTCATAGAGGATGCCAGCTGGAGCATGGGGGGCCCTGGTGGCGCCGGGAGGGGGCCGGGAGGATGCGACATTTGAGGGCTCAGGCTGTTTACCCACACCACGGACTTTTTAAAAAGATGTTCCCAGCCCAGTAGGTGCTGACAGAATGTGAGTGCTCTCATGGGGACCAGGCTTAAGTTGAGGAATGGCAACTGTGACCACCTGGGTGCTGAGGCCAATGAAGAAGGGGGAGGTCATGTGCTCCATCTTAAAGGGGCAGCCACCACACAGGAAAGGGCAGTGGTTAAGTTAAGGTTACACAGGAAGAGTGGAGGACCTGGGATGACTGTGTTTTATATCATCCTAGATGATATAGATGATCATCGTAGATATAGATATCATCCTAGATGGCCTGTTGGTTGGTTGATTTCATTTGGAGAGAGCATTTCAGGAAAGTTTAGATTTGAGAGTCTTTAAGAATGGGAGATTGGAATCAAGTATTCCTTACCCATAGGTCCTATCCTTGAGTGTGACCTCTGACCCCTATCCCCATCCCCACGCAGAGGATTGTTCTAGACCTGGCGCATGGATCCATAAGGGCGGGGTGCCCACTTAGGTGCCCCCGGCTTGGCACTGCCGCCTTTAAGATAGCAGGTTTCTAGACAAAAAGAATGGTTGGGTGTCTCTAGACTAGTTGGCCAGGGCAGGGAGTTCCCCATGTTGTGGGGCTGGAGCTCTGACCTTTCCGAGCAGTGGCGGAGCACCTGGAGCCGAGGGGTGGGCACTCCGGGCAGGGTACAGTGGACGGTGTGTGTCTCCCAGGATCCACGAGCTGCACTTCATGGATGAGCTGGTCAAAGTGGAGGCCCATGATGCCGAGGTGCTGTGTCTGGAGTACTCCAAGCCCGAGACCGGTAAGCCTCTGTGGGGTAGTAGGGGGAAGGTGGGGGAGCAGCCCCCCGGCAGGGCCACAGAGACGGCTAGTTGATGTCTGGAGGGGCTGAGAGTGAGAGTAAGCGCCCCTGCTGCTGGGACCTGCAACCAGGGTAGCTGGGACTCCAGGATGTGAGACTCTGGCAGGCAGGACTGGGCTGGAGCTGCTTGCCCTGGTTACCAGTGTCCTGAACAGTGCTCAGGTTAAAGAGGTGAACGTTGAATGAGAGACTGTATGACTGGATCAACAGTTATAGATCACATTATATATCAAATAATATCAAACGTAGTATTTTGAAAAAGTTAAGATGCCTACAGGAAGATTGCGAGAGAACTAGAATAAATACCCATGTTCTCTTCACCCAGATTCCTCAGGTTCTTTTTCTTCTAAATTCTGTCTGACTCGTATGATTGTGTGCATGCCTTTATCTGCTTCCCCATCTCCATTTCTTTCTCCATGTTTGTGCACGCGTGTGTACGTACTCTCACATAAGTGAAATACTAGCATATACTTTCCTTTTGCTGACTTGTTAGTAAGTTGAAGGCTTGACCTTTTACTCTTCAGTGGGTCTGTGAGGACATCCATTTACATGACCACGTGCACCTATCAAATATGGGCGTTTCACTCTATCCTCTACTGTCCTCTCTTTTGTGGTCCTTATTCCCATTTTGCCGGCTGTCCTGGTATTATCCTGGATAGCACCTTTGTTTCTCCCGTCTGGGTTCACACTTGAGTTTTCATAGCTCTTTTATCACCTTTTTTCTGGAACATTTCCACAGCCTTTGTCTTTATGGCTTGGCTTTCTGCAGACTATAGACCAGTCATTTTGTAGAATCTCCTTCCATTTGAGTTTGTCTGTTTTTCTCATGATTTTTCATTCTGCTGATACATTTTTGACAGGAACAGAACTTAGGTGGAGTCATGTCCTGATCAGTTAGCAATCTTTCCCACACTCTTTCTTCCTTCTTCGTTTCTCCCCACCCTCTGTCCCACCAATTACTCTTGAGGTCTCTCTTCACTCAGTACGTCCTTCCTGAGCTCCCCTCTGCCTCAGGTCATGTGTTCGCCTTCAGACATGTCAGGCGACCAGGGTAAGCACTGTCTGAGGGGGCGCTCTGGCAGAAGGAAGTGTGGCAGTGGGCTGTCAGTAGGACCGGGTCAAGACCCCTGTAGCCAGAGTGCAGAGAGGGAGGGAATAGCGTTCTGGGGAGACCGGGAAGTTGGCAGGGCTTCACATGGCATGCCCAAGAGTTGGACTTAGCAGGAAGTAGTGCTGGGCTCTGCGAGGACATCTGCTGTGGGCACGGGTGACAGAGCGTCCGTGGGTACCTCAAGATTCATCCCCCAACTGGTGGCAGTAGGAGTGAACTGCCAGGATTTGGGGGGCTCTGGGAAACACTGCAGAGAGCTGAGGGAATGGCCCCTTTCTGGGTTTGGGGGCAAGTTGGCTGCAGGTATAGAACCAGAGCCCCTTTCTTCAGGGCTGGGAAAGCCAGACATGCTGCTGTCTGGGAGGCCAGGGCATCAAGCGGCCACCTGGGAACCCAGGGATTCGCTGTCCACTCACAGGGCTGACCTTGCTGGCCTCAGCCAGTCGGGACCGACTGATCCATGTGCTGAACGTGGACAAGAACTACAACCTGGAGCAGACCCTGGACGACCACTCCTCCTCCATCACCGCCATCAAGTTTGCTGGTGAGCCCCCCTCTCTGCTTCCTCCGCCTTGTTTGGTGCGCTCCTTTGGCTACAAGTAACAGCAAAACTCTCTTTAGTTTAAACAAAAAAGGGAAAAGGAAGCTCTGGATTCACACCCAGATGGATTCAAAGGTTGCTTTTTGGTTTTTTTTTTGTTTTTTTTCTCCTTATCAAGACTCTGTCAGCTGCGCCTTTCTGCAGTGGGCGGCATCTGGGTTATCACTGTGCCACTGGAAGGAGACTTCCCCTCTTTCTGTCAGTTTTGGCAGACATGGGACGCTGACTTCCCTTGTGCTGGCTTGAGGCACCTGAGCTTTTCAGAACAGTTTCCAGTGCCAGGGCTTTGGGGTGTTTTCTTGAGGCAGGTGTGACTCATGCGCCCCCCCCAGCCCACACCTGCCTCTGCCTCTGATCCAGGAGGACTGGAATTAGGTGAATGTTGTTTCCCCAAAGGAAATCAGGATGCCAATCCTGCGAGAGGGCAACATGGACACTGGTGACCTTGGCAGGAAAATAGGTGACCTTGAAAATTACTGGAAGCTAATTCTGTGCTGGTGAGAATCCTTGCACTGCAGTTAGCCCCTGCCTTACCCCGCTCACAGCTAGAGTCACACAGCCGAGAGGTGCAGGCTTAGGTCTTGCCTAAGGCTGTCCTGCAAAACCCACACTCAATTAGGAGATCAAAGGGATTTCCTCTAGACTCGAAAGATTCAGCATGGAGGTCCTTGGCTCTGATGAATTCCAAGGGGAGAGGAGGCCGGTCCTGTAGGGTTTAACTGATCAGAACCCAAGAGCATATTCAAAACTATATTCCAGAAGAATCTGTTCATGGAGAGAATATATCCATGTACTTACTCTAAGTTCTTGACTATGAAGAATTTTTTTTACATGTAATCTTGTGACTGAGAAGGTATTAATAACCCTGGGTCCTCCCCACTTCCTGCCCTACCTCTCTGTAGCTAAAACAAGTTAACAATGGACAAAAGTTAACAGTGTTTGACGTGTCTTGTTGAAGATAGCCAAAACTTCTCAGACATCTTTAAAAACTTATTCATTCCATGGGATAGAGTTAGTTAGAATAAATCAGTAAGCCTAACAGTTTGGCCACCAGTGACCTCAGCTTTCATGAGTGGATCTAAGAGCGGTGATGACAGTCCAAGGGGTAGCCCAGGAATTGGTCCTTAAGGCCACCTTCTGCAGGGTGTGGGTTTTCATCAGAGCCCCCAGCTAGTCTGACAAGACATAAGTCCTAGACCCAGCTCCCGAGCACCCTGTTCCAGCTGGGCTTTTCTCAAAACATGGACAATTTTCGTACAAACTGGGCTCCGGCCAGTCGAAACCTAACAGCAGCTGCCTTGCTAAAGAAGGATTCGGTCTTTAACAGTTTTATCTGAAACATATCCAAACAAATGAATACAATATGTGTAGTTTACGGAATAATACAATGACCTTCCCGTCAAGGTTCATAATCAGTGAGTATGCACCAGAACAGACACACGTATTGTTTATAACCAGTGACTGTTCTGATCGCTGTGTTCTAACACTGCTAAGTGCTTGGCCTCCCCACCCCACAGAAACAGAACATTGCCAGTAACTTGCAGGCCTCTCTGGGGCCCTCCCAGGTCACACTTGCTCACCCACAGAGGCCTCACTCCTCTCTGGAGGCCAGTGACTCTTACCAGACGGGCAGCTTGTGTGTCAGGCCTGCACCTACTCCCATGTCCTGCCATGAAACAGCAGGTCTGTGGTGCCAGGGTGTTATCATTTACCTCAGTATTTTACATCTGTTCTGTCCTCACATCCTCACCACGACTCTGAGGTATTTATGCTGTTGGTATTCTAATCTATAAAGAAAGAAGAAAGGCAAGAATATGTAGAGTGCTTACCAGGAGGCAGCCACACTTCCACAGGCGTCACAAAACTCCATGGGCTAGGAGCTGTCATAGGCCCATTGTACAGACAGGAAACTGAGGCATGGAAAGAAAGCCAGGGCTCAGAGCACAGTGTTTAGCCAGAAAATGCCTGAGTCTAATCTTGGCCCTGTCCTGACTCTCTGTGTGCCCTGGGGCAGGACTGTGTGACTCTCAGCCCCAGGTTCATACCTGTACAGTGCAATGGCAGTCAGGAGGGGAGACCCGTGTGGCATGGGCCCTGACCTGAGGTGCTCAGGATGGCCTGGATCTCCCAGTGGTCTGCCTGTCTCCACTTGCTCCCTGCTTTGGTCCCGCCTCCCCTCAGTTGCCCAAATCACCTTTCCAAATCCCAGATCATACATGGTGCCCCTTCTGTGTCCCTGACCTGGTTCCCTATCTGCCCTTGCTCTGCAGAGGTCTGGCGAGCCACTGCTCTATCTGTCCCATCTCATACAGCTCACATCTTAAAATACCACCTGCACCCAGGGCCCACTCACCACCTCCAGGAATCCATCCCTGACCCGCAGCAGAGTTCCCCAGCAGTGAGCTCCCTAGCTAGGATGCCTGCCCCCAGTCAGGCTCGGCAGTGGCCCAGCCTTGCCTAATGCATCCCCCCCTCCTCCTCCAGGCAACAGAGACATCCAGATGATCAGCTGTGGGGCCGACAAGAGCATCTACTTTCGCAGTGCCCAGCAGGTAGATGGGTTGGCCTCCTTGGGGGCTGGGGTGGGCAGCTTGTCGGGGGCATCCTCTGAAGGTCCCTCCTGCCCTGCCAGACCTCGGACGGACTACACTTTGTCCGCACCCACCACGTGGCAGAGAAGACCACCTTGTATGACATGGACATTGACATCACCCAAAAATATGTGGCTGTGGCCTGCCAGGACCGCAATGTGAGGTAAGGAGCTGCCCTGGGCTCCGAGTTGGCCCGGACTGGTTTCTGAGTAGAGCCTATGGTTGGGTCTGTTTTCTTCCCCCTGCTCATCTGGTCCCTCAGGAGCTAGGGTCTATGGAGGGACCCAGCGGCTGTTTCTTAGGAACTGGGCTTACCCAGGCCTAGCCTCCAGGTCAGCAAAGGAGTTCCTTCTGGGTCTCCAGAGTTCTGTGTGGGCTGACTCAGAGGTGCTGATGTGGCTCAGTTCATTCACTCACCTACATTCCCTGAGCACCCAAGCTGGGATGGATGGTGCAGGAGATGCAGCAGCGAGCAGGGCAGCCACGGGCCCTGTCTTCACGGAACTCCCAGTCCAAGCGAGGCAAGATGGACACCTCGCTAGACGGTGACAGCATGGAGCGGCCAGGGCTGGGAGAACCCAGGGGACTTGGGGGGATCCGGACACCTGATCCTACCTGGGGATCAGCAGGGCTTGATGGAAGGAGCATCTGAATTGAGAATGGGAAGGACGTGGAGGAATGAGTCAGGGGAGGGGAGAGCTTGTGCCAAGAAGTTCTCCATCTCTTGCATCTGCTCATTCAAATTGAGGGCCAGGCACCCTGCTTGCTCTGTAGCGGGGAAAATAGACATTAGCTCAACGGACACTGACTTCGTGGGTACCCCAGTACATAACCTCCATGACCTCAGCCTGAGATGGCATCTCATTCTCCAGGGATCAGATGGGGGCTGAGAGGGGGCAAGGGGCTTCCAGGGGCTAGGAAGACAGGCGGTAAGGCTGGAACCAGAACGCAAGAGGGGGCAGGTGGGTGGGGCCACGTTGGCCACGTTGTGACCCCACCTCCCCAGAGTCTACAACACCGTGAATGGGAAGCAGAAGAAGTGCTACAAGGGCTCACAGGGTGACGAAGGGTCCCTGCTCAAGGTGAGTAGCAGCGGCCCCAGGTGGAAAGCACTCACATTCCCCATCTGCCTGATGCCCTGACGGGCCACCGAGACCCGTGGTCTCCTGGGCACCTGACCCAAAGGGTCACAAGCTGGCCAGCACCCACTCCAGCCTGGCTGACCAAAGTTGCTTGGGAGCTTGCGGGGGGCTATCCCCGACTAGTTTACCATTATTTACTGAGCCCTTTCCCAAACTGGGACATTTAAGTGGTTTCTGTTTTGAGTGTCCACGGTGTGGTGAGAACAACCCAAGAGGCCTGGGGGACCTTCTCAGAGCCTCTGGAGGAGGGGAGTTATGAGTTCAGGCTTCAAGGTCAAACTCTCGCAGCTCTGTCTCGGGCTATGACCTTGGGCAAGCATCGTCCTCTGAAGCCTGTTTCATCACCTGTAAAATGCAGATAGAAAGAACCTCCATCACAGGGAGAAATCAGTCTGCACGTGTACAGTGCTTGACCCAGGGCCTGGTTGATCGTTTTTTCACCTGTGAAATGGAAGCAGGAGTTCCATCCTCACCAGGGAGGCTGCAAGGTTTGACCCGGCCTTGCCCCAGGGAAGAAGCAGCCAGCCCCGCTGTCACAGGGGTCCTCTTCTTCCCAGGTCCACGTGGACCCCTCAGGCACCTTCCTGGCCACCAGCTGCTCTGACAAAAGCATCTCGGTGATTGACTTTTACTCGGGCGAGTGCGTTGCCAAGATGTTTGGTCACTCAGGTGGGTATGACTCCCTACATGGGATACCTCCTTGCGCGCCCCCACACAGCCTTCTGACTCAGAAGGGCAGCACAGCTTCTCTGCTCTGCTTTCAGAAATCGTTACTGGCATGAAGTTCACCTACGATTGTCGTCATTTGATCACAGTATCCGGAGACAGGTGGGAAAGCTCTGGAGGCTGCACCTCGCTGGCCTCCCCCTGGGAGTGGGCAAGACTGTTACTGTGGGGAGCGCAGGGGCTCAGACAGCGGGAACACCACGCTCCCAGACTGCCCTGCCCATGCAGAGAGCCCTGCGGAGGGCTCCACCTTACAGCTCTCTCCTTTGACGGTGTGGACCTTGGTGTCACACCCAGCCTGGAGATCACACATCTGCCACTTATGTGGCATCTTGAGCAGGTTATGTCCTATCTCTAAGTCTCAGTTTGCTCGTCTTTAAAAGATGATCCCAGCATCCTGGACAGTTATGCAGTGAGAATCAAATGAGGTGGCATATAAAGTCCTTGGAGTGTGGTTGGTACCCAAAGAAGTCTCTTTTGTCGCTCCTTTTGGTTTATTACAGTCCTTCCCCAGCCCCTTTTCTTGAGCTTTGAGAACTTCAGAACAGGTCCTGGTTCGCTGGGAGGCTTTGAACCCCTCCCAGGGTGTAGACCTCATGTGGCCTGGAACCCCTGCCCCAACCCCAAGCGGAAGGCAGGTGTTTTCTGGGAGGGGCCAGGGAATGGGGTCTTGGCTGTGGTAACCCAGGGGGCCCCAGTGTCTGACGGCTTCCGTGTCTCCTGTTCCTCTCCCTTCCGCATCTGTCTCTGGCCTCTGCAGCTGCGTGTTCATCTGGCACCTGGGCCCAGAGATCACAAACTACATGAAGCAGCACTTGCTGGAGATCGACCACCGGGAGCAGCAGCAGCAGCACATGAAGGACGGGAAGTGGAGCAGCCAGCCCAGGTCCTGGCAGTGACCTAGCCCTCCGACATTTGTCTGTCTGCCAGAGAAGTGTCTTCCTGCCCTGGGCCCCCTGAGGAGTGACAGCAAAGGCAGCCATGGCCAGGACGGCCCTAGGCCCTGCTTGTGTGCAGCCGTGGCCTCGGTGAAGAAACAGATTTTGAAAGTATATGGGAGAAGGGTTTTGAAGTGGAAAAGCAAAATGGAGAGCCTGTGAGCACTGTGATGGGGGAAGGAGCTCCAGGGAACTGTGGGGCCCAGGGGAGGTCCCCGCCCCAGTGTGCAGTGAGAAGGGAAGGCTCTGGCAGAGGGTCCTTACTCTTCCCCCTTTTTATGCTGCAAGACCAGTTTTACTTGGAGTGGAGTCGTACTCTAACTTTTGGTTAGGGATTTCAGTTTGGAGGTCTCACTCGAGTGGGAGATTTCGGGGCTTATCCTCTCTCCTGCCTCTGGAGCTGTCCTTGCCTTTCTCTGCCTTGAGGCTTTGCCTTTGCCTCCCCGCAGGGACCGGACCTGAACATTGGAGGTCTTGCCAATCTAGGTACCAAGGGCGTGGGGAGCTCCTCTCGGCTCCTGGTTTTGAGGCTTCCACATTGCCCCAGGTGCCCTCCAGTGCCCACCTTGTGTCAGGCGTGTTTTAGGGTCCTGTACTCCAAAAGAGATAAAACCTTATTGCTACCCCCCCAATACACACTCCCCAGAATGAAGTACACAGCTTAGTACTAAAGCCCCCACTGTCTGCTTTGCTTTCTGTCCCCTGGCTATGGCCCTTAGAGAGTTTGTCTTATTTTTTGAGCGCCGTCTTTGTAATATCTCATTTATTATGGTGATATTTCCAGCAGAGCAGGTGTGGCAGGGAGCTCTCCCAGCACCATCCTGACCAGATCAGTAATATGTGCACCTGGAAGCTAGCACAGGGCCCAGCCCTAGACACCTCCCTGTCCCTCCCACCACCACCCCATTTACCTATTTCTCTCCTTGCCATTCTTATTCCTGGCCTCAGGCAGGAGACCTATACATCTGCGCCCAGTGAGATTTGCTCCTTAAGCCCTGGAGAGCAGACAGAGGATGAGCTGGAGGAAGAGTGTGAACCGGAAGAGTTGCTGAAGACACCATCCAAAGAGAGCTTGGACCCAGGTTGGGAAAGGGGTCCATCCAAAGGGGCCCTATTTGAACTCTTGGTATAGGGATTGTTGCTGAGTTTCGCCCACCACTTGGAAATGAAGCTCAATAACCGTATCAGTCAGGACTCCCTCTGTGTAATAGCAGCCAGACTCTCACTGGCTTCAGCTGGAAAGAGAATTTATTGGATCATATACCTGAAAATTGCTTTATTGGCTTCAGGCAATAGCTGGACCCCTGTCGTCAGGTGATGTTAAAGGAATTTATTTTTCTCCACATTTTGGCACTGCTTTTCTCCACATTGTCTTTGCTTTCAGGCAGACTCTCCCTTTCCTGGTGGCAGAGTCCCCCCAGCAGTTCTAGGTGATAAAACTCTAGAGAAGAGAGCATCTCTTTCCCTATAGCTCAAGCAAAAGCCTAGGGTCGTGACTCACGTTTCCAGTGTGAGTCATGGTGGCCATTTCTGAGCCTGTAGCTGTGATTGGCCAAGCCTGAGTCATGTGGTCATCCCTGAAGGGCACTGGAGCCACGTGACCAAAGAGGGTGGGTAGGGGTGCAGGGGATGTCCCAGGGGAAAAACAAGGTGCTGTTAACCAGAAGACAACACATTCTGTTTGTTCAGGCAGAAGGGAGAACAGTAGCTCAATGACTTTATAGCAGGCCAGGATTTCTCTAAATTTCTGCCCTTCTGCATGTTGCCTTGGCTTAGGCCCTCATGGCTACAAGATGGCTGCTGGTTGCATAGGACAGTCCCTCTTCCAGCCTCCTTTGGAGAGGACACTTGCCCAGAAGCTCCCCGCAGGCTTCTCTCAGGTTCCATCGGCCGTGGTTGCTCCAGCTAAGAGAGGCTGGGGGCTTTCAGTGTGGGGCAGGGTCCTCTGCCAACAGGGGCTGACTAGACAGTAGTTAACAGTAACGTAAGAATTCAGCCTTGGAAAAAAATCAGAGTAAGCAAATTTTCTTTGTTGCCACCCTCACACCCAATCCCATGTTCTCTCCAGGGTGGCTGCTTCTGTCAGTTTCTTATGAGTCCTTACAGGCCTTTTCCCAAACGTTAATATGCATATGTACACAACCATTAGAACATGTCATATTTATGTACATAAGTTGTATTCTACTACAGACATCATTCAGTAGCTTTTTCCTCTCAGAAGTATCTTTTCAGGGTGCCTGGGTTGCTTAGTCAGTCTGACTCTTGGTTTCGGCTCAGGTCGTGATCTCAGGGTTGTGAGATCAAGCCCTGCATCAGGCTCTATGCTCATGTGGAGTCTGCCTGTGATTCCTTCCCTCTTCCTTCCTCTCCCCTTCTGCTCCTCATACTTGCACGCGTACTCTCTCTTTCTCTCAAATATTATTTGACAGAAATCACAAGCAGGCAGGCAGAGAGAGAGAGAGGGAGAAGCAGGCTCCCCACTGAGCAGAGAGCCTGATGTGGGGCTTGATCCCAGGACTCTGAGATCATGACCTGAGCCGAAGGCAGAGGCTTAACCCACTGAGCCACTCAGGTGCCCCTAAATAAAATCTTTTTTGAAAAAGGGAAGAGGGCACCTGGATGGCTCAGTGGGTTAAAGCCTCTGCCTTCGGTTCAGGTCATGATCCCAGGGTCCTGGGATTGAGTCCCGCATCGGGCTCTCTGCTCAGCAGGGAGCCTGCTCTTCTCTCTCTCTCTCTCTCTGCCTGCTTCTCTGCCTACTTGTGATCTCTGTCTGTCAAATAAATAAAATCTTTACAAAAAAGAAAAGAAATATCAATCTCTCTCAAATGAATAAACTCTTTGAAAAAGAAAACAACCAAAACAATGAACACTGTTACGCTGTAAATAAACAAATAAACGAATAAAAAAAAAAAAAGAAAACAAGAAGAAATATTCACCTATTGATGGATACAAAACAAAGGACACTCTCTTTTTCTTTAAGGATTTTATTTATTTAGAGAGAGGATGAGTGCGAGTGGTGGGGGGGACAGAGAGAGAGGGTGAGAGTCTCAAGCAGACACCATGCTGAGCAGGGAATCCGGCGCAGGACTGGATCTCAGCACCCTGAGATTCATGACCAGAGCCTGAGCCAAAATTGAGTCAGATGCTCAACCAACTGAGCCACCTAGGTGCCCCATAGGCCTCTCTCTCTTAACCAGCAGCATAGTAGGGTATTTTAAGGTATTTGCCTCTGGAAGGACATTTAGGGTTCTCTAACTGTGCACCTTTGTGATAAGGCTGTGCTGACCACTCCTAGATCTCTCCAGGCACATGTGAGTGTTTCTCCAGGACGGAGGTGAGGGCTGACATTTAGTACACTTTTTATTTCAAAAGAGACCCCCAGGGTCCCCACATCATGTTACTGCCCCACCTAGCAGTCAGCTTAAGCCCTCTGCTCTCCCATGCTTCTGCCAACACTTGATAATATAAAGCATTTTAATTTTGGTCCATTGTGTAAATTTGCATTTTCCTGACCATTAGTAAGGTTGAGCATCTTTTGGTCTTTCTGTCTGTTCCTTGTATTGTCTCTTTGGAGAATTGCCGATTTATGTACATTGCCCATTTGTCTGTTGGGTTGTTTATTCTCTCTTCCTGGATTCCTTGTGTCTCTCCAGATCCTCGGTGTCTGCTGACCAACGGCAAACTGCCCCTCTGGGCAAAGCGGCTGGTGAGTCTGCCCGGAGACCGGGGCACCTACGGCTGGCAAAGTAGGGGTACTCTTCCTCATGCTCTTCTTTCTTCTGGAAGCCTGTTTCCCTCCCTGCATCTCTCCTTCCCCTGGAGAACCCCATCATCCTTCTAGTCTCCGCTTAGACAGTCCTTCATTTGTGTAACACACAGAGCAAATACCTCCCCTGGGCCAGCCTTGTTCTGAGCATTCCATACAGCAGGGAGCGAGGCAGGCCTTCACAGGCTCATTTTCTAGTGTGGGACATGGACAGTATCCATATCAAACAGTGAGTTGTATAGTATTTTGGGAGCTGATAAGTGCTGTGGAGGAAAAAAACTGAGAAGGAAAATAACAAGCGTTGGGGAAAGGGGACAACAATTTTAGGATGAACAGAAAAGGCCTTGCTGGGAAGGTGATATTTGAACAGAGTTGAAGTGAGGGAGAAGTGCAGTTCCTGGGAAAGAATGTTCCTGGAAAAGAGCAGTATGCAAGACAGAGACCATGAGCCAGGACTGTGCCTATTAGCATGTTCAAAGAGGTACAGGGAGGCCCAGTTGCCTGGGTTGAGGGTGAATGAGGGGCAGGGTTGGGGAGAGAGGGGACGGGGGCCAGATGGTGTGGCACCGTGTGGTATGGACTGTGGTGTGTTCCCTAAACACTCCTCGTTGTCCACCCCACTTATTTTTGCCCCTGGCACCGAGTGAGATGGAGGCAAGGGAGGGCTCTGAGCTGAGGAAGGTCATGGTGTAGCATCAAGTGTGAACATGAGGGGCAAGCGCGGGGCGTCGGAGGAGACTGTTGGGATCATGCAGGCAGGAGAGGTGGGAGACTGGATAGATTTTGAAGGTGGAACCAAATGACTGGATGTGAGAGAAAGAAGATGAGGTTAGGATCGAATGATTGATTGTTACTTAGCGGAGGGGCAGGCTAGGAGCCAGGGGGTTAGAAGCTGGCGCAGGATTCTACACCCGAGGTTGGATGATTTATTTCAGTAACAGTGTCAGTCCTCAGATCAGACCCTGTCATCTCCTCAGGGAAATCCTCCCTGCCGTCCCCTCCCCTGCAGACCAGGCCTCTCAAGACCCCAAGCTTCCCCTTATCCGTGAATGCTACAGGTGGGATTCCCTTCAACAAATACACACAGCACCTTACTCCGTAGGCTCTCTTCCAAGAATTTTATATGTATTATCTCCCTTAATCCCCAGTGAGATGTAGGAGCTTTTCATATCCCTATTTCACACATGGAGAAGCTGAGGCACAGAGAAGTTAAGTAACTCGTCCGGAGTCACACAGCTAGGAATTCAAAGATATGGGCTGCTCCAGAGCCGAGATCTTAGGCACACACCCTCCACTGTCTCTCAAGTCATAGTCTTACGTGGAGGCAACACTGGGCAGGACCAGGATTGGAGAAATGTCCATATCTTGGATGTGTTTGGATGGCAGAGGTGAGGGAATTTGCTGAAGAAATGCAATGTGGAGTCTGAGGGACAGTATAAGAATGAAGGACAACCTTGAGGTTTTGGAGCCTGAGCAACAGGCGAGAATAAGGCTTTAGGAGGAGCCGATCTGTGGGGATCAGGAGTTACTTTCAACATGTTCGCTTTCAGATATCACTAAGGATCTGTATAGTGTGAGTAGTTGCACATGCGTGTCTGGAATTTAACAGATTTGGGCTGGAGATGTTTCTCTGGAGGCTGTTGCTGAGTGGTGTTTAAAGCCAAGAGACGGGATGGAGTCCATGCAGAGTCCCTGGCTCCCGTCAGAGTTGGTGAGCTCTTGGCTAGCTGCCTGACCATCCCCTGTCACCCTCAGCTAGGGGACGATGACGTGACAGATGGTTCAGCCTTCCATGCCAAGCGCAGCTACCAGCCACATGGCCGCTGGGCGGAGCGGGCTGACCAGGAGCCCCTCAAGACCATCCTGGATGCCCGGGACCTGGATTGCTACTTCACTCCCATGAAGCCCGAGAGCCTGGAGGACTCGATTCTGGATACAGTGGAGCCCCAGAGCCTGGCGGCCATACTGAGTGAGGTACGGGCCGCCCCAGCCCAGCCCACAGTCCCCACGCTGTGACTGCCCACCCAGGACTTGGGGCCTCAGCAGTCTCATTTTGGAAATCAAGCTGAGTGTCTCACTGAAGGGGTGCGAGATAATTACATGACATGGTGGAGGGAAGGAGGGTGAGGCCCTGCCCCTGGTGCAAGTGAGACTTCCCAGGAGGCTGGGAGCTGGGTCCCTTGGTGGCTGGCTGGGGGGACAGGGAGGGACATTTGAGCAGGTAGAGCCGGGGTCTTAACCCTTCTCTGCTGTGTGAGACTTGCCAGAAGACTTGCTTCTCTAGGCTTCTGCTTTCAGAAAAGAAATGGTCATTAAAAAAAAAAAAAACCCGGGGGGCGCCTGGGTGGCTCAGTGGGTTAAAGCCTCTGCCTTCGGCTCAGGTCATGGTCCCAGGGTCCTGGGATCGAGCCCCGCATCGGGCTCTCTGCTCAGCAAGGAGCCTGCTTTCCTTCCTCTCTCTCTGCCTGCCTCTCTGCCTACCTGTGCTCTCTGTCTGTCAAATAAATAAATAAAAAAATCTTAAAAAAAAAAAAAAAAGAGCTCCCTTTAAAAAAAAAAAAAACCCCGGGAGTGGGGGGGGGGGGTTTCTAAAAAATGGGCATAAAAAGAAAGCCCTCAGAGGGCTTTGACAGGAATCCAGCACCAAGAATAGGGCCTGGGCCCTCAGAAGTGCTGAGGCAACTTTACCTCTTGTTCTGTTATTGTCCAAACAAAATTATTTTTTATTCTATAAACTATCTTTAAAAGTTAGTTAAAAGATAAAAAGATAAAAGATAAAAGATAGTTTATTCTATAAACTATCTTTTTTATTGTGAAATACACACATACACTTGTTTGTACCAATCGTAGGTATACAGCTTGACAATTACCTCTGTATACACCTATGTATCCCCAACCCAGGCCAAAATATCGAGTATTTTCTATCTCGTGGAAGACCCCCTTGTGCCCTCCTAATCAGTACTCCCACCTGAGGTAACCAGCCTTCTGGCCTCTCGCCAAGGATTCGTTTGTCTATTCTTGAACGTCATACCAATCGACTCTTGGAGGGTCAGAGCCTTACCCGTAAGGGACTGATGGTCATGACGGAGGAGCGCAGAATGAGCTCGGGATGAGCACGTCACTTGGCCGATGCCCTGGCTCACAGTGAGGGCCCAGCCCATCTTTCCTGTTACCGTGGGTGTCGGCGGCACAGCTGGCAGATTGCAGGGGGCCCTGGCTGCCAGGCCGCCTCCGATGGCTCTGCCCCCCTCACCCCACAGTCGGAGAGTCCCCAGGAGGTTTGCAGTGGGCATCCCTCCTTCCTGCCCCTACAGAGGGAGTCCTCCGAGGACAGTGAGCTCATCATTTACTCCCTAGAGGCGGAGGTGACGGTCACAGGAGCAGACAGGTGGGTGTCCTCTGCACCAGGGGAAGCCTTAAGGCGTTGGAAGATCTGCCATGGGCCTGCAGAAGTGGGAGGAGCAGTAAGGCGGGTGGCACGGGAGCCTGGCCCTGCAGCCTCAGTTTCCCTGGTTCCAGGTGGAGGTGCAGGGAGACCTTGCAAGAGGGAGGCGAGGCGAGGCGAGGCAGTGCTCAGCAGGACCAGGGCACACATGTCTAGGGCCTCAGGGTGCAGGCCAGCTGCTTACTACCTAGCATGTTCTCAGTCCCTCGCCCCACCCTCCCTGGCACTGCAGTGAGTACGGCATGAAGGACATTGAGGGGGAGCCCAGAGACCAGCAAGGTGACGCCTACCTCAGAGTCTCCTCCATCGGCCCAAAGGATCAGAGCCCACCTGAGGGTGAGTAGCAGGAGGCAAAGACCCCGCAGTAGTCTGTTTGTCCAGCCAAAGCCCCTTTCTGGGTATTAATGGTGACTCTGACTCAGTCTCCCTAAAGCTCAGAGTCTATCACAGAGGCAGACATGGTCCCTGCTGTGACCTGAGGGTTCTCGAGCCCAGCTGCCCTACTGGCAGGAGCCCAGCTCTGCCACTTCCTCGAAGTGTAAACTTGCTGCTCCATAAAAATGGAGAGTGGGTATCATTACCCCCATTCTCCAGATTGGAAAACTGAAGCCCTGGGACCCTGAGCCACCTACCTGACTCCCCCAGTGAGGGTCTGGCTTTCGGCTCCTGACTCCCGCTCTGCCCCTCCAGACTCAGGAGAATCCGAGGCCGACTTGGAGTGCAGCTTCAGCACCATCCAGTCCCCCACTCCACGGCCAGCCCCGGACCCTCGGTTTGACATGATGATGCCCCCCATGCCGGGTGAGCAGGGCCCAGATGTGGGGAAGATGGTGCAGGGGACTCGCTAGGGGATGGCCGTGCTAGATAATCACTTTCCCCACATCAGCCCCGCACTTAGTGCCCACTAAGCCTCCATTTCCTTGCCCAGAAGGTGGAGCCATTAGCTTCTCCTCGGTCTAGTGGTAACAGGGTGTGTGATGGGCGAGTCCAGTTTTCTCCATTGTTAAGTGTCTGGCGTCTTTGTCTGGGCGTCTGCTGTGACTCACGGTGTTGACGATTCTCTCCTCGCCCCCTTCGCCTCCCTTCGCCTCTCCCCAGGATGCCCAGGTACCGCAGAAGAGTTATCCCAGCCCGAGGTGCCAGGCATACCAAATGGCTCCCTGCCCCAGACCCCTGAGCAGGAGAAGTTCCTGCGCCACCACTTCGAGACGCTCACCGACGCTCACCCTGAGGGTAGGGCCCTGCCAGGGCAGGCCATCCAGTGCTGGGCACGGCGTGGGTGTCTCGGGTAGGGCTTCCTTGCAGGGCTGGCAAGGGTGGTAGGAAGGCTTTGCATTTTCTCCTAAGGACTGAGCCGCACAGGCGCCTCTGCTGTGTTTGCTCCCCAGGCGCGTGTGTGGTCTATTGACGGTGTTTCTGGGGATCCACCTGCTGGTCTGCGGGCCTTCCTGGGCCCAGGGCTGGGTGGCTGGAGGGATTCTGAGGGCTCCCTGGGCATCTTCTAGAGCTCTTCCATGGATCCCTGAGAGACTTGGAGGCCTCGGAGACCGAGGACTTCTTTAATCCCAGGCTGAGCATCTCGGCCCAGTTCCTTTCACGCCTCCAGAAGACATCCAGGTAAGAGCCGGTGAACCCTCACCGCACCCCCATCTCTCTCTATCCCCCAGGGTGAGGCTGCATCCCCTCAGGGACCCCCAGGACAGCAATGACTGCCTGGTTTCCTTCCCACAGGTTCACCCACAGCTTCCCTTCCCAGCTGCCCGTGCACCTGGTAAAGTCTCCAGAGGTCAAGTTCACGGAGCTTGGGGGCAGCCAGTCCAGAGCAGAGCCTCTGAGAGCAGGCACTGGCTACACCTCCCCAGGCAGGACCAACGTGAGTACTGGGACTGCCTCCCTCAGGACTTGGGGCTGGGAGCTGGAGGCTTTGTCCTCACCTCATGGCTGTGCACGCAGGTCCTGGCTGGGAAAAAGGCTGAGGAGCCCCTTGAGACCCTGGAGACCTGGCGCCCACTGAGTGAGTGCCCCCCCCCCACCGCAGACAAATGGCCCTAGATGCCCATCAGAACCATGGGGCAGCAGGGATGGACGGGGTCCCCTTAGACCTCGAAGCCCCGTGGGGAGGGCCCCTGTCTATCGGCTCTGTGGCTGGGCTGTGAGAGTGAGCTGGCCACTTCCTTTACAGCCCCCTGCCTCCCAGGCCGGACGCCCTGTGCCCCCTCCTCCTCAGCACTGCCCACTGACGGGAAGCCTTCGACGCCCACAGCGCAACCCACTCCAAGCCTGGCTCAGGGTGTCCACGGCTCCTCCACCCACCCCTACATGGAGGCCACAGGCAGTTCCCGTGCCAAGATGCCACGCAGCATCTCCCTTGAGGACAGTGAGGGCCCTGTCCTGGCAGAGCTGGCCAGGCCCCTCCACAGGCCCTCCTCCATGGGGGACCTGGTGTCCCTGCGTCAGGAGCTCCAGGCCATCCCCACCATGGCAGCACCCAGTTCTAACGACGAGAGCCGAGAACCTGCCTTGTCGTCCTGGGGCAACCACGAGGCCCGGGCCAGCCTGAGGCTGACCCTGTCAAGCATCTGTGACAAGCTCTTGCTGCCCTCTCCCCCACTGGAATCTGCAGCCAGCCAGCCCAGTGTCACCATCACAACAGCCACCTTCCCAGTCCCCAGCCCCACGGACGCAAGCTCCCTTAAGCTCCACAATTCCACCTTCCTCCCAAGGCTCCTGGTTCCTGGGCCCCTCAACACCCCTGCCCACCCCAATAGCACCCCACTTCCAGAGGCTAGGCCTGGGGTCCCTGGCAGTGTCAACTCCTTCCTGGAGCCCACCTCTGGTAAGTACCACTCTTGGGGCAAGGGACTGTCCCCCAGGCTCTTCCCATGTACAGCTGGCTTAGCTCCAAAGGTGGCCCCTTGACCCGGTCACAGGGGTTGCTCCATTCATTTATTTGTTCGTTGGTTCATTTATATATTTAGGGAGCACTTCGTATGTGTTGGGCTTTGTTCTGGACCCTGGGCACATGGGGCTTGGTCGTCAACAAGACTACGAAGAGTGGACACCTTCAGTGGGGAGATGGCCAGACTAAATGGAAAGCAAAGTGTTAAGAGTATCCCAAAGGCATATGTGCTAAGGACAGAAATAAGAGAAAGGGTTTAGGGAGTGAGAAGGCGGGGCGGGGGGGGCAGTGGTTACAGTTTTAAGCAGGATAATGAGAAAAGGCTTCAAGGAGTAGGGGGCATTTGAGCAGAACGAGAAGGAAGTGAGCCTTAGGGGACTGAGGGAAGCCTTCCAGGCAGAGGGACAGCCGTTGGGATCAGCCCAGCCACCCTAGCCTCTCTTAGATCAGCTAAAAAGTGGAGGTGTCTTTCTCATTCCCTCCCCTCTAGCCCCAGATGCCCTCAGTCTGGTCCAGGGCAGCCCTGGACACTGGGAGGAGCCTGGGGTGCCGGCCAGGGTCCTGCCCCCAGCTCCCCTTGAACTGAGCAGTGTGAGCATCATCGTGCACAGACTGCAGACTGCCTTCCAAGAAGCCCTGGACCTTTACCACCTGGTGAGTGCATCCCTGGGGCCAGAGGAGAGGGCTGGGCAGCTCCCCGGGGCTGCTGGGTTGGGTGGCCCCTGACAAGTTTGGTACCCCTTGCAGGTCTCCAGTGACCCTGTGAGCACTGACCAGCAGCGGCAGGCACGGGCCGAGCTGGCCTCTACCTTTCTTTGGATCCGTAACCAGTTAGAGGCCAGTGACTGGCTGGTTGGGACTGACGTGGCCCAGGCCCAGCACAGCCCGGGTGCCCCCTCCCCAACGACGCTGTGCCCCCTGGCCAGCCCAGACTTGCACGCCCTGCTGGAACACTACTCGGAGCTGCTGGTGCAGGCCGTGCGGAGGAAGGCACGGGGAGACTGAGGGCCGGCAGCCCTGCTGCTTCGGAAGAACTAGGTGTCTTAAGTAAATAAACCGACAGCTTAGAGGAATGGTTCCTGGTGCCTGTCGGGGTGCCTGCACAGAGCTCCCTCACGTGGATGCTGGGGAAGGAGGGTGGACAGCAGGGTTGTGTCGGGCCAGCCGGGGGAACGTGGGTCGATGAACTTCGGAAGGGATGACATTTGTATGCAGCAAGTGTTGGCCACCTAATGTTGTGCCCTCACCTGCTCTCCCTCTTCCTGTCTCACTGGGGGGACATCAGCCTCAGCGCCTGTCTTGTTCAGGACTCCATCAGTGGGACCAACATTCCCAAGAAATTTGGGAACTGCAATAATGACGATCCCATGTCGTCCGTCCCCACGGAGCTGCTCTGGACTCAGCTGGGGTCCTTGCCCGGGGGGCCCAGCTATTTTCCCAAGGAGGGACCAGCCCTTCCTCCCTGCCCCCTTACTGGTGCCCAAGAACCCACTAGAGCCACTGCCATCACCATGTGCCAGACCCTGGTTCCCAGGACACACACTGCCACCCCACTGATTTGTGGCCCCTAGGCCAAGCCCACGTTGGATCCTGTGAGGTCCAGACTTCTGTCCCTCCCTGCAGCAGTGGAAATAGAGGAGAACCCAGCAAGCTCACTTATAATCGCTCATAATCGGGCAGCGTGCCCAGACCATCCCAGCAGCTGGGACAAGAAATTCTCTCCCCAGCAGGACTCTCCAGATTCAACCCATGAGCTCCCAGCTGTGGTACCAGCTTCCCCAGGCAGCAGGCATCTAGCCATGTGGTATGTCTGCCAAGAACTGTGACCACTCTTGTGACCACAAAAGCCCCCACTGTCCCAATTCTCTATAAAAAGGAAGGCGGCAAGGGAGGGCCCTCTGCTGTCTCTGGAAACATTGACACACATCACAACCAGTCGTGCTGTTTGAAAAATCCTGCCGGGCACCTGTCTGTCATACGTGCCAGGGGTAGGGAGAGGAACAAGACAAAGCATCTGTCCTCATGGTATTAGCCTTCTAGAAAGCAAAACGGGAATTAAAACTATCTGTAGGTAAGCTGAGGGAGTTCACTGTGCTGGCTGGATGAGCCAGGGGAAGGTCTTTGTGGGGTGACATTTGAGCTGAGGCCTGACAGAAGGCACAGGTCACGTGGACATCTTGGGAAGGTATCCGAGCAGAACAGCCAGTGCAAACACCCCACTGGGGGATCAAACGTATGGAAGGAATGGAGTGAGGAGAAAGGGTAAGAGGAAATGGGAGGAAGAATGGGGTTCAAGGGGCAGGGCCCTTTTGCTTCATGACATTTAAATCCAAGAAATATTCACAACACAATTTTCCCCCCTAAATAAGATACCTGACCTTGGTGTTTGAGGCAATGCCCAATATTGTTTATTTCTCAGAGTTCCTCCCCTTGCCCTGCCCTACAGGTGACATATCCTTGGGGAACCGCTCTCTCTGTCCCTGCCATGCCTGGCCACAGTCACCAAAGATCTCTGCGCCAAGGCTTGGCATCCAGGCCCCTGAACACCCAGAGGACCATCTTGAGCCTTTCCCTTGTGGACTGTACCCCTCCATCCACCCTGTATCATAATTAAGCCTTCAAAGCTCAAATAGCAAACGGCTGGCTCATGGGGGCCCACGCTGCAGGGACGTGTATTACTCTTATGTTCCTGCTCTGCTACCCTCTGAGGCCGAGTTCCACCCTCCAGCTCAGGCCCTCAGAGCTGCAACACAGCTACCATTCCAGCACTCGGCAGCACGCCCTCACCCAACTGGGAGCAAAGGCTCGAAGGAGGGCAGCCGCCAGGATAGTAAGAAAAGTGCTAAGCCTTCGTAGATGCTTCCCCTTTCAGAGCATTTGCAGGCAAGAAGAATGGAGATTGCTTTGATTCGCTTGGACCAACTCTCTCCTGGCCATATCCAACAAAATTGGGTTCTGGGTACAAGAGGAGGGTGGACTGGTAGCGAGGACCCAGTGTGTCTGCCTTGGTCATTCTGTGCTGTCACTGGCATCTCTCCCCTGTGGGCTAAGTTATGTGTTCATTTTTAGTGCTGAGCTAGGCCTGGCCCATTGCTGGAGCTCAAGAAGTTGCTGACTGGATAAGTGAGATTAAGTAACTGCACAGAAAATGTTCAAAATCCTTAACTACCGGTTAAGAGGTCAGACAACGACCAATCTAGATCACAGACTCACTTGAATGGTGGGGTTCTGGGAGCCTCTGGCGGTGTCAGGTGACCCTCTTTGGCTCCTGGACTGTGGAAGAGTGGGGAAGTAGTGTCCCAGGCAATCACTAGGAGCTGGACTATTAACACACCAGCATTTTAATACCGGTTACACTCAAACAGTGTGGCCGAACGTCAGCTCTGGGCATCTGAAAATCAGAGGTAGAGCTTCCTGTTGGAAGATGCATAGCCTATATTCACCCCCTTGTCCTTCACTCCTGCACCCTGCTGTCCCTCCACCCTCTGGAGCAAGCAATCACAGCCACTCCTCACCCTCGCTTCCTCAGACAGCTGCTGTGATTTGAATAACCAAGCAGGCTGCTGGATGTCCGGCTGGTAACTGATTTGCCTGGCAAACAGACCATCAGGTCCTTGGCCCTGCTGCTACTGAGAAGACAGCCTCCCTGCACTTCCAGGAGCTGTCTAGGTTCCAATCTTGCCCTTGCTTAAGGTTCTTGTGGGTTCTAGTGCTTGGCCACCCCTGGTGGCTGGAGAGTGTCCTCAGGCACCTGGTGTAGAAGGGGGAGGAACGGCGGTTCCATGGCAGAGTAACTGGAGCCAGCTATGTCAGCTCCCCCGGGCTGGTCACAAAATTTGCATGGAGAGAATAAGGCTCCTGCAGGGCTGCCTCCTCCCTCTAGTCATCCGGGGCTGAGTGTGACTGCAGGTGGAAGAGGCAGTCATCTGCGTGGGGCCATCTCACCATTCCTGGAGGTGATGCCCCGTGCCTTCCTGGTCAGGAGTCGGCGTCCACAGCCGCCCAACTGGGGCCACCTGCCTGATCAGCTCCGGGGAGATGCCTATGTCCCAGGTGGGCCCCTCACTGGGCCTGGAGGTGAGGGGTAGGTGAGACACAAAGCATCACCGGCTGGCTTCTCTCCTCAGACTGCAGCAACCAGCGGGGCCCACCAGCAGACCAGTCTTCTGGCCTCGGGGACTCTTGTGTAGCGGTGAGTCTGCAGCTGGACCACAAGACCCTGCTCAGTTTCACCCCTGCCCGCTCTCAGCCTCCACAGAACCTCACTGCCCCCTACTTCCTGAACCCATTGCACATGCCCCTCCAACCTCAGGACCTTCCACGTATTGTTCTCTCTGCTGGGAATGCTTTTCCTTTCTTAGTAGAGCACCCTGTAGGCTTCATCCCAGGCCCCATTTCCCTAGGGAAACAGACAGAGATCCCTCTATCTAGTGGGGCAGAACAAGATTCAAGTCAAGTGGATGATCTGCTTTATAGCAAGTCAGAAAAGGTGACAGGAGCAGCATGGGGGAAGACCGGGGTTTCTCAGAAGGGATGTTCAGCTGTGCATGCCCTGGAAGAAGGGAAGTACCAGCCCGAATATAAATGTGACCGGGATTATTTCAGTACTTGTTGAAAGCCAGGAAGTGTTCTAGGCAATGGATATTTACCAGGACAAAAATTCCATCCTTCCTGGAGCTTTTAATCTGGTAGGGGCTACAGGGATAGACAATAAAATTAGAAAAATCTATGCTATGTTGGAAGATGTGCCATGGAGAAACAGAAATCAAGGTCAAGGCAATGGGGAAGGGTCAGGGAAGGCCTTTGCATACATGAATAGTATTCTCTAGCCTTCCTGGACCTCCTGGGTTCCCAGTTCCAGGGATTGCATTTGCTCCAACTGGGGAATCTAACACCCATGTCCCTCCCACAGCCCATGCAGGACAGTCTGGCCTCCACTCCCAGGGGCCCGGGGACCCTTGGCTGCCCACTCTGCCCCAAGGCCTTCCCCCTGCAGCGCATGCTGACACGGCACCTCAAGTGCCACAGCCCGGCACGCCGCCACGTGTGCCGCTGTTGTGGCAAGGGCTTTCACGATGCCTTCGACCTCAAGCGCCACATGAGGACGCACACCGGTAAGGAGGGGCAGGGGCAGGGCAGGGCTGCTGGGCCCCAGCAGGGTCTGGAATTAAATGGGAAAGAGATGCCCGGGCTGTGGAGTTTCCAGTGTTTCTGTTTATGGGACGGACACAGGCAGAGTCCAGACAACTTAAAGCAGGAATATGGGAATGCTCCTGGAGGGCAAGATGGAGAGACTTTGGTTTGGAGGCCATTGCCCTGTCTGTCCTCTCCCTCTGCCCTTCTGCACAGGGATCCGGCCATTCCGCTGTGGAGCTTGCGGGAAAGCATTTACACAGCGCTGCTCCCTAGAAGCTCATCTTGCCAAGGTGCACGGGCAGCCGGCCAGCTACGCTTACCGGGAGCGCCGGGAGAAGCTGCATGTGTGTGAGGATTGTGGCTTCACCTGCTCCAGGCCCGACGCGTACCTGCAGCACAGGGCCCTACATCGTGCTCCTTGACAATGGGCATCCCACACAACCCACGAGAGGCAAATAAACGCATGAAATGCACGCACAGAATGCAGTATTTATTACACTCGGGAGAGGATAGTTCACTCGGTCCAGCGGTGGCCACAGTGTGGGGCCGTGCACACATAGTACAAGCGCATGGCGTCCTGGCAAAAAGGGCGCGGTTAGGAAGGTACCATGGAATGGTACAACACCGGAACCTCCATCCAGCAGACCCGCACCCCAAGATAATAGGCAAAGGGGCCTTCCCCACTGGCAAGGGTCCCCCCCCCCATATTGGTATCCCTGCCCCCAGGGAGGACCAACCCTGAGACCCACAAAAAGCCTTCCTACAGCCACTCACCTCGGCCCGGGCACTATGAGACTGGAAGAACACCGCCTCCTTGTGGCCACACCTGGGAGGACCGTCAGCCATTCAGCCAATCATACCCCTCCCTCCCTTCACCCAGTGAGGACGAGCCACTCCCTCCCCAGTACCGACAGCGCGCTCACTTTTGGCACGGGTGGTCCTCGGTCCGCGGCAACGTGGGGTCCTGGGATACGTCCGCGATGATCTGGGTCAGTTCGCTGAGGGAACAGAAGGTGAATAATTATGCCCAGTCCAAGCCTGCCAACCCAAAACCCCATCCCCAGGCTCTAGTGCCGCCACTCACTCCACTTCGTGCGTGATCTTGTTGACGTAGATGCAGCTGTTGTCGGCTTCCTGCTGGTAATCACAATTCCGGCACTACGAGAGGGCGAGTGTGGCAGGAAGGGGGTCATGGAGAGATCAGGAAAGGGACTGGAGGGGAAGGCGGGGTATTCCCCGGAGGGAATGACTAGAGCATGGAGTCTCGTTGGGATAATGGGGTATACTGAGAATCACTTCGGGGATGGGCAAGACGGGGGACAGGAGGCGAGATCAAAAGGCGTAGGAGTGAAAGGAGTAACGGTCACGTGGAGTAGGTTGGGGTCACACTAGGTACAGATGGTCGTTCTGGGAAGCCCCGGAGGCTCCGCAAGCTCGGGCTCACCGCGTAGAGCAGAATGCGGTTCTCCTTGTCCTCCTTGGGATAAAGCATGTTGTTACTGTGGGGAGGGGGAAGTCAGAGGTCAGTCCTGGGGCCATTACTTGCTTCCCCTACACACTCGCAGGCCCAGCCGCCTCACCATTCCTGGCAGAATCGAATACCCACGAAACCCGGCTCGTAGGTCCCGTCTGGTTCCATAGCTACGCACTGCCCGCCAAGCACGCCTTCCGCACTTGCTCCGCCGCGCGACCGGTCGCGGGAAGGGTCAAGTCTAGTGGCTTCGCCAAAGCGGGGCGGAGCTACGCACTTTTACTGTCTCCCATGGCTTTGTGCTCGGCTCTCTGCACTGAGGTTCGATTAATTAACTTGCTTCAATTTTTTTATATTCTTTGGTAATTGTTTACAACTTCTGAGCTTCGCTTTCCCCGTTCGTCGAATACCATGGTTCGATAGCCAGGAATGTGATGCTTTACGTAATATGCAAGGCGCAGAGCGTAAACGAAGCCATTGCTTCTGGCTGGCTGAAGGCCAGTGCACATGCGCGAACGAGGGTGCTCTCGCCAATCCTTCCCCTGGGCTTCAGCCTTCGCCCGCCCGGGCAGTTTCCCGGGTGGCTATTGGAAGAACTGTGCACGATGGAAGACCTCTCAGGATTGGCTGGGCCTACCCAAGGCTACGGGAGAGCCCTCTTCCTGGCGTGGGAAAGAGACGGCGGCGATTGGCGGACCCTGCTAGCGGGAGAGCATGGATTGGCTAAGTCAGGAGCAGGGGGAGGGGCTGATATCCCAGAAGCGGCGGCGGCGAAGGCTGCGGGGCCGGTGTGAGGCGACTGACCGGGCTGCGGACCCCGGCACGGCGCGGCGAGATGGAGGTGACGGGCTTGTCGGCGCCCACAGTGACCGTTTTCATCAGCAGCTCTCTCAACAGCTTCCGCTCTGAAAAGCGGTACAGTCGCAGCCTCACCATCGCTGAGTTCAAGGTGTGGCCGTGGGGGCGGGGTCCGGAGGGCGGGGCGTAGGGTTTGAGGGGGCGGGGCAAAGAAGAAATGGAGGGGCTTCGCGAACGCAGGGAGGGGCCAGAGATCTACCGAGGTTGAACTGACTGGGGGGACTGGGCCCCGGCGGGGTGGGGCCAGAGGGAACCCGAGATTAAGAAATTGGGGGCGAAGCAAGGGAAAATCAGAGGTTGCATAGGCGTGGCCAGGGATAACCAGGTGGGTCCTAAATGGTGGGTTTCTTGGAGAAACAAGGATGGGATGATGGTTGTTACAGGGGCGGAGCTTAGGGGCACCTGGTTGGCTCAGCTGGTAGAGCTGGAGATTCTTTTTTTTTTTTTTTTTAGATTTTTATTTATTTATTTGACAGAGAGAGATCACAAGTAGGCAGAGAGGCAGGCAGAGAGAGAGGGGGAAGCAGGCTCCCCGCTGAGCGAAGAGCCCGATGGGGGGCTCGATCCTAGGACCCTGAGATCATGACCTGAGCCGAAGGCAGAGGCTTAACCCACTGAGCCACCCAGGCGCCCCAGAGCTGGAGATTCTTGATCTGGGTTCGTGAGTTCCAGCCCTGCGTTGCGCGTACGGTCTACTTTTAAAAATATAAAATAAATTTGCAAGTGCGTACCTTAAAAAAAGAAAAAAAACGCAAGTAATGGAGCCTCGGGGCAGAGGATGGGGCCGCTGACAAGCCTTCCACCGACTGCTCCCCTCGCAGTGTAAACTAGAGCTGGTGGTGGGCAGTCCTGCTTCTTGCATGGAACTGGAGCTGTATGGACCTGACGACAAGTTCTACAGCAAGCTGGATCAGGAGGACGCACTGCTGGGCTCCTACCCGGTAGACGACGGCTGCCGCATCCACGTGAGACCTCACCTCCATTCATTTATGTATTGAACAAATACTTGCTGTAGGTTGCTCTGTGTGATAACCAAAATAGGCCCTCCTCTCACGGAGCCCCCAGTCCAGCATGGAGAGAGACAGAGCCATCACTGGACAGTGACAGCCAGAGTAGTCCAAACCTGGCTGGGAAAAGCCCAGGGAACTGGGGGCTCCCAGAGAGGTACCTGACTCCTCCTGGCAGTATCAGAAAGAGCTTCCTGAGGGGCAGGATGCCTGAGCTGAAACCTTCGGATGAGGAAAGGGCAACTTCGGATAACGGGTGGGAGGGCCATGCCAGGTGGAGGCAGCAGAGTCCAGAGGCATATTGTGAGGTGGGTCAGGGTGAGTGATGAGACTAGATGCATTGGGAGAAGTTGGAACACAGAGGACCTCTGCATGCATCAACTCACATCCTCTCTATGCTCCCCTTACTCCTCAGACAACCCAGCATCCCAGGTGACCTCCACCTCAGGGCCTTTGCAAGTGCTATATATCCTGAGCCTGCATGGTTCTTTTTTATATGGCTTCACATGGCTCACTCCTCCCTTCCTCACACCTGGAGGGTGTGAAGCCTTCCCTGACCTAAATATAAAATTTAAATCTCCTCTCTTTTCCACTTTACTTGGTTTTTGTCCTTAGCTCCTGGCACCCTGGGATATACTGTGCATTTCCCCCAGCACCTGGAATAATGCCTAGTCCAGAGAAGGTGCTCAGTGAATCACTGTTGGATACTGAGTTGAATCCGTAAGACTTGGAAGATGGTGTGATTAACCCCATTTTGCAAAAGACAAAACAGCTTCAGGATGGAATTTGCTTTCCTAAGGATGAACTACAGTTAGATTTTTCACCTCAGTTAGCATGACTCTGGAGGTCATTGTGCTCAGAGAACTGGTTCTTTTTTACCTCTTAAGTGTTCACTGAGCATCCGTGTTATGCCAGGGGTATAGCTAAGAGCCATGTCTGAAGAGGTCTCTGTTTTTAGTTCTGTCCAGTGTGTGAGGTAGATGTTAGCTAAATACTTATAGGAAAAATATGAAACAGAGACACGAGGGCCATATAGGAAGAGATCACAGAGCTGGGAGAGCCGATACTGGAGAACGTGACCAATCAGTGAGGTCCTGGAGGACTTCCTGGAAGAGGTGATACCTGAGCAGAGACCTGGAGAGTAGGAAGAGTTAACTGAGGAAGGGAAAACAGTACTCCAGGAAAAGGGCACAGCATATGCAAACACTGAGATGGAAGGGAGCACAGTTAAGTACAGGGACTGAAGAGTGGTCTATCCTCTGGCAGAGGGAAGTGAGAGTCAGGGGAAGGCTCTGAACCAGGGGAGTCCAGATCTGACTCAGGTGTTCACAGGCTCCCTTTGACTGTGTGTGGGGAGCAGACTGCAGAAGACAGGAGGAGCAGGGAGACTGGGGAGGGGGATGCTTCCATACATAGTCCAGGTGGTATGATGGGGCCTGGATCATAGTGGGAGCGGGTCAGGGTAGTGCTAGGCCCACAGAAATGAGACTTTGGGCTTACCCTAAGTCTACCTGGACAGCCTCAGCCTCCAGATGTTGATGGGTCAGGCATGAGTCATGGTATCCTCAAATAGGAGGTTTTCACACATGGATTCAGATGTAGACTGGCTAACTTCTGAGGTCATTTGAGGAAGGTTTCCTAGAGGTGGAGCCTCTGGGAAATTTGTATTTGTTTTAAATTATTTTTCTGTTTATAAATATTACCTGTGTTTGAAGTGCCTCACTGGCTCAGTTGGTAGAACATGTGACTCTTGATTTCAGAGTCATGAGTTCAAGCCCCATGTTAGGCACAGAGATTATTTAAAAACAGGTTTTTTAAAGTATACATACAAAATATATTACCTGTATTTGTTGCTTAAAATAATAGCCACCTGAAATTTACAAGATCCTTAATATAGAAAGTAGAAATTCTTAGTGATCCTGACCAGAGAAAAGGGCCATTTCTTTTTTTAGTTGTTTTTTTTTAATATTTTATTTATTTGACAGAGAGAAATCACAACTAGGCAGAGAGGCAGGCAGAGAGAGAGGAGGAAGCGGGCCCCCCGTGGAGCAGAGAGCCCGATGTGGGGCTCGATCCCAGGACCCTGGGATCATGACCCGAGCCGAAGGCAGAGGCATTAACCTACTGAGCCACCCAGGCGCCCTTTTTAAATTTTTTTTAAATTTTTTAATTTTTATTTTTTATAAATATATAATGTATTGTTAGCCCCAGGGGTACAGGTACCCTCCCCAATGTCCATAACCCCACTACCCTCTCCCTAGCCCCCACCCCCTGGCAACCCTCAGTTTGTTTTGTGAGATTAAGAGTCTCTCATGGTTTGTCTCCCTCCTTCCTACCCCCCAAACCCCCCACGTTGCATCTCCACTTTCTCATATCAGGGAGATCATATGATAGTTGTCTTTCTCTGATTGACTTATTTCGCTAAGCATAATACCCTCTAGTTCTATCCACGTCGTTGCAAATGGCAAAATTTCATTTCTTTTGATGGCTGCATAGTATTCCATTGTATATATATAACACATCTTTTTTTTTTTTGTTAAAGATTTTATTTATTTATTTGGCAGACAGAGATCAGAAGTAGGTAGAGAGGCAGGCAGAGAGAGAAGACGAAGCAGGCTCCCTGCTGAGCAGAGAGCCCAATGCGGGGCTCGATCCCAGGACCCTGGGATCATGACCTGAGCTGAAGGCAGAGGCTTTAACCCACTGAGCCACCCAGAAGCCCCTATAACACATCTTCTTTATCCATTCATCTGTTGATGGATATCTAGGTTCTTTCCACAGTTTGGCTATTGTGGACATTGCTGTTAGAAACATTTGGGTGCACATGCCTCTTCGGATCACTATGTTTGTATCTTTAGGGTAAATACCCAGTAGTGCATTTGCTGGGTCATAGGGTAGCTCTGTTTTCAACTTTTTGAGGAACCTCCATGTTGTTTTCCAGAGTGGTTGCGCCAACTTGCATTCCCACCAACAGTGTAGGAGGGTTCCCCTTGCTCCACATCCTCGCCAGCATCTGTTGTTTCCTGACTTGTTAATTTCAGCCATTCTGACTGGTCCGAGGTGATATCTCATTGTGGTTTTGATTTGTATTTCCCTGATGCCGAGTGATGCGGAGCACTTTTTCATGTGTCTGTTGGTCATCTGGATGTCTTCTTTGCAGAAATGTCTGTTCATGTCCTCTGCCCATTTCTTGATTGGATTATTTGTTCTTTGTGTGTTGAGTTTGCTAAGCTCTTTATAGATTTTGGATACTAGCCAAAAGGGCTATTTCTGTTCGCTGTGTTAGCCCAGTGGCTCAGGCCTAACACCTTACAGTCTCTGCTCGCCCCTCTCTTTCCCTCAAACCTGTATCCAGTCTGTCAGCAAACCCTGTGAACTCCACCTCCAGAATCTATCTGCAGTCTACATTCTCCTCCCCCACTGCGCCTGCCCTGGCCCAGCCTCCATCCTCTCACTCCTGGACCCCAACAGCAGCCCTTCCTGGGGTTGGGGGAGCTACAGTCTACTCCCCACCTGCAGCCAGAAGGCACAGTGAGGCCCTGAGTCAGGGTCAGGGCGCTCCCAGCTCAGCCTCCCTGGCTGCATCCCAGCCTGGTAAAAGCCAAAGTCTGCAGTGATCTGTTGTGTCTCGCACCTTCCCCTGGTTTTCCATCCCAGCCACAATGGCATCCCTGCTGTTCCTGAAAAGGGCTAAGGACATTTCTGCACCCACGACTTGATTCCTTTTGTTTCTTCTCAGCCTTTAGGCCTTGGCTCAGACATCCCCTCCTTTCAGAAACCTTCTCTGACCATCCTCTCATGCTCCTAAGCCTCGTTGTTTATCTACATAGAGCCTTGTCATCTTCAGTGTTGAATAGATGCCTGTGTTTGTTGAGGGTCGGGCTCCCAGCAGAAGGAGCACTCCTTGTGTCCCCAGCACCCAGCACAGAGCCCAACTGGGGGCCAAGAGTGTAGAAACAATGAGTGAATGAATACTGGAGGTGGGACAGGAGGAGATGCTTCCGGTGTGGAGCTTGGGGCCAGCTTAGATGGGTCCCAGAGGCCCAAAGAGGGCAGATGCGCTGCCCAGAAGTCTCGTGAGCAAGACCTGAGCTCGGCTCTTTAGTTCTAGTGACTTGGGAACCATCAGTGGGGATGGTGGCAGCATGGGGGGATTGTCTGGGAAAGATCCAGCCTCTGAGGGCTTGGATGGGGTTGAAAAAGGGGAGATGGCCAATGTGGCCACCTGTTCTCATCCCTTCTGCTAGGCTCAGGGGAGGAGAGAAGGCCTGGGGAAAGGTGAGGCTAGAGGACTGTGGTCTTTCTTAGATGGAGAGACTTAAATCCAGGGAATATGCAGCCCAGGAACGTGCAGCCCAGCATGCCAAGCCTCCCAGGCCAGGCCCTGTTCCCCACTGACCTCCCTCCCCTCCCTGCAGGTCATTGACCATAGTGGTGCCCGCCTTGGGGAGTACGAGGATGTGTCCAAGGTGGAGAAATACCAGATCTCACAAGAAGCCTATGACCAGAGGCAAGGTACAGGCACAGAGAGATGGACAGGGGCTTCTGGGGGCCAGAAGGGGTCTGTATGGGTGAACAGAGGTCGGGGGCAGACAGGGACACTGTGGGGAGGTCGGTGGTGTGGGCAGTGGGGACAGACAGACATGGCAAGTAGAGGACGTGGGATGCAGTTGGTGTGTGGACAGATAGGACTTGGAGGGGTACCGGGGGTGGGTGTGAATGGGGGCTGGGAGGTGTGAGGGAGTGTGGGCCAGCAGATGGGGGCATGAGAGGGAAGTTTGAAGTAGAGGGGTCCCACATGGGAGGCGTAGTTAGTGTCCCATGGGGGCATGAGCAAAACGGATCAGAATGTGTAGTGGGTAAGACGAGGAGAAGCCGGATGGAGGGACTGTGATGCTGAAGGGACAAGGGAAGAGGGCATGATGGGAAGACTGGAGGCAGGCACCTTCCTTTTAGTTTCTGGATTGTGGGGCAGCCCCAGGGTTCTGGGGGAGAAGCCGGGGCTATAGTGGGACACTCAGGGCTTGGACGGCAGCCCTCTGACACCCAGAAGATTTTCTCTCTGAATGTCAGCCCTGTGTGGCTGGAAGGTGATCCCGTTAGGCCAGAGGCCACACCGGGAAAACCATGTCTAAGCCTTGTCCCCCACCCCGCCCGCAGACTCAGTCCGCTCCTTCCTGAAGCGCAGCAAGCTAGGCCGGTACAACGAAGAGGAGCGGGCACAGCAAGAGGCCGAGGCTGCTCAGCGCCTGAACGAGGAGAAGACCCAGGCCAGCGCCATCCCCGTGGGCAGCCGCTGTGAGGTGCGGGCACCTGGGCAGCCCCCTCGCCGGGGGACCGTCATGTATGTAGGTACGTGCCCCACGGAGGCCTTCTGCTCGGCCCTGAGGTGGGTCGTGCTGGTGACCCAGCCCCCAGGGGGATCCCAGTCCGGCAGGGGAGACAGACCCAGCGATGACAGTGACAGCACAGAGTTTTCATGGCAGGGCAGCGGGATGCAGAGGCAGGACCGCCTGCGTTGTGATGGAGGAGGCCAGAGGGGTCGGTTCTGAGGTGAAGCCGCGGTGCACTGTCAGAGCTGAGATGGGGAAGGCAGGGGCCAGAGGTGATGAGGTGGGGAGGAGGGAAGCTTGGTGGGGCTGTGTGAGCGGAGAGACAGCACCAGACCCGCCCTGGAGAGTGATCCCAGAGGCTTCCTAGGGGAAGGAAAGCGTGAAGGAAAGGGTGTTCCAGCCAGAGGGCATGGGGAGTGCAAAGGCCCGGAGCAAGAACAGGTTGGGCCTGTCCGAGGAAGGAAAGAAAGTCAGCTCTTGGGGAGGAAATGAGGGGAGAGGTAAGAGGTGAGGTCAGGGCAGGAGTGAGGCCGGACCATGCAGGACCTAGAAGACAGTGGAGAGTAGGTGAGGGGGTTTTTGGTTTTGTTTTGTTTTTAATTTTTTTGGTAAAGATTTTATTTACTAGAGAGCACAAGCAAGCATGAGCAGTGGAGAGGGGCAGAGGGAGAAGCAGACTTCCCGCTGAGCAGGGAATCAGACCTGGGGCTTGATCCCAGGACACTGGGATCAGGACCTGAGTTGAAGGCAGCCTCTTAACCAACTGAGCCACCCAGGCACCCCGGATTTTTTTTTTTTTTTAAATAACAGCTTTATTGAGATATAATTCATATACCATAAAACTTAAAGCAAACAGTTCTTGGTTTTAAGTACGTTCACAGAATTGTGCAGCCATGACCACAATCAATTTTACAACATTTTCATCTCCCCAGAAAGAAACTCCATAAGCATTAGCAGCCACTTCCCATTTCTGCAACCTCGACTGCCCCAGTCCTGGGCAGCCACTAGTCAGTATCGTCTTTGTAGATCTGCCTGTTCTGGACATTTTATATAAATGGAGTCCTGGAAGACATGGTCTTTCATGACTGGTTTCTTTCCCTGAGTTCTCAAGGTTTGTACGTGTCAGTGCTTTGTTTCTCTTTATACCCAACCCGTGCCAGGCTGATTGAATATACCACAGTTTACGTATTCGTTCCTCAGTTGATGGATGTATGGGTCCTTCCAGCGTCTTGTCTATGATGAATAATACTGCTGTGGACATTCTTGTATAAGCTTTTGTATGGACACGGATTTTCATTGGCACTGCTGGGTCACATGGTCACTCTGTGTAAGCCTCTGCGGAGCTGCACCATGTCATCATCGCACCAGCCATGTATGAGGGCCCCTTGCCACCCTTGCCAACACGCTTATTGTCTGTCTTTTTTTTTTTTTTTAAGATTTTATTTATTTATTTATTTGACAGAAATCACAAGTAGGCAGAGAGGCAGGAAGAGAGAGGAGGAAGCAGGCTCCCCGCTGAGCAGAGAGCCCGATGCGGGGCTCGATCTCAGGACTCCGGGATTATGACCTGAGCTGAAGGCAGAGGCTTTAACCCACTGTCTTTTTAATAATAGCCATTTTAGGGGCGCCTGGGTGGCTCACTTGGTTAAGTGGCTGCCTTCAGCTCAGGTCATGATCCCAGGGTCCTGGGATTGATCCCCACATCGGGCTCCCTGCTCGGCGGGACGCCTGCTTCTCCCTCTCCCACTCCCCTGCTTGTGTTCCCTCTCTCGCCGTGTGTCTCTGTCAAATAAACAAAGAAAATCTTAAAAAATAATAATAATAAAATCGTAGCCATTTTAGTGGGTACGACCTGGGACAGCAGGTGGGCTTGATTTGTATTCCTTTGATGGCTAATGAGATCGACCATCCTTGTAGGAGCCATTCGTATGTCTTACTTGGAGAACTTTCTATTCACATCCTTCCCCCATTTTTTTAACTGGGTCATTTAGTTTTTGTTGTTGAGTTATGTATTAGTTTCGGGGGCTGCCATAACCGAGGAACCACACACCAGATGGCTTAAATGACAAAAGTGTGTTTCTCTCAGTTCTGGAGGCTCGCAGTCCCAAGACCAAGGCCTTGGTCGTTTGGTTTCTTCTGAGACCTCTCTCCTTGGCTTGAGATGCTGCCTTCTTGCAGGGGGGTGGGGATGGGGGGGTTGCCTCACATGGTCTTCCCTCTGTGTGCGGGCACATCCCCGGGGTCTCTTTGTGTGTCCAAATTTCCTCCTCTTATGAAGACACCAATCGGATCAGATTATATCCACCAATGGCTTCCTTTTAACCTAATCACCTTTTTGAAGACCCTGTCTCCAAATACAGTCACATTCCAAGGTACTGAGGGTTAGGAGAAAACCATGTGAATTTTAGCAGATACAGTGCAGCCCGTAAGTTGTAAGAATTCTTTATATATTCTAGATACAATTCCCTTATCTAATACATGATTTACAAATATTTCCATTTTTTTTTCCTCCCATTCCATAGGGTGGTTATCTTTTTTTTTTAATTTTTTATTTTTTATTAGCATATAATGTATTATTAGCCCTGGGGTACAGGTCTGTGAATCACCAGGTTTACACACTTGGGCGGTTGTCTTTTTACTTTCTTGATAGTGTCCTTTGAAGCAGAACATTTTAAAATTTTTATGAAATCCAATTTATTATTTTCTTTGTTGCCTGTGCTTTGGTTATTATATCTAAGAAACCAGTGCCTAATATAAGGGTTTACTCCTATATTTTCTTCTAGGAATTTTATAGCATTATGTTTTATATATAAGTCTTGGGCATATTTTTGAGTGAGTTTGTGTGTGTGACATGAGTTACGAGTCCAACTTTCTTCTCTTGAGTGTGGATATCTAGTTGTTGCAGAACTATCTGTTGAAAAGACTATTCTTTTTTTTTTTTTTAGATTTTTTTTCTTTATTTATTTGACACAGAGAGAGATCACAAGTAGGCAAAGAGGCAGGCAGATGTGGGGGGTGGGAAGCAGGCTCCCTGCTGAGCAGAGATCCCAATGCGGGGCTCGATCCCAGGACCCTGAAATCATGACCTGAGCCAAAGGCAGATGCTTAACCCACTGAGCCACTCAGGCGCCCTGAAAGACTATTCTTTTTTTTTTTTTTAAAGATTTTATTTATTTATTTTGACAGACAGAGATCACAAGTAGGCAGAGAGGCAGGCAGAGAGAGAAGGGGAAGCAGGCTCCCCGCTGAGCAGAGAGCCCGATGCGGGGCTTGATCCTAGGACCCTGGGATCATGACCTGAGCCGAAGGCAGAGGCCCTAACCCACTGAGCCACCCAGGCGCCCCTGAAAAGACTATTCTTAACTCATTGAATAGTCTCAGCACCCTTGTCAAGAAATCATTTGGTCATAAGCAGTGTGGATTTTATGCCGAATGGGATGGGTGGCCCTTGAGGAATTTGGGGCAAGATATTGGTGCTACTTGCTTTAAATTTTTACAAAGACTCCTCTGACTAGGGTGTTGAGTAAATAGGGGATCCAGGTTAGGAACAGTGAGACCAGTAAAGGGGGCTATCGTATTCATCTGGGCAGGAGATGAAGGTGGCCCTGGGTGGTAGCAAGGAGAGGTTTTTGCCAGGATAGGCTTTAAACTCAGTGGGTGGGGATGAATTTGGGGTGAGCTGTATCCAGGGGTTTCATTGGGCTTTCCTCTTTGGGCAGGACTCACAGATTTCAAGCCTGGCTATTGGATTGGTGTCCGCTATGATGAGCCACTAGGGAAAAACGATGGCAGGTAATAAGCGATCCCATTCGGGCACCTGTGTGTGTGTCTGTACCCGTGTCTGTGTGCTTATGTGTGCTTATATATATATGTGTGCTTATGTGTGCTTATACGCATATGTGTGCTTATACATATAAGGGCATGTGGGTGAGCATCTGGGGTGGGAGCCATGTTGGGGCCCTTTCTGACCACTGCCTCCCCCATCATGCCCTGCAGTGTGAATGGGAAACGCTACTTCGAATGCCAAGCCAAGTACGGCGCCTTCGTCAAGCCATCGGTTGTGATAGTGGGGGACTTTCCCGAGGAAGACTACGGGTTGGATGAGATGTGACACCCAAGGAAAGGCATCCCCCTGCTCCAACTAACTCACCTACTTATTGCCTCTCCCTGTGTGTGCCCATGGCCCTCCTCCCTGAGCCCATTTTTATTTTATTCACCTTGCCATTGACTTTTGAGACTCATGCATTAAATTTGCTGGAAACCTGGGAGGTGTTGGAGGACTTGATGATTATAGGAAGGGTGGGGGGGTGGGTAGGTAAGGATGAAATAGGCTGCTGGGTAAAGAAGAGTTTGGGCAGGGTGAGGCTTTATTGCTTAGCTGATAGCTGGGGCCCATGAGACTGCTCTTTGTCTTTTGTTAGTTACTGTAATGTTTTGCTGCTATAACAAAAGGGACCAAAAAATAGTGGCTTAAACAGGGTGGTTTATTTCTCATGTAAAGTCTCATGTAATCACCGAGAGCTGGTATGGTGATCCCTCTGTGTTAGACGTCAGTCTCCATACATATATCTTGCTGCTTTGCCTTCTCTTTCTCATGATTTCCACATCATCAGCTCCCGGCACCAAGGAGAGGGAAAGGGCAAGGATACCTCTTGCCTTTAAGGAATATGTGCAACAAAACTTGTTTCTATTTCATTGGCCAGAATTTTGTCTCATGGCCACTTGTAGTTGCAAAATAGACTGGGAAATGTAGTTTTTATTCTGGGCAGCCATGTTCCTGGCCAAATATCAGAAGTTCCTATACCATAGAAGCTGGTCGGAGGAAGGATAGTGGGGGTCAATGAGCAGTTCCATGACAGTTCCTGTGGGTGGGAGACGTTACCTGGCTCGCTTAATAATACTTTTAAAAAGAAAGAAATCAAAAGACTAGAAGGAACTTGAAGCCCCTCATAGCATTGTTGAGCTGGGCAAAGTACATTGTGCCTTCCAGTATGTGACTTCTTCCCATGTGGTCCCTGCATTCTGGGGAACTTCGGTCACACGGTGCATGAGTCTGCATGTGCTGAAGCCCCTCTTTAGCTCCTTAAAGTTTTTTCTGGGGTGACACAGATTCTCTCTCACACATGGAACACGGAGATTCACATCAGACACCTATCAGGGATAGATACACACCTGTACATATACACGCATTATTGAAATTGTCGAGGTACAAAAACAAACAAAACCTGGTCACTTTAGAAAAAGATCCCAAGGCTCACACCGTGTCAGGGAGTTGTCAGAGCAAGGAGCCTTAGAGGGGATGTCCCCCAACTTCTCAACCAGCATCTACCAATTTAAGTTCACCAGAGTCCCTGAATCCTGATTTCATAAGTCCTCATGTCATTGCAGTTGGAAGCCAGTAAATATCCAACACTTCACAGTTTTTGAGCCTCTCAATGTATGTCAGGCCTCATACTGGGGATATATGTTCATGAAGTGGACACAGCCCTTGCTTGGGATATAAAGGCAGACAAACAGATTGTCTCTCTCTCTCCCTCTTTTTTCATTTCTTTACTGTGATAATAATGGATAAGGTGGCCGGCAGTGGGGGAAGGAGAACAAATCACTAAATCTGCCAGTGCTGCTGGTATGACAGAAGGAATGGAGATAGAGATGTGAATAGGAATCACCTGAACAAAAAGGGACAAGGCTTTGTAGGCCCAAAATAATCCCTTTGGTGATTCATGCCCATCAGAAACTCGATCCCTGTGCTAAACACAAACTTGGGCTGAATGCAACCTTTGTTTTGCTGCTGAGCTAAATCAGTAACTGAATGTGCTTAATGGCTTGCTGGAGTTGATTCATGTACCAGTTACAAACTTGAGATTATTCAGTAGGTTAAGAGAGGCAGTATAACCTTACTGAGGAAAAGCACAGACTCCGAAACCAGGCAGCCTGCTTTCAAATCCCAGCTCTGTCATGCAGCCCCTGGGGGACTGAACAAGTATTCCTTCTCTCTGGGTTTCAGCTTCATTCCTTTTTTTTTTTTTTTAAGATTTTTTATTTATTTATTTGACAGAGAGAGATCACAAGCAGGCAGAGAGAAAGAGAGAGAGAGAGAGAGAGAGAGGGAAGCAGGCTCCCTGCCTAGCAGAGAGCCCCATGCGGGACTCAATCCCAGGACCCTGAGATCATGACCTGAGCCGAAGGCAGCGGCTTAATCCACTGAGCCACCCAGGCGCCCAGCTTCATTCCTATAAACCGGGGGCGATGACAGCAGTTCCCCCGAACGACTGTTGTGAGCATTAAATGAGCTAATACATAGCGTTATATCAGCTCCACGCACATAGGTAAATGCCTTACTCAGTGAAGACTAGCGATAGGTGTAAGAACGACTACATATGGCCAACATTAGTGATGCTGGCTTTATTTAATTCTCACAGCGGGACCTGCCCCTAATTTTTTCACCTTAATTTCTTACCTCACCCCACCTTTGCAATCTGGCGTCAGTCTCCCAGAGTTTCCCAGGTTTGCATTGGTTTCCAAGTCCCCGCAACCTCTGGCGTCCCAGACGCGTGCAATAACCACCAGCTGCCACGTGGGGGCAACAGCTCACTGCTCCGCCAACCCGGCGCAGTGCCTGGTGAAGCGCGGAGTTTTCGCCGGCTTTGGGCGGTGGCTCCCAGCCCCGCACGCGAACTGCATTTCCCAGAAAACCATGAGACAACATCAGCCTCATTATCCTCAACTGAAGGTCGCGCGGAATTGTGGGATGAAGGGATTTGGGCTCCTCCCTGGAGGACGGTGTTGCGCAAGCGTGGACCGCTGCCAGGCTGTCACAGTTTAATCAGAGGGTGTTAACCGACGTCCTGGAGAGGGTGGAGAGCCGAGCTGACTTTCTGATCTCATGAAGAACACAGACGAGGTCACTCTGTGGCCTGGAACTGGCTGGGTCGCCTTCCTTTGCGCTTTCCTGCATCTCGACTGGTCATTGACGCTCTAGGCTTGTTGTCGGCAATCAAGCCGGGTGAAGGCGCTTGTATCTTAAATGAAAAAATCCCCTTCTTCCTCTTTTCTCTCTTCTAAACAGTTAAATATTTTTTTCTAACATATTAAGAGAATTTTAAATTAGAATAGCTAAGTCTTGGGGCGCCTGGGTGGCTCAGTGGGTTAAAGTCTCTGCCTTCGGCTCAGGTCATGATCTCAGGATCCTGGGATCGAGCCCCGCATTGGGCTCTCTGCTCAGCGGGGAGCCTGCTTCCCTTCCTCTCTCTCTGCTTGCCTCTCTGCCTACCGGTGACCTCTGTCAAATAAATAAATAAAATCTTTATATAAAAAAAAAAGAATAGCTAAGTCTTTCCCAAGTCCCCATCACCCAGCTTCTCTAGTTGTCATATGGCCAGTCGTGTTTTATTTATTTTGCTTCCTCTTCTCTCCTCCCATTATTTTAAAGCAAATCTCAGGTGATATCTCATCTCATTTGGAAATGTTTCTGCCAACGTTTCCTATCTCTAAAGATAGTCTCAATCACATCTTTTTAAAAAAATGAAATTAGGGCGCCTGGGTGGCTCAGTTGGTTGAGCAACTGCCTTCTGCTCAGGTCACGATCCTGGAGTCCCAGGATCGAGTCCCACATCGGGCTCCCTGCTCGGCAGGGGGTCTGCTTCTCCTGCTGACCTATCTACTCTCATGCTCACTCGCTCTCAAATAAATAAATAAGATGTTTAAAAAATAAAATAAAATTTATTAAAAAAAATAATTCTTTTTTAAAGAATTCTTTAATATCTAATATAGAGCAGTATTCAGAAGTCCCCAGCTGTTAAGATTTTATTTATTTATTTATTAAGATTTTATTTATTTGACAGAGACAGCAAGAGAGGGAACACAAGCAAGGGGAGTGGGAGAGGGAGAAGCAGGCTTCCCTCCAACCAGGGAGCTGAATGTGGGGATCCCAAGCTGGGATCAGGGCCTGAGCAGAAGTCAGATGCTTACCCGACTGAGCGACCCAGGCACCCCTTTTAAAAAGATTTTCATTTATCTATCAGTGAGTGAGAGAGAGCACAAGCAGGCAGAGTGGCAGGCAAAGGCAGGGAGAGAAGCAGGCTCCCTGGTGAGCAAGGAGCCCTATGTGGGACTGGATCCCAGGACCCTGGGATCATGACCTGAGCCGAAGGCAGCAGATTAACCAATTAACCAACTGAGTCATCCCTAAAGCGTGGTTTTTAGTGTAAGAACAATCTACTGGATAATGTAACAGAATGGTTGGCCAGACTAGAGAACGTAAGAATTTATAAGATAGAAGCAATCCATCAGTTGGATTGATCTCTTATTTATTTGGAGAAAAATATCAGTTTGGAATCCCATCTAACATGATATAACAAAATAAATTCCAGTTGGATTTGAATAATATGGGGGGGGGGGTCGCACAGTGAAAATCTAATGAAGGTTTTTACCAACAAATATTTCATAACTTCTGTATGGGAAAAGACTTCAAGATAGTAGGGGGAACAAACCATCAAGGTAAAGACTGATGAATTAGGCTGTACAAAGAGCTAAATCTTCTCTTTTTTAAAGATTTTATTTATGAAAGAGAGCATGAGTTGGGGGGGTAGCAGAGGGAGAGGGAGAAGACGACTCCTTGCTGAGCAGGGAAGCCCAATGTGGGGCTCAGTCCCAGGACCCTGGGATCATAAACAGAGCCAAAGGCAGATGCTTAACCGACTGAGCCACCCAGGCACTTCGGAGCTGAATATTTTATATGCCCAAAAAGGGCATAGGCAAAATTGAAGTAAATACGCATTAGAGAAGTATATTTGCAACAAAAATGATAGACGATTGGTTAACACCCTCAACGAATGAAGTTATTAACAACATAATGTGAAATTAACATGAAAGCCAACAAATAAAAATGGGCATGGAATATAAAAAAGAACAATTTGTAGAAGAAATATCAAAGGCCAAAAAGTCCCACGAAAGCATATTCACCCAACGTTACTTAAAATACTGGGACACCTCCTTTTGTCTGTCAAATCAGCAAAGATCTTTTTTTTTCTTTAAGATTTTATTTATTTATTTGACAGAGAGAGATCACAAGCAGGCAGAGAGAAAGAGAGAGAGAGAGAGAGAGAGGGAAGCAGGCTCCTCGCTGAGCAAAGAGCCCCATGTGGGGCTCGATCCCAGGACCCCGAGATCATGACCTGAGCTGAAGGCAGAGGCTTAACCCACTGAGCCACCCAGGTGCCCCCAAATCAGCAAAGATCTTAAACTATGGTTCCCTAAGTCTGAGGACAGTTCAGGGCAATGAGAGACTCCATCCACCACGGTTGGGATGTAAATAGCAACGACTTTTCTGGAGAACGACTGTGTAGCCTGAGTCCAAAGCCTGAAAATACGCCCATCTATTGATCCATCACTGACATTTCTAGGAATTTAGCCCCTGGAAATAATCAGGGAAGTGGGTAAATCTGAAAGGATTTTCATGAGACCATTTCTTTAATTATAAAAAAAGGAAGGAAGGGACAAATGCAGAAACAACGTTTCAGGAAGTGTTAAGAATACTCAAAGAGTAAAGGATTTCTTGATAAAAGAAATGTGGATTTTGCTGGCTTAAACAGAATCAGATGAGCTGCTTTATCATAGGAATTTTCATTAATATGCTAGATTCCATGGTAACTATACAAGAAGGAATCTCCAATGCATTATTTTCTTTTTTTTTTTTAAGATTTTACGTATTTATTTGACAGACAGAGATCATAAGTAGGCAGAGAGGCAGGCAGAGATAGAAGAAGAGAAGCAGGCTCCGCGCTGAGCAGAGAGCCCAATGCAGGGCTGGATCCCAGGACCCTAGGATCATGACCTGAGCCGAAGGCAGAGGCTTGAACCCACTGAGCCACCCAGGCGCCCCTCCAATGCATTATTTTCTGAAGAAAGAGCTGATGTCTAATAGAGAAGTCAGGTCACATGTGAGCAGTCGAAGGGAACAGAGCTGCTCATTCCAGATTAATACAAGTTGTTTACAAATTGATGGGTGGGATGCAAATTGCATATGCAAATTTTATATAATTAGAAATACATGAAATTATTCCCAGGAAACAAATCAAGCAGGTAATATAACTAAATAGAGGTTGTCTTTGAAAATTGGGTGAATTTTTCCTTTTAATTTTTCTCTTGCTATATTTTATACATTTTCTACAATGAGCAGGCATTAGCAGGGTTTTTTTTTTTTTAAGATTTTATTTATTTATTTGACAGACACTGGGAGAGAGGAAACACAAGCAGGGGGAGTAGGAGAGGGCCAAGCAGGCTTCCCGCTGAGCAGGGAGCCCCATGAGGGCCTCAATCCTGGGACCTGAGATCATGACCTGAGCCAAAGAGCAGACGCTCACGACTGAGCCACCCAGGCGCTCCACATTAGCAGGGATTTTAAACATTTTAAATTATGGAATATAGCGCACCTACAGGAAGACAAAATAAGGATCATTATAAAGTGAACACCCAGGCATCAGAGTGATGAGGTTGGGATTCGGAAGCCCAGAAGGCTGTGGGATGCCAGACAAATTCCCTGATTTACCTGGAGCAGAAGGCAGGAGGGAATTACTTTATGGAGGGGAGCCATCTGAACCATGGTTTAGAAGGATGACAAAGGTCTATTGTACAGTCATGAAAGCACATACTCTATTGACAGGTTTTCATTCTGATGAGGAAGTCTGAATTATATTAATAATCCCCCAAAGGATGATGATGATGAAGAAGATAATAGATAACTAAGAATTACTGACCATGCGTCCCAGGTCTAGCCTTGGGCAGCATGATGCTGGGGACACAGTGGTTCCTGAGATAGCCCTGCGCACCAGCTTAAGGCCTCCCTTTCCAGTCCAGGAGACAGACATTATTGATCACTACTGATTTTAATTTGTTATGATGTTTTGGGGAAGAAGTTTCCAGAATCCTAGGAGCCTATGACAGGGCAACCTGCTCTAGTCTGTGATGGGAGGTCAAGATAGACTTCCCTGCTGAAGAGCAATCAGCAAATCACCTCCAAAGCAAAAAAGGTAGGAGAAATGTTCCTGCAGAGACACAGCCTATGTAAGAGCCTGGCACCAAGAAAGCCTGGAAAAGAGGAGTGGGAAAAGGGTGATGGTTACTTTTTTGTGTCAAGCTGATTGGGATACATTGTTTCTGGGTATGTCTGTGAGGGTGTTTGCAAGCAAGATTATCATGTGAATCTGTAGACTGGTTAAAAAGCTGACTGTCCTCCCCAGTGCAGAAGGTATCATGCAAATCTTAGAGGGTCTGAGTGGAGCCAAGTGGCTGAGGAAAGAACGATGTGAGTTCCACCTGGCTTGGCGCTGGAACATTGGTCTTCTGCACTCAGAATGGAACTTAAACCATCGGTTGCCCTGGTTCTTGGACCAGGACTCAAACCACTGCCTTTGTGGGCCTCCAGCTTGCAGACAGCGGAATATGGGACTTCTCAGCTTCTGTCATGGTGTGCTAATTCCTTATAATAATTCTCTCTCTCTCTCACTCTATATGTCCTATTGGTTCTGTTTCTCTGGAGAACCCTGACTAATAAGAAAGGGCAGTGGAGACTAATAAGAAAGGGCAGTGGAGGGGCACCTGGGTGGCTCAGTTGGTTGAGTGTCTGCCTTCAGCTCAGGTCACGATCCCAGGGTCCTGGAATCGAGCCCTGTATCTGGCTCCCTGCTCAGTGGGGAGCCTATTTCTCCCCCTGCCTGCTGCTCTCCCTGTCAAATACATATAAAATATTAAAAAGAAAAGAAAGTGAAGTGGGGGGACATTCATCTAGATTAGTCATCACATAACTATTCGGTATCAACCATGCTTGGGTTTAAACCTGGTTCTGCTGTCCCCTCAGGCAGGTGACACCCCTTCTTGGAACCTCCACTCCCTCATGTTAGTTCCTTTAGCAGAGTTGTGAGTGGCTTTGAAATATGTCCCAGCTTGGTCAGCAAGACCTCAGGAGGCATCAAGCTCAGTTAGTTATGACTGTTAACAGTTTTCAGTTGGTGGCATCATAACATGAATATCATTAAGGCAGCAAATTGAGAGGATTGAAAGCATGAGCTATAGAGCCAGCATTTCTGAGTGCAAATCTTTTTTCTTTTCTTTTTTTTTTTTTTAAGATTTGTTTATTTATTTATTTATTTGACAGACAGAGATCACAAGCAGGCAGAGAGGCAGGCAGAGAGAGGGGGAAGCAGGCTCCCGGCTGAGCAGAGAGCCAGATGCAGGACTCCATCCCAGGACCCTGAGACCATGACCCGAGCTGATGGCAGAAGCTCAACCCACTGAGCCACCCAGGTGCCCCTTTTCTTTTCTTTTTTAATAAGCTTTATGGAGGTGCCTGGGTGGCTCAGTATACCAGGTCGTGATTTCTCAGCTCAGGTAGTGATTCCATGGTCCTGGATTGAGCCCAGTGTTGTCCAGGCTCCCTACTCAGCGGGCAATCTGCTTCTTCCTCTCCCTCTGATCTTCCTCCTCCCCCTTCATGTGCTCATTCTCTCTTTCTCTCAAATAAGTAAATAATTTTTTTAATCTTTTCTTTTTATATTTTTTAAATAAATAATTTCTTTAAGTCTTTTAAAGAAAAACTTAGGGGTGCTTGGATGGCTCAGTTGGTTAAGCGTCTGCATTGGACACAGGTCATGATTCCAGAGTCCTGAGACTGGGCCCTGCTCAGGCTCCCTGCTTGGCGAGGAGCCTGCTTCTCCTCTCCCCTCTACTCCTGCTCTCTCTCAAATAAATAAATAAAATCTTTTTAAAAAATTTAGATGGGCTTGGGGCGCCTGGGTGGCTCAGTGGGTTAAGGCCTCTGCCTTCTGCTCAGGTCATGATCTCAGGGTCCTGGGATCGAGCCCCACATCGGGCTCTCTGCTCAGCAGGGAGCCTGCTTCCCCCTCTCTCTCTCTGCCTACCTCTCTGCCTACAAATGATCTCTGTCTGTCAAATAAATAAATAAAAATCTTAAAAAAAAAATTGGGGGTGCCTGGGTGGCTCAGTGGGTTAAAGCCTCTGCCTTCAGCTCAGGTCATGATCCCAGGGTCCTGGGATCGAGCTCAGGTCATGATCCCAGGGTCCTGGGATCGAGCCCCACATTGGGCTCTCTGCTCCGCAGGGAGCCTGCTTCCTCCTCTCTCTCTGCCTGCCTCTCTGCCTAGTTGTGGTTTCTCTCTGTCAAATTAAAAAAAAAAAAAAAAAAAAAAAAAAACAAGAAAAAAAAATTTAAACAGGCTTTATGCCCAACATGGGGCTCAAGCTCACAACCCTGAAATCAAGAGTCAAATTCTCTACCAACTGAGCCAGAGAGGCCCCTCACTGAGTTCAAATCTTGACTCAGGTACTTAACAGCTGCGTGATCTTGGACAAGTAATCCCACGTCTCTCCTCATTGGCATGATAGTAACAACTTCTACCTGCATCAGTCAGAATAGGCTAGGTTATGCTGCAGTAACAAATGAGCCCTAGACCTTAGTAGAGTAACTCCTCAAATTTTATTTCTTGCTTATACTAACAGCCAGATGTCCTCCATGCCACAGCTCAGCGATCCAGCTAGCTTCCAGCATGTGGCACCTTTGTGCTTGCATGGCTCCCAGTGCTGCTTAGGTAGGGGATGAGAGCAGAGAACATCTTGTACTCACTTTTAAATGCTACATTTAGGGGCACCTGGGTGGCCCGGTTGGTTAAGCAACGGCCTTTGGCTCAGGTCATGACTCCGGAGTCCTGGGACTGAGTCCCACATCGGGCTCCCAGCCCCAAGGGGAGTCTGCTTCTCCATCTGAACTCCCTTCTCGTGCTCTCTTGCACTCTCTCTCTCAAATATAAATAAAATCTTAAAAATAAATAAATAAATGCTACATTTAAAAGTGATGCTCTGGGAGTACCTGGTTGGCTCAGTCAGGTAAGCCTCTTCCTTGGGTTCAGGTCATGATCTCCAGGTCCTTCTCAGCGGGGAGTCTGCTTCTCCCTCTTCCCCACCCCCAGCTTGTTCTCTCTTAAATAAATAAAATCTTAAAAAAAAAAAAAAAAGTCACACTCTCACCAGCAACTGGTTGGCTTACTCTGTCAAGCATACAACACTTGATTTCTGGTTCATGAGTACAAGCTCCACATTGGGCATAAAGATTACTTTAAAAAAAAAAATAAAATAAGGGGCACCCAGCTGGCTCAGTTGGTGTGGCATGCAACTCTTGATCTTGGGGTTGAAGTTCGAGCCCCACAATGGGTGCAGAGATTACTTAAAAATAAAATCTTTTAAAAAGTAAATAATAAAACAAAATAAAAAATACATAAAAGGGACACTCCCAACATTTCTGTTCACATTTTATTGGCCCAAATAGTCACATAACCATGCCGGAGTTCAACGGATTCCGGAAGATGGTGGGGCACTTCAGTAATGATTGCTATACTCTCTCATCAACGGTGCTGACATTCAATGAGAAGATTCACACAAAACCTTTCCTTCGTTCAGCAAATATTCACTGAGTACCTAAGATATGCCAGGCGCTGTTCTAGAAAGTAGGTAAATAGCAGTGCACAAGACAGCAATCCTTTGAGGAGCTCATATTCTAGTGGGGGAGGAAAACAAGGAACTGGAGAAATAAGTAAACTATACACTATGGTACAGGTCATAAATGATAAAGGCAGTGTGGGAGTGGGGTGGGGAGTGTGGGGGTGAAATCAGAGATCTGAAAGGATCTTCCGAAGACCACTAGATGTGCAGACCTGAGGCACTAAGAGGTGAGGCACTAAGGCGTGGCTAGGGAGGACCTGGGTAATGGCGCAGCAGCCCTCAGGGGCACCCGGAGATGGGCTGTTTGGATATTGCTGCATTCCCAGACCCTGTGTTCAGCTGGGAACATCCAGTAGGGTTTCTTCTCACTTTCTTAAGGGGGAGTGTCACCTGTCACTTTCAGACAGGTGACAGGACAGATTATGAGCTTGGTGACCATGGTAAAGACTTTTAAGATTTTTAAAATTTTTTTATTGGACAGACAGAGATCACAAGTAGGCTGAGAGGCGGGCAGAGAGAGAGAAAGGAGGAAGCAGGCTTCCCGCTGAAGAGAGAGCCCGATGCAGGGCTCGATCCCAGGGCATGGGAACATAACCTCAGCTGAAGGCAGAGGCTTTATTTAACCCACTGAGCCACCCAGGCACCCCATGGTGAGGACTTTTGACTCTTACAAGGACAGAGGTACAGCCAGGGGAGGGCCCTGACTTGACTGGGGGTATCGCAGGCTCCCTCTGGCTGTGGGTGGGGAGCAGACCATGAGGGCAGGCAGGGGAGCAGGAAGCCCGGGGAGGAGCTTCTGTGGTGTCCAGGACCAGGAGGACAGAGGCTGGGCCAGTGCTGGTGGAGTCAACAAGGTTTCCTGTCAGGTTGGAGTAGGTGTGGAAGAGTGGTCAGGGATGATCCTGGGTTCTCTGGTCTCAGTCCCTGAAAGGACAGGGGTGCCATCAACCTAGATGGGGAATGGGAGGAGGGAGCAGGTTTGGAAGGAAGTCAGAAGCTCAGTTTAGGATGTGTGAAGTTTGAGACACTTCTAAGACACCCTCCCCCCATGAAGAAGGTGAGTAGAATGCAGTTTGTAGAACTGCCTGGAAATGTCTGGGTGGAAGACGGAAATCTGGATATTAACAGCCTAGGAATGGAATTTAAACCATGTTATGTGGGGGAGATCTTCTATGGCATCCTCTATGGATACCGTAAGTCCTGAGGCTTGATACTGGCCAGGGTTAGGAGGGCAGGGAGACTGATCTCAGTGACAGTGGACAGTGAGTGGCATGAGATGGCAGTGTGTATTCTGAGAGAGTATAAGTTATAAGTAAGAAGCTGCAAGACTCACCCAGTCTCGGGTGGGGCTTGCAAACAGGGAGAGCTTCCTAGAAGAGGTGACTCCTGAGCTGACACGAAAGCCTGAGTACCTACATCATCAGGTAAAAAAGTCAGGAGTGTTCCAAGTCGAGGGCACAGCCCACACGAAGGCCTGGTAGCAAGTGAGCCTAGAAAGGGCAGACAGCGGAAGCTTTCCAGTGTGGCAGGGAAGGGTGTGGTGAGAAGGGAATGTGGATTAGTCATCACCAAAAGTTTTGGCATCAGCCATGCCCAGGTTCACACCTGGTTCGCCATCCTCTGTGACCTCAGGCAAGTGACCCAGCCTCCATTTTCTCTCCTGTAAGTTCCTGCCTCATAGCCAAGGCTTGTGTAGTGATTCTTGGCCTGGCTGCTACTGCAGTTTTGTCTCTTGTGATCTTGTTATCTAAGCTATTATCGTATTAATTATAGTATTTTTTTAAGTTCATTGTTTTTAGTAACTTCTACACCCAATGTGGGGCTTGAACTCATGACCCCAAGATCAAGAGTCTCATACTCTTCTGACTCAGCTAGCCAGGTGCCCCCAATATTAATTATATTATTGAAGGGTCAATGCATTAGAGTAGTGGTTAAGGTTACAGGCTAGGGAGTTCACCCTCAGAGTCTGTTTATTTCTAAAATGGAAATACTGCATACATCCATTCCATAGGACTGTTATAAGGGCGTATGAGGTTATATGAAAAGTGCTCAGGAGAGTGCTTGGCAGTTACTTTTACCAGTATTATCTCAGGGTGAGTCAGTCAACCACCTGAGGAATCCAGGAGGGCTGCAGGAGGAGGAAACAGCATGGGTACAGGCACATGGAAATGATTCCTCTTTACTGAGTGTTTACCACTTAATTCTGAAGGGGAAGGGGAACCCTTGTTCTCATTTTACGGATTAATAAATCCTTGGCTTAAACAAACAAACAAAACAAAACAAAAAAACAGCCTTCCTCAGCGCCCAAGGGATCTGTTATTAAAAGGCAGAGCCAGCATTCAAACTCAAGCTAAGCCAGCCTCCAGGAGAGATTCTATGGGCCAAACATCCATAATGCCTGGAAACCAGATTTAATTCCCTCTGAGGAGCCCTGAAGTTTGGAGGTTGGAGCCTGAGAGCAAATGGTCTCCAAAGGAGGTTTCAGGCGCCATTTTTCCTGCCAGCTTCTGCATTCCCCCCGCCCCCACTCCTCCACCCGATCTCGGGAACATCTAGCCTCAGAAACCAGGCAGTGAGTGGCCAGAGGGGCTCTTCCGGTGCCCAGGCCCCTCTTTAGAGATGGGAAGAAGGAGGCGACACTTGGCGACCCTGACGCGGGGTAAAAAGGTGCGGGTGGAGGAGGCACAGGCAACTTTTGCAAGCGGCAAGGTTCTTCCCGCGGTTTGGCCGTCATCCGGGCTGCTGCAGGGTCCCGAGAAATCTAGTCTAGCCTCAGTCCCTGCCCCAAATGCGGGTGTGTGTCCTCGGGCTGTGGACCAGACAAAATTCGGGGTCCTGGTCCAGATGCTTTGTCGCAACAAGAGTAGGATACGGGGCCGCGTGCCAGGAGTCCCTTTTCCAGCAGACAGAAAACCGCACCCGCGGCCGCATGGAGAAGAATCCACACTGCAACACTAGAGGGTGATCTCGGGCGCGGCGACTGAACCTCCCTCCCTGGATTCGTCCACCTGAGCTGAAAAGAACCGGGGAAGACCTCAGACCGCTGGAGGTTGGGCAGGGTTGAAACCCGCAGTTCAGGAAACGAGCAGGGCGGAGCCCCGGCGGCCGCGTCCCGTTACGCGAGGCTGGCCTGGCGCACGCAGGCGCAATTTCGTGCCGGCTCTAGGACCCCGCGGACGCTTGGTGGGCCGCCCCGCAGTGTCTAACTAGGTCTAGGCCGCCTGAGTCACGGGCCCCGCCCTACGGAGCCGGACGCGGGCAGAGGCCCGGGAGCAGGACGGACGGACCGACCGACGGGAGGATCGGTGAGCGAGGCGGTGAGCGCCCGATCTGGATTACCCCTGTAATCCGTAACCCCGGTCCTTGCGGCCCCCGTGTCCCACGAAACCCTTAAGTCCTGGTTTCAGGGGTCCCCCAGACTCATGACCTCAGATTTGAAGCCCCAGTCTGTCTGGCACCCAGTTATCCCGCCCCCGGGACTCTTCCACCCTCTGTCTCGGGATCTAAAATTCGAGCCCATGGATTTGAAAGGTACCCCATAAATTTCTGCCAGGTTCGAGTCCCCAGAACCACGATCCTTAGATCCGTTCTCTCAATTTAATGGGAACCCCGTTATCCCGGGCTCCGGGATTGGCACCCACAATCTTAGATCCGAACCTGCAGAATCAGCGGTGACACTGTAATCCCGCTGCTGGAAGTAACGAAACCCTCAAGCTGGGATTTCTTAAACCCTGCCCCAGAGGCCTCCAGGTGGAGAATCTCTGATCCTGACCCGCCCACGACCCCTAAGTTCAGTTCTGGGGCTCGGTCTCAGATTCGAGTGCTCAGACGCGTCAAAGGTGCCTTACACCAACTTGGGGCCCCCCCATCTTGAGAACCCCACCAGACCCGGACCCTTACTCTTAATGATGCCTATGCATAGACTCAGTCCAGGGTCCCTTAAGCTAGACCATGAGATCCTTTGGACACAGAGGGGATTTCAAACCCGAGCCTCCGTCCCTTTCCCACCCATCCTCCAGAAGCCCCGACCCCATTACAAATGGATTCTCAAGCCCCAGCCGGAGAATAGATCCCCGCCCGGAAGCCTCATATTACTCCCCCAAGTCCAGCTGCCAGAAATGCGTTATTTTTGCGTGGAGGGAGCGGGTTCAATGGCGATACGGACTTGTGACCCCCTTTTCCCCCCCTCAGGAATCTTAATTTGCAGCCATGTTCCTGGTTAACTCGTTCTTGAAGGGAGGCGGCGGCGGAGGAGGCGGGGGCCTGGGCGGGGGCCTGGGGAATGTGATCGGAGGCCTGATCAGCGGAGCCGGAGGTGGAGGAGGAGGCGGTGGCGGCGGCGGCGGCGGCGGCGGCGGAGGCGGTGGCGGAACTGCCATGCGCATCCTGGGCGGGGTCATTAGTGCCATCAGGTAAGGCGGGGCCCGAAGAGGGGAGGGGCCTGGCGGAGGAGCATGTCCCACCAGCTTAGATTGAGGTAACCTGGCGACTGACCAGCAGTCTTAATTAGGCTGGTCTGGGCCTGGGCTGCGGGATCCGCCTCGAAGGGGCGGACCGTAAGGAGGCTGATGGCCGCTCAGGAGGCGGGGCTTGGTATGGGCGGAGTCTGACTGTTGAGGGACCAATCTGATGGGGCGCGGCTGGGGTGGAACTGAATGGGGCTGGGCGCGGCCTGCTTCCTGCTACCCGGGAGACGAACGTTAGGGGGCGGAGCCAATGAGGCTTGGGGTCTCTTCATGGGAGCCAGACTTGCCTTATGGGCACGGCGGCGTGGCGGTCGAAGTCGGTCAGTGAGGGGGTGGACCCAGAAAAGGCCGAGGCCTAATGGCATAGGGGAAATGATCTTGAAGGGGCTAGGTCTGGCTGGGAACTGACTGGGTTAAAATGGAAATACGACCTGGTAGATGTGGACCTGGTAGATGTCGTTAGGGGCCTAATTCACCATGTCCCCCCTTCAAAGGGGTGGGAACTCATGGAACTGGGGTGGGATGTTGGGAAGACGCAGGCTTTTAGAAACCCATAGAATGGAGTAGGTTCCTAGACTGAGGGAACCTGAGGAGAGTAGAGCCCCAGGAAGCTGGGTCAGAGCTTCTATGAAGCGAGCTGTCAAAGGGGCTGAATCTGTTGAGGAATGTGTGCCCTGGCAGGAGTGGGGCCTACTGTGGGGGCAGGGCTCTGAGTTTCCTGCCAGGTGTAACCAGGGCAGCAAAGATAAGGACAGGTGAGGACAAGGACAGATAAGTCAAGCAGAGGGAGAGGTAGGGAGGTGGTGGGCTGGGTTTCAGGGGCTGTTGCTGTCCTTGGAGGCCCGCCGGCTGGTGCTAACTACTCCCTTACTTGTCTCCTCTCAGTGAGGCAGCTGCACAGTACAACCCAGAGCCTCCGGTAAGCTACTTTCAATGATCAGAGACCCTGCTTCTCACTCCAAGGCCTTTTCCAGCACCCATCATTGTCCCTCTTATGAAATTCCTCTCATTAAGTCTCTCCCTTGCCATGTCCCCAAACTTAAGTCATGTTCCCTGGACTGTCTCTCATTCCTCTGATCCCCCAGCCACCTAGCCCGCTCTGACTTTCCCACCTAGTGCTGTCCTGGCCAGGGCACCCCTCGTCCACTTGCCCTGAGATCTTCTCCCTCTGCAGCCTCCACGCACCCATTACTCCAACATTGAGGCCAACGAGAGTGAGGAGGTCCGGCAGTTCCGGAGGCTCTTTGCCCAGCTGGCTGGAGATGTAAGTAACCCTGGGCCCCCATCCTTGTCCGGACTCTTCCTTGCCTTCCTGTGGGCTGCCCTTGCACATACACTCAGCAGTGGCAACCCCCAAAGAATCCCCACTCTCCCTCGTGACACTCTTCCCTTTAACCATTCCTGACGTTTCCCCACAGGACATGGAAGTCAGTGCCACAGAACTCATGAACATTCTCAACAAGGTCGTAACCCGACGTGAGTTATTGGGCTCAACACATAGGGTGGGCTTAGAGTCATGGGTGCTGGGGTAGCTGTGACCTCTGACTTTGAACCTATCTCCCACAGACCCTGATCTGAAAACTGATGGCTTTGGCATTGACACGTGTCGCAGCATGGTGGCCGTGATGGATGTATCCTTTGGGGCAGTCTGACTGGAGCCCTGGGTGAAGGAGTTTTGTGAGAGCACAGTTGGGACAGCCAAGATGTAGCTTGCGTACCCACAAAAGTGGACATGCATATATCAGAACACACACTCAGGCTTGTGGCAATAAATAGTAACATCAGCTGTCACAGCTGGCGCTTCACAGACATCATGTTAAACAGGCAGTTGTTTTTTTTTTGAAGATTTTATTTATTCGTCAGAGAGAGAGAGAGCACAAGCACGGGGCAGGCAGAGGGAGAAGCAGACTCCTCGGCAAACAAGGAGCCCAATGTGGGCTTGATCCCAGGACCCGAGGATCATGACCTGCCCTGAAGGCAGATGCTTAACCATCTGAGCCACCCAGGCATCCCAAACCAGCAGAAATGTTATAGTCCATTTTATAGGCGATGAAACTGAGACTCAGAGAGAGGCAATCATTTGTCTAAAGGTATACAAAAAGAGGAAGTGGCAGGATAAGAATTTGGACTCAGGTCTTTTAGGCTTGAAAGCCTAAGCTTATTTTCTTTCTTTTTTTTTTTTTAAGTAAGTGCTACCCAACATGGGGCTTGAACTGACAACCCAGAGATCAAGAGTCGCATGCTGTACTGACTGAGCCAGCCAGGCGCCCCAGAACCCAAGCTTATAACTGCTGTAGGTGTGGCCATACACATGCACATATATACAAGGGCACACCATATACGTGAAGATATGTGAAGGCATGTTCACAGGAACACACGTGCATGTTGGCACATGGGCTAATCATCAGCTCATCTTGAATACATGCATGCTTCACACATAGGGAAAATGTAGACACACGTGTATTGTCATGTGATCACGCATGTTGCACTGAGTTCTACAAGCTTGGCTGTGCTGCTTAGCAAGGTCTTTGAGCCTCTCTGCCTCAATTTGCTGGTCTATAAAATGAAATGAGTGAGAAGGATGAAACTGAATTGGAGCCGTATGCGAAGGGTTTAGCGCAATGCACAGCACAGTAAGTGGTCTGTATGCAGTAGCTGTTACTATGATCCTAGGTAGATTTTCATCTCTGAATCGGTTTCTTCTCTGTCCCTGGGAAGTAATACTGGTGAGGCTGGTGTTTTAAGGATTCAGCGAGAAAAGTGATGTTCCTAAGAAGCTTAGCACTACCTGAAATGTACTAGGTAACTTTATAAGTCTTGGCCGTCATTATTATTGAGAGTTCATGAAACATTAACCCCTGAGCTGAAGGCTTTATCTCATTCTGCTTGTATCACAAACCCAGCAGGTGTGTACTGTCCTCACCTGGTTTTCTAAGATACCCTTGTTTCTCACATGTCCTGACATTCATGAAGTTGAATTGCTATTAAGAATTTTATAGGGGTGGGGCGCCTGGGTGGCCCAGTGGGTTAAAACCTCTGCCTTCAGCTCAGGTCATGATCCCAGGGTCCTGGGATCGAGCCCCACATTGGGCTGTCTGCTCAGCAGGGAGCCTGCTTCCTCCTCTCTGCCTGCTTCTCTGCCCACTTGTGAACTCTATCTGTCAAATAAACAAATAAAATCTTTAAAAGAAAAAAAAGAATTTTATAGGGGTGCCTAGGTGGCTCAGTCAGTGAATCGACTACTTTTGGCCCGGGTCATGATCTTAGGGTCCTGGGATCAAGTCTCGCATCAGGATCCCTGCTCAGCGGGGAGTCTGCTGCTCCCTCTCCCTCTCAGCTCATATATGTCTGTATGTCTGTCCTGTTTTCTCCCTCTCAAATAAATAAGAAAAATTAAGAAAAAAAAAAAGAATTTTATAAATGACGGGGCACCTGGGTGGCTTAGTTAGTTAAAGCGTCTGTCTTTGGCTCAGGTCATGATCCTGGAGTCCCAGGATAGAGCCCCACAGTAGTGGCATTGGGCTCCCTGCTCAGCAGGGAGTCTGCTTCTCCCTCTTCCTCTGTCCCTCCCCCTGCTCCTTCTCTCTCTTTCTCTCCCTCTCTCTCACTCTCTCAAGTAAAATTTTTTTTTAAAGATTTGTTTGTTTATTTATTTGACAGAGAGTTAGTTCACAAGTAGGCAGCAGCAGGCAGAGCGAGAGGGAAGCAGGCTCCCCGCTGAGCCGAGAGCCTGATGCGTGGCTCGATCCCAGGACCCTAAGATCATGATCTGAGCTAAAGGCAGAGGCTCCATCCACTGAGCCACCAAGGTACCCTCTCAAATGAAATCTTTTTAAAATAATGGATAGGGGCGCCTGGGTGGCTCAGCCCCAATGTGGGGCTCAAGCTCATGACCCTGAGATCGAGAGTCACATGCTCTTCCAACTGGGCCAGCCAGGAGCCCCCAAAATGAAATAGGAACTAAACTCTCTATGGATAAAAAGAGAAGTCAAACCAGATCCAAGGTGACATGACAGGTGGGATGGGAGCTGGGGTTTTAGCCCAGGTTCCCCTGCTCCGTCGTGATCACAATGCGTAGTGTGTGTGCACCTGGGTACAGTCATCACACTATTCTTAACACCCTTCCACCAGAGTGACACCACCGGCAAGTTGGGATTCCAAGAATTCAAGTACTTATGGAACAACATTAAAAAGTGGCAGGTGCGTGGTGACCTCAAACTCAAAGCCCCTCAAGCCAGGAAGATGCCACGCCCCACGATGTTCAGTTGAATCCTTCCCTCCCTGTCTCCACAGGCCATCTACAAACAGTTCGATGTTGACCGTTCAGGTACCATCTGCAGCACTGAACTCCCAGGGGCCTTTGAGGCAGCAGGTATGGCTGGCAGTAAAATGGTCTGACGGGGGTGGCATTGGTAAGGCAGACCCATTCCCCTACCGTGAGCTGGTCTGAGTCTGAATCCTAGGGATGGGAGTGGGTCTGGCCTTGTGGCCCCAACACCTGAGAAAAGGAAACCATTCCTAGGGTTCCACCTGAATGAACATCTCTACAACATGATCATCCGACGCTACTCGGATGAAGGAGGGAACATGGATTTTGACAACTTCATCAGCTGCTTGGTCAGGCTGGACGCCATGTTCCGTGAGTGACACCCCAGGTCTCTTCCTGGGTGGGAATTTGTTCCACCTCTGGCCAAGGTCTCCTCTGAACCTGACCCTGAGGCAAGCAACTTCAGGGACATCAACAGCCCCGGTTCTTGCCTGCCCTCACATCACTCACAGTCCATTGGAGGAGAAGCAAATCACCAGACAGGGACCGCTCAGAATGGTTACAGCTGGGATACGGGGAGCTCAGGGCTGTGATCAGGCCTGGGAGAAGCAGCTCAGGTCTGAGTGGGTTTAGATCTATGAATGGGAAAGCCCAGTGAGCAGTCTGAACCTCGGAGGCACCCGATGCAGACTAAAAAGGGTCAAGAAGGGCTTCCGGGAGAAGGACAGGTGTGAATTGAGGGATGAGGAGGAGTGATCCAAGGAGAGAACCAGGACAAGTGTTGGTGTGGGAACAGCCTGAGTGACGGGAAAGAGAAGGTGGTGCTTCTGGTGTTTTGTGTTGAACTCAGTTCTGAATGCTGGAGAGGGGTGGGGGGTACAGAGACATAAGGCTGGAGGGGTTGGTAGGGGCTGGATTATGAGGGCTCTTATGAACATGAATGCATTGAATCCTTAAGACCACTGAGAAGTGGGAATTATTGTCCCCATTTTCTGGAGGAGGAACCTAGGTTTCAAGGAAGCAAAACTGCTTGCTCCCAGCCACTCACTTAGGAAGTTGCAAAGTCAGAATTTGAACTTGGATCTGAGAGAACTAAGGAAAAGGAAGCAGAAGCAATGGGCACAGTCAGGCTATGAGAGGCTGTGAGTGTCATGTTCAGGAGTGCTCAGACCATTACTGGGGGCAATGGAGAGCCATAGCAGGTTCTAGGCAGAGGAGGGACGGGGTCAGGTTTGGCTTTAGGAAGATCTCTCAGCCTCTGGAAGAGCCCACAGAGGACAAAGCATTTAAACCATGGGTAGAGAAAAAGGGGCAGGGATGTCAGGGACATGAGGGGAAGGGGGAATGGACAATAAGGGCGGATGATTCTCAAAGTCACTATGAGAAGGCCCAAGAAATGGCCACTGGATTCACCAGCAAGGGGGCCAACAGGAACTGCACTGAGTGCAGTGTCCAGGACACCCTGTGCGTAGACACCTGAGGCTGGTAACCAAGTTGTTAGTTAGTGAGGGAGCAAAGACAGTGTAGACCTCGGTTTGCCTAGGTTTGGCTTTGGGTGGGGAACACAGAGGCAGGGTTCAGGACAGGAGTGGGGACTACACCAGACTGGGAGCAGGAAGTGGAGCCTGCAGAGCTTCCTTCCAGTAGCTGGAACTACTACTAAGGGCTGGAACTGGAGGGCTTGGCCCTGAGAAGCTGTGGAAGGCTCGGGCTTGGGCAGAGGTGGGGCACAGGGGAGTATAAGGAGGCCATTACTGGGGGGGAGGGCCTCAATCCTGATGTTCCTGGGGCACATCACTTCACTTGTCTGTGCCTTGTTTTAAAATGACACTTTCCTCACAGAATTCCATTACATGAGTTAATAATACCTGGAAAAGCACTTTATACAGTGCTTGGCACAGAGTAAGAACTCAATAGAGTGCTAGCCATTATTTTATTATTTTTTAAAAGATTTTACTTATTCGAGAGAGAGAGAGAGCGGGAGCGGTCAGGGAGAGGGAGAAGCAGGCTCCCTGCTGAGCAGGGAGCCCAATGTGAGGCTTGATCCCAGGTGCCCCTATTTTACCATATACATATTTTTTTTAATTAAATTAAGTAAACTTATATGCAGTGTGGGACTTGAACTCGTGCATGACCTGGAGATCAAGAGTCGTATGCTCCACCAGCTGAACATGACAGGTGGCCCAAGTGCTAGCCATTACTATCATCATATCGTACGTTAGTAAATTTTTATCTTTTTTTTTTTTCAAGATTTTATTTTTAAGTAATTTCCACACCTGACATGGGGCTCAGACTTACAACACTGAGATCAAGAGTCACATGCCCTACAGACCAAGCCAGCCAGGTGCCCCTGTATATTTTTTTTTTTTTTAAGATTTTTTAAAATTATTTATTTGACACACACAGAGAGAGAGAGAGAGAGAGATCACAAGTAGGCAGAGAGGCAGGCAGAGAGAGAGAGAGGGGGAAGCAGGCTCCCTGCTGAGCAGAGAGCCCGATGTGGGGCTCGATCCCAGGACCCTGAGATCATCACCTGAGCTGAAGGCAGAGGCTTAACCCACTGAGCCACCCAGGTGCCCCACCCCCTGTATATTTTTATCCTAAAAGCCAAATCCCCCAACCCTTTACTTCTCTAGGGGCCTTCAAATCTCTTGACAAGGATGGCACTGGACAAATTCAGGTGAACATCCAGGAGGTAAGAACTCCCGTTCTGGGATGTGGGTGCCCAGCAGGGGACTCTTCCCTCCGCTCCTTGTACCAGCTTGGAACCTGGGCTCCCTCCCTGCCATTTTGCTAACAACGCTTGGGGGAGAGCAGAGAAAGGTGTCTGCTGTTCTTTGGTTCCCTGTTCTCACCCTGTGCCTTCCTCTCCCCAGTGGCTGCAGCTGACGATGTATTCCTGAACGGGAACCCTAGACTTGCCCCTTCATCGCCTCGCTGTGGGAGTCACCTTGGATTCCTCCGTCTCCCAGGGCTGAGCCAGGCTGCAGTCTCGTCTTCATGGATCCTGCTGACCTGCAGGTCTTTTGGTTCCCCCAGCCCCTGGCACTCGGCTTCTCAGTCAGCAGCCAGGGCCAACATGCCCCAACGTGCCATGCTCCAATGATCCATGGCTCTGAGACTCTCTAACACACCCTGTCCCGAGGGTCACCCCATCCCTGACACACCCACATCCCACACCCACTCCATAACCCCTCTCATGCACCTGTGCCAAACCCAACCGTTACGTTGCTTCCACACCCTAGGGGCCCTTCTCTTGGTTCCAGGAGGGTCACTCCAGTCCCTAAACACTCTGGCACACCTGCTCACAGTCACCACCCTGGCAGCCAAACTCTAGGCCAGAACAGGCCCGGGCGCCCCCGTGCCTTTATCTGTACTCTGCTCTCAGCCTTCCAGGCCCAGGAGGAAATAAAAGCATCCCGATTGCTGCTCTCTCCGAGATCTGCCTCCTGTTCTGAGCGTTGAGGGCTGGCTCTGTCTCTTTCAGGGGCAGAGGGAAGTCTAGGTCCTAGAGGGTGGGGTGGCTTGGTCTGTCTCCATGTCTGTCCCCAGGCCTGGATCTGCATGTTTCCTAGTCGTTTTTCTCATACTGGATTCTAGTTGAGCTGCAGTCTCGTTCTTGCTGAGATGCCGTCCAGATCCTGTGGAGGCTGAGACTGGGACCCAGAAGCCTGGGCAATCTCTGCTGCTGCTGCAAGAGCTAGACTCTTGGGAGTCTCAGTGCCACCCCCGTCCCACCCCCCGGCCCTGGCCCTACTCTGTTCCCCCAGGCCATGCTTGCTCCCTCTAGCTCCTGAGTCTGTCCTCACTTGCCTCTGCCTCTGTTGTGTCATGGACCATGCTCAGTACTTTCCTTCCCACCCTCAGGCCTCCACAGGGAGAGGGGCTGCCTTCCCAGAATAGAACCCCTCTCAAATTCAAGGACATGACCCCAGATCCCCAGGCCCTAAGAGACAGCCCAGGGGTACTGTTTTGGGTCCCCAGCTCCTCAGGAGGGCTGAGAGGCAGCAACATCGTTCGAGTAGCCTTGTGTAGTAGTAATCCTCTAGCAGGAGGGACTCAAGGCTGGGGCATCGGGCTGTCATTGTGTAGTGATTCCTTGCTGGTGGGAGGATGGGCTGGTGGGGGGGGACACCAACAAAAGGAGGCCACAGCTGGGCTGGGTTCCCCAAGAAGCCAGCACATTTATTGATGCTTGTTCAGGTTCTGCAAGCTTCTTGGTCTCACTTCTGGTGAGGGAAGGAGGCCCAGCCAAGGCAGTACAGGCTATAGACAGTGCCTAGGGAGGGAGTAAGGAGACACAACGTGAGATCCTAATTGCCTCCCTGGGCCACATCTCTGCTTTTAAGCCCCTCTGCAGGCTCCTCAGTCACCAGTCTGGATACCAGTTCCCTTCCCAAACTGCCCTTCAGGTGGAGAATTCCCTAGCCTTGCTCCAGACCTGGCTGCCAACTTCTCCACAATTCCTGCCTGGACCCCCAAGCCCCTCCTGGGACAGAAACCCAAGCCCTAGGTGCTCCCTCCCTCACTACATGCTAGCGTGGACTCCTGGACCGTGCCCCCCAACCTGGCCAGCCCAGAACCCAATCCCCTCCCTAAGCCCCTGCCCAGCCACTAGCCCTCTCCCCAAACCTCAGCGAGCTCACTCCAGCTGACACCTCCTCCCCCAGCAGTTCAGGCGGCGGTGGCCCGTCACTCACCCCCTACGCAGAGCCCCATGGTCACTCGGTACAGGATGTTGTCGGTCCCCCCGCCCTTCAAGTGCACCGGGAGGTCATTGTCCGCCTGGGTGGTGGAGGCGTCCGATGAGAAAGGGGTACAGATTGCTCCGTGGACTGTATTCTGTCTCCCCCCTACTCCGTTCCAGGACGGAGCCTGAGGTCTGGGTTCTTCCCCCCACCCCGCCCCGCCCCTGCTCCGCCTACCTGGAAGAGTTTCTGTTTCTCAGCCACTCGGTTCTGGAAGCGGTTTCGGGTAGTTGAGCTGAAAGAGCGAACCAGCGCCTGGGAGACCTGGCGGGGAGGGAATTGGAGACACCTGAAAGGGTGTCCTCAAAGGGTCTGGCTGGGGGGGTGGGGGGACCGGCACTCTGAGGCCCGGACACCGGGATGGCCCTCTTCCTTGCGTGTCTCTCAAAGGCAAGAATCGAACTGCCAGTATGAGGAAAGGAAGAAGGGGTTCTGTCCCGAAAGGCCCAGAAAAAGGGACTCGCGCCTAGAGAGTCTGGCTTGGAGGTTTCCCGGTTGTCTAGAGGGCCCTAGAAGGGAAGCCGACCCAGAAGGGACACTTGATCTGCGGGTTCAAGTCCCGAGATGGTGGGGTTTTGCTTTTTTGGTGGGGAGGGTTTCCTAGATTAACGGGAGAGGCCCAAGTCCCGGGAATGATCCGTCCTCGGTTTGGGTGCCTAGCGGGGTTACCATACTGCCTAAGAAGTCGGGGGGGGGGGGGGACGAGAAGCGGTGTTAAGTTCCCACGGCCTAGGTCCCGAGGTGTTAAAGGGACCCTGGATGAAGGGAAGAAGCTCAAATCGGGGCGTTGGGCCATGTTAGGGGTCCTCGGCTGTCTCAGAAGTCCCTGGGTTAGGAGGCGGGGGTTGAGGGTCCCAGGCTGCCTAGAAGGGGGTCCGGAGCCCCGAGGGGGGCTCACGTTCCAATGCCCCAAATCCCGGGACGTTTAGGGAATCTCGTATTGGGGCGAGGGTTTCCGGTTGGGTTTCCCGGCCCGGCCCGGCCCTTGGGGGGCCCTCACCCGCAGGGCCCTCATTCTGCGTCCTCCTCTTCGGCCGGAGTCACCTCCCCTCTCCACCCAAGGACACACAGCGCCCTCCCCTCCCAGGGAATCCCAGGCCACGCCCTCTGCGCGCCGCGTGACCGCCCTCTCCGGGGTCTGCGGTGGCGGGTGGGGTGTGGGGGAAGCCGGGCGAATCCCGCCGCCAGATTCGGGTTCGTGCAATGGGTGCGCCGAGGGGACGCCCCAGTCCCGCCCCCACGCCAAAAGGCACGAAGCATCCATCTGTTACTCGGAATTTCTGCTGGTCCAAGTGGAAAGGAAAACGGAACCAGGGAATACATTTTTTCGGCTTGTTTCTTCGGAGATACCCGTCTGGGGCAAGTGCAGCTCCTCTCCGGGGATCCCTCAGATTTCTCCTTACCGGAGTCGGTATTGGAGAGCGAATGAGCGAGCAGATAAACGGGTTCCAACTTCTCGTTCTATCTACACAGACTGTGAGATTGCGTCTCCGAGCCTGTAGATAGTGACCGTATCTGTAAGGGGGGGGCTGAGTCAGGATCTCCCTCCGAGGTGTGTTGAGAGCATTAAATGAACATAGAACAGCATAACCGAGCAAACAGTTATAATCTTGGTATAATAACTTGCAAACTTACTGCCTGAGCTAATAACAACTGCAAGAAACGAGAGCTCTTATTTTTACTGCTTTCGAGCGGCAGGCTTGTTAAAAAGCAAATTTAACTGAGCCAATGTGAAGATCTGAAAGATTTCATTAAATGACTCATGAATTGGGCAGCATGTCATCCAGCGAATGTTAGGGAGCACCCTGAAGCTACAGAAAAGGAAAGGTTTTGAAAGGCCTGGGGAGGGGGGATTAGCAAAGAATGCGTTGTTTTAGGCTAGGTCTCCCTCTTAAGGGGGATGGTTGGGGTTTATGGAATTACCTCCTAGTGTTGACCAGTAAATTCCCCTCATGTTCCTGGGGGTGCGGAAAATACGGTTGGGTTAGGTATTAAGTCTTGGTTTACTGAAGTGGGGCCTTGGCACAAGTGACTCTATCTGGGACCTGTGATTTTTCTTTTAAACAGATAGATATACATATTTAAAAAAACATATTAAGGGACGCCTGGGTGGCTCATTGGGTTAAGCCGCTGCCTTCGGCTCAGGTCATGATCTCGGGGTCCTGGGATCGAGTCCCACATCACGCTCTCTGCTCAGCAGGGAGCCTGCTTCCCTCTCTCTCTCTCTGCATGCCTCTCTATCTACTTGTGATCTCTCTCTGTCAAATAAACAAATAAAATCTTAAAAAAAAAAACATATTAAGCTATTGAGCAAAGATTCATCTGCTAAATTAGCCTACTGTAGCTTTTAAATGGAAACGTCTAATGTATTAAATTTACAAGCATGGTTTGAAAGTGTTAAGGGAGTTTAATTGCTATAAAAGCCCTCTTTAAAAGAGATTGTTAAACCCTTTAGACTATGCCCAGTCATGACTAAAACCACTAGGGCAGCCTTACTTAACCCTGGCAGCACATCAGGATTAAACAGATATGAATATAGATAAATAATGTATTTCTTAGGCGTCTTAAGGTAATAAGGTACAAATATGATACCTTTTACTCCCAAATACTTCAGCCTGTATTTCCTAAAAACAAGGACACCCTGTTACATAACCACTGCGCAATCATCAAAATCAGGAAATTAATACTAACGTGACGTTATTGTCTAATTCACAGAACTTTTTTTTAAATTCACCCACTGTCCCACAAATAAAAAGAGAAAAAGTTCTAAATGATTTTTCTAATCCAAGATTCAATCTATAAATTGTCGGTCATCAGGTTTTTCATTTTTTTAAGTCCTTATCTGTTAGAGATACATATGTAAATATGAAATATGATGTTGGAATTTGCTTTAAAATACTTCAATAAAGGAGAAAAAGGAGCTTAATGGGGCAACTACATGAAAAACACTGTCATGGTGATCATTATTGAAGCAGGTGATGGGTCCTTTCTCCCTGCTTTTCTGCCTGAAATCCTCCATAGTAAAAGAAAAATTAACTAAGCATAAAAACACTTGAGATATCTATATCTATATCTATATCTGTATCTATATCTATATATGGCTCATGACTAGTGATTGGCTTGGTCTCAGCTGGAGCAATGGGGAGTGGCCGCTAGCCTGGGCTTGCCCACACGGCTGCAGTCACAGAGTTCACAAGAGTAGCAAAAGTGGAAAGTCTCCATGCACAAACATTTTTCAATCCTGTTCGTGTCAGAATGGCTAATGTACTACTGCTTTTGGCCAAAATAGCTAATGTATACGGACATCCCCTTATCAAGGCTGACTTGGCTACTGCTAACTAAAAAATTATTCTGACACTTATTAAAATGTCAAGGCAGACTTTGTTCAGGACAATTGTAATATAGGGACTACTGCAAGGGAGTTTTGTTTGTTTTTTTTTTTGTTTTTGTTTTTTTTGCAGTCAGGGAGAGAGATTGGACTCAACTCTGAATACGAGGAAAAGCTGGATTTAGAGCCAAAGCGGGTGGCAGTGGATGGAAAACTACAAAAAGGGTAGGGTAATTCTTTGCTAAATAGACCTCTAACAGAATTCTTTCTGAAGGCTGGTCAGGGTGACCAAATATTGCCTTGGGGGGTTGGGGGAATGACGAATTTGGTCAGGTGTCAAGGATGATCAGATGTGGGGTTTCAGGAGGTTCTGGTTAAACTGACTTAGCAGGATTCTAGCTACAACTGCACCCTATGAGGATAGAGAGAGAAGCTCAAGGTCAGGACAACTCAAGCAAAGGGCTCAGAGATGCAACAGATAACTGACAGTCTACCTCTTTGCCAGCTCAGCTTCCCTGTGCACCCATCTAAACACAGCTGAGCTCTCTTAAAATAACAATAACTCTGTACTTTTACCTATCCCTGTTCGGGGAAGGAGTTTTACTTTTCCCCAGAATGAGAAGAACCACAGTCCCAAGAGTTATTGTATCCATCACAGCCCATATTGATCACTCCTCAAATTCTGTCATAGAACTTATAGTAAGGGGTGCCTGGGTGGCTCAGTTGGTTAAATGACTGCCTTCAGCTCAGATCATGATCCTGGAGTCCTGGGATCGAGTCACGCATCGGGCTCCCAGCTCTGCAGGGAGTCTGCTTCTCCCTCTGACCTTCTCCCCTCTCATGCTCTCTCTCATTCTCAAATAAATAAAATCTTTTTTTTAAGATTTTATTTATTTATCTGACAGACAGAGATCACAAGGAGGCAGAGAGGCAGGCAGAGAGAGAGAGAGAGAGGAGGAAGCAGGCTCCCTGCTGAGCAGAAAGCCCGATCCGGGGCTCCATCCCAAGACCCTGGGATCATGACTTGAGCGGAAGGCAGAGGCTTTAACCCACTGAGCCACCCAGGCGCCCCTGTCAAATAAAGAATCTTAAAAAAAAAAAAAGAAAGAAAGAAAAAGTACCTTAAGATGACACCACATTGGAAGGTAAGATACTCTTTTTTTTTTTTTTTCATCTTTTGTAATGTCGAGCATAGTCCTTTTTCCTCCCATGTTGAAACAGATTGCTGTGGCTTTGGCTAATGATTGATGTTAAGTTCGGATTCAGGGATCGTGTTGTATGAAAAAAACCCTCAATGCACACTATCCAGGTGAGACATGGGAACTAAGGAAGTAGTGGATTATGCCCGTGTTTCATACTGACTCGGGAGCATTTGCTGTTCATTCCTTGAGTGGAATGGAGAGCAGCATGATTTTTCTTGTTTGGGTATTTTTTTTTCTTTTTCTTTTTCTTTCTTTCTTTTTTTTTTTTTTTTTTTTGTGCGTGACCTCTTGGTTTATTATGAATCCATATTTGACTCCGCATTTGTTAAACACGCATACAAAATCATTCTTGGCTGCATAGCAACTGTCTGGGCCGCTTCCTGTCTTACCCACCTCTGGGCTCAGTTTGTCACCCTGGAGAACAGTGTAGCTTTTCTATTTATCCATTTGTTGTTGACCTAGACTCCATTGCGTCCCCAGCATCTGGCAGGGATTTGGTAAATATTTGTTGAAGGAAATGTAACCCAAATATTCTCTCATTTGCTCACCCCCACACGTTTAATAAAGGAGGACCTCAGTGCTTGTTCTAAGTACCTAATTTGTGGGGACAGTGCAAAATGAAAATGTGGCAGCCCTTCATGAAACAGCAGGAAAAAAGTGCCATTAAGAGTACTAAAACAAAACAAAACAAAACAAAACAAAACAAAAAAGAGTACTAAAACATAAAGTTTTTCCTTTTTCCTGTGATCTCTCTCAACCTGTCATAGTGTTCTGAATTTGCTATTTAATGCTGTGCTTCCTAGGGCAATGGATACTTCTGGTGTGAGCACCTGGGGCACCTGTCCTGCAACTTCATGTCTGCCCACAAATGTGCCTAATGACGGCACGTGTCATTAACTAGACTGCACTGGTTGGAGGCTTCCCCTCACCCCACCGGCCAACCGCACCAGCTCCTGTGTTCTGGCCTTAGGTGGAGAAGTCGAACCAGCCATCTGTCCTTCCCATGGGTTTGGTGCCTGGGGTGCCAAGAAGAGTCAGGGATCAGAGGGGAGCAAAACATTCTTTCCTGCCGGGTTACCTGCTGAATGTGCCATGGCATGGATTGAAGAGCGGGGAGCTAGGACCCTGCCTTGCCCTCAGAAGTCATGGACAACAGAGGCATATTGGACCTTGACCCTCTCTGTGCCCTAGCACAGGTCCCAGGCCGCAGGGAGACAGAACAGGGCAGCCAAGAGCTTGCATCAGGGTGGGGGCGCCTGAGTGGCTCAGTCCATTAAGCGTCTGCCTTCTGCTCAGGTCATGATCTCAGAGTCCTGGGATCGAGCCCTGCAGCAGGCTCCCAACACACACCTTGGTTCCAGGCTAGCAATCTGGGAATGGTCAAACATCTAAAAGCTGATCTCGGAAAGCGGGTTGCTGTGAAGTGGGCCCTGAGGTTAGAGCACTTCTCCCTGTGACGCTGACCTGGAGTCAGGAAGCCCGAATTGAGAAGCTGCTGCTGCCATTGCGCAGATCTCCTTTAGAAATGCTTTTGTCAAGTTGCAGGACAGAAGAGCTCAGACTCTGGATAAAGAGCCAGCTGGGGATATGAGCTATGCTGTCGTGCATTAGCTAGCTTGAAGCCTTTGTTGTTGTAACAACAAGGCGACAAAATACTGTGGTTTAAAACCATTTAACTTCTAGACCAACTAATATCAGTATATAGACCTTATTTGGACCTTGATAAGAACAGTCAAAGAAAAAACGTGACATTTTTGAGACCATTGGAAACTTGAAGAATGATGGGCTTTTTTCTTTTTTAAATGATGGACTTTTCACTCAACGTTTTAGTACAAAGAAATTTCAAAGATACAGAGAAGGTGAAGCCATCTTAGACCTAACACCTAGATTTTATTTTACCATAAACATTTTTCTATATTTGCTTTATCATATAACTAACCATCTATACCTCTACCAATCTATATCTTTTTTGATGTGTTTCAAAGTAAATTGCAGATATCCATATTCTTCCCCCAGATACTTCCCCCAAATACCTAAATATTTTCCTTATATAAATAATTTGAAATTTTTTTTAATAATTTGAAATTTTTATATGTGATAAGGCTTTGGTGGTGGTTGTGTTAAAAAAAAAAAGTATATTTTAGAAATACATTCTTATGGGAGCCTGGCTGGCTCAGTTGGTCGAGCATGCTGCGCTTGGTCTCAGGGTTAAGAGTTCAAGCCCCACTCTTGGTGTAGAATTACTTTTAAAAAATAATTTTTTTAGGGGTGCCTGGGTGGCTCAGTGGGTTAAAGCCCCTGCCTTCAGCTCAGGTCATGATCCCAGGATCCTGGGATCGAGCCCCGCATCGGGCTCTCTGCTTGACAGGGAGCCTGCTTCCTCCTCTCTCTCTGTCTGCCTCTCTGCCTGCTTGTGATCTCTGTCTGTCAAATAAATAAATAAAATCTTTAAAAAAAATTTTTTTTAAAGATTTTAATTATTTATTTGAGAGAGAGAGAAAGAGAGCACGAGCTGGAGGAGGGGTAGAGGGAGAGAGAGAGAGAGATGCAGACTCTCTGCTCAGTGGGGAGCTTACCATAGGGCTTGACCTCAGGACCTTGAGATTATGACCTGAGCCGAGGTCGGACACTTAACCAACTGAGCCACGCAGATGTCCCCCCACAACAATAAATTTTTTTTTCCTGGGGGCGGCGGGCTGGCATGAGTGTGGAGCCCGCCCCCCAAAAATAAAAATCTTAAAACACACACCCCACGTACTTAAATATTTTTTCATATGATGTCCAGTGTATTAATTACTGCCAGTTAACAGATTACCCCAAAAATGTAGCAGCTTCAAACAACATTTATTATCCCAGAGTTTTTGTGGATCAGGAACCTGGGGATGAGGGTACCTGGGTGGCTCAGTGGGTTAAGCGTCTGACTGGCTCAGGTCATGATCTCAGGATCCGGGGATCGAGTCCCGCCTTGAAGTAACTCACTCAGCAGGGCTTCTGCTTGTCCCTCTCCCTGTCCCTCTGCTCTTCCCCCCACTTATGTGCTCTCTAATAAAAAAAAATCTTAAAAAAAAAAAAAAAGGAATCTGGGGATGGTTTGGTCTGGCCACAGTCAATAACTCAGGGAAAAAGTGGGCGGGAACATACCTGGATTTGCCTGTTGTGGGTGGGGAGGGAGACTTAGACATCCTTCCAGTGTCCAGAACCAATCTTTGGTATCATTCTGCTGCCATCTTGTGGCAGGATTGGAACAAGCGCCTCTTCCTCCTGGACCTTCACACTGATCCTGTTCAATTGTATTTTAGGGCTTGACTTTTTTATTTTTATTTTTTAAAAGATTTTATTTATTTATTTGAGAGAGAGTGATCAATCACAAGGAGGCAGAACAGGAGGCAGAGAGAGAGGGGGAAGCAGGCTTCCTGCTGAGCAGAGCCTGATGCGGGGCTCGATCCTAGGACCCTGAGATCATGACCCTCATGAGCCAAAGGCAGAGGCTTAACCCACTGAGCCACCCAAGCGCCCCTCATTTTTATTTTTTTAATTTTTTAAAAGATTTTATTTATTTATTTGACAGGCAGAGATCACAAGTAGGCGGAGAGGCTGGCAGAGAGAGAGGAGAAAGCAGGCTCCCACTGAGCAGAGAGCCCGATGCGGGGCTCGATCCCAGGACACTGGGATCACGACCTGAGCCGAAGGCAGAGGCTTTAACCCAATGAGCCACCCAGGCGCCCCCCTCATTTTTATTTTTAAAAAGATTTCTTTATTTGAGAGGGGGGGGTTGGGTAGGGGGAGAGGGAGTTCTCAAGCTTACTCCCCTTTTAGTGCAGAGCCCAATGCCAGCCTCCACCCCAGGACTCTGAGATCATGATATCGGTCAAAAAATCAAGAGTCTACACTCAACTGACTGAGTCACCCAGGCACCCCAAGGACTTGATTTTTTTTAAAGACTTTATTTATTTCGAGAGAGCGAGTGTACAAGCAAGGGAAGGAGTGAAGGAGAGGAAGAGAATGTCAAGAAGACTCCATGCTGAGCATGGAGTCCAACGTGGGGCTTGATCTCACAACCCTGAGATCATGACTTGAGCTAAATCAAGAGCCAGGAGCTCAATTGACTGAGCCACCCACATGCCCACTACGATGTGATTTTTAAAACTTTTAACGTTCATTTACCCAATTTCTGAATAGATCATAAATTTATATGGTTTAAAAGTCATAAGGGTGAGCAAGGGAAACAAAGGCAGAAATGAACTATCCGGACTTCATCAAGATAAAAAGCTTCTGCACAGCAAAGGAAACAGTCAACAAAACCAAAAGACAACCTATAGAATGGGGAAAGATATTTGCAAATGTTTTATCAGATAAAGGGCTAGTATCCAAAATCTATAAAGAATTTATCAAACTCAACACCCAAAGAACAAATAATACAGTCAAGAAATGGGCAGAAGATATGAACAGACATTTCTCCAAAGAAGACATACAAATGGCCAACAGACACATGAAAAAATTCATCACGCAGCATCAGGGAAATACAAATCAAAACCACAGTGAGGTACCACCTCGCCCCAGTCAGAATGGCTAAAATTAAGAAGTCAGGAAACAACAGATGTTGGCAAGGATGATGGTGGGAATGCAAGCTGGTACAGCTACTCTGGAAAACAGTATGGAGGTTTCTCAAAAAGTTAAAAATAGAGCTACCCTACGATCAAGCAATTGCACTACTAGGTGTTTACCCCAGAGACACAAATGTAGTGATCCAAAAGGGCACCTGCACCCCAATATTTATGGAAGCAATGTCCACAATACCCAAACTATGGAAAGTTCATCGACAGATGAATGGACAAAGAAGATGTGGGTGTGTGTGTGTACACACACACACACACACCACACACACACACACACACACATACACACACAATGGAATATTACTCAGACATCAAAAAATGAGATCTTGGGGACGCTTGGGTGGCTCAGTTGGTTAAGCTGCTGCCTTCGGCTCAGGTCGTGATCCCAGGGTCCTGGGATTGAGTCCCACATCGGGCTCCTTGCTCAGCTGGGAGCCTGCTTCTCTCTCTCCCTCTGCCTGCTGCTCCCCCTGCTTGTGCTCTGTCTCTCTGTCAAATAAGTAAATAAAATCTTAAGAAAAAAATGAGTTCTTGCCATTAGTAACGACGTGGATGGAACTAGAGGATGTTATGCTAAGTGAAATAAGTCAGTCAGAGAAAGACAATTATGATATGATTGATTCATATGTGGAATTTGAGAAACAAAACACAACAGCATCGGGGGAGGGAGGGGAAAAAAAAACAGGACAAAATCAGGGAAGGAGACAAACCCTAAGAAACTCTTAATCATAAGAAACAAACTGAGGGGGCGCCTGGGTGGCTCACTGGGTTAAAGCCTCTGTCTTCAGCTCAGGTCATGATCCCAGGGTCCTGGGATTGAGCCCTGCATCAGGCTTTCTGCTCAGCGGGGAGCCTGCTTCCCCCTCTCTCTGCCTGCCTCTCTGTCTACTTGTGATCTCTGTCTGTCAGATAAATACATAAAATCTTAAACAAACAAACAAACAGGATTCCTGGAGGGAAGGGGGTTGGAGGGATGGCGTAACTGGGTGATGGACATTACGGAGGGCACGTGATATAATGAGCACTGGGTGTTACATACGACTTACTGACGACTGACGAATCACTGAACTCTGCCTCTGAAACAGTAATACACAATGTGTTAATTGAATTTAAATTAAATTAAATTATAAAAATAAAATTCATAAGTGTGAATAGGGAGAGAAGTTTTATTCCCCTGAAAATGCACTGCGTTCCTTTCCAGGGGAACAATTTTATGTAATTTGTATCTTGTGTATCCTGTCAGGGAAATTTTACTTGTATATAAAAAACAAAAGCAAAAGGAAGCACCCCCTAAAAATACAACGATAACAACACCCCCAAAATATCCTCAGCCTTCTCAGTCATTAAAGAATAATCTATTCCTGAAGTCAGCAAATTAATTGAAAATATTGGTCCTGGATTTGAACAAACAATATGCATATGTTTTGAACAAAAAATATTTAAAAATACATATGACCCAAGGAAGAAATGCAAACACCAACTTGATATTTTATTGTTTTAATGAATGAATGTTAATTGTTTAGGTATAATAGGGAGTTATTGCTAAAAGGTGCAGTTTTAAGTATTTATGGATGAAATGATAGGATGTCTTTGTTCGTTTGAAACCCATCATGAGGGAAGAGTGAGAGAGAGTGTAGATGAAGCATGTTTGGTGAGGATGGGTCATAGAAATGACAAAGGGATGTTCATGATTCTGTTTGCTCTGGTTTTGCACATGTTTGAAATTTTCCATGATTAAAAATTGAAATATATTTCCTGAGCACCTACTGCATGCTGGGCGCTGTTCTAGACACTGGGCATCAGCAGTGAAGAAAACCGAAAAGAATCCCGTACAGTCACGTTAGCTTACATTCTGGTGGGATGATAATTGACATTTACTGAGCACTTAACAAACACTAGACTCTTGTAAATTTGTTGGAGTGCGTATCAGAACATAAAGACCTCCCTCGCTCTTTATATTTCTTTATAAGGTGTATTGTATTCCCATCCATGGATTTTCCACAATTCATTTAACCAGTCAGTTTGCAAAGGTTAAATGGACAGATTTTATTTCATTTTATTTTATTTACTTTATTTGTTTATTTGAGAGAGAGAGAGAGAGAGCATGAGAGGGGAGAGGGTCAGAGGGAGAAGCAGATTCCCCGCTGAGCAGGGAGCCCAACTCAATGGTCGGGACTGGAGGGGGATCCATCCCAGTACCCTGGGATCACAACCTGAGCCCACGGCAGACACTTAACCTAGTGAGCCACCCAGGCGCCCAAACAAACAGGATTTTAAACAATATTTGCTATTTTATTTCGTTCAAACCACTTTAATTCTTTTTATGTTCTTTTCAATATATTGCAATAATGCTAGTGGTAACTTCTGTTTTGCTTGTCGTAATAATTTCCTTTGGAGTCCTTGAATATGTTCCACATGTTGAAACATATTATTTCCCCCTGTACTTTCAATGCAATCCATTAAGAATGCCGAGAGTAACAGTTAAATGTGCCAATTTTTGTTTGTTAAATAGCAGCTTTAAAAATATTTGCCTAACGAAATTACTTCTCAAGTAGGAAATGTGTATCTCATTACTGAGTTCAGTTGACCTACTTATATTGTCCCTTGTGACAATTAAAATTCAGGGTGGCAGCTCCAATCTTTGAACAAAATATATTATTTCTTTTTTTTTTAAGATTTTATTTATTTATTTGACAGAGAGAGATCACAAGTAGGCAGAGAGGCAGGCAGAGAGAGAGGAGGAAGCAGGCTCCCTTGGGAGCAGAGAGCCGGATGCGGGGCTCGATCCCAGGACCCTGAGATCATGACCGGAGCCGAAGGCAGCGGCCCAATCCACGGAGCCACCCAGGCACCCCAAAATATGTTATTTCAAAACTTCAGCTATTTGTGATGCTTGGGTGGCTGGTTCGGTTGGGTAGCCCACTCTTGATTTCGACTTGTGTCGCGATCTTGGGGTCCTGAGGTTGAGCCCTGCATCGGGCTCCGTGCTCTGTGCTTGGGATTCTCTCTCCCTCGCCTTCTGCCCCTCCCTCCACTTAAAAAAATTATTTCTTTTATGAGCTTTATTTAAACTATTCTTGCTGCATTTTCAAAGCCATTTGATGAGATTCAGAAGAATCTCCTTAAGTGCCAGAGCTTTGTTATATGAAGAATTGTTCCTACAATTCTTCCAACAATTTAATAGCTCTTCTGTGTTTTTGGTTATGCTTGTAGGTCCATCGCTTGTAATTCCTTTTATAAATTTTCCAGTTTAATATATACTGATTAACCATGGCTTTTTCTAATCGTATTAGTGTATTCAGTCTTGTGAATATAAAGTTAGATTTAAATACAGTTAAAATCTTTAAATACAGTTAAGCTTCCATAGAGTTATCTTTTCTGATATGTAACATTCGTGGTAAGTATTGTGCAGCATGGAGTATTAGTGCTCTAAGGAAATAGACGATCAATTCCATGCCAGACTTGTCTAAAAAGAATTGTTATATTCACAAGAATTCACAAGAATTGGGGTGGTGGGTTGTTATCAAATAATAGCCTAGATTTCATAAAATACAGTCTTATCATGGAGAGGTAGAGTTCCTAATTTATCACAGTTGATTTGTCCCTGAAAAATTATGCACATCATTAAATATGCCAAAATAGAATAAGAATATTGACTGATACCTTGGCAAGCCAGATGTAAACACAATAAAAATAAGACTTCTTCATTAACACTCATATCATATTTAAAATATTGAACTGAGAACTTTGATCTTTTTCTTGGTCATGCTCAAGGCGAATGGTTAACCGACTGAGCCACCCAGGTGCCCTATGGGCTTATTCTAAAGTACTTCCTTTTGGTACTCACAAAAGGGATGTGTGTGTTCCAGATATGTCCTAGTGGCAAAGCAAACTAGATTTCAGAATTATCAGGGAGAGGGAGGCCAATGATGGCCCCTGGGTGTCTGGCCTGGGGAAATGGGTGGGCAGTGGGGGGCCATTCACCAAGAGGGAGGACAGTTAGAGGAACTTAATTATGGGACTAGGAATGGCTCAGTTTAGGCATGCCTGCAATTAAGTAATTTTGAGTGGTAACATAATGTCAAATTTTCCTTTCTGATTCTAGATTTTCTGTGTGCTGGAAACACTGCTAGGTGTACCTTCACATTTAAATGTTCAGGATAACTCCATGGTATACTACTATGAGCTACAAACTGAAGCTTAGTGGGGCTCATCTAGCTAGTGACAGAGTCCAGACCTGGATCTAAAGCTACCATTTTAAACGTGGAAGATAAGGTACAAGATATCTTAGTTGACAGCCTGTTTCTGGCTTGAGAGATCAGGCAGACTATTTTTAAACTTTAAATATATCGTTGCACAAGATGTATTAGAAATATGGAAGGAAAAGAGGATTTTTAGAGCTATATGGAAGGGAAAGTGGCATTATAAATCTGGTTGTAGATATTACACCTGAGATGTCTGGGGGATTTCTAGGTGGAGTAATACAGCAAGCTGTTGCATCATTTTTTAAAAAAAGATTTATTTATTTATTTGAGAGAGAGAATGAATGAGAGAGAGAGAGAGCATGAGAGGAGGAAGGTCAGAGGGAGAAGCAGACTCCCTGCTCAGCAGGGAGCCCGATGCTGGACTAGATCCAGGGACTCCAGGACCATGACCTGAACTGAAGGCAGGCGCTTAATGACTGAGCCACCCACGTACCCACTGCCTTTTTTTTTTTTTTTTAAAGGAGTGAAAATCTTTTCTCAAATTGTAATATATTTTAGAGATTCATACTGAAATATTTATGGGTGAAATGATGTAGCTGTTTTATTTCAAAACTGACATGAGGGTGGGGAGTGGGTGGGAATACAGATAAAATGAGACTGGCCAGGGGCGCCTGGGTGGCTCAGTGGGTTAAAGCCTCTGCCTTCGGCTCAGGTCATGATCCCTGGATCCTGGGATCGAGCCCCGCATCGGGCTCTCTGCTTGGCGGGGAGCCTGCTTCCTCCTCTCTCTCTCTCTCTCTCTCTGCCTGCCTCTCTGCCTACTTGTGATCTCTGTCTGTCAAATAAATAAATAAAATCTTAAAAAAAGAAAAAACAAGACTGGCCATTAGCTGATGATTACTGAAGCTGGTGGGGGGGGGGCACGAAGGGCATATAAGATTCTGTGTGAACAGGAAGTTTCAAAACTACGTATACATTTTGATCTAGCACTTCCACTTTTAGGAATGCATCTTAAAGAGATATCACACATATACAAAATAATTTATGTGCAAGGATATTTATTGTAGGATTGTTTGAAAGCAAAGAATAATGAAAAAAACTAAATTGACAGGATAAATGATGAAATACATCCACTATGCAGCTGGTAAGAAAGAATAAGGCAACTATATATGTATCGATATGATCCAATTTCAGGTGTATGGATAAGCAAAAATAGCAAGTATGGAAAGTTGCTACCACTTATGTAAAAATCTTATAAAAAGAGTGTTATGTGCATGTCTACATGGAGGCAAACATAAAAATCAGGAAGTATATACAAGAACTTGATACAGTGATAGTTTACGTAGAGAGAGTGGGAAGGGGCATCAGTGGTGTGGAGTCTGACTTATGTTCTGTGTACCAAATCATAACTTTAACACATTTATCCTGTGCATGTGTTTTAACTAGGAAACCACTTAAAAATGACACATAGAATATTACTTTCTAACCCTGTTTAGGCAGTGACGCGTGTAGAAAATACAGGTGACTTATGAACACTCAGGATGACTGAGAAGATGAATGCCTTCAGGACACAACACGCCCGCTGCCCCAGACACTGCCTGGGCCGAGGGCATGCTTCTGGAGATTCCCCAGATTCGTTCACAAATTCTGATCCAGATATCACTGGGATTGGATCAGGGCTCTTTCCCCCATTATAGTCATCTGGAGTGATATAAAAATTGATGACATAGTTAACCCAGAACAGGTGAAATTCTAGATATTCCATTTAGAATGAGCTGCTAACTTTGAAAAGACTGGATTCAATTAGCAGGGATTTTATTTGTATTTATTTTCACCAAAGATAATCATCTACAGTTTGTTTCTTGGGAGCCATCCTTGCTGAATTTTCTTAAATCATAATTTTATTTAGCCTTGAAAATAAACTGGCAAGCTTCTCTCAGCTTTTCTTTGAAGGGGCACTTTTTATGTCCTTCTACAATCATTGATTTATTCAGGTAGTCTATATCTTTGTGGACTTGGATTTTTTAGAAAAAAATCTACTCTCTTTAAGTTTCCAAATACATTAAAATCATGCATAGTAGCTATTTAAAAGGAATATTTATATTCCTTCCCTATTCATAATGATAATTTTTTTTTCTAGATCAGGGTTATTAATTGTTGGTCTTCTATTGTTAGATAAATAACCTTCATATTAAGTCTACTGTTGTTTCCTATTTTATCATTTTTTGGTTTTAGTGATCATTCTTACTGTGATTTGGGTTTATGTGGTTATTTCCCTCTAGTTTTTAGAGTTGACTATTGATTCAATGTGCTTAATATGTAACTGGCAATGAGTAGGTGCAAGAGATCCACGCTTGGAGAACAAAGCCCCTACCTTCAATCCTTGGGTTGACAGGAACACAGCTTTGTCTACACTGAACTGGTTTTGATTTGTAGAATTTTCTGATTGCTTTTGAAGTTATACTTGAAGGTGGCTTGAGATATCTAAGTGGGCAGATTTCTTTTGGCTATTCTTCTGTTAACTTCTAATCTTGTGACTTTCTAGCTTTAAATATCATGAAGACCTCATGATAATTATACTTGATTACAGTTTTCTAGAATGAATTATCGTAACAGGTGGTTATGAAGGCTCTTTGATATTTGACACATTCATAAGGCCCTCCTCTCACAGGAACTTCTTAACACTAATTAATAATTAACATTATTAATTAATAATGTAACTAATATTTATTGAACGCAGGCTTTATATAAAATATCTGATAGTCCTCAGGAAATCTCTATTAGGGTTATAATGATCACTGCTTAAAAATAAGTCAAGTGAGGAACAGGAAGACTGCATTTTTTGTCCAATGCTCTACAGTCAGTAACTGGTGGAGCTGAGATAATGTTAAGTAAGTTGTATGTCATGGTAAAAGGCACATTCACAAAATATCTTAATAAGGTCATTTTCTATTAGGAATTCTCAGAAGTTTAACACATTTTGAGTGGTAATAGAAAGGTTTTCTATATTCATATTAATCTTTTTTTCAGCAAAGTTTTCTGATGCTTGGTAAGCAGTGAGTGTGAGGCAAAAAGAATTCCCACATTTATTGAATTTTCTTCTGCTAGGCATTATCCGAGGTTCCGTAGTGGAAGTGACAAGTGAAGGTTTTCACATTAATTACATTACATACACATCATCTAATACTGAGTCAGGTGTGAACTCCACGTAAAGGCTCCTACACCCCTAACATTCAAGGCTTTCTAACCAGTGTGGATTCTGTAGTGTTCGATGAGCTGTGAGCCAAGAATAAAGGCCTGCCCACATTCTCTACATTCATACGGTTTGATCCCAGGATGAATTCTCTGATGTTCCGTAAGTTGTGAACTACGAATAAAGGCCATTCCACACTCCCTACATTGGTAGGGTTTCTCACAAGTATGAATTCGCTGATGATGAGTCAGTTGTGAAACACGAATAAAGGCTTTCCCACATTCCTTACATTCATAGGGTTTGTCACCGGTATGAATTCTCTGATGCTGAATAAGGTAGGAACTACGACTAAACGCCTTCCCACAGTCCTTACATTCATAAGGTCTGTCACCAGTATGAACTCTCTGATGTCGTGTAAGCTGTGCGTGTTGTCTAAAGGCCTTCCCACATTCCTTACATTCGTAGGGTTTCTCCCCAGAATGAATTCTTTGATGTCGAGTAACTTCTGAACTATGAATAAAGCCCTTCCCACATTCCTTACACTCATAGGGTTTCTCACCAGTGTGAATCCTCTGGTGGACAGTAAGCTGTGAATGCTGTCTAAACGCTTTCCCGCATTCTTTACACTGATAGGGTCTAGCACCTGTATGAATTCTCCGATGAACAGTAAGTTGTGAGCCACGAATAAAAGCCTTCCCACAGTCTTTACATACATAGGGCTTCTCACCTGTGTGAGTTCTTTGATGCAGAATAAGTTGTGAATGCTGTCTAAAGGTCTTTCCACATTCTTTACATTCATAAGGTTTGACACCAGTATGAAGTCTTTGATGTAGAATGAGTTCTGAAGTACGGCTAAAGGCCTTCCCACAGTCCTTACAGTGGTAAGGTTTCTCACCTGTATGAATTCTCTGATGTTGAACAAGGTGTGAGGCACGACTAAAGGCCTTCCCACATTCCTTACATTCAAAGGGTTTTTCACCAGTATGCGTTTTCTGATGCTGAATAAGGTGTGAGCCGCGGCTAAATGCTTTCCCACATTCACTACATTCAATCAGTTTCTCACCAATCTCACTGTTCTGATGTAAAGTGAGGGAAGCACGATGCTCAAAAGTGGGCATGTTTTCATATGTGACTTTTACTTGCTTGAAACAGCATTCCTGAGTTACTTGGTGTCTTTCAAACTGGCCTTTGTATTTCCAGTCATCTCTCAAACTGGAGCCATCAAAATCATAGCATTTAAGGCTTTCCAATATCTCCCAACTGAATGACTCTACTTCAGAAACATCTTTTCGTGGAAATTTCTCACACCTGGACTCCAGCTCTGAAGAGGAAGAAAAAGTATACAAACAGTTTTATTCTTTTAAGAAAAATAAAAAATTCTAGAGCAGATCAGAGAGACAAAATGAAAATCACCTTAAAAACTGAATGACTGGGGCACTTGGGTGGCTCAGTGGATTAAGCCTCTGCCTTCAGCTCAGGTCATGATCTCAGGGTCCTGGGATCAAGCCCTGCACCAGGCTATCTGCCTGCTTCACCCCCCACTCTCTGCCTGCCTCTCTGCCCATTTGTGATCTCTGTCTGTCGAATAAATAAATAAAATCTTTAAAAAAAAAACTGAATGGCTTATGTAAGTCTCAAATATTGCTGTGTAATTTCTGAAGGGCACATGAAAGCACAAATCTGATGAGAGCTCCTATCATGCCAGGAGGGATTAAGAAAAGGAATTAAGCTGGGGTTTCTCCATTTTTATAAAGATTAGAATCATCCAGTAAGGGGCACCTGGGTGGCTCAGTCCTTAAGTGTCTGCTTTCAGCTCAGGTCATGATATCAGGGTCCTGGGACTGAAGCCTGCATCAGGATCCCTGCTTTGCAGGAAGCTTGCTTCTCCCTCTCCCACTCCCCCTGCTTCTGTTCCCTTTCTCACAATCTCTCTCTCTGTCAAATAAGTAAATAAAATCTTTAAATTAAAAAAAAAAATCATCCAACAAGCCTGTTAATATATAAATGTCTGAGACCACCTCAGAGTGAATCAAAATTTACAGGAATAGAGAAAAGGTATGTGTGTGCATATGCTTGCCTGTATGTACAAATCTATACATGAAAAGCACATGTATATATTTAAAAGATATGGTATAAGGTTTCTTTTTTTCTCCCCCCCCCCTTTTTTTTTAAGGATTTTAATTCATTTATTTGTCAGAGAGAGAGAAAGAAAACACGAGCAGGGGGAGTAGCAGGCAGAGGGAGAAGCAAGCTCCTGGCTGAGCAAGGGGCCCCATAAGGGATTCAATCCTGGGATCATGATCTGAGCTATAAGGCAGCCGCTTAACCAACTGAGCCACCCAGGCGTCCCTATATATATATAAATTTTTTTTTTAAAGATTTTTTAAATTTACTTGATAGAGAGATCACAAGTAGGCAGGCAGAGAGAGAGAGAGAGGGAAGCAGGCTTCCCGCCGAGCAGAGAGCCCGATGCGGGGCTGGATCCCAGGACCCTGAGATCATGACCTGAGCTGAAGGCAGAGGCTTAACCCACTGAGCCACCCAGGTGCCCTCTCATATATATTTAAATTGAGGTAAGATTCACAAAACATAAATCCCCCCATTTTATTTTTTAAATTTATTATTTTTTAAAATACTTTATTTATTTATTTGACAGACAGAGATCACAAGTAGGAGAGAAGCAGGCAGAGAGAGAGGAGGAAGAGGCTCGCGCTGAGCAAAGAGGCCTGATGCGGGGCTTGATCCCAGGACCCTGAGATCACAACCTGAGCCAAAGGCAGAGGCGTTAACCCACTGAGCCACCCAGGTGCCCCAATTCCCCCATTTTAAGGAGTACAATTCAATAGTTTGCCATACAATCCCAATGTCATGCAACTATTGCCACTATCTAGTTCCAGAACATTCTCATTACCCCAGATAGAAACCTTGTGCCCCTTAAGGAGTCATTCACCATTTTCCATTCCCTCTAGCCCCTAGTAATCACTAATGGCACAGAACCATTAATTCTGTCTCTATGAATTTTCCAGTTTCTGGGCACTTAATATAAAAATAAAGCATCTATGTGGTTTTTGTTTTGTTTTGTTTTTTCAAGATTTATTTATGTTAGAAAGAGAGAGAGAGAAAGTGGGAGAAGGGGCAGAGGGAAAGAATCTCAAAGCTGGGGCGCCTGGGTGGCTCAGTGGGCTAAAGCCTCTCCCCCTCTCTGCCTAGTTGCGATTTCTCTCTGTCAAATAAAATAATAAAAAAAAGAAAAAAAAAAGAAAACGATTCTCTTACCACCCTTACCACACTCATTAAAAAAAAAAAAAAAAAAAAAAAAAAGAAGAATCTCAAAGTAGACTCCCCAATGAGTGCAGAGCCCGATGCAGGGCTGGATCTCATGACCCTGAGATCATGACCTGAGCCAAAACCAAGAGTTGGATTGAGCCACCCTTGTGCCCCTGCATCTATGTTTTTACCACTTTCCACAACATGATGCTCATGCCATCAAAATGAAAATCCCTGCTTAAATTTTTCTATAGCCTTCTCAGTGCATTTCCAAAGTCACTGGAAAAATTCCAATACATTCCAAAATCATTGCCACTTTTGTATACACTATATGGCCTTTTGTATAATAATATGCACATGAAGAAGGCTCTGTTTTTAACTCATTTGCAGAGGAGAAAACTGCAGCACAGAGAATCTAAGCAATTTACCTACACACCGAACTAGTAATTGGCAGAGCCAAGATCTGAACTCAACCTGAATCCCAATTCAGTGCTCTTAGCCACTATGTGACCTTCTCTCATATTAAGAGAATAAATGAATTGCTGAAATGGGTAAAGTGAGCTGTTTTAAGAAAATAAGTATTTTTTTAAGGGATGAAGTTACTTGCAAGAAAAAGGATCCAAAGAACAGGTAAAGGATGTGAGAGCGATCTGGCTGTGACATCTGTCACCCCATTGATTGCTAGGGTTGATTCGGCTGATCTGGCTGGCTAGGCGGGTGTCCCCTTCCTCCCTCACCGCTCCACGTGCATCCCTCCCGAAGCTGCGCTCGGTCGCTTGGTCGAAGAGGATGACCATCCCCCATAGAGGAGAGGACCGTTCTTCGGTCAAGAGTGTATGAGTAGCTGCGCTCTCCTGCTAGAACCTCCAAACAAACTCTCAAAGAACAGGTAAAAAGGCAGCCCCTAGGGAAGAAGGGAGCATGTCCCTTTTTGAAATGGGGAGGAAACTAAGCAGGAAGAAAGAAGAGAGGGATTCATAGGGACAAGGGAAAGGTTCCCTTGGGATTGGATGCTGACAAGATCTTTGCTCTTTGTGTCCTTACATCTCAGGCCGTTATGCCACAATTTTCGGTATGGCTTGGAGGGAAGCTTCTCAACAATAACTCAAGCTACTGCTATCAGTCGGCTCACCCACTGGCTATTATTCCCAATGACCTCCCCCACTGGATCACCCCTCGCTCACCTGGACACCATGATCCTGTCATATCACTTGTAATCATCCAGGGTTCTCTCCCTTGCTCCAATAAGGAAATGACATCGGGCTTAGAAATGGAAAGTCCTGTTTACAGGAAAAGAAATGGAGCATGATTGTCCTGTTCCAAAATTCATACCCGGTCCCTTGGTCACCAACAAAGAGAGACAATTATGAAGGAATGAATGAGGGACGGAATAAAGTTGCCCAAAGGATAGGAAGACAGAGGTGTTCATGGAGCTACCCATTTCCACTTCCATATAGCGCAAGCAATTCCCCTGGGAACAGAGAGCAGAAATTCAGCCAGAAACTTGTAAGTCTCCCTAGAAATTCACCATGAAGATAACAGAAATTCCAGAAGGCTAGACCGGAATTATTTTGAGTAGTTAATTGTAGTGGTCATTCTCCATTTGCCCCCTCCTCCCCTCTCAATCCATTCCTCTCTGTTCTTGGTCCTGCTCTGTGTCCCAGGCAGCTTACCTGTAAGGACTGTATATCCTGACCCCATGCTTTCTCATTGGGTTTGATATATGGAAAGTATCAGCAGGAGGCCAGAGGGTAGGATGAGAGAGTTGCGGGTGTTTATCCCTCTCCCTCCCTCCTCTGGCAGGGGACTTCTGGAAGTGGCTACAAATGCCGCCAGCTGGGCCCTTCTCCATGACTCCAGCTCTCACCACTGTCCAGTGGCAGTTTTCTCCCTTTACCAGAGGTGGTAACAACCCTCCATTGCAGTCCCTGGGCACCTTGTTTCCTGTCTGGCCCTGAATTACACAACATCCTTACCTAGCGACACCAAGTTACCGAAGTTTTCCAGAGTCACATCCCTGTACAAGTCTCTCTGGGCAGGTTCCAGGCACTTCCATTCTTCCTGAGAGAACTCTATGGCCACATCCCTGAATGTCAGCAATCCCTGAAATAGTAAGCACATGCATTACTAGTAAATGAAAGGACTTTTATTTTTTTTCATTTATTATGAAAAATTTCAAAATATTTCACAAAAGTATACAGAGTAGGATAATGACCCCCCTGAATCCATGGCTCTGCTTCAACAATTAACATGACTTTGCAAATTTTGTTTTATTTCTTCCCCTCTCTGTGTTTTGTTTTTGTTTTACCCCTGGTGTATTTTAAGGGAGAGCCTACATAGCAAATACCAAACATCACAGTATTTTAGTAGCTAACAGATTAGCCTTTTAAAAAAAAGCATACCAGCCAGAATATCATTATCATACTTAAAATATTTTTTACAGTTGGTTTGTTCAAATCAAGATTCAAATTAGATCTACACATTGCATTTAGTGGCAAGGTTTCCTTAAGTCTCTAGAACCTATCAGAGTCCCCAGAAACCCTTCAAAATTTTTTATTGCTATGTATTTTAAAGATTTTTATTTATTTGACAGGGACACAGCGAGAGAGGGAACACAAGCAGGGGGAGTGGGAGAGGGAGAAGCAGACTCCCCGCTGAGCAGGGAGCCCGATAAGGGGCTTGATCCCAGGACCCTGGGATCATGACCAGAGGCGACGGCAGACGGAGCCACCCAGTCACCCCTTGGTATTTATTTATCAAAGAAACATTTGAATCAGTAGGATCTCCCACATTGTTAGCTTATTGCATCTGCATGGAATGGTTTAAGATGTTCCTTTACTTCTGTACTTTCTGTGAAAAGGTGGTTGGATCTGGAGGCCTGATTCACATTTTTTTTTAAATTTTTTGGAGGGGCAGGAATGTATGAGAGGTTGTGCTATGTACTTCCTATCGCATGCCTCAGGAGGCACATAATGACTGATCGTACCATTTTAAATGAGGTTAAAATTGATGAGCAGGTTTAGGTTTTGACAACCTGACTCATCCAGAAAACTGTCTGAAAGATGGAAAGAGAGGAGATGGAGAAGGGCATTATAGAAAGGAGGTGATCAGGCAAGCAAGCAAGCAAGCAAGCTAGGTGGGATGCCTATGCCGTAAAGGTAGTATAATAAGCATATTTATTTGACTAAAGGCTTACATGCCTTTGAATATTCCTTTTTCTTTTTTAAGACTTTATTTATTTATTTGACAGACAGATCACAGGTAGCCAGAGAGTCAGGCAGAGAAAGAGAGGAGGAAGCAGGCTCCCCGCCAAGCAGAGAGCCAGATGCAGGACTCAATCCCAGGACCCTGGGACCATGACCTGAGCCGAAGACAGAGGCTCAATCCACTGAGCCACCCAGGTGCCCCTGAATATTCCTTTTTAAAAAAAAAAAAAACATTTTATTTATTTGTCAGAGAGAGAGAGAGAGAGCACAAGCAGGGAAAGCAGCAGGCAATTGGAGAAGCAGACTTCCAGCTGAGCAGGGAGGCTGACGTGGTACTCGAGGGATTGGGGGCTGTTTTTAGTGCCCTGCATCAGGAATGTTAAGTGTCCCGGTTTATCTGGACCATACTGCTGAGAATGCTGACAGTGTCTCCACTGAGAAGTGGAGACATCATATGCATACTTTTTGTGACGGCAAATTTTATAGTAAACACGGGGACTTTTATTTGCTGTATAACAAGCACTTTATGTTTTGTAAGATGTAATCATCCCATTATTTGGAAGCATCTAACTTAAACAAGATCTATAAAATCTTTCATGTCTATCATTCTTCACTGTCCACTTTTGCTTATTCCTGAAATAAGAAAGCTGATGGAGGGTGTACCTCAATCACATAAATGTGGCCCACAACGAAAACGTATTGTTCACCCTCAAAATGGACCATTTTATGGTTATTTGTCTCTCATAAATTCCCTTGCAAGACCAAAGAACTTTGTGTAACTGAAGTTTCCAATCACAGTCCCTATCCTGAAGGCCTCATAAAATAGGAGATGTCACCACACACTAAGACCAAGACCAACCACTCCAGCTCCGACCATGTTTACACAGCAAGGGTGGGGAGGCTTCTACTGCAAACACCTAGGCTTTGGAAAAATTATAACAACCATTTAATGCTTCTCTAAGCTCTTGAGAAGGTAAGGAAAATTAAATCCCAGGGGTGACAACAATGAGAAAACAATACACACACCACACACACATGCAATTCAACACAGAGAGATAAGCAAATATTTTAGCAGGGGCCACCCTGAAGTCAAACAGTTTGGGGATTAACCTTAGTATGGGGCCTAGGACACATATCAAATGGAGTGAGTGCCTATGACCCTTAGTTTAAAGCCGGGATCCTAGAAGAGCTACTTTCTCTGTGAAATGGTGGGCTCCAGAGAAAACCTTGTTGGAAAAAAGTAACAAGGAACCTTCTGCATTCCAGGTAGGAAAAAAAAGGATTATCATTAATGATACCACTATTACTACTAACAATCATTTCCCTTGCCAATCTATAACCTCTGTCCAGTTCCCTAATGACTACCACATGTTAAATTAAGTCAACTAAGACAATTCAATAGGGAAAGATCAGTCTTTTTAACAAATAGTGTGGGGACATATGGATATTCATATGCAAAGAATGAAGTTGGACCCCCACCTCATACCATATATAAAAATTAACTCAAAATAGGTTGTAGAACTAAATGTAAGGTTCCAGAGCTAATACTATAACTTAAAAAAAAACCAAGGTAGTATAACTTTATGGTCAGGCAGTGGTTTCTTAGACATGGCATCAAACACAGTAACAAAGGGACAAATAGTTAAAATAAACTTAATCAACACTAAAAATGTTTGTGCTACAAGTGATTCCATCAAGAAAGTTAAAAATCCCAGGATGGCTGGGTGGCTCAGTTGGTTGAATATCTGACTCTTGATTTTGTCTCGAGTCATGATCTCAGGATTGTGAGATCAAGCCCCACTTTAGGCTCCATGCTGTGTGGAGGAGCCTGTTTAAGATACTCTCCCTCTCCCTCTGCCCTGCCACCCCCTCCGTCTATTGAAGGAAGGAAGGAAGGAAGGAAGGAAGGCAGGCAGGCAGGCAGGCAGGCAGGCAGGCAGGTTGGTCCATGAGAGAGAGAGGGAGGGAGGGAGGAAGGGAGGAAGGAAAAATTCAAATCACAAAACTGGGAGAAAATACTTGCAAATCTTTTATCTGATAAGGGACCTGTGTCCAGAATATATAAAGAACTCTTATAATACAACAACTTACAATTCAAAAAAGACAAAACAATTAAAACCTAAGCAAAGAATTTGAGTAGTGATTTATCTCTCTTTTTTTAAGATTCTATTTATTTATTCACGAGAGACACAGAGAAAGGCAGAGGCAGAGGGAGAAGCAGGCTCCCTACAGAGTAGGGAGCCCAATGTGGCACTTGACTCCAGTCGAAGGCTGATGTCCAACCAACTGAGCCACCGAGGTGCCCTTGAGTAGTGATTTCTTCAAAGATCTACAAATGGCCAAAAAGCCATTTGAAAAGATGTTCAATACCACTAATCATTAGGAAAAAGTAAATCAAAGCCATAAGAAGAGGCCACTTCATATCCTTTAGGATGACTATTACCATAAAAACCAAAATAACACATGTTGGTGAGGAAGTAGAAAAACCTCTGGACTGGAGGAACTGGGAACGAGAACGAAGCTCAGCGAGACAGGGAAGTTTCAGCATAAAGAACACAAATGTTCATATGATTTGAAAGGAAGAAAGATTATTTTAAGGATAGAAGTAATTTCAACTCACCTGTGCCATGGCTTCTAGAACTACCTGAGCTGCTCTGATTTCTTTAGATTCTTCTCTTAGATAAGTGCAGAGTCCTGGAAAAGCAGAGTAGGGGGAAAAAGGGAAATCTCTCATTAACTGAGCTTGCCTGAGCACTCCTAGATAGAGGACCTTAAAACAACTGTACTTCCAATGTCTCTGCTCTGATTCTCCTGCCCTCCCCCTTGTCCTACCACCCAACACTAATATGAAGAACTAGAGTTAACAAAACCCAGCCACTCCCAAAACTCTAGGGAAACTAAGAGATGGAGTCAACAAAGATGTGCTCCAGCACTCACACAGAATCCAACTGCCTTGGCAGGACAGATTCCAGCCTGAACAGTTCCTTGTTTTGTTGTTGTTGTTGTTGTTTTTAATATTTTTTATTTTATTTATTTTTATTTTTTAAAAGATTTGATTTATTTATTTGAGAGCATGAGAGAGGAGAGGATCAGAGGGAGAAGCAGACATCCTGCCAAGCAGGGAGCCTAATGTGGGACTCGATCCTGTCATGACCCAAGCCGAAGGCAGTTGCCTAACCAGCTGAGCCACCCAGGCGCCCTGAACAGTTCCTTGTCTTGCCGGTGCTAATCTATACTCTGTATGGGGCCTAGATGGCTCCCACCTATTCCAAGTGATCTTCCTCTGCAGCTGCTACAAGGAGGATCAAAACTCAGACTCACGGGGCGCCTGGGTGGCTCAGTGGGTTAAAGCCTCTGCCTTTTGCTCAGGTCATGATCCCAGGGTCCTGGGATCGAGCCCCGCATCGGGCTCTCTGCTTGGCGGGGAGCCTGCTTCCTCCTCTCTCTCTCTCTGCCTACCTCTCTCCCTACTTGTGATCTCTATCTGTCAAAAAAATAAAATAAAAATTAAAAAAAAAAAAAAAAAAAAAAAAACTCAGACTCACTTACTTTACCCACTAAGGCTGAAGGCCGTATCCCAGGCCAGGAGCATAGCAGCGCAGGTATATAAGTTCATTCTCAAAGAGGCCAAACTTTGAGAAAAAGATATCCCTAAACAAAGTCTTCCAGCTTTTCTGGGCTCAACAGGCAAAACCTCCTGGGTGCTTCCCTGAATCTACTTCCCTTTTTTTTTTTTTTTAAGATTTTATTTATTTGACAGAGAGTAAGAGAATGAGTACACAGGGAGAGCAGCAGAGGGAGAAGCAGACTCCATGCTGAGCACGGAGCCCAACACAGGGATGGATCCCACAACTCTGGGATCATGACCTGAGCCAAAGGTAGAGGTTCAACTGAATGAGCCACCCAGTAGGAACACCACCTACACCAGAGGCTTCATCAAAGACTCCAAACTTGGCTGGGCTCACCAGACAGGAATAAGAAAATCACAGTAAATAGGTAACTTCAATCACACCTGAATACCCAGAGTATTGACCTGAATGGGAACTCAAATTCTAGAAGCCTCTTGGGCCAGTACTCCTAACTTTCCATCTAAGCCTTCCCTCCTGCTTTCCCGCAGAACATCACTTCCTCACTGGCTGGTACCTGCTAAGACTGGAGTTCTGTGAAAAATCACCTGTACTTCAAAGTAACGAGAACTCCGGGGTTTCAAGGAGGGTAGTAAGGCTGGTTCTAATCAGAGGTCCAAGGAGCTTCCTATGGTTTTTGGATGGGTGGGTCAGAAGGAAGACTAACTTAACTCAATGGCAGTGGTGTCAAGGAAAATGTCCTATAAGTTGAGGAATATGAATTGGAACTTAAAAATCAGAGAACTGTATTAGGCAGAAAAGGTACAGAAGAGTGAAGATGGGTGAGAGCAATGACAAAAACAGTGGACCAAAGTATTTGGTGTATTATTTGGAATGAGTTCTATAGTTTGGGGAAAGGTCTAGACCAGTGCTGTCTGACAAATCTTTCTGCAATGATGGAAATCTTTGTATCTGTACTGTCAATAATGTAGCCATCAGCAATTAAAAAGTGCCTAGCACAACTGAGGGATTAAATTTTTTTCTTAATTTTAATTAAATTTAAATTTAATTAGTTCTAGAATCTAGAGGAAGATAATGCTGGAGATGATATCAGGGGTTGGAAAATGAAGACAAATGAATGAAATAAGATAATAATGAAGGCAAAGACCGGGTCTCATCATCACTGTGACCGGCACTCACCACAGTGTCTGGAGAAGGGTCTAATGAATACTAACTTAAATATAAACGTTTGTTTTTCACCCAGTAAGGAATGGAAGGCCACTGAAGAATTTACCGAGGGGGGCGCCTGGGTGGCTCAGTGGGTTAAGCCACTGCCTACGGCTCAGGTCATGATCTCAGGGTCCTGGGATCGAGTCCCGCATCGGGCTCTCTGCTCGGCAGGGAGCCTGCTTTCCCCTCTCTCTCTGCCTGCCTCTCTGTCTACTTGTGATCCCTCTCTGTCAAATAAATAAATAAAATCTTAAAAAAAAAAAAAAAGAATTTACAGAGGGAAGTGATAAGGCCAATATAGCCAGATTCTTTTATTGGAGAGAAGCAAAATTGGAGTCAGAGAGACCAACTGAAAGGTGCTTATATTTTTGTAAGCAAAGAACCTGACCCAGGATAATGAGAGTGGAAATAAGGAGAAAGGGTACAATTTCAAGATGTAGAGAAGTAAAATCAACAGGCTCTGGCATCTGATCAGATATGGAGGCAGAGAAAGAGAGAGGAGTCAAAAATTCTTTCAGACTGACTGAGCTCCTACCTCAACTGGCATGGTTCTAGGTGTGAGATAATAAATCCAGTCCCTGTCCCAGTACACCTCACTTCTAATGGAAAGAGACAATAACAAATTGATACACTGACACTGATATTCCTATTTATATAGCAGGTGGCCAAAGTCCCGTGGAGAAAAATTAAGAAGAGTAAGAGGATAGGGAGCTTAGGGGGAAGGAAGGGTGGCTCGAGAAGGCTTTTCATTGACGTGATATGTAAGGACAGACTGAATCGAGTGAAAAATGCAGGTATCTGAGAGGAGTGCATTCCTAGATTAGATAACAGCAATTGCAAAGGCCTCTAGGCAGAAGCAGGCTTTCTTGAATTAATAAAGAGACTAGGGTGGCTGGAATGGAGTGTGCAAGAGAAGGAGGGTCAGAAGCTCACTTGGGTGAGAGGTAGTTGGAAGCTGGATCACATGGGGCTTGTGCACCACAGTAAGAACTTTGGTTTTTAACTCTTTAGTAAGACAGGAAGCCACTAAAATGTTTTAAGACAAGGAATGGTGTAATCTGATTTACACTAAGGATCACTCATAGGAAGTGAACTTAAGAAGAAAGAGAGGAAGCAGGGAGACAAGCGGAAGGTTAGTGCGGTAACCCAGGCAACAGGTGAGGGGGCTTGTACTAGGTGGTGGTGGGGGAGGTGATGAGAACTGACCAGATTAAATATTCTCTGAAGGTAGAGCTGGTAGGATTCGCTACTTTTAGTTATGAAAGCAAAGAAAAAAAAAAGAGGAAGAAGAAGAAGCCATGATGACACTAAGCTGTTTGGCTTAAGTAACTGGAAGTATGAGGTTGTCATTTTATAACACAGAGAAATATGAGAGGAGCAGGTTTGAATAAACCAATTATGAGTTGTGTTTTAGACTTCAGTACTTGAGATTACTACTAACCATCACACACACAGTGGGTTTTGGTTTATAAATGTCCAACAAGGCAATGTTTTTGTTTTGTTTTGTTTTTTAAATATTTTATTTATTTGTTTGACAGACAGAAATCACAAGGAGGCAGAGAGAGAGACAGAGAGAGAGCGGGAAGCAGGCTCCCCGCTGAGCAGAAAGCCCGATGATGCGGGGCTCGATCCCAGAACCCTGAGATTATGACCTGAGCCAAAGGCAGAGGCTTTAACCCACTGAGCCACCCAGGTGCTCCATAGATAAAGCCTTCTTTTTTTTTTTAAGATTTTATTCATTTATTTGACAAACAGAGACCACAAGTAGGCAGAGAGGCAGGCAGAGAGAGAGGTGGAAGTAGGCTCCCTGCTGAGCAGAGAGCCCAATGCAGGGCTCGATCCCAGGACCCTGGGATCATGACCTGAGCCGAAGGCAGAGGCAACAAGGCAATGTTAGCAGAAATTAAACTAGGTATGTCCTCTGATGAAGCAATTCCATAGCTGAGACTATCTGAAAGACGTGTGGGGGCTACATGTAATGTCATACTTAACACAAAAATGTTTAGGATATGATTAAATGGGAAAAAAAGCAGGTTACAAAAAAGCTGGGCATCATGGGATCCTATTTGTCAAATATAAAGATATATCAATACAAACAATATAGACAGAAAAATTAGATGAAAAATATCTAGGGAGTTTTATCCTTAAAGATTACTTTGGTTACCTCTGGGCTATGATTTTCAATGTTCTTAGTTTTACTTCAGTGTATGTTTTTTCAATAACTATGTTATTAATTTTTAAATTTTTTTGTTGTTTTTTTAAAAGTTTTATCGATTTAAGTGATCTCTACACCCAAAATGAGGCTCGAACTCATAGCCCTGAGACCAAGAGTTGCATGTTCTCCCAATTAAGCCAGGCTGGCGCCCCATTTTTAAATGATTTGTTAGGTTCTGGTAAATGTAAGCTATTCCCAAATAGTAATGAAAAGGAAAATACTTACTTTTCTTTTTTTTAAACAATCTTCCCTTGAACATGAAATAATAGCTTAGGACGTTCTAAAATCAGTTATATTTTCACAGAATGGCTTTTGTTTTTGCTTTGTCAGCTCCCGATAGTTGCAAACTTCTTGATTTGGTAGCTATATTCATGTGTGCTATAGTTGAGCCTGGAAAGAATGAAAAGTCATTAGGGCCATGTCCTACTTATGAGCAGTGCTTCCTTTCAGCTGTTCTTGTCAGGTGAGTCTGCTATGTTTCTCGACTTGCTCAACTATTCTCCAAACAACTATAAACTCATTTTGCCCCATTGGTCACACTTTGGATCTCTGATGACTGAAAACTGAAAGTCCTGTACAGGACTCAAGAAAACTAATTTCCCTTCACAGAGCTTTTATGAGATCAATTTGACTTAGACATGACATGACATGACAATGACTGCTCTGGTCATACAAGTTATTTTCTTCTTATGAATTCTCACAGCATACTATCAGGGTAAATAGTGCCCTTTATTATCCTTTACTTTGAGCATTTGTATACTAGTTTTATCTCACCTATTTCAACATTTTCACTTTAAAAGTAAATACAGGGGTTCCTGGGAGGCTCAGTCAGTTAATCTCCAACTCTTGATTTCAGCTCAGGTCGTGACTGAAGGCTTGTGAGCCTGCTTAAGGTTCTCTCCCTCTCTCTCTCTCTATCTGACTCTCTCTCTCTCTCTCTCAAAAAAAAAAAAAGAAGGTAAATAGAGACTATAACTTTTATTTAAAATTTTTTTTTCCTCTTATGTAATCTCCACCCCCAACGTAGGGCTCGAACTTACAACCCTGAGATAAAGAATCACATGCTTGGGGCGCCTGCATGGCTCATTGGGTTAAGCCTCTGCCTTCAGCTCAGGTCATGATCTCAGGGTCCTGGGATTGAGCCCCGCATTGGGCACTCTGCTCAGTAGAGAGCATGCTTCGCCTCCCCTCCCCCCCGCCTGCCTCTTTGTCTACTTGTGATCTCTGTCCGTCAAATAAATTAATAAAATCTTAAAAAAAAAAAAGAATCATGCTTACTGACCAGGCTAGCCAGGTGTCCCAAGACTATAAATTTTATTTTATTTTTTTAAAGTTTTAAAAAAGATTTTATTTATTTGACAGAGAGAGATCACAAGTAGGCAAAGAGACAGGCAGAAAGAGGGGGAAGCAGGCTTCCTGCTGAGCAGAGAGCCCAATGCAGGGCTGGATCCCAGGACCCAAGGACCATGACCCAAGCCCAAGGCAGAGGCTTAAACCCACTGAGCCACCCAGGCGCCCCTTATTTTTAATTTTTAAAAAAGATTTTATTTATTCATTTGAGAAAGAGACAGAGAGAGCATGGAGGTAGGCAGAAGGAGAGGGAGAGGGACAAGCAGACTCTCAGCTGGGCACAGAGCCTAATACAGGGCTTGATCTCAGAACCCCAAGATCATGACCTGAGCCAAAGTCAGTTGCTCAACTGACTGAGCCACCCAGGCATCCCTCAAGACTATAAATAGAATTTTGTCTCCTTGAGTTCTAGATTAGGATTTTGCATCTTTGCAAATTCTTAATAAATGTCTAATGTTCCAAAGGAATTCATTATAAAAATACATGAAGTGGTATACACAAAAATACTTTTGGGAATAGCTCATAATTGAATTACAGAAATATAAACACTCTTTAATAGACAATAAAATGGGGCGCCTGGGTGGCTCAGTAGGTTAAAGCCTAAGCCTCTGCCTTAGGCTCGGGTCATGTTCCCAGGGTCCTGGGATGGAGCCCCACATCGGACTCTGCTCAGCAGGGAGCCTGTTTCCTCCTCTCTCTCTCTGCCAGCCTCTCTGCCTACTTGTGATTTCTATCTGTCAAATGAATAGATAAAAATCTTAAAAAAAATAGACAATAAAATGAATAAATTAAAGGGGCGCCTGGGTGGCTCAGTGGGTTAAAGCCTCTGCTTTCGGCTCAGGTCATGATCCCAGGGTTCTGGGATCGAGCCCCACATCAGGCTCTCTGCTCCACGGAGAGCCTGCTTCCTCCTCTCTCTCTGACTGTCTCCCTGCCTACTTGTGATTTCTGTCTGTCAAATAAATAAATAAAATCTTAAAAAAAAAAAGAAAAATGAATAAATTAAGGTACATCTTGATAATGAAATACTAAACAGTGATTTTAAAATACAACAGTACCGGGGAGCCTAGGTGGCTCAGTCAGTTCGATGTCTGACTTTAGCTCAGGTCATGATCTTAGGGTCCAGGATCACGCGCAGTGACTGGCTCAGTGCTAAGCAGGGAGTTTGCTGTCTCTCTCTCCCTCTCCGTCTGTCCCTCCCCACTGCTTGTGCTCTCTCCCTGCCCCCCTCAAATGAATAAATAAAATCTTTAAAAAAAATACAACAGTACTACTATGGTCAATGCATTATTAAATAAGGCAGGCAGGTTATAGGATTTATATATAAGTGATACCCCTCTATAAAATCACACAGAAAAAATATTTGAAATAAATCCATCAAAATATTAAGAGCATAATGGGGCACCTGGGTGGCTCAGTGGATTGAAGCCTCTGCCTTCAGCTCAGGTCATGATCTTGGAGTCCTGGGATCGAGCCCTGCATTGGGCTCTCTGCTCAGCGGGGAGCCTGCTTCCCACCCGCCTCTGCCTGCCTCTCTGCCTACTTGTGATCTCTGTTAGCAAGTTTCTATTTTTGCATTGTTTATATTTTTCATAATAAAAATCATAATAATATTGTTTCCATTTAAAAATAAATTACCATAATGGTAGTTGGTATTTATTATCCCAGCAGTAGGAAAATTATGAGCAATTGAGAAAATATCTTTGACACGAATAGGGACAGAAAAGGAAATTAGTGTGATTGAAACCAGTAATAACTAAAAGTTCTTTAACAGTCATTTAAATGTTGACTTCTACCCCCTGGTACATTGATATAGCCCATTATCAAGAACATTCTGTGAATGACCAATTTTCAGGAGAGTTCAAATTAATAAGACAGTGTATGCAAAGCAGAAAGCATTGTGTCAGATATACAGTGAATTTCTCCTCTGTTCAATCAGTAATCAGAAGATTTTTGGGTGGGGTCTTTGCAAAATTTGAGTACTTTTTAATTTATCATTTTGTTTATGATATCCTTTTCCTTGCTCTGATTAATACTTTGTAAGCATATATATATATTTTTTTAGATTTTTAAAAACATTTTTATTTATTTGACAGAGATCACAAGTAGGCAGAGAGGCAGGCAGGGGGTGGGGAGAAGCAGGCTTGCCACTGAGCAGAGAGTCCGATGTGGGGCTCGATCCCAGGACCCCAGGATCATGACCTGAGCCGAAGGCAGAGGCTTCAGGCCACTGAGCCACCCAGGTGCCCCCGTAAGCATATTTTTTATTAGCTGGATAATACTCCATCATGGGGACGTAATAGATGAACATTCCTCTTCTGTTTCCCTATTGCAGGGTGCAAATTTTGGACATCTCAGAGGCTATTACTAGGTATCTACTGTCTTATATTTTAGACAGTTCTAATTTTCAGGTTCTAAATTTTCAGGGGTCTTAAATCTCTTTGAGGGGGCACCTGGGTGGCTCAGTGGATTATGCCTCTGCCTTTGGCTCAGATCATGATCCCAGGGTCCTGGGATTGAGCCCCGAATCAGGCTCTCTGCTCAGGAGGGAGCCTGCTTCCTCCTCTCTCTCTGCCTGCTTTTCTGCCTACTTGTGATCTTTGTCTGTCAAATAAATAAATAAAATCTTTAAAAAAACTCTTTGAAAATCTTACGGAATCTTAAAACTTCTTCCAAGAAAAAAATCAAATAAATAAATATCTGTAAAAATTACGCATAAAATTTCATGGAATCTGCAGAGCCCTGATGTCTAAGAGTGGGGACCAAGACCTTATTTAAAACCCTGCTATAACAACTAACTCACAAACATTAAGTATACTAAATATATTTTTTTTATTTCTCATAATTTATCAAAAGCACAATAAGGATTTGGCTTGAAGCAAATTTAAGACAACCCAAAGCCTAAAATGCCCCAAAATCAAATTAGATCTGGTCACAGCAACAAACTTTTTTTTTTTTTTTTTTTTTTAAGAGAGAGAGAGTGAGCAGGAGTGCAGGGGTGGGGCAGAGGGAGGAGAGAGAAACTCTTAAGCAGGCTGCACTCCCAGCACAGAGCCTAATATGGGGCACCAATCTCACAACACTGAGATCAGGACTGAGCCAAAATCAAGAGTCGGATGCTTAACTGACTGAGCCACCCAAGCATCCCGACTGCAACAAATGTCTGTCCTATCCAGACTTCCGGGATGTGGCTGTACCAGACATGAAAATATACTGCAAGGTCTCTTTAATTAAAACAGCATAGTAGCAGTGCATAAATAGATGAACAGACCAGTGGAGCAGAACAGAAGGCCTAGAAATAGTACCAAGTATATTTGGAAATTTAGTATATGATGAAAATGAATGGGATCACAAGTTTTTAGTAAATGGTGTTGGGGAAACTGGGTAGCCATTTGAAAAATATAAACTTAAATCCATTCCTCCAAACTTAAATCCATTAAACTCCAAATGTATCAGAGATATAAATGGAAAAGATGAAACCATACAGATATTAGAAAAGGACACAAGTAAATTCCTCTTTAATCCTGGGGTTGAGAAAGTCTTTCAAAGTTCAGAAGTAATAAAAAAAAATTGGTAAATTTGATTACATAACATTAAAAAAAAATTGAATGGCAAAAAAAACACCATAAACAAAGTTAAAATACCACTGACAAACTAAAAGAAAATACATGTGCCATACTAGGACTAAGGATATTAGGACTAATATCCTTCATCTGTGATGAATTCTTAAACATTGAGACAAAACACCAAAAAACTGAAAGAAAAATAGGAAAAAGATATGAACACATAGTTTGCAGAAAAGATGTAAAAATGCCCCTTATGCATATGAAAAGATGTTCATTAACATAGTACTGGGTCTTAACCAGAGCAGTTTTAGGCAAAAAAAAAAAAAAAAAAGAGGTAAAAGGCACCCAAACTGGAAAGGCAGAAGTAAAATTACTTATATTCTTAGATGACATGATCGTGCATGTAGAAAACCGTAGAGATTCACACATACACACAAATCTGTCAGAATAAACAAATTCAGGGACGCCTGGGTGATTATGCCTCTGCCTTTGGCTCAGATCATGATCCCAGGGTCCTGGGATTGAGACCCGAATCAGGCTCTCTGCTCAGCAGGGAGCCTGCTTCCTCCCTCTCTCTCTCTGCCTGCCTCTCTGCCTGCTTGTGATCTCTGTCTGTCAAATAAATAAATAAAATCTTAAAAAAAAGATCAACAAATTCAGCAAAGTTGCAGGCTACAAAGTCAACTCACAAAAATCAGTTGCATTTCTACACAGTAATAATGAAGTATCTGAAAAGGAAATTAAGAAAACAATTCTACTTATGACAGTATCAAAAAGAACAAAATACTTCGGACTAAACTTAACCAAGGAAGCAAATGACTTACACGCTGAAAACTACAAAACACTGCTGAAAGAAATGGAAGAAGACATAAATAAATGATAAGATATCCTGTTGCCCAAGGACTGCAAGACAAATTCCCATGTTGAAGCCGGAAAACCTACTGTCACTGTGTTTGAAGACAGGACCATTGTGGAAGTAATTAAGATTAAATGAGTTTATAAGGGTGGGGTCCTGATGCAATACTATTAAGTATTCCTATAAAAAGAGACACTAAAGGGGGCACCTGGGTGGCTCAGTGGGTTAAGCCGCTGCCTTCGGCTCAGGTCATGATCCCAGGGTCCTGGGATCGAGTCCCGCATCGGGCTCTCTGCTCAGTGGGGAGCCTGCTTCAACCCTGCTCCCTCTCTCTCTCTGCCTGCCTCTCTGCCTACTTGTGATCTCTGTCTGTCAAATAAATAAATAAAATCTTAAAAAAAAAAAAAAAGGAAACACTAAAGGAGTGCCTGGGTGGCTCAGTGGGTTAAAGCCTCTGACTTCAGCTCAGGTCATGATCCCAGGGTCCTGGGATCCAGCTCCACATTGGGCTCTCTGCTCAGTAGGGAGCCTGCTTCCCTTCCTCTCTCTCTCTGCCTCTCTGCCTACTTGTGACCTCTGTCTGTCAAATAAATAAAATCTTTAAAAAAAGAGAGAGACACTAGAGAGAGCTTGCTTGCTCTCGCTCTCTCTCTTCCTGTGAAAACACAGCAAGAATGTGGGTATGTGCAAGCCAGGAAGAGAGCCCTAACTAGAAACCAACTATGCTGGCACCCTGTCTCAGACTTCCAGCCTCCCTAACTCTGAGCAGCCTCAGCTGACCAAGACAGATACCAATACTTCCTAAAGTGATATACAGATCCAATCCTTATCAAAACTCAATGATTTTTTTTTTTGTAGAAACAGAAAAATTCATCCTAAAATACACACATCATCTGAAGGAACAGTCTTCTTCTTTTTTTTTTTTTTAAGGAACAGTCTTGAAAAAGAACAAAGTTGGAACACAGAACGCTGTTCATTAGAACAGAGAACACTGATTTCAAAACATTACAGGGGTGCCTGGGTGGCTCAGTGGGTTAAAGCCTCTGCCTTTGGCTCAGGTCATGATCTCAGGGTCCTGGGATAGAGCCCTGCATTGGGCTCTCTGCTCAGCGGGAAGCCTGCTTCCCCCTCTCTCCCTCTGCCCGCCTCTCTGCCTACTTGGGATCTCTATCTGTCAAATAAATAAATAAAATCTAAAAAAAAAAAAAAAAAACTTATTACAAAGCTACAGTAATCAAAACAAGTGTGGTACTGCCATAATGTCACATATCTAGACCAATAGCATAGAATGGAAACCCTTGCATACGTGGTCAAATACTTTTCAACAAACAGCACCAGTTAAACTGGGTAACTATATGCAAAAGAATGAAGATGGACCCCTATTTTTGTACCATATACAAAAATTAACTCAAAAACATATCACAGATCCAAATGTAAGAACTGAAACTATAACTCTTAGAAGAAACCAGGGCAAACTTTTCACAATGTTGGATTTAATTAATTAACCTAATGATTTCTTGGATATTTCAGAGAAAGCAAAAGCAACAAAAGAAAAAATAGGCTGTGGACTTTATCGAAATTAAAAAACTTGTGCATTAAAGGAAACTATAAACAGAGTAAAAAAACAATCCATGGACAGGGAACAAGTATTTATAAATCACATGTCTAATAAGGAATCAATACTTAGGATACAAAACCAAGATGCCCTTCAACAGACGAATGGATAAGGCAGATGTGGTCCATATACACGATGGAGTATTATGCCTCCATCAGAAAGGATGAATACCCAACTTTTGTAGCAACATGGACGGGACTGGAAGAGATTATGTTGAGCGAAATAAGTCAAGCAGAGAGAGTCAAGTATCATATGGTTTCACTTATTTGTGGAGCATAACAAAGAACATGGAGGACATGGGGAGAGGAGAAGGGAGTTGGGGGAAAGTGGAAGGGGAGATGAACCATGAGAGACTATGGACTCTGAAAAACAACCTGAGGGTTTTGAAGGGGCAGGGGGTGGGAGGTTGGGGAACCAGGTGGTGGGTAATAGGGAGGGCACGTATTGCATGGAGCACTGGGTGTGGTGCAAAAACAATGAATACTGTTACACTGAAAATAAATTTAAAAAAAAAAAAGGAAAAAAAATAGGCAAAGGACATTTCTCAAAGATATTCAAATGGCCGAGAAGCACATGAAAAGATCCCTAACATCACTAATCATTAGGCAAATGCACAGCAAAACCACAATATGGGGCACCTGCCTGGCTCAGCTGGCAGAGTGCGTAACTCATCTCAGGGTTGTAAGTTTGAGCCTCATGTGGGGACAGAGTAGAGATTACTAAAAAAAAGTAATAAACTTAAAAGAAATTCACAATGAGACCACTTTATGCTTATTAGGATAGCTATCATAAAAATACTTTAAAATATAAATATAGGGGCGCCTGGGTGGTTCAGTGGGTTGGGGCCTCTGCCTTTGGCTCGGGTCATGGTCCCGAGGTCCTGGGATCAAGCCCTGTATAGGGCTCTCTGCTTGGCACGGAGCCTACTTCCCTTCCTTTCTCTCTGCCTGCCTCTCTGCCTACTTGTGATCTCTGTCTGTCAAATAAATAAACAAAATCTTTAAAAATACATAAATATATAAGTATAACAAGTGTTGGCAAGGATGTGGAGAAATTGGAATCTTTGTCCTTTGCTGGATGGAAGATAAAATGGTTTAGCATCTGTGGAAAATGGTGTATGGTGATTCCTCAAAAAATTAAACATAGAATTACTGTGACCCAGCAATTCCACTTCTGGGTATGTACCACCAAGAAGAGAAAGCAGGAATTCGAACAGGTATTTGTTAACAAATGTTCGTAGCACTATTATTCACAGTAGCCAAAAGGTGGAAGCTAGAGGGAGGGGCAATTGGGGAGTTATTGTTTAATGGGAGCAGAGTTTTAGTTTTGGAAGATGAAGAACGTTTTGGAGATGGATGATTGTGATGGCTGCATAACAACATAAACGTACTTAATGTCACTGAATGGCACATTTAAAAATAGGCCAGTTTTATATATGTTTAAATTTTCTGTATATTTTAATGTATATTCAAACATAAAAATTCCCAACAAACTACAGAAATGGGTTACCTACAGTGAGCGAGTGGGAACAGTGTGGAAAGAATGGGGTAACAGGACTGGGAGAGAAGGAATGGTGGAAGAGTGATTGGGTAGATCTTTTGTCTAATTATGGCTTTTAGGGGTGCCTGGGTGGCACAGGTGGTTAAGCGTCTGACTCTTGGTTTCAGCTCAGGTCATGATCTCAGGGTTCTGAGATCAAGCCCTGAGTTGGGCTCTAGCTCAGCACGGAGTCTGCTTAGGTTTCTCTTTCTCTCTGCCCTCCCATTCCACTGCATGTCTGTGCTCTCTCTCTCTTTCTCAAATAAATAAATAAATCTTTTAAAAAATAAATAAGGCTTTTAGAACCATAGTAATGTTTCATATAGTCAAAAAATAATTAAGATCAATCAGGATGTATGTGCATGTAAATCCAAAATAAAATACAAATAGTAACAAATGAACCTATCTATATTACAAATCAGTAACATTATCATACAGGAGGGTATAGGGAAAGCTATATTTCCACTATATACTGGAAGACTAAAAATTAAAGTAACTGTACAAGGTATGGGAGTGTAGGTTGGCAATTCTTTTTTAAGTTTAAAATCAATTAACATATAGTGTATTGTTAGTTTCAGAGGTAGAGTTAAGTGATTCATCAGTGCATTTAACACCCAGTACTTATTACGTCAAGTGCTCTCCTTAATGCCTATCACCCCATTACACCATCCTCCCACCCACCTAACCCTCAATTTGTTTCCTATAGTTAGGAGGCTCTTACGGTTTGTCTCCCTCTGATTTTGTCTTATTTTAGGTCGGCATTCTTTTTTTTTTTTTTTTTTAAGATTTTATTTATTTATTTGACAGACAGAGATCACAAGTAGGCAGAGAGAGACGAGGAAGCAGACTCCCTGCTGACCAGGACCCTGGGATCATGACCTGAGCTGAAGGCAGAGGCTTTAACCCACTGAGCCACCCAGGTGCCCCTTAGGTCAGCATTCTTAAACTACTTTCTACTTAGGACTAAGCAAGTAGATAAATATATTGTGGTTAATAAGAGTCAACTTTTTTTTTTTTTTAAGATTTCATTTATGTATTTGAGAAACAGCGGGGAAGGGCAGAGAGCAGGGAAGGGAGAGGCAGACTCCCTGCTGAGCAGGGAGCCCCACACAGGCCAATCCAGATCCCTGGGATCATGACCTGATGGCAGACACTTAGCCACCTAGGCGCCCCAAGAGTCGACTTTTCCATTATCGGAGAAAGGAGTTACCAAAAAAAGTAAATGGAGAAGGCTGGAATAAACCCTCAGTGTTAAACTGGAATTAGAGAAATCATATGAAACAATGGATTATCTGTATAGATCTTCATACAGGTAGACACAAGGGTATGTGTGTGTGTAGATACATATACTTCATAGCTGAGGGTACCTAGAAGAAACAGGTATATTTAATCTTGGTTTCTAAATACCATTTTCTACTAAAAGGAGCCAGTGTTCCCTGGGAAATGTACATGTTCCAGAAATGGGGCTGGAAAAGTATAAACAGAAAGTTAGGGGTCCTTGGGGGCGGGGGGGACCAGACACACAGCTTTCTTGATATAAGAAAAGTCATTTTCGGGGGCACCTGGATGGCTTAGTGGGTTAAGCCTCTGTCTTCAGCTCAGGTCATGGTCTCAGGGTTATGGTCTCTGGGTGGTGGGATCCAGCCCTGCATCAGGCTCTGCTCGGTAGGGAGCCCGCTTCCCCCTCTCTCTCTGCCTGCCTCTCCGCCTACTTGTGAGATCTCTCTCTCTCTCAAATAAATAAATAAAATCTTAAAAAAAAAAAAAAAGAAAAGAAAAAGAAAAAGTCATTTTAGGCCTCTGGCCATCTTGTGAAAGAATGTAAGAACAAATGGCCACTATCAAGCCAGGAGATAACCTAATCATACCAGGGATGACAAATAAGGGGTAAAACTCACCCGGCTGATTCAAAAGTGAAGACTGACCTGATGTATATTCTTGAATTGTATTTGTAGGATCTAAACCCCTTTGAGCACTCAGATACCAGACCAGTTGGAGCCAGACAACTGATGATGCTGTCCTTTGCCAGCCCTCATGACTTTGACTCACAGTCAGTCATTTTAAGATGACTTTTTCCTGTGTTCCATGCTGTATTCCCTACTGTACAAACCCCTTTGTTAACATATAGGCACCCTTAGCTTAAAACTTCCCCAATTCTTTTGTTTAGGGAGACACTGCTTTAGGGAAAATCCCTGGTGTTCTCCTTTACTTGGTGTAAGGAAAACTCTTCCTTTTTCTATTCTTTTTTTTTTTTTAATACTTTATTTATTTGACAGAGAGAAATCACAACTAGGCAGAGAGGCAGGCAGAGAGAGAGGAGGAAGCAGGCTCCCTGCGGAGCAGAGAGCTCGATGTGGGGCTCGATCCCAGGACCCTGGGATCATGACCTGAGCCGAAGGCAGAGGCTTTAACCCACTGAGCCACCCAGGCGCCCCTCCTTTTCCTATTCTTTGATTGGTTTTGTCTTTCCGCTTGCCACCCACCAAGAGACAAACCCGGTTTTGGATAACAAAAGTACAGTATCAGCTTTGAAACATCTTGTGGTGCCAGAAAATATGGCAGTACTAAAAAAAATAATAGGACGCCTGGGTGGCTCAGTGGATTAAGCCTCTGCCTTCCGCTCAGGTCATGATCTCAGGGGCCTGAGATCAAGCCCCGCATCGGGCTCTCTGCTCAGTAAGGAGGCTGCTTCCCCCTCTCTCTCTGCTTGCCTCCCTGCCTACTTGTGATCTCTCTCTCTGTCAAATAAATAAATAAAATCTTAAAAAAAAATAAAAGGGACACATTGAAAGCATACAGGAGTCAACTTAAAGGAGCTCCCAATGGCCAGATCTGGGGTAATTTGAACAAAGACATAGTGACAGTAATGAATTGTAACCTACAGAGCTAAAAGAAAAAAAATCCAATTTATATATACATAAATGATTCCGTAAATAAGTGGGGGAGAAGGAAAATCAGTTCTAACAGTAGGATCCTATTTAATAAATCTGGAAGGAAGGATCGAAATTTAAAAAATCACCATTTGGCAAATAGCCTGTAATAATATTTTCAGGCAAAAATTATCAATGAATGTTAAGATTTTCAGGTAGAAGTAAGATGAGAAGCTTAAGGTACTTCTACCTATAAGACACACGTTAATTACAATGGGAAAAATAGTGACTTTGCAGTGTTAAAATTGGATAGACACCACTTAATCAAGTGATTAGTTACCACTAGTAATGAGGCAAATTGACCGCTTGGATCTCCTGATATGATGCACTGATAAGAACATAACACTTGTGGTGCCTGGGTGGCTCAGTGGTTTAAGCCTCTGCCTTCCGCTCAGGTCATGATCTCAGGGTCCTGGGATCTAACCCAGGATCTAACCCTGCTCTCTGCTGAGCAGGGAGCCTGCTTCCCCCCTCTCTCTGCCTGCCTGTCTACTTGTGATCTATGTCTGTCAAATAAATAAATAAAATTAAAAAAAAAAAGAACACATCAATTTTGGGGTATTCTCATCCCAAAAGCATACTCTGAGTTTAATCATAAGGAAGCATCAGACAGCTTCAAGTTGGGGAACATTCTACATTGCAGAATTTACAAGATAAATGGTCAGTACTCTTCAGAAGTGTCAAGGTCAAGTAAGACAAATAAAGACCAAGGAATTGTGCCAAATCAAAGAAGACTATGCAGACTTACTAACTGCAACATATGATCCTGGATTGGATCCTTGTGCAGAAAACCAATACTGAGGGACATTGATGAAATCTGATAAAGTTTGGAGATTAGTTAGTAGTAGTGTGTCAATATTAATCTCTTGCTTTTGTTCATATATTGTGATTATGTAGAATGGTAACATAACCATAAAATGGAAAAATGGGGAAGCAGGTTGAGAATATTTGGGAATTCTGGGGTGTTTGGCTGGTTCAGTCAGTGGAATGTGCAACTCCTGATTCTGGGTTTGTGAGCTTGAGCCCCATGCTGGGCATAGAGAATACTTAAAAATAAAATCTTAAAAAAGTATATAAGGGAATTCTATTTTTGCAAGAGTTTTAAGTCTAAAACTAATTCAAAATGAAAAGTTAAAAAAATTGTAAAGAACATTAGGTGTGCGGGACGCAGGGGATATATGGACCTTCAGTTCCTCGAGGGCTCTCAATAATTTATTCCAATGGCAAAATACTGGAGACCAGGTCACTTTGGGGGAAGAGATGCTAGGCTAGAAGTTTCAGGGGGGAAAAAAAAAAGAAGAAGAAAAGCACATCATGAAAAAGATGTCTCAGGGAAAGAAGAAAAATTCATGCATCTTGAAATTAGTTTTTGGATGTTCAATAGCAATTCTTTCCTTTTCTTCTCAACATCTTGAGAAAACTTTTAAAAAAAGAAATCATGAGTAACCAGAACATTTTGATCTCCACACAGGAGACAGAAGTCAGAGAAGACTGGACATCATGTCCAATCCCAGTGTTACAAAGGTTGAGCCTATCACTGACCAGGGCCACAGTCTTCACAGGTTCTGCAAGGGTCAGTATACTGGAGTCACATGCACCTCACGTTGGCACACTTGGTGGGACACAAATGGTCAGTGTCACACAAACATAAACACAACACGCATCCACTCTTGAAATGTACAAGGATACAACCATACAATCACAGACACCTCCAGGCTCTTATACACAGTCACAATCTCAAACCCAATAAAAAGACAGTCACTCAATTCTATTCACCACCATGACACACACAGTCACTCCCATATAGTCACAGCCTTCCCAAACCAATACCCACAAATGTCTCACACAATCACAATCACATACCGACTTGGGGGACACACATAATTACTAGCACTCCGGCCCACCCAACACCAACCAGTCGTAACTGAACACTCACTCTGAGACACAGTAACACTCACACAGGCAAAGACAGACACGTTACACTTACAAACACAGCACCACACGCAGCCACCGTTTCACAGACACACTCCAAAGGGCACAAGAGGGATACACACGCATTGTCACCATACAGTCACAGCCACACAGCTGCACACAATACCACACGTGTCTACAATATTGTGCAACCAAAACCATACGCTTACCCTGGAGACATGGAATCATAACCGCAGAGACACCCGCACCAGTCTCAGTCTCAACCACACTCACACCCCCTAAAACAAGGCGTACAGTCACACATAACGCAACAGACACAAGCAGTTATCACTCCACAGTAGCAAAGACCCCACACCCCAACATACAGTATCACACATGGTTACACAAACACAACCAGACTTACACTCTGGAGACAGGTGGCCACAACCGCGCACTCAGTCACCCACACCTGGTCATGCAGGCACAAAGACTCATTCACAATCCCGCATCCTCAGCCCGCTGCCGCCAGCGCTCACAGACCAGAGGCTCTGGACACGCCCCGTCCCCGCCCCAGACTCCCAGACCCCTCACCTTCTGCCTCCCCTTGGTCGCGTTCGGGTCCCTGTGGAGCTAACGATCTCGCCACAACGTCAAGAAAGACGTAACGTCGGGCCACTGTGGCCTCTGGGAAACGTAGTCCAGAGCCAGACCAGACGGAGATTAAGATGGCGTCCCCATACGGCGGAGCCTGAGTTTGGCCGTTTGACACTGCGCCCGGGGGAGCTTCAAATACGGAGTCCTTGCTCCAGACCTCCCACCAGGCTTCAACTGATTTTCTTCTAAAGCAGGACGACTCACCCTTAGAGCCCCATAATTACTGGAAGAGGCAGCCAAGTTCGTGTGGGACAGAGTGCTGACCAGCAAAGCCTAAAGGGAAATGTAGTTCAAGGCCGGAAAAGCGGCGTTGCTGTAGACAGAAGGTAATCAAATACCAGGCTAGGCCTGGCCACGGTGACCGTGAGGGCCGCGTCGCGGAGACTTCTGGGAGTGTTCGCTCGCCCGCGGAGTGCGCAGGCGCAGCGCGCCGGGTGGACATTTTGGTCTTTGTCCGCGGGTCAGTCCGGCCCCTGGGTCCACGTGGCGCGAAAGTAGGAGGTGGGATGTGGGCGTCTTGGGTCGGTCGGGTCGGGGAGGTTGAAGGGGAGGATTCTGGATCTGTTGGGGCGCGGCGCGGGAATGAGGAGTGGGTTTAAGAGCGTCTGGCCTACATGCGGGGTGGGGGTGGGGGTGTCTGAGGAGGGTTCGAGTGTGTGTGACCCTGAGTTTGCCCGCAAGTTTGGATGTTGGGATTATTGAGTGAGAAACTGTGAGTGCAGGATTGTGTATGGCTGCATCTGAGAGGGAGAAGTAGGAGACTAGTATTGAGGTAATAATATGCGAGCCGCACTTCCCTTGTCGAAACTGCTGATAATAACGGTGCCATCTTCGTGGAGTGTTTTTTATTTGATTATTTGAAGGGGGGGGGAAGCTTAATGATAAATGATTTAAAAGTGAATTTTTATATAAAATGCATTTACTTTTAATTGGAGTAGAATACAGATCACCGTTGTTTCTTCTTTTTTAAGCAAGCAAGACTATTTCGAAGGCACTTTTTGTTGGTGGAAGAGCTTCAGACGATCTCAAATCTTCTGATCTAAAGGGCATTTTAATAGAGCTGCTGTAAAATCTTAGATTAAGTATCGACGTTGCACTTTGAGCAACAATGTCATGTAGCACAGAAAGCCCGGGATTAGAGTCAAGGGTTTGGAGTTCTAGATTAGGCATGGTAATCTTCATTCTTTGAAGAAAATTTAGTTGTTGCAATGTTTATTTACTAATCTGACCTAGATTCTAGGTGTCTGACTCCTAAATGAATCGAGGTGTTCCCAAGTGAATGGATTTTGTGAAGTAACAAAGACCGTTAACTCCTGTCTGCAAAAATGGTTTTTCTAAGGAATCCCTACAGTCATCCCTAACAGAATTTTTAAAAATAAGAGTTAAATTAATTGGGTACCAATTAAATATTTACAAATCAATAGTCTTCAGATAGACAACAGCCAGTTAGAAGACATAGTAGAAAACTATTTACAATAGCAATAAAAATTAGAAATAAGCAGTATGCAAAACTATTAGAAAAGAACTCTAAAAAGTGTTGAGAGGCATAACAGGAGATATTATCAAATAGATACACCATGTTTTTCAATAGGGAGACCTCAAAAAGAAGCGTGTGCAGATTTAAGTAAATTTATTAATTCAATGTGATCCTAATAAAAGCATCGACAGTTTTTGCTGGGGGTGCGAGGATTAGATAAGTTGATTATGGACTTCATATGGAAAAATAAGCTAGAATAGCCCGTAAAACTCTGAAAAAGAAAAGCAGTTGGATGGGGAGAGGTGGGAGCCCGGCGCTAATGTTTTTTTGTATTTCGTTTTTTTTGAATTTCAATTCCAGTATAGTTAACGTACACTGTTATGTGTTTCAAGTATACAGTATAGTGATCTAACAGTTCTATATATTATTCAGTGCTCATCAAGACAAGTGTACTGTTAATCCTTTCAGTTGTTTCACCCTTCCCCCTACCCACCCACTTCCCCTCTGGTAACCATCTGTTTGTTCCCTATAGTTAAGAGTCTGTTTTTTTGGTTTGTCTTTTTTTTTCCTTTGTTCGTTTCTTAGATTCCACCCGAGTGAAATCATATGCTATTTGTCTTTCTCTGACTGACTTATTTCGCTTAGCATTATACTCTCTAGATCAATCCATCTAGTGGTAACATATTTTAAAATATAAATCTTTAAGGAAATTAAAATTGTATTGGTGTTAGCACAAAGCAGGCCAATGAAGGGAAATTTGGCAGCATCTCTAATTAAAATGTATTTTCTTTTTGACATGGCTGTTTCACATCTGGAAATAATCCTACAAATGTACCTGCATATGTATGAAATGATAGAGGTGTGAGGTTGCTCATTGCAGCAATGTTTAGCATAGGTAAAGATTAGCCATCACTAGGAGATTTGTTGGATAAAATTAGGTCCATTTATACAACAGAGTAATATAGAAGTGTACAAAAGAACAAGGAGGACGCTTTCTGTATATTGACACTGAAATAACTCTAAAATGTATTGTTCAGTGAAAAAAACAAGATGCCAAATGTATGGTATGGGTCATTTGAAGTAAGAAGGGGCAGAAATAATAAATGTTTATATTTGTTTCCATTAGAAAACTCAAAAGATAGGCAAGAAACTAATGGAAGTGGCTATCTCTGTTTGGGGTTGTACTGAGATAGGTAGGGCAAAGACAAATAGCTTCCTTTTTTTTCTTAAAGATTATGAGAGAGAGAGAGAGAGAGAGAGCGCGAGTGAGCACAAGTGGGGGTTGGGGGCAGAGAGAGAGGCAGAAGCAACAGGGAGCTTGACCGAGGACCCTGGGATCATGACCTGAGACGCCCAGTGCCTGGCAAATAACTTTACACTGGTTTTCTAAGTATATGAATTTAGTATTTTAAATTAAAGGGTTTTTTCTTTTTTTGTTTTTGTTTTTTTTGAAGATTTTATTTATTTACTTGACAGAAAGAGATCACAAGAGGCAGAGAGGCAGGCAGAGAGAGAGAGAGAGAGAGAGAGGAAAGCAGGCCCCCCCGCTGAGCAGAGAGCCTGATGTGGGACTCGATCCCAAGACCCTGAGATCATGACCTGAGCCGAAGGTAGCGGCTTAACCCACTGAGCCACCTAGGCGCCCCTCTTTTTTTGTTTTTTTTGTGGGGTTTTGTTTTTGTTTTTAAGATTTATTTGTTTGACAGATCACAAGCAGGCAGAGAGAGAAGGCAGAGGCTTTAACCCACTGAGCCACCCAGGCGCCCGTTTGTTTTAGTTTTTTAAGGGGAAATGGGCCATGGAGCCAGACTGCTAGTTAATTCCTTCCTCTGCCACTTTGTACCTTGATGTACTTAAGCCTATGCCTGTTTCTCATTTACTGATACAGAGAAAATAATAGTATCTAATTCACAGGGTGGTTGGTTGTGTACATTAATGATTTTTAAGTTATAAAGAATAGTGCCTGGTATGTAGTAAGTACTCGATAAATAGCAGTATTATTACCTGCAAAATAATAGTTCTTTAAGAAATAATAAATAGTACAGCTATTTGCACTATTTCTGGTAGAAATTTCTGAAAGATTCAGTTATATAGATATAGATGTTCTTTTTTATTTCCATTTTAAACTTTTTTTTGACATTTCCTTTTATAACTGGAATGAGGAAGTTAGATTTCTGTGTTTAAGTTAGATTCATCTTTAGAAACACATCATTATCTTTTTCATGAGAATGTTCTTTGATTTATGTGATGGTTACTTTCTCAGCGTTGTAATTCGGAACCTCTGATGATGTTTTTTAAAAATCCCGGTTATTGGGGCGCCTGGGTGGCTCAGTGGATTAAAGCCTCTGCCTTCAGCTCAGGTCATGATCCCAGGGTCCTGGGATCGAGCCCCACATCGGGCTCTCTGCTCCACAGGGAGCCTGCTTCCTCCTCTCTCTCTGCCTGCCTCTCTGCCTAGTTGTGATTTCTCTCTGTCAAATAAATAAAATTAAAAAAAAAATTAAAAATCCCAGTTATGACTTTTGGCCAGAGTACATCAGAGAAGATCTTCAAATGGCATAACTCAGGAGAAACTTATGATTTGACTGGTCCATCATTAGTGATGATATTTTTCCCTTCTCGACCAGTTGGCTACGCAGTTCTTCCAGTTCCACTTGTTAAATGAAATCTGTGTGATTTACAGATGAATGTTCATTCCCCATTGATTTAATGGATGGTTTCAACACTTATAAATCATCCTTGGCTATATCAGTTTAAGGGTTGGAAAGTAACGATTTCCTAGTTTTTAAAATTCCTCGGCGCCTGGGTGGCTCAGTCTTTAAGCGTCTCCTTTGGCTCAGGTCATCATCCCAGGGTTCTGGGATGGAGTCCTGTGTCAGGCTCCCTGCTTAGCAGAAAGCCTGTTCTCCCTGTTCCACTCCCCTTGCTTGTGTTCCTTCTCAGTGTGTCTCTTTCTCTCAAATAAATATATACAATCTTTAAAAAAATTCCCTTTACATTTATTTGATTGCAAACCTCAAATTTTTTCTGACTTGTAAGCATCATTATTTGTTTTTTAAGTTTACTATTTGAAATTCCATTTTGATCAAATAATAAATTCTCACATGTATTTGGTCTATTTCTGGAGTTTATAGTCTCATCCATCTTGCAGTCTATTCATATACCAATATTTATCTTTTTATTGTTGAAGCTTTACAGTTTTGGTGTTGCTAGTCTGTAATTGGTTGTTCTTTAGAGAGTTTCCTAGCTATTTATTTATTTATTTTTTTTTTTAAGATTTTATTTGTGAGAGAGTGCGTGCACACCTGCGTGCTTGGCGGTGGGGCGGGGTGTGTGGAATCTCAAGCAGACTCCCTGCTGAGTGTGGAGCCCAGTCTTAGGACCCTGAGATCATGACCTGAGCCAAAATCAAGAGTCAGACACACAACTGACTGAGCCACCCACGCGCCCCCTTGCTTATTTATTTTTCTGTGTAAACTTTAGAGTTAACTTCCCTAGTTCTAGGGGGGAAAAAAGCTTATTTTTATTGGTATTGCACTAAATTTATATAATAACTTAGAAAGGGACATTAGATCTTTATGATGTTAAATATTGTCCATGCATGATATATATTTATATGTTCCCATTTCCTTTTGGGTCTTCTGGAGTGTTTAAATTTTTTTTCCATTCAGGTTTTGGACCTTCTTGCTAAATTTCTAGGTACTTTTTCTTTTTTGTTGCTGTTGTAAATGGAGTCATTGTTGTGGTGTATGAGAAAGTCATTGATTTCTATAAATTAGTTTTATTTCCAGCTTAATTTACTGGATTTTTTACATTTTTATAATACTTTAGACAGTGGGCATCCTTATTTTTATTAGAATGTGATAGAAGCTCCTCCAGTGTTTTTGCATTGGATAAGATGTTGGCTTCTGTGGTCAGATATATGATTACCTATATATATGTTACCCATGCTGCCTACAACTCTGGGGATGTGAGTAGAAACAAAAAGTGTAAGGCTGAGGCTACTTCTATGCTTCTGATGAAAAAAACAACCAGGAAAGATCACATTAATTAAGGAAACCAAAAATCCCCCCAAACTCTAATACTGTAGTCTTAAAAAAAAAAAAAAATCAGGCAGAACAAAATAAGATGTTCTAGTAAGATATCCATTCTTTTTTTTTTTTTTAAGATTTTATTTCTAAGTAATCTCTACACCCAGCATGGGGCCTGAACTCACAACCTCGAAATCAAGAGTCACATGCTCTACCGACTGAGCTAGCCAGGCACCCCAAAATGTCCATTCTTACTTTGTTTTCTTTTCATTCCCCTTTTTGAGTGACCTTTACTTCACTCAGTTTATCATTGTATTTTTTTATTAACTTTTTTTGTAATTCCAAGTTTTTGTTTAAATTCCAGTTAGTTAACATAAAATGTAATACTAGTTTCAGAAGTAGAATTTAGTGATTCATCACTTACCTGTAACACCCAGTGCTCATCACAACAAATGACCTCCTTAATACCCATCACCCATTTAACCCATTCCCTCACCCACCTCCCCTCCTGCAACCCTCAGTTTGTTCTCTATAGTAAAGGGTCTGTTTTTAATCATTGTGTTCTTTATATAGCTTGCTTCTTAAAGTTCTAAAAATTTCATTTTGTTTCCATTTTCTTTCTTCCTTTGTGGCAGTACTTTTCATGTGAGTTTACTCAGCTGTTTGAAAATTATGCTGTTTGCTTTCACTGTTTTTCTTGTAATATCTTTTTGTACTGACACAGACAAATTATTTTGTTTATTCATGTTTGTATGAGAGAGTTTTTGAGACCATTATCAGGAAAAAGGAAACAGTAGCATTCTGTGCTTCAGAGCTCCTACACCACTTTTTAGTGTTTAAAGCAAAGGAGTTCTTCACCTCCTTTGGCTCATTGACCCTAACCTGGTTGACTTCTATCTGCATCTCCCTGTTTCCCATAATTCTTCACAGTACTTGCCTTCCAGAATGATACATTCACGTTTAGAAGTTGCTAAATCTGGGGATGTTGCTAAATCTGGGAACACCGTACTCCCAAGTACTTTTTAAGCATACTTCTGGTTTCTCTGCAGTCCTTTTCTGTTTAATCTAGGTCTTGCTTTTATTAGTTCCCTTTAGGGTGAGGCCTACTCATTCAGTAAAGAAATATTAGCTGCAGAAATCTGAGCTTTTTAAGTTCTTGGAATCCCTCAGAGCATTTCCATTTCTTCTAGGCTTCTTTGCAACTTCCTGTTTAGGCCTCTTGTTTGGGTCTTCCTTTGATACACAGAGTTTGAGAGGGCTTTTTTGGTCCCTAGTTTTGTTGTTCATTATTAGACTCAGTTGCAGCAGTTCACACTCAGCTGTGATTCTGAGAATGATATTTGTTAGTTATTTTAAAGACTGCTCACAGTTATGTAATCTTTCTTGCTGTGCATACCGTACTGTTGTGGTTCCTGCACTGGATCTGCTATTTTGGGTGTTTGGGGCTACACTTAATATAATTTAGAGTGAACATATTCTTTCTACTAGTTTTATGAAAAATAATAGTGTGTATTGGCTGCCCACCACCCCCATTATTCTTGATATTTTGTATAGTTTTCAGAAGAAGTACTTGACAGATTCAAAACTAAGCAGCCACCAAGCTCCTTTGAAACCTTTCCTTGCCTCTTTAACTGTTGGGTGTTCCTAGGATTCTGTCCTTGACTATCTTCATATCTCTAAGCAGTCATAGTCACATTCTATCTATGTCTTCAGCACCACTGATATTCTCACAGCTGGTAAATTGCTGTTTCCTTCCTGGACTTTCTAGGCCTGTTCTGAGCACATTATGTCTGTGTGCAGTTGCCTAATGAATATACCTGCCTGCATGTTGCTCAGAAACCTGACACTCTGGGTATCAAACTTGAATAGAATATCAAACTTGATCTCCTTTCCCCTGCAGATTGTCTTCAGGAAAATAACCCTCTCCTATTTCTCTCTAGGTATATTACTGTTTGTTTGTTTATTAAAAGATTTTATTTATTTATTTGATAGAAACACAGTGAGAGAGGGAACAGAAGAAGGGGAAGTGGGCGAGGGAGACGCAGTCTTCCCACCAAGCAGGGAGCCTGATGTGGGGCTCCTGGGATCATGACCTGAGCCGAAGGCAGACACTTAACGACCGAGCCATCCAGGCGCCCCTACATTACTGTTAAAATTATGTTCTAAGCCCTCCATCTCTGCCACACCCCAGCACAAAAATTGGTAACCAAGCTTCTTCAACATACATAGTATGTTAGTATGATAGTGTATGATAATGTGTATATTAGTAACTCAGGTTTTTAGGATTTTGCTTTTTTTAATATGATTTCGACTTTATAGAGAAGTTGGATTAGTTTATAAAGTCCCATATATCCTTTACCCAAATTTACCATTTATGTTGTGTTTTTTTTTTTTTGTTTTTCCTACATTCTTTGTCCAGATATTTTTGTGTATAATTTTTTTTGAGCCAATTGAGACTAAGTTGCATACGTGCTTCCTTTATAAGTACTTGAGCGTGGATTTTCTAAGAACAAGGACTTTGTTTTTCATAACCATGGTATGGTAAACAAAATCAGGGGACCTTTTTAACATCGGGGCGCCTTTGTGGCTTAGTTGGTTAAGCATCTGCCTTTGGCTCAGGTCATGGTCTCAGGGTCCTGGGATCGAGCCGTGTGTTGGGCTCTCTGCTCAGCAAGGAGCCTGCTTCCCCCCTCTTACACTGCCTGCCTCTCTACCTACTTGTGATCTCTCTCTGTCAAATAAATAAATAAAATCTTTAAAAAAAATTAGAGCATCAACACATGGCTATTACTTAACATAAAATCCGTATTCAGATTTTGTCAGTTGTCCCAATAATGTCCTTAAGAATGTTTTTTGAATGAATGAATGAATGTATATTTATAGGACATTTCTGATACGTAGTTTTAACCAGATTATAATACAAAGTAAATGTTAGGACTCTGGGGAAACTTTGCAGCTTTATTCCTGAATACTGTAAGAACAATTTCCTATGCATTGTATTCTGGTGACTTAGTTCTGATAGGCATCTACTGCTGTTGTCATGATGTGAGTATTAAAATCATCCAGGAATAATAGCCATGGTTAAAATCCAGTCAGGAACCTATGTATAAATGTGGTACAGAACAGTAGCAACCAGTTGTAGAAGGTATAAACAGCTTTCCTGTGTAAGTAAAATTCTGAGAAATAATTCTCTCTCTCTCTCTTTTTTTTTAACCCCATTTCTGGAAATGTAAATGGTTTAATGAGTATGGCTTTGAAATTCAAGTTTCAAGTAGTCCTCATTCCTTTGCTTATTATAATTGTGTGTGCATTAATCTCTAAGGCAAAAGGTCATTACTTCCTTCTTTTTCACAGGGCCACTTCCTTGTGCTCCTGGAAGCTGCACCTTCCTCATCATTGAGAAGGCCTGGAGGCCCCTGGGCTCAGTCTTAGTTCTAGGATGGTAATTTGGCCCCCAGCATTAACATTCTAGTGCTGTGTCATTTCCCCAAAAGCAGGTAAACTGACCAAACTGTATGTGATCCTGTGTTGGAATAAGAAGACACTGGATGGTGGAGAACGAAGTGGAAAGGAAACTTGTTCAGGTGAGTGAATGGCAAGGCAGGTCACCGTTGGTCAGGCAGCATTGACACCTTTGAAATACTCAGGGATATTTTCTTACAGGCTCTAGACTTGGGAGTATTTTCTTGTTATGAATTCTTTAGATAGCTGGCTTACATTTATAGTCATCATTTTTGCTGCTTCAGTACTGCATTATTTAATAAGATTTTTTAGATGCCCCTCTTAAACTCCGTTCTGGATGTCAGGACTTCACACTTTATTTGTATTACTGCTGTGTGATTTTTCTCTCATTCATACCTCCCAATTTGTATAGGCTTTTTTTTTTTTTTTTTTAAGATTTTATTTATTCATCTGACAGACAGAGATCACAAGTAGGCAGAGAGAGAGGAGGAAGCAGGCTTCCCGCTGAGCAGAGAGCCTGATGCGGGGCTCGATCCCAGGACCCTGGGATCATGATCTGAGCCGAAGGCAGAGGCTTTAACCCACTGAGCCACCCAGGTGCCCCTGTATAGACTTTTTTCCTCATGTATTGTCTTTTATAAGTCTTAAGTGTTGAGGCGCCTGGGTGGCTCAGTCCTTAGGCGTCTGCCTTCATCTCAGGTCAAGATCCCAGGCTCCTGGGATCAAGCCCAGCATCCAGCTCCTTGCTCTGCGGGAAGCCTGCTTCTCCCTCTCCCCCTGCTTGTGTTCCCTCTCTCGCTGTCTCTCTGTCAAATAAATAAAATCTTTTTTTAAAAAAAAGTCTTTTTTTTTTTTTTTTTTTTTTTTTTAAAGATTTTATTTATTTATTTGACACAGAGAGATCACAAGTAGACAGAGAGGCAGGCAGAGAGAGAGAGAGGGAAGCAGGCTCACTGCTGAGCAGAGAGCCCGATGCGGGACTCGATCCCAGGACCCTGAGATCATGACCTGAGCCGAAGGCAGCGGCTTAACCCACTGAGCCTGGCTCAGTGGATTAAGCCTCTGCCTTCGGCTCAGGTTATGATCTCGGGGTCTTGGGATAGAGCCCCTCATCAGGCTCTCTGCTCAGTAGGAAGCCTGCTTCCCCCTCTCTCTGCCTGCCTTTCTGCCTACTTGTGATCTCTCTCTGTCAAATAAATAAAATCTTTATGAATAAATAAATTTTTAAAAATTTAAAAAATGTCTTTTTTGGGGTGCCTGGGTGACTCAGTGGGTTAAAGCCTCTGCCTTCGGCTCAGGTCATGATCCCAAGGTGCTGGATCAAGCCCCACAGCAGGCTCTCTGCTCGGTGGGAAGCCTGCTTCCCCACCTTTCTCTGCCTGCCTCTCTGCCTACTTGTGATCTCTCTGTCAAATAAATAAACAAAATCTTTTAAAAAAGAAGTTTTTATATATAGTCTGACATTTAGGTTCCTTTTTATTACTTGCCACCTTCTTTCATTCTTTCAGTGGTTAAATGCCTCTGAATTATGTTTTACATCTGTAATCATGCTTCCTGTTGTCTGCTTATCCCACCTTCTCCCCCATTACACATCAGCAAACTCCTGCCTTCCTTTCTTTTCCACCCACGTATATATCTCTTTCAGAAGTTGTTGCCTTAGAAATCAGTTCTGCTTTATGTGCATATAAATGTTCAGAGTCTGGTTTTGGTTGTTATTTTTTACTTTTTTATTTTCTTAAAAGCTTTTGTATTTGCCAGAGACAGAGAGAGCACAGGCAGGTAGAGTGGCAGGCAGAGGCAGAGGGAGAAGCAGGCTCCCCGCCGAGCAAGGAGCTGGATACGGGACTCCATCCCAGGACCCTGAGACCATGATCTGAGCTGAAGGCGGCGCTTAACCGACTGAGCCACCCAGGCGTCCCTGTATTTGTTTTTTAGTATACTAACATGAGCTTGTAACTTTTTTTTTTTTTTAAGATTTTATTTATTTATTTGACAGAGAGAGATCACAAGCAGGCAGAGAGGCAGGCAGAGAGAGGGGGGGAAGCAGGCTCCCCGCGGAGCAGAGAGCCCGATGTGGGGCTCGATCCCAGGACCCTGAGATCATGACCTGAGCCGAAGGCAGCGACTTAACCCACTGAGCCACCCAGGTGCCCGAGCTTGTAACATTTTTGAACATCAAGGTGTACACTGAGAAAGTCTCTTACCGCTTACCTTCAGTCCTATAGATTTTTTTCAAAGATGCAGTCATTTTTAAGAGTTTCACATGTAGCCTTCTTAAGGTAGCCTATAAATAAAGCAGCATATCTGTGCTGTAAATATGACTATATATGTATGTAAGCCCTCACTTTTCCTTTTCATACAAATGATAGTATGTATTCTGTTGTGTCTGTAGTTGTTTTTGTTTGTTTTTTGGAAAAGACTTTTTTTTTAAAGATTTTATTTATTTATTTGACAGAGATCACAAGTAGTCAAAGATGCAGGCAGGGGTGGGGGGAAAGCAGACTCCCTACTGAGCAGAGAGCCCAATGCGGGGCTCGATCCCAGGACCCTGAGACCATGACCTGAGCTGAAGGCAGAGGCTTAACCCACTGAGCCACCTAGGTGCCCCTGGAAGAGACTCTTAACCTGTCTCCTATTTATGGACATTTAGGTTGTTTGCAGATGTATGCTCTTGAATACACAAGTGCATGTATACTTGTTTATATTGCTTTATAGAGATAAAATAGGTAACAGCTATATAGTAATTCATATTAAGTGGAAATGCTGAGTCAAAGTTACATTTATTTATAGATTTGACAGAAATAAGCATAAGTAAAACAACTTTGATTTCTATCAATGTAGTATATTCATATAGTTGATAAGTATTTTTTGAATGATATTAGGTACCATTTCAGTTACTAAGGAAATGTCATTGATCAAAATTTTCAAAAATTCCTCCCTCCTGAGGAAGACACGTTGTGAGTAAATAAGTAAAAATATATATTCTATCAGATGGTGGTAGTGCTCTGGAGAAAAAGCAAGGAAAAGCAACATAGAGAAGGCCAGTTGGCGGTTATAATCTTAAATCAGTTGATCAGGGAAAGGTTTCACTAAAAGGATGACTTTTTTAAAAAAAGAGCTTTAGGGGCGCCTGGGTGGCTCAGTGGGTTAAGCCTCTGCCTTCAGCTCAGGTCATGATCTCGGGGTCCTGGCATGGAGCGCTGCATCGGGCTCTCTGCTCAGCGGGGAGCCTGCTTCCTCCTCTTTCTCTGCCTGCCTCTCTGCCTACTTTTGATCTCTGTCAAATAAATAAATAAAATCTTTTAAATAAAAAAATAAAGAATAAAATTTTAAAAAAAGCTTTAGCATGTGCAAGTGAGGCACGTTATTTTTTTTTTTAAGATTTTATTTATTTACCTCTGCCTTAGGCTCAGGTCATGATCCAGGATGCTGGGATCATGACCTGAGCCGAAGGCAGAGGCTTTAACCCACTGAGCCACCCAGGCTCCCCAAGGCACGTTAAATTTGATGGAAGAACATTCAGCCAGAAGGAACAAAAAGTGTTGAAAGCCCTGATGCTGGAACAAGCTGTTCTAGAAATATTGACCAGGGCAGAGTAAGCTCATGCACAATGAACAGAAAGGAAAAAGAATAGGTTTGGTTAGGTAACAGGCCAGGTCTTTATTCTTAGTGATTTGGGAGACCATCGAAGGGTTTGGCGTTAGAGGAGTGATAAGGTTAGAATTATATTTTGGCTGGAGTATAGAATATAAGGTATATGGGGACAAGGCTAGGAGATTAATCAGCCTATTGCAGTAATCTATGTAAGAAAATGATAGTATTGTAGTGGTGAGTCAGATTCTTAAGATACATATATATATTTTTTAAAGATTTTATTTATTTGAGAGAGAAACCGAGAGAGAGAGAGATCACGAAACGGGGAGAAGCAGGGAGCCTGATGCAGGGCTCCATCTCAGGACCCTGGGATCATGACCTGAGTTGGAGGCAGACCCTGAGTCACCCAGGTGCCCCAGATTCTTCAGATATTTTCAGGAAACAGCTGGCAGGATTGGCCGATACATGATTATTTTTATTTATGTATTTTTTTAGGTTGTATTTTTTTATAAGAGGAAGAGGAATCACACTCAGTTCCAGGGTTTTAACCAGAAGAGAATGAGTTTAACATTTTCTGAGATAGGAAGACTTCAGGAAATTTGAGAGATAGATCAAGAGGTATATTTTGGAGTTACTGTGACGTTTGCTGATCATTTTAGTGCATATTCATGTAGGTAGTTAGATACACAAGTCAGGAATTTAGGGAGAAGGTTGTGATCTTCTTCTGTACTTACAAGCAGCTTTATTCACTGATGGTGTCTCTATTTCCTTGCTCAGTCGTACTTTTCCTACCATTTAGGGATGCTGGTGGTTCCACCAAGTCTTCTGTATCCAACTTACATTCCAGTGATTCTGTTGTTAAAAACCAGGAGGTGGGGTGCCTGGGTGGCTCAATGGGTTAAGCCTCTGCCTTGGGCTCGGGTCATGGTCCCAGGGTCCTGGGATCGAGCCCCGCATCAGCTCTCTGCTTAGCGGGTAGCCTGCTTTCCCTTCTCTGTCTGCCTCTCTGCCTACTTGTGATCTCTGTCTGTCAAATAAGTAATTTAAAAAGAAAAGCCAGGAGGTGATGATTTGTCCCTTGAGGCTATGCCTTATATTTTTGGAGAGCATTGTGCCTCAGAACCCTTCCTAAAAACAGCAACAATGGCTGATGCCTGCTAACAATACTCATAAGACATAAGAATTACAGCTACTTCCTACTCTTCTCAACAATGCAGTCCCCCCCCTTTCCCTGTTTTTCTTTATCCTTCACTGAAGTGAAAAGTGGGCAGAGATGTTCTTACTTTAACTTTTTAGAAGAAAGGATCTATTTATGTCTTGTGAGTCACCCCTGTAGGAATTCTCTCCTCTGCTTGATTGGTGCTTTGATGACCTGAGATGCTGCTTTATCTTGCTACTTGTTTTCTTATCTTTTGCTTTTATTTTTTCCCCCTTTTTCCTCTTACTGGAGGTGGCTTCTAGAACACTGCATTGTGCCTTTTCTCCTTTTCTTTAGAAATTAAATCCCAGAGAGGACTCATTTTTTAAAAAGATTTTATTTATTTGAGAGAGTATGCCTGTGCCCAGGTGTGCAAGTGGAGAGGAGCAGAGGGAGTGAAAGAAAGAATCTGAAGCAGACTCCATGCTCAGTGTGGAGTCCGTTGTGGGGCTGGATCTTATAACCGGTGAGATCATGACCAGAGCCGAAAGAAACCAAGAGCTGGATACTTAACTGACTGAGTCACCCAGGCGCCCTGACGCTCATTTATTCTGAAGTTAGAAGTAACTCTTTAGTATCAGTTTTTATTTTCCCAGTCTGTCTTGCCCACCTTAATTGTACCTATTTATAGGATAAACAGCTGTCTGACTTGTTTCTTCTATTTTCTTTTTTATCACTGAAGTCATTAATATAATAGCTCAAATTGAAGGGATGCCTGTGGCTCAGTTGGTTGGGGTCTGCCTTCAGCTCAGGTCATGATCGTACTGCATCGGGCTCCCTGCTCATTGGGGAGTCTGCTTCTACCTCTCCCTCTGCCCAATGCTTTCCCCTGCTTTTGCTCTTGGTCTTTCTCTTTCTTTCTGGCAAATAAATCTTTTTTAAAAAATAAAAAAACTTAACTTTAAGATATCTTTTGAGATAACTATTACCCTTTTTTTTTTTTTTAAAGATTTTATTTATTTATTAGGCAGGCAGAGAGAGAGGAGGAGGAGGAGGAAGTAGGCTCCCTGCTGAGCAGAGAGCTCAATTCCTAATACTCAATTCCAGGACCCTGGGATCATGACCTGAGCCGAAGGCAGAGACTTTTAACCCACTGACCCACCCAGGCACCCCAACTATTACCCTTTGATTTACAATAGACGTATATGTGTCGATGTACAGAATTTTATTTATTACTATGCTTTTTTTTCTTAAATGGAATTTATATTTGTCATACTTTCGGTTTTCTGTATTTAGCATAAACTCCCTTGGATACCTTAGAATAGTTAAAAGCCCTCTAAATACTAGTTTCCACATGGTCAAATGCATTGGGAAATTTTTTCCATTTTTTTCCCATGAAGATTTACCTGCAGAATTTTAGTTCTTCTGTTCCAGTCAGAACTGGCTGTACTCTGACCTGATAGTTAGCTCTGGTCTTGTAGTTTTTCATCAACATTATGAAAGACTTTTTTCCATTTGTTTTCCCTATGTTATATTCCATCTTTCTTGCATTCTTTGTCACCTTCTCTGTCTACTAATTTGGTGGAGCTCATGTAGTAGCACCCTGAGAGGAAAAGTGCATTGAGAAAAAATTTTTTTAACGTTTACATATCTGAAGAATGCCTTTGTCTCATTAAATTGGTAGGCTAAGCTTAGAATTTTCCCTCAGAATTTTGTCTTTTAGCTTCCTGTGTTTCTGTTGAGAAATTTGGTGCCATTCTGATTCCTGTTCCTTTGGGTAATACATACCTGTGTGTAGTTGGGTGATGTATATAGGTGTGTATATACATACATAGTAGGGTTTTTTTTTTTAATGGCCTCTTCATTTTTTTCTTTTGAAATGTCATGGTGACACATGTAGGTATGCATCTTTTATTCATCGTGCAAGATACTACGTGTGCCCTTTAAGTCTAGAGAGTCATGACTTATAGGAGAGCAAGCTTTTTTTTGTTTGTTTTTCTTTGAATATTTCCTCTAATCAGTGTTTTTCCTTTTGTTTTCTGGAACTTACTTCACTCAGCTAATATGTTACCTTGCTTTATGCTCTGAATTTGCCTTTTAAAAAAATTGAGGTCTAATTCACCTACAACATTATATAAGTTTCAGATGTACAATATTATAATTTTTTCCTAAGATTTTATTTAAAAAGATTTTATTTAAAGTCAAGGTGGTTAACATATGGTATATTATTAGTTTCAGGGGTAGAATTTAATGATTGATCAGTTGCAAATATCACCCAATGCTGATTACATCAGGTGCCCTCCTTAATGCCCATTGCCCAGTTACCCCATCCCCCCTCACACACTGCAACATATAATTCATATTTGTGTATATTATGAAATGATCACAGTAACTCTGGTTAGCATCTGTCAACACACATGGTTAAAGAACTTTTTTTTCTTCCAGTGAGAACATTTAAGGAACTACTTTCTCAGCAACTTCCAAGTATGCAATACAGTATTACTAACTGTAGTTCCCAGGCTGTACATTACATCTCCATGACTTATTTTAAACCTGGAAGTTGTACCTTTGACCCCTTGCACCCATTTTGCCCACACCCCAAACCCACCTCTCTCAACCATCAGTGTGTTCTCTATGAGCTTGGTTTGTTGTTTAAGATTCCACATATAAGTGAGATCATACATTATTTGTCTTTCTCTGACTTCTTTCACTTTCTGTATACCCTCAAGTTCCATCCATGTTGTTGCAAATGGTAGAATTTCGTTCTTTTTTTATGGCTGAGTGATATTCTGTTGTGTGTATGCACCATATTTTCTCTGTTCATCTGTTGGTGGACATTTAGATTGTTTCCATATCTCAGCTGTTGTAGATAGTGCCGCATTGAACATGGGGGCACATATATCTCCCTGCCGAGCAGGGAGCTTGATGTGGGGGCTCCATCCCAGGACCCTGGGATCATGACCTGAGCCAAAGGCAGACACTTAACTGACTGAGCCACGTAGGTGCCCCTTTAAGTAATCTCTACACCCAACATAGGGCTCAAAATCGCAACCCCGAGATCAGGAGTCTCATGCTTCACCAGCTGTACCAGCTAGGTGCCCCTGAATTTGGCTTCTTAAAGCTCCTTCTGGGGAGTAACTTGTCACTTGCACTTATATTTCATTGGCCAGACAGTGGCTGGCCATGCCTGAGTTTGCTAGGGTGAAGTACTATAATCCTTCTACAGTAAGATGACCCTGTTATTAGTGAATGATAATACAGTCTAACTTTCTACTCCCCATCTTAAATTAATTTCAAAGGAGCTTTTTGTTTCTTCCTTACAGAACCATATTTTTTTTTTTTTTTTTTTACAGAACCATATTTTTGTTTCACTCATAAAATATCATCTGTCTGGTTTTAGGTTTTGTTGCTGTTTACTGTTCCTTACCTATATTCTAAAGAGTTTCTTATTTTTTTTCCTTGATTTTTTTTTTAAAGATTTTATTTATTTGACAGAGATCATAAGTAGGCAGAGAGGCAGGCGGTGGGGGGGGGGGGGAGGCAGGCTCCCTGCTGAGCAGAGAGCCCTATGTTGGGCTCGATCCCAGGACCCTAAGATCATGACCTGAGCCGAAGGCAGAGGCTTTAACCCACTGAGCCACCCAGGTGCCCCTTATTTTTTCTTTTGATGTTGATCTGTCTTTCTAATTAGTAGGGTTTCCTCACGTGTGTGAAATATTGGCTGCAATCATGTTTAAAACTGATTCACTGAAAGGTGATCATAAGCTCTTTCATGCCTGGTTGCTTCTAGTCATCTGGTAGGTTTCTGTGAATCAGAAGTAAAATGCCATGGGCTAGGGTGCCTGGGTGGCACAGTTGATTATGTGTTTGATTCTTGGTTTTGGCTCAGGTCATAATCTCAGAGTTGTGACGTTGAGCCCCCTGTCAGACTCTGTGCTCAGCAGGGTGTCTGCTTGAGATTCTCCCTCTCTCTGGGCCCCTCCTACTCATTCTCTCTCTTTCTCTCTCTCTCTCAAATAAATCTTTAAAAAAAAAAATGCTATAGGGTGCCTGACTATCTCAGTTGGTGGGCGTGTGACTTTTGATCTTGGGATTGTGAGTTCAAGCCCCACATTGGGTATAGAAATTACTTAAAAATAAAATCTTTAAAAAAAAAAAAAAGCACAAATGCCCTATGGTCCACGGTCTCCACAGAAGGATTATGCCACTTAACTCACACAAACCCTAGTTTGTCCAGGTCCTTTGTTTTGGCCGAAAAAAATGAGTACAGGTGACAGATTCCATCTTGGAGGGGTATCCTACTGAGGTTTTTCATGGGCTTTTCCTGTTCTTCAGAGAAGGAGCCTTTTTTTTTTTTTTTTTTTTAAAGATTTTATTTATTTGGCAGAGAGGCAGGCAGAGAGAGAGAGGAAGAAACAGGCTTCTTGCCAAGCAGAGAGCCCGATGCGGGGCTCGATCCCAGGACCCTGGGATCATGACCTGAGCGAAAGGCAGAGGCTTTAACCCACTGAGCCACCCAGGCGCCCCCAGAGAAGGAGCCTTTTATACCCTGCTCACAGGTATATATACCTGATGGCCAGCCCTTTTTTGACATGAGCTACAGACTGTCCAGGAGGTCTCACCATATTATGTACAGATTTAATCCCATTGATTTCAGTGTAGCACTCTCCCTTGTCATCTCTTACTGGATATCCCTGAGCCTGGAGATTCTCTGATTCAATTTCTGCCAAGAATGATTGCCATTTCATCAAAGGAGTGATCCTCCTACTGGGAGGGTAGTGCTCCAGCCGCACCTATAATCTTTTTTTCAGCTACCATCCTTTATTTCTTCTTTTGAGGTACTTGATTTCCTCTGTTTCCTTAGTCTTTGTGATATTTTGTGGCATAAATTGGTTTGACATTGGCATCTTCTTCTGCAGGATCTTTATATACTTAAACTTCCTCAGCTGTGCTGTGTTGAAAATCTTTTGTGTGCTCTTATGTTATCAGGAAATTTGTTAATGTCTGTGTGTATTGATATCTCCAGTCATATCCATTTTTTCTTGTGAGCTTGTGACTTGTACCATCTTCCCTTTTCTTGTCTTTTTAATTGGGGTTTTGGAAGGAAGCAGTTTTGGTTAATTCCTTTCCTTTTCTAGACATCCTTTTCTTAGACATTCTCAATTCTGTGTCATCTTTTTATCCTACTTGTCAATTCCTCATTGTCTGTTACATTCAATTTACCGAACTAAGAAATGGGAATCCTTAAGTTCTGTGTGCCTATGAATGTTAATTATCTGTGCAGATACCCTCCACAAAAGTTTCCTTCTCAAAAGTTATTTGTTGACATTGGTCATGAGGATTTTTTCATACTGTGAGGTGGGCTTTCATAGTTCATCCCAATAGCACAATCCAAAATTTTATGACCAGTAATGGGAAAATTCATAAATAATGATAACATAAAGCTAACATTATCAAGGCTTATCCTTTGTCAGCCACAGTACTAAGCACTTTTATACATTACCTCCTTTAAATGATAATTCTTTGTACTCCATTTTAGAAGAAGCCTGAGAAGATGATGAGCAGATAGAGGGGCAACAAGACTTGGGAAGCAAGTTGCGTCCATCTCCAGGAAAGACTGAGGAAAAAAAAGCAGTGAATATAAGAAAATTGGAAAAATACTTCCCCTGATCTCAGACTTTATATTTTTTAACGGCAACATCTATTACAATTTAACTAGAAAGAGTTTGAAATACTGTTTAGCTTACAATCACGAGGGGAGTTGTGTAGGAATCATCAGTCTAATTTAGTTCGGAAATCCTGCCACAACTTATTCTTTAGGTAATAAGCCCCTTTAAGTGTAAATCAGTGTGGAAATGCCTTTGGTTAAAACAGTTTGAACCCCATCTGAAAACAGCATTTATACTGGAGAGAAACCCTATGAATTTACTGAATGCGGGAAAACTTTCACTCACATGTCACACCTCATTAAATGCAGAAGTCAGGCTGGAGAGAAACCCTGTTTCTGAGGAGCCTTTAGCTAGATGACAGATTCATTGAGCAGAAGAAAATTTTTACTGAAGAAAAACCAGTGAATATAACAAAACCTCATTGAGCATTAGAAAATTTATACTTGGAGAGAAAGCTTGTAATATACTGTGTATGATAGAGATTTCTCTTGAATTTTATTCCTTACTTTACATTTGAAAGGTCATATACACAGGCCCTTCAGATGTAAGAAATGTGGAAATACCTTCAACCAAAAGTAAATCCTCATTCATCAAAAAATTCATACTGGAGAGAAACCTTGTGAATGTGGGAAAGCTTCCATTCAGATGTCACACCTCAGTCAGCAGAGAATTTGTAGTGGGGGAAACCCCTTTGCCTGTAAAGTATGTGGGAAAGTCTTCAGCCACAAATCAAATCTCACCGAACATGAACATTTTCATAATAGAGAGAAACCTTTTGAATGTAATGAATGTGGAAAAGCCTTTAGCCAAAAGCAGTATGTCATTAAACATCAGAATACCCATACTGGAGAAAAGCTTTTTGAATGTAATGAATGTGGAAAATCCTTCAGCCAGAAGGAAAACCTTCTTACCCATCAGAAAATTCACACTGGAGAGAAACCTTTTGAGTGTAAGGATTGTGGGAAAGCTTTCATTCAGAAGTCAAACCTCATCAGACACCAGAGAACTCACACAGGAGAGAAGCCTTTTGTATGTAAGGAGTGTGGAAAAACCTTCAGTGGGAAGTCTAACCTTACTGAGCATGAAAAAATTCATATTGGCGAGAAACCCTTTAAATGTAGTGAATGTGGAACAGCTTTTGGCCAGAAGAAGTACCTCATAAAACATCAAAACATTCACACTGGAGAGAAACCCTATGAATGTAACGAATGTGGAAAAGCCTTCTCTCAACGAACGTCGCTTATTGTACATGTGAGGATTCATTCAGGTGATAAACCTTACGAATGCAATGTATGTGGAAAAGCCTTCTCTCAAAGTTCATCTCTTACTGTGCATGTGAGAAGCCATACAGGTGAGAAGCCCTATGGTTGTAATGAATGTGGGAAAGCTTTCTCTCAGTTCTCAACCCTTGCTCTGCATTTGAGAATACACACAGGTAAGAAGCCTTATCAATGTAGTGAATGTGGGAAAGCTTTTAGTCAGAAGTCACACCACATTAGACATCAGAAAATTCATACTCATTAAAAACCCTGTAAATACCTTAAAAATTGGAAAACGTTCATCAGGAATTTAAGCCTCTATAGCACATCAGAAGTAATCATGCTGAAGGAAAGCATCACCAAGGAGGAAAACAAAAGTGAAAAACTTACTGGACACCAGGGAATTTATACTGAAGAGAAAGACATTTGTATGATAAAAATCCTGCACCCACCAAAAAGCTGATGGTGCGGGTAATGCTGAAACTTTAGATGCATTTCCACTAAAATTGGGAATGGTAAACATGCTTCTTATTGCTGTCTGCATAGATCTGGAGATTTTCACCAATGTAATAAAATAAGTTGTAAGTATTGGAAAGGAAGAGACTTCTGTGTTGATTTAGCAGAATGGAAGAGATTCTGAAAACACCTATGCATTTATTAGAATTTTAGAATATGATAGAAATGGCAGTAGGAGGTGAGAAGATACTGAGACTGTATAAACAATGATTTGGAGGTCATCTGTTCTTCAAGGAAAAAACAAACCATGAACTATACACGGAGGTAAGATCCACGAGGTTAAAAACAGGAATATGAAAAAGCTATATACTGAAATGGTCATGACCTTGGGAGTAGGGAAACATTCCTTATAACAAGTTCAAGAACACCTAGCAATTCTGAGTTTGTATGCTTCAAAATATATACCAGTCTATTTACTGTGGCATGATTTATAGTAGCCATAAGTTGGAAACAACTTAAATACCCATCGGGAACAAAATGGGAAATGCTTATGATGAAATATTGTATATCTGTAAAATTTAACAAGTGAGATCTACATGTATTACAGAGATCTCAAAAGTTATGTTGAAGGGGAAAATGAAGTTGCAGAATAACACATATATTACAATGACATTTTTTGTAAATTTTAATTAAAACTTTTCTCACAAAATTCAGTACTATGTATTGGTAATGGATACATATATGTATGTATGTTTTTAAAATGTTTTTGAAATGGATTGGAAGATACAGACCAAACTCTTGATAGTGGTTGCTTGTGAAGAGTGGAGAAGGAAAAGGGGATGAGTGTGGGAGGGATGGGATGGGGACTGTTTAAAGGGGACTTCAATTTTATATATAAACATCCATTTCTCTTTAAAACTAAACAGACTGCAAGTAAATATATCAAAATACTGGATAACTCTGGGTTGTGGTATATGGATATCTTGTCTTATTTTTTGTACTTTTCTGTATTTTTAAATTTTCTCAAAATTAATAAGAATGGGGGTGAGGATGGGAACACTGTACCTATAGAAATCATGTTCTAATGGATTCATTCCCAATCAAGTACTAAACTTTTTATAGAAAATATTTCTAAAATTTTATCAATGATGAGTGGATGGACTTGCTCTCTATGTAATATGAAATTATCTATTTTATTAAAATTAAAAATGACAGCATAATCCACATTTGTTGTATTTTTACATGTTATGGTGTCCACTATATGGTCTGTCTTGATACTTTTTTTTTTTTAAGATTTTATTTATTTATTTGACAGGGAGAACAGGAACACAAGCAAGTGGAGTGGGAGAGGGAAAGCAGACTCCTCCCTACCCACTGCCAGGGCAGGGAGCCCAATGTGGGGCTCAATCCCAAGACCCTGGGATCATGACCTGGGCTGAAGGCAGATGCTTAACCATCTGAGCCACCCAGGTGCCCCTTTCTTTACACTTTTAATATCACTTTGCAACACACCATCTGAGCTTAGAAATTTTTAAGAATTTTTAGTTAAATAGGAGTGCATGCACATACTTCATATAATTTGTCTTTTTTAGATAGACTTACTTTGGTTTATCAGGCTTCCTGTCCTATACATTTTCATGACAACAGCTTAAGTTTTGGAGGCACCTGGGTAGTTCAGTTGGTTAAGCTTCCAACAGTGATCTCAGCTCAGGTCTCCCCTGCCTTAAAATTTATTTTAAGGAGAGTGGGGGAGGGGCAAAGAGAAAGACTCTTCAAGCAGACTCTGCTGAATGTAGAGCCCATTCAGGGCTTGATCCCAGAACTCTGAGATGACCTGAGCTGAAATGATCCAGATGCTTAACTGACTGAGCCACCCAGTTAACCCAAATCTCAGTCCTTTCTAATATGAAGTCCCCCATCCCCTTTTTTAAAAAGGATGTTATATATTAGAATTGTATCACATATTTGTACACCATTTTAAAATTGCCTCCATTTTATCACCTGCAATTAAAATTATATAAAGATTTTAGTCATAGAACATTTTCCTAAAGTATTTTTTCCACCTTGATCTATCTTGCTTCACTTAGCTCTCTTCTCTTGGCTCTACTCCTACGTTTGTGCAGCTTTGGAGTCAACAGAGTAATTCAAGCCTGACCCTAAGACAAAACAGGGGAATGCCTTATGTGTTCACTGGCCATGGCATAGCACTCCTCCCCCACAATAAGACCGGTTGAATTAACCCACATAGGAAAATTGAATCTGAAGTTCAGAATTATATTACTCAGCATGTCAGGAGGCGGGTGATCTGAAACCCCTAAATGCTTCTATCTTACTTCATTCTAGTTGATAAGTGACTTGACTGTTGGATACCTGAATCAGTCAAAATTTGTAAGATAAATCTTGGTTAATCCCAGATTGCCTGGATACATAGTGCTACCTTCTATAATACCCAGACCATGTAAGAGCTACAAAACCTCCTTTATTTACCTTAAGCACAACAAAACGTCTAAAATAGCCTAATTTTCAGCCAACCTTAAATCTACTGTTTAAAGTATTTCTTAGCTGTGTCTGTTATGTAAACAACACTTTCTTTGCTTTCCTTGATTGCATATGTATTTAAGGTATATTATACCTAAAATACTAAGTACCAACATAAGCTATTTTGTGAAAACATTTGGCTTTATAATGTTACTATTTACCACCAATGAATAACAACGTTAAATGTGACTTTATCATACAAAGTAATGATAACATAAACTCGCATTTATTTAGCCTTAACTTTTTTCCCCCTTAGTGTTTTCATGAAAGTAAATGATTCTTAAACTTCAGTGTACATTAGAGTCACCAGAAGTGTTTGTTGCTTGGGCTTTACCTCCAGAACCACTGATTCAGTAAATCTGAAGTGGGAGCTGAGAATTTGTATTTCTAACAAGTTCCCAGGTGATGCCAGTGCTGCTGTGCCAGGGACTACACTTTTGAGAACTGATTACTAAACCCTTTTATCTTCAGAACAACTCTGTTGAATAGTGTGCATAATCCTCCATATCTTAAAAAGAAAACAAGGTAAGTGACAAGCTTAGTGTTTTACATCTACTTAGTGGGAGAGCTGAGACTATAAAGCAAGTTATGGTTTTTTGATTATTTCAGTGTAATAGATCAGAGAGAAGGTTCTTAGAAACTTTTTGACAAATACTTGCTTACCACCTGTTAACATGCTACACATCAGATACATAATATCAAGAATATGCAGCTGCCCTTTTGAGATTTAACTCCAGTGCTTTTGTTGGGGGTGGGGAGTTGTTACATTTTTCATTTTGTGATAATGAAAATGCACTAGTAGGAAAGGAAAGTGGGATGTTTTTGAAACTACAGACATGGAGCATAAGATGTTGAGATTGTAGGCATCGTGTTGAACCAAGGCTTGGATTTTATTAAATGCAGTGAGAATCAAAATGAGTATGGCAGTGATAATGACTAACATTTGGACACTTGATCATTTGATGCTTTTGAAGAGTGGGTTGAAATGGGAATGTGTAGAGGCAGGGTGACCATTTTATTTTATTTTTAAAAATTTTATTTATTTATTTGACAGATCACAAGTAGTCAGAGGGAGGAGGAAGCAGGCTCCCTGCTGAGCAGAGAGCCCGATGCCGGGTTCGATCCCAGGACCCTAGGATCATGACCTGAGCCAAAGGCAGAGGCTTGAACCCACTGAGCCACCCAGGCGCCCAGGGTGACCATTTTAGACTCAAATCATCCCTGACACAAGGTGATTAGAGATTAGGACTGTGATGTTGCATTGAAGATAGAAATGAGTAATTCTGGGATTTTTTTTGGAGGTGAGCTGACAGGATTTACTGAGGTGCATGATAACAGGAAGACATCAAGTACAATGCCAACTTTCTAAACTTATAACTGGCTAATTAAGGGATGGGGCTATGAAGAAGCATTTTGGAAGAGAAAAGAATTATGGGTACTAGGGGCACCTGGGTGGCACAGTAGGTTAAAGCCTCTGCCTTTGGCTCAGGTCATGATCCCAGAGTCCTGGGATCGAGCCCAGCATTGGGCTCTTTGCTCAGCAGGAGCCTGCTTCCTCCTTTCTTTCTGCCTGTCTCTCTGCCTGCTTGTGATCTGTCAAATAAATAAATAAAATAATAAATAAATAAAATCTTTAAAAAAAAAAGAATTATGGGTACTTTACCCATTTGGGTACTTTTCCATTTGGAAAGCTTACCTGATAACTATGTGGAAATGAGACCACTCACTAACTTCGGAATCAGAAGCTTTTAAATAGTGTTAGGTGAGGGGCGCCTGGGTGGCTCAGTGGGTTGGACCGCTGCCTTCAGCTCGGGTCATGATCTCGGGGTCCTGGGATCGAGTCCCGCATCGGGCTCTCTGCTGAGCAGAGCCTGCTTCCCTCGCTCTCTCTCTCTCTCTCTCTCTCTGCTTGCCTCTCTATCTACTTGTGATCTCTCTCTGTCAGATAAATAGATAAAATCTTTTTAAAAAAAATAGTGTTAGGTGATAGGCTAAGATCCCTCAGGGGGAAGTATGTGTTTGAGAAAACAAGAAAGCTTAGTTTGAAGCCTTGGCACTCTGACATCTGGAAGTCATGTAGAAGAAGGAGAAGTGGCCAATCTGTGTTAAGGAGAAAGGATATCTAGGGTTTGGTGTCTCGGAAGCTAAGAGCTAAGTGTGTGAAGGTAATCATTCTGTTGATTGCTTCTACAAAACTGAGTAAGATAAGCACATGATGTTCTTTGGGTTTGGCGATATGTAGGCCATTGTAGACGTTTTGAAAAGCCTGTTTGGTGGACTACTGGGGTTCTAAACCAGACAGGAGTAGCATAGGATGAATTGATGAGTATGGATCTGCTGTCAGCCTGCCTGGTTTTGGTGAAATCTGGGCCTGCCACTATTTTTGAGGCTTTCTGCAAGTTTTGTAACATTTGTGCCTCAGTTGCTTTATCTCTAGTGCATCATCATCTCATTCAGTTGTGATTAAATAAGTCACATTAAAGAAAATTGTAGTACTTGGTACATCATAAATGCTCAATAAATGTTTACCACTATTAGACTGAGTTAAATAGTGAACAAAGGTAGGAAGAGGTGACAGCAAGTATAGGCTTCTTGAAATATCTTGCTGGAAGCCCAGAGTGAGTCAGCTTGAGGCGGATGTGAGATAAAGGAAGGTTTTGGTTCTTTGTTTTTGGTTTGTTTCTAAAGATAGAATATGTAGAGTATATTTGCAAACTGATGGCAATGGCCTGTAAGGTAACTTCAGGACAAAATACTTGGGAGGCTAAGAGAAGATGAGCTGTTGTGTAGATGACCCAGTTGGTGGTTGATAGGAACTGGCTTATTATTTTATCTGAACAGGAAGGAAGAGAGAATATAAGCATCAGTATAAGCACATCTGAAACTGGGGAGAATAAAAGGAGTTCTTATCTGATTAATTCTATTTTCTCAAAGAACTGGCAGAGATAGAATGAAGCTGGGATTTGTAAAATAAAAGGAGGTATGTTATACTTAAGAGTTGAAGCATGCTCATGGGTCCCCAATAAAATGAAGGCTCTAAAATTTTGCATTAAAAAATCCCCTTTTCGGGGTGCCTGGGTGGCTCAGTGGGTTAAAGCCTCTGTCTTTGGCTCAGGTCATGATCCCGGTGTCCTGGGATCGAACCCCACATCGGAATCTCAGCTCAGCGGGGATCCTGCTTCCTCCCTCTCTCTCTGCCTGCCTCTCTGCCTACTTGCGATCTCTTTGTCTGTCAAATAAATAAATAAAATCTTTAAAAAAAAAAAATCCCCTTTTCCTCATCAGACTATCCTCATCTCATACATCCCTAAGATGCATCCAGTTTGAACTGCATAAAACCTACCAAGAACATACTAATGATGACTTTTTCTCCAATGATTTTGGATGTTAATACATTTGAGAAACTTACTCAGATAACCTGCTAAGTGAAAGGGAATTATGAGCGTTTGTCATTGAGTGAAAGTTCTGTATAGTGAGAGTATTCTGCAGAACTAAGAGAGAAAATGCAAATTGCTGGAGGAGCGAACTTTAGGACAAATCTTCATTAGCTGTTTAGAATTATTTAACACGGAGCCAAGGTAGTTTTTGGCACTGCTACATCAGAAATCTTTTTTTTTTTTTTTGAGATTTTCTTTATTTATTTGACAGACAGGTATCACAGGTAGGCAGAGAGGCAGGCAGAGAGAGAGGAGGAAGCAGGCTCCCTGCTGAGCTGAGAGCCTGATGAAGGACTAGATCCCAGGACTCTGGGATCATGACCTGAGCCGAAGGCAGAGACTTTAACCCACTGAGCCACCCAGGTGCCCCCTACATCAGGAATCTTGTAGAAAATAATGATATGTGAAAACAGAAGAAAATACTGGAGACTAGATAAAATAAGCCAAGGGTTAAATATTTGTACAAAAAATTTTCAACATAAATGTTTTAAGGAATAGTCACTATGCAACAATGGTAATGTCCACTTTGTGGAGTTAAGAAAAGAACTAAAATTTTGAGAAGCAGGGGCACCTGGCTGATTCATTCAGTAGAGCATGTGACTTTTTTTTTTTTAAGATTGATTTGAGAGAGAGCAGGGGGAAGGCCAGAGGGAGGGGGAGAGAGAATTCTCAGGCAGATTCCCCTTTGAGTGCAGAGCCTGAAGCTGGGCTCAGCTTCAGGACCCTGAGATTATGACCTGAGCTGAAATCAAAGAGTCCGATCCCTAAACCTACTTTGTCACCTGGTGTCCTGATCATGTGACTCTTGATCTCAGGGTTGTGAGCAGGTGGATGTTGGGTGTAGAGTTTACTTCAGAATAAAATTAGGGGTGCCTGGGTGGCTAAGTCAGTTGAGAGCCTGACTTCAGCTTGGGTCATGATCCTGGAGTCCTGGGCTCAAGTCCTGTGTTGGGCTCCCTGTGCTTCTCCTTTCCTCTCTACCCAACGCTTCCCTCACCCTGCTCCTGCTCTCCCTACTTTTCTTTCTCAAATAAATAAAATCTTAAGAAAAAAAAAAATTCAAAGAGAGCATCTGGCTGGCTAGTCAGTTAGGTGTCCGACTGGCTCAGGTCATGGTCTCAGTGTTGTTAGATCCAGCCCTGTGTCAAGCTCTGTGCTCAGTGTGGATCCTACTTGAGATTTTCTCCTGCCCCCCCCCCCCACTTCTTGTGCCATTTCTCTCTAAAATAAATAAAATCTTAAAAGGGCACCTGGGTGTCTTAGTCATGTAAGCATCTGACACTTGATTTCAGCTCAGGTCTTAATCTCAAAGTCATGAATTCAAGCTCTGTGTTTGGCTCCATGCTGGGCATGCCTACTTAAAAATTTTTTAAATTTAATTTAAAAATAAAGTTTTGAGAAGCAAATTTTGTGAGCAGGTTATTAGGTTAAAGCGTTCTAACATCCTTCTATTTCTTTTTTTTAAGATTTTATTTATTTATTTGACAGATCACAAGTATGCAGAGAGGCAGGTAGAGAGAGAGGGGGAAGCAGGCTCCCCACTGAGCAGAGAGCCCGATGTGGGGCCCGATCCCAGGACCCTGAGATCATGACCTGAGCCAAAGGCAGAGGCTTAACCCACTGAGCCACCCAGGTGCCCCAACATCCTTCTATTTCAAGAGAATGGCATACATACTGTTTTAAGTGTGCATTTAAAGTAACCAGGGTAGCCACTAAGAGAGGGAGAGGAAGCAGGGAAAGAGAACTTCTAAACCAGAAGAAAATGGAGTGGGAACGGAACCAACCCAAAGAAAGGCAGGAATGTGGGGTGGGGGAGGGTAAGGTAAGTAGAAACCAATAAATACTTGAAATAAATCTAAATGCATCATTAATTCCAGTAAGTGTAAATGGGCTGAACCTTTCGGTTAGGATCAAAGATTGTAAAGGGTGGGGTTTTTGTTTGGTTTTGGTTTTGGTTTTGGTTTTTTGTTTAAAGCAGCTACTTACCAGAGTCCCATCTAAAAAGAGAAGGAAACAGGTGAAAAATACAGAAAAAGGTGTACTAGGCACATAGCATACAAGAACAAAACAGTCTTTCAAACACATCAATAGAGATAAAGTTATAGAGAATGGAAAAAATTTGAATTCAACAGGAGGGTAAAATAAATGATTCTAATCTTGTTTTTTGTTTATTGTTTTTTGTTTTCCTCTGGAGGCAGTGCAAGCTGCAGGTGATGGGGAGAGGACAGGAGAGGGGGAACAGAGGAAGAGAAAATCCCAAGCAGGCAAAGCCCAATGTGGGGCATGGTTTCATGACCCTGGCATCATGACCTGAGCTGAAATCAAGAATCAGCTTAACCAACTGAGCCACCCAAGCACCTCTAATGTATGCTCTTCAAGTAAAACGAACTACACAAATTTGACAAATACACCAGATGTATATTTTTAAAGATTTTATTTATTTGAGAGGGATGGAGAGAGAGAGCGCATACATGAGCAGGGGGAGGAAGAAGCAGACTCTCCACCGAGCAGCGAGCTCAACTTGGGACTTGAATCCAGAACCCTGGGATCATGACCTGACCTGAAGGCATATGTTTAACCAACTGAGCCACCCAGGTGCCCTTTTACCAGATATTTTAAAACAGGAGCAAAGCCAATTCAGTGTAAACTCATGATCATTCCTATCATTTTAAAATTCTTTATTCATGGGGCACATAGCTCTCACTGAAGGACTTTCATTGTGAGGATGAGGGATTCAAATGTGTGAGCAACAAAACAGTGATATCTGGGATCCATAGGATGTGAGGCATGGGGAATGAGCAACATCAACTCTGGTGGATGACAGAGGAAGAGAAATCCTTAGGAAAAGTGTGGCTAAGTTAAAGCAAAAAGTGGAGCTAGACCTTTTAGTGTTGAGGCTTAGCACATATGCAGTGTTTGCATTATGGTTGGCAATTTTAAGGGCAAAATGAAATGACAGGCCCAGACAGAAGTAAAATTTTATTATTTTATTTATTTGACAGAGGCAGCAAGAAAGGGAACACAAGCAGGGAAAGCTGGAGAGGGAGAAGCAGGCTTCCTGCCAACCAGGGAGCCTGATGCGGGGCTCAATCCCAGTATTCTGGGTTCGTGACCTGAGCCAAAGGCAGATGCTTAATGACTGAGCCACCAGGCACACCTAACGATTAGTTCTTAAACCACTATTGTAATAGAGCATCTTTAGACATGAAAGGGAAGCTCAAGACTATTCCAACCCCTTTGTTTTATTTTTTTCCAACCCCTTTATTTTATAAGTGAACAAACTGGGCACCTGGGTGGCTCAGTGGGTTAAGCCTCTGCCTTTGGTTCAGGTCATGATCTCAGAGTCCTGAGATCATGGCCTGCATCAGGCTCTTTGCTCAGCAGGGAGCCTGCTTCCCTCTCTCTCTCTGCCTGCCACTCTGCCTACTTGTGACCTCTCTCTCTCTGTGTCAAATAAATAAATAAAATCTTAAAAAAAAAGAGTTGAACAAACTGAGACCAATAAAATGAAGCAATCTGACTTAAGAACTATAATTAGCATAATGGATAGGCAGAGACCAAATCAGCTTAACAGCTTGATAAGTTATCACAAGACCAAGAAAAGTGACATTGAAATTATGAAAGGGAAAAATATAAGAATAGACCTAGAATATCCTCTGTATGTACAATAGACATTTAAAAGGTCAAGAAAAGGACAGATGTACAAGGTGGAAGCAATAATTGAAGCAACAAAGGAAGATTCCCTGCCTCAGGGAGGATCGAGTAGAGGTACTTTCCCTATTCCTCCTAAGTTCAAATAAAAACCCGGGATGTTTACAGAAAACAAACATAAGATTTTGAAAGTGGAAAGAAGATGACACAGGGTTGGGACCATGGGATTTAAGGAATAACATGGCGATGAGATTCTTGGGGGTTTTTTGGTGTTTTTTTTTGCCTCCTATGTCCCACACTTGGAGCTGAAGAAGCTGGCAACTCTGAAATGCCGATTGGTAGAGACATAGGAAAAAAGCCCCAGAAAAAGCCTACTCTCTAACCAAAGAACAAGGAAAGCAGCAGCTTTAGTAAGACAGGAAACTTTTATATAGTGACTGTTCTACTCTAGGAAAACACCACAGAAAGAAATAGACTCTGCCCATAGCAGCAAGCACTGCATGGGTAGTGTAGATTTCCACGCTTGCCAGGCTATAAAAAGGTACTCCAACCCTACCTTCCCTTCACCAAGGTGGTGTCAGAAAAGGATACCACCCACACCGCGTGTGAGACTGTACCCCTCCCTTCTGTGGTGTCAGTGTAAACCATTTGGACGGATGAGACTTCTACCCCCCACACAGCAGTAATGAGGTACCCACACTCAACCTCCCTACTGGGTCATGTCAGAGAGGCCTACAGGGAAGTCAGGAGTTTCACCACTGCCCAGTGTTAATGAGGCCACACACACCGCTATAGTGTCAGTAGAGACCACCTGGGAACCAGTAATGATGCAGTCCAGTTTGTTCCAGCCAGGGAGGTTACCAGTGGATGCCTAATGGGGAGCTGGAACTTTGATCCCTGTTCAGCCATAAGTAGGAGGTCTTCCCCTTTTCAGGTGTCAAAGAAACCTGAGTGGAGAACTTAGACTTCTACCCACATTTGGCAGAGACAAGGTGGTATCCGCTCTTTCAGCCATAACCATGTCAGAGGAAGCCAGCTAAAACTGAAAGTTTTTTGTTTTTTTTTAATTAGAGAGAGAGAGGAGGAAGTAGGCTCCCCGCTGAGCAGAAAGCCTGATTCGGGGCTTGATCCCAGGACCCTGAGATCATGACCTGAGCCGAAGGCAGAGGCTTTAACCCACTGAGCCACCCAGGCGCCCCCTAAAAATACTTTTTTAAAAGTGATTCCTCTGCGTATTACAACATATAATCCTGTGTTGTCACAGTTTACTTAAAGTCAATATCTGACAAATTCAAGTACAATATATAAGCCTTAAAGCCTCCCCACTTCATTCTTTGGTTGTCATACTATATCTACATATAATGAAAACCCTACCAGACAATGTAATACTTTTTGAAGTTATACATATTTTAAATAGTTCCAGAAGGGAAAAATAGTATCATATTTTCCCAAGTATTTACCATTTATGTTGCTTTTTCTTACTTTCTAAAGTTCCAAGTTTCCCCTTTCTTTCATTTCTCTCCCACTTAAAAAATTTCTTTAACATTTCTTTTAGAGTAGGATGCTGGCAATGAATTTTCTTAATGTTCCTTCATCTAAGAATGTCTTTATTTCACCTAATTTCACAAATGATATTTTCACTGGTGTTATAGCTTGGCTATTATTATTATTATTATTAGCTCTTTAAAACATACTGCTTTCCTGTCTTCTGGTCTTTAAGGTTTCTGATGGGAAATCCACAACCATCTGAATCATTATTCCCCTATTTGTAATATGTTATTTTTCTTTGGCTCTTTCAAAATATTTTGTTTGTTTGTTTTAAACAATTTGATGTTGTGCTTGAGCATGATTTTATTTGTTTTTATTCTGTTTGGAGTTTACTGAGCTCCTTGAACTTGTAAATTTATGTTTTCTGCCAAATTTCAGCCATTTTTTTTTTAACATATTTTTTCTGCATCAATCTCCCTCCTCAATTTCTGGAACTCCCAATGACACAAATTTCAGAGCATTTGCTGTTGTCCCATAGTTTGCTAAGGATCTGGTTTTGTTTTGTTTTCTTTTCTTTTCTCAGTCTTTTTTTCTCTGTTCTTCAGATTGGATACTTTTTTTTTTTTTTTTAAGATTTTAGTTTTTTGTCAGAGAGAGAGAGCACAAGCTGGGAGAGTGGCAGGTAGAGGGAGAAGCAGCCTCCCGGCTTAGCAAGGAGTGCAATGAGGGACTCCATCTCAGGACCTGAGATAATGACCTGAGCCAAGAGCAGATGCTTAACTGACTGAGCCACCCACACATCCCAGATTGGACACTTCTTATTGATCTCCAAGTTCAAGTTCACTGACTCTTCGGATATTTCCATTCTGTTATTGAGTCCAACTAATTTTTTTTTTTATTCCAGGTATTGTATTTTTCAGGGTTTTTAAAAAAAAGATTTTATTTATTTATTTATTTGTCAGAGAGAGAGCGCATAAGCAGACAGAGTGGCAGGCAGAGGCTGAGGCAGAGAGAGAAGCAGGCTCCCTGCTGAGCAAGGAGCCTGATGGGAAACGCGATCCCAGGCGTCCCGTACCGTATTTTTCAGTTTTAATATTTCCCTTTGGAACCTTTTATACTATTTGTCTTTTTTGAGAACTTCTGTACTTCCATTTAGTTTAAGAGTCAAATGTGGCATAGTGTTAACTGTCTTAAAGTCTTTCTCTGACAATTTGTCTAACATTTGAGTCATCTTGACTTTGGCATCCGTTGATTTTCTTTTCCCTTGATAATTGACCATATTTTCCTGGTTCTTTTGTATCACGTAATTTTTTTATTATATCCTAGATATTTTTAATATTTTCTGAAACTATTCTGATAAAACCATCTAGATTATATATATATATATATACACATATATATATACACACACATATATATATATATATATATATTTTTTTTTAAGCAGGCAATATATCCAGTTAGGTTCATACTGAATATTTTGCTTAACTTTCTGTGGGTCATGGATTCAATATCAGTTCAATTTTCGAAGGCTTTACTATGCTGCTTTGGGCATGCCCATACATATGCCACCCTGAGGATAGTCAAGGACTTGGGTGTCATGGTTTATATCACAGCTCACTTCTCAGAGCCTTTATTATGCTTCTTTGAGTCTGTTCCATTCATGTACAGCTTGAGGGTGAGTGTGGGTCTTGTACCAGTTCATTCACAGAGTCAGGGGATCCCCTTCTCTAGGTCTCTCATCCAGGATTTTCCCCTGAACTATGACTGCCAGGGGCCACTTTTTGCCAGTCCTCAGGTTAGAAAGAGTGGGTTTCTGTGGTTGTCCTCCCTCCCCCAAACTGTCACACAACTCACCCTGTGGTGAGATGTCACAAGTAGAGAAGGAAAAAAAAAATAATAACATACCCCTTTTGGACCCTGTGGGCCTCTTTTCTTGGTTCTGCTGACAGCCACTGTAGTGGCCCTCTAGCCTCAGGACTGGTCTCCAGGCAAAGTCAGTAGGAAAGAAAGAAGACAAGAGAAAAAAGGGGAAATTTTACCCCACTCCCATTCAAAAGCCTCTTTTTCTAGTCTTCTGCCTAGAAAGAAGGGATTTCGTTTGTAGCTTTTGGTGTTTGCACAAATTGTATGTTCTGAGACATGCCCTCCTTCCAGGCAAAGCCAGGAGATGAGGAAGAAAAATACCCCAGGTAACATACCTCAGTACTGTTCATTCTTCAAGTTTTTATCTACCCCCACCCCCCCCAAACCCCCCACTCCTCCCACCCCCCCCACCCCTGCCAGGAGATTGTTTACATTTCTGAGTCCTTGGATGGTTGCCTTTTGTATCTGGTCCAGTGTTAAATAGTTTTTAATGTAGTTATTAGATACTCTGTAACAGTTTTATTTCATGTTGGCTAGTAGTGGAAGTCAACCATCACTGATGCTTTGATATTGTCTAATTACATGCCTTAGAATGGATCTTTTTCATTCACTAGTGCTTGGTACTCCATGGACTTTCTCTTATTGACTCATCATGTCAATTTTAGGATATTTTCTTGTATTGATCATTTTCACTATTTTATTTCCCATTTCCTCTTCTCAAATTCCTGTTATCCTGTTCAGTGGCAGAAAACTTGTGAAATTCTAATTCTCTTATTTGACTTTTGTTTTCTTTTCTTCCTTTTTTCCTTCCTTTTTCCTTCCTTCCTTCCTTTCTGTTTTTTGTTTTGTTTTTGTTTGTTGTTGTTTTTTTAGATTTTTTTTTAAAAGATTTTATTTATTTATTTGACAGAGAGATCACAAGTAGGCAGGCAGGCAGAGAGAGAGAGAGGGAAGCAGGCTCCCTGCTGAGCAGAGAGCCCGATGCGGGACTCGATCCCAGGACCCTGAGATCATGACCTGAGCCGAAGGCAGCGGCTTAACCCACTGAGCCACCCAGGTGTCCCTTAGATTTTATTTTTAAGTTATCTCTACACCCAGCTTGGGGCTCAAACTCAATCCTGAGATCTAATCCCATGCTCCACCTACTGAGCCAGCCAGGCGCCTGTTTTATTTCTTCGGATTTTCTGACCCACAGTTTGAAAAGGAGCCTCCCGCATTGCCCCCTACAGGTGTAATGTATCAATATTTATGAAGAGTCATAGTGTCTGTTGCTAAGGGTTCCACACTCTGAATCCCTTTGGCAGCTGCCTCCCTCCACTTCCCATGACCACAGCCTCAGTTTAGAGCTGCACGGTTTTCCCCCTCCCTGGGTAGACTACCACACGTCTTCGCAGTGCACTGATTCGCTTCTAAGGGGCGTGAATTGATTCCAGCCGAGGGGAGAGGCTCGGTTCTGGGGTGGAGGGGCCGGTTCTGCGCAGGGACAACCACTGCGACCTGGCAGGTGCCACGGAGAGGCGCTCTGGCTAGGCGGGCGAGGCTGGCTCCACTCACGATTACATTTCATAGGGTCCACCGCGCCTCTAGGTGACATCTAGCCCTGGCCTACATTTCCTGGAACCTTCTCCTCCTGGAGGCTACTACCTGCCCCAGTTCGTGCTTTGACTACATCTCTGGTGCCCAAAGTGAGTGAACTCAGGATCCCCTGAGGCCCCGCAATTTAGGGCAACTCCAGTCACCCGGCCAGAATCTACCGCCCAGCTTGGCGCGGTCCGCGGCTTTCCGGGGTCTGAGCAGCACTATGTCTGTGCCCGAGGCCACTCTCTGTCCAGTTCCCTGGCCTAGGAGCCAGGCTGCGGTGGTCGCATGTCAGCCAGTAGCTTCGTTCCTTCAGTTTGAAGTAGGTGAAATGAACCCATGCACAAGAGACGGTTGGTTGGTGAGGGAACTGGGAGCCCTGGGTGAGACGTGCAGGCGCTCACGCAGCGGGGGGTGGGGCACTGGCGGGCTGTGTGACTCTTGCATGATTGTGACTGCAGGATTATGCGTGTAACCGTTTGTAACAACACGGATTGTGAGTCTCTTTTCTATATTATTGACTTATTATCATAATAATAATAATATTAATAATATTATTATATTGATTATTGGAGGGGTTGTCTTTATATTTGCATTGTCCAGCTAGTGAGAGTGTAGTGGTATGTGCTTGTGATCGAATGTGACTGCATGTGACCATTTGTGTCATTTATTCTGGTAAGGATTTGGAGGTGAAAGGCGGTGGAGATGGTATGAACATATTTCCATACTTGGGGTTTATTTTTGTTTTTTAAGATTCTAAAATAATCTCTCTACATGTACCCCACGAATGTGGGATTTGAACTTACAACCCCAAGCCCAAGAGTGGCATGCTCCACTGACTGAGCCAGCCAGGTGCTCCATTTTTTAAAAAAAGATTTTATTTTTATAGGGGCGCCTGAGTGAGTGTCTGCCTTAAGCCTCTGCCTTCTGCTCAGGTCGTGATCTGAGTCCTGGGAACCAGCCTGGCAAAGGGCTCTCTGCTCAGCGGGAAGCCTGCTTCTTCCTTTCCCACTCCCCCTGCTTATATTCCCCCCCCACCTCAAATAGATAAATAAAGTCTTAAAAATAAAGATTTCATTTTTATAAATCTCCATAGTTGTGTCTCTGAGATATGTATTGGTTGGATTATGACAGCGCATAGTGCTTCTGTGGATCTTTGACAATGTGTGCCCTGTTTATGTGGCTGTATGTCACCATTTGACATAGAAGTTTGGCTGGGAATGGACTGGGATGTTTCGACTGATGGGTTTGTAGCTGTGTGGTGGTGCTCTTGGGATTCTGTGAGGGTGACTATGAGTGTGGTTACCCTGTGTCACAATATAAGAGTTTGACTGGGAGACGAGTGGGTGTGGGAAGTTTCTGTCTTCGTTTCAGTGTTTCTGGGATCTCTATTGGCTGTGGAATGGTGTTTTGGGGGATTCTGAAGACCATGAAGGAAGTTGTCAGCATTTGACCATAGGAGTGTAACTGGCAGGGGATGGGTGCAGTTTCTTTTCTTTTTTTAAAAGATTTTATTTATTTATTTGACAGACAGAGATCACAGGTAGGCAGAGAGACAGGCAGAGAGAGGGAGGGGTAAGCAGGCTGCCCGCAGGGCAGAGAGCCAGATATGGGGCTCGATCCCAGGTCCCTGAGATCATGACCTGAGCCCAAGGCAGTGGTTTAACCCACTGAGCCACCCAGGTGCCCCTGGGTGCAGTGTCTTATTTGTGTTTCTGGGATTGGTATTAGTGCCAATCCCTTGTTTTTCAACCAGGCTTGTCCCCTTGCTTCTCAACAGTGCCTCTGTATCCTCCTGTGAGCGGGACCTGTACAGTATTCTCTTGGCATCTCCAGTCTGTGTCCTATTAGGAGCTGACACGATTGGGCATTATGGGAGTGATGTGCACCCTGAGGCTAACTGTGAATGTTAGAATTTCTAGAACCTTCTGTGGGGTCTGTGCTGCCCCTCTGCCCTCTCACCTTATTGTGACAGGAGAACTTCATAGAAATCACCCCCAAGGAAGAACATGAGCCCAGAGTAGTTTTCAGGTGAGGGGTCTCTATGCTCTATACCAGGCCATGGAATGAAATTTAGAGTTGGAGGTTTCTACCAGTTTAACTCTGGAATAGGAGGAGGAGATCCCCTACATCATCTGAATTGTCCTACCTTGGACCACCTTGTAGAGGAATTTGGCTCTTCTCTAATCCTGGGAGGGCCTGCTTGCCCAGACTGCCTCTGTGGGTCTGTGACAAGTGGTGAAGGATTGAGGCTGTGATTTTTCTGGGTCAGTCTGGGTTATAAGCAGAGACCCATATTTCATGATTCCTTTACCTATTTCTGCCCATTTCCAGGAAAGGTGCCCAGAGGACAAGGAAAGAAATGGTGATCTATAAACTATGAGGTTAGTGGCTGTTTTCTTTCCTGAGAGTGCCTTCTTATTTTTCAGAGCATGAGAGTGTTTTCCTTCTCCTGAGAATTCTTTTTTTTTTTTTTTTAAGATTTAATTTGTTTATTCCAGAAAGAGAATGAGCAGGGAGGAGGGGCAAAGGGAGAGAGAGAAGGAAGCAAACTCCCTGCTGAGTGGGGGACCTGACATTGGGCTCGATCCCAGGACCTGGAGATCATGACCTGAGGTGAAAGCAGATGCTTAACTGACTGAGCCACCTGGGTGCCCCCTCCTGAGAATTTTTTTTTAAAAATATTTTATTTATTTATTTGACAAACAGAGATCACAGGTAGGCAGAGAGGCAGGCAGAGAGACAGGGGGAAGCAGGCTCCCTGCTGAGCAGAGAGCCTGATGTGGGGCTCGATTCCAGGACCCTGAGATCATAACCTGAGCTGAAGGCAGACACTTAACTCACTGAGCCACCCAGGCGCCCTAAATAAAGTATATTATTAAAATTCATTTTATCTTTTGTTACCTTAAAAAATAAGACTGGGGGCTCCTGGGTGGCTCAGTGGGTTAAGCCGCTGCCTTCGGCTCAGGTCATGATCTCGGGGTCCTGGGATCGAGTCCTGCATCGGGCTCTCTGCTCAGCAGGGGCCTGCTTCCCTCTCTCTCTCTCTGCCTGCCTCTCTATCTACTTGTGATCTCTCTCTGTCAACTAAATAAAATCTTTTAAAAAAAATGACTGTAAGAAAATTTAACATGTATGGCTTATATTATGTTTTTATTGCATGCTTTATACCATGTTTGAGGTGATTAGGTGGACCCCAAAAGTCCAGTTTCATCTTATGAGGGAAGAATCTGTATTTTTATAATATCTAACAAAAGGAGTCTAACCTCAAAAGATTTAGAATGATTTGTTAGAATCAAAAACTGTGGGGGTGCCTGGGTGGCTCAGCAGGTTAAAGCCTCTGCCTTCAGCTCAGGTCATGATCCCAGGGTCCTGGGATCAAGCCCCGCATTGGGCTCTCTGCTCAGCAAGGAGCCTGCTTCCTCCTCTCTCTCTGCCTGCCTCTCTGCCTACTTGAGATCTCTGTCTGGCAAGTAAATAAATAAAATCTTTAAAAAAACAAACAAACTGTGGAATACCTGGGAATGACCTTTAACTTTCAGTGATTTTACTTCTGGGTATTTATTTCATGGATGTACTTAGAGATATGGAGAATTATATAGTATAAAGACCTGGTCCAGAGTTCAAATATAATAATAGATAAATTGAGTAAGTCATTATGTATGCATATGATGGACTAGCATGGGCCTTGAACTCAATACCCAGAGATCAAGAGTTGTACACTTTGGGATGCCTGGGTGACTCACTTGGTTAAACGTCTGCCCTCGGCTCAAGGTCCTGGGATCAAGCCCTGCATTGTGCTCTCTGCTCAGCAGGAAGCCTGCTTCTCCCTCTCCCACTCAACCTGCTTGTGCTCCCTCTCTCTCTGTGTCTTTCCCTGTCAAAATCTTTAAAATAAATAAATAAATATTTTGAAAATTTGATGAACAGAGTATTTACTTTCATACTCTTAAGCTTTCTTCCTTAACTAAGTCTGACAGACACCACCTTAATGATCTAAGTGAGTATCATCAGTAATGGGACAAGTTGTGCATCACATGATACAGTAGACTGAGAACACAGTATCACTTCTGTGACCTTCCCACCAAAGATATATAATCTGAATCGAATCATGAGGAAGTATCAGGCAATACCAAATTTAACGTTATTCCACAAAGTAACTGGCCCATAATCTTCAAAATTTTCAAATTCATGGACGTCAGAGAGTACTGAAGAAGTGATTTAGACAGAAAGAACTAAGGGTACATGACAGGATATTGAACCCATTTTGCCCTGAAGGACATTATTGGGACAATTGGCAATACTCACATGGTTTGTTTGAGGATAGGCAATAGTGCATCAATATTAATTTCTAGATTTTGATGGTGATGCTTGTATTATGTCATATATGAGAATGTCCCTGTTTGTGAGAAACGCACTGTAAAGTATTCAGGTATTGGGGCATGTCTTTCCACTGTACTTGAGACTATTCTGTAAATCTGAGTTTGTTTTGGGGCACCTGGGTGGCTCAGTGGGTTGGGCCTCTGCCTTTGGCTCAGGTCATGGTCTCAGGGTCCCGGATCAAGCCCCATGTGGGATCGAGCCCTGTGTCGGGCTCTGCCCAGCGGGAAGCCTGCTTCCCCCTCTCTTTCTGCCTGCCTCTCTGCCTGCGTGTGATCTCTCGCTCTCTGTAAAATAAATAAATAAGATCCTTAAAACAAAACAAAACACCTGAGTTTGTTTTTCAAAAATTACAGTAAAATGAAGGCCCAGTCTTTCCAGTTCTAAAGTTCTCTTGTTCCCAGATCCAGCCATGTTATAATGTTCCTAGTTATAATTCTGTTTTCCAAGAAGGAAATATTTATTATTACAAGATGTTATGGAAGAATCCCTTTTCTACCTTAGTCCTTCATGAGAGATGAGAAATTCATGTTCTTTTATAATTTATTACCAAGCCTATAGTTTGTATTTTATAAACATTGTTTTGTTTTTTTTTTGGAGAGAGAGCACATGCACAAGTGGGAGTGGGGTTGAATGGGGAGAGAGGGGCAGAGGGAGAGGGAGAGAGAGAATCTTTTTTTTTTTTTTAGGATTTTATTTATTTGACAGAGAGAGATCACAAGTAGACAAAGAGGCAGGCAGAGAGAGAGGAGGAAGCAGGCTCCCTGCTGAGCAGAGAGCCCAATGTGGGGCTCGATCCCAGGACCCTGGGATCATGACCTGAGCCAAAGGCAGAGGCTTTAACCCACTGAGCCACCCAGGTGTCCCAAGAGAGAGAGAATCTTAAGCTGATTCCACATGGAGCCTGATGCAGGACCCAATCTCACAACCCTGAGATCATGACTGGAACCAAAATCAAGAGCTGGACACTTAACAGACTGAACCACCCAGGTGCCACTGCTTTTTTAATCTCTCCATAGATTTTATTCATTTCCAGGTATATAGAGATAATGGAAAAGTCCTACCATGCTTAAGCAACATGAATATACTCTGATTATCTTACTGTGCTGTATTATAACACAAACTTCTAGCTCCAGCCTTTCCCCCTTTCCCCTCGGTGTCCTATTACAGTTCTGGTTCTTCTATTTTAAAATATTTCCTTTAATTTCACTAGTACTACATGGACTTGTTTTTCCAGAGATTGGTGATGTTCAGGGGTATGGCTGTAGCTTTTCTCAGCCTAGACCCTGCTCAGAAGGATTTGTACAGAGATGTGATGTTACGGAACTATAGCAGTCTGATTTTAGTGGGTAAGCACATCCATTTCCACGTATTTCTGGAATCTCTTCTTCTTTGTGCATTTATGGATTGTGTCTCATGTGCATAGCAGAATTTCTCTCCCCCTCCCCCCTATTTTTCTTCTCTTTTCTTAAAGGAGTAGTTTGTGCTTTGTAGGTTCGGGAATGAGTGGCTCCTTTGGGCAATTTCACCTTAGCTCCAGAAAACGTTTCCTCTGCGTGCCCCCTTTTTAAGATCCTATCTGAGATTGCCTCTCTTCCTTCATTTCTAAGCAACTGGATTTGAATTCTGGAATCACTACAGCTTGGTCAAGTCCCATTTCTTTTATTTCTTTCCTTTCTTCCCTTTCCCCCCCTTTTTTCCCCCTCCCTTTCTTTCCCTTTCTTTTCTTTCCCTTCCCTTCCCTCTCTCCCTCGCTCCCTCCTTCCTTCCTTTTTTCCTTTTCTTTTCTTTCCTTCCTCCCTTCCCTTCCTTTTCCCTTCCCTTTCCCTTTCTTTCTTTTCTTTCTAGTGTGTGGAGAAGAAGTTCATTTCTAAGCCAGTTTCGCTCTCCTTATGCAAAAAAGGAAAGAGCCCTGGAATTGGATGTGACAAAAGGACTGTGCCCAAGCAAGTGTTGATCAGGTCAGGGGAAAGCTCCAGAAGGAACCTTGAGATCTTTGGTGGGAAGCTCTCCTCAAAGGCCATGGCCTATGGAGAAGGGCCTGGGACATTGGGAAGAGATAAGATCTTTTCAGCATGTCCCCTCTGTATCCCCGATGACTGTTTTCTGTACTACCCTTACCTGTTTCTCATTCATTTCAAAAAGGGAGGTGCCCTTGTTCTTCCTCAATGGATATCTTTTCCCAGTCCTTAAGTTCTTGCTCTTTTTAATTTGCTCTTTGCATTTATCTATACTTGTTTTTATCCCTTTCAAATACCTACTTTTAAAAAACACTTCTGATCATTTTTCTTACTGTCCAATAGCTTATTCTTTTTTTTATAAATTAATTTTGATTCAGCAATCCATGTATTTATTTATTCACTCATTTTTTAAAAGTGAGTGAATATTGTTGATTTTTCTAATTCATGAAAATCTCTTTTGGGGTCTTTTGTGAGAAGTAAAACATACTGAATAAGAACCAGACTGCTGGGGTTTGATTTCTAGCTCTGTCATTTGCTAGCTTATCTTGGACAACTTGCCTCAGTTTCCTTATCTGTAAGTTGTGATTTATGATACTAATTGCATCATAAGGATCCAATGAATTAATAGAGAGTATTGTTAAAATTTTTAATTTGTATTTATTCATTTTTTATAAGATTTCATTTATTTATTTAGAGAGAATGAGCAGAGTGAAGAGAGGGACAGAAAGATAGGGGAGAGGGGTGCCTGGGTGGCTCAGAGGGTTAAGCCTCTGCCTCCGGCTCAGGTCATGATCTCAGGGTCCTGGGATCCAGTCCCACATCAGACTCTCTGCTCAGCAGGGAGCCTGCTTCCTCCTCTCTCTCGGCCTGCCTCTCTGCCTATTTGTAATCTCTCTGTCAAATAAATAATAAATAAAAATCTTAAAAAAAAAAAAAAGATAGGGGAGAGAACATCTCAAGCAGTCTCCATGCTGAGTGCAGAGCCCGACACAGGGCTTGACCTCAGTGACCCTGAGATCATGATCTAAGCCAAAATTAAGAGTCAGACACTTAATGAACTGAGTCACCCAGGCCCCACTCTGATTTCATTTTTAATAAATTAGTTAAGTAATTTTACATAGTTAAGCCGTTAAAAGTTTTCAGAAATACCTTCTATTAGAAAAAAAAAGTTTTGTCCCCTACTAAAAAACAAAATGCACATAACTGAATCTAACAGTTTTGAGTAACTACCAAAGCTTCACCACTGTAAGAAGCATTGATATTAGCTGCTAAGCTAAGAGATATAACTCAATTTTTAAAAAATGGATACTTCAAAAATCATATCACTGATGTCAAAGACAAAGTTCTTTTGGACTCAGAAGAAAGGGACAGAAGAAAACCCATGGATACAAAATTTAAAACACAAGCATGAGAAATGCAAACATAATCAGAGGTGGGTAAGTCTTAGAATTTTTTAGAGAACAAAACACAACAAAGAAATGGCTTGGTGTAAAAATTGTGAATCAAAACATGATACCTTAATCAGCTTCTGAGTATTTAATGGTCATCAAATACAAATGCTAATCTAATATAAAGCCTTTGGGGTCACTAAGCAAATACATTGTATGAATCTTCTTCCACCCCCAACTAACAGCCCCACATCCACCACCGTGTTAGGTCAGTTTTGGAAAATCAGAATTCTTTCAACCACAGCTCGTGTGAATGCTAGTCCATTCATCTGTCTCTCTGCTCCCCTTTGACATAAGACTAGTTAGAAAATGAGCATGTGGGATGGACTTTGAGGGGGCGGCTGCAGGCTCTCTGGATTTCTTGAACAGAGCCCTCTGCCTCTCTTACTGCACTCTGCAGTGCTTGGCTGAGCTCCTGTGGCCACACCAGGGCATGGCGGTACATGGTGGTCAACTCCTTCTCACACAATTGAGTGTGAGGAACAAGGAAGGAAGAAGTGCCTGACTGAAGAAGTTCCTAAAGTGGAAGAGAGGTGGCCTGATTGGTCTGCCTTCTTCACAGAGCAGGAAGCTGCAGGTGTATTAAGCCAATGCACAGCTGGAAGCCAGGACCACTAAATAAGGACTGGTATTTACTAATTTACTTCAAAAAAGATTTATTTATTTGAGAGAGAGAGAGAGAATGAGTGGCGGAAGGATAGGAGAGACAACCAGACTTCCCACTGAGCACGGAGCCAATGCAGTGGAGCTCAATCTCAGGACCCTGAGGTCCTGGGCAGCAGAAGGCAGATTTTTAACCTACTGAGCTGCCCAGGTGCCCTGCCCCTCCTCATGCTATTTTTTTTTTTTTTTAAGATTTTATTTATTTGTTTGAGAGGGAGAGAGTGAGCAAAAGACCACAAGCCAGGGAGAGAGAAGCAGGCTCTGATGTGGGGCCCGATCTCAGGATCCTGGGATCATGACCTGAGCCCAAGGCAGATGCTTAACTGACAAAGCCACCCAGGTGCACCCCAAAATTCTTTTAAAGTTTATGGTTTGTGGTATTCAATAAACCTAACAGCTTACAAAAACTTCTCAAAAATACACCTTTAGTATCTGATTGGAAATGGAGACCACTGTTACATTATTTCTATTGGTAATATAAATCCACCTTTTCAGCTATGAAAAACTTTACAAACACAAAAGATAGTAAGACAAATATGTGTATTACCACCATATAGAAGTAAAATTTTTATGTTTCTTTGTAGTTTTAAAATAACATATACATATTCAGATGTGAGGCCCAAACCTGTTAACTGTCACCCTACCCCATTCTTCTCCTTCATTGTCTCCAAAAACAGTCACCATCATGAATTTAGCATACAATCATCCAATCTTCTTTTATACTTTTCCATACATATCTATACCCCAACCCAATATACAATCCAATGTTGTTTTATTCCGGTTAGAGATATTGTTATATTTTGTACATCATCTACCCTTTGTTTTTCACTCAAGATCATGGTTTTTTAGATTATCCTTATTAATCTATATAGATATGGTTTGTTGCAATAAATTGCTGTACATTATTCCATCATATAAATATAACACATTTTATTCAACCTTTTACCTAATGACAGGCATTTGCAATTCCTCCCACCCCCAATATTTGGCTACTAGAAATCATGCTAATAGTTTTTGCTGCCAGTAATCACACTGCAAAGAACATTGTGGTACACATCTCTCTGTGTTGTATTGGAGTTTCTCTAAGGGATAATATTTTAAAAAGAAATTTTGGGGTGTTTTGAGGTATACTTCAGGAAAATCTATTCAGGTTTACTAAGTCATTTTCCTAAAGTTTCAGATTTTTTTTTCACAGTGGATTTTACTTTTTTCAGTGTAAGATAGAAGGTAGGAATCTCTTTTTCTACAGAGAAAGGCAATAATCACCCAAAACATTATTTAATTAGGTCATAATTTCTTTACAGAATTAAACTGTATGTAGGCTTCATATTCCATTCTATTAATCTATTATCTATTAATGCATATCACAAAGTTTTAATAATCATAACTATATAAAAATTGTATCATCTGAAAATATGTATTCCTTTTCAATCCTTATACTTCTTCATTTTATTGCATTGGCTCTGGTCTCTAGGATTATACTGACTTGTGGCGATATCAGGCATCCGTGTCTTTACTTACAAGTCTATACTGACTTGAATGGGAGTGTTTCCAAAAGTTCTGCATTAATTACGATGTTTACTGAAAATTTTGTTGGACTCAGGCTTTTCTTTTTTTTAATATTTTATTTATTTACTTGACAGAGATCACAAGTAGACAGAGAGGCAGGCAGAGAGAGAGGGGGAAGCAGGCTCCCTGCTGAGCAGAGAGCCCGATTTGGGGCTCGATCCCAGGACCCTGAGATCATGACCTGAGCTGAAGGCAGAGGCTTTAACCCACTGAGCCACCCAGGCGCCCCTAGTATGAATTTTCTGATGGGTAATGAGACTTTCTTTCTGATTGAAGGATTTTCCACATTCATTACATTTGTAGGATTTCTCTCCAGAGTGAGCGGTGTGATGCCTGGTGAGGCAGTCCTTCTGACTGAGGTCTTTTTCACATTCATTACATTCAAAGGGTTTCTCTTCCATATGGGTTTTCTCATGGTCAGTGATATTTGGTTTGTGGCTAAAGGCTTTCCTACATTTCTTACATGAATAAAATTTCTTTCCAATAGGAATTTGCTGGTGACTTATGAGGTTTGACATCTAAATGGAAGCTTTCTCACATTCATAAGGTTTAAATTGTCTCAAGTTCTGTGGAGTTGTGCTTCTGGCAAAACAGTTCTCCGAACTTGTTACTGTCATTGAATTTCTCCACTGTTTGAATTTTCTCATATTTCTCCAGTTGGAGTAACTGGCTAAAGGTTTTCCAGTAGCTCTACATGTACAGGTTTCCTTTGCTGCATTATTACCGTAGTGACTAATAAGATGAGTGTGAATATAAGCCCTCACGTGGAGAAAGTTAGTTCATTGGGTTTCTCTCCACAGTGTATTCTCAAGTATTTGATAGGCTTTATTTGTGAATCCCTGTTAATACAGATTTCAATTAGTAGGGGTTATTGCAAAATAGGATGAGTTATAATATACTTATAATATTCATATCATTTCTTTATTATATGAATTCCTTTATAATATGTTGTCTTTTTTTTTTCAAAGATTTATTCATTTATTTATTTGACAGACAGAAATCACAAGTAGGCAGAGAGGCAGGCAGAGAGAGAGGAGGAAGCAGGCTCCCGGCAGAGTGGAGAGCCGTATAAGGGGCTCAATCCCAGGACCCTGGGATCATGACCTGAGCCAAAAGCAGAGGCTTTAGCCACTGAGCCACCTAGGCGCCCCTATAATATGTTAAGTCTTAATTAGGCTTTCAACTCTAAAATAAATAGATAAAAAAATTTTAAGAAAAAAAAAGAAAGAAAAGCAGATGGCAGGGAAAGGCAGCAAACTGAAATCACGGGAATTATTATTAATTTTTTTTGGAGAGAGAATGCATGTGAGTGGTAGGAGGGGCAGGCAGAGGAAGAGAATCTTTTTTTTTTTAAGATTTTATTTATTTGAGAGAGAGGTAGAGAGAAAGAACACAAGCAGGGGGTCAGGGTAGAGAGAGAGGGAGAAGCAGACTCTCCACTGAGCAGGAAGCCCAAACAGGACTCAATCCCAGAACCCTGAGATTATGACCTCAGCCATTCAGGTGCTGGGAAGAGAGAGAATCTTTTTTTTCCCTTTTTTTTTTTTTAAAGATTTTATTTATTCATTTGACAGAGATCACAAGTAGGCAGAGAAGCAGACGGAGAGAGAAGGAAGCAGGCAGAGAAAGAGGAGGAAACAGGATCCCTGCTGAGCAGAGAGCCTGATGTGGGATCATGACCTGAGCTGAAGGCAGAGGCTTTAACCCACTGAACCACCCAGGTGCCCTGAGAGAGAATCTTAAGCAGGCTCCACACTGAGCCAACTATGGAGCTCTACCTCATGACCCTGAGATCATGACCTGAGCCGAAATCAAGAGTTGGACCCTTAACTGACTGAGCCACCCAGGCACCCCAAATCAGAGGGATTACATAAATGGTGGGTCCTCATTACTGTTGGACTTCCAAAATTCTGGTATTCAAGAGATGAGAAGACTCTTCTCTGGAGAAGTGGAATAGCCTAGGAGAAAATCTGTAATACTAACATTTTGAGACTGACAAAGAAATGTCTGAATTCTTGACCAATAGTTCTATAATGAAGATGAAAGGACAGCTATTAATCTGTAAATAAGAGAAAATCTAATATGTTAATGTAAGCCTAGTAATATGAAAGACAAATGGCTCAGTGGGTTGAGCCGCTGCCTTCGGCTCAGGTCATGATCTCAGGGTCCTGGGATCGAGTCCCGCATCGGGCTCTCTGCTCAGCGGGGAGCCTGCTTCCCTCTCTCTCTTTCTCTGCCTGCCTCTCTATCTACTTGTGATCTCTCTCTGTCAAATAAATAAATAAAATCTTTAAAAAAAAAAAGAATTTCCAAGGAAATGAATACAGTAAGGAACAGAAAAAAGAAATAAAAACAAAAACAACCCCCCCAAACCCTCACAATACCAAAGAGAGATAAGATATTATATTAGGGAAACAAATAATGGGTACTATAAAAACTGCTCTTTTTTAAAAAGTTTATTCTTTTTTTAAAAAAATATTTTATTTCAGGGCACCTGGGTGGCTCAGTGGGTTGAGCCGCTGCCTTCGGCTCAGGTTATGATCTCAGCGTCCTGGGATCAAGTCCCGCATCGGGCTGTCTGCTCAGCAGGGGGCCTGCTTCCCTCCCCCTCTCTCTCTGCCTACTTGTGATCTCTCTCTGTCAAATAAGTAAATAATTAATTAAAAAATATATAAAAATATTTTATTTATTTGACAGAGCACAAGCAGGGGGAGCAGCAGAGGGAGAGGGAGAAGCAGGCTCTCTGCTGAGCAGGGCTTGATTCCAGGACCCTGGAAGCATGATGTGAGCTAATGGCAAATGCTTAACTGAATAAGCCACCAAGGTGCCCCTAAAAGCTGCTCTTGAAATTAAAAAATAACTATTATTAAAATTTTAATAGCAGATATGGGAAATAGTGTTGTGGAAATCACTCAGTTGTAGGAAAAAAGTTTTAAAAAGGTAATAAAAGATGAAAAAGATAACAGATAAAATTAGGGATTTCAATATCCAGATAAAAGGAGTTCAAGAGAGAGCAGAGCAAACTAATTGGAGGAAACTTTCAGAGAACAAATATAAGCTTTCTAGAAATATAGGTCACGATTCTTCAAAATAAAGAGGTCCCTGAACAACTCCCAAAAAAAGACCCATGCCAAAGCACATCTTTGTGAAATTTCAGAAAACTAGGTGTGAAGAGATCTTAAGTGCTTCCAAAGAGAAAGAACAACAAAACACAAACTGTCATCATACTTTAAGATAAAAAACTATAAACTTTGTATAATTCTCTCAGAATTCTAAGGGAAAACAATGTCTAATCTAAAATGCCATTCTAGGGCACCTGGGTGGCTCAGTGGGTTACAGCCTCTGCCTTCGGCTCAGGTCATGATCCCAGGGTCCTGGGATCGAGTCCTGCATCGGGCTCTCTGCTCAGCAGGAGCCTGCTCCCTCCTCTCTCTCTGCCTACTTGTGATCTCTGTCTGTCAAATAAATAAATAAAATCTTAAAAAAAATTAACATCGCAGGTAATGGAAAATATTGACATTGTGTCTCTGGATAGGATAAACTGGTAATAGCATAGCATCACTTTTATGGGTTATTTCCCAGAATGTATAAATGATGAGAAGCACCTGGGTGGCTCAGTTGGCTGAGTATGGGACTCGATTTCAGTTCAGGTCATGATGTCATGGGTCCTGGGACTGAGACCTGTGGTGCTCAAGGAGGAGTTCTGCTTGAGATTCTCTCTCTCCCTCTCCCTCCGCCCCTCTCTCCACACACTTGCAGGCTCTCTCTCTCAGAAAATAAATAAATCTTTTTAAAATTGTATAAATGATGAGGAAACATCAGGTAAACCCAAATTGAAGAACATTATACAAAATAGCTAACCTGTGCTCTGAAAAGGTTAAGATTATCAACAGGTGGAATAAACAGAAAACAAATAGGTGGTAGATTTAAACCTAAATATTTTAGTAGTTTCATTAAATGTGCATAAGAAAGGATGTTTCTAAACTTGAGGGCTTTAACTGATAAAATCAAACATCTCTTAACAATTATTTTGAGGGTCTCCTGGGTGGTTCAGTGGGTTAAGCCTCTGCCTCCGGCTCGGGTGGTGATCTCAGGGTCCTGAGATGGAGTCCCACATTGGGCTCTCTGCTCAGCAGGGAGTCTGCTTTCCCCCCCCCTCTCTGCCTGCTTCTCTGCCTACTTGTGATATCTCTCTGTCAAATAAATAAATAAAATCTTTAAAATATATATTTAAAAAACAATGATTTTGAAACCTTTCTTGCTTTAAAAGCATGTTAAATTAGTATTTTAATCCATACTAAACATGTCTATTTTATTTTATTAAAGATTTTATTTATTTATTTATTTAAAGATTTTTATTTATTTGTCAGAGAGAGACTGCGTGCACAAGCAGGTAAGAGTGGCAGGCAGAGGCAGAGAGAGAAGGAGGCTCCTCGCTGAGCAAGGAGCCCAATGTGGGACTCGATCCCAGGACCCTAGGATCATGACCTGAGCTGAAGGCAGCAACTTAACCCACTGAGCCACTCAGGCGTCCCTAAAGATTTTATTTATAGGTGGGAGAGAATGAGAGAGAAAGAAAGAGAGCATGAGAGGGGAAAAGGTCAGAGCAGACTCCTTGCTGAGCAGGGAGCCCGAGGTGGGACTCGATCCTGGGATCCAGGATAATGACCTGAGCGGAAAACAGTCGCTTAACCAACTGAGCCACCCAGGCTCCCTAAACATGTCTAAATTAACCTAAAAACCCATTTTATGTTTCTCCTGTCAACCTTCAAAGAAAACTGATGCTCCAAAAAGATGCCGTCTTACCACTTTACGGATGAGGCTTAGCGGTTAATTGGCGATACACAGATACAATCCTGCTCTCCCAAATAGGTGTCCTGTGCTCACATGTACACAACACCCAGTCACCTCTGCGGTCTCAACGCAGCATCTCAGGACTCGCCTTTGCCCGGCGGCCTTCTGCACCTGAGCGCGTCCCTCGGGCGCGTCCCCACGTCTCCCCGCAAGCTCGTGATTCCTTTCCCTGTCGCCGCCTCCAAATGGTTCAGAAAGAGACGACCCGGTCCCACCTTCACTCACCCTCAGCGCTAAGCGGCCGAGGTTTGCGCTCACCGACAAAGATGAAATGTCAGCCCTTTGCGTGCAGAGGGCGTACCAGATCCTCCAGAAATCTATCCGGCGCCGCCGCCGCTCGGACTCCGGTGGCCCTCACCAGGTGTCCGCTCGCATTCTAGTCTGAGCGTCTGCTTTTCCGGCCAGGACTACATTTCCCACAGACGCTGCGGCTCGAGGCGGCGTCGCTTCAAAACGGGCGTCTAGTTCTGTGCCTACCGCGGCGCTCTAGCAGCCCGGGGCCAGGCGCCTGGAGGCCTGGCGGTTGCATCCCCCCGACCGGCTGCGCGTACCAGCCACTCCGCGTCGGATCTGGCGGTTCTGTTTGGCGCGGAGAAGCTGCACGAGCCCAGTGTCCACGCTGAGAGGAGTCCGGAGTCCTGCTGCCCGCTTCCGGACTACATTTTCCAGAGGACTCCGCAGGTGGAAGCTACCTTCCTCAGGATTTCGGCCGCTTTACGGGATGGCGGGACCGTTGGCTTCCCCGAGTTAGTAGCTGCGGGGCGTTTGGAGTCCGGGGAACTTAACCTGTTCGGGCCAGAACAGAACTAGGGAAGGACTAGGGTGAGGAGTTCAGGTAGGAGCATTTCGTGTCCGGAGCAGACTGAAGAGAAGAGAGAGAGTGTGTGTGTCAGAGAGAAAGAGCTAGAAAGAGAGGGGAGGGAAAATGGAGGGGGAGAGAGGTTATTTGTGATTGTTACTGCGTGTCGTCGTGGTGTGTGATTGTGACTGTATGTGGTGAAAACGCTGGGTGATGGAGTAGGGTGCTTGGGATTGTGCATCTTCCCAGAATGGGTATGTGATTGTGATTGCATGACTGCACCATCGTGCACAGGGACGTAGAGGACCGGTGATTGTGCAGTTGGGACTGTGTCCGCGGTAGGGGTGTGTGTGGGATTTTTGGGAGCATGTGCGGCACCGTGTGTGTGGGGGGGGGGGTCTGTGACTGTGTGGTGTTAGGTGCCTGTGGCTGTGCAGGTGTGAGTAGTGTTTGTGTATGTGTGAGAGAGAGAGAGAGAGAAAGAGAGATTGTGATTGTCTGGCTTCGGGGAAGGAGTTTGTGGGTGTGGGGAGGCTGTGTGATTCTGACTTTGTGTGTCCCCTACGTGTGTATGTGGGATTATATGTGAGTGAGTGACCTGGTACAGAACCATGTTTGCACATGAGGTGGAGGGTTTTGTAAATGTGCAGGTGTGACTCACCACTCTATCCAGGAGACATCTGTGAGTTCATGACAGATTCTGATCCTTTCCTGTAACTACATTAGGCTGGACTCTAGTCTTCCCTGACTTTCCTTTGTATGTGTGTGGTGACAGTGAGGGACTGGAGGAAGTGTGTGTTCCAACCTGGTCAACTGGAAGTCCAAGAAAACCCAATATTCATCAATTTCTTTCTTTCTTTCTACAGTTTCTGTTGCTAAGAGGAAGACTAAAGAATGATTATTGAACAGCCAGAGGCCGTGATCAAGGTGCTTTGGGGTTTTTTTCTTTCTTCCCTGAAATAGTTCTCCTTTCTCAGAGCATAATTTTTTCCCTCTTCTGACAGTTCCTGATTACCAAAAGCCCATTCAACAAACCATTTGTATATGGGGCCTTGGAGTTAGATCCAAATACTCAGTTTTTAAATCTATCCCCTCCCTCTTAGTATTAATTTGACAGTTTCTTCTATGTGCTAGATCTCTACTAAGATCTCTGCTGGTCTAGTCAGGTAAATACAAGAGCCTTTTCATAAAAGAATTGTTGGAAATACGATTACCTTGTATGTAGCATCACACACCTGGTATTGAAAGCCATGCAGTTTAGGGGATGGTGTTGGCTAGTCTCAGTCCAAGTAAGTTATAAGATCTTTCACTTTGGCAGTATTTTTGAGGTATAAATGAGATTGGGGGCTTGATCAATGAATTCTGTACCAATAAGACCAGGACTTACCAGGTCATCTGTGAGTAAACACTTGGACCAGTTTCCAGGTCTGTTTTGAATTAAAGGCTCAAATGGTTCTCTTTGGGGGTATTCAACCTGGAATCCGTGTCCATCCTTAACTTCTAAAGGGAAAGAGACTATAATGATACTAAGGATTACAAAAAAGATAGATCCAGAACCACCACCTTAGGGCAATCTTTAAGATAGTAATAGCCAAAATGAGTTTCATAAATAAAGAAATTTTAAGTAATTCCCACTATAAGGGGAATTTTACGCAGTTAACTGAAACTGTGAGATGGAGCATATGCATTTTCAACATTGTGGACTAACACCTATGCCCAGGTGAGAGGGCAGTTCAGATGTTAGAAGCCTTTGCATGTAAAAGTTCAGCTGATCCACATCTAGGCCACAGTTTTCTCGTTTGATCTGTATAGTAACCTATTAACTGGTCTCTACTTCCTCTATTGCCTTCCTAAAATTACTTCTTAACACAATAGCCAGGGTCATTCTTCCAAAATGTACGTCAGGTTATGTCACTTCTTAACTTAAAGCTTTCTGTGGTTTCCCATTTCAGAATAAAAATCAACATCTTCTTTGGAGAAATGTGTGTTCATGTCTTCTACCTTTTTAAAAATTGGATTATTTGTTTTTTGGGTGTGAGTTTTATCACTTCTTTATATATTTTGAATACTAACCCTTTATCAGATATGTCATTTGCAAATATCTTCTTCCATTTGATGGGTTGTTTTTTAGTTTCATTGTTTCCTTTGCTGTGTAGAAGTTTTTACTTTGGTATAATAAATTACTATTTTTAAGATTTTATTTTATTTTTTAAAAAGGTTATTTATTTATTTGAGAGAGAGACAGAGTGAGAGAGCATGAGAGGGGAGGTCAGAGGGAGAAGCAGACTCCCCATGGAGCTAGGAGCCTAATGGTGGGATTCCATCCCAGGACTCCAGGATCATGACCTGAGCTGAAGGCAGTCACTTAACCAACTGAGCCACCCAGGCACCCTAAGACTTTAAGCGATTTCTATACCCAGTGTGGAGCCCAAACTCACAACCCTGAGATCAAGAGCCACATTTTCCACTGACTGAGCCAGCCAGGTGCCGCAGTCACAATACATTATTCTTGCTTCTGTTTCCCTTGCCTCAGGAGATCTACCTAGAAAAATGTTGCTATGGGCAATGTCAGAGAAATTACTACCTGTGTTCTCTTTTAGGATTTTTGTGGTTTCGGGCTGACATTTAGGTCTTCAATCTATTTTGAATGTATTTTTGTGTATGGTGTAAGAAAGTGGCCCGATTTCATTCTGTTGCATATAGCTGTGCAGTTTTCCCAATACCATTTGTTGAAGAAACTTTTTCCCATTATATATTCTTGCCTCCTTTATCAAAAATTAATTGGCCATATAATTGTGGGTTTGTTTCTGGATTCTCTGTTCTGTTCTATTGATCTGTCTGTGTTTCTGTTCTTAGGTCAGTACCATACTCGTTTGATTACTACGACTTTGTAGGATATCTTGAAATCTGAGATTGTAATTCCTGCAGTTTTGTTCTTTTTCAAGATTGCTTTGGCTATTTGGTGGTTTTGTTTGTTCGTTTTGTGGTTCCATACACATGGATTTTAGGATTATTTGTTCTAGTTCTGTGAAGAATGCTCTTGGTATTTTTTTTTTTAAAGATTTTATTTATTTATTTGACAGAGAGAGATCACAAGTAGGCAGAGAGGCAGGCAGAGAGAGTGAGAGGGAAGCAGGCTCCCTACTGAGCAGAGAGCCCGATGCGGGACTCGATCCCAGGACCCTGAGATCATGACCTGAGCCGAAGGCAGTGGCTTAAACCACTGAGCCACCCAGGCGCCCCTGCTCTTGGTATTTTGATCGCAATTGTGTTAAATCTGTAGATTGCTTTGGGTAGTATAGACATATTAATAGTATTTGTACTTCCAATCCATGAGCATGAATTCCAGTTTTCCATTTCTATCTTTCTATTTCTTTGTGTCATCTTCAGTTACTTTATCAGTGTTTTCTAGTTTTCAGAGTATACATCTTTTACCTCCTTGGTTAAGCTTATTCCTAAGTATTTTATTATTTTTGGTACAATTATAAATGGGACCATTTTTTAAATTTCTCTTTCTCCTGCTTCACTATTTGTGTATGGAAATACAATAGATTTCTGTATTTTGATTTTGTGTCCTGTCACTTTACTGAATTCATGGATCAGTTCCAGCAGTTTTTTGGTGGAGTCTTCCAGGTTTTCTATATATATTATTACATCATCTGCAAATAGTGAAAGGTTTACTTCTTACTGATTTTTAAAATTTCTTTTTTGTTGTCTGATTGCTGTGGCTAGGACTTCCAGTACTATGTTTAAGAAAAATGTTGAGAGTGGACATTCTTATCTTGTTCCTGATCTTAGGGAAAAGTTTTCAGTTTTTTCACTGTTGAGTATGATGTTAGTTGTGGGTTACTCATATTTGGCCCTTATTATGTTGAGGTATATTCCCCCTAAACCTACTTTGTTGAGGGTTTGTATCATGAATGGATGCTGTACTTTGTCAAATGTTTTGTTTTTTTTTTTTTTAAAGATTTTGTCTATTTATTTGACAGGCAGAGAGGAAGGCAGAGAGAGAGGAAGGGAAGCAGGCTCCCTGCTGAGCAGAGAGCCCGATGTGGGGCTTGATCCCAGGACCCTGGGATCATGACCTGAGCCGAAGGCAGAGGCTTTAACCCACTGAGCCACCCAGGGACCCCTGTCAAATGCTTTTTATCTGTTGAAATGATCATAAGGTTTTTATCCTTCTCTTGTTGAATATAAATATTGAACCACCCTTGCATCCCAGGATTAGATCCCACTTGATAGTGGTAAATGATTCTTTTTAATGTATTGTTAGATTCAGTTTGCTAACATTTTATTGAGGGTTTTGCCTCTTTGTTCATCAGAGATATTGGCCTATAGTTCCCTTTTTTTGTAGTGTCTTTATCTGGTTTTGTTATCAGGGTAATGCTGGCTTCAAGAATGAATTTGGAAGCTGTATTTCCTGTTCTATTTTTTAGAATAGTTTGAGAATAGGTATTAATTCTTCTTTAAATGTTTGGTAGAATTTACCTGTGAAACTGTCTGGTCCCAGACTTTTGTTTCTTGGGAGTTTTTTGATAACTGATTTCAATTTCATTGCTAGTAATTGGTCTGGCCAAATTTTCTATTTCTTCCTGATTCGATTTTGGGAGGTTATATATTTCTAGGAATGTGTCCATTTCTTTTAGGTTTTCCAATTTGCTGGCATATAATTTTTCATAATATTCTCTTTTAATTTTTATTTATGTGGTATCGTGCTCCCTTCGGCAGCACATATACTAAAATATTTATGTGGTATCAATTATTTTTCCTCTTTAAATTCTAATTTTATTTGAATCCTCTTTTTTTAAAAAAATTCATGACTCTGGCTAAAGGTTTATCAATTTTAGTGGTATTTTTAGTGAACCAGGTTGATCTGTTCTGTTGCTTTTTTAGTTTCTATTTTGTTTATTTCTGGTCTAATCTTTATTATATTTTCTTCCTTCTACTGGCTTTGGGTTTTGTTCATTTTTTTTTCTAGCTCCTAAAGGTATATGGTGCGATTGTTTGAACTTTTTCTTGTTTTTTGAGAGAGGCTTCTATTGGTGTAAACTAACTAACTAACTTCCTTCCTTCCTTCTCTTGCTCTCTCTCTCTTTCTTTCTTTCATTTTTTAAAGATTTTTTTTTATTCATCAGAGAGAGAGTACAAGCAGGGAAAGAGGCAGAGGGAGAGGGATAAGTAGGTTCCCTGCCAAGCAAGGAGCTCGATGTGGGACTCAATCCCAGGATCCTGTGATCATGACCTGAGCCAAAGGCAGATGCTTAACCAACTGAACAACCGAGGCATCCCTTTATTTTATTTTCTTAAAGATTTTATTTATTTGGGGTGCGTGGGTGGCTCAGTCTTTAAATGTCTGCCTTTGTCTCAGGTCATGATCCCAGGGTCCTGGGATCAAGCCCTGCATCAGGCTCCCTGCTTGGCTGGAAGCCTGCTTCTCTCTCTCCCATTCCCCCTGCTTGTGTTCCCCCTCTTGCTGTGTCTCTCTCTGTCAAATGAATAAATAAAACCTTTAAAAAATACATTTTATTTATTTATTTGACAGAGAAAGAGCACAAGCAGGGGGAAGGGGAGAGGGAGAAGCAGACTCCCCACTGAACAGGGAGCCTGACACAGGGCTCAGTCACAGGATCCTAAGGTCATGACCTGAGCCATAGGCAGATGCTTAATTGACTGAGCCACATATCTGCTTTTTTAAACTAGTTTTGATGTCCACATTTTAATTTCTCATATTGATAATTTTGTGTTCTCTTTTCTCTTGATCAGTCTAGTAGAGGTTTTTCCAATTTTATTAATCTTTCCAAAGAATTTTTTTGAACCAATTAATTTTTTTTCATTTAAATTTTAGTTAACTGGGGTGCCTGGGTGGCTCAGTGGGTTAAAGCCTCTGCCTTCAGCTCAGGTCATGATCCCAGGGTCCTGGGATCGAGCCCCACATCTGGCTCTCTGCTCCTCGGAGAGCCTGCTTCCTCCTCTCTCTGTCTGCCTCCCTGCCTACCTGTGATCTGTCTCTCTGTCAAATAAATAAATAAAATCTTTAAAAAAAAAATTTAGTTAACATACAGTGCAATATTGGTTCCTGGAGTAGAATTCAGTGATTTGTCACTTACTACAACATCCAGTGCTCAACAGGACAAATACCCTCTTTATTTTATTTATTTATTTATTTTAAGATTTTATTTATTTATTTGACAGACAGAGATCACAAGTAGGCAGAGAAGCAGGCAGAGAGAAGGGGGGAAGCCGGCTCCCTGATGAGCAGAGAGCCCGACGCGGGGCTTGATCCCAGGGCTCGATCCCAGGGCACTGGGATCGTGACCTGAGCCGAAGGCAGAGGCTCTAACCCACTGAGCCACCCAGGCGCCCCTATTTATTTATTTTTAAAAGATTTTATTTATTTATCTGACAGAGAGAGACACAGTGAGAGAGGGAGAACAAGCAGGGGGAGTGGGAGAGATAAAAGCAGGCTTCCTGCTGAGCAGGGAGCCTGATGTGGGGCTTGATCCCAGGCCCCTGGATCATGTCCTGAACCGAAGCCAGACGCTTAACAACTGAGCACCCAGGCACCCCAAAAATGCCCTTTTTAATACTTATCACCCATCTAGCCTATCCCTCCTGCCATCAACCCTCTGTTTGTTCTCTATCATTAAGAGTCTCTTACGGTTTGTTTCCTTCTCTCCTTTTTTTTTCTTTCCCACCTTCCCATGTGTTCATCTGTTTTCTTTCTTAAATATATAAGTGAGCTCATATGGTATTTGTCTTTCTCTGACTGACTTATTTCACTTAGCATGATGTACTCTTGCTCCATCCATGTCATTGCAAATGGCAAAATTTCATTCTTTTTGACAGCTGAGTAATATTCCTCTCTCTCTGTGTGTGTGTGTGTGTGTGTGTGTGTGTGTGTGTGTGTGTGTGTGTAAACACTACTTCTTTCTTTTTGGTGTTTTTTTTTTTTAAGATTTATTTATTTGTCAGAGAGAGAGAGTGTGTGTGTGTGTGTGTGTGTGTGCACAAGAGGGAGCAGCAGGCAGAGGGAGAAGCAGGCTCCCCACTGAGCCCAATGTGGGACTCCATCCCAGGACTCTGGGATCATGATCTGAGCTGAAGGCAGATGCCTAACCAACTGAGCCACCCAGGAGTCCCACACTACATCTTCTTTATCCATCAGTCTATGGACATTTGGGCTGTCTCCATAGTTTGACTGTTGACGATAATGCTGCTGTGAACATTAGGTGCATGTACCACTTTGTATTTTTGTATCCTTTGGGTTAATACCTAGTAGTGTAATTGCTGGTAGTTCTATTTTTAGTTTTTTGAGGAACCTCCATACTGTTCTGCAGAGTGGCTGCACCAGTTTGGATTCCCACCAATAGTGCAAGAGGGTTCCCCTTTCTCTGCATCCTCACCAACACCTTGCTTCTTATATTGTTAACTTTAGCCATTCTGACAGGCGTGAGGTGGTATCTCATTGTGGTTTTAATTTGTATTTCCCTGAGAATGATGTTGAGCATCTTTTAAATGTGTCTATGACCCATCTGGATGTCTTCTTTGGAAAAATGTCTCTGGGGGCGCCTGGGTGGCTCGGTGGGTTAAAGCCTCTGCCTTCAGCTCAGGTCATGATCCCAGGGTCCTGGGATCGAGCCCCGCATCGGGCTCTCTGCTCCTCAGGGAGCCTGCTTCCTCCTCTCTCTCTGCCTGCCTCTCTGCCTAGTTGTGATTTCTCTCTGTCAAATAAATAAAATATTTAAAAAAAATGTCTCTGCATGTCTTCTGTCCATTTCCTAGCTGGATTATTTGTTTTTGGGGTGTTGTGTTTGATAGACTTTTGATACTAACACTTTATCAGTAAGTCATTTGCAAACATCTTCTTCCATTCTGTAGGCTGCCTTTTAGTTTCACTGATTGTTTCCCTTGCTTTGCAGAAACTTTTTAACTTGATGGAGTCCCAGTAGTTCATTTTTGCTTTTGTCTTCCTTGCCGCCAGCAACATATCTAGTAAGAAGTTACTATGGCTGGGGCGCCTGGGTGGCTCAGTGGATTAAGCTGCTGCCTTCGGCTCAGGTCATGATCTCAGGGTCCTGGGATGGAGCCCCGCATGGGGCACTCTGCTCAGCGGGGAGCCTACTTCCTCCTCTCTCTCTGCCTGCCTCTCTGCCTACTTGTGATCTCTGTCAAATAAATAAATAAAATCTTTAAAAAAAAAAAAAAGAAAGAAGTTACTATGGCTGAATTCAAAGAGGTTTCAACCTGTGTTCTCCTCTAGGATTTTGATGGTTTCCTGTCTCATATTTAGGTCTTTAATCCATTTTGAATTTATTTTTGTGGATGCTGTAAGAAAGTGGTCAGTGTTACTCTTTTGCATGTTCCTCCCAACACCATTTCTTGAATATATTCTTTCCTGCTTTGTCAAAGATTAGTTGACCATAGAGTTGTGGGGTCATTTCTGGGTTCTCTATTCTGTTCCATTGATCTGTGTGTCTTTTTTTGTGTTAGTACCATACTGTCTTAACGACTACAACTTTGTAATATAGCTTGAAGTCTGGAATTGTGATGCCTCCAGTTTTGTTTTTCTTTTTCAGGATTGCTGACTAGTCGGGATCTTTTGTGGTTCCATACAAATTTTAGGATTGTTCTAGCTCCATGAAAAATCCTGGTGATACTTTGATGGGGATTACATTAAATATGTAGCTTGTTTTGGGTAGCATAGACATTTTGACAATATTTTTCTTCCAGTCCATGAGCATGGAATGTTTTTACATTTCTTTGTGTCATCTTCAATTTCTTACATAAGCATTCTATAGTTTTCAGAATTCAGATCTTTTAGCTAGGCTTATTCCTAGGTATATTGTTTTTGGTGCAATTGCAAATGGGATTGATGCCTTCTTTTTCTGCTGCTTTGTAATGGTACAACAGATTTCTGTACATTGTTTTTATATCCTGCAACTTTGCTGAATTCATGTATTAGTTCTAGCAATCTTTTTATGGAGCCTTTCAGGTTTTCTACATAGAGTATCATGTCATCTGCCAGTAGTGAAAGTTTGACTTCCTCCTTGCTAATTTGTATACTTTTTATTTTTATTGTCTAATTGCTGGCTAAGACTTCCAGTACTGTGTTAAATAATAATGAGAGTAGACATCCTTATCTTGTTCCCAACCATAGGGGAAAGGCATTCCTTTTTTTTCCCCCATTGAGGATGATATTAATGTGTGTCTTTCATATATGGTCTTTATGATGTTGAGGTATGTTACACCTATCCCTACTTTGTTGAGGGTTTTCATCAAGAATGGATGCTGTAGGGGCACCTGGGTGACTCAATGGGTTAAAGCCTCTGCCTTTAGCTCAGGTCACCATCCCAGGGTCCTGGGATCAAGCTCTGCATTGGGCTCCCTACTCTGTGGAGAGCCTTCATCCCTTCCTCTCTCTCTGCCTGCCTCTCTGCCTACTTGTGATCTCTGTCTGTCAAATAAATAAATTAAAAAAAAAAGAATGGATGCTATATTTTGTCAAATGCTTTTTTTGCATCTATTGACAGGATTATATGGTTCTTATCTTTTTATTAATGTGGTATGTCACGTTGATTGATTTGCAAATATTGAACCACCCCCGTAGCCCTGGAATAAATCCCACTTGATTGTGGTGAATAATTGTTTTAATGTACTGTGGGATTCAGCTTCCTAGTATTTTATTGAGAATTTTTGCATCAAATTCACTAGGGATACTGGCCTGTAATTCTCCTTTTTAGAGGGGTCTTTGTCTGGTTTTGGGATCAAGGTAATGGTGGCTTCATAGAATGAGTTTGGAAGTTTTCCTTCCATTTCTATCTTTTGGAACAGTTTGAGAAGAATAGATATTAACTCTTCTTTAAATGTTTGGTAGAATTCTCCACAGAAACCATTAGGCGCTGGGCTTTTGTTTCTTGGGAGTTTTTTTTTTTTTAAGATTTTATTAATTTATTTGACAGAGAGAGATCACAAGTAGGCAGAGAGGCAGGCAGAGGGGGAGGGGGAAGCAGGCCCTCTGCTGAACAGAGAACCTGATATGGGGCTCGATCCCATGACCCTGAAATCATGACCTGAGGTGAAGGCAGAGGCTTAACCCACTAAGCCACCCAGGCGCCCCTTGGGAGATTTTTGATTACTGTTTAAATTTCTTTCCTGGTTTTGGGTCTGTTGAAATTTCATGGCGCCCTATGGTTCTGAATTTTTTCTAAGAACTTTCTTATTTATTTTTGCATTTTTATTTAATACACCTGATTAAATTGGGGCACCTGGGTGGCTCAGTTGGTTAAGTGTCTGCCTTCAGCTCAGGTCATGATCTCAGGGTACTGGGATCCAGCCCCGAAGCAGGGAGTCTGCTTATCCCTCTCCTTCTGCTCCTCCTCCAGCTCGTGCTCTATCTCTCAAATAAATAAAATCTTAAAAAATAAATAAATTAAAGGGGGTGCCTAGCTGGCTCAGATGGTTGAAAGTCTGCCTTTGGCTCAGGTCATGATCTCAGGGTCCTGGGATCGAGTCCCACACTGGGCTCCATGCTCAGCAGGGAGTCTGTTTCTTCCTAACCCTCTGCCCCTCCACCTGCCTGTTGTGCTCTCTCTCAAATAAAATCTTAAAAAAATAATATAAAGAATATGTGAGACAACTTCATTCCTAAGTTGCATCAGGAAATTAATGCCGCAATACTCTGGAATTAATAGCTGTAAATATGGGGTGCCTGGGTGGCTCAGTGGGTTAAAGCCTCTGCCTTCGGCTCAGGTCGTGATCCCAGGGTCCTGGGATCGAGCCCCAAGTAGGGCTCTCTGTTCAGCGGGGAGCCTGCTTCCTCTTCTCTCTGCCTGCCTCTCTGCCTACTTGTGATCTCTGTCGGTCAAATAAATAAAATCTTGGAAAAAATTTTTTTAAATAGCTGTAAATATATAATGAGAATATAGCTCATTGCTGAAGAAGTAGGAAAAGGTATGATGCAGTTTGCAGTTAAGTCCAAATAACAGGTATTCTTTAATCTACACTTCCTTTATTAGAAATTATTAAAAGGATAACAGGAGGAAAACTGCCCATTAAACTTCCCCATCTTGTCATTATGAAAACTTACACAGAAAAATGGAAAAGGATAATGAACATGCATTTACCATCCAACCCCCACCCAGTTTAAAAGCTAACAGTTTGTCATGTTTGCTTTCTCTTCCTATAATTTTCTACATAATCATAATATAATCATACGTCAAATATGTCTAAATATGTCTCTCTTATGTCAAATATGTCAAATGATGCCTGTTCAAATTTTCTCAGTTGTCCCAAGACTGGCTTTAATAGCTATTTTTCTTTCTATCTAGACTCTAGTCTAGGTTTATAAATTACATTTAGTTGATATGTCTCTTTTAGTCTAATTTGGTTCTCTACCTTTATTCCTTTTTTCCATGATGCTGCGTTTTTCTTCTTAGAGGCCATGCAGTTGTCTTGTAGAGTGTTCCATATTTTGTATTGTGCTTGTTTCCTAATGTTGTCATTTAACTTATTCTGCCATCTACATTAGAAATTAAGTGTAGAGGGGTGCCTGGGTGGCTCAGTGGGTTAAAGCCTCTGCCTTTAGTTCAGGTCATGATCCTGGGGCCCTGGGATCAAGCCCCGCATTGGGCTCTCTGCTCTGTGGGGAGCCTGCTTTCTCCTCTCTCTCTCTGCCTGCCTCTCTGCCTGCTTGTGATCTCTATTAAATGTAAAAAAAAAATTTTTTTTTAAAGAAATTAAGTGTAGAGAAAAGATTGAGTTTGGGTTAAACAATTTTACAAGACTGTTTCATAAATATGTTAAATATTTTGTATTGTCATATATTAAGAGGCACATATTGATACCATGAGGCTAAATTTGATCATATGGTTAAGATGATGACTGTCAAATTGTGTTGTTTTTTTTTTTAGATTTTATTTACTGGGGCGCCTGGCTGGCTGAGTTGTTAAGCATCTGCCTTCGGCTCAGGTCATGATCCCAGATCCTGAGATCGAGCATCTGCATCTTTTTTTATAAGATTTTATTTATTTATGTGACAGATCTTTTTTTGAAAAAAGATTTTATTTATTTATTTGATAGACAGAGACACAGTGAGAGAGGGAACACAAGTAGTGGGAGTGGAAGAGAGAGAAGCAGGCTTCCTGCTGAGCAGGGAGCCTGATGCAGAGCTCGATCCTGATCCCAGGATCAGGGATCATGACCTGAGCCCAAGGCAGACGCTTAACAACTGAGCAACCCAGGTGGCCCTGTCAGATTTCTTATTTTTTTTTTTTTTAAGATTTTATTTATTTATTTGACAGACAGAGATCACAAGTAGGCAGAGAGGCAGGCAGAGAGAGAGAGAGGAGGAAGCAGGCTCCCCGCGGAGCAGAGAGCCCAATGCGGGGCTTGATCCCAGGACCCTGGGATCATGACCTGAGCCGAAGGCAGAGGCTTTAACCCACTGAGCCACCCAGGTGCCCCAGATTTCTTATTTTAAAGGTCCTTTTTAATCCTTACAATTAGAAAGTAATCTGTGAAGTAATTCTAACCCCCTCTTGGAAATTTACATTTTGTTTGATTCAAAGGGAATACCAGTGTTGAAATGGGATAGCATTCAGATATGAGTGATAATGAGTTGCTATATATCAAAACCTGCAGGAGGTGATCAAAGTCATTTTTGGAAAGTCATCTCGTGGGAAGTTAGTACTCTTTAATAAATGCAGGAAATGAGAATTTAGGGCCAGAATTTTGATTTGCTTTATAGTCATTGTCTAGCAATTGATTATTGCCCCACATGATTACACTTATAATCCTAGTTTTAATACAGTGTCTTTCATATAGTGGAGAGTTGATAAGCTGTCAAAGCAGTCCAAACTTAAGAATCTAGGAAAGGAACAGATTACCCTGAATCCAGCAGAAGAAAACCATTCATAGAGTTAGAAGTTAATGGAGGAAGAATAAAACATCTATTTTCTGTGGAAAAAACACCGATCTAAACTAGACTTACAAGTTTGATCAATGTAAAGATGAGAAATACTACAGCTTTAATAAGGTGGGATACACATATTTATGGAGAGTTTTAAAATAGCATGGTAATACTATGTATATAAATTTTTTTTTTTCAAATTGACAAAGAAATTGGCCTGGTCTAATAAATATAATGGGAAAATGAAAATTTGGTTCAAAATCTCTCCTTAAAAAAAAAACTTAAATAGGGGCACCTGGGTGACTCAGTGGGTTAAAGCCTCTGCTTTAATAATGCTATGGGGTCATGGTCTTCAGGGGTCCTGGGATCCCCAGTAAAGTATGTAACAATAAAGAGAATCAAATGAATTTTTTGGCTTCCCAGTGCATATAAGAGTTATGTTTACACTACACTGTAGTATGTTAAATGTGCGATAGCAGTGTGTAAACAAATATACATACCTTAATGAATACCTTATTACTAAAAAATGCTAATCATCATCTGAGCTTTTATTTTTTTTTTATTTTTTTTTTATTTTTAAAGATTTTATTTATTTATTTGACAGAGAGAGAGATCACAAGTAGGCAGAGAGGCAGGCAGAGAGAGAGGAGGAAGCAGGCTCCCTGCGGAGCAGAGAGCCCGATGCAGGGCTCGATCCCAGGACCCTGAGATCATGACCTGAGCCGAAGGCAGCGGCCTAATCCACTGAGCCACCCAGGCGCCCCATCATCTGAGCTTTTAGTGAGTCATAATCACTATTGACAGATCACTACAACAAATATAATAATAATGAAAATTTTGACATTGTAAGAATTACCAAAATATAACAGAGACACAAAGTGAGTAAATACTGTTGGAAAAATTTTTTGCCACAAACTTTCGATTTGTAAAGAATGCCTGATCTGGGGCGCCTGGGTGGCTCAGTTGGTTAAGCCTCTGCCTTCAGCTCAGGTCATGATCCCAGCACCGTAGGATCGAGTCCCGCATCAGGCTCCCTGCTCAGCAGAGAGCCTGCTTCTCCCTCTCCCTCTGCCTGCCGCTCTGCCTACTTGTGCTCTCTCTCTGTCAAATAAATAAATAAAATCTTAAAAAAAAAAGAAAGCCTGATCTGCAAAGCTCAATAAAATGAGGTATGCCTGTATGCCACAAAAAGGATAAACTAAGAAGAAACCTTTGCTGAGACAGACTGTAATAAAACTGCTGAAAATCAAAGGAAAAAAAAATCTTGAGAGCTTTTAATGGAATACTGATGTATTACATATAGGAGAACAATATCTTTAATAACAGAATTTCTCATCAGAAAATGTGAATGCTATGGGTAGGTGGAACAACATTTTTAAAGTACTTTAAGGAAACTCTTGTCAATCTCGTATTCTTTTCAGAGAAAATATTCAGGGTCATGAGATAGAGCCCTGCACTCTTGGGCTCCACCTTGGCTATGCAGCCTGTTTAAAATTCTCTCTCCCTCACCCTCTGTCCCTCCCATACCTGCCCGCCTGCCTCCTAACTCCCCATTTGTGCTCTCTTTCTCTCTCAAATAAATATTTTTAAACAATAAAAAATAAAAGTTTCCACACAGAAAAATAAATAAAATGAAAAGTTGGCCAGTAGACTTGAGAAAATATTTGTAAACCATCTACCTGGATAAGGAATTAATATCTAAAATATAAGGAACTCATACAACTCAATAGCAGATAACCTCAAACAACAAAAATTTCAATAATAAAAAATAGGCAAAGGACCTGACTAAATACCTTCCCAAAGAAGACATACCAATAGCCAACATGTACATGAAAAGGTGCTCAACATCACTAATCATTGGGAAGATGCAAATAAAAATCAGTATTAGATATCACACATACCTGTTAGAAAAGTATTATCAGAAAGGCAAGATTTAACAGTGTTGGTGATGACATGAAACAAAGGGATCCCTTGTACATCACTGGTGGGAATGTAATGTAATGTAGTGTACAGCTACTATGGAAAACAATATGGAAATGTATCCAAAAGTAAAAATAGTATTATATGATCCAGCAATTCCATTTCTGGGTATATATCCAAAGTAAATAATATAAAGATCTCAAAGAAATCTGCACTGCCACGTTCACTGCAGCAGTAGTTATAATAGCCAAGATACAGAAAAAATCTAAGTAGCCATCTATAGATGAATATATTAAGAAGATGTGGTATATGTATACACTCATAAATACAATGGAGTAGTATTCAGCCATGAGAAAAGAATTTCTGCCATTTTTGGCAACATAGATGGACCCTGAGTACATTACGCAAGTGAAATAAGTCAGAGAAAGAAAAAAAATACTGTATGATCTCACTTATATGTAGAATTGAAAATGCCAGAATCAGAAACAGAGTGAGAATGGTGGTTGCCAGAGGCTTAGGGATGGGAAGAGTGTGGAGATATTCGTCAAAGGGTACAAATTTCTAGATATAAGATGAATAAGTTTTGGGAAGCTAATGTACAGCATGGTGACTACAGTTAATACTGAATTATATAATTGATATTTGCTAAGGAAGTAGATTGTTTTCACCACACCCCTAAAAAGGTAATTTTATGGAATGATGGAGGTGTCAATTAACCCTCTGTAGTAATCATTTCAAATACATCAAATAATCACATTGTATACCTTATCCAATGTTATATGTCAGTTATACCTTGGTAAAGGTGGGGATATATATATATATGTATATGTAAAATAAATGCACAAAGCAAAAATTGATAAACTGAAAGAAGTAAATAAATCTACAATTAATGTGGAAGATTTTAACATTTATCTCTTACCTATTGATAAATCAACAGACAAGAGATCAAGGTACAGAAGGCTTCAATGCCATCTAAACGACATCTGTAGATTGACAGCAGAGTATGTATTCCTTTTAGTTGCCTGTGAAATATTCACCATGATAAACAATATTCTGGATAAACTAAATCTTCATAAATGTTAAAGAACTGAAATCATGCCAAGCATTTTCCTTACCAGAATTGAATTAAATTAGAAAAAAATAACAAAGATATTTAGCAAGTCCACAAATACTTAAAAATTAAACAACTGGGGGGCGCCTGGGTGGCTCAGTGGGTTAAGCCTCTGCCTTCGGCTCAGGTCATGATCTCAGGGTCCTGGGATCGAGCCCCGCGTCGGGCTCTCTGCTCAGCAGGGAGCCTGCTTCCTCCTCTCTCTCTCTCTGCCTGCCTCTCTGCCTACTTGTGATCTCTGTCTGTCAAATAAATAAATAAAATATTAAAAAAAAAATTAAACAACTGAATATAATCAATCCATGAGTCAAACAGGAAGTCTCAAATGAAATTGGAGGATATTTTCAACTGAACAAAAGTGGAAATATAGGATATTAATTTATAAGATACAGCCATAGCAGTACCAAGAGGGAAATTCTTTTTTTTTTTTTTTTTAAGATTTTATTAATTTGTTAGAGAGAGAGGCACAAGCAGGGGGAGTGGCAGACAGAGGGAGAAGCCAGTTCCTCGCTGAGCAAGGAGCCTGACACGGGACTTGATCCCGGGGTCCTGGGATCATAACATAAGCTGAAGGCAGACACTTAATGGACTGGGCTGCCCAGGCATCTCCCAAGAGGGAAATTTTTAGCAACCAAATGGGTTGGTATCAGAGTAAGTGTAATATGGTCAAGATCTTCACCACCACCCAGGCTAACTAGGCCACACTCTTTTCTGTGGTGAATATGGAGGGCAAATGAGCAGTAAAGAGGTATTCCTACCTCTCCCAGCCAGTTAGATATAAAAAGGAGGCTGGTAGGCTGCCAGAACTACCACTCACACATAGTAGTAAGGAGGACTCCTCCATCCCCCTGTCAATGGAGACTGAATCTCCCACCTGCACAAGATGGCACACCCCCTTCCCATGTGAGTGGAGTCAGAGAATGCCTGCTTAAACAAGGTTTAAATATGATTTAAATCCTAACACAAAATGTTCACACTTCAACTGAAAATCCATCATGATATCAAGAACCAGGAAAATCTCAAAATGAGTGAAAAAAAGATACTCAAAAGAGTTTCAAGATGACAGAGATGTTAGAATTGTCTCATAAATACATCAAACTTCATAAAAATGCCTGAAACAAATATACTTGAAACAAAAGAAAAAACAAATCTCAGAAAAGAAATGTGAAGTCCAGAAAAGAAAACAGAAGATGTAAAAAAGAAACAAAGGAAAATTAACTGAAAAGTATGATAATGGAAATAAACTTAATAGATGTGCTAACAGCATAAATGGAGGAGACAGAGAAAGGAATCAGAACAACAGAAATTACCCAATCTGAACAACAGAAAATAGACTGAAAAAAGAGTGAAAAAAAAACCTCAGGAACCTGTGAGACTATAATACAAGATCTAACATTCCTAACATTGAAGTCCTGGAAGGAAAAAATACGGATTGAAAAAGTACTCAAAGAAATAATGACTGAAAATTCCCCCAATTTGGCAAAAGACTATAAACAGATTCAAGATACTGAGTAACAAGACTCCTCTCCAACCCCCATCCCCAGTCAATATCATGTTATATCACAGTCGAACTTATGAAAACTAAGGACTAAATAAAAATCTTGAAAGTAAGAGAAACACCACCTTACATTTGGAGGGGGAAATCCAAACAAAACAGATTTCTCATAAGAAACCATAGAGGCCAGAAGAAGTGGTACATTTTAAAGCACTGAAGGAAAGAATTCCAAATCCTCTATCCAGCAAAAACAAAATCAAATACAAAAAAACCCCAAACAGAAATATATACCTATATCTATATCTATCTATTTATCTCATTCAAGCATAAAGGGAACCAGTATCATCAGTCATTAGGAAAATGCAAATCAAAACCACAATGAGATAACCATTGAAATGGCTGTAATTAAAAAAAAAATAATAATCAATGGCAAGGATGTGGAGAAACCCTTAAATTGTGAAGCTGTAGAAAACATGGCAGTTCCTCCAAAAAATTAAATATATAATTATCATACAGTACAACAATTACAAATGAATTTAAAGTAGGGACTAGAACAGATACTTTTATGTCAATGTTCATGGCAGCATTATTCATAATAGCTAAAAGGTAGAAGCAACCCAAATGTCAATTATTGGATGAATGGGAAAATAAAATGTGGTCTATACATACAATGGATGTGTTATTTGACCTTTAGTAGGAATTAAGTTCTGACACATGCAACATGGATGAAGGTTGGAAATACCATGCTAGGTGAAAGAAGCCAGACACAAATGAACAAATATATGATTCCATGATATGAGGTACCTGGAGCAGTCAAGTTCATAGAGAAAGAAAGAATAGTAGTTACCACTGGCTGGGAGGAGATGGTAATAGGGAGTTAATATTTGATGGATACCAAGTTTCAGTTAGGGATGCTGAAATATTGGAGATGGATAGCGGTGATGGTGGCAAAACAGTGTGAATGTATTTAATGCCACTGAATTGTACACTTAAAAATTGTTAAAGTGGTAAATCTTACATTAAGTATATTTTGCCACAACTAAAAAAACATTTTAAAAAATACACTGTCGCCAAGAAACATACTTCAGATATAAAGATATAGGAAAGTTGAAAGTAATAGAATGGAAAAGGGTATATCATGCAAACATTAATCAAAGAAAACCAGGAGTGGCCTATCTTAAAAATATACTTCTAAATAATCCATGGGTCAAAGAGGAAGTCTCAAAAACATGTTGAACTGATTATGGTTTGGGAACCTAATTTTGGAAATAAATGCTACACATATAAATTGGTATATGGTAAAAACCAAGATTTATTTTAGTGAATGATAACCAAAGATACTTACCTTGAATTTTAAAAATGAGATGTTAGTGAAAATGGTATTTTCATCAGAAAGAATACTCTCTATTGATAAATAAGTGAGCCATATGCAATTTTAAAATACTGCTTTGGTTATTTAATTTTTCTAAGTAAGAAAATTTGAAATTATTCATAGAAAAAAGACATTGAAATGAATGAAAATAAAACAATGAAAATTAAGAAAATAATGTATCAAAATTTGTAGGAGGCAGATGAAGTGGGATGAAAGGGAAATTCATAGCACTAAGTGCATATATTAGAAAAGAGGAAAATTCTCAAATTGTTAATCTAACTTCCCAAAACAGGACCTAGAAAAGAAAATAATGTAATAAAAATGTAATAAAAAAATAAAAAATAAACAGAAGAAAGAACAAATCAAGGTAAGAACAGAAAAAAATGAAATTGAAAACACAGGGGCGCCTGGGTACCTCAGTGGGTTTAAGCCTCTGCTTCACCTCAGGTCATGATCCCAGAGTCCTGGGATTGAGTCCCTCATGGGGCTCTCTGCTCAGCAGGGAGCCTGCTTCCCTCTCTCTTTCTCTGCCTGCCTCTCTACCTACTTGTGATCGCTCTCTCTGTCAAATAAATAAATAATCTTTAAAAAAAAAAAAAGAAAGAAAACTCACTTAAAAAAAAAAAAAAAAAAAAAGAGGGGCGCCTGGGTGGCTCAGTGGGTTAAAGCCTCTGCCTTCGGCTCAGGTCGTGATCCCAGGGTCCTAAGATCGAGCCCTGCATCGGGCTTTCTGCTCAGCGGGGAGCCTGCTTCCTCCTCTCTCTCTTCCTGCTTCTCTGCCTACTTGTAATCTCCATCTGTCAAATAAATTTTAAAAAATCTTAAAAAAAAAAAAAAAAAAAAAAGAGGGGTGCCTGGGTGGCTCAGTGGGTTAAGCCTCTGCCTTCGGCTCAGGCCATGATCTCAGGGTCCTGGAATTGAGACCCGCATTGGGCTCTCTCTGCTCAGCAGGGAGCCTGCTTCCCTGCCCCCCCCCCCCCGCCCCCGCCGCACTCTCTGCCTGCCTCTCTGCCTACTTGTGATCTCTGTCAAATAAATAAATAAAATCTTTAAAATAAAAAAAAAAAGAAAGAAAACATAAAAACAATAGGATGGGGCACCTGTGTGGCTCAGTAATTAAGCATCTGCCTTCGGCTCAGGTCATGATTCCAGGGTCCTGGGATCAAGCCCTGCACTGGGCTCCCAGCTCTGCAGGAAGCCTCTTTCTCCCTCTCACATTCCACCTGCTTGTGTTCTCTCTGTCAAATAAATAAATTAAATCTTGTAAGGAAAAAAAAGGTGTCTTCAAAAAAACAATAGGAAAAATCACTGAGATTAAGAGCTGGTTCTTTGGGAAGATCAATAAAATTGACAGACTTCTAGAAACAACACCACCAGCAAAAAACCCAAAAGACACAGATTACCAATACCCATGTGAAATAGCAGATATCACTACATTGCAGACATCGAAAGGATAAGAGAATACTGATTAACAATTCTCCACATAAATATGACAACTTAGATGAAATGAATGAATCACAAAACTACCACAATATACCCAATATGAAATAATGTGAATGGCCAAAATACTATTAAGGAAATTTAATCTGTAATCTATAACACATTCACCAAAAAGAAACCTCCAGGTTCAGATAATTTCATTTGAGAATTTTGACAAATATTTAACAGAATACTAGTATTACCTTGATGCTGAAGACACAGACAGTATAAAAGAAAAAATATGCAGTCCACTATACATTATGAATATAGACACAAAAAATCCTTAAAAAACATTAACAAAGAGAATTCAATATATAAAAATAATTTTACGTGACCAAATGGGGTTTACTCCAGGGATTCAATGTTGGTTCAATATTTGAAAATCAGTTAAGGTAATCTACCATTTCAACAAACTAAAGAAGGAAAAAAAAAATCACAAATCAACATTTGACCAAATTCAACTCTGATTCATGGTAAAAACTCAGAAAAACAGGAATAGAGGGAACTGTCTTCAAACTGATAAAAAGTATCTACAGAAAAAAATTACAGCTAATATTATACTTAAAGGTGTAATAGTAAATCCTTTTGCTTGAAGATCAGGAAGCAAGAATTTCTCCTCTCACTATTCTTGACATAATCCTTAAGTTCTTGTGTCTGCAGTAGGGGAAAGAAAGGCAATAAAAGGCCTATATAGGACATAAAACTGCCCTGTTTACGGATAACATGATTAACTATGTAGAAAAATTCAATTAGTCTTTAAATTTATAGAACTAAAAACTGAGTTCAGAAAGTCACAAAGTAGAAGACAAACATACAAGAATCAGTTGTATTTCTGTATGTTAGCAATGGACACTAAAATTAAAAAAATACATAGTACTCATAATCACTCAAAAACACATAGTAATGTAACACAAAACATATATGACTTTTATTGCTGAAAACTATACAAAGATGATGAAAGAAATAGAAGATCAAAATATATATACACAGTGTGTTCATGGGTTGGAAGGCAGTAAAGATGTTAATTTACTCCAAATTGATATAGAGGTCTAAATGCAATTCCTATCCAAATCCAGCAAGACTTTTTTTTTTTTTTGTAAATGTATTATTGCTGGTGTAACAAATGGCTTAAAACACAAATTTATTATTTTATAGTTTTATATGTTAGAAGTCCAACGTGGGTCTCACTGGGCTAAAAGCAAGGTGTGGGCACGCTGCACTCCTTTATGGCCTTTTGGAAGCTCACGTGGGACCTTCTTCTGTCTTCTCTATTCTCCTCCTCTTTCTTCTGGTTCTTCTTATTATTGTTATTTCCAGCTTCTAGAGGCTGCCTGCCTGCATTCTTTGGTGCATTGCCCTCTTGGTCTCCATCGTCCAAGCAGGCAACAACAGATAGAGTCCTTCTCAAAATGCATCATTCTGACTTCCTCTTCTGTCTTTTCCATCTTTGAAAAGACCTTTGTGATTATATCATGCCCATGTGAATAATCCAGAATAATTTACTTAAAGACAGGTGTTAGCAACCTGATTCCATTTGCAATCCCTTGCTATATAACCTAGAAATTCACCAGTTCCAGGGATTAAGATGTGAATATATTCGTGAGGCCATTACTTTGTCTATTTGGTAAATATAAACCAGATTATTCTTTTTTTTTAAAGATCAGATTATTCTAAAATTTAAATGAAAAGACATATGAGCTGGAATGTATAGAGTCATTTTGATAAAGAATAACAAAGTGGGAGGAATCACTCAACCCAATATCAAGATTTACAGTATACAATAATAAAAGCGGTGTGGTATTAGCAGAAAGTGGCCCTTGGATCAATGGGACAAAACAAAGAACCAGAACTAGATTCACATAAACATGCCCAACTGATTTCTGAGGTATAAAACAAATTCAGTGAAGGAAAGACCGTTTTTTCAACAAATAGTGCTAGAGCAATTGGCCACTACAGGCAAACAAAAACAAAAAATCCTCTACCTCAGTATTATACTCAATAGTAATATCTCAATCATATTTGATACAATCATATAACAACTCAAAATGTGTAACATAAAACTATAAAACCTGTGGGGAAAAAAAACAAAGGAAAAATTTGGGGAATTTAGAGCTAGGTAAAGCGATCTTAGAGTTGATACCAAAAGCATGATTCATAAAAGAGAAATCTGATAAATTAGATCTCATCAAAATTAAATTCTTGGTCTGCAAAAGGCTTTGTTAAGAGGATGGAAAGACAACCTATCCACTAAAGGAAAATCCCTGCAAATCACATATCTTGCTAAGGACTGATACCTAATATATATAAAGAACTCTCAATATTTAACAGCACCCTCCCCCCCAACACACACATAACCCAATTAGAAAACAGACAAAAGATATAAACAGACATTCCACCAAAGTAACTATATGGATGGTCAATAAACACATAAGAAAATCAATGGTTCCAAGAAAGTTCGAAACCCAGCAGAGCAAATTCCGTTAGTTTTTAAGGCCTGACAGTAATCCCTTGTGTTCTGAGACTCTACCCTCTAGGCTGGGTCTCTGCCCTCAAAGTCCATGGCTCCAAGGTCATTCTTCCTCTTTTCTTGAAGGGTAATGCATGTTTATAGTTGAGTGTCTCTATCAGCCCATTTCCTGCCTGTAGAATTTTGGAAACCTGACAGCCTTATTATTTCATCCTGTCTCTGTTTTTGTCAGTCTAAGCTAGCAGTGTTTCTGCCGATAAAAAATTTGCAAGACCTCGTGGGTTGTGGGTCTTCTTTGTTAGTCAAAGGAATCCACATAATTAGGAGGCAGGACAAACTGCCCACACTCAAGAAAACCAACTAACCAAACAAAAAAAACCCCAAAACATCACTGTTGGGAAACCATGTCTATTCATTTCTGAGATGGTTGATTGGATCCATGAGTCACATACTTATTCTCTTCAGCTAAAGTTGTCCAGGGGTGCCTGGGTGGCTCAGACAGTTAAGCAGCTGCCTTCAGCTCAGGTCATGATCCCAGGGTTCTGGGATTGAGCCCCCACATCAGGCTCCTTGCTCAGCGGGGAGCCTGCTTCTCCCTGCCTGCCACCACCACCACGACCCCTTGTGCCTGCTGTCTCTCTCGCTTGCTTGCTCTTACAAACAAACAAACAAACAAACAAACAAATAAATAAATATCTTTAAAAAAAAAATTGTCCAGGCACATCATCTCTCCAGAGCTTTCTCCAGTTAATCTTCTAATTTCGGCATCCTTTGCAGTTTGGATAGGCTGAGAATTCCCCTAAACAGAGACTTCATTTCCTTTCTGCATACTAGTTCCTTTCTCTTATTTCTCTTTTCTTTCACATTTTACTATAAGCAGCAAGAATACACCAGGCCCAACCTTTAACATTTTCCTTGGAAATTTTCTCAGAAAAGTATTCAAATTTATCACTTCCAAATTTGCTTTTCACACAACTATAAAACACAATTCAGCCAAGTTTTCTACTATATAATACGAATCATCTTTCCACCAGTTTCCAGTAATAGTTTTCTCATTTTCTTTTGAGCCCTCAATAGAAACACTATTACATGTTAATATTTGTAGTAATATTCTACTCATGAGGATATATGTATCCGTTAAGAAAATAGCTTTCTCAATCTTACTCTTTTCTTCCTGAGCCTATACTTACCATCCCTAAGCCTAACAGTCTATTTAAGGCAATAGAGGCTTTTTAAATCATGTGACTTAAAATTCTTCCAGCCTCTACCCATTGCCGAAATTCACTCCCACATTTTTAGATGTTTGTTTTAGCAGAGCCCCATTTCCTGGTACCAAAATATGTTAATGTCCTGGAGCTACCATAAAAATCACAAATTTGGTTAAAACACCAAGGAATTGTATATTTATAAAGTGGCATCCTTATAAAATTAAATTGAATGGACTTGATTTTAAATGGAAAAGTTAAAAATTATAAATTAAAAAAGAGAAAAATCATACAGAAAACTTGGCATCTGCCACTTGTTTAAATTTTTGCAAGGACATTTCAAGTAGGGTAACTTTTTATGACCAAACTCTTTTTTTATCTTTTTTGCTCCTTCCCTCCTTAGCCAACTCAAGATATTTACATTCTAGGGATTTGCATGAAGAGGGCTTACTATAGGATTAGGAGTAAGGGAAATGCAAAATGTGAAATAGTTTTAGGATATTTGCTGTTTGTCCTAGGATGCCAAAGGAGTCTGGGACTGGCCTGTTTTTAAAGTTTCCATGACAATGAATACAGTAGTAATGTGTCTCTCTCTTCTAACACTCCATTCCATCCCTTTCTATAAGTGATATATATTTTGATGGGTATAGTAACTATGATAGGAGAGTAGAAATTGGGGGAGATCTTGGGAAATTGCTAAAAGCATAAATATATAGAGATTCCCAATGATTACTATACAAATACTTTCGACTTTTTTATATAACTTCCTATACTGGAAATTCTCTTAGGTAGGAAAGCAGGCTAGTTATCTGTGAGTTCAAAATACTGTCCATTAGTACACAAGATTTTCTAGTACCTCATACACAAGACCTATTAAAACATGAATATTATGTACCATGTATAGCAATAAAATAAGTATATGCATATAATGCTCTACTGCAAACAAAACATGGCTATTTCAGGACATAATTAGTAAACCAAAAGGCAGGATAGCACATGTAGGAATGCTGGATAATTTCTATTTTTATGACAGCCATAGAAATGCATAGCAGAGAAGAAACAAATGAGTAGAATATCCAAGAGAAAGTGACTCCCACATTCCCAACATCTTTGGTTGGTTGAGGCTAGAAAAGATTCATATATACAGTACCTCCCCACTTACTATATACCCAAGAAATCCTCAGTTATATCCTCAGTTGTGAGTATAATTCTTTTGTTAATTGTTAGCATATAATTGTGTTTATTCACATACAAATTAGATTTATTCAAATGAAACTATTAGATTCTCATATTTATGGATATAGATCCTATTACTTACCTATTTTATTCTAGTATGTTCAAACTGCCCACATTAAAAACAAAACAAAACAAAAAAACCCAAAACCTTAAAAGATCCCAAATCCCTCCAAGTATAAATAGCTACTAGTAAAGGCTAAATTCTACAGTGTTCTGTCTGGCCAGGCAAGGCATTATATTTTCTATGATCCTTTCAAGTCTGAATTTGTATTATGTCTGATTTTCCTTATTACTCACTCTTTTTTTCTCTCAAATTATCTGCAAGCCTTGAACAAGCATGTTTTCATTTATTATCCACTGGCAACTGGTATCCCTTTCTGTAGACATCCTCAACTGGGGGACAGGGGAAGCTTATTTAGATTTTCACTGCATTTTATTATACACAGTAACAATGTATACAATAAATATATGTATATATTTTATATTTATATAATATATAGTATATATTAATAAATTATATTCATCTTAATTTATCTTAATTCCCTGATGCAGAATCAATACTGACTTCCTGCAGGACTTCCACATTCAGTGCAAGTATATTTTTTTTCAATATTGGTTGCTCTTCTCCTTTTATTATATTCAGATGGGTTTTCCCTTCTGTAAGCTCTATTATGTGTAATTAATCCTCCCTTTTTAAGGAAGGCGTTCTCACAGTCATTATATTATTTATTAATATATATATCAGGGGCCTTCAGTAACACTGTTCAAGGTGCTGTTGAATTTACCATTTTCACAGAAAGGATGCTATAGATGTTACTGTTTTAGCAGATTTCCAATTCTTAAACATCACAATCTCTCCAGTGATTTTTTTGAGAAAGATTTTATTTATTTGAGAGAGAGACAGCGAGAGCAACAGAGACCATAAGTGGGGAGGAGAGGGAGAACCAGGCTCCCTGCTGAGTAGGGAACCCAATGTGGGGTTCCATCCTAAGACCTTGGGATCATGACCTGAGCCAAAGGCAGATGCTTAACTGACCCACTCAGGTGCCCCTCCTGTAATTTTTGAGAATTTCAGATACACGCATTTCTTGAGATCAAGGTATAAAGGCTTACTTACATATCTATTTCATAGTTTGTCTATGTGACTTATTCTCCCAAATTCTACTCATCTATGTCACTTCTTAACTTCCCTTTCTCTGGTATGAATTCTTTGATGTTGAATAAGGTGTAAGTTATGGCTAAAAGTATCCCTATAATAATGACAACTAGAGGATTCCCTGCAATACGAATTCTCTGGTTTTGTGTAAGGTTTAAGCCACAGTTAAACAGTCTTTTTAAATTTATTACACTCATATATTCATGATTAACAGCCTTCTTACAATTACATTATATGGATTTTTATTTTTTATTTATTTTTTATTTATTTTTTTTTTTAAAGATTTTATTTATTTTATTTGACAGACAGAGATTACAAGTAGACAGAGAGGCTGGCAGAGAGAGAGAGGAGGAAGCAGGCTCCCTGCTGAGCAGAGAGCCCGATGCGGGGCTCGATCCCAGGACCCCAGGATCATGACCTGAGCTGAAGGCAGAGGCTTTAACCCACTGAGCCACCCAGGCGCCCCACATTATATGGATTTTTAAAAATAATTCTCTAGTTGGATGACTGCTAAATACTTTTCCACATTGGTTACAATCAGAGCTGTTACTCTCCCAATGAATCATCTCATAATAAGAAAGGTCTGAGATAATTTGGCAGTTATCTACCATAGCTGAAAAAACTTGCATACACCCTTGGTCTGAGTAATTCATCTTAATATAAGATTAACAGAAATATACACGCAAATGAATATTTATAGCATTTTAGCAGCATTTTTATTATAACACAAATTTATAAAAAATACAAATATCCATCAAAAGGATAAATAGTGGTATACTGTAAGATGGAAGAGTAAACAGAATGAAAATGAACACATTACTGCCACATGCAATAATCTATGAATCTTAAAAATGTTGAGTGAAACAAGACAAAAAAATTCATGATACACGATAAAAAAATACATAAAGTTTAAAGACATGCAAAGACTACTTCATGACATTATAAGCCAGGTACATGGTAATCTTTGGGGAAGTAACAACTGTTTTTTATTCCAGAGCATAAGGAGAAATGTATTTATTTTCCTTCTTTTATAGAAACTGACATTATGACCATTTTGCATCTTGGTCTTCATGTATTATGTAAGTACTTTTTAAAAAAATAAACTGAGTCAACAGAACTCGAAAACTTAAAAATTAGCTTCATTTCTGATAGAGTTTAATAACAAATGATCATATCCATTATATATGCTAGTAAACAGTAGTTATGTAGTTGGTACTTTAAGTTAACTATTATTACATTTGTGATTAAAATTAACTTTTTAAAATATTTTAGCATGCTGTTTTTTAAACTAAAGTTTTACAATAACTTGGGAAGGCTTTACAAAGAAGTCACATCATTTATTGCATTTCTATGTTTTCTCCCTTGTGAGTTCTCTGATGCACAATGAGGTTTCTCTTATAACTGAAGGACTTAGCACACTCATTACAAATATAGGGTTTTTCCCCTGTGTGAGTTCTCTGATGTACAATGAGATTTGTCTTCTGGCGGAAGCACTTCCCACATTCATTACATTTATATGGTTTCTCTCCTGTATGAGTTCTTTGATGGTGAATGAGATATGACTTCCTGCTAAAGGCCTTCCCACACTGAGGGCATTCATAAGATTTCTGTCCTGTATGTATTTTCTGATGTACAGTCAGAGTTGCTTTCTGGCGAAAGGACTTCCCACATTCATTACAAATATAGGGTTTCTCCCCTGTATGAATTCTCTGATGTAGATTCAGATTTGTCTTCTGACTGAAAGACTTCCCACATTCATTACATTCATATGGTTTCTCTCCAGTGTGAGTTCTGTGATGATCAATGAGGTATGACTTCATTCTAAAGGCCTTCCCACAGTGAGGACATTCATAGGATTTTTCCCCTGTATGTGTTCTCTGATGTGCCACAAGGGTTGTCTTCTGGCGGAAGGACTTCCCACACTCATTACAAATATAGGGTTTCTCCTCATTATGAGTCTTCTCATGAAGAGCGAGGGTTGTCTTCTGGGAGAAAGATTTTCCACATTCATTACATATATAGGGCTTTTCCCCTGTGTGAGTCCTCTGATGTACAGTAAGGTTTGCCTTCTGATGAAAGGACTTCCCACATTCTTTACAAATATAGGGTTTCTCTCCTGTATGAATTCTCTGATGTAAAGACAGTGTTGTCTTCTGGCGGAAGGACTTCCCACAGTCATTACACTCATACGGTTTCTCTCCTGTATGAGTTCTCTGATGACGAATGAGGTGTGACTTCAATCTGAAGGCATTTCTACACTGTGGACATTCATATGATTTCTCCCCTGTATGTGTTCTCTGATGATCAGTGAGGGCTGTCTTTAGGCGAAAAGATTTTCCACATTCATTACAAACAAAGGGTTTTTCTCCTGTGTGAGTTCTCTGATGATCAATGAGATAAGACTTCCTTCTAAATGAATTTCCACATTGATGACACTGATAGGGTTTTTCCTCTGTGTGAATTCCCTGATGCAGAATCAATACTGACTTCCTGCAAAAGGACTTCCCACATTCAGTGCAAGTATGTTTTTTTTCAATATTGGTTGCTCTTCTCCTTTTATTATATTCAGATGGGTTTTCCCTTCTGTAAGCTCTATTATGTGTAATTAATCCTCCCTTTTTAAGGAAGGCTTTCTCACAGTCATTATATCCAAATGACGGTGCTGGAGTTTCCACCTTATGGTACTGCATAAGTACTTCGTTATGACTAACAGCCCTGCCACGTTGATTATGGGATTTGACTCCAGGTTGAGCTGTCTCTGCTTTAGTATTAAGGAGTGATTTCCCATATCCATGATACTCACTAAGTCTTTTTCTTGCAGGACTTAGATTACTGATGATCAATTCTGAAACATTTTTAAAAATTTTTCCATGAGTGTCATATTCAGGAGGTAGATTTTTTGAATTAATAGGGTTTTTGCTTAAAGTAAATGTCTTTTCATATGCATTACTGTTTTCCTTAATCAGTTTTTTGTGGTTGATGAATACAACTGATCTAGAAAACTTATCTTGGTGTTCCTTGAATTTCACTAAAAAGTCTTCCTCTTCCCAATTTGCTTCTACAAAAGAATATAATTAATAACAATTTGCAAATCTTCACATTTTTGTTATGGAAAGATCTAGCATATGAGATCAAGAAAGACCCCATGACAAATTACTTTTGGAAAAAGACACAAAACCTAAATAAAAACTCTTGCCTCAGTGTGGAAAAAAAATTAAAAATTAAGCAATGTACATTAGTAAGTTTTGCATTAGTAAATTTTGCATGCACAATGTACACTAGTAACATTTTGCATAACTGAGTACAAAGTCCAATGCAGGGTTTGATCTCAGGACCTTGAGATCATAACCTGAGCCAAAATCAAGAGTCAGACTCTCAACCAACTGAGCCACCCAGGTGCCCCTAGAAAGATAATCTTATAGCTTAGGCTCTTATCCTCCATATAGCTGGGAATCATTTTCTCTTATAAGAGAAGAGCTGAGAAAATACTTCCAATAGGAACTATAAAACTGACTAGGGGTATATTTACTGGCATATTCATATTGCTATTTTCCTTTTAGGATGGTTTAATAACAAAAATCTCATGATCATCAATTATAACTATTCCTCTTTGTAGACTTATTTTTTTCAGGTTTAAAGAAAGACTGATGCAAGTCTTTCCCTGATATAGTAAATTATCTTAACTCCAGTTTTCCATATGGTAGACAAAATTAGATTGTTCACTCTCATTCTAAATAATTAACTTTAACCTTCATTTATTTTATAATTTTGTAGCTATATTTGACTTCTGTTACTTTGCAATCACCCACATTCAGTAGAACAATGTTAAACCTAGGTTTTTTTCTTCAGTCCATTACCCTCAACACCAACATACAAGGAACCTCTGTAAACAAGACTTTAAATCACCTAGATTCACTTTTTATATTCAAACACATTTTCAGAATTGTCCACGTATCTGCCAAATCTCACACATAACAACAGTAAGGTGTTGTATTTATTGCATTATAAGTATCTCACTTACTCTTTTTTTTTAAGATTTTATTATTTATTTGACAGAGATCACAAGCAGGCAGAGAGGCAGGAAGAGAGAAACAGAGAAGCAGGCTCCCTGCTGAGCAGAGAGCCCTATGTGGAACTTGATCCCAGGACCTGAACCGAAGGCAGAGGTTTTAACCCACTGAGCCACCCAGGCACCCCTCTCACTTACTCTTATCACATGCTTTGCTCATGTTCTTTTAATCAGATGGCTTGCCTTCCAATCTTATTTCTACTCATATTTAGATAATCTTCAAGAAAATGCTACCATTCAATTATATCAAAATTCCTTCACTTATTTCCCCCCACTACTTTAAGCACTATTTCTTTATAACCTGAAAATGGTTATGGTCTAGGAAAGTCGATTTTAACAAATCTTTTTACAAGCTTAATCAAGTCATAAATATTTTGTGAAAAATGCAGATTTTGATAGTAATCCTTTTTCATAGAAAAGAATACTTTATTGGTTATCTCCTTTAACTCTTCTGCGTGTACATTAACACTGTGTATCCTACCTATATAGGTAGTGCTTGGCAGAATTCAACCGTTTCAAACAGACTCTATACTGCGATGGCCTGAGCAGGTACATCTGAAAAGAGCTTACCAGTGTAAGCTTTCTGAATGGAGGAGAACATACCTCTTCTGTATAGCTCCACAGTTAATGAAGTATCTACTGAATACTTAACATGTTATATACTAGAGTAAGAAAGATTCAAACAGAGGATCTTATCCTCTTGAGGAAAGAATCCTTAAACATAAACCATTGTATACTCAGTTATCAAATTACATAACCATATCCAAAAGTTGTGGTTTAGTTAGTTGGTAGCATGGGAATTCAAAAGAGGATGTGGTGTAATTAAGAAACAGTGTATGGAGAAAAAAAAATCTCAGGACTTAAAAGATAGATAGTATATGAAAGGTAAAACAGAACACAATGAAAAGGACATCTTCACAAATCATAGATGTGTAGAGAACACTGAGGAGACTAGATCAAGTGGAAATTATCAAGTTTTTCACAAGGGAGAAAAATAAAGTTGAAAAGACAAACTGAAGGCTTATTTTAGTAGTCCTTGAATGAGAATTTCAATTTCATATAATAATAGGGAATAATAAAAGAGTTAAGACAAAATTATAGCAAAGCCAAGATGTAATTATTGTAGTCAAGACATGAAGTAAGGTAACATCATTTTATATGATATCAGTCAAAAATGAAAATATGGGGGGCGCCTGGGTGGCTCAGTGGGTTAAGCCACTGCCTTTGGCTCAGGTCATGATCTCAGGGTCCTGGGATCGAGTCCCGCATCGGGCTCTCTGCTTGGCAGAAAGCCTGCTTCCCCCTCTCTCTCTGTGCCTGCCTCTCTGCCTACTTGTGATCTCTGTCTGTCAAATAAATAAAAATCTTAAAAAAAAAAAAATGAAAATATGGGAAGATGTCTATCTCACAGGCTGATAAACATAATACAAATTGTGAAGAGATTCACAAGAGATGATGATAGAGACAGAAAAGCTGATATCAATGGTAGAAATAAAATAGTTTAGAAATAGATAATGAGAAAAAATTTAAAAGCTAGGAAAGTTCATGATTTTCATTTCAACATATTGTCACAAAACAGGTGACACATCAGAGTGCGGAACTCCTGAAGTACTACGGTGAGGGTGGGAGAAATGTGCTGAGTATCTCAGTGTTAAAGACATCTACATAAAGAGCTTTAGTCCTCACAATGGATGAGATTACTGTAATTTAAAGGCAGATCTCGAAGTCAAATTGGAGAAATAAGACTGAGAGTACTGTAAAAAAAAAATACATTTAAAAATATATGTATCAGTGACAATTATATGCCAGGTATTGTTCCAGGCAATATGGCTAGTAATGAAGAAAAGAGGCCAAGTTGGAAATAATCACTAAGGGAATCAGGATAAGAATAAGTTAATGTCTTACCCACACTAAGGGCTGACTTCAGGAATGATGATCAGCCATATAAAATGAACCACAGAAGTTTACTGGAAGAAATGGTAACTGTGGAATTATCAATCTGGGCCAAGGCAAATAAGTTTTAAAACCAACAGCTAGATTTGTGGTGAGAAGGGGAGCTTATTAGACTTAGCACAGAAAACAAATCTGAGGTAATAAAAAGGAAAAAAAAAAAAAAGGAAAGCAATGAGAAGAAAAACATTAGCCAAGAATATTCTGTTCTTTAAAAATAGATTTAAGGGGCACCTGGGTGGCTCAATTGTTAAGCATCTGCCTTCGGCTCAAGTCATGATCCTAGAGTCTTGGGATCAAGCCCCACATCAGGCTCCCAGCTCAGTGGGAAGCCTGCTTCTCCCTCTCCCACTTTCCTTGCTTGTGTTCCCTCTCTCGTTGTCTCTGTCAAATAAATAAAACCTTAAAAAAAAAAAAAAAAAAAAGATTTAAGAATGCCTAAAAGAAATATATACAATGGCAAGAAGATAAAGAACTGAGAAGGCTAGAAAAAGACACAAATCTCGAGAAAAGATCTATAGGAAGGCTTATAGTACATTTTGACTGAGTGGCAACTATCCTTGATAACATCAAGCAAACTAGTAAAGAATATTATATTGGGAAAGTGATATTTGAAAGTTTAAGTTTTGCAGGCATGATAATCATTTAAAAGGTTAGAAGCCTCTAAAAAGACAAAATATTCCCACCCACATGGTGCCACCCACCATGTGACCATTTTAAAATTTATTCTCCACTAGATTTCATCCACCTGAAGGGTGAGAAACTCACCTAAGCAGGTGTGACCTGTAAATGATGTCCATGGCTCTTCTCCTCGTTCCAACTTGAGGATCACATCAGGTTTGGTCATGTGACACCCTGATAAAGAAAAATTTGGATTAAGTTGCTTAGGCTTCAATGCACTTGAAAAATTATTACAGTACATTTTCAGTACTGCAAATTAAGACACTTCTTCATGTAAGAGAAAACTTAACATCTTGCTCTGGGTAAGTACACAGTTATCCTTTCTGTTAACAAATAATTCATCACCTCTTAAGCCTGAAATTCAACGCATAATTCAGGCCCTTTGAAAGGAAATGTATGCTACTGAAAGTTTCAAAGAGAGTTCTTCTTACCCACAGAGATGAGATGGCAATAGTTTTCCAACATCACATCCATGTACAGAGTCTTCTGAGCAGGATCTAGGTGCTGCCACTCCTCCCGAGTAAAGTCCACGGTCACATCTTTGAATGACACTGATGCCTGCAATGAATTGGAACTATGATCAGAGTAAGCTGACCAGATATTGTGGACTACTTTTGATCCTGCTCCTTTGGGGCATTCATATGAATATAAAGAAAGCCAATCATTTTTATTTTGTGATTTACATAGTAAGGTAAACAAAAGTTAAGGCAGACGTACCTGTTGCTGAATTTATTTAATAATTAATTCTCAAAATAGAAGTCACTTTGTACCCCAAAACTTCATTAGTTTACTGGAATGCCAAGACATATAAGGCATAATCCCTGCATAGCCTCAAAGCAAGGAACACATATCTTTAAGAAAGTATGTATAAACATAAATGCTAGGAAGTGTTATAGGTACTACAGGTACTACAACAAAAGAATATACAAGATGCTGTATATTACAAGGGGAGCACAACTTTCAAGGTAAAATTTTTTCCTGTCAAGATTATGTTATGCAGGAAGAATACTGTTTTAAAATGCATGGGAACAACTTCTGGCATCCAAAACTAATACAATGAATTGGTTAAGAAAACGATCCCTCAGATAAGAATTATTTATAATTAACACAACATGTATATCTGACAGAATTTGGAGCTGGCAGATAAGTGGGAGATTTAGAAATAAATTCATTCTTTCTTCCTTCCTTTTTCACCCTCCCTCCCTCCCTTTCTTTCTTTTTTAAAGTAGGCTCCATACCCAGTGTTGAGCCCAACACAGGACTTGGTATGACTGTGAGATAAACACCTGAGCTGAGATCAAGGGATGCTTGACCAATTGAGTCACCTAGGAACTCCTGGAAATAAATTTTTTTTTTCTTTTAAGATTTTATTTATTTATTCGACAGAGAGACAGATCACAAGTAAGCAGAGAGGCAGGCAGAGAGAGAGGGGTAAGCAGGCTCCCTGCTGAGCAGAGAGCCCAATGTGGGGCTCAATTTCAGGACCCTGAGACATGACCTGAGCGGAAGGCAGAGGCTTAACCCACTGAGCCACCCAAGCGCCCCTGGAAATAAATTCTTGAAGTGAGAGAACTACAGAAATGAGAACCAAAATGAGAGTATAAACACTTCGAGAACTCGAGGTTGGTAGTTAAACTAAGCAATTGTTGGGGAAGTCACAGAGGACTTAGCAAAAAGATGCCAGAAAAGCGTTCTGAAAAAATATAAGTACATTTGCACCTAGTGAGATTCTGAGATATCTCCATTTTTGATTAAAAGCATTACAGGGGCGCCTGGGTGGCTCAGTGGATTAAGCCGCTGCCTTCGGCTCAGGTCATGATCTCAGGGTCCTGGGATCGAGCCCCGCGTCGGGCTCTCTGCTCTGCAGGGAGCCTGCTTTCTCCTCTCTCTCTGCCTGCCTCTCTGCCTACTTGTGATCTCTCTCTCTGTCAAATGAATAAATAAAATCTTTAAAAAAAAAAAAAAAAAAAAAGCATTACATAACCTGCTCATAGCTCAAGCAAAAGAAAACTGAAGCCTTACAGGATGGAGGTGTTCGAAGTTGCAGCTCACAAAGCAGCAGGAAATGAGGGGTAAAAAACACTGGAAGAAAGAGACCTACAGAAAGTAAACCTAAAATATAAGTATAAATACCAATTCCTTAATAAGAGTTAAGATACATGAACACGAAGAGAACCTACCTCCCCTCCCCTTAGGGGCCTAGGGTCCAAAGCAGTTGGTAGAAGCTTAAAGAACTGAGCTGATCTATCAGCTGCTTTACACTTGTGGGTAGGGGCAGAGTTTAAAGTTCGATTTTGCTAGAACAAAAACAATTTTTGTTCTAAAAAAAAACCAATAATCCTCAGGGAAAAAAAATAACAGAGTCAGATTACTGTATTATTCATGATATCCAGGTTTCTAGAAAAATACTAAACATTCAAAAAAACAAACAGAAAAACAAAATAAGAGGAAGGGGAATATGACCCATGATCAGAAAAAGCCAGTCAGAAAAACTAAAATCCCCAATGGGCCCCTATGTTGGATTTTGCAAAAAAACCAAAACAAAACAAAACACTTCAAGGCAGCTATTCTTAATGTGTTCAACATAACGAAAAACCTGGGCATGGAAATAGCCCAAGGAAATAACTAAAAGGTCAATACATGCATGAAAATGAACTATTAAAATGTATTTGAATGACACAAAATATAACATATATACAAACATATGAATAAAAAACAAGTTGGGGCACGTGAGTGCTCAAGTCAGTTAAGTATGTGACTTGATTTCAGCTCAGGTAATGATCTCAGGGTCGTGGGATTAAGCCCTATGTCAGGCTCCATGCTCAGTGGGGATTCAGCTTGAGATTCTCTCTTTCCCTCTTCCCCTCCCCTTGCCTCCCCTAAATTAAATGAATAAATCAATCTTAAAAAACAACAAAAAAACCACAAAACCTCATCCCCAAATAGGAAGAACCTGAAATGCACATTAGTAAGTGTAAGAAGCCAATCAGAAAAGGCTGTATGAGGGGCACCTGAGTGACTCAGTGCGTTAAGCTTGGTCATCTCAGCGTCCTGGGATCAAGCCCTGAACCAGGCTCTCTGCTCAGCGGGGAGCCTGTTCCCCATCCCCCACCCCCCATGCCTGCCTACTTGTGATCTTTCTTTGTCAAATAAATAAATAAAATCTTTTAAAAAAATTATTAAAAAAAAAGAAAAGGCTGTATGATTCCAACTATGATAGTCTGGAAATGCAAAACTATGGAGACAATTAAGAAAAAAAAATAGAGGGACGCCTGTTGGCTCAGTTGGTTGAGCTGCTGCCTTCGGCTCGGGTCATGATCCCAGCATCCTAGGATCGAGTCCCACATCGGGCTCCTTGCTTGGCAGGGAGCCTGCTTCTCCCTCTGCCTCTGCCTGCCACTCCGTCTGCCTGTGCTCGCTTGCTCTCTCTCCCTCTCTCTCTCTGACAAATAAATAAATAAAATCTTAAAAAAAAAATAGAGGCAGGCATAAGTGAGTATAGCACAGAGGATTTTTAGAACAGTGAAACTATTCTATATAATACTATAATGGTGGATATATCATTGTATATTTGTTAAAACCCACTGGATATGGATATATAAGACCAAGAGTGAATCTTTTTTTTTTTTTAAAAGATTTTATTTGTTTATTTGACAGACAGAGATCACAAGTAGGCAGAGAGAGAGAGGGGGAAGCAGGCTCCCCGCCGAGCAGAGTCCGATGCAGGACTCGACCCCAGGACCCTGAGATCATGACCAGAGCCGAAGGCAGAGGCTCAACCCACTGAGTCACCCAGGCGCCCAAGACCAAGAATGAATCTTAATGTAAACCGTAGACCTAGGGAAATAATGATGTGTTAATGTAGATTCACTGTAATGAATATATCACTGTAGAGCAAAATGTTGATAATGAGGAAACTATTCATGTGTGGGGACAGGGGATAAATGGAAATTCTGTACTTTTTGGAAAAAAAAAAAAAAAAGATTTTATTTTTAAGTAATCTTATACCCAATCTGAGGCTTGAACCCACAATCCCAGATTAAGAGTCACATGCTCCATGGACTGAGCCAGCTAGGCACCCTGTAACTCTATACTTTCTATACAATTTTGCCATGAACCTAAAACTGCCTTAAAATATAGACTATATTGATTAAAAAAACAGGTTAGTAAAGACCCTTGCAGATTGAAAGTGAGGGGACAGAGAACCATTTATCATGCTAATGGACATCAAGAGAAAGCTGGAGTAGCCATACTTTTTTCAGGCAAACCAGATTTTTAAAAAAATCTTTAAGATTTTATTTATTTGATAGGAAGAGAGAGATCACAAGTAATCAGAGTGGCAGGCAGAGGGAGAGGGAGAAGCAGGCTCCCCACTGATCAGAGAGTCTGATGTGGGTTCGATCCCAGGACCTTGGGGTCATGACCCAAGCTGAAGGCAGATGCTCAGCTGACTGAGCCAGCTAGATTTTAAACCAAAGACTGTAATAAGATATGAAGAAGGGCATTATATCATAATAAAGGGGTCTATTCAACAAGAAAATCTAACAAGTGTAAATATTTATGCTCCCAACTTAAGACTACCCAAATATACAAATCAATTAATAACAAACATAAAGAAGTTTATTGATAAAAATACAATAACTTACAGCAATGGAGAGATCATCTAAGCAGAAAATCAACAAGGAAACAATGGCTTTGAATGACACACTGGACCAGAGGGACTTAACACATATATTCAGAACGCTTCATCCTAATGCAGCAGAATACACATTTTTTTCCAGTGCACATAGAACATTCTCCAGAAAAGATCACATACTGGGTCACAAAACAGGCCTCAACAAGTATAAAACAACTGTGATCATACCATACATATTTTCTGATGACAACACTATGAAACTTGAAGTCAACCACAAGAAAAAATTTGGAAAGACCATAAATACATGGAGGTTAAAGAGTATCCTACTAAAGAATGAGTGGGTTAACCAGAAAATTAAAGAAGAAATAAAAAAAAAATACATGAAAGCAAATGAAAGTGAAAACACAATAGTCCAAAATCTGTGGGATGAAGCAAAAATGGTCTTAAAAGGAAAGTACAGGGGCACCTGGGTGGCTCAGTGGGTTATGCCTCTGCCTTCAGCTCAGGTCATGATCTCAGGGTCCTGGGATTGAGCCCCGCATCGGGCTCTCTGCTCAGCTTGGAGCCTGCTTTCCCCCGCTCTCTCTGCCTGCCCTCTGCCGACTTGTGATCTCTCTCTGTCAAATAAATAAATAAAATCTTAAAAAAAAAAAAAAAAAGGAAAGTACAGAACAATACAGGCCTACCTCAAGAAATAAAACTCTCAAATACACAACCAACCTTATACCTAAAGGAGCTAGAAAAGTAACAGGAAAGAAAGCCTAAAGTCAGCAGAAGAAGGGAAATAATGAAGATTAGAGCAGAAATAAATGAGAGAAAAAAGAAAAAAAAACCCAGGAGATCAGATGAATCAGACTAAGCACTGGGTCTTTGAAAGAATTAATAAAATTAATAACCCCCAGCCAGACTTACCAAAAAGAGAAAGGACCCAAATCAATAAAATCACAAATGAAAAAGGAGAGATCACAACCAACACAACCAACAGAAATACAAATGATTATAAGAGAACATTATTAAAAATCATATGCCGGGCGCCTGGGTGGCTCAGTGGGTTGGGCCACTGCCTTCGGCTCAGGTCATGATCTCAGGGTCCTGGGATCGAGTCCCGCGTCGGGCTCTCTGCTCAGCAGGGAGCCTGCTTCCCTCTCTCTCTCTCTGCCTGCCTCTCTGTCTACTTGTGATCTCTCTCTGTCAAATAAATAAAAAAAAAATCTTTAAAAAAAAAAAAAAAAAAATCATATGCCAACAAACAAGGCAATCTGGAAGGAATGCATAAATTCCTGAAATATACAAACTACCAAAACAGTAACAGGAATAGAAAACTTGAAGAGACCCATAACCAACAAAGAAACAGAATCAGTAATCAAAAATCTCTTAACAAACAGAAGTCCAGGGCCTGAAGGCTTCCCAGGAGAATTCTACCAAACATCTAAAAAAGAGTTAATACCTATTTTTCTCAAACTGTTCCAAAAAAAATAGAAATGGAGGGGCGCCTGGGTGGCTCAGTGGTTTAAGCTGCTGCCTTCGGCTCAGGTCATGATCTCAGGGTCCTGGGATCGAGTCCCGTATCGGGCTCTCTGCTTGGCAGGGAGCCTGCTTCCCTCTCACTCTCTCTGCCTGCCTCTCTGCCTACTTGTGATCTCTCTCTGTCAAATAAATAAATAAAATCTTTAAAAAAAAAAAAAAAAAAGAAACGGAAGGAAAACTCCCCAACACATTCTACAAGGCCAGCATTACCCTGATTCAGAAACCAAAGCTCATACCAAAAAGGATAATTATAGGCCAGTATCACAGATGAACATGAATGTAAAAATTTTCAACAAGATACTAACAAATGGAATCCAACAGTACTTTAAAACAATTATTCACCATGATCAAGTGGGATTTATTCCTGGGCTGCAAGGGTGGTTCAGTACTGCATTATCAATCAACATGGCTCCACATTAATGAAAGAAATGATAAGAAACATACAATCTTGGGGCACCTGGGTGGCTCAGTGGGTTAAGCCTTTGCCCTCAGCTCAGGTCATGATCTCAGGGTCCTGGGATTGAGCCAGGCATGGGGCTCTCTACTCAGCAGGGAGCCTGCTTCCCCGCCCCTCTCTGCCTACTTGTGATCTTTCTGTCAAATAAATAAAATCTTAAAAACAAACAAACAAACAAACACACAATCCTGTCAATAGATGCAGAAAAAGCATTTGACAAAATACAGTATACATTCTTGATAAAAACCCTCAACAAAGTAGGGATAGATGGAACATACCTCAACATCATAAAGGCCATATACGAAAGACATACAGTAAATAACATCCTCAACGGGGAAAAAAACGAAAGCCCTTTCCCAGATGGTCAGGAACAAGACAATGATGTCCACTCTCACAACTGTTATTTAACATAGTACTGGAAATTTTAACCTCAGCAATCAGACAACAAAAAGAAATAAAAGGCACCCAAATTAACAAGGAAGAAGTCAAACTTTCACTTTTTTTTTTTTTTAAGATTTATTTGTCAGAGAGAGAGAGGAGCAAGAGCGAGCACAGGCAGAGGCAGAGGGAGAAGCAGGCTCCCTGCCATGCAAGGATCCCGATGTGGGACTCGATCCCAGGACACTGGGATCATGACTGGAGCCGAAGGCAGCTGCTTCACCAACTGAGCCACCCAGGTGTCCCAAACTTTCACTATTCACAAACGTGGTATTCTATGTAGAAAACTTGAAAGACTCCACCAAAAAATTGCTAGAATACAGGATTTCAGCAAAGTTGCAGTTTACAAAATCAACATAAAGATATCTGTTGCATTTCTATACAGCAATAATGATGCAGAAGAGAAATCAAGGAATCAAATCCCATTTACAGTTGTACCAGGAATCATAACTTATCTAGGAATAAACCTAACCAGAGTAAAAGATCTGTACTCTGAAAACTATAGAACACTTATGTCTTGGGGCACTTGGGTGGCTCAGATGGTTAAGCATCTGCCTTTGGCTCAGGTCATGATTTCTGGGTCCAGGGATTAAGTCCCATGTTGGGCTCCCTGCTCAGTGGGGAGTCTGCTTCTCCCTCTCCTGCTCCTTCCCCACACTTGTGCATGCTCTCTCTCTCTTAAATAAATAAATAAAATCTTTAAAAAAAAAAGACTATCAAAACATAATTAGTATAAACAAATTGTGATTTATTCATATACTTGAGTACTACTTAGGCCCAGGTCGGACTCTGTACTCAGCACTGAGTCGGCCTGTTGCTCTCCCTCTGCTCCTCCCCCTGCTCGTGCACATTCTCTAAGAAATAAATAAAATCTTAAAAAAAAAAAAAGCACTATAAATATGAAAACATAGGAAGGTTAAAGTAAAAAGGATGGAGGGGCACTTGGGGAGCTTAGTTGGTTGAGGGTTGAACTCTTGGTTTTGGCTCAGATCATGATCTCAAGGTTCTTGAATTGAGCCCCCATTAGGCTCCATGCTCAGTGGAGAGTCTGCTTGAGGATTCCCTCCCTCTCCCTCTGCCCTTCTCCCTGCTCACACTCTCTGAAATAAATAAATCTTTTTTTTTAAAAAAGGATGGAAAACATGTACACTGTGTAACTACTAATCATAAGAAAGCCAAATGGATATAGTATCAAATATATATTTCAGAACAAAGACTATTAGGGATTAAATAAGGCATTTCATAATAACAGTGTGGGTCAATTCATGAGAGAATATAACTATTGTAAATGTGAACGCACCTAAAAACAGAACTTCAAAATATGTTAAGTAAAAACTGGTAGAATAGAAAAGGAAAAGTAGACAAAACCAAAATTATAACTGAAGATTTCAACTTTTTCTCTCAGTCATTGCTATAACAGACTGGAAATCAATAAAGATACAGAAGTCTTTACCATCACAATCAACCAATTTGACCTGGATTATTTAGAGAATACCTTACCTAATAACACCAGAATAAACATTCTATATACATGCACACAGCACAGTCATCTACTTAAACTATAATCTGTGCCACAATAAAAGTCTCCATAAATTTAAGACTGAAATCAGAGTATGTTCCCTAACTGAAAAGAATAAAAGTAGAAATCAATAATAGAAAGCTATCTGGAAAATCCCCAAGATTTGGAAATTAAGTACATTTCTTCTAAACAATCAATAGGCTGAAAAAGAAATCACAGGGGAAATTAGAAAATATTTTCAATGAATCAAAATAAAAATACATGTTCAAATTTTTTTGTGCTTAGAGGGAAATTTATAGCAGTAAATCCTTGTTAGAAAAAAAGTAAGGTCTCATAAGCTTCCATCTGCAAAACTGAACACGAATTAATTAAACCCAAAGTACTGGGTGGGGGGGGGGGAAGGAAACAAAAAAGATAAGAACTAAAGAAAGAAGAAACAGAAAAACAATGGAATAAATCAATGAAACCAAAAGCCTGTGCTTTGAAACAACCGATGAAATTGATAAACCTCAGTCAACTGACCAAGGAAAAGAATAAGACACAAATTACCAGTAACATAAATGAAAGAGGGCCATTGCTATAGACTGCACAGACATCAAAAGGATAAAAAGTATATTTTGGACAACTCTGTGTCAATAAATTTGATAAATTCCTTGAAAAATACAAACTACAGAAGCTCATGGAAGGGAAAAAACCCAATAACCTGAATATCCCTAATTCTACTAAGGAAATTGAGCTGCTAGTTAAACAACTTCCCACAAAAAAATCTCCAGGCTAAAATGGCTTTACTGGTGAATTCTAACAAACATTTTAAGAAGAAATAATACCAATTTACACAAATTCTTTCAGAAAATAAGAGGAGAGAATACTTTCCTATTTATAAGAATTACCCTGATACTGGAGTGCCTGAGTGGCTGAGTCATTTGAGCGGCTGTCTCTTGGTTTTGGCTCAGGTCATGACATAGGGTCTGAGATTGAGCCCTGTGTCCAGCTCAGTGGGGAGTTTACTTGAGATTCTCTCTTTCCCGAGATTCTCTCTTTCCCTTGTCCTCTGCCCCTCACCCACTCGCATGCATGCACACTTCTCTCTCTCTCAATAAATAAATCTTTTAAAAAAAGAATTACCCAGGAGCTCCTGGGTGGCTCAGTGGGTTAAAGCCTCTGCCTTAGGTTCACATCATGATCCCAGGGTTCTGGGATCAAGCCCTGCATCGGGCTCTCTGCTCGGCAGGGAGCCTGCTTCCCTTCCTCTCTCTCTGCCTGCTTGTGATCTCTGTCTATCAAATAAATAAATAAAATCTTAAAAAAAAAATTACCCTGATACCAAAACTAAACAAAGGTATTACAAGAAAAATTAGACCAAATTCTTCTGACTCATAAACAAGACTTCTTAACAATGTGTTAGCAAATTCATTAGGCAGTATATAAAAAAATACATCATGACAAAGTGGCATTTATCCTAGGGCTACTAAGTTGCCTGAACACTTCAAAATCAATATAATTCACTGTGTTAATAGAAAAAAAGAGAAAAGTCATATGAGGGGGACTAAACCATAGATTCAGAAAAAATTCTGAAAAAATTCAACACCCTCTCATTATAAAAACTGTCAGCAAACTAATAAATCTATGTTAAAACCTACAGCTAATATCATACTTAATAATGAAACACTGAATACAAGGTAAAAATGTCTGTTCTCACCACCTTTATTCAACATTGTACTGAAGGGTCTAGGCAATGTAGTAAATGAAGATTGAAAAGCAAGAGAGAAAACAGTTATTATTCACATATGACATGACTGTCTATGTAGAAAATCCTAAAGAATATACAAAAAAATTACTAGAATAAGTGACCTTAGAAAGATTGTAGATCATTATACAAAAATAAATTGCGGGGCACCTGGGTGGCTCAGTGGGTTAAGGCTTCTGCCTTCGGCTCAGGTCATGATCCCAGGGTCCTGGGATGGAGCCCTGCATCGGGCTCTCTGCTCAGCGGGGGAGCCTGCTTCCCCCTCTCTCTCTCTGCCTGCCTCTCTGCCTACTTGTGATCTCTGTCAAATAAATAAAAAATTTTTAAAAAAATCTTAAAAAAAAAAAGAAGAATTGCATTTTTACATATTAGTGGTAAACAGAATTTGAAATAAAAATGAGTAACATTGGGGTGCCTGGGTGCCTCAGTGGGTTAAAGCCTCTGCCTTCGGCTCAGGTCATGGTCCTAGGGTCCTGGGATCGAGTCCCATCAGGCTCTCTGCTCAGTGGGGAGCCTGCTTCCTCCTCTTTCTCTGCCTACTTGTGATCTATGTCTGTCAAATAAATAAATAAAATTTTTTTAAAAATGAGTAACATTTACAGTAACATTAAAAAAAAATACCCAGGGATCGATGTATCAAAACATGAGCAAGAAGATAAACACAAAACAACAAAGCATTACTGAGAGAATTTAAAGATCTAAACAAAAGGAGATGTACATCATATTCATGAATTGGAAAATATTATTATTATTATTATTTAAGATTTTATTTATTTATTTGACAGACAGAGATCACAAGTAGGCAGAGAGAGGAAGGGAAGCAGGCTCCCCACTGAGCAGAGAGCCCGATGTGGGGTTTGATCCCAGGACCCTGGGATCATGAACTGAGGTGAAGGCAGAGGCTTTAACCCACTGAGCCACACAGGCACCCTGGAAAATTATATTATTATTAATGATGACTGTTCTTGAATTTAAACTGTGAATAAGCATTTTAACATTTTTCACCCTAATGGGCTGTCTTTACACATTCTTCTACTGTGCTTTAGATCTGAGGCTATAAAAAGTATAAGAGAACAATTGTTGATTAATGTTGTAAGTACAGAGTTTCTGTTTAGGATGATGAAAACCTTCCTGAAATACATAGTGGTGCTGGTTACATAACACTGTTAATGTCCCTAATGGGACTAAACTATAAACTTAACAATGGCTAAAATGGTGAAATTTTATATTAAGTCTATTTTAACACACACACACACAAACAGGAATGCATAGAAACACAAAGATCCATTGTGAGTACTGGGTGAACAAAGGTGTTAAATAGAAAAGGAGTAAAGGTGTTGAATGGGTAAACAAGTGAACACGGTATGCAAGAGGCACTCAAAATAAAGATATCAGCGGAGATAAAGGAACTGGGTTATAAGGAATAAGATTCACCACTAAATTGTGCAGTGGAAGAGAGACATTTACTTAACTCAAGCTAACTGTATTAGTAGGTGGGTATGGGACTGGGGCCAAAAGCAGACTGAAAACAAAACAAGAAAGAACAGGATGGGCAGGAGATGAGATAAATCTTGGCCAGATGCCTGAAGTTATCTGTGGAACATGCAGGTGGTGATATTTAGCTGGAAACTGGATATGCTTTTGACAGAGTTTTAGGTTTAAAATTATGTGAGCATCATTAGAATAGTGGTTGACTGTGAATAGAAACAGGAGGCTGTAAAGAGAAGAGAACCGATAAAGAATCTGGGGAACACTAGTATTTAAGAGGTCCAGACACAAAGATGAATTTTAACTCTTTTTTAAGATTTTATTTATTTATTTATTTATTTATTTATTTATTTATTTAGAGAGCATGTGCACGTAAGCGGAGGGGTGGGAGGGTGAGCACGAAGGGAGAGGGGGAGAGAGAGAATCCCAAGCGGACCGGGACAAGGGACTCAATCCCATAACCCCAAAACCATGATCTGAGCCAAAACCAAAAGTCAGACACTTAACCAACTGAGCTACCCAAGTGCCCCTAAAGATGAATTTTCTGAAAGAACTGAGACAGTAACATCTTTGAAACCAAGAACAGAATATTTCAAGAATTATACTTGTAATTCAATATGGTGATCTAAACATATACATTTATTTCTCCTGCATCCAAATATAAAATTATAAGAAATTTAAATTATAAGAAATTTAAACATAGCAACACCATTAGCATAATGGGGGAGTGTTACTAGCAGGCCAGGTTTTTAGGAACTCTTAGCAGTTATAAGCAAAACTGAAGGATCAAACAGGAGAAAAGGAAGATTCTCAGTTTTGTACAATCTGCCCAGCACCGCTCGATTCTCAAAGCCTCAAAACAAGACTCCTTGCCACTTACTAATAGTAATCTATCAATTCTATCTCCATCTTGACTGTTTTCATCTAAGTAAGACAAACTCATGCAGTAATATGTTCTCGTTTGAGAAAATGGATTTTTGTCCCAGCTTTGCTTCTGGGAGAGAGAGGACTGAGAAAGATGTTCAAGGATATACCCACTTGATGTGTGAACACTGATTAAAATTAGAAGGAGCATTTATGGAAGGAAAAGTCTTATCTGGCCAATACAGGAAGTAATGGGGACCGCTTCTCTATAGAAGATAGGCAGGAGGATTTAGTGCAGAAAGGGAAATGCTCAAATATCCATTAAAAAAAAAAAAGACGATTTTGGAAAGGAGAGAGAAACCATCACCTCACCTGAGCCATGGTTTTGAGATCTGCAAGATGTGACCAGTCTTCCTTTGGGTTCCTCTTTGGAAAAGAGGCAGTTCCTATGAAGGCAAAAGCCAAGATGAAAAGAAGCCACATGACACTATACATGCCTTACAGCTCTCATATGCCTTAGGACTCAAATGAATTTGCCTCCATTTCCCTTGCTTCGGCCCTTGACTGCTGTGCACATTCCACAAAATTAATGGGGGGAGAATGAGATAAGACAGATCTTATTTTATCCCCAAATCCAGAGATAGAGGCCTTTAGGCAACAGATTAGATTTCAGGCAAGTTCCCCTCCTTTTTAGCATCATCTTTTCTCTCCTAGCAGCCTGCCTCCAAGCTGCTTTCTGTAAGGCTCTACCATTTTTACTATCACCAGCAATACGTGAGAATACCTGTCACTCTACACCCTGACAAATGCTAATACAAACTTATTGATGCTTGCCTATCTAATAGATGGAAATTGTGGTTCTAGGTTTTATTTTTATTATGACAGAAAATAAGCTTTTCGTAAGTATAAAACCTTAGTTTCTCATGTGAATGGTCTCTTTCATTCTTTCATTTCTCTATCATATTTTTATTTTCTAGATTGGTTATTACATCTTTTTAAAAGGAAGGAAATACTGTGTTTTTAAAAAGTATTTTTATTTATTTGATAGAGCACAAGGAGGGGGAGCAGTAGGGGCACCTGGGTGGCTCAGTGAGTTAAAGCCTCTGCCTTGGGCTCAGGTCATGATCCCAGGATCCTGGGATAGAGCCCGCATCGGGCTCTCTGCGCCACGGGGACCCTGCTTCCACCTCTCTCTCTCTGCCTGCCTCTCTGCCTACTTGATCTCTGCCTGTCAAATAAATAAATAAAAATCTTAAAAAAAAAGGGGGGGGAGCACCAGGCAGAGAGAGGGGGAGAAGTAGGCTCCCTGAGGGAGCCCAATGTGCGGCTCGATCCCAGGATGATGCTTAACCAACTGAACCCAGGTGCCCCAGAAAAACTGCATTCACTTAAAGTACTTTTTTATAGTTTCTCAATTGACTTTGTGTTTTTTCTATGCAAAAATAACTTGTAACAGATTATTGACCATCTGGTTTAGTACTGTCAGGTGTTCAATAACATGCTTCCTCCCTTCATCAAAACTGCCATCAAATACTTTATTTCCTTTATATATTTGAATAGATCTGCATTTTACATTTAGTTTCACTGACCTGTTTACTTAATTATCTAGATGACTCTGCAGTTACTAAATTTTTAAAACATATTTTAGTATCAGGTTAGGGCTATTTCCCCCTTTATCATTTTCTTTCAGAATTTTTGGCTTTTCATATTCTCCCAAGAATTTTATTTATTTTTAAAAAGATTTTATTTATTTATTTGTCAGAGAGCGAAAGCACACGCAGGCAGAAGCAGAAAGAGAAGCAGCCTCCCTGTTGAGCAAAGAGCCCGATGCGGTACTTGATCCCAGGACCCTGGGATCATGACCCGAGCCAAAGGCAGCCGCTTAACTGCCTGAGCCACCCTGGCATCCCTTTCGTAAGAATTTTATAAAGTGCAAAAATTTTACTGACATTTTAATGGAACTGCATGATGTTAAGGGAGTTTTTACACTTTATCACTTTATGTCTTCCTATTCTTTTATTCAAGTCTGACTTTTTGAGTCCCTTCGGAACATTAATTCTTTTTTCACAGATTACAAAATCCTTTGTATCTCATATTTTTGACGGCCACTGATCATTTTCCATAGTTTTCTGATACATACGTATACATATATATATAAGCACACATATAAAGCCTATTGATTTGTCAGTATTTTTTCCAACAAACCTCTGAGTTTTCTAATTGTTGTCATTGTTAACAGCATGGTAACTTAGAAATTTTTCTCTCAGTCTCAGCAGATTTCCCAAAGATGGTGAGCAAAACAAGCTTCTAAGTGTCTCTCATTCTAAAATAAAATCTTGTAAAAAATGTATGGTCTTGCTACAGTTAATTTAACCCCGACTTCAAGAGGCTGGAGAGGCTGAAAGAAGGAAATGTCTAGGAGAGTAAAAGTTATTTTTAGGGCATAGTTTTCCAGGGGAAGAAAACAAGAGGCTCCTCAGAAGCTGATGCCACTGAAAACCAAAGTGGTGAGAGAATTTGGGGGGAAATGTACATATTTCCAGGATCTGAGAGGGCAAAGTGCCTGAGAGAGTTAATTCTCACCTGAGCTCTAGATGGGCAACCCATGGATGGGGACTGCCTGGACTGGCTTGGATCCTCTTGTCCAAGAGGACTCACCGGAGAGACAAGACCCACCAGAGCAGGTGGACTACTGCATGCCCAGAGGAAACACTGAGGAGACAGCTGGAGAAGTGGCTGTACCCATGAGAAGGGAAGTGTATCTGGAAGTTCCCAGCAGTGGATTCTCTCAGAAGGTTAAGAGCTGACTTACACTAAATTATAATGGTACCAATCATGTTAGCCTCTTCTTGTCCCTGACTTCTGACTTGTTTCCTGTTTTCCAGCTCCCAATCCATTCCAGCTAGAGACTACCCACCTAGAGGGGGTAAAGAAGAGACAAAATAGAGGTTGAGGAATTAAAGAAGAAACTAACTGATCATGTACTCTTTTCCCTGGCAGGCTTCCAGCAGTAGGGAATTTTTACTTTTAAAACAAGTTCAAAGTATTGATTTCTATAGTGAACATCTTATTTAAATAGCTATCAAAAGATGAGACTAATCTTACATTTTAATGTTCAACAGATTCAGTCTTCAGAATGACTGAAATTATTGAATTTGTCTAGGAATGCATCCAGCAGTAGGGGAATAAAGAGATTCATCCAAATAGAAACTCTGAGTGGCAATTATGGGAGAAATTTTTTATGTGTGTACTCCCAAATGGTATACTCATTTGAACATACAAGTATTAGTCAGTATGCGGTTTCCCAGTATACAATCCTACCATCTCTAAATTATTTTTATTTTACTTCTTTTTCTCCATTAAAAAAAAAACGCTATTTCAATTGTCTAACTGCCACAGGGTCAAATTTTACAAGCGTATAAAAAGGCCAATATTCAGATAATCTAAACATATTTAACTGGTCATGCATCCAGTTTCTCAAGCGCTCCATCTCAGTCACACAATAGACAATATTCACTAGTTGCCGCGGACTGTGCACACAAAACACTTTAAAAATGAGGCAAAGACACAATTATATCACCCACGAACAATCATGATCCCATAGACACACGTCATGCATAATCTCACAGAGCCCCTAACAGACTTCTACACAAAGTAACACAATTTTACTCACTTACCCCTTACTGTCGTCTCTCCGAAGTCACATGCAGTCTCAAACACAAATCGACTCGTAACCTATTTGAAAAATTAGACACACACCGAGACCTTATCACTTTCACAACCGGTTCCACAACGTCACACGGAGTAACACATGCTCAAACCACACAAGGAAAGCCACAAAAAGATACACGAACTGAATGCCCTTGTGTGCCAGGCCGCACTGCGAGACTTGGGGTTTCCTCGTGGGGGAAAAAAACCCAAAATTCCTGCCCTCCCCAACCTCACACCAGCCCCGGGCTTCCAGTTTCCTCTTCAGCGCTGTCCATCCTGGACTACCAGTTGCCTCTAGGGCGCTCCCCGGCCCAGGCTCCCTATTCCCTCCCTCCCTCCGTGTTCCTCGGCCTTGGATTCTGGTTCCTTCTGCTTAGTTCTCGCTTCCCTCCTCGCTCTATGCAGGGTCCAGACTCTCGCCTTCCTCCCCGGCCTTCTTGGCCCAGGTTCCCTCTTCCTTCCTCGCTTTTCCCAGCCCAGGTTCCCGCCTCCCTCCTCGGCATTCCCCCCGGGTCCCGCCATCACCCGCCTTCTCCGCCTCCGTAGGACCCACCAGCCTCACCTTCGACCACTGGTCAGCTGTCTGCGCTTGCGTACTCCCGCGCGGGATGTACCTCCCAAGAGTCTCCGCGGCTCGGTCTTTGAGGCGAAGCCGGTTCCGCGCGCGTGCGCGCCTTCTCGACATACGGGCTTTTCCGACCTTGAACTACATCTCCCACAGCCCCTTTGCAGATTTTGAAAAGAACTTTGATCCAGGGTCGTCTTTGATTATCGCCCGACAACCTGAAAGTCGTCGCGCTCCGAGTGGCAACCGTCGCTCACGGTGAGGAAGCCCATCGCCCCCACAGTGCTGACGGGGTGTGTAGAGCCCGGGTCTCAAGCCTCTGTACGCGCGTTTGTGGCCGTGACGAAGCCGAGTGCGAGTATGTGCGGTGATGTGGCCCGTGACAGGTGTAGACATGCGTGTGTATCCCTAATCGGATGCAGGACACTGTGGGTGACCAGTAGACTGTGATGTGAGGCATGTGACACTGTGGGGTTTGAGACCGACCATCATAAGGTAGTGCCTAGTTGTTTCCTAGTGTGAGGGGAGAGGCTTTTAATTCTCTGACCGGTACGAGTTTGGTTGTGTAATGAGACAGAGCTTCATGTCTTCAGTTCTAGGCTTAAAATCGGGACTGAGGGGTCTGTTGAAGACTTCTCAGAGAGTGTATGCGTGTGAAGACTGCAGTGCCTGTTTGACTAGAGTCGCGCTGCACCGAAGCCTGGCCTGAGCTGTCTTGTCAGAGCACCATCTCCTCCAGTGCCTAGCTTCGCGCTTAACACAGTGGGGGTATCAGTGAAGATGATGTTGCCCATCTAGAGGTCAGTTTTAGGTTCTGTCCTTTCTTAGGGCCTGTATGCCTGCGTTCCCTTTTTTCCTCCTGCTTTAGAGCCATGCACTCCAGCTGCAGAGAAAAGGTCACCAAAAGGGAGTCGGATATTTGACTAGTAGTATAAATGTTACATACAAGCAAAAAAGCACAAACCTATTTTTGGAATGAATTTTAGAATTGGAAGAGTCCCTTAGGCAGAGTCTTGGGAAGATATCTGGTGAATCTAGGAGTAAGATTCCTTCCTCAGAGGATCTCCTTTGGGAGCTGAGGTCAAGGTCCATGTTTCAGAACCACATCTTCCCAAAGCTCTCTCCCCAGGAAATTTGATGTGAACTTAGAGAAAGTTTCAGCCCTGGATGTCAGTGGCCCTGGCTTTTTCCTTTGATACTAAAAAGGATTAGCAGTACTCCCCATGTCCCTTTTACTTCTGTGTGTGATAGATGGCAAGAGACTGTGTGGTGTTGAAGAATATCTTCCAATTTCCCTTGTCTGTGCTCCAAGGTCTAGTGTTTGATGATTTTGTCCCCTTCCCCTTCAGTGCTCTTCTCTAAGTGAAGAGTCCTGAATGAAAGAAAACACTGCTGGGCATATCTGAAACCAAGCTCAAGGTTGGGGGTTTTGTTGCCCTTGTTCTCTTTGTTTTGTTTTTCAGAAAAGGGAGTAATTGTTCTTCTCCTGAGATGGTTAGGTTACTGTTAGGCAGGACCCTGTGATGTACTTTGACTAACAGCATGTAGCGGAAGTGACGTTTTAAGACTCTCAAGACAAAGCCTTAGGAAGTCTTGGAGCTTTTGCTCTTTTCCTCTTCCTGCCCTCAGACCACTTCAAACAGAAGGTTATGACTAGCTTTCTTAAAGACAAAAGATCACCTGGAGACAGAAGCCCAGCTGACATTCAGCAACAATTGCCAGATATTTCACTGAGACCATATTGGACCATCCAGCCCCCACCAAGCCACTAGCTGCTATCAAGATGAGTGGAATCAGTAGAACTTCTCAGCTAAGCCAAGCCCAATTTGCCAACCCCAGAATAATGAGCTAATGAATGTTTTTTGTTTTAAGGCACAAACTTTGGGGATGGTTACATAGCAATAGATAACTGAAACAGGTGTTAAACTTTTTAAAAATCTATCACTCCATATTGATATAATTGTATTGGTCAACCTGTTTTGTAAAGTGATTTCTCTACTGGTATTACATCTTGAAAATTTTTATATCCTTAGTTACTTTCTACAGCTTTGCATTTGTTTATCTTGGTATTATTTTACATGGATATTTTATAATTTATTTAACTACTAACTTTGCTGAGCAACTCCTTCTTACTGTCCAGCTCCCGTGTCTTCACCAACTTTACATTCCCTTCCAGAACCTTAACAGGACATGGGTTCCTGTCATTTCATGGGTCTGTTGACTTAGGAATGGGGTATTGACTTCTGCTGAGTGGAGTATAGATGACTCAATCCACTCAGAGTAATTTGTTCAAGGGTGTGATATAGGATCTATACACATTTATTTAACTAATTAACTGGTCCCCATGATTACACAATCTCTTTTGCCCTTTCCAATTCAAACTCTGCATTCTGAGCATCTTACTTCCTTCACTGTGACTTGTTAGGGTACTTAGCTAACTTTCTGAAGGACTGATTTAAGATTCCTGGAGGTAGAAATGGGTATCTCTGCTGTGTTTTCTAAAGTGTCATCATCCCAATCCTTCAGATTACTTCCTCTTCTGCCTGCTCATCAAAGGAATGGTCTGAATTTCTGCAGCCACATCAGGCCTAAGTCGCATTTCTTCTACGTGCAGGGCTTAGTATTAATCAATTTCCAAGGCAGATGTGATTTCCTTACTGGAGCAATGGCTGGTGGAGAGATTGGCAATAAGAGATCTGAGCCGAGGTAATTGAGAGGCAAGCAGCAAGAGGAATCCATTGTGTATTAAAATCCTAGATTTCATATTATACATTGGCTAACTGAATTTAATTTAAAAAAATCTTAGGTTTCAAAATTTAAGATTACCTTTAAGGTAGTAGAATCTGAAAGTCTTCATAACTATGAAGAAACTTCAGACCACTTAAAGCCAGAATTCATCCCACTACAGAATTCTACTCCATGTTTCATACACGTATCTCCTTCTATTATTTCTTCTGCTTTCAAAGAGGGAGGGATTATTATTTTTTCTGGCTGTAAAGCTAGTACATTCTTAATTCAGAAATTTAGAAAATACAGAAAAGCTTAAAATAAAGCTCATTTAGAAACAGCTTTTTTTTTTTTTTTTTTAAAGATTTTATTTATTTACTTGACAGAGAGGCACGAGTAGACAGAGAGGCAGACAGAGAGAGAGGAAGGGAAGCAGGCTCCCTGCCGAGCAGTGAGCCCGATGCGGGGCTCGATCCCAGGACCCTGAGATCATGACCTGAGCCGAAGGCAGCGGCTTAACCCACTGAGCCACCCAGGCGCCCCAGAAACAGCTTTTTTGAACATTTTATTCCAAGTCATTTCCTCTGTTTCTCTATGAATTAACACATGGATATAGGCATATAGGATTTATTATTTTAAAAAAGAATCATACCACAATACTGTACTGTAATCTACCTTCATCTAGCAAAATATAGTGAACAGCTTTTCATGTCATCAAATTACAAACTTACAATGTTTTGCCTACATTGAAGGATATTTAACTTCTTGCTAGCTTTTCCCCATGTAGCATTTCATCGCACACTCCTTTTTGTGAACATGTGTATCTTAAAGTCTTAAACATTGTTGAGAATGAGGCTTTCGAAATTAAAATCGAATTATATAACTTCATCAATTGCCCTGCTTAAATTTTCACCAACATACCATGAAGAATGTCTATTCTACTAATATAGGATATTATCAGTCCTTTAAATCTACCTTTAGTGGAAATTGTGTTTGTTTAATTACCTATGCTGAGGTTTCATTTAATGTAATAAAATCTGGGCGTCTGGGATAAAAACCAGAATTCAGTGAACTGATTTTGTAGTTAGAGAAATGTGGATGCAAAACATAGACCCACCATTTACTGAGCATGTATAATATCTTTTCCTTCATTTTAAATAAGAGTTTTGAATAAAGTAGAACACAGATCTTAAAACCATAGCTTAATGATTTCTTTTATAAACCTTACAACCACCATTTGATAAAGATAAACTCCAACATCCCAGAAGCCTCCCTCATGTCTCTTCCCAATCACTATACCTCTAAGTTAACCATTATTTTTTTAAGATTTTTTTTTTTTTAAATTTACTCATTTGACAGAGAGAGAGAGAGAGAAGGAGAAGGGACTCCCCGCTGAGCAGAGAGCCTAATGCGGGGCTTGATACCAGGACCCTGAGATCATGACCTGAGCCAAAGACAGAGACTTAACCCACTGAGCCACCCAGGCACCCCCCCCAACCATTATTTTGGGCTCTATCACAATAATTGAACTTTATAGAACTGCAATCATACAGTATGTGCTTTTGTGTCTGGCCTCTTTTATCCAACATTGTATCCATAATAGCACCCATGCTGAATGCAGCAGTAGCTTGTAACTTAACATAGTATTCTATAGTATTATATTGTCTGAATGTACCATAATTTATTTATCCATTCTCTTGCTGATGGAGTATTTGAGTTTCCAGCTTTGGGATATTATGAGTAAGGTTACTAAGAACATTCTTGTGTCAGTCTTTGGCATGCATGTGAAATCAGTTGTTTGTGTTATGTACCCAAAAATAGAATTGCTAGGTTAGAAAGTAAATGTTTATATTTAATAAATATTGCAAAATAGTGTTTGAAAGTGAATGTTCCATTTTATGCTCGCATGTGCTGTGTATGAGAATTCCAGTTGCCTTATCTGATTAGCATTATTATTGTCAGCCTTTTTTTAAAAATTATTTATTTATTTTTTATTTTTTAATGAACATATAAAGTATTTTTATCCCCAGGGGTACAGGTCTGTGAATCGCTAGGTTTACACACTTCACAGGTATTGTCAGTCTTTTGAATTTTAGCCATTCTAATGGGTGTGTAGTGGTATATTAATATTTAATTTGCATTCCCCTTATGACCAATGATGCTGCAACCATAAATTCCTATGGATAATGTTATCCACAGAGCTGGGAATGAACAAAACTGAAATAAATGAAGTTTCACAGTAAAAGTAAGTGCATAGCTTACCATATGACCCAGCCAACTGTGATCTTGGCCATTTATCCCAGAGAAATGAAAACATAGGTTTACACAAACACCTATACGTGAATGTTCACAGCTGATTTGTAATAACCCAAAACTGGAAATAACCCAAATGTCTTTTAACAGGTAAATGGTTAAACAAACTAGGGTTTATCTTTACCATGGAAAAACACTGGCAATAAAAAGGAACGAACCACTGAAACAATTTGGGTGATCTCAAGGAAATTATGCTAACTGAAAACCAATCTCATAAAAATTATAATCTGTATGAATCCATTTATATAACATTCTTAAAATGCAAAACTATAGAGATGGAGAGAAGGCTAGAGGATGCCAGGAATTGGGTGGAGAGGAGGTGGCTGTGACTATACAAGCATAGCAAAAGAGATTCTTGGGATAGAACTGTTCTGAATCATGGTGGTAGTGGTTGTCACATGACTCTGCACAAATAAAAAAATGCATAGAACTAAATATACACATAGATACACAAATGAGTGCATGTGGAACTGGCAAAAGATACAAGTTTTGTGTACTGTTTCAACATCAATATCTTGGTCATGATATTGTTTTACAATTTTATAAGAAATAACCATTGAGGAAGCTGAATGAAGGTTATCTCTATATTATTTCTTACAACTACATGTAAATCTACAATGATATAAAAAATTAAAATATAAGCACATAGCTGGGACAAGTTTCCTGGTTTGCCATTTGGACAAAAATAGAATTATATCTTTACATTATCATACCACAAGAATAAACTCCAAATAGATGAGGAATGTAAACATAAGAAATGAAATCATATAGGTCTTAGAAGAAAGCATTGGTGAATCCCTCTTTAACCTCGATGTAAGAAAGAACTTTTTTTTTTTTAAAGATTTTATTTATTTATTTGACAGACAGAGATCACAAGTAGGCAGAGAGGTGGGGGGGGGGGCGGGGAAGCAGGCTCCCTGCTGAGCAGAGAGTCTGCCGGCCTTGGCCTTGACGGATCCCAGGGCTCTGGGATCATGACCTGAGCCAAAGGCAGAGGCTTTGCTTTAACCCACTGAGCCACCCAGGCACCCCAAAGAAGAACTTTCTTACTGTGATTCAGAAAACGGATGCAATAAGAGAAAATATCCAAAGATCATGACTACAAAAATCAAAAGACAACTTACAAATTGGGAAAAAATATTTGTAGGATGTATCACAAATAAAGGGCTAATATTCCTAGATTAGTTTGCTAGAGCTATCATAACAAAATACCACCAATTGGATGGTTTAAACAACAAAAATTAATTTTCTCACAGTTCTGGAAGCTGAAGTCCAAGATGAAGATGTTGGCAAGTTTACTTTCTCCTGAGGTCTCTTCTGCTTGGGGATGATGGTGATGTATCTTTGAGTATTCAGGCTAAAGAAAGCTGCTCAAACATCTTTAAGTTCTAGCTCTTCACATCATCTGGGCTTTTAACTGCAATGGTTTCCCTCTTCTGGGAGCCTGTTTACTCATCGGTTTCTCTACCATTCAGGGCTGTCTCCTTCCCTCTAATAAGGAAATCACACCTGGCTTGAGATATAAACTACTATATATAAGAAATGAAATGGGACTTGGGTCTGCTGAGGTGCTGCCAATCAGAGAAGAAAATAGAAGGGCCAGAGGAAGATCAAATCACCTTAGATATCAAGAAAATGAAGCCTCAGTAAATACAAAATGCAGTTGTTTGTTTCCAATTATACAGATGCCAAATCAGTTCTTCAAAGGCTCTCCAGAGATTCATACTGAAGGAGGATATAATGAGCAAAAATATTTTAATCCATAAAATCAGGCTCCAACACCCCATCCTTGTAGTTATATCCTTCTGAACAGGGCTCAGGGATTCACTCTTCACCTTGGAGAACCTGATGGACATCTTTGGAAGTGACAGTACTGCAAATGACAAAAACATTCCAACTCCACAAACCCTAGCCCCATATGACCCTGGAAGAATGGAGAAGGTGGGCCAGATGTAGGAACTAGGCAGGATGTAGAAGGAATTTCTCTGGTATGGTTAAGCTTTCTGAGTCCAGCAAGAATATACAAATTTAATAAATTCCAGAACTTACTCACAATAAGGTATTAAGTGGTCACTAAAAATTAAATTGAGGAATAACCAAAAAATAGAGAAAAATTCAAAAATATACCGACAGTGGCTTAAGCAGGTTACTATACAACATGTATAACAATTCCCATTTACTAGAAGGTCATATATATCATATGGATAGAATGTCAAACATCAGCAATAGAAAGAAAAATATCTGGATTTATACCTCTAAAAGCTAACAGTCTGTGATACTGATTTTTTTGTTTAAGTATACTTCCATAGCTTCCATAAATTTAAGTATACTTTCTATTTTCTTTATAGGAACCAAGAATGTCTTGATTTTAGATTGTTTTAAGAAATTTTATTAAAAGAAAGTTCTTCAGGGGCGCCTGGGTGGCTCAGTGGGTTAAGCCGCTGCCTTCGGCCCAGGTCATGATCTCAGGGTCCTGGGATCGAGCCCCACATCGGGCTCTCTGCTCAGCGGTGAGCCTGTTTCCCTCTCTCTCTCTCTGCCTGCCTCTCTGCCTGCCTCTCTGTCTACTTGTGATCTCTCTTTCTGGCAAATAAAAAAAAAAAAATTAAAAAAAAATTTAAAAAGAAAGTTCCTCAAAAATAGGCCAAAGAAGCCCTGTTGTGGGTCTTTAGGTTAGATTTATAGCTCAACATATTCTAAATATAGTTGGCTATGAATGATTTCTCTTATGTCCCTTCTAATAGTTTATTTCCAAGCATACGTAGGGGTTTTCTGCCTAGAGAAGAGCTAAGAGGCTCAAACCCTGGTCTAGTTGTTTTATGTCTTTTGATGGAAGAATTTATTTCATTTCTGAAATATTACCCAAAATGCCCTGCCTGCAACTAGTGAGAGAATCACCTTGCTCCATTAGTTTCCCTTTAGACCCAGCATCAAGAGAAATAAAACTCTAGGGCATAAACTTGACAAGGGATAGTTCACATTTCAGAGTTCCTATGAATTCACAATAATTTGGACATGCTGCTATATTTAGAATTCTTTATTGTGAACTCCTGTGGTTTTATCATTGTACTTCTCCAGAGGTCTTTGTCATGTTCTACCTTTGACCTACTTTTATTTCCCCTGCTGGATTATGAACAACATAAAGGTAGCAATTATATCTTATTCATCTGTGTTTCATCCAAGTACATAGGCACAACTTCTTGTATACTGTAGGCATGTCTAATGTCTTATATAGAAATCCTACGGCTAGGATACTTAGGAAGAATTAAAAATAAATAAGTATTACAAGGATGTTCACTGAAGAGTTCCTGATGATAGGGGCACCTGGGTGCCTCGGTTAAGTGTCCGCCTTTGGCTCAGGTCATTAGCCCAGTGTCCTAGGATCAAGCCCTGAGTTGGGCTCTCTGTTCAGCGGGAAGTCTGCTTTTCTCTCTCTCTCTCTCTCCCCCCTTGCACTCCCCCCACCCGCATTGTGTGTGCATACTCTCTCTCTCAAATAAATAAATAATTTTAAAAAGAATTCTTGATAATAATTAGTTTAAAAAAGTTTCATAATAAACAATGTGTTAAATAAGATACGATAGACCACACTATAATCATCATGATATTGGCCTCAATTTGTCAAAAAGAGATATACTCATCAGGAATGGCTTAGTGAAATACAGCAGAAGGTTGGAAAAGAATTGGAAAATAGTAGAATCCAGTAGTTAAATAAAGATTGAGGACTTTGGAACTCAAGTTCTAGTTTCATCTCTCAGGAACAATAATAATATTATTGACATTTCACAACTTATTCAGCCTTGATGCCTCACTTGCCTAAGCAGTGTACTGAGAATGGTAATACTTCCCTCACAGGGTTCTCATGAGAATTAAATTAGACAATACATGTCCTTATAATAGCGTATTAGTCAGAGTTCTCCAGAGAAACAGAAACAACAGGATATATGTGTGTGTCTCTGTGTGTCTATGTATTGAGTTAAGAAAGAGATTTTAAGGAATTGGCTTGGCTCATGAGACTGTGGAAGCCTGTTAAGTCCAAAATCTGTAGGTCAGGTCAGCAGGTTAAATCCTCAGGCAACAGTTGAGGTTTGAGTTCAAAAGCTGTCTGCTGGCAGAGTTCTTTTCTGCTCTGGGAGAGGGAAGTCTTTAGTCTATCATGGCCTTCAACTGAATGGATGAGGCCTAACCACATTATGGAGGGTAATCTGCCTTAATTTAAATTAATTGTTAATCTCATCTAATAAACACCTTCACAGAAACATCCAGAATGATATTTGACCAAATATTTGGGCATCGTGGCCCAGCCAAGTTACATAAAATTAGGCTTCATAAGTCCACCCCTTGCCAACTTGGCACCTATATGCATCTCCCTAAATGATACTTAATATCTGAAAAAAAAACAGTAACAAGGACATACTTCCACCTAACATAATACAACTATCTTGCATACAACCAAAAAATACACGAATCCTTTCTCCAGAAGAGGGTGCAAAGTCTTGCATAATGTTTACTTTTCTCCCTTATATCCCAAAACTTAAGTATTATGGTGTAAAGTTAATAATACTTATATACTATAACGTCAGTACTTCTTATATTACATGATAATGGTATAAAAAAGGAATAAAGATTTATATACATACATACAAACACAACAAAATAAACACTCATGGCAATTATAGTCCAATTTCTGAAACTGGTCCCATGGTTGTAGTAGGCATTTATAACTACCTTCTTCCATCACCCATTCCATATTCCCTTTGCCCTCAGCAAGATCCTCAGTTGGTCATGGTTCTTTACTTGGTGGGGTGACCCAAAATTCATTCTTGGGTGTGTGGCCCATGAATAATCCTGCCTTTATAGTTTGTAGTTTGCCATTCACCTTAATCATAAGGCAGGGTAATATTAAGAGAAGATCCAAAGGATCTCCTGTACTCTAGACACACTCCTCCTTATCACCATTGTGGAGTAGCAGTCCAACCTCCCCTTGGTAGTTAAGATGAATCACCACAGCCAGCAACCCTTAATCCCTTCTTTGCCTTTTGATTCAGAGGGATGAGAAACCCAAAGTGGTTCCTCCAAGGGGAACCCAAAGTGGGTTCCCCCAAGTGGATCCCCAAAGGGATCATTGTATCTCCTGGTGGAAGCATTCCTTCCTTTGGAACTAAGACCTCTGTGCAGCAGAGCATAGGTTGTGGGGAGGAGAAGCAAAAATTTTGCTATTGGGTCACTAGGGGTTAATAGTGAGTGGTGTCATTCCCATTTCTACGCCATGATTCCTGGCCTTATGAATCCTGACTATGGAAAAAACAGCACCAGATACTGGATGCTGATACCAGAGCATAAAGAGCCTTCTGTAGAACCATCTCCCAGCCCTGCAAGACACTGCCACCTAGCTGGCATTGTGACTGAGTCTTTAAAACATCATTCCATTCTGTCAAGCCAGCTTCTTCAGAATGATGGGGAACTTGGGAAGACTAGTGAATTCCATGAAGCTGGGCCCACTGATGTACTTCAATTACTGTGATATGAGTTCCTTGATCAGAAGCAATGCTGTTTAGAATACCATGATAGTGGATAAGGCATTCTGTAAGTCCATTGATGGTAGTTTTGACAGAAGCATTATGTACGGTATAGGCAAATCTGTATCCAGAGTGTCTGTTCTATGTAGAAGGAAAAAAATATTGCCTCTTCCATGATGGAAGAAGTCCAATGTTATCAACCTGCCTCCAGAGAATGGTGCCATATGGGGGACTCAGTGTTGGTCTCTGTTGCTGGCAGATTGGGCATTCAGCAGTGGCTATAACCAGGTTGGCCTTAATGAGTGGACACTCATGTTGCTGAACCCATGGGTAATAGCCATCACTGCCACCATGGCCACTTTGTTCAAGAACCCATTGGTGATGATAGGGTAGCTGAGGAAAGAACCGACTGGTGGCCACAGACTGGGTCATCCTATCCACTTGATTAAAATCCTCTTCTGCTGAGCATTTAACATGGGACACAAAGAGCTTCACTTTTACCCATGCAGAGAGGTCTATACCTCTTTTCCAGATTTCCTTCACATGAATTTTCCAATCATGTTCCTTCCAAGCTCCTGACCACCCAGCCAAACCACTGGCCACAGCCTGTGAATTGCACATCTGACCATTTCTTCTTCCAAGCAGGAAAACAAAACAACAAAAACCCAGGTGCACTGCTCAAAACTCTGACCAGTAGGATTACTTGTGCCTTCAGGGCATACTTGGCCCAATCATTTAAACATCCCTTCCATTTTATGAGAGTGCTGCTCTGCACACCCAGCTTAATAGTTGGGTCAGATTACACCCAGTTTATGATGGTAACTTGGTGGCCCATGGTTTAGTGTTTAGTCTCTAAGTCTCAGTAGCAGGCTAAAACCTGTTTCTCAAAAGGAGAGTAGTTAACTGCAGAGAATGGCATGGCTTTGGTTCAAAATCCTAAAGGCTGCACTGTGACCCATCTGTAGGGTCCTGCCAAAGGCCCCAGACAACATCATTACCAGCCTCTGATATTTCAAATACCCTTGGATTTTTAGAAAAAAAAATTATTTATTTGTTTGACAGAGAGAGAGATCACAAGCAGGCAGAGAGGCAGGCAGAGAGAGGGGAGGAAGCAGGCTCCCTGCTGAGCAGAGAGCATGATGCAGGGCTCGATCTCAGGACCCTGGGATCACGACCTGAGCCAAAAGCAGAGGCTTAACCCACTGAGCCACCCAGGTGCCCCAACACCCTTGGATTTACTGGGCCTTATTGCCCAAGGGGCAAAGTGCTTGCCTAGCAGTCTGGACCTGTTGCAAAGTCACAGAGCCTTCTTTTGTTCTGGACCCTACTCAAAACTAGCAGCTTTTCACATCACTTGGTAAATGGGAAGTAACATACCACAATGAGGAAGAGGTTGCCTCCCAAATCCAGAGGTCCACTAGGCTTTGTGCCTCCTTTTTAGTTATAGGAGGAGCCAGATGCAACAACTTGCCCTTCATCGTTAGAAGGGATATCATGACATGCCTCACACCACTGCATCTCTAGAAGTTTCACTGAGATAACAGAAGGCCTCTTAAGTTTTTGTTAGATTTATTTTCCAACCCTGACATTCAGATGTCTTATCAGTAAATCTATAGAGTAGTTGTCATTTCTTGCTCGCTAGGTCCAATGGCATAATGTCATCAATGTAACTGAACAATATGACATCTTGTGGAAGGGAAAAGAGGATTAAGATCCCTGTGAACTAAATTATTATACATGGAAACTAAATGGGGAGGGGAGGGGCTGGGGAGCTGATGTACCCTTGAGGTAGGATACTGAAGTTATTTACTTGTTATTGCCAAGTGAAAACAATTGGTTCTGGTTATCTTTATTAACAGGGATGGAGGGGGGAAAAATTAACAGATCAGTAATCACATAGCAGGTACCCAGGAATGTGTTAATTTATTCAGGTAATGAAAGCACATCTGGTAAAACAGCTGCAGCTGGTGTCACCACCAGCTTAACCCATTGTCATTCTCCAAAATTTCTCTTGTCTGCAGAGGCCAAATAGGCAAGTTGAATGGGGATATGCTGGGAATTCATCACCCCTGCATTTTTAAGTTCTTAGTAGTGGCACTAATCTCTGCAGTCCCTCCAGGAATGCAGTATTTCTTTTGGTCTATTATTTATTTTTAGGTAGAGGTAGTTTTGGTAGTTTCCACTTGTCCTTTCCTCACTCAGCAGCCAGAGAGACAGTGCTGAGTATGTCTGTTTCAATTATCCATTCCAGAACTGGGGGGAAAACCACAGGATGGATTCAGGCATGTGCTGGGCCTGCTGTGAGATGGACCTTAACATTGATTGCAGACCTCCTTAAGCCTCTACCCTGACTGGTAGACCAGTGAGGTTTTGGGTCTCCTGGAATTAGTGTCAGCTTAAAGCCAGTGTCCACGGTCTGATTTTTCCCTTTTCCTCAAAGTATGGTCTCCCTGGTAAAGGCTGTGGGTTTCTTTAGGAAGGTTGGGGGGGGGGGGGGAATTACCAGCATAAATTTTCGGCAGTGTAGCAGGGTTTTTCATTCAAGGTGTTTGGAGTCTGTATACTTGGTCAAATCTGAGAATTGACTGACAGTCCATGACTTTTTATTATTCAAGTTAGACTTTTGTTCACTTGACTACAACTCTTTCACTTACACAGATCAACTAAGATTTAGACTTCTCATCTACTTCACTTCCACCAAAGCCTACTAACCATATTCCCTGTAACAGAGATTTAAAAAAAATCTTTCATGATCATTTTGCACTCATCGCAATAAGTTATTTCATATTTTTAAAATCCACATTTTAAGTTATACTTAAATTTTAAAAAATTTCCATTGGAGGGGCACCTGGGTGGCTCAGTGGGTTAAGCCTCTGCCTTCAGCTCAGGTCACGATCTCAGGGTCCTGGGATGGAGCTCCGCATCAGGCTTTCTGCTCAGTAGGGAGCCTGCTTCCCCCCGCCCCCCCCCCCCCGCCTACTTGTGATCTCTCTATCAAATAAATAAATGAAATCTTTAAAAAAATTTTCCATTGGAAACTTAATTTTTAAGTAAAACCTACTCTTCAGGAAGCTTAACTATCATCGTCTTTTTAGAGGTAAGTGAAGAGGTTGAGAGGACTCAATCTCACACTCACTATATTGCAGTCTCTCTTATCGTTACTACATCCAGATCACAACCACACACATTATCTTAAACCACTGAGCCACCCAGGCGCCCCCCACCCCACGCATTATCTTCCATCCAGATTCTAACTTGCATAAGTTACACTCAAACACACAAAAACAAATTTACCAGATCTTTCACATGATCTCCCAGTCATACTCAGTTAAAACTCATATACATCAACCTCAAAGTCACAACGTTTAATCACCTGCCCTTGCACTGTCATGCAATTCATACAGAGACTTGGGTACAGCCACAACCTACTTTCCCATACTTTGGATATCTCACTCAACACCTTGGACAATATCAAGTGCAAACCAACTCATACATGTGATCTAGAATTAGATCCAGAAACACAACCACTTGTTCTCACAGATAAATTTCTTCACATGGCACTTTGAGATAGGAGATTTGCCTCTTCTGGCAGATAATCTGTATTAGTTTCCACCCTTCTCGGTTCTGGTTTCTCATACACACACTTAGACCCCACAATGTTGCTTCACTCCTCTTCCACGCATACACGTAGTAAGATTCAGGATCAGCTCCGCCTGGCCCAGGGATCGGTTTCGTCCATCAGGGAGACCAGCCTCCTCCCTTCTCAAGACGGACACCTACCACAGCCAACCGCTCCTGCTAGTCATAGGTAAACCCAACACCAACAGCCTCCCACAGAACGTTACAAACTCACTGCCCGCACAGTCGCGCCACCCACAAGCATGCGTAATCAATCACAGGTCTCAAATGGCCCCTCGCGCCTAAGCCACGTTATAATACACCACTTCACAATCACTGCGCGCGGCCCCACACGGGTATACAGCATGACCACTATTTCAAACGGTCTCAAAACATTTCACAAACTAATTTCCTCACTCAAGACACAGTCGGTGTAACACACACATCCTCTCCCTGCCTATCAAACTCGTCCTCGGCCACTCGCATCTTCGGACTCAGAAAACACAGGCCGCATTGCCACCTTACAGACGAAGGCCGGATCCCTCCGCATCGGATAATAATTCTCAAACTACAGCACGTGCGCGTCCACCTTGAGGGGGTAGGGACAGCTACGGTGCCAGGCTTGAAATCCGCCCTCAGAGAAATCCGAGATCCCGAAATCAGACCCAAATTTCGGGCCTGAGCCTTGGAAGGGAAGAGGTGGTAGAGTCACTCCAGGTTCGGAGTGAGAGTGCGCAGGTGCATCCCGAAATGCAGCGGAAGATTTACCTCTTTTATCTCCCGGTGCTTTCCTTTCGGACTACGTTTCCCAGAGGACACAGCGGTTCAAAACTACTTCCGGTAGAAACGTCGGCAGAGTGGTCGGCTGCTGAGGTGAGGGCTTTTTACGCAACCAGGAGAGCTTCCAAGGCTAGGCGTGCGGTTTCTGGTGGAATGCGAATCCGAATTTGGACCAGAGCCCTTCCTGAGGATGCTGAAGGTAAAGACTCCTGGAGCTCCAGGCCTTGGCAAGAGGAGTGTCTGGAGCGTTAGGCCTCTGAAGTGCGGGAGCTGCTCTAGGGAGGATAGATTGGGTGGTTGTAAGTGCGTGAAGGAAATTTTGTCTCCGGACTAAGTGTATTTGTTGGTTAGTCTTGAGAGCGACTGGATTCGGGAGCGTGCTTTTGTGACAGTGTACTTGTCTGCGTGACCATTTGTATGAATGGAGTTTGTATGTGATTGTGACCATGATTGCGGGTGACTATTTCTGTAAGCCTCAGATATTTGAGTAAATGAAAAAAAAAGCACAATTGCACAAAGCGTTACACCCAGGTTCACATAATCAGGCAGTTAGGGAGACATTCCAGTATCCAACTGTAGATTCATACAACGCAAAGTCAAAAAGACATAATCCAACCCACGTTTATCATAATCGCACAGCCTTAGACCCAGACACCTATATAGTAATACAAAAACAACCACTCCCCAATCAAAATACAAAATACAAAAATACAAAAACAACCCCCCCATGCCCACTTAACCCGCATCCCCAACAGTTATCTGTAGAGCTCAAACACATCACCAAGTATCATAGAATCACAGTTACTACCATGGTCACAGACATGTTTACTCCACATCACACACAAGGTCACACAATGTTTGAGCTTTAAGAAAGGCCTGGTGGGGAGCACCTGACTGGCTCAGTCAGTAGAGCATGGGGTTCTTGATCTTGGGGTTGTGAGTTCAGCTCCACATTGGTTTTACAGATTACTTAGGAAAGGCTTGGTGTCTCATAGTTCTTCTCTACCTCACTAATTCTGCCATTGACCTTAGAAACACCTAGAGTAGGAGGAAAGAATAGCACTGTTGCACATCCAGAATCAGTGTCTAAGAAGTCTGTGGGGACTGGGCATAGTAGACATGAAGAGGGGAGAAAAATACCATTCTATATTAGCACTTTGGGAGCTAAGAAGCAGGATCATCTCATGTCTTTTTTTCTTTAAATCCCTCTCATTCAGCAATATTTTTCTTTGCGCTGAGAGTTTCTTCTAAAGTGGAACAAAGAAGAGGACTGATACATTGAATTCTTAAAAACATGGCCCATGTAAGTTGATTTTTTTTTGTTCCTAATTGATGTCCTTTTATTTCCCTATAGTCATATGAATATTTGAATTCTTTATACTGATATTGTTGCCTGCCTGACTATGGTACAGACTTATTAGGGAGTAAGTGTTGGTTTCAAAATTTTAAGGTCTTCCTTTTTTGCTCCTTTCCTTTCTAACCCAGTGTTCCTGTAAGCAGTCAACGACATACATACAGAACTGTAAGATAATAAATTTGTTGTTTTAAGCTTCTGTATTTGTTAAAACATCAGTAGAAAGTGAACACACCATCTGAATTTGGAGTTTTCTTCATGGGGAGACTGATTACTTAAATTGATACAGGACTTGTGGGAGTTTTCTTTTTTTTTCTTTTTGAAGATTTTATTTATTTATTCAAGAGGGAGGGAGAGAGCAAGTGCACAAGCTGGGGGGAGGGGCAGAGGGAGAAGCAGTCTCCCCACCTAGCCCAGAGCCTGAGCCCAACAGGGAGACTGATGCATGGTTCACTCCAAGGACCCCAGGACCATGACCCAAGCCAAAGGCAGAGGCTCAAATGACTGAGCTACCCAGGCACCCCAGTCTTATTTCTTCTTGAATCAGTTTAGTAATTTGTGTCTCTTAAGAAATTCATTTATTTCTATTTAGTTGCCAGATTTGTTAGTATAAAGTTGTTTATGATATTCCCTTATTATCCTTTTAATGCCTATCAGGTCTATAGTAATACTCCCCCTCTTAATTCCTGATCTTAATAATTTATGGCTTTGTTCTTAATCAGTATACTAGCAATTTATCAATTTTATTGATCTTTTCAAAGACTAGCTTTTAGTTTTATTGATTTTTCTCTCCAGTTTGTCCTTGCCTTGATTGCTATTTCATTGATTACTGATCTTATTCTTTCCTTTTTTTCTGTGTATTTTGGGTTTTATTTTTTCTTCTTTTTTTTTTTTTTTTTGAGCTCAAGAGTCCCTTTTTTCTTTTACCCATGGGCTACTTAGAAGAGTATTCTTTAACTTACAGATTTTGAGGGACTTTTTCATATCTTTTTGAGAATTAGTTTTTAATTTATTCAATTCTTTTGTGGTCAGAGAACATACTTTGTAATATCAGTCATTCTAAATTTTTTTTTTAAGATTTTATTTATTTATTTGACAGGCAGAGATCATAAGTAGGCAGAGAGGCAGGCAGAGAGAGAGAGAGGTAGAAGCAGGCTCCCTACTGAGCAGAGAGCAGATGCGGGGCTCGATCCCATGACCCTGGGATCATGACCTGAGCTGAAGGCAGAGGCTTAACCCACTGAGCCATCCAGGCGCCCCAGTCCTTCTAAATTTATTGAGACTTGTTTTATGGCCCCAAATGTGGACTATCTTGGCAAATGCTCAATGTGCCTTTGGGGGTGGGGGGAAGCTGTGTTATACTATTGTCGGATAGAGTGTTTTTCAGTTAGGTCAAGTGTTTTGTAGTAGGACTCAACTCTTCTATATCTTTTCTGATTTTTTTGGTCATTTAGTCTATCAATTACTGAGAGAGGACTGTTGAAACTTAAAAGTACAGCTGTTGATTTGTCTGTTACAATTCTGTCTGTTTTGCTTTATACTTAGTAGGTGCATGCATACTTAGGATTGCTATATCCTTTTAAAAGTTTACTTATTTTTAAGTGATCTCTATACCCAATGTGGGGCTCACGCTCACAATCCTGAGATCAAGAGTTGCATGCTCTTCTGACTGAACCAGCCAGGTGCCCCCAAATTCCTATATCCTCTTGATGAATTGACACCTTTATTATGAAATGTTCCTTGTGGTAATACTCTTTTTCTTGCATTATGTTTATTAATATAACTGCTTCAGCTTTCTTTTATTGTTATTTCATGGCATATCTTTTTTTTTGAAAGATTTTTAAAAATTTATGAAGGCAGACACTTAACGGAGCCACCCAGGTGCCCTGCCTGGCATATCTTTTTCCACCCTTTTAACTTTCTTTAGCCCTTTTTTTTTTTTAAGGTTTTATTTATTTATTTATTTACTTCTTTTGAGATTTTATTTGTCAGAGAATGAGAGAGAGCACAAGCAGAGGGAGCAGCAGGCAAAGGGATAAGCAGCTCCCCAATGAGCAAGGAGCCCAATGAGGGACTTGATCCCAGGACCCTGGGATCATGACCTGAGCCAAAAGCAGATGCTTAACTGACTGAACCACCCAAGTGTCCCTATTTTAACTTACTTTAGGTGTTATCTCATATAACGGCATACAGTTTGGTCTTGCTTTTTTTTTTTTTTTTTTAATTTTATTAACTTATTTGACAGACAGAGATCACATAGTAGGCAGAGAGGCAGGCAGAGAGAGATGGGAAGCAGGCTCCCCGCTGAGCAGAGAGCCCAATGCTGGGCTTGATCCCAGGACCCTGAGATCATGACCTGAGCTGAAGGTAGAGGCTTAACCCATTGAGCCACCCAGGTGTCCCTGGTCTTGCTTTTTTATCGTCTGATGATCTCTGCCTTCAAGAATCTAGACCAGGGGTTAGCAATCTGTGGCATGCTGACCATCCAGCCCACAGCTGCATATGGTAATTTAATATTGGTAAAAGTGATATCTCAAAACCGCAGGCTAAAGGTAGACTTTTTTATTGAGATATAATTGGCATATAACATTATATTAATTTTGGATGCAAAGCATAGTGGTTTAGTATATGAATATGTTATAAAATGATCACCACAGTATAGGTAATATCCATTACCATACGTAGTTAGAAGTTTTCTTTCTCGTGATGAATACTTTTCAGATCTAGTCTTTTAGCAACTTTCAAATATACAATACAGTATTAATAGCTGTAGTCACCTTGTTATACATAATATCCCTAGGGATTATTAATTTTATAACTGGAAGTTTATATCGTTTGACCAGCTTCATCCATTTCACCGCCCTCCCCCACCCATCTGACAAACACCAGTCTGTTCTTTGTATCTATGAGTTTGATTTTTGTTTTCTGTTTTTAGATTTCACAAATAAGTCTTTTTCTGTCTGACTTATTTCACCTCTTGTAATGCCATCAGGGTCCATCCAAGTTGTTGGAAATGTAAGATTTCCTTTTTTTTTCCTTCAAGATTTTATTTTATTTTTTAATTTATTTGAGAGAGAGCGTGAACAAGAGGAGGAGCAGAGGGAGAGGGAAAGGGACAAGCAGACTCTCCCCTGTGAGGAGCCCAACGTAGGACTTGATCCCAGGATCCTGAGATAATGATCTGAGCTGGGATCAAGAATCAGACACTTGGGTCTCCTGGGTGGCTCAGTCGTTAAGCATCTGCCTTTGGCTCAGGTCATGATTCCAGGGTCCTGGGATCAAGCCCCACATCGGGCTCCCTGCTCAGTGGGGAGCCTGCTTCTCCCTCTCCCTCTGCCTGCTGCTCCCCCACTTGGGCTCAGTCTGTGTCTGTCAAATAAATAAATAAAATCTCTTAAAAATTAAAAAAAAAACAACAGTTTGACATTTAACTGACTGAGCCACCCAAATGCCCCTCCTTTTTTCCTTAATAGTTGAATAATATTCTTGTGAATGTGTATCATATTTTCTGTATCCATTCATCCACTGGAAGACACTTAGATTGTTTCTAGTACCTGTGGGCCATTTTTATGTCTTCTTTGAAGAAAGGTCTACTCAGGTCCTCTTCCCATTTTTAATTCAGATTGTTTAGGGTTTTTGCTATTGAGTTGTATGAGTTCTTTATATTTTGGTTACTAAATCCTTATCAGATACATCATTTACAAAAATTTTCTCCGTGTAAGTTGCCTTTTCATTTTGTTGATGGTTTCACGGAAGATTTTTGGTTTGATGTAGTCTCATTTGTTTATTTTTGCTTTTGTTGCCTTTGCTTTTTTGGTATCATATCCAAAAAGTCATTGCCAAGTACCTTTACTGCCTATGATTTCCTCTAGAAGTTTTATAATTTCAGGTTTTACATTCAAGTCTTTAATCCATTTTGAGTTGATTTTTATGTATGGTATAAGATAGTGGTACAGTTTAATTCTTTGTCGTGTGGCTGTCCAGTTTTCCCAGCATCATTTATTGAAGAGACTGCCCTTTCCCCATTGTATATTCTTGGCTCCTTTGTCATAAATTAATTAGTATATATGTATGGGCTCCCTATTCTGTTTCACTGATCTATGTTTCTGTTTTTATGCCAATACCATGCTGTTTCAATTATATAGCTTTGTAATGTGGTTTGAAATGAAGATATGTGATGTCTCAGCTCTGTTCCTTTTTCTCAAGATTGCTTTGGCTACTTGAGGTCTTTGATGGTTTCATATAAATTTTAATGTTATTTGTTGTATTTCTGTAAAAAAATTCCACTGGGATTTGAAGGATTATATTGACTGTAGATTGCTTTGAGTTCTACGGACGTTTTACCACTGATAATTCTTCCATTCCTTAAGCATGGAAAATCTTTTCATTTATTTGTGTCTTTTTCAGTTTTTTCCATCAGTATCTTACAGTTCTCTGTATATAATTATTTTGCCTCCTTGGTTAAAGATAGGCTATTGACAAATAGTATTGGATAACTAGAGCCATTTTCAAAAAATAAAGCTCATCTTACATATAAAATAAACTCTAGTTAAACTGAATGATTTAATTTTAAAAAATGCGATCATAATATTACTAGACTAGGGTGCCTGCATGGCTCAGTTGGTTGAACGGCTGTCTTCGGCTCAGGTCATGATCCGGGACTTCCAGGATCAAGTCCCGCATTGAGCTCCCAGCTTCTTGGGGAGTCCGCTTCTCCCTCTGACCTCCTCCTCTCTTATGCTCTCTCTCATTCATTCTCTCTCAAATAAATAAATAAAATCTTAAAAAAAAATATTACTTGACTAAAACATGGGAGTACTCCGTCATGACTTTGATGTGAGGAAGGACTTTCTAAATAGGACTCAGAACTCTAGAAACTAAAAGAGAAAGTAGTAACAAAGTTGATTACATAAAAATAAAAAACTTCTGCAGGGCAAGAAACATTGGTAAGCAAAGTCAGAAGAGAAATGACAAAATGGGAAAGGTATTTACAGTTCACATACAGACACTGAACTTATCATCAAACTTACAAAGACTAAGAAATTTTAAAAAGAGACCAATGACCCAGTACAAAAAGAGTCAAAAGGGCATGAATAGAGATTTCACAGAAAAAGAAACATAAAAGACCCTAAAAGAAATACCAATTAAAATTCTATTGACATGTAATTTATCACATTAAATTGATAAAAACAAAATATTTCAACAAAATGCTTTGCTGCCTTGACTATGAGGAAACAGGTACTCTCATATATTGCTGGTGTCTGACAGAGTGGTCCAGCTGCTGTAGAGGACAACTTGACAGGATCTACCAAAATTACAAATGCATTTTCCATTGAGACCTAGCAGTCTGTTTCTGAGGCTTTCTGATACAGATATGCCTGTATGTATACAAAGTGACACATTTATAGGAGTATTCATTATACTGTTGTTTGTTAGAGCAGAAGATTGGGAACAACCAAGTGTCCTTCTAGAGATGTCTGGTTAAATAAACTATGATAAAAAATGGAGGATATGTACCTATAGAAAAATAAGGAAACCATTAACTTTAGAATTTAAAAATCAAGCATACAACAATGTATATATTATAGTATGTTCCCTTCTGTGTAAAAGTGTGGGAAGATTATATATATATATATGTTTACTTAATATATATAAATATAATATAATATATATATGTTTACTTAATATATATAAATATAATATAATATATATAAATATAGTTGCTTAAAAACATTGCAAAGACATACAAAGAAACATAAAATTGCTCATCTATAAGGGGTTAGGAGGTGGAAGAAAAAAGGAAAGGACAAGAGTGGGTGTAAGACGTCTGAATGTCTATCTTTTTTTTTCTGAACCATTTAAGAAAGAAAAATAAAATATAAAAGTAAAAACTTGTCATTAAGGTTGGTGGTTTTCTCTACTCATATTCAGCTACATAGATAAAGTGAGAGAATAGGAAGAGAGTTAGATTTATGTAGGATTCTGGCTTTGCTTATCAAGTATGAAAAGGAAGTTCACATTAGGAGTCATTATCAAGTTGGAGGATTAGCTGAATATAGAACTTAAGTTGGGTGAGAAGTAGAGAAGAGGTATGAGTGTGGTGAGTGACAATGTAAAGGCGACCAGAGAGAAAGACAGTTGATGTTTTGGAGATGTCAAAGTTACTATTGGTGATCAGGTCTTGGATAGCGATACAAAGAGTGAACTAGAGTGGAAGACAAGATCAGTGGAGAGGAGGTGAGGGAATTGGGAGGGCAGGATAATAGATGGAATCCTGATATAGATATTTGAAATCACTGAGAATTAAGATAGGAGTAGTGTTGGAGATGGTGGCACTGAGCCAGGAGCTAAAATTCCTGAGGGGGAAAAATCTAGATGTTAGCATATCACTGCAGTAGGTAGAGGTAATGCATGTCTGATGAAATGATGACATTAGATTTTAGGGGCGGGAAGGTTGCTGGCACCAGCAATGAGGAGAAGAGAGGACAGAATGAGATTGAGGACAGAGTAAGATTGTAGGAGAAAAACCAGCCACCCACGGGAGATGTCCTCACAGGAAATGGTGTTGTAAGAGAGGGTTAATTGAATCAGACATAGGAAATCTTTGAACTTTTCCACAATTTTTACTTTTCCAAATAGACATAGTGAGAATTGGTGTAGGGTGTTCTCACTGGGTGGAGAGATATTTTTATAATCCAGCTTCAGAAGTCACATAGTCATTTCTGTTATACTTTATAAGTTGAGTAAGTCATAGCTGTTTTCCCAGGATCATGTTCAAGGACCGAGGACATAGACGTTATACCAATGGTGTGGGGGTATGTCAAGGTTGCACGGAAGAAGAGCACATGGGATGGGAGTTGTTATTGTCTATCCTTGGAATATAGAATCTGCACTGGGTATTTACTAAAGAATTTGCTTGAAAAGTAAAAATGGTTATGACATAATAGCCATACTGATGAAGAAAAATCTTAAAGTCCTTTTTCTCAAGTTGGAGGTTTTCATAAGACATTCTGGAAAGATTATAAAATTTCCAACTATTTCACTTAGTTGGAAACCTCTATTTATTTTTTTAACTTTCTAGATGACTGATTAAGTTTTCCATTCTATACAAGAGGATGTGTCCGCAGAAATTGAATTTTTAAGAACATACAGGCACTCTGCTTCATTTCCACTAAATTCCTTTTGACCCAGGTCACAAGCTTCCAACCTTTCCCTGTATACTCACTATATACTCGATATATGCTGTTCCTTTCCTGCATGCTTTCTTTTAGCATCTCTTCTTCCTTTTTGAAAATTATCTCTTATCATTTCAAAAACAGTACTGTGCTCTGTCATTTTAGGGGTTGGTGATGTTCAAAGATGTAGCTATAGATGTCTCTCAGGAGGAATGGGAATGCCTGAACCCCATGCAGAGGAATTTGTACAAAGATGTGATGTTGGAGAACTATAGCAACTTGGTTTCACTGGGTAAGTTTATCTGCCTCTTATAATTTAGAATCTGTTTCTTTGAATTTCTGCTTCCTTTACTATGAATTTTAGGGCTACCTTTCAAATGACTAGATAAATTTTTTCTTTGTATAGGAATGAGCACCCTTAGATGGGGGTGTATCTTCATTTTTCCCATCCTTACCCCTTCCTCTGATTCTTATAATCGATGTCCTTCCTTGATGATTAAAGAGCAGAATTGGAATTCTGTGCCATTAAAACTTATGCTTGATTATTTGATTATTTAACATTAATATTAATAAATTCATTGTTAACTAATGGTCAAAGAAACCACTTCATCTTTTTTTTCATTTACACTGTGCTAAACCTGCGGGTACGCTAGTGTAGGTTAAAACTATATATATGGGGTCTGGGTGTGAAGCGCTTTAACTTTCCCAATTAATGTAGTGATGGACTGGGTCAAGAAATACCACTTACTATTTAGAGCTTAAATGAACACCATTTCCTACAACATTTCCATTTCCTACAACAAATTGTGCTCTCTTTTAAACAATTTGCATTTGGCAGTTACATGCTAAGAACTTTTCATTTAACATTGAAAAGTATCTGAAATAAGCATACTCAGGAGGTTGATTTTTCCAAATAGCAAAGTGGAGACAGAAAGCTTACCTAATTTAAATAGCATTTTATCACCTATTTATTTGTTTTGTTTTTTATCTTGAGTTTACCTGAATATGAGTATTTAATTTTTTCTTTTTTTTTTGTCTGTAGACTATCAAATACACATTTTGTGCTTTTATTTATTTATTTATTTATTTATTAACTAATTATGAATCATAGTATTTGGGTACTTTGATTTCTACTTCATCTCCATTTTTTTTCTTATAATCAGGACTTTCTATATCTAAGCCGGCTGTGATCTCTTCATTAGAGCAAGGGAAGGAGCCCTGGATGGTTGTGAGGGAAGTGACAGGAAGATGGTGCCCAGGTGAGTAAGCAATGATCTGGAGGCAGGAAGCTATTTCCATTGGTCAGAATGTTGGACTGATAAGGTTATTTTAGACAAATTAGGGAAAACCTGATTTCAAAACTTACTACACTACGTATTCAAACAGTGTGGTAGTGGCATAAAGACAGACGTACAGATCAGTGCAATATAATAGGGGCACCTGAGTGACTTAGTCACTTAAGTGTCTAACTCTCTTGATATTCAGCTGTTGATATTCTAACTCTCTTGATATTCATGATCTCTGTGTTGTGAGATTGAACCCCACATTGGGCTCTGTACTCAGCATGGCATCTTGAGATTTTCTCTCTCTCTCCCTCTACCCCTCCTTGCACTTGCACATGCTCTCTCTAAATAAATAAATAAATAAAATCTTTTAAAAATGGAATGGAATAAAAAGGTTGGAAATAAACCCCCAGATATATGACCAAATGATTTTATACAAAGGTGCCAAGACCATTCAGTAGGGGAAGGACTGTATCCTTAACTGGATATCCATAGGAAAAAGAATAAAGTTGGATCCTTACCTTATACCATATACAAAAATTAACTCAAAATAGATCAAAGAACTAAATGTAAGACCCCAAACTAGAAGAAAACATAGAAAAAGTTTCATGACATTGGATTGGGCAGGGTTTTCTGGGCTATAACACCATTCAAGGTATAGGTAACCAAAGCAAAAATAGACAAATGGGAATATACCAAACTTAAAGTGTCTATTTATCAAAGGACACAATCAACAGTGTTTATTAATTTTTAAAAAAATTCCTGCAAGTTGCTTTATGGGGTGACAGGAATACCTTTTTTTTAAGTGTTACAGTAGTGGATCAAGAACATATGTTCTAGGGGCACCTGGGTGGCTCAGTGGGTTAAAGCCTCTGCCTTCAGGTCATGATCTCAGGGTCCTGGGTTCCAGCCCCACATCGGGCTCTCTGCTCAGCAGGGAGCCTGCTTCCCCATCTCTCTTTGCTTGCCTCTCTGCCTGCCTGTGATCTCTGTCTGTCAAATAAATAAAATCTTTAAAAAAACAAACAAACATATGTTCTAATGGTATATTAGGAAAAATTAAGATTGATTAGAAATTGGGGAAGTTAAAGAAAATTACATTGATGAAGTAGAGATAGCAGAGGGTTGGGTGCCTGGGTGGCTCAGGTTATGTGTCTGCCTTTGGCTCCGGTCATGATCCCAGGGTTCTAGGATTAAGTCCCACATTGGGCTCCCTGCCCCCTGTGGAGTCTGCTTATCTTTTTCCCTCTGCCCCTTGCTCATACTCTCTCTCTCTCTCAAATAAATAAAATCTTTTAAAAAAAAGATAGCAGAAGGTTGATTGGGATGGAAAGAGGTCCTCTAGGAAAGTACAGGGTCCTGGAGGCCAAGAGCAGGGCCGTGCTACAGATTAGAGGTCTTTGATGATATCTCTGAATCAGTATTAGTGCTTGTGTCTACAAAAGCCCTTGCTGATATTTTCATAGGAATTATGTAAACCTATAGATGAAGTTAGAGAATTCACATCTTTACTCTGTTGTCTTCCAATCCATGAACACAGCATGTTTCTTCAAGTATTTTTTAAAATTTCTTTAATAGAATTTTATAATTTTTGTCATATAGATCTTGTACATATTTTATTAATTTTTTTACCTCAGTATTCCATTTTTCAGGAGCATTTATAAATGGTATTGTCTTTTTATTTTGGTTGTTGCTTATTGTCAATGTATAGAAGTTAAATTGATTTTATATGTTGATCTTATATTCTGTGACCTTATTCAACTCAGTTATTTCCTTGTAGGTTCATTATTATAGTCAGTCATATCATTTGCAAATAGATAGTTTTATTTCCTTTTTTTCCCAAACTGTGTGCTTTATTTTCTTGCCTTATTAGAATAGCTAGAACTGCAAGGCCTGTATTAAATAAGGGGGGTAATAATGGATATCCTTTTTAGCAATTTTAGAGGGAAAACATTCAGGATTTGGTATTTTATCATAAAGTATATTAGCTCTAGGTTTTTTGTACATGTTCTTCATGCTCTTTAGGAGTTTGAGGAAGTTCCATTCTCTTCCTATTGCCTTGAGAGTTTTTTGTTTGTTTGTTTATTTTAATTCAATTAATTAACATAAAATGTATTATTTGTTTCGGGGTACAGGTTTGTGATTCATTAATCTTCTCAATGCCAACTGCTCACAAACACATACTGTCCCCAGTGTCCATCACCCAGTTACCCCATCCTTCCACCTTCAGCAAACCTCAGTTTGTTTCCTATGAGTAGAAGTCTCTTATGGTTTATCTCCTTTACACTGAGAGTTGTTTTAATCATAAATGGTTATTAATAGGATCATGGGATTTTTTTTCTTCCTTAGTTGTTGATATGATGGATTACATTGATTTTTAAGTATCAAATTAGTCTTTCACACCTGGAATAAATCCCACTTAGTCATTGTATATCATTCTTTTTATACATCACTGAGTTTGATTGGTAAAATTTAACTGTGGATTTTTTTCACTAAGTTCATGGGGGTGTTGGTCTGCAGTTATTTTGAGTATGCTGCCTTTGGTTTTGGTATCAGAGTAATCATGGCCTCATAAAGTACTTTGGAAAGTGTTCTCTTCTGTTTTCTGGAAGAAACTGGTTACAAGATTCTGGGAATGTTTGGTAAAATTCTTCAGTGAAACCATGTGGACTTGGAGATTTCTTTTTTGGGATCTTCTAAATTATAAATTTCATTTATTATTATTTTCTTAAGATTTTATTTATTTGAGAGAGGACAGAGAGAACATGAGCAGGGGGAGGGGCAGAAGGAGAGGGACAGGCAGATTCCCCACTGAGTGTGAAGTCAGATGCAGGGCTCAATCCCAGGACCCTGAGATCATGACCTGAGCCAAGTCAGATGCTTAACTAACTGAGCCCACCCAGGCACCCCAAATTTGATTTCTGTAATAGTTACCAAACTACTCAGATGACCTATTTTATGTTGGCTAAGTTTTGATAGTTTCAGGTTTTCAGGGAATTGGTTCTATTTCTTCTAAGTTTTCAAGGTTATGAATGTAAGGTTATATGTTTCTTTTTTTTTTAATTTTTTTAAAAGATTTTATTTATTTATTTGACAGAGATCACAGGTAGGCAGAGAGAGGAAGGGAAGCAGGCTCCCTGCTGAGCAGAGAGACTGACTCGGGGCTCCATCCCAAGACCCTGGGATCATGACCTGAGCCGAAGGCAGAGGCTTTAACCCACTGAGCCACCCAGGCACCCCAAGACTTTCTCTTTCACTGATGGATTATTTAGAAGTGTGTTATTCGGAGATGTCTGGAGTTTTTCCTGTTGCCTTTCTTTTATTGATTTATACTTTAATTCCATTATGGTCTCATGTGAAAGAGGGAGCAGTCCACAGTCTTCCCTTATGTTTGACCCCAACAGCAATTTCAGAGGTTCCCAAGACCACCCTTAGATAATTCACTAAAGAAGTCAGAACTCACTGAAAGCTGTCATCCTCACAGTTACAGTTTTTTACAACAAAGGGGTACAGATTAAAATCAGCCAAGGGAAGAAACACATGGGTAAAGCCCAGGATATTTCCAGACATGGAGCTTCCAGTTGCACTCACCTAGTGTAGTCATGGACAATGCTAACTTTTCCCATCAACGGTGTGTAACTATACCATGTAGTATTGCCAAATAGGGAAACTAACCTGAATACTGGTGTCTAGAACTTTTCTGGGCTCTGGGTTGGCTGCCCAAGTGTTTGACCTTTCTATTTCCAGCCTCTCAGGAGGTAGAGCTGATACCTTTAGATTCCTGCCTCTCTGGAGGAGAATTGGTACCACATGGCTCAAAGCCTACATCATAAATCCCATTGTTAGACTGTCTGGTAGCTGTGGTCCTAAACAAAGACGTTGTAGAGATTTTCTCCTTGGACATGAAGACAAAAGACAGCCCCACATCGGGCTCGCTGCTCAGTGGGAAGCCTGTTTCTCCCTCTCCCGCTCCCCTTGCTTGTATTCCCTCTCTTGCTGTCTCTCTCTGTCAAATAAACGTAAACAAACTTCAAAATGAGACATTAAAAAAAAAAAAAAAAAGAATAAGGTCGGTCTTGGGGAATGTTCATTGTGTGCTTGAAAACATTGTATATTCTGCTATTGTTGCTTGACATGTTCCATTCAGTTCTTCTATATCCTTGCTGATTTTCTGTCTGGTAGCTGTATCAGTTGCTGAGAGCAGGGCATTTGAATCACCAGGTATAATAGTGCTTTGTCTCTTTCTCCTTTCAGCTCTATCAGTTTTTGCTTTATGTATTTTGAAACTCTGTCAGTGGTACTTACTAGCTTTCTTTATTCTGAATCTATTTTATCTGATATTAATATAGCTATTTCTACTTTCTTTTTTTCTACTTTTTTAAATTTCTACTTTCTTTTGATTAATGTGTACATGATACCCATTTTTCCACTACTGCTTTCAACCTACCTATGTCATGTTTGAAGTGAGTTTCTTATAGTCACAATGTTGGTAGTCACATGTCCATTGTGCCAGTGTCTGTCTTTTAATTGTAATTTGGTATTTTAAAGGTATTTTGAAGTATTTTAAAGGTATTTGCCTTTAAAATAATTATTGGAAAAATTATTGATACGTGAAGGCTTATATCTACTTTTTTTGTTATGTTTTCTTTTAAAGATTTTATTGATTTGAGAGAGATTTGAGAGAGTGCAAGTGAGGAGGAGTGGTATATGGGTGGAGGGAGGGGCAGAGGGAGAAGCAGACTCCCTGCTGAGCAGGGAGCCTGATACAGGACTCAATCCCAGGATCCCAAGATCATGACCTGAGCTGAAGGCAGACAGACCCTTAACTGACTGAGCCACCCAAGCTCCCCAGCCATTTTGTTGTTTTCTTCCATCTCTTGTTCTTCTGTTTCTTTATTCTTGCCTGTGAGTTCCTCAGAGGTTTCTAGAGTACCATTTTGACTTATGCTTTTTAATATGTTGCTTTTGTTTGTTTGTTTGTTTGTTTTATTGTTTGTTCTGAGTATTAGCATATATGTACATACCTTTCACAGCCTGCTGGTTTTGATATTTTACCACTTAAAGTGAAGTATAGAAACCTTATATCCATTTAGATCCATTTATCTTCCCCACACTTTTGTTATAATTGTTTTAAATATTTCTTTTACATACATTGATCACTGCAAGAGATAGTGTTAAAATTTTTGCTTTACCATAAAGTAGGTATGGTAAAGGAACTCATGGGGTAAAGGGTAGCTTTGTATGTTTTTTATCTATTTTTGCTCATTCTATTCTTTCCTTTCTGAAGGTGTGAGCCTTCTTCTGTTATCATTTTCTTTGTTTTGGAAGAGGTTCCTTTAGCCATTCTTTAAGGGCATATCTGCAACAACAAATTCTCTTAGTTTTCCTTCATCTGAGAATGCCTGTATTTCTATTCATTCCTTAAGAATAGTTTCAATGAGGGGTGGCTGGGTGGTGCTGTCTGTTGAACGTCTGACTCTTGGTTTCAGCTCAGGTCATGATCTCAGGGTCATGAGACTGAGCCCCCGTTGTTTCTGCACTCAGCTTGGGATTTGCTTGAGTTTCTCTCCCTCTGCCTCTTCCCTTCACATACTCTCTTTTTAAAATAAATAAATCTTAAAAAAAAAAAAAAAAAGAATAAAAGGACAGTCTCAATGGGTATAGAATTTGAGGTTAACAGTTCTTTTCTTTTACTACTTGAAAATTATTGTGCTGTTTCCTTTTGGTCTCCATGGTTTCAGATGAAAAATCTGGTCTTTTGAAATGGTGTTTATCATCAATATATAATATGCATTTTATTTTAAAGACTTTATCTAGTTTTTAGACATGGATGTCTTGATTTTGAGTTCTTTGGATTTTTCTTAATAGGTATTTGCTGAGTTTCTTGAATCTATGGTTTTATATGAAATTTGGGAAGTTCAACTGTTAAATCTTTGGATACTTTTTCAGTCCCGCAGTCTTTTTCCTATCCTTCTGGGACATGGATGATATGAATATTGGCTCTTTTGTTATTGTCCCACAGGAAATGAGGTCTGTATTTTTTTTCTTTAAGTCTGTTTATCTTTGTTTATAGATGAATTAAATACTGTCTTTAAGTTCACTGTTTTCCTGCTTCTGATATGTCTATTCTAGAGACCATTAGTTTGTCTTTTATAACACCTATTACATTTTTCATTGCACTTACTTCTTTTTTTATAAGTATTGTGGTTTTTTTGGCAACATTCTTTTTTTTTTTCATTTGTTTAAAGAGAGCTTGTAATTGATTGTCAATGTGTTTTTATGAAGACCATTTAAAATCCTTGTCAGGGAATGCCTGAGTGGCTCAGTCAGTTAAGTGTCTGCCTTTGGCTCAGCTTAAGATCTCAGAGTCCTGGGATCAAGCCCCTGTCACTGGGCTCCCTGCCCAGTGGGGAGTCTGCCTCTCCTCCCTCTGCCTCTCTCTCGTGCTCAGTCTCCATCTCTCAAATAAATGAATAAAATCTAAAAATAAATAAAGTAAAATAGAATAAAATCCTTGCCAGGTAGTTCCAACATCTAATTAATCTTGGTATTGGTTTCATGTGATTATCTTTTCTCCTTCAGATTTTGGTTTCCCTGGCTTTTGGTATGACAAGTGATTTATTGTATCCTGGACATTTTTGTTTTTATGTTAAGAGAGTCTTGATTCTATTTAAGTCTGTTTAAATCCATTTTAGCAGGGAGTCATACTGTTAGGTTTAGTGTATAGATCTAGCCTACTTTTGTAAGTTTTAGTTCTAATGGCAGCTTAGTTTTCAGAGCCCTTCCAATGTTATTCTGATACGCTTTGTATCTCTGGTACTGCTGGGAATCCTGTTCAGTTCCTGGTGGTGTTGTCTGCAAGAACAGAAAGGGTAACTAGGCCACCTTCTGTGGGATGGGGGAGGCAGAAGCCATTGAGATACATTTAGCTTCACTGAGATACAGAAGGCACTGAGCATGGATTTCCTTATGCCATTGGGCAGAGGACAGGGAATTGCAAGACTGTGCTAATGGTACATTTCTGAGTGAAGTGATCTGTCAGTTTGTATATCAAGATACTTCCTCTTGCTGTGGCTAATGATACATCAATCATAGAATTCTTGCTGCTATTGCAGCTGGCTGATGAAACTGTTGCTAGGGTGCGGGTTGTGGAGCAGGTGCTAGAACTCCCATTAAGTCTTTTGGGCTTCCCTGCTCCTAGTCTTTTGGCTGGAGAGAGTAGATTTCTCTTGGTGTGTGTGTTTGTATCTGTTAATAGTTCCAGGTTGTAGGCCTGCTGTCCAATGCCCATTATGGAGACATATAAGAAATAAAAAGAAAACCCAGGGACAAACTTCCTGGGAAGATGGTGGAGTAAGAGGATCCTGAGCTTATCTCATCCCAAAGATACACCTAGATAACACCCCACAGCAGTTTGAATATGACCCAATGACTGCCAGAACAGACTGTCCACAGCTAAGTGTAGAGAAAACTGAAAAGTGTAGGAATGGCAGAGATGTGGGCAGGCACCAAACTGACCTGCAATGTCTGTGGGAGGGAAGGACCCCAGAGGCACTGACAAGGAAGAGGAACAGAACCCACCTCAGACATTACAGGCATCCCAGGCATGGGGGACCCACACTGGGAAAATGAGTCCCCATAACGTTTGGTTTTGAAAGCCAGAGGGGTCTAACTTCACAAGTTTTTAAATTAATTGGGCTTAACACCTGGAACTTTAAAATCAGCTGGCTCAGCTCTGAGAAAGCCAGGAGGGTGATAGGAAACTGAGTCCCTGCCCTTAAAGAGAGAGCATAACAAATAGCCCTGTTGATAGGTAGTGTAGAAGTGGCAATTTGACAAATGCCTGAGGTACGTAGGAAGATTAATTTGCTAACCTGAGAATATGTGCTGGTGGGTCAGAGATCTATGGGAGACTTCTCTAAGAACAAAAGAGCTGGCAGGCACCATTTCCTTCCCCTGCCCCCCAGCATAGACACATGGATACCTGTGGGACACAGCAGAGCATGCACACTCTCCACCTAGCTTGCTAACAGCATGCTCTGCCCTCATGCTCTCCTATGGACCCTCTCTCAGCAGTTCTCCAGAGTGGCTGGCTATATGTCCTCTCCCACTGCAGGCCAGTACAAACCTTGCTAACGCCACACATCTTCTCCCATGTTCTCCTTTGGATCTTGCCCCTCCAACATGGGCTGATAGGTGTTCTCCACAGTGGTGCCACAAGTGTGACAGTGTGCAAGCATCTCCAGCAAGGGCTAGCACCACTCCCTACTGACGCCTGCTCTGGGCACAGGGAAGATAACCATATCAGTTCGACTATGGCTTCAGCAGTGGGCTGGGAGCAGACATCAGATCTGAGTGCAGGCCCTGCTCACCAATGACAGCTTCTCAGGAAACAATACAAGGAGAGCACCCTGAAGTTCGGTGCTACTGTGTCTCTGGAAAACACCTACTCTGACCCAATTCAAGCCCAAGGCAGCCCCAGACAGGCCCACTACCAACACGGGAACTAAGCTCACAGTAGGCAAAGAGAACCTCTGCAGATGACTAGACTGAAGGCAAATGCAGCTCAGCCACAATAGTAGGGCACATGCAACACACATAGGAGTCACCCCTGAAGTGCAAGGTTGTAGTGAATGGAGGACACTGCATGGCAGGACACTACAGGACCTCTTTTTCATAAGGCCACCACTTTCATGAACTGGAGACATAGCTAACTTTCCTAACACATAGAAACAAACACAGAGAGTTAGACAAAATAAGGAGACAGAGGAATATGTCCCAGGTGAAAGGATAGACTCAAAATAAGAGATCTAAGTGAAATGGAAATAGGTAATATGACTGATAGAAAATTTGAAGTAATGGTCATAAAGATACTAACTGGAATTGTGAAAAGAATAATGAAACTCAGTGAAACCCTCAACAAAGAGATAGAAAACATAAAAATGAACCAATCCAAGATGAAGAAGTCAAGTGAAACTAAAAATACACTACCTGGAATAAGTAGTAGACTAGAGGAAGCAGAAGAATGGATCAGCAACATGGAGGACAGAATAATGGACAGCAATTAAGGCAAACAGAAGAAAGAAAAAATAATAAAAAATGAAAATAGATTAAGGGAATTCAGTGACACCATCAAGCATAATAATATTCACATTATAGGGATCCCAGAAAAGAGAAAAAAGGGCAGAAAATTTATCTGAAGAAACAACAGCTGGTTTCAAGATATACAACAAAGTTGTAGTAACCAAAACAGTATAAAATTAGACACATAGTTCAATGGAAGAGAGTAGACAACCCAGAAATAAACCCAAAATTATATGTCAATTAATCTGTGACAAAGATGGCAAGAATATCCAGTGGGGAAAAGACAGTCTCTTCAACAAATGATGTTGGGGAAACTGCAGAGCTACATGCAAAAGAATGAAACTGGACCACTTTCTTAAACCTTACACAAAAATAAACTCAAAATGGATTAAAGACCTAAAAGTGAGACATGTAGACATTTTCTAGTCATGAAAATGCTAGAAGAGAGCACAAGTAGTAATTTCTCTGACCTTGGCCATACCAACATTTTTCTTTATGTGTCTCCTGAGAAAAGGGAAATAAAAGCAAAAATAAACTGTTGGAACTACATCAAAATAAAAAGCTTCTACACAGCAAAGAAAACTTTCAATTAACGAAACTAAGACAATCTACCAAATGGGGAAGACATTTGCAAATGACATTCCTGAAAAAGTTGTAAAGAACTGATACAACTCAACACCCAAAACACAAATACAGTGAAAGTTACTGAATTGTACACTTACAAATCATGAAACTGGTAGATTTTGTGTCATATGAGTTTTACCACATACACAAAATCAGTAAAAATGGACCAAAGACTTGAGTTCCCAATCTTCTTTATTAAAGAGGATACGCAGGGACGCCTGGGTGGCTCAGTGGGTTAAGTCTCTGCCTTCAGCTCGGGCATGATCTCAGGGTCCTGGGATTGAGCCCCGCATCAGGCTCTCTGCTCAGCAGGGAGCCTGCTTCTCCCTCTCTCTCTCTGCCTACTTGTGATCTCTCTCTCTCTCTGTCAAATAAATAAATAAAATCTTTAAAAAAAATAAAGAAGAGGGATGCCTGGGGGGCTCAGTTGGTTAAGCAGCTGCCTTCGGCTCAGGTCATGATCCCAGTGTCCTGGGATCGAGTCCCACGTTGGGCTCCTTGCTCAGCAGGGAGCCTGCTTCTCCCTCTGACTCTGCTTGCCCCTCTCTCTCTCTCTCTCTCTCTGACAAATAAATAAATAAAAACTTAAAAAAAAAAAGAAGATATGCAGTTGGCCAATAAATATATGAAAAAATATTCAGCCTCACTTGTCATCAGGGAAATTGCAGATCAAACCATAGTGCAATATCATGATATATCTGCCAGGATGCCTTAATGGATGTAAGATTGACAATAACAAGTGTTGGTGAGGATGTGAAGAACTGGAACTCTTTTACAGTTTGATGAAAAAATGAGGAAACTATTGGATAGTGTCAACGAATTCTGAACAAATGTATATCCCATGATGCAACAATTTCGTTTACAAGAATGTTCATAGCAGTACTAATAATAATAGCCAACAATTGAAAACGGCCTAAATGTCCATCACTAGGAAAATAGAAAAATAAATTGTGTTAGAACAGAATGCTTTATACAGCTGCCAGTCTTAAACTTTTTCTTCTGAAACAGCCTCCTAAAAGCTCTAAGATAAGAACGACTTTGGCAAAAAAAAAAAAAAAAAAAAAAAGAAAGAAAGAAAAGAGAAAGAAAAACGAATGACTTTGGCATGTCCTAATTGTTGAAAGGAGGTTAGTATTGTAGCACACCAATAAAACAGAAATGGACTCAAAATCAGGCCTTATATAAGTACCAGAGGGCCTTGTGTTCTCATGACAAAGAATTGGATTTTTAAATTTCAGTTCCATAGGACGCTACTTGGGTTTGGTTATAAGTTTGGCTGCATGTGACAGAGACAAAAAAATAATAATGGCTAAACTATATAGAAGGTTAATTTTCTCTTGCATTAAAGTCCAGGCTGGAGTGTAAGCTCTGCTCTGCAAAACCATGACACCACATCCACATTGCAGTCTGAGGAAATGGGAGAATAAAGGACATAGGTCATGGGCCACCTGGCTTGTAACCTTTCAGAAGCTGCTATATAACACACACTTTTAAAGACAGAATTTAGTTACATTGCATATTCTATAAAAGAGCCTGGGAAATGCAGTGTTTATATTGAGCAGCCTTGTTCTCTACTAAAAAACTGGATTCAGTCAATATACGATATATATTTGGGGGCAATTAGCAGTCTTCATATCATAATTCTTTGGCCTGGTGGAAATTGTTAAGCACGCTCCTATAGATGCTTATTAAGTTGATCTCATTCTAAAACTGACTGTGGTAGATACTGATTGATTTGATCCAGAATGTGTCTTAAACATCCATAATTGCAACAAACTCTGAGGTAGATCACATTTTCAGAACGATTGGGGCGCCTGTCTGGCTTGGTCGGTTGAATGTTTGGCTCTTGGTCTCAGGGTTGTGGGTTTAAGCCCCATCTTGGGTGTAGAGATTGCTTAAAAATAAAATCTTCAAAAAAAAAAAATTCAGACCCACTGACTTGACTTGTTATTTAACTCCCTCACTTTCTCCTATGAGCTCTCCTTTCTCTGTGTTCTGTGTTCTCCTTACCCTTTTTTTTCCCATTCAGTTGCACAATGGTATTTAAGAGCTCTCCAAGCCTTTCATTTCTTATGTGAATTATTTTTTAGTTATCTCTCTTTTCTACCATAGATATTTTATTTATTTTCTAACACAAAGCCAGCAATTAAAATGTGTTTCTTATCTTTCAGAGTTGTTGTCCAGGTGTGAGACCAAGAAGTTATCTCCAAAAAGAGACATTTATGAGACAGAGCCATCCCGATGGGCTATCATGCAACAGTTTAAAAGTCATAATCCTGAGAAGTCCATTTTCAGAGATATTTGGGAATGCAGTAGTCACTTTGAGACACAACAGGAACAGGAGGGCTATTTCAGGCAATTTGTTATCAAGCATGAACACATGCCTATATTTAACCAACATACTTTACTCACTCAGGAATTTTATAATAGAGAGAAAATTTTTGAATGTAAAGAATGTAGAAAAAACTTCAGTTACCATTTATTTTTTAGTCATCACAAAAGAACTCATTCTAAAGAAAAACTTTCTGAATGTAAGGAATGTGCAGGAACTATTAATACATCCTATCTTACTAAACAGAGAATTCAAAACAGTAGCAAGTTCAATGAATGTAAGGAATGTTGGAGGGCTTTTCTTCATTGTTCACAACTTAAACAACACCTGAGAATCCATAATGGTGAAAAACACTATGAATGTAAAGAATGTGGAAAGGCCTTTAATTATGGCTCAGAACTTATTCTGCATCAGAGAATTCACACTGGTGAAAAACCCTATGAATGTAAGGAATGTGGGAAGGCCTTTAGACAGCGATCACAGCTTACTCAACATCAGAGACTTCATACTGGTGAAAAACCTTATGAATGTAAACAATGTGGAAAGGCTTTTATTCGTGGCTTTCAACTTACTGAACATCTTCGACTCCATACGGGTGAGAAACCCTATGAATGTAAAGAATGTGGAAAGACTTTTAGGCATCGCTCACACCTTACCATACATCAGAGAATTCATACTGGTGAGAAACCCTACGAATGTAGAGAATGTGGAAAAGCCTTTAGCTATCACTCAAGCTTCTCTCACCATCAGAAAATTCATTCTGGCAAAAAACCTTATGAATGTAGTGAATGTGGGAAGGCGTTTTGTGATGGCTTACAACTTAGTTTGCATCAGAGGATTCATACTGGTGAGAAACCCTATGAGTGCAAGGAATGTGGGAAGACTTTTAGACAGTGCTCACACCTCAAAAGACATCAGAGAATTCATACTGGTGAGAAACCTCATGAATGTATGATATGTGGTAAGGCTTTTAGACTTCATTCACACCTTATTCAACATCAGAGAATACATACTGGTGAGAAGCCCTATGAATGTAAGGAATGTGGGAAGACCTTTAGCTATCATTCAAGTTTCTCACACCATCAGAGAATTCATTCTGGGAAGAAACCTTATGAGTTTGGGAAGGCCTTTAATCATGGCTTGCAATTTAATCTACATCAGGGACTTCATACTGTTGAGATGCCAGTAAGGTTTCCTCTCCTTTCTCCCCATCCTAGTCTAGCATCATGATACCATTTTTAGAAATACAGGTTTTCCTTTTTTCTTCAATGTAAAAGTTGGTAAAATAACTGAATTTCATTAGTATTGATTTATTTCAGTAATCCTTGGGAAAAAACTTCAAGAGGAAAATTGAAAAGGTAATTAACAGGTAAAAATTCTTAATTGCTCTGGTTCGATTGCTGTTTCTGTGTTGTTATAACACCCAGTATTGGAGACAATTTTATAAAGTGTGTTTTTACTGAAACTAGAGAAATGTGGCAGAAATAAAATGAAAACAATTTCTTCCCCTTTCACAAATCCCTGAGATAGCCAATATGGGTGTGTAGCTCTTTCCTGCTCAAACATACCTGCAAGGATGAAGGGTTTATTGGATGTGAGTGGAAGGTTATACCACCTAGAATGATGTATTTCATGGCAGTTTCTTTTTGCACAAATAATTGCAAACATTTTCTCAGGTGAATACATATAGATCTAACTCACTGTTTTTAAAGCCTCAGAATATTTCTAGTATGGGATATATGTCTGTATTTTAAGCCATTTTCTACTCTAGACATTCAGTTGTTTTTATTTTTTATCACAGGTGATTAAAAAAGAAACATTCTTACATCATTCTTTTATTTCCGTTGGGTAGATTACCACCCATGTACAGTGTAAGTATGTTTTGATGTTACATTGATTTTTTTAATTAAAAATTTTAGGTAATAAAAGCACATGCTACAAAATTCAAAAGTCATTAAACAAGTAAAGTAAAAATTGAAGCTTCCTTAATATCCGGTTCTATAGCCATCTGGTTTACTTACCCAAGGTCAACCATAGCTTTCGTATTCTAGGGATTAACTTTTACACTTAATCTTAGCCAAAAGGCCAAGAAGCAATTTAGGGATTAACTTTTAAAATTCTTTGGATGAAAATGGATTAATCATGATCTTTTACTCATGAAATTCTCATCGTTGTTCCAAATTTAGCCCTCTTTCACTTATTTTCAATATTATTCAGGGATTTACAAACATTGTGCCAACTACAAACTTACTTCATTTCTGCTCCAAATCCTTCATTGACAGCTCTGCAATATTTGAACTCTCTTCTTTTATGATATTATTTATTTGAGTTCTCTGTGTTTTTGGTTAAGTCAGACAAGCAAAAGGTTTTTCAACTTTGTCTTTTAAAAAGACCAACTCTTAGGTTTTATTGATCCTTCCTATTGTCTTTTTAAAAATTTATTTTTTTAAAATTTATTTTCAGTGTTCCAGAATTCATTGTTTATGCACCACACCCAGTGCTCCATGCAATACGTCCCCTCCATAATATCCACCACCAGGCTCACCCATCCCTCCACCCCCCTTCCCCTCCAGAACCCTCAGATTGTTTTTTAGAGTCCACAGTCTCTCATGGTTTGTCTCCCCCTCCAATTTCCCCCAACTTCCTTCTCCTCTCCATCTCCCCATGTCCTCTGTGTTATTTCTTATGCTCCACAAATAAGCGAAATCATATGATAATTGATTCTCTCTGCTTGACTTATTTCACTCAGCATAATCTCTTCCAGTCCTGTCCATGTTGATACAAAAGTTGGGTATTCATCCTTTCTGATGGAGGCATAATATGGACCATATCTTCCTATTGTCTTTTTCTTTTTTTAAGATTTTGTTTATTTAATTGACAGACATCACAAGTAGGCAGAGAGGCAGGCAGAGAGAGGAAGGGAAGCAGGCTCCCTGCTGAGCAGAGAGCCTGATGCAGGACTTGGGATCATGACCTGAGCCGAAGGCAGAGGCTTTAACCCACTGAGCCACCCAGGTGCCCCTGGTTTTGATCCATTAGTTGTTCAAGAGTGTGTACTCCTGAAAATTTATAATTTTCACATATTTGTGAATTTTCCAGTTTTCCTCCTGTTTGTAGTTTCAAACTATTATGTTCAAAAAAGTAACTTGATATGATTTCAGTCTTAAACATGCTAAGACTTGTCTTAAGCCTAACATATGATGTATCCTGGAGAATGTTGTGTGTGTTTTTGAGAAGAATGTGTATTCTGCTGCTGTTGAATAGAATGTTCTATCTATGTATGCTAGTTCCATTTGGTCTAAAGTGTTATTCAGGTCCACTTTTTACTTATTGATTTTTGGTCTGAAATAGCTATCCTGGATATTGAAATTCTCCACTGTCCTTTTATTGCTTTCTACTCCTCTCTTCAGGTCTGTCAGTATTTGCTTTATATATTTAAATGGTCTGTTGAATGCATACATATTTATAATTGTTATGTCCTCTTTATGAATTGACCGCTTACTATGTAGCGAACCTTGTCTCCTGACAGATTTTAACTAAAACTCTGTTTTTACTGATTTAAGCATAATCACTTCTGCTCTCTTGATTACCATTTACACAGAATGTCTTCTTTCTTTTTTTTTTTTTTTAAAGATTTTTTAATTTATTTGAGAGAAATCAAACAGTGGGGAGGGGTATGGGAGAGAGAGAAGCAGATTCCCTGCTGAGCAGGAAGCCCAATGTGGGGCTCGATCCCAGGACCCCGTGATCATGACATGAGCCGAACGCAGACGCTTAACTGACTGAGCCACCCAGGTGCCCCAGAATATCTTTTTAATCCTTTCATTTTCAGCCTATGTGTGTTCTAAAGCTAAAGTGATTTTCTTGTAGGCAGCATATTTTGGGATGTTTTTTCTTTTTCTTTTCCTTTTTTTTTTTTTTTTTTTTTTTTTTTTGGTTCAGTCAGCTACTTGCATGGCCTTAATTGAAGAATTTAATTCTGTAGAGTCAAAGTAATTATTGATAGATAAGATCATGAAAATGTGCCATTGTCATTCATTGTTTTCTTACTGTATTGTAGTTCCTTTGTTACTTTCTTCCTCTCTTGCTATTTTCCTTTGCAATTTGATTATTTTTCCCCCAAATTTTTATTTTTATTTATTTTTTTAAAAGACTTTGTTTTGGAGGACTTGGGTGCTCAGTGGGTTAAAGCCTCTGCCTTTGGCTCAGGTCGTGATCCCAGGGCCTGGAATCGAGCCCCAAATCCAGCTCTCTGCTCAGCGGGGAGCCTGCTTCTTCTTCTCTCTCTGCCTTCTCTGCCTACTTGTGATCTCCGTCTGTCAAATAAATTAAAAAAATATCTTTAAATGACTTTGGTTTGAGGGGCACCAAAGTAGCTTAGTTGGTTAAGCATCTGCTTTCAGCTCAGGTCATGGTCCCAGGGTCCTGGGATCGAGTCTTGCTTCAGGGAGTCTGCTTCTCCCTCTGCCTCTCCCCCCCACTCATTCTCTCAATCTCTCTTGCTCTCTCAAATAAATAAAATCTTTTAAAAAAATAAAAACAAAGATTTTATTTGGGGTGCCTTAGTGGCTTATTGGTTAAACATCTGCCTTCAGCTCTCAGGTCATGACCTCAGGGTCCTAAGATTGAGTCCCATATTGGGCTCTCTGCTTAGTAGCGAGTCTGCTTCTCTCTCTGTGTCTCCCTCTCTGCCTCAAATAAATAAGTAAAAATTTTATTTATTTGAGACACAGGGAGAGAGAGAACGAGAGAGTACGAGCAGGGGAAAGAGGGAGAAGCAGGCTCCCTGCTGAGTAGGGAGCCCAACATGGGGCTCGATCCCAGGACCCAGGGATCATGACCTGAGCCAAAGGCAGGTGCTTAACCAACTGAGCCATCCAGGCACCCCTTTTATTTTTATTTTAAGTAGGCTCTACCCACAATGTGGGGATCGAACTCATGACTCGGAGACTAAGAGTCTCATGCCCACCAAAAGAGCCAGCCAAGCACCTCTGATGTTTTTTAAAAATAAATTCCTTCTCTCTAACTTGTGTATCTACTATAGGTTTTTTTCTTTGTGGTTACTATGAAGTTTACATAAAATATAACAGGTCTATTTTAAGCTAATCACAACTTAAGTTGCATAGAAATGCCCTGCTTTTACCCTTCCCCTCACCCCATTTTATATTACTGATGCATTTTACATCTTTTTATATTGTATATCAAGAAATTAGTGTAGCTAGTTATTTTTAATATTTTTATAAAGATTTTATTTATTTATTTGACATACGGAGATCACAAGTAGGCAGAGAAACAGGCAGAGAGAGAGAGGAGGAAGCAGGCTCCCTGCTGAGCAGAGAGCCTGATGCGGGGCTCCATCCCAGGATCCTGAGATCACGACCTGAGCCGAAGGCAGAGGCTTTAACCCACTGAGCCACCCAGGCACCCCAATATTTTTGTTTTTTAACTTTCATACTCAAATATGACTTAATGCACCACCTTTGCAATTTTAAAGTATTCTGAAATTGACCATTTACCTTTACCAGTGAGTTTTATATTTTCCTAAGATTTTGTGGTGTTACTTAGTGTCCTTTCATTTCAACTTGAATTCTCTTTAGCATTACTTTTAAGGCAGCTCTCAAGTGGTGTTGAACTCCCACAGTTTTTGTCTGTCTGGAAATGTCCTAATCTTGTATGTGTAGCTTGCCATATCCATTTTAAGTTACCAAAATCTACTTTATCTGTGTATTAACTTAGTTCCCATGAGATACAGAAATGTTACCCCTCGGGAGCTTTATTGTTTTATATATAGAATTGCTTTTTAGATCAGTTAAGAGAAGAAATAAGCATTTGTGCTGTACTTTTTATAATCACGTCATTACCTTTACTGGTGCTTTTTGGGGTACCATCTATAGTCACTTTCATTCTGGAGAACATTCCCTAGTGTATTTTATAAGGTGGATCTGTTACCAACAGATCTTTCATTTTTGGTTTGACTGGCAATGTTTTTATTTCACCATTTTTAATTTTTATTCATTCATTCATTCATTCAAGACTTAATTAATTAATTTAGAGAGAGTGCAAGCACTTCTTGAAGAGGGAGAGGGAGAGAATCTCAGGCAGACTCCACACTGAGCCAGATGGCAGATTTGATCCTGTGACCCCAAGATCATGACTTGAGCTAAAACCAAGAGTCATACACTTAACTGACTCAGCCCCTCTAGCACCCATATTTCACCATTGAAAAAAAAAAAAAAAAGACTATTTGACAGAGCACAAGTAGGCAGAGGGAGAGGGAGAAGCAGGCTCTCCACTGAGCCGGGAGCCCAATATGGGGCTCGATCCCAGGACCCTGGGATCATGACCTGAGCCAAAGGCAGCTGCTTAACCAACTGAGCTACCTAGGCATCCCATTTCACCATTTTTTAAAGACAGTTTTACTTACATATAAAATTCTCTTGTACAGATTTACCCACTTCTCCCAGAACTTTGAATATTTCATCCCATTGTCTTCTAGTCTTCATTGTTTCTGATAAGAGACCCACTACTAATATTATTGGGGCTCCCTTTAAGTGATGAATCTTTTTCTGTTGCTTTCAAGGGTTTCTTCTTGACTAGATTTTATGAATTTTACTATGAGGTCTTTGTGAATCTTTGCCTAGAGTTTCTTGAGCTTCTTGGATGTGTACATTAAGTTTTTCAGTAAATTGGGAAATTTTCAGCCATTATTTCTTAAGTGTTTTTTTCGGCTTCTCTCCTTTACATGTATGTTGGCATTCTTAATGATGTCTTACATTTCTTTGAGGCTCTGTTCATTCTTCATTCTTTTTTCTTTCTATTCTTAGAATTACTAATCTTCACAATATTCACATTCATTCTTTTGGCAGCTCAAATCTTTTGAGTTCCTCAAGTCAGTTTTCATTTTGGTTATTGCAGTTTTAAACTCAATTTCTACTTGGTTCTCTATAATTTTAATTTCTTTTTCTTTTTTAAAGTTTTATTTATTTAAGTAATTTTTACGCCCCATGTGGAGTTCAAACTCATGACGAGATAAGAGTCACATGCGCCTATGACTAAGCCAGCCAGGCACCCCTCAATTTCATTATTATTGTTCGCTCTTTTTTTTTTTTTTAAGATTTTATTATTTGACACAGAGAGAGAGAGAGACAGTGAGAGAGGGAGAAGCAGACTCCCCTCCTGAGCAGGAAGCCTGATATGGGGCTTGATCCCAGGATTCTGGGATCATGACCCAAGCTGAAGGTAGACACTTGACAACTGAGCCACCTAGGTACCCCTAATGTTTGCTCTTTGATGAAGCATTGTCATATTTTCTTTTGCTTCTTTAATCATGCTTTTTCTTCTTCAAAATAATTTTAATGGCTGCTTTTTGTCCTTTTCTGTTAAAAGTGACATCTGGGCCCTCTCGGACAATTTTAGTTACTTGCTTTTTTGTCCCTATGTCTGGGTCGTATTTTTCTGTTCTTTATATGTCTCATAATTTTTTGCTTATAATTAACACATTAAGGGTCACTAGGTGGCTCAGTTGTTAAGCATCTGCCTTTGGGTCAGGTCATGATCCCAGGGTTCTGGGATCAAGCTCCACATTAGGATCCCTGCTTAGTGGAGAGCCTGCTTCTCCCTCTCCCTCTGCTGCTCCCACTGCTTGTACGTGCTCTCTCTCTCTGTCAAATAAATAAACTCTTTTAAAAAGTAAATCAATAAAATTAACACATTAGGTAATATATCATGTTATATATTTTAGCAACCCTAGGTACTGATTTTCTCACTCTACTTCCTGGACGTTGATAATCTGTGGCCCTCCATCAATCCCAAAGTCTTTATTGTTTTATTTTACAGTTGGCTAATATGGTGATATTGTCTTACACCCTTTAAAAGGGATGAGCATAAAGTATTCAGGGCCTCTTTTCATAAGGAACCATGCCACAGGGTTCCATGAATGTTTTTCTTCTATAACTGAGGATCAGAATCTTTTGCAGAGACATAGGCAGCACTGGCAAAGGTATTTTGTATGATCGTGACCATCTGGTTCTAAAAGGGGTATAGATTTGTAGCATGCTACATTGTGACTGCTTTTCTTTCACAGAAGCAATCACTCAGCAGTCCTGAATATTGCACAGGGTATCAGTCTTTCTCCTGCATGCGCTGTAGAATGAGTGTCAGTGCCTGGTTGCAACACACAAGTAATTGTCCCAGGGTAAGAGTTATTTCCCTGAGCCTAGTATCAGTAATGACTTTGCTGGAATTGAGACATATGATACAATCTGAGATAGTGTTTTGGGCAAAGACACATGACCCAGAGCTACTTTAAGGAGAGGCTCAATCTCATGCCTGTAAATACCAATTATCAAAACTTCTGATTTAAGTCAGTTAAATCTATAATAGAGCTTTGATAAGGCTTGGAAAATATAGCACAAAGTGCTATACAGCAAAGCTCAAAGCACAAACTCTCCAGACAGCAGCACAGATCAAATAGCGTGCTTTCCAGTAGACAACAACTCAAAATGCATAGTTGCTAAAAGGTAACAGAGCTTGTTAGGAAACCAAAGCATGAGAACACATACCTCTGGTAGTAGTAGTTATTGCTTAGACACTCTACTCACTGCTATAATTTTTGAAGCGACCCTAAAGATGTGGGATAGATCCCCAACTCAAAATTTGGTTTGTATGTCAAGACTGATAGTACTGTACATGCACCAACAGGGTATGGAGAGGTTTATTGCATAGTGAGATTTTCTGGGGAGAAGAAGAGAGAATTCCAAGGAGGTCTGAGAATAGATTGAGAGGTAAGGCAGGGGAGAGTGACTTGGGTTTTTTATGTGCTTACTGGTGGGGCTCTGTAAGGGCTCCTTGAAGAGACTGGGTTTGTGTAGTTTGAACTTCCCCACCTGCACTAAAGGGATACACAGCAGTCAAACATCAAAAATGGAATCATACCCTTTATTACACTGTATTATCTATTACTTTGCAACAAGCAACACAAACTTAGCAGCTTAGAGCAACACACAGTCATTATCTCACAGTTTCTGAGGATTATGAGTCTGAACACAACCTATGTCCTCTACTTCAAGGTCTTTCATAAGGCTACAGTCAAGGGCTACCTGGCTGGCTCAGTTGGAAGAACATGTGGCTCTTGATCTCAGGGTTTTGAGTTCAAGCCCCATGTTGGATGTAGAGATTACTTAAATAAATAAAAAACTATATATATATTTTTTTAAGTCTGTAGTCAAGCTGTGGGCCAGGTTTTACCTGAAGGCACATCTGGGGAAGGATGACTTCCAAGCTCACATGGTTACTTGCAGGATTTAGTTCTTTACAGGTGGTTAGACAAAGGACATCAGTTTCATGCTGGTTGGCCAGAATCCAATTTCCTTTCCAGTTGCTGTATTGGCTTCTTCAGTATGGCATCTTACTTCATCAAAGCCAGCAAGACAGTAAAGGTCTTCTAGCAAGAAAGACGTTCTCTTGTAACTTTTATTACTTAAGTGACTTCCTATGATCTTTGCCTTATTCTGTTGATTAGAAATAACTTGACAAGTCAGTCAAGGGAAGGGGGTTACACAAAGGCATGCATGTCAGGAGTCAGAGATCATTGGGGGACATCTTAATCTTTCTGCCACAGGGACCTATGGCCTTTTACTTGAGCTACTACATATTGGAAAATGGAAAATACCTAGACATCTCGAAATCTCCCATATGGGGGTCTTACATAGTTTTTGAAAATAAGCTCCTGGTGTGCTACTGGGCTCTGAAGACAGAACGCTTGACCAGGTGAAACCAAGTCACCAGACAACCTGAACTGCCCATTGTGAGAGGTATGTTTCATCAGAACCACAAAGTGATAAAGTTGGATGATCCCAGTGCAATCCTTGAAATAATGGAAATGGTACATTCAGAATTGTGCACAAGAAGTACTAAGGACACACAATCTACCTAGGTATGTCACCCATCACTTCCACCAATGTCTCAGATCACTCGTAGTGGACATATGGGAGTCCCATATAACCAGCTGAGGATGAAAGAAAAGGGCTGAACTTGACTTGCAGTTTTTTGGCTCTATATGCAAATGTAAACTGAAATGAAAAGCAGCAGCATTACACAGAAGCTTCACATGGGAAGCTCTGAAAGGGACATTTTTCTCAGTGGGTGAAACATTAGGTATTGCATTTGGTCATCCACTTCGTGTAGAATAAGTGGCCCAAGAGAAGAACAATCATACTCTTAGAGTAAAATGGCCTTAGGGGTGTGGAAGAAGAAAAGTTGGAAGATTTTATATCAGTCAGTATTTAAACAGAAAAAACAGTATATATATTTATTGCAGTGAATCTGCTTTTGTGATTGTGGGGGCTAAGCAAATCTAAAATCAGGAAGGGCAAGCTAGAATTCTTGGACATGAGATGAACCTGCTATCCATAGGCAAAATATTTTCTTTTTCAGGAATTCCTCAGCTCTGCTCTTAATGTCTTTCAACTGATTAAATCAGGCCCTCCTAAGATTATCTAGGATGGTCTCCCTTAAAGCTAACTGGTTACAGACTTTAGTCACATCTACAAAATACCTTCACAGCAACACCTAGATTTGTGTTTGATTGAGTAACTGTAGTCTAGCCAAGTTGACATATAAAAATGACCTTAACTGTCCGCTGCTTATCAACATTTCCTTAAATCACACTCTTCAAATGAAGACAAGAAGTCATACTTCCTACTGACATGAAACACTATGCTGTGTACAATTGAAAACACATTAATGCTTTCCCCAAGAGAGGATGTAAAAGTCCCTGGGTGAGGTTCACTCTTACTTCCTGTAACTGTGCTATAAACTTAACTATTACTAATAAATCTTATGTTTGACAGGGGATAGGAGATGGAAAGAAACAAAAATATTTGATTAATATGTATACAAACATAACAAAATGGAGAATTGTCCATGCTATTTCTGTTCTCATTTTTACAACTGGCCATGTCATTATAGCTAGTATTTATAACTATCTTCTTCCACTATATATGCCATATCTACTTTGTCCTCAATTAGGACCTCAGCTGATTTTGATTCTTTCCTTTCGGGATAAACCAAATATTCCTGAAGGGACTCAGCCATTGGCAGTCCTGCCTGAATCCAGTTGTAGTTTTCCATGAACATTAATCACAGGACATGGTAGTACCGAGACACGCTGAGGGAGCTCCTGTATTTCAGACATAAGATTCTTTACATTCATTATATATTGGCAGTCCAAATTCCTCCTGGGAATCAGGACCAATCACTTCATTGAGTACACTAACCTCCTTGTTTGCCTGTTGATTCAGAAGCATGAGGAGCCCAAAGTGGCCTCAACCCAAGGTGGCAGCTTCAACTTTAAGTTTAATGGAACAATTACTGTCTTCTGGTGGAAGCATTCCTCTCCTTGCAACTAAGGCTTCAGTCCAGCAGAGCCTAAGGTTATAGTGATGGAAAGCAAAACTTTTGCTAGTGGATCACGACAGGTAATTATGAGTGGAACCACTCCCATTTGCACTCCTCGATTCCTGGACACGTTTGCACCATATATTGGATGTTGATTTAAAGCATATATAGCATCTTCAAAGACACTTCCCTGGTCCCACAAGATATAGCTATCTCAATGGCACTGAAATCAAGGCTTTGAAAGGCCATTCTAACATTATATCAAGACAGATTTTTCAGGGAAAAAAAAAGCTTCAGAATGATGGAAAACATGGTAAGACCATGTGAGTAGCATGAGTGTGGGCTTACTGCCACAGTTCATTTGCTATGAAATGAGCCCTTTGGGGCACCTGGGTGGCTCAGTGGGTTGGGCCGCTGCCTTCAGCTCGGGTCGTGATCTCAGGGTCCTGGGATCGAGTCCCGCGTCGGGCTCTCTGCTCAGCAGGGGGCCTGCTTCCCTTCCTCTCTCTCTGTCTGCCTCTCTGCCTACTTGTGATCTCTCTGTGTCAATTAAATAAATAAAATCTTTTTAAAAAAAAAGAAATGAGCCCTTTGATCAGAAGCAAATGTTATTTGAAATACCACAGTGATGCATAAGGTGCTCTATAAGTACCAACTATAAGATGGTAGTGTGGCGGAAGCCCTGAATGCAGGGAAAGAAAAGCCGTATCACCCAGGGAATGAGGCCATTTTGGTGACTCAGTGTTGGTCCTCCCACTGGCAGACTGGGCCCTCAGCAGTAGCTATAACCAGGACGTTTTTGGTGAATGGAAATCCATGTTGTTGAGCCTACGCATAACCTTCATTATTGGAACCATGGCCGCTTTGTTTTATGAGCCCACTGGGTAATGACATGAGTGACTAAGAAAAGAAGCTGACTGATACCCTCAGAACTGGTCATTCTATATGTGTGTTAAGATCCTCCTCCACTGAGGTAAGCATTCATTCACATGGGACACAAATATCTTCACATCATTTCCCATTCAGAGAAATCTGTTCACATACCACTTCCCCAGACTTCCTTCTAAGTCCCTGACCATCCCACCAAACTATTGGCCACAGCCTATGACTATGGACTCTTGCTTCTGGCCATTTTTTCTTCTAGGCTAAATAAACACCAGATGCCCTCCTCACATTTTGTCCCATTGGGAAGATTTCATCATTGTCCCTTCAATGAGGTCCCAGAATGGGCTGTAGTGCTGCAGCTGTCCTTATTTGGGTGGTACTTGCATGTCATACAGAACCATCTGTAAGCTGTGTTCACATGTTTCTCTTCCTTAGTCAGCTGGTTTTAGGGCCCTCCCCATGAGACCATAGGATGGGCTGGGAGTGGTAATATCTTAGGAATAGAGGTCATGTGTATTTATTTAGTCCACTTAATTTTTTTTTTTTTTTTAAGAGAGCATGGTGGGGAGGAGCAAAGAGGAAGCAGAGAGAGAAAATCTTAAGCAGGTTCCATGCCCCACACAGAGCCTGACATCGGGCTCAATCTCATGACCTGAGCTGAAATCAAAAGTCGTGTGCTCAATTGACTAAGCCACCCCAGTTCCCCTTTAGTCCACTTCTTCATGCAACTTTGCCTTCAGGGTCTGCTTGAGCCAAATCTCCAATGAAGAGCTTTCTCTCATTCTGGGCCCTCCTCAAACTAGCAGTTTTCAGTTCATTAAGTAAATGGGCCATAATGGTATATCCAAATTACTTTTTTAAAGCATGTGTCTAAAATCCAAAGAGTCCACTATGTGTCATGCTCTGTTTTTGTTCTAGGAAGGGATTCTTAATTTTAATATATCTCAATATGCACCACATTGACTCTATAGAAATTCCACTGAGATAGAAGGACCCTGAATTTTTGCCAGAGTTATTTCCCACTCTCTGATGTTCAAATATCTTGCCAATATGTGTAGAGTCTTTATTAATTTAATGGCCTAGCATGATGACTTGTGCAAGGGAAATGTGATCGGGGTATGGGTGGACTAAATTATGACTTAGTGCTGGAGAGTTGATGTACTGTTGTGATGGTTAATTTTATGTGTCAGTTTGGCTAGGTAGGCCACAGTACCTACATATTTGGTCAAACATTATTTTAAATGTTTCTTTGAAGGTATTTGTTAGACAAGATTAACATTTCAATCAGACTGAGTAAAGCAGATTTCCCTCCATAATGTGTGTGGGCCTCATCCAATCAGTTGAGGGCTTTAATAGAAAAAAAAAAACTAACTTCTCTTGATGAAGAGAAAATTTTTACATCAGCAGACTGCCTTTAGGCTTGAACTGCAGCATCAATTCTTACCTGGTTTTCCAGCCTGCATGTCTATCCTTCAGATGTTTGACTTGCCAACTTCCACAATTGCATGATCCAATTCTTACATTTGAAAAGATTTTTTTTGAGAGAGAGAACAAGTGGGGAGAGGGACAGAGGGAGAAGGAGAAGCAGGCAGGGAGCCCAGTGTGGGTCTCGATCCCAGGACCCTGGAATCATGACCTGAGCCGAAGGCAGACACTTAACCGACTGACCCACCCAGGTGCCCCACCATCCAATTCTTTAAATAAATTGTCTGCCTTCTGTTTCTTTATGTGTGTGTGTGTGCACATATATGTTGCACACATACACATACAATGTATGTACAATACACATGTCTGCACACATATGTATCTCTCTGTGTGTACCACTTAGGGGTTTGTGCATGTACACACACACACACACACACACACACAAACACACAGATATGTATATGTGTGTATAGATCCCTAAGCGGTTCTGTTTCTCTGGAGAGCCCAGATGAACACAGCTCCTGAGGCAGAACAGTGAAGGTGTATTGCTGGCCTGAAAACACAGTACTTCTGGTGGTCTTTACTAAAAGATATCTAGAAAAAAATTTTTTCCGGGTCAATAGTTTTATGGCACATACCAGAGGATGTGTTAATTTTCCCAAGCAACAAAACCACATCTGGAATGCAATTAGGATTACCACCTGATTAAATTTATGATAACCATTTAAGATCCATCTGTTTCCTGCATAAGCCAAATAAGTGACTGGAATGAGATATGTTGGAAACCACCACTCATCATTCAAGTCGGTGTCACAAATATCTGTAATACCTACAGGATTGTGGTATTACTTTTAATATGGGTAGAGGCAGTTCTCCTACAAAAGCTTCCAGTTGGCCTTCCCCACCATGATAACCCTCACCCCACAAGTCAGAGAACTAATATGCGGTTCTGTTAGTTGCCAAGTATATCTATTCCAATTATGCATCTGGAACTGGGGAAATAACAAGATGGGCCGGGAAACCAATGGGCTCACTGTGAAGCAGCCTTGAACTAAAATTCCATGATCACCTGACCTCCATAAGCCCCAACTACAACGATGGACCACAGTGACATTTTGGGTTTCCAAAAATTTGGGTTAGTTCAACCCGATGTTCAGTAATTCCTAAAAAGTATGATTTCTTTTTCCTGGATGCAGCTACCTTGGCAAATGGCCATAGTTTCCTTTGGAGAAGGATAGGAGAAAGGTTAACAGTATTTAGTAGGAAAAGCTCTAACATTATGTTCATGATGCTTGGATGTCTGGCATTGACCCTGGATTGAGATAAGGGCAGAGATATGTGTGGCACTATTTAAAGTCTAAAGTTCCTCTGTAGACCCCAGAGCCAATTTATCAAGTAAATGATTAGATAGCCTAGCTTAACTATGTAATGAGTGAACGGAGGGGCATAAATGCCCTTGCAGGGAACTTCTGCCTTGAGCTCTCCAAAAGTAAACATTCACATAGATCTTACTGCTTCAACCTGGAGATAAATTGCAGTCTGCATGTGAGTAAGGACACTGGGGAGCTTGCACCTGGATAATTCTGACTCCCTAATTACTTACCTACCTTTTCTTTCTCTTAGTGAGTCACATCCTTTGGTTTTATTTTAAGTAGGCTCCACAATGTGGGGCTTGAACTCAGGACCCTGAGATCAAGATTGAGCGAGATCAGGAGTCAGATGCTTAACTGAGTCACCCAGGTACCCTCCCTTTTGCTTTTATTATTTTTTTAAATATTTTATTTGACAGAGTTCACAAGTAGGCAGAGCAGCAGGCAGAGAGAGAGGAGGAAGCAGGCTCCCCGCTGAGCAGACAGCCTGATGTGAGGCTCTATCCCAGGACCCTAGGACCCTGACCTGAGCCAAAGGCAGAGGCTTTAACCCACTGAGCCACCCAGGCGCCCCTATTTTATTTTTTTAAGATTTATTTATTTGACAGGCTGAGATCACAGGTAGGCAGAGAGAGAGGAAGGGAAGCAGGCTCCCCGCTAAGCAGACAGCCTGATGTGAGGCTCTATCCCAGGACCCTAGGACCCTGACCTGAGCCAAAGGCAGAGGCTTTAACCCACTGAGCCACCCAGGCGCCCCTATTTTATTTTTTTAAGATTTATTTATTTGACAGGCTGAGATCACAGGTAGGCAGAGAGAGAGGAAGGGAAGCAGGCTCCCTGCTGAGCAGAGAGCCTGATGCGGGGCTCGATCCCAGGACCTTGGGATCATGACCCGAGCCAAAAGCAGAGGCTTTAACCCACTGAGCCTCCCAGGTGCCCCCCCCCTTTTGCTTTTATTTTATTTTATTTTTTTTAAAGATTTTATTTATGTATTTGACAGAGAGAGATCACAAGTAGACAGAGAGGCAGGCAGAGAGAGAGAGAGGGAAGCAGGCTCCCTGCTGAGCAGAGAGCCCGATGCGGGACTCGATCCCAGGACCCTGAGATCATGACCTGAGCCGAAGGCAGTGGCTTAACCCACTGAGCCACCCAGGTGCCCCCCTTTTGCTTTTAAATGAAAGCTTTACATAGATATGCTCTGTGGAGTCTTGTCGGTCCTTTGTACTGATGGAATCTTTGCACATGTTAACTCTCTTTTGTCTCATGACCTTGCAGTTAGGTGTATAAAATATGAATTTGTGAATTAATTCCTAGTCTGTTATATATGTTTAGTAGTAGTAAGTGGACTGGGCAATCCAAAATCATGTCCACTTAGAGATGCCCAAACTTCATTCACCAATAGGTCAGTTAGTTGAAAGTCCTCATTTCATATATTTATCCATTCATAAAGTAGTCATATAAATTAATAAAAAAGAACATGCCCAAATTCTTCAAAAGAAACCTTCATACAGGAGTATGGAACATAGCCCAATCCATAGCCCAGTTACACCAAAATATAAAATACTGGGCCTCCTTTTTCTAAGAAGCAGCTTATTTATATGTGAACAACTGTTAACAAAAATTCATTTAGACTTTCTTCAAAGCATTCAAAGTACCTTATATAAGGATGTGGCTGTACTTATCTCCCTTTTTTTCTTTAGAAGGGTTTTATTTGACAGAGAGCACAAGCAGGGAGAGGAGCAGGCAGAGGGAGAGGGAGAGGAAGAGGGAGAAGCAGGTTCCCTGCTGAGCAGAGACACTCCCCACCCCCATGTGGGGGCTTGATCCCAGTACCCTGGGATCATGACCTGAGCCAAAGGCAGACAGCTAACCAACTGAGTCACCTAGGTGCTCCCTTATCTCCATATCTTGATTTTTCTCTGCATCTTAGTTCATGGAACATCAGGCAAATGACCCTGCATAGGATCTTTCAAAGATAGACTTGTTTCCCTCTGCATTATCTAGTAGGTCTTTTGGGGCTGTTTTCGTTTTTTGTAAAATTGTGAAGAATGCAATTTCATAGCTAAGCTAACCAAGTTGATAAGTATAATTTATTGCCAAAAAATGAGAAAGAAAATAGCACACGAACCCTTCACTGAGTTGTTCTTTATGTAATTGCAAACAAAAACTACATCTGATCTTTAACTGTGTTTTAAGATCATTTTTCTTTTCATCCCAAATATCTGCTAGTAGTCACTGTACTTTCTCATTGACTCTGAATCCAAATCGTACCATTATTTTATAATACAGAGATTATTTTCCCTTTTTTTTAATCAATCCAATTTAATTTTTAAAATGTAACCATTAAAAAAATAAAATGTAACCATTTAGTGGTTCAGGAGTCTGAGACGGCTTTAGCTGAGCAGTTCTTGCTTGGCATCTTTCAGATGGTTCCAGTTGGGTGTGAGAAAGGGCTATAGTCATCTGAAGACTTGATTAGATGTCCCAGATGGCTCATTCATTTAGTTGACAGATGGTACTGGATGGTGGCTGGGAGCTTAGCTGGGGCTATTAACCAGGTGCCTACATGTAGACTCTAGCATTATAATCTCAGTATGGTCAGACTTCTTCCTAGAAGCAGCTTTCCCCAAGTTAGAGTTCCAACCTACATCCATTCCCTTTTTAAAAATTCCCTTTCTTGGGGCGCCTGGGTGGCTCAGTGGGTTAAAGCCTCTGCCTTTGGCTCAGGTCATCCCAGGACCCTGGGATCAAGCCCCACGTCGGGCTCTCTGCCTAGCAGGAGGCCTGCTTCCTCCTCTCTCTCTGCCTGCCTCTCTGCCTGCTTGTGATCTCTGTCTGTCAAATAAATAAATATATCGTTAAAAAAAATTCCCTTTCTTTAGCATAATTTTTTTGATGTGTAAGGAATGAGCTATGGCTAAAGTCATTCTTATGATCATTTTTTTTAAGAGAGCATGTGTATAGGGGGTTGTGGGGTAGGTTTGAGGGAGAGAGAAATTCCAAGCAGGCTCCTGAGGGTGGAGCCTGATGTGGGACTTGATCTCACAACCCTGAGACCATGGCCTAAGCTCAACTGACTGAGCCACCCAGGCACCCCTTATGATAATTTCATTTAAAGAGTTCCAATCCAATGTGAATTCCATGGTGTTGTGTATGATTTGAACTATGACCATAAGCTTTTCCATATTCATCATTTTTATACATCCAACAAGATATAGGCCATAGATAAATGCTATTACCCCCTGTTCCCTTTACTGTACTTGTAGGATTTTTCTCCAGTTAGAACTAATGAAAGGAAGCATGCTAGGAGCCTTCCTTTCCTTAACATGACTTTTGGATTTCAAATATGGCAGTTTTGTGGCTAGAGACAACCTCACATTTATTACATTTGTTTGGTATTATATTACAGTTTGGTCTGTGGCTAAAAGCCTTTGTACGTGCATTATAATTGGATTCTCAGTTTTCATATTTGTAGAGTTTCCCTCTAGCATGAATTGTCTGGTTAGAACCATCACCGTATCACTAATATTCAGTTGTTTTCCTTCAGAGTGAATTATATCATGCTGTGAAAGTTCTGAGTTGTTTGGTAGTATCTACCAGAGCTGACCAAACATACATATGCTCCAGGACCCAGCAATTCCATTCCTAGTGTATACACAAGAGAAATGAATGCATGTACACTGAATGACAAGTACGTTCACAGAAGCATTATTTATTATGACCCTAAGCTGTAAACAATGAAAAAGTCCATCAACAGTAGATTGGATAAATTGTAATTTAATCATATGATGGAATTCAATATAGAATAGAAATAAATGAACTTCTGCTGCATGCACTAATGATGGGTTTTACAAACATAATGATGAATGAAACAAGCCATATATAAAAGAATACATGATGTATAATCCACTTTACATAAAGGTTCATAATACGCAAAACCTAATTTCTGTTATAAGTCAGAACTGTGGTAAATTTTGAGGAGGTAACAACTAATTTTTATTTCATATTTGCAATGAGAAATACATACTTCCTTTCTTTTAAACCACTCTTATGAACATTCATACTTCCTTTCTTTTAAAAACACTTCTGCTCACAGTGTGGTCCATGGACCACTGCCAGTTGGTCAGTTGCTTATTACTGGGTCACGACAAGTTATGTAATGAAACTGAAAACAAGCGATTTTAAATGTTTGTAGAAACTTGACAGAGGAAGTTTATGCCTGCTGAATCTAATAATAAAAAATTTAGGGTTGTATTTTCAATGACTACTGTCATTTGTCTAGTCATTCTTTGTGTTATATAGGCTCACGAACAGTAGGTAAATTTGTGGAATAGTACCTTAAACTGTTGAATATTATATTTGCAAGCTACATCATGTACAGTGTTTACTAGGACTTATAAAGTTTTTAACCAAAAAAGTCGTATCCTCTACTGAATTCCCATGGTTTCTACCTTGTGAGTTTTTTGATGTACAATGAGGTTTGACTTACAACTGAAGAACTTCCCACATTCTTTACATTCATATGGTTTCTCTCCTGTGTGAGTTTTCTGGTGGCGAATGAGGTTTGATTTCCTACTAAAGGCTTTCCCACACTGAGGACATCCATTGGATTTCTCTCCTGTATGTATTCTCTGATGAACAGTGAGGATTGCCTTCTGGCGGAAGGACTTCCCACATTCATTACAAATATAGGGTTTTTCCCCGGTATGAATTCTTTGATGGAGAGTGAGGGTTGTCTTTTGGCAGAAGGACTTCCCACATTCACTGCATATATAGGGTTTCTCTCCTGTGTGAGTTCTCTGATGTACAGTGAGAGTTGTCTTCTGGATAAATGCCTTCCCACATTCATTACATTGATATGGTTTCTCTCCTGTGTGAGTTCTCTGATGATCAATGAGGTATGACTTCTTTCTAAAAGCACTTCCACACTGAGTACATTCATAGGCTTTCTCCCCTGTATGTGTTTTGTGATGTCTAGTGAGAGTTGCCTTCTGGCGGAAGGACTTCCCACAATCCATACAGATGTAGGGCTTCCCCTCTATGTGTGTTTTCTCATGAAGAGTGAGGGCTGTCTTTTGACGGAAAGCTTTTCCACATTGATTGCAGACATAAGGTTTCTCACCTGTGTGAATTCGTTGATGTTCAATGAGATATGACTTCCTTCTAAAGCTATTCCCACAATAAGGACACTGAAAGGGTTTCTCTTCTGTTTGGGATCTCTGATGCATGATAAAAATAGACTTCCTGCAGAGGAACTTACCATATTTGCTGTATCCATGGGTTTTCTTCTCAATAAGAGTTTGTGAATGGGCATTGAGATTTGACTTTTCGATTAAGGCTATTCCATCTTTATTGTATTCATAGGGTTTTTCTCCTCTGTGAGCTCTAGTATGTGTAAATAACATTCCTTTCATAAGGAAGGATTTTTCACATTCATTATGACCTAATGATTGCTCAGGAGTTTGAGTCTTCTGATGTTGAATAAGTTCTTGTTTACCACTCAGACTCCTTTCTGTTTGTTTACAGAGATTCACTGTAGTATGAATTTTCTCATTTTTAGTATTGAGGAATGATTTCTCCCATCCATTACTCTCAGCCAACTTCTCTCTTACAGGGCTTATATTTCTACTGACTAATTCCGAAATATTTTTTAAAACCTTTCCATCAGGCTTATATTCACGTAGTATTGTTTTTGAAATAATACGGTTCTTGCCTACAGGAAATGTTTTCCCAAAAATATTATTTCTTTCCTTAATTAATCTTTTGTGGTTGATAAATATGACTGATCGAGAGTGCCTGTCTTGGTATTCTTTGAACTTCACTAAAGCATCTTCAGCTTTTCCATCTTCTTCTAGAAGAGAATAACAACACTGTAAGTTTTCACATAAATGTTATGGATTGGATGTATATACAAACAACCCATTGTGCAACTGTCTGCCTCACTATCGTGATCTACACAAAGGCCAAAATGAATTACCTCTTGGTAGGGAAAATTGATATGATATAAACACAAAGCCTGCTACACAGCTAAAATGAGGAAAAAATGGCATAAGAAAAGAACACTCATACCTTTGGCATATTGTTAATATAAGCTACCTTGAGCAGGTATAATAAACACAAGGATAAGTAAACAAAAGACAAAGGATGATGAAAGTGGGATTGTTCTTGGAATGGGCAGATTCAGAAATAAGGGAGTGAGCTTATTAAGGGTACTAACCAGTAAGCAAAGAAAATGTTCAGGTAGAAATGAAAGCCTACATATTATTCCCTCATGTCTAAATATGTGTTATAAAATACTTCTGCTTGTTTTTTCCTCACTTGCATGTAACCCATCCATGGCAAATGAACTTTCTCAAGCACTCATTTCCTAGTGTTGAGAGAAACACTGTTTATAGCCTAGGCCCTAACTGTTCACACAACTTATTTTCTCCTGAAAGGGCAGACTTTGAGAAACCTCCTTCCATTAGGAATTGTAAAATAAACCAGAGAACAAAGTATACTTAAAACATGAATATAATCACTGTAGTATTCTGACTGCTGTTACCATCAATTTTTTCTTCCAGAGATGGTCAGTAACTAAATTCTCCTGACCATCAATTCTAACTTTTCCTCCTTTTATTTGCTGAATTATTTTTCAATTTTCAGGAATGATGGGTTTACATTTTCCTCCCAATGCAGTAACATAACTTAACTCCATTATTCCCTATGGGGGATGTGAAGGCCTAGATTCCTCAACCATATGCTTACAGCACTAATTAATTCTGTTATTTTTCTTTCTTTTTTTTTTAACTCTATTATTTTTCTTATAATTTTTGGCTATATCTGATTATTGTTACCTTACCACCACCCATGTCTAGTAGGGTAATTTTAAATATGGATTGATGAATCCATATATATTATAAATAAGACACAAGTACCATTGACTTGTGGTCAATGGTCAATGGTACTTGTGTCTTATTTACAATAGCCCTTAACTGGTAACTGCCCAAGTATTCATCAAAAGGTAAATGGTAATACTATGTCATGTATATAAACAATACAATACTACTCACCAATAAAAAAGAAAAAAAATATGATACACAGTGGAAAGAGATGAATCTCATTTTGCAGAGTGAAAGCTTTATGCAAAAGAGTATATATTATACAATTCCATTTATGTGCAGTTCTAGAACACACTAAAACTAATCTGTATTAGTAACTGGAGTTACATCATCTTTCTAAGAACCACAACCACCTTCAGAGACATTCTACTATTCATTTATCCAAAAGCCTTCATATATTATTTGTATCCTTTAATGTATAATTTATCTGAAATTAGATTATAATTATAGCCTGGACTTCCATTTCAAGAACTCTTTGAACAATCTACTATTTTAGTATGAATATTATATGTAGAATGCTCTTTTTTTTTTTTTAAGATTTTATTTATTTGACAGAGAGATCACAAGTAGGCAGAGAGGCAGAGAGAGAGGAGGAAGCAGGCTCCCCACTGAGCAGAGAGCCCGATGTGGGGCTCGATTCCAGGACCCTGAGATCATGACCTGAGCCGAAGGCAGAGGCTTAAACCACTGAGCCACCCAGGCGCCCCTGTAGAATGCTCATTTGATAATATTGCCTTCCCAACTAAAAGTTAACCTCTTGGATGTCAACATTTTATTGACTATCTTCTGAGTATACATTAACACATGGTTATCTGAGATAAAGGAATGTGACCTTGGCATGTATATTTAAAAGAATTTATCATTAAATGATTTCTGAATGGATGAGAAAGATGTTTTCCTTGCATAGTATCAAGAGAGGTAACTGGGGCACCTGGGTGGCTCAGTCGTTAAGTGTCTGCCTTCAGCTCAGCTCATGATCCCAGGGTCCTGGGATCGAGCCGAGCCCTACATCGGGCTCAGCGGGAAGCCTGCATCTCCCTCTCCCACTCCTCCTGCTTATGTTTCCTCTTTCGCTGTCTCTCTCTCTGTGTCAAATAAATAAATAAAATCTTAAAAACAAGAGAGAGGTAACTATTGAATATCTAGCCTCTATTACTACAGTATGAAAAAGTAAAAGAGAGAACCTTATTTGGGGGAAATGTTAACTGGATGCGGAAAGAAGTTGGATCATAACAGAGGATGCATCTATTCATAATTTTCAGATATGAGTAGAATATGAATGCAGCAAAAAAGGAATTGACATGGCCTGGAGTAGTCAAGGAACATTTCATGGAGGAAGCGAAACTTGATCTTTTAACTAAATGATATGTAGTATTGTAAAGAATATAACCTTGCACAAAGAGACACCTGACATTTGCCTTTGGCTTCTGGGAAGTAATCACCAAGCCCTTGGAATATATATTTGTTTGCCTGGGAGCTTTTGGCCAGCCAGAAAATCACTATGTAATTTAGGGAGGTCTTTGACCCACACCAACAGTGTGATTTAGGGTGGGTGCTTTGGGTCACACCGTATCAGCTTGGCCTCTTAAGGGGCTGAAAACTGAGACTGGCGATGTGTACAGTTAATCATGCCTAGTCATGGAGCCCCAATATAAACTCTGGACTATGGGCTCAGGGGATGCTTCTCTGGTTGGCAATATTCTATATGTATTGTCAAACCAGCAAGGTAATGCTGTCCATGATTCCACAGAGAGAGGTCTACTAGAAGCTTCATGTTTGGTACCTTCCTGGACTCTGCCCTTTGTGTTTAGCTGATTCTAATCCGTATTTTTTCTTCTGTAATAAACCATAACTGTATTACAGCTTTCAGCAAGTTCCCTGAGTCCTTATAGGATAGTGTTGACACTAGTGCTAGGCTTGGGGACTCCTGAACTTACAGTTGGTGTCAGAAGTGAGGGTAGTCTTGTGTACACTACTGTACCCTCTAACTTGTAGTTGGCTAGCTTTGCAAGTGTCTACGTGGCTATGTAGCAGCTATCACACAGTGAAAGGTCCAGTGTGACGAATAAAATCAATTGTATGGAATACACCTGGGAGATGAGAACAAAGAGAGATGAATAGAATTCTCAGTCACAGAGAGAAATAAATTTGGAAATGATCAGATGGGATAGTTTTCTGTCAGAAGAAACTTAAATTTCATATAATAAGTGACATCTTTTTGGTATATTGATAGTATAAACTGAAGTAACTGGGTAAAAACCATGGCAAATCCAAATAGTAATTACAGCAGTTACTGAAATAGTATGCTCTCATTTTGGCAGAGGTCAGTAGCAAATGAGGATATGAGAGTAGACGTAAAGATATTTCACAGAGTGAAATAACACAAATTGTGGAGAGATCATTAAGTATAGCAAAAATGATGGAAGTAACCTGATACTATAAGGGGCTGACTATGGGGAAAGAAGGAAATAGAAAGAAATAAGGATAAGGTAAAGACAATGATTATTATCTCTGATAAATCAATAAGCAAAAGGATGATACAACTGATGGTTATATTGCTGTAGGAAGATCAAAATATACACTAGAGTTCAAGTGGGAGAAGTGGGCTGAAAAAGTATATTTGAAAGCCATTCACATAAAACAAGAAAACCACAACTTGAGAATGGATCAGATTATTATAGTTTACAGGACTTTTTCTAAGAGAGCGAGAAAGCACAGATGTGAAAGTGGTCAGGCGGATATGCAGGGGGAGAAGGTGAGAGAATCCCAAGCACACCGCGCTGAGTGCAGAGCCTGATACAAGGCTTGACCCCACAAATGGAGACCAAAACCTGAGTGACCAGAGTGGAAACCGAGAGTCGGATGCTTAATTGACTGTACCACCCAGGTGCCCCAACTCATAGGACTTTTATAAAGGCAAGGATTGAAGATGAAGAAAGAGCCTTTAAGGATACCAATGAGAGGGGTGCCTGGGTGGCTCAGTGGGTTAAAGCCTCTGCCTTCGGCTCAGGTCATGATCCCAGGATCCTGGGATCGAGCCCTGCATTGGGCTCTCTGCTTGGCGGAGAGCCTGCTTCCCTTCCTTTCTCTCTGCCTGCCTCTCTGTTTATGTGTGATCTCTGTCTGTCAAATAAATAAAATCTTAAAAAAAGAAAAAAAAGGATACCAATGAGAGACTACTGAAATAAAATCAACTTATTCAGTAAGTATTTAATTTCCTAGGCAATAAAGAAGGAGAGAGGAAAAGCAATGAAGATGTGAAAAGGCACTCGGGGAAATAGGATTAAAATGAGTTAGTGTTTTTTACCCAAATCAAGGTGGGTAGGTATCAGGTATCTGAGCACTATGCTATGGAACACAGAAACTTACTGGAAATAAATATATTGAAAAAAAGTGATACTAAAATTATCTTAGGTCCACAGTATATGAATTTTGAAATCTGATGGCAGATGTCACGGTGAAAATAGGATGTGAGCCTGACTGAAAGAAACAGTTAAGACATTGCACAGGGAAAGAAAGGGAAGAAAATGAAAACTAAGAGGAAAAAATATTAGACAATGTTTTCTCTGTTTTATTTTATTTTTTTTTATTTTTTGGATAGATTTAAGAATGCCTATAAATAGGAGATTAAATGAAAGAAAAAAGAGAAAGGACTGAAATGTTAAAGACATGAAAATCAAGAAGAAAGGCCTAAACCTAAATCCCAAAATATGATTCATGGACCTTAGTACATGAGATCCTTATGTGAGAGGCAGGGAGGGGGAGAGGCAGTCCACAAAATCAAAACATTTTTGTTAATAACAACACTCCATTTGTCTTTTTAAGCTCGGTGTCTCATTAGTACTTACAGAATTTTATTTTATGAAGGTGACTGATGACATAGGCTAATGCCATTAAAAGATTTCACTACATTTCCTAGGAGGGGGCGACATACCATGCTTTGTAGGGCCACACGTAGGAGCAGCAGGCTTGGGTCAGGAGGCAGAAAGGAGAGAGTGGAAAGCCTAGCCAAGGCCTTTTTTGGGACTTGCTTACGTGGGAAAGGCAAAGCAGGATAGGGGAAACAGTTTAAGATTGACTTTTTGGAACAGTATTGGAAGCTATGGGGTTACAGGGGTGGTCTATAGTTGTGTAAGGTACCTAGCCCCGGGTGATTCAGGGGCCAGAAAATGTTGCCTTGGTGTGTGACAGTTAGATAAAGGAGGTAGTTGAGGGTATGGACTTGGGATTGGTTGGTTTTTGTATGAAAGGCGGGCTTACCAACAGACTGTCTACTTTCTCTACAGATTAGCTAGCTCTGGGAGGGGCAATCTCTCCCCAGCCAGCAAGGCCCTCCAAAGTTGTCAAAACATCATAAAATATAAAAGATAAAAAATATGATTAATACAGCAGGTAAAATGCTGGCACATCAGCAGAAATGAAAACACTGGCACCAATCTATAATAGTAACCACTACATTTCTATTCCATAAGGGGAAAGGTGTCATGTAAGACTATTTTTGGTAGAGCAGGAAAAAATCATTAATTTTATAAGATCTCCATCCTTGAGTACACATATTTTCAATATTCTGTGTGATGATTAAAGATGTGTATGCATGAAGCACTTCTGTTGCATACCAGAGAATAATATATTTTGTGAAGAGAAGTGCTGGTGTAGTAATTTGAGTTGAGAATGGAATACAGGACCTTCTTCCCCCTCCTGCTGCATCCAAAAACAGAATGTTCCTGTGAAACTTTTCCTAAGCTGAAATGGCATAAAGTGAAGAAGCAATTACCATTAATTTACACAGAAAATTTTTGAGCATTCCCAGATCCAAAAAAATAACCTTTCCTCAGCTCTTCTGACACATCTTGCTAATCAATGTGCAAAATAAATTGAGACAAAGCACAGATGCTCAAAGCTATGGCAGCCTGATGCTGAGATGCTGAGTGTCGTTCTGGGGGAGGAGCTTGGCTGGGCCTCTACAGCTCTCAGCAAAACAAACAAAGAAAGTGCTATTTTTGCTTTTCACCTTCTTTTATAAAAGCAAAGAATCCTCTTCAGATTTTTTTTTTTTTTTTGGTTAGTGAAAACAGGTACTAATGGAGATGTTTAGGAAAACCAAAGTGGCATAACATGAACTTTCAAAAAGCAGGGAATATCTGTATCTACTTTTTATGAAAGAGCATTTATTTGAGAGTACAACTGATTATTATTCAGACATGGGTATCTGGTAGACATTTTTTTTAAAAGATTTTATTTATTTATTTGACAGAGAGAGAGATCAAAAGTAGGCAGAGAAGCAGGCAGAGAAAGAGAGGGGGAAGCAGGCTCCCTGCTGAGCAGAGAGCCCGATGCGGGGCTCGATCTCAGGACCCTGAGATCATGACCTGAGCTGAAGGCAGAGGCTTTAACCCACTCAGCCACCCAGGCGCCCCTAGACATTTTTTTTTTTTAAGATGTTGTTTATTTGTCAGCAAGCACAAGCAGGGGGAATGGCAGACAGAGGAAGAAGCAGGCTCCCCACTGAGCAAGGAGCCCGATGCAGGACCCTGGTATCATGACCTAAGCTAAAGACAGACACTTAACTGACTGAGCCACCTGGGAGTCCCTCTGGTAGACATTTTCTTGAACAATGTGAGCATGTTAATTCAAGGAAAACATATGCTAATATTTGTAACCAATGATAAAATCCACGCTTTCAAATAAAGGTCATTATGTTGGAAAGCTTTTATTTGCTACTGTGAGCTTGTCAGCTTCCCAATTCTTAGACTTTTCTGATGATCTTTCTGATGATATTAACAAATGTGGCCTTTGGTATTTTTTTAAAAATTATTGTTGTATATAGAAATATGTTAAAATTTGGAAGATGTTAGATGTCACTGAACTGTTATTTTCCAAATGAGTAATACATAATATTACCAAAAATGCATGGGTAAAATACCCATTTAAGTAGACCACTGGATTTTATTTAACAGTGTACAAAAGTTCATTGTTATGATTTCAGGTTCTATATTGCAACTAGCTGGTCAGGAACTATCAATTGTTACATTTGGGTATAGTATTAATGAAGAATATCTATGACAATCTAAAGAGGCTCTTAAATATGTCTCATTCAGGGATGCCTGGGTGGCTCAGTTGGTTAAGCATCTCCTTGTGGCTCAAGTCATGATCCCAGGATTCTGGAACTGAGTCCCGCATTCCTTCGGGCTCCTTGCTCAGCAGGGAGCCTGCTTCTCCAGACGCTCCCTGCCACTCCCACTGCTTGTGCTTGCTCTCTATTTTTCTCTTTCGCTTTCTGACAAATAAATAAAATCTTTAAAAATATATATATATATTTCTCATTCAACCTACATATGATGCATGAAGGAGGCTTTCTTCATATACTTCAATTCAAACAATATTTTGCAACAAACTGAATACAGAATCATATGTGAAAATCTATTTATTTTAAAGCTATTTATTAAATAAATTTCAATTATGTAACAATTCCACTTTTGTCACTATTGTTTTTCTTTTGGGAGATAGTTATTTTTTGTAAAAATAATGATTTTAAGTCAACATGTAATAAGTATATTGTTTTAAAATGATAAAAAAATTTTTGCTTTAATTTCTCACACATTTCTGATAAAAGCTGAAAATGGTACAGTAAGTTTTAAAAGCTGACAGTTGGGACGCCTGGGTGGCTCAGCTGGTTGGACGACTGCCTTCGGCTCAGGTCATGATCCCGGAGTTCTGGGATCGAGTCCCGCATCGGGCTCCCAGCTCCACGGGGAGTCTGCTTCTCCCTCTGACCTTCTCCTCGCTCATGCTCTCTCTCAGTCTCTCAAATAAATAAATAAAATCTTTAAAAAAAAAAGCTGACAGTTTCTAAAAAAGAGAAATATATACCTGCTTAATGAATGAGTGATACCAGCTGCTAGGTGTTTACTGAGGAGAAATAAAAACGTTTGTTTACAAAAAGATGTTTACAAGAACGTTCACAATAGCTTTATTCATAATGGCCCCAAACTGGAACATTTCAAGTGTCTGTGAACTGGAGATGTATAAACAAACTGGTAAATTCATACAACTGAATACTATTCTATAATTAAAAGAAACGACTTAAACTACTGCAAAAACATGTATATATATATATATATATATATATATATATGTCTCACACATAAGCTGAATTAAAGAAAATAGATATGAAAAAGGTATGGATAGACAAAACTAATCTATGCTGGTAGAAATCACAAGTGTGATTGTCCTAGTGGAAGGGTCTGACTTGGAAGAGGCCTGAAGGAACTTAATGGGTTAATGGAAATGTTCTTTATATTGGGTATGACATACATGGGTTTATGCTTCTGTCAGAACTCAAAGGACTTCACACTTAAGATCTCCACATACAGGGGTGCCTGGGTGGTTCAGTGGGTTAAAGCCTCTCCCTTCAGCTCAGGTCATGATCCCAGGGTCCTGGGATCAAGCCCTGCATCCGGCTCTCTGCTCAGCAAGGGAGCCTGCTTCCTCCTCTCTCTCTGCCTGCCTCTCTGCCTACTTGTAATCTCTGTGTCAAATAAATAAAATCTTAAAAAAAAAAAAAAAAGATCTCCACGTACATTATACCTACAAAACATGGAGTAGATTCTTGGTAAGATAATAGCAGTCAGTAACTCTATAAACAATAAGGTAAACAAGGGAAGAACTTTCATGAGGTGATAGTCAAAATCAAAATTTAGATTTTAGAGGGATAGAAGTCAGTCATGTATAGGCATGTCAAAGATCTCAGGCCTTTAAAACAGATCACAACTATTTAAAAAAACCCAAAATAATGGGCGCCTGGGTGGCTCAGTGGGTTAAGCCTCTGCCTTTGGCTCAGGTCATGATCTCAGGGTCCTGAGATCGAGTCCCGCTTCGGGCTCTCTGCTTGGCAGGGAGCCTGCTTCCTCCTCTCTCTCTCTGCCTGCCTCTCTGTGTACTTGTGATTTCTCTCTGTCAAATAAATAAATAAAATCTTTTTTTTTTCCATAAAGATTTTATTTATTTATTTTGACAGAGAGAGAGAGAGAGATCACAAGCAGGCAGAGAGGCAGGCAGAGAAAGGTGGGGGTCGGGGAAGCAGGCTCCCTGCTGAGCCTGATGTGGGGCTTGATCCCAGGACCCTGAGATCATGACCTGAGCCGCAGGCAGAGGCTTAACCCACTGAGCCACCCAGGTGCCCCATAAATAAATCTTAAAAAAAAAAATTTTTTAAACCCAGGGTAAAAAATAACAGGTGTTAGTGAGGATGTGGAGAAACTGAAACTCTTGGAAATGTAAAATGGTGTAGCCATTGTGGAAAACAGTATGGTAGTTCCTCAAAACAGTAAACATAGAATTACATATGTTCCAGCATGTATATACATTCTGGGTATATACCAAAAAAGCTGAAAGCAAAGACTCAGGTAGATATTTGTACACTCATGTTCATAGCAGCATTATTCATAGTAGCCAAAAGGTAGAAGCAACTCAAGTGTCCATTGCATGAGCAACATATGATATATACATGCAGTTGGAATAATATTCAGCCTTAAGGGGCGCCTGGGTGGCTCAGTGGGTTAAAGCCTCTGCCTTCGGCTCAGGTCATGATCCCAGGGTCCTGGGATCGAGCCCCACATGGGGCTCTCTGCTCCTGCTTCCTCCTCTCTCTGCCTCCCTGCCTGCCTGTGATCTGTCTCTCTCTCTGTCAAATAAATAAGTAAAATTAAAAAAAAAAAAAAAAACAACATTTAAAAAAAAAAATATTCAGCCTTAAAAAGGAAGGAAATTCTGATATACTACAATACGGGTAGACCTTGAGGACATTATGTTAAATGAAAAAAGCTAATCACAAAAAAGACAAATACCACATGACTCCACTTTTATGAAGTACCTAGGCAGATAACTTCATAGAAACAGAAAGTAGAATGGTAGTTGCCAGAGGCTAGGGGGAGAAGGTAATGGGGAGTTATTTTTGAATGAGTACAGTTTTAGCCCTACAACATGAAAAGAGTTCTGGAGATGGATGGTGGTGATAGTTGTACAATGTAAATGTACTTAATGCCATTGAACTATATGCTTAAAAATGCTTAAGATAATAAGTTTTATGTTATGTGTATTTTTATCACAATTAAAAAAATAGATCCCGCAAAACATTTGAATGAGTCAACTACCTGAGTCCACTGGATTTGCTCTGTACAGACTCACCAAGGTAGCTCTGACTTGGAAAAATTCTCTCTGCTGTCCACGGTTCTTCTCCTTGTTCCAACTTGCGGATCATATCGGGCTTAGTCATGTGAAACCCTGGTAATAAAAAATGAGACTTGGTATAAGCTGCTTGGGCTTCAAAACTATTGAAGAGAAAGATATAGCTCTAAGGTGACAGACAAGGTACACATTAACATCTTACCAAGTTAATACCTTGCACTAGGCAAGTGAGGACCTAATCACACTGTCTGCTAACAAAAAGGGAGTCATCACCTCTGATCTCTGAAATTCAAAGTTCCATATGCTTTAGAAATTCGTGAAAGGAGATGTATGATGTTGAAAGATTCAAGGAATTTTCCTTACCAACAGAGATGAGATGGCAGTAGTTTTCCAACATGACATCCCTGTAGAGGGCCTTCTGTGCAGGATCCAGTTGCTGCCATTCCTCCTGGGTGAAGTCCACAGTCACATCCTTGAATGACACTGATCCCTGTAAGGGCATACTCTAGTTCATCCTAAAGTGATTGGAACTAGTGAGAACTAGATATTGGAGACCATGTTCAGTGGTCAGACTAGTTTTCTTTTTTTTTGTTTTAATTAATTAATTTATTTTTTAATATATTTTTTAAACATATAATGTATTTTTATCCCCAGGGGTACAGGTCTGTGAATCGCCAGGTTTACACACTTCACAGCACTCACCATAGCACAGACCCTCCCCAATGTCCATAACCCCACCCCCCTCTCCCAACCCCCCTCCCCCCAGTTTGTTTTGTGAGATTAAGAGTCACTTATGGTTTGTCTCCCTCCCGATCCCATCTTGTTTCATTTATTCTTCTCCTACCCCCCTAACCCGCCATGTTGCATCTCCATTTCCTCATATCAGGGAGATCATATGATAGTTCAGACTAGTTTTCTTATTTTGTGTTTTCTACTGTAGAAATTTCTCTCTGATAATATATTCTGTATTTACTTATTATCTCATGTTAAAAATATAAAAGATCATACTATTTGACTTAAATGTGACTGGTTGCCTGGTGGACCAAAATGAATAAAACCCTGGCCTTGCTCATGAAAAGTTATTGGTTACGTGACAGGCATACATATAAATACGTACACTCAACAGATATTACAGATGAATGACAGAAATATGTACAAGGGAAATGCTATGAAGTGAAGAGAAATTTCATTTTGTATTCCAAGGTTTCATTGAGTACATCAAAATTTTGTCCTCACAATGAATTTGTTTTGTATAGTGTATCAGCTTTTAAAATTCATGGGGAGAAGAAAATTAGTAAACTGAGGAAACAGCAAAAGGCACAGTATGTTAGGAAAGAGTCTTTGTGCTCTAAGAAGAAAAACATATATCAAGGTGGGCAGTGGGCATGTTTATGGAATAATACTAGCATTTTCCTACAGAGCAGTGGTCTTAAAAATGTACTGAGAACACTCTCAACATATTTATATTTATTTATAAGGCATCAGTCAGCATTAACAGCAATACATAGAGTTGATGATCTGCTCCTGAATACAATCTGTTAGTATTTTCCCCCTTTTCAATATACTGTCTTGTACATTCCATTCTAATGCATACCCCACTTTGCTTGTTCTGCTCCTTTGTGGAGTACAAAGAAATTCTAAATAGCACCTATGTTATCTGATAAAATTTGTCCTTCAAAGGCAATACTCTTGAAGACTGGAGAAGGCTTGAGGTGTGTTAAGTGGGAAAGAAAATTAAGTAACCATTGTTGAAGATGTTTCCTAGGTTAAGGTGGTATTAGTGGTCTAGAGAGGAGAAAACTGGTTAGTGGATAATGGGTTGCAAAAGAATTGATCATAAATTGGTTGTGGAGTGACAAAAAAGAAGCATAGCTCTTGGGTTACCTGCATAGGCAAGTGGGGAGGTGCTGAGACTAGAAAATGGAAATGGAAAACAGAAGAAAGAATAAGCTGGACCAAAGGAGGTAATGAAGTAAAACCTTGGAAATGTACTTCAAGTGTCTATGGGACATTCAGGTGGTCATAACTTTTGGGGATTGGATATATGATTCTGACACTCTGAATGGAAGTCTAGGATGGAGAGAGGTATTTGAGAGTCAATAGAATTAGATCAGTATAACCTTTAGAGTGGATCTGTGCATAGAGAAAAAGAGACAGTGAAGAGAAGAGAACAAATTGGCATCTGGGGAAAATCAGTATTTTTAAAAAAGATTTTATTTATTTGACAGACAGAGATCACAAGTAAGCAGAGAAGCAGGCAGAGAGAGAGGAGGAAGCAGGCTCCCCACCAAGCAGAGAGCCTGATGTGGGACTTGATCCCAGGACCCTGGGATCATGACCTGAGCCGAAGGCAGAGGCTTTAACCCACTGAGCCACCTGTGTGCCCGAAAATCAGTATTTTGAAGATGGGTAGATGAAGAGGAATTTTCTGACAGACATGAAAATAGGGAAAAGTGCCACCTTTGATTCAAAGTAGAATGTTTCAAGAATGGACTAGCATGTGCATTTCATTCTGCTGCACCCACATATAAAAAATTAGAAGAAACTAAAAAGATAAGAAAAAAATCTGTAACAGCACTGAAATACTGGAAAGGTTTTCACTGGCTGGCCACCATTTGTATGAATTAGATAAAATGGACAGGAGGATCACAGAAGGAGAATGCAAAATCATAGTTTTCTGGACAAGCTTGCAAACAAATCTCTATCTTGGAAACCTCACACAACAAGACAGCTTACCACAAGCGAATAATGTGATTTACCAACTCTACCTCCCATTGTATCATTGCAAAACCTAGGTTACTGGAGATGATCAAAGCTTTTCCATGTCTGTTCCTTGACTCCTCACAACTTAGATCTCAAATCAGTGTCTAGACAAGATAGATTCATTAAAGATGGATAGATTCAGTAAAGTAATATATTCCCTTTTAAATAAAAATTATACATTTCTGTTCTAGCAGTACTTTTGTGAGAAGACTAAGAAAGGAGATGATGAGTAATATACCAAGTCAATATGTAAACACTGGCTACACCTAGAAGGTACAAGTGCAAAGGCTTATGTTTAAGCCTTTAAATAAGTCTGCAACTAGGTGGGGAAGGTGAGGAACATAGGATGCAAAATTTAGGGATGTAAAACCCTAAACGCACTCCTCACACTTTACGCTTAGGCCACTTGCTTGCCCTACTGGAGACCAGTTTCATGGAAGCAATTGCCAACATCCTGGAAATTTAAGGACAGGGAAGCAAATGTTTATATCACCTGAAAACAACTTACTTCAGAAAGAGAGGAAACATCATCTCACCTGAGGCATGGCTTTGAGATTTGCAAGAGATGAACCTTCTCTTTTGAGCCTTTCTTTTGGAAAAGGGAAGAATCCTGAGAAGGCAGAGATGAGAGGATACAAAGAGCATGTGAAATCATATTTGACTTAGATCTCCCAGAATAATTCAGTTAAATCTGCACCAGTTTTCACTGTTTCAGCACTTGCCCACTCTGTGTACCCACACATATCCAGGGTGGTGATTAGTTGAGAAAAAGGGCAAATCCTGCTCCCTCACCACCGGAAACCTAGTCTCTTCATGAATTAGAATGAATCTGGGCAATCTGTCTTTGGTGGAGAGAGAGAGGGAACATTGTGCTCTTCCCTCTGCAGCTCCACCTTCCATCTCCCATGGAAGACAGGTTTGTCATGTATTTCCAAGTAGTTCTTCATGGACTTTCTACCAATTTACACTGTTAATATCAGCACAGGAGAATACCTCCCCATATCCTGATGAATGCGGTTGGTAACAAATTTTTAATCTCTGCCTATTAGATATATATTGTAGTTCTAGCTTACACGTTTCTTACTATGAGAGAATAAGCTCCTTTTATTTCTTTTCTATTTCTATGATGACATCTTCTTATAGTATGTCTATTTTTCTCGTGTTTTAATTTCCCAATTGATATTATCTTTTTTATTTAGTAAACTAACCCTTTATTTTAAATTAGAAATAATTTTTCCTAGTTGCTTATATGACTATTAAAGTGCTTTTACCTTGTGAAGCTTTCTTTTTGTTATTATTATTTTTAAAGATTTTATTTATTTGACAGAGAGATCACAAGTAGGCAGAAAGAGAGAAAGGGGGAAGCAGGCTCTTTGCTGAGCAGAGAGCCAGATGCGGGGCTCGACCCCAGTACCCTGGGCCCGAACCAAAGGCAGAGGCTTAACCCACTGAGCCACCCAGGCGCCCCCCCCCTTGTGAAGCTTTCTTTGTATGTTTTCTTGTTTAGCAATACTAGAAATATGTAAGTAATCCATATTTTTTCAATGAATGTGAAATGGCATCCCTATCATATATTACATATCCCTATATGCTTGAGAATATCTGAACTTTAAGTTCCTCCACTTAATCTTTATTGATTCACCTGTATCATACTAATAAGCATAATTATTGAAAATTAACTTACTAATTTACTAATAGCTAATTTAACTACTGAACAACACTTTTTAGTAGTACCTGGTATGGAACTGTACAGGTATGGAACTAGAAAAGAAATTGATCTTTCCACTCTGTAGATTTCCTGGGGAGAGGATGATACCATGCTAAATGAAATCTAAAGTACTGACTGCTACAGTGAATGTTTTAATTAGCAAACTATTTTAATTATTAAAATGAGACTGGCCTTGTGATTAAAAGTATACCAAGTACTTTTTTATTGTCTTATAATGCCTGAAGAAGCTAATGACCCTGCCATTGATTTCATCCAGGGGCAGGAAACCTCACTCATACATCAGTGTTGAAAGTACTAGTTACGGACAACAGTTGTTTTTTACTGCTTCCTATTCATGGAGCACTATTAATTTAAACACATTGGTTTTTGTTTACATAGTGTTTCCCTGTATTGAATCTTACCATTTGGGAAATGAAATCTTACCTCTTCCTTTCCAATACTCATAGCTCTATTTGCTAAATTGCTATTGAGGGACAATTTTGGAGGCAGGCTTAATGACCACTCTTCAGATAATCACATCTTAAAAACCCAACTAGACAGTGGTCATGCAGTTTTTCAATCACAAAACCATCACAAATAATAACAGTAGGTTACAAACACATGCACAGTTACATTCAACCAAACTTACTTCAGAAAACTACCATCTCACAGTACCCATATGTCATTTACAACCTGAGACAGCACACTGCATAATTCCAGGCAAAGTCACAAAACCACTTTCGTTTCTTCATAGTCACCTATAGTATCAAGCAGGACTCACACCTACTCTAAAATTAGACACAGAAGGAGGAAATCCGAGGCAGCTACACAACTCCGTCCACTTTTTACACACATTCGGTCCCAACATCTCACAGAGTAGCAGGCACCCAAAACGCAGCAGGTTGGGCACAAGAGGCCGCCTCAATTCGGGACACACACGCAGCGCCCGCTGTTTGAGGCCCCGCTCCCAGCGATCGAGCTTCCTCCGGGTCAAAATAGACAAACCCCTCCCCTCGCGGAGCTCGCTTCAGGTCAGACCCGATTGTCACCCTCAGGGTCACGCCCACGGGCCACGCCCGAGGCCCCGCTCGCACGGATCCGAGTGACTTGTTACCGTGGGCACGGTTCCGGTTCCCTCCTCAGAATTACCAGGCCGGGTTTGAACTCCCTGTTTCCTCCCTGGTCTCCCCTCCGGGACCGGCTAGCTAGCCTGGCCTCTCGGTCCGAGCACCGGGTTCCCGCCTCCTCAAGAGCCCCTAGGACCTACCAACCTCACCCCCGGCCAAGGATCAGTCGTCTGCGCCTGCGCACTCCCGCGTGGGCCGGAGCTCCCAGGAGTCCACGGGGCGGCGCGTTAGTAGCCTAACTGTGCAAGCTACCGGCTCTCGGGGCTGTTTGTGTCAGCGTCCGCGCTTTTCCAGAGTGGATTACGTTTCTCACAGTTTAGTGAGTTAGTGAACTTCATCGTCTGGTTCATTTTCCTCTAAGCTTACGGTCACAGTTTTCCGTGTGGTGAGTTGAAGGGACCCCGGTCTGGGTGCGGGAGGAGCTCCCCGCGGGAGGTCCGGAGTTTCCCAGGTGCGTTATGAGCAGGTGGAGCAGGAGCGTCAGGCCAGTGTGGAGAAGGTGATTGTGTGTTTGTGTGAGCGTGTGTTCGCGATTGAGTGACTGAATCGGCTTGGGATGTGATCATGAGTGTGTGTGTGTGTGTGTGTGTGTGTGTGTGTGTGTGCACGCGCGCGCTCGCGTGGTGGGGAGGCTCTGAATGGTCCAGATTAGGCTCCTGGGACTGTGTGGGGGCGGAGCCTTTTTTTGTGACCCTGTTCAGTTGTGACTGTGAGGTGTGTTGTACTGTGATTAAGTGATTCCGTGACAGCGCTATTGTGACCAACCGAAGGCTAACTGGAATGGGCCTAGTGTAGCTCTTTTATTTTTTAGATAAGGCAGAGCTTCATTTTTGCCGTTCTGGTGCTGAGGCATCTGTGGATAAGATCCCCGTGTGACTCAGTCTGTGCCTGTGAAAGACCTGGAGGCCCTAGTTAACCACAAGGGACCCCCTGTTCTGAAGGATGGCCTTTGTTGCCTTCATCAGTGCACGCTGTATGTATTATCCAGCCTAGTGCTTGACGTATTGAAGGAAGAGTATGTTGAGTGTAGCCTATAAGTTCCACTTGGAATTTTTTGTATAGGGTTTTCTTTCACTGCCTCATTTCATCTTATAACCACACTGCACAGAAATGCTAGTTGCACAAAAATGGCTGTCAAAGGGAAGTTGAACATTTGAGACCTAGAATGAAGGTTACAACTAAAAAAGCACAGCCCTATGTTTATTGTGGCAATTGTAGAGCTGGAATTGCCCCCAAGGCAAGGTCCTGGGAAGACATGATACTGAGGCACCAAGAATAGGATTACTTCCTTTGAATCTGCCCCTTAGCTCTGTGGGGTCAGACTGCATATTGCAGGTCCATGGCATTTTTATAGCTCTGTTGACAGAAAACTGCTGTGAACATAGAAACAGATTGCAGTCCCAGGTTTCAGTGATTGAATTTTCCTTATGATACAGGAAGGAGTCAACAGTATTCCAGTCTTTCTCATACCTCCATTAGTGTGTGCTTAATACATATTACGGGGCCTTGTTAGTGATGAGGAAGTGTGTTCTTGTTTAGCCTGTCTGGGCTCCAAAAAAGGCCTGCTATGTTGTGCTTCCCTTTTCTTTCCCATTTTTGCTGTATTCCAAAGAAGAGCAATGAGAGGAGAACATTGCTATTTATAGTTACACATCTCAAAGCCAAGCTAGAAGTCATTTTGAGCTTTCTCTTTGTTTTGTGAAATTTCATTTTTGTTTTTCAGGATAACGATAACTTCATCTTAAATAACCTGCCAAATAGTGACTTATACATTTACCTGGTCTCTCAGCCTTCTCTTCCCAGTTAATGATGGTACCATGAGGATGGATTTCCTTTCCCAGTTCCTCATCAAATGCTGTTCCTACAGCTAATGTTCATATAGACAGTTGCCAACACTTGTATGCTTTTTGTTGTGTTCTCACCATGCAGACATAGTCCTTTTTTATTTCACACAGTGATTTGTTAAGGAAGAGACCAATATTTAGGTAGAATTATACATTTGATACTTTAGATATTCTCCAGACACATGAGTGGAAAAATGGCAACGTGGACAGTTTGATTGATTTCAGTGTACTATATAATGGTCTCTGAGTCTTGAGCAGGGGTCAGCCGACTTTGTCACAGCAGGCCAGATCCAGCTTGTGTCCTGTTTTTTTGGGTCTGTGAACTAAGTCTCTTTTTAACACGTTTCAATAATTAAAAAATATCAGAAGGAGAGCCATATTTCATGACTTGTGAAAATTACATGAATTTCAAATTTCGATGTCTACAAATAAAGTTTTGAATTTGGTCAGTTAAAAAGTTTGTGGAAATTTGTTATCTCTTTTGTTAAATAAGCACCTACATAGTATCCTTGATTTTACGTTTAGGCCCACAAAGCCTAGCATATTTTCTGTCCTTTACAGAAGTTGCTGTAGATACTCCTAGAGTATCTAAATTAAAATCTTAGTTTTGCTGTTTAGTATTTGTGAGTTTGGATAATATATTCAGCATCTTTCTATTCCATAACTTGTTTGTAAAATGCAAATAATATGAATTTCAAAGGGTTTTTTGAGGATTAGGAGCTTTAATATTAATAGGGCACTAGAACAGTGCCTGACAATAATAAATACTTAAGTTAAAAACTTGTTATTTTTAAAAAATTTTTATTAATTTTTTTAATTTCAGTGTTCCAGAATTCATTATTTATGCACCACACCCAGTGCTCCATGCAATACGTGCCCTCCATAATACCCATCACCAGGCTAACCCAACCTCCTATCCCTCTCCCCTCCAAAATCCTCAGATTGTTTCTCAGAGTCCACAGTCTCTCATGGTTCGTCTCCCCCTCCAATTTCCCCCAACTCCCTTCTCTCCAGCTCTTCATGTCCTCCGTGTTATTCCTTATGTTCCACAAATAAGCGAAACCATTTGATAATTGACTCTCTCTGCTTGATTTATTTCACTCAGCATAATCTCTTGCAGTCTCGTCCCTGTTGATACAAAAGTTGGGTATTCATCCTTTCTGATGGAGGCATAATACTCCATAGTATATATGGACCATATCTTCCTTATCCATTTGTCCGTTGAAGGGCATCTTGGTTCTTTCCACAGTTTGGCGACTGCGGCCATTGCTGCTATGAATATTGGGGTACAGATGGCCCTTCTTTTCACTACATCTGTATCTTTGGGGTAAATACCCAGTAGTGCAATTGCAGGGTCATAGGGAAGCACTATTTTTAATAAAAACTTGTTATTATGTGGATAATCTAAGTCCACCTTCATAGATAAGGAGCAGTGAAAATGAGAAATTAATTGTAATAGACACTTGTAAGAAAATGGACCATATGTTCAGATGGTCTAGAACAGGAATCCTTCACCTTAAATGATTTGCCTTGGAATTGTATACCCAATTATTGTATATTTATTTTATTAATGTATACTTTTCTTAGGGAAAAGTCTATAATTTTATGATACTGTTTAAGGTGTACATGACCCAAACAAGTTTGGAACCACTAACTTAGTTATAATAACTTGTACTTGAAAGTTGACTTTAGGAGGAGTTTGTCTAAAAATAATTTCCTGTATTATCTAAGTATTATTAATCACATTACATCTAGATTAATATTATATAAAGAGATATTCTGATATCAAAAATATAAAATTTAATGCTATGCAGTTTTCATGTTTATGAACAAAAGTACTCAAGAAATTGCCAAATTATAAAGTTTAACTATTATATGCATTTCTTAGCAATTTTTCAAGGATTATATCCAGTAGGATACATTAACCAGGCATTCAGCAGAGAAAGGCAATGATAAATTAAGGCTCTACTGTGGGTGCCCGTGGGTGGCTCAGTCGTTTAGCCTCTGCCTTCCGCTCAGGTCATGATCCCGGTGTCCTGTGATCTAGCCCTGCATCGGGCTTCCTCCTCCACAGGAAGCCTACTTCTCCCTCTCCCACTCCCCCTGCTTGTGCTCCCTCTCTTGCTGTGTCTCTCTCTGTCAAATAAAATCTTTAAAAAAAAGGGCTCTACTATGGACCAGTTTAGTCTGAAAATGTCACCTGAGTTGTGCTCATTCACAGGCCAGTCTTAAAATGGAAAGTGTCTCATATTGATGAAATAAAGTAAAGAGGGAAAGAGACTTGGTAGGTTTATTAAGTCATAGTTTTCATAAGTAAAAGATGGCCCATCCTACAATTCTTTTTAGAAAAATGCTTTAAATGGAAATTGTTGTTCTATATTCCTGATGATGAAATTCACAGTCTTCTTAAAAAAATTATTAATCCAAGATGAACTTATATAATAGAAAGTTAAAAGTACTCATAATTTTAGGGGTGCCTGGCTGGCTCAGTCAGAAGAGCACGTGACTCTTGATCTTGGGGTTGTGAATTTGAGCCCCACATTGGGTGTATAAATTACTAAAAAATAAATAAAATTTTTTAAAAGTATGCATAATTTCAGCATCTAGAAATAGTCACTAACATTTTGGTATACTTTCTTCTGAATTTTTCCTTGTGCATGTGTTTATGATTTTGTGTTTTTAGAAAAATTTACAAGGATTAGTCATTAAAATAAGACCTCTTAGACTGAAGGAGGATTTCAGTCCAATCACTGGTTTTGTTATACTTCCATGTCTGTAGTATCAAATGACAGAACTAAAACAATTTAGTGATGAGTTTGATGTTTTCTTATTCAAAGGAAAACAATCCATGGATTGGGGGAGTACTGTGCCTCACACGCAGTGGGACATTTCTGGAGGGATTTTGGGCAAGAGAGAGTTTTCTAGAATGTTAGAAAGGGCAACACAGAAATGGTATGATTGGCTAAGAGGTCAGGAATTTCTTTAAAAGACTAGTAGGTCCTATTTTTTCGGGTGAGGTAAACTGGCTAAAGCTGGGATGACAGATTGTGATTGGTATATGTTAGGATTCCTTGACAGGCATTTCCTTTAAGTGCAGACCAACTAAAGTTTAGATTTGTGATGTGGGCCAGGTCACTAGGGTGGCCTCCATTTTGTGGGTTTTGATATACAAATCAACTTTATCAGTTGGTATAAGAAGGAAGTGACAATGATGTCCAACTGATTTGACAAACCTTTTGACTATTTGCGTCTTTTGGAATTATATAGATATCAATTTATTCCAGGAGAACAAATGATCAAGTTAGGGTATTCAAAATTAAGTATATCTTTTTTTTTTCTTTCTTGTCTTCTTTCTTTTTTCTTTCACAAGACAGCACCAATATCTCGAGAGCAAGTATCTTGTCTCTGTTATATAATTTATGCTGACAGGGTTGGGTTTATAATTTCAGATAACAGAATTGGATGTTAGTAGTTACACATAGAAGTCTGGGTTAGACAGAAAACAAGATTGAGTTTTTGTGAACATTTTCAGTTTGTTACTGTTAGGTCCGTAATCAAAGGAGGGAGACTGATACAAAGTGAAGGTCAAGCAAAGCTTTATTTCGCGCCAAGCATCGAGAGGACTGGTCTGCGGTCGCCTCTTACAGAGATGGCGACCCCTCCCTGCCTTGCCGACTAACTTTTATAGAGCAAAGGCCATGTGGTTGAGCCTGGCCACACACAGGTGGCCAAGTGAATTACAATTCACCCCATAGTGGCTATTTGAACTAGCCTATCACCTTGGTCAGGATTGGCGCCCAAAAGGCGGGGCCCACACTCCTTCGTAGCTAGGGAGACAGTATGCGGCTCCACTGATTGGATGTCTCCCCTTGGCCGGACTCATCCCTGCATTCGGGCTCTGTTACCTCCACCTGACCTGACCCGTCCTTGTATTTGGGCTCTGTCATGAGACACTGGTGACCATATTCTACTGGTTTCCTGGACTTGCTTTTAAGTAAGTTCCCCTGGGGGGTTGGGCAGGGTCAGTTTAAGTTTTACTGCATGAACAACAAAATCACTGTTTAACCGGAAGCGCTCTGGCTAAAATAGGCCCTTACAGTTACCTAAGTGGATCAGATTCTCTGAGCTAGTTTTAGGAGACAGAGTGCTGACTCTGTAGCTGCTCTCCTTTTTTTTCCCCTGAAAATCGTCATGGTAATGTCGTTAGTGAAGACTATATTTTCAAGCTGTGCTCTGTAATATATTAGCATTATAAGGAAGAGTAGCCCAAGAAGCTCAAATTTTCACTCTCAAAAAATGGTAAGAACTGAAGAGAATTTCCTTTAATAGTAGTGGATTATAGGACATGAAATCGCTTCTTCATCATCTATAAAAATTAGATAATATTTTGTTTGGTTTCAATTAATCCTGACAACTTGCTGAGGTTCCAGGTACTATTGTTTTTCTCATTTTAGAAGGAAATCTAGGCAGAGCAGATAAAGTACTTGTTAAGTCACAGAGTAACTTTCAGAGCTAAGATTGACAAGCTGAAGCTTTAACCACAGAGCTTGTTCTTATTTACGACTGTATATAACCTCTCAATTTTTAACCTTTCTTACTGATTAATTCATTACAAATAACTTTCCTCAACATTTAATATGAATTAAGATAATAATTATTTTATTTTATTTTTATTTTATTTTTTTAAAGATTTTATTTATTTATTTGACACAGAGAGATCACAAGTAGATAGAGAGGCAGGCAGAGAGAGAGAGAGAGAGGGAAGCAGGCTCCCTGCTGAGCAGAGAGCCCGACGCGGGACTCGGTCCCAGGACCCCGAGATCATGACTGAGCGGAAGGCAGCAGCTTAACCCACTGAGCCACCCAGGCGCCCCCAAACATTCTATTTTTAATTTTGATTCTTGTGAGTTATGATGCTGGCTTGTTATAACTATTTCAGGTGGTTCTGTAGCCTATTAACATGATCAGTTAGTATTTGAAAGCTTCCTTCTTCCTGGCACAAAATGTTCAGAGCTTATCTTGTGCTTTCCCTGCCACAGATTCAGACATTTTCCCAGGGAGTTCATAAAATGGGCATTGGTATTTAGTGACTACAGTATAAGCAAAAGGGTTGCTTCTGGGTTTTTTTGCCTTAATTTTGAGTCTTTTATCTCTTTCTTGAAATTGATCTCTTTCAACTTTTTATGTTTTCTGGGGTTTAGATTATTTACTAGAATTTGCCTACATTTTCAAATTGATTGGCATAGAAGTTGTTTATCATTTAAATGGAAATATATGCTCTCTGATGGTTATTTCTACTCTAATTTTATTATACTTTCAAATATTTTCCAACTCATTACATTCTATGTTTATTAATTCCTTCCTTGTACTTTGTTTTACTTATTTATCCCTAACATGTTGAAGGGGACGCTTCATTTATTTATCTTTATTATTTTATTTTTATTAATATAAACATTTAAGTTTATGATTTATCTTCTGACCACTATGCTTGTATGCTCTAGGTACTGGTAAAAAATTATTTAATGTTTCTAACATTATGGTTTTCTAAAGGTTGTTAATTTATTTATAAGGTTCTTTAAAAAAAGATTTTATTTATGATTTGGCAGAGAGACACAGCGAGAGAGGGAACATAAGCAGGGGGAGTGGGAGAGGGAGAAGCAGGCTTCCCACTGAGCCAGGAGTGGGATGTGGGGCTTGATCCCAGGATTCTGGGGTCATGACCTGAGCCGAAGGCAGATTCTTAACAACTGAGCCACCCAGGTGCCCCCATTTATAAGTTTTTATTTAATTCCAGTTAGTGAACATACAGTGTTATATTGGTTTAGGTATACAGTATAGTGATTCAACAATTCCATACATCACTCAGTGCTCATCATTTAATACTTGTGGATATTAAGTGACCCAGCTGGTCCAGCCAGCATCATGATGTTTTCGTGGTTTATGGCCCCACAGTGGGGTGTTCCAAATCTTCAACAGTTCCAGAGTCTGAACGCTGTTTATTGAACAGCAATTTTATCCAGCTCAGGGTCAGGTTTCATCTTGAGTCAGGTCTAGGCTAAAATCACCAAGTCAGGAAATGACAAATGTTGGCAGGGATGCGGAGAAAGGGGAACCCTCCTACACTGTTGGTGGGAATGTAAGCTGGTGCAGCCACTCTGGAAAACAGTATGGAGATTCCTCAAAAAGTTGAAAGTAGAGCTACCCTGTGACCCAGCAATTGCACTACTGGGTATTTACCCTAAAGATACAAATGTAGTGATCCAAAGAGGCACATGCACTCAAATGTTTCTAGCAGCAATGTCCACAATAGCCAAACTATGGAAAGAACCTAGATATCCATTAACATATGAATGGGTAAAGAAGATGTGGTGTATATATATACAGTGGAATACAATGCAGCCATCAAAAAACTGAAATCTTGCCATTTGCAACAACTTGGAGGGAACTAGAGGGTATTATGCTAAGTGAAATAAGTGAATCAGAGAAAGACAATTATTATATGATCTCTCTGATATGAGGAATTTGAGAGGCAGGGCAGAGGGTTGTGGTGGGTAGGGAGGGGAAAAAATGAAACAAGATGGGATCAGGAGGGAGACAAACCATAAGAGACTCTTAATCTCATGAAAAAAACTGTGGGTTGCTGGGGGCGTGGGGGAGGAGGGAAAGGATGGGTGGGTGATAGACATTGGGGAGGGTATGTCCTGTGGTGAGTGCTATGAAATGTGTAAGCCTGATGTTTCACAGACCTGTACCCCTGGGGCATATAGTACATTATATGTTAATTTAAAAAAATAGGTCTAGGCAGGAGGTCTGGGTGACTCAGTTGGTTAATAAGCATCTGCCTTCAGCTCAGGTCATGATACCAGCGTCCTGGGATTGTGTCCCACATTGGGCTCCTTGTTCAGTAGGGAGTCAGCCTCTGCCTACTGCTCCTTCTGCCTACTGCTTGTTCTCTCTCTCTCTCTGACAGATAAATGCATAAAATCTTAAAGAAAAAAAGTGTCAGGCCCAGGCAATTAGAATGAATTCAGGATTAAAAAAAAAGAGAGAAAGAAAGAAAAAAAAAAGCCAGTAGTTTTTCTTTGGCAGCAGAAAAAACCTAGACTGCTTTTTTGGTGAATCAGAGTCTAACTGACCCGCTCAAAAATATGCATATTAACCCAAATATCCATCATATGGTGAATGGATAAATAAAATATTGTCTATCCATACAACGGAATATTATTCAGCCATAAAAAAGAAAGTACTGATTCATTCTACAACATAGATGAACCTTGAAAATATCATCCTAAGTGAAAGAAGCCAGACACAAAAGGCCACATACTGTATGATTTCATTTATATGAAGTATTCAGAATAGGTAAAACCACAGAGACAGAAAGTAGATTAGTGGTTATAAGGGGCTGAGGAGATGGAAGAATGGAGAGTGACTGCTAATGGTTATAGTATTTCTTTCTGGGATGGTGAAAATGTTCTGGAATTAGTAGTAATGATTGCACAACTTCGGGAATATACTAAAAATTACTGAATTGTACACTTAAAGCAGTAAATTCTATAGTTACATGAATTATATCTGTTTAAAAAAATAGACTAAAAAATATGCTGGAAGAGCATCACTCTCTAATAGGCATTTCATTTCCACAGAGCATTTATTAGCAAGATAACTGCTTTCTAAAACCACAAAAGTGTATTTCCAGCTGATTAGAAAAACTATTAATGCAAGTAATATGCAGGGCTTTGGGGATTAGTAGAAACTTTAAAGATCGCTGAAGAATTCACTATTGAGAAACCACATGAATGTAAGTAATGTAGGAAGAGCTTTAGAGAATTCATATTGCTGGTAAGTCCCATGAATTCAGGGAACGTGGCAAGGCCTTTACTTGTGGAAGATACTTTTGAGTATATCAGAAAAGGTTTCCTGATGAGACCCAAGACACTATGAAATAGGAATTTGGGTAATGCTAAGATTTTATTCACACATTAATGACAAGCAGAACTTACATGTTGAGAAAACATAAAACATATAAATATAAAAGATGTATTAAGGCTTTTATAACAACATTCCCAACTGTCTCAAAATCAGTTAATTTTTAATGTATTGAACTAATATTAATAACTTTCATTCCTTCCTCCTCTTTTTGAATATTAGGATATTCTTATTAGAGAAAATTCTGTAAATTTGAAAATTACTTTCTTTTCATCACAGTAATAAATCATAAGCTATTTCATATTATTCATGTTACTTTCAATTCATCTTATACTTAAATTCATGCCAAAAAATACCCCTGTTAATGTAATAAATTTGATAATGGAAATCCTTCTAACTCATATATATGAATATATTCTTCCCATTCTTCAAGATTTAATTTGTGAAACACTTTTCACTATTACAAAATTTTTGTCACTATTATATTTGTCCTCCTCTTTTATGTAAGTAGAATTTTCTCTGAGGTATATACATAAGGTATACATGAGATTTATATACATAAATCTAGAAACATGAATATATATAGCAAATGGTTTACTGATATTACAATAAAATACATATTTGATGACATTACATACATTTAATGAGTTATGTTTCATTACCAATATATAGTTCCAGGTGCTATACAAAATTGTACTATAACTTAATAACAGCATTTCCATCAATCCCTTCATGTACCTCTGTAGTGTTTGTTACGTTGTTATGATTTGTGTACCTGATTTTCACTGAGCAAACCTGCACCTTTAGCCTATCACAGAAGTAAAGGATGCAGTTCAGTTTCCAAAAATTATCTGCATTTTTTTCCTTATTGCCATTCTTTACACAGAAGTAGAGTTACCTAATGATAGGGAATAGATACATTAGACTGTATCTATCTGTATCATTTGACTGCGGGTTGGTACTGCGGTTTCATCTGGAGGTAGAGATTCTTCTAAGCTTACTAGGGTCGTTAGTGCAATTCAGTTCCCTGAAGGTGTGTGACTGAGATCCTATTTTCTTGCTTGCTGTTGACTGAGGGTCACTTTCATCTCCTAGAGGCCACCTTCCGGTACTAGCTGCAATACCGCAACCCTAGTCACAACATGGCTGTATGCTTTTGAGGACTGCAGGCATGTGTCTGCTTCTGCTGCTTGTCTCTTTCTAAAAACCTCCCCAGTTAGGTGAGAGCCACTGGGATAGCATTGACATGGTTGAATTCATGTCTGTCATTGTACATTTGGTTTTCTATATGTGTCATGTCCTTTTTTTTCCTCTATTCCTAATTTACCACATTCTTTTATGTGAAATTTTTTTTTTTTTACATCAGATGGGTAATGTGCCGAGGTCATAACAAGGTTTGAGGGTGGCACGTGTCACACAGGAGCGTGAACACCCAATCATCATGCTTATGAACTACAAAAGGATCCTTTTATGTGAATTTTTTCTAATACTTTAATGTAACTAATGATTTTGTGCTATATTGTTATAGTTTTATTTTTATTTTTTAAAGATTTTATTTATTTGACAGAGAGAAACACAGTGAGGAAGGGGACACAAGCAGGGGGAGTGGGAGAGGGCGAAGCAGGGGAGTGGGAGAGGGCGAAGCAGCATGCTTCCCCATGTGGGGCTCGATCCCAGGACTCTGGGATCATGACCCAAGCCGAAGGCAGCTGCTTAACGACAGAGCCACCCAGGCGCCCCATATATTGTTATAGTTACTTGAATTATTTCCTTAAATCTTCTTCTGGGGCTTATCAGAAACAGCTTCAGATTTACGCTAACTTAAATCCAATAAAAGAATTGTTACTCTTATGTGTTTATTCCCTTTTCTCCATTTTGAGGTATTATTATTATACATACTCCATCTATGTTATAAACTCTACAGTACTTTCCTATGATTATTTCTTTCTATAACTATACATGTTTTAAAGCTAATAGGAGAATAAGTATATATTTGCAGATTTTGCGCTATTACTTTTCTTATTATTCTGGTTCTCATTTGTTTCTGCGGTTTTGAGTAACCATCTGGAGTCATTTCCTTACCTCCCTACGGTATTGTTTTCTCCCATCTCTTTGTTCTTTTGTGCTGTTACTAGTATAACAGTATTACATATCAACATTTTGCATTATTTTTCCAACACCTTATATGCATGTTTTTTATATAATTGCTTTTAAAATAAGACAGTAAAGTAGAAAAATGTGATTTGTACTGTATTTTATAATTTTGATTTGACAGGTGCTCCTTGTTTTTTTTTTTTTTTTTTAAAGATTTTATTTATTAATTTTGACAGAGAGAGATCACAAGTAGGCAGAGAGGCAGGCAGAGAGAGTGAGAGGGAAGCAGGCTCCCTTCAGTGCAGAGAGCCCGACGTGGGACTCAATCCCAGGACCCTGAGATCATGACCTGAGCTGAAGGCAGCGGCTTAAACCACTGAGCCACCCAGGCGCCCCCGCTCCTTGTTTTTAATGTAGATGAAAATTATAGTCACGGCTCATTTGCTTTCAGCTTGAACCAATTACTTTAGTAGTCTCGTAAAGTGTATTTGCTGGCTACAAATTCTCTCAGTTGTTATCTTGGAATGTCTTTCTTTAACCTTAATTTTTAAAAAAGATTTAATATTTTATTTAATTTTTTAAAAAAAGATGTTATTTATTTGATAGAGATCACAAGTAGGCAGAGAGGCAGGCAGGGTTGGGGTAGGGGGGAAGCAAGCTCTCTGCTGAGCAGACAGCCTGATGTGGGGCTTGATCCCAGGACTTTGAGATCATGACTTGAGCCGAAGGCAGAGGCTTAACCCACTGAGCCACCCAGGCGCCATATTTTATTTATTGGGAGTGTGAGTGAGGAGAGGGGAGAGTGAGGAGAGAATCCTAAACAGAATCCCTTTTGAGCTCAGAGTCAGCCACAAGGCCCATCTCATGACATCTGAGCTTATGATCTGTGCCAAAAGAGAGACGCTTAACCAACTGAGCCTCCGAGATGCCCCTAGCCTTCATTTTTGAAAGCTGCTCTTTTTTTTCTTTTTTTAAAGATTTTATTTATTTATTTGACAGAGAGAGATAACAAGTGGGCAGAGAGGCAGGCAGAGAGAGAGAGAGGAGGAAGCAGGCTCCCCGCCAAGCAGAGAGCCCGATGCAGGGCTCGATCCGAGGACCCTGAGATCATGACCTGAGCCGAAGGCAGAGGCTTAACCCACTGAGCCACCCAGGCGCCCCGAAAGCTGCTCTTTCTATGTATAGGATTCTTGACTAAAGGATTTTTCTCTCAGGATTTGAATTTGTTTCCCCACTCCCTTCTGGCCTCCATGGTTTCTGATATGAAGTTACCTGTTAATCTAATTTGGGCTCCCTTTTAAGTGATGAGTTCTTTTCTCTTGGCGTTTTCAAGATATGATGTTCTTGCCTTTGTTTTCAAAACAAAAATGTTTTCAGCATTTTTACTCTGATATGTTTGTGGATTTCTTTGTGTTTCTACTACTTTAATTTGCTGAACTTCCTGGATGCATAAATTGTTATGATTGTTAAAATAACATTTGTTGGGGCACCTGGGTGGCTCAGTGGGTTAAAGCCTCTGCCTTCAGCTCAGGTCATGATCCCAGGGTCCTGGGATCGAGCCCCGCATCGGGCTCTCTGCTCGGCAGTGAGCCTGCTTCCTCCTCTCTCTCTGTCTGCCTCTCTGCCTGCTTGTGATCTCTGTCTGTCAAATAAATAAATAAAATCGTAAAAAAAATAAAATAAAATAACATTTGTTAATTGAAGCACATGTTAGTGAGTTGTGGTTTGACAACAGAACACAAGAGAAGTTGAAATAGAGAAGTGTATTACTCACAGGTCTTGGAGGAAGTACACAGCATGCCTTGAGAGGCCAGATGGTAAGGTCAAGACAGAGTGCAGAGAGGTAGTACCTGGGGCACAGGTCTTTATTAGAGTCCATGGATGGAGTGTGTTAGGGTTTCTGGGGCTGGATTGGTCAATACAAACTGAGAGTGGCGTTTTAGTAAGGTTCAGAGGGGTCTTATTTCAGGAGCACATAAGGCATGTAGATGCTGGGAGGCAGGGGAGACTTGATCAGAAGGCTTTTGGGAAATCGTATCAGGAGCTTCCACTTGCTGTAACTCTACAGACTGCTATGTAGGGCACGTGTTTTATGGGGGGGGGGGGTAGTGTCAGTTTAAGATTTTGGCAAGGCACTTAGCCAGGCAAAATGTATTCAAAGCAGCAATACTATGAAGTAGTATAGCTAAACTCTCATCATTACTGTCAATAAATTTGGGGAGTTTTAAAGTTTTGTTATGCCTTTTTCTCCCTCTCTGCTTATGCTGGTACTCCCATTATGCACATGATGGCACTCTTCACTGTGCCCCACATTTCTCTGAAGCTCACTTTTCTTCATTACTTTTTCTGTCCTTCAACATGTATACTCTCTAATGACCTATTTTTAGGTTGCTAATTCTTTCCTCTGCTAGTTCAAATATATTGTTGAGCCCTTCTAATGAAATTTCCATTTCATTCTTTGAAGGAATTTCTCTTTTTTTTACATTTTTAAAATTTTTTATTTTTTTTTTAAAGATTTTATTTTTATTTACTTGACAGACAGAAATCACAAGTAGGCAGAGAGGCAGGCAGAGAGAGGGGGGGAAGGCAGGCTCCCTGCTGAGCAGAGAGCCCGATGCAGGGCTCGATCCCAGGACCCTGAGATCATGACTTGAGCTGAAGGCAGAGGCTTTAACCCACTGAGCCACCCAGGCGCCCTCTGTCTCTCTTTTTTAAAGATTTTATTTATTTATTTGACAGATCACAAGTAGGCAGAGAGGCAGGCAGAGAGAGAAAGGAGGAAGCAGGCTCCCTGCTCAGCAGAGAGCCCGAGCCCGATGTGGGGCTCAATCCCAGGGTCCTGGGATCATGACCTGAGCCAAAAGCAGAGGCTTTGACCCACTGAGCCACCCAGGTGCCCCCCTTGTTCACTTTTCTAACAAAGAATGCAAAAGAGCAAAAGGTCCTTTCTTGCAAATCTTAAAGCCATGCCTCAGGTAAGATGTTTCTTCTCTCTTTTCTGAAATACTCTTTTTCCCTCTAGAATATATGAGCATTTTCCCATCTTGAAACTTCGTGGAGATATGATTCCCCTTCACAAAACTGATCATTTCCTTTTATTCTCACCAGATAAACCTGTGCCTTCTCCAGGTTCTTCTAATTTTAAATAATGTTCACTTATTTATTGGGTATTTCATTTAGTATCTACTTTCTCATCCCCACAAATGTAAATATATTCTCTTGAATTAAATAACTCTAAACATCTTGAATGAACTGTCCTGTCTAGACAGTGATTTGATATCTAAGTAGTGAGTGCTTAGGAGAACCCGTACAAAGGAAAGACTTCCTCCTGTCCACAGACCCTGGTTTTCCAGTAAGTAAAGGCAGAGGTAAAATCAGATCACTACATTAGTATATGGCGAGAAAGGAGGTCCCATTTCACACTGTGTCCTTCTTCCTTTTCCAGCTCACCTTTCTGGATCACGTTTCTGCATCTCTCCCTTGTAGTCACATCCCAGGAATGCCCTGTCTTGTTTATATGCCTCCACTCCACTCGGAATAGACACCAAAGGCATGGAAGTAGTCTATGGTTGAAAGAGCAGATGGGAAAGTTCTTTTTTTCTTCCCCGCTTTTTTTTTTTTTTTTTTAAGATTTTATTTGAGAGAGAGCATGAGAGAGGAGACAGGGAGAAGCAGACTCCCCATGGAGCTGGGAGCCTGATGCGGGACTGGATCCCAGTACTCCAGGATCATGACCTGAGCCAAAGGCAGTTGCTTAACCAACTGAGCCACCCAGGTGCCCGGAAAGCCTACTTTCTATACACAAAGCACTGAAAAAAAAAAAAAAAAGACGGGCAGGTTCATGATGACAAGTGCCTAGGAATAGAGTAGGCCTTAAATCTCAGTAAAAGAGGAAATGGGTTCCTAAGCCTGCCTTTGGACATAAATTCAATACTGTCCACTTTTTTCTTTCATAGACTCACTAGAGAATTTCTAAAGGATGTATGGTAGCAAGAAGTAAATTAAACCTGGAAAGACAGAATGAGATAAAATTAGTAAATATGTTGTGAAGTCTAAGCATATACTAAGTAATAATGATTAATTTAATGGGATTTCAAAACAAATTAGATTAAAATCACAAGATAACAATAGAAAGAATGTACTTAAAGCATTCTCCTTTTTTTTTATTTGAGAGAAAGAGCGAAAGGGAGAGAGGCAGGAGAGGGAGAAAGAGTCCCAAGCAGAGGCCACACTCAGTGCAGAACCCAATGCAGTCCCATTGCCAGGACCCCGAGATAATCTGACCTGAGCCCAAACCAAGAGCTGAATGCTTAACCAACTGCACCACTCAGGCACGCCAGTACTTAAAAGCATTCTAAGGTGTTTCTCGAGATGCCAACTAATTACGAATCAAAGATACAAGTTAAAAATTTAAGGGTAACCTCTAAAAGCGAAAGAATATTTTTTAATCCAGTTGAGGAAAAAGAAGAATAAAGAAAACTTGATAGGTCCAGTAGAATTCAAAGTCTAACAGAAGAACCAAGGATAAGCTTGAATAACAAGAAATTAGGGAGAAGGGATATGGCGCTAAAAGGAGGCTTGAGCAACAGCTCTTGGAAGATGAAGGCTCAGCAGGATAACAGGTCAGTTGTTGAGGCTAACGTGCAGTGTCATTGCTTTTCTCAGTCTGTGTATTTGCGAAAATGAACCCTGCTGGCTGCAGAAAGAAAAAGTATTGGTTAAAGACTCGAGCCTATCACTTTGCACTCCCTGCCCTCCCATTACTCCCAGTTTAGAGGTTTATGGGGGCTAAAGTATGAGTGTGAAAGTTTTTTTATAATTTGATGTAAAATGGGCTGCCTCCTGACCAGCAGGTATTCCCAGATCCAACCTCGTGTGGAGAGAGTCAGATACAGGTTAATGTTCATGAGTTCTGGGGTCAAACAGATCTAGATTCCAGTCCCCACCTGCAGCATTTTTCATTAATACATCCTTTAATATCACGGACACTCATTCTCTTCAGATAAAAAATGAAGATAGATGTGCAGCTGCTCTGCCCATTCTCTGTAAATGAAAGGGTATTTATAAAGAATAAAGTGTCTGCAGTGTAGTCTTTCAGTAAATGAGTGTTTTTCTACCTGTTTGTCACAAAACTAAAAAACAGCTGGAAAGTTGTATAATGTAAGGCACTATGCACACCAAAAGAGATTGCTATGAATTCTTGTTAATTAGCTAAGTAAATCATACTGATATGCCCTCTTTCCTTTCTTTATTCTTCAGCAGTGTCAACATGGGAGGTTGAGTTTTGGTACAGGAGGTAATGACAGCCTGGATCCTTACTGAATCCATCACTGGCTGGTGATGGTTAATGGTACAGACAGCCCAGTTCCGAAATGGGTCAGTAACTGTGGATCTGTAAGCAACGTTGTACATTTATTTGCCCTTACGTCTTGTGAGTATGAGTATATGTGGTTTCTTGATGTACATGCTACATTGTTTAGGTGGCTCAGATATTCATCATGAGGCAGAAGATGAAACAGTGAGAAATCAGGCAAAGACAGGATTGTGTAGGATGGAACATGAAATCTCATCCTGACTACAGAACATCAGATGCTCCACATTATATTATGTCTTTAAAAAATTTCTTCTGCATTTTCTATTATATTTTGAGCTTTTAAGTCCTGTTTCATCTTACAAAGTAAACATCTTAGCCTAAGGCTTAATTTATTTCAAAGAACCAATATAATAAGGTGTTGAACGGAGAACAGTAAATGAATATTGGCCTCATTCTCCTTTCCCTTACCTTCTAAACCTGTAAACCTAATTAGTTGTTTATTTCACTGTTTGCTAGCCTAGTAATAATATTTAAACTGTCATTGGTGTTTTACTGAATGCCATAAATACAAGATTTTATGTTAAGCGAATTGTTTACTTTCTGTATACATAAAGGTATAATAAAATCCCATGACCTCCTTTAGCCAATAGGCTAAAGTTATAGTTCAGGCCCTACTATTATGCAAAGCAAAAATAACAATAAAATAGTACACACCCACAAGGATGGTTCTAATCAAAAATAAAGATAATGAGTATTGGCAAGGACATGGGAAAGCAAAAACTCATACACTGCTGGACAGAATATAAAATGGTGAGTTACTGTGGAAAATAATCTAGCAGTCCCTCAAATGGTTCAACATAGACCCACAATTCTACTCCCATGTATATACACAAGAGAAATGGAAATATATGTCCACCAAAACATACACATATGTTCATAGCAGCATTATTCATAACAGCTCCTTAGAAAGTGAAACATAGAATTACCATATGACCCACCAGTTCTACTCTTCCATAGATATCTAATATATATCTATCTAATATATATCTATCTAAGAGAATTAAAGCATATATTCAATGAAAACCTTGTACATGAATGTTCATGACAGCCCCAAACTAAAAACAACCCAAAGGTCCATCAGCTGATAAAGGGATAAACAAAATGTGGCATATCCACACAATAAAAAGAAATTAATACTGATACATGCTATATACAACATGAACCTTCAAAACTATGGTAAATAAAAGAAGCTAGTCACAAAGGACCACGTGTTGTATAATTCCATCTATATGAGATGTCCAGAAAAGGCAAATAAATAGACAAAGTGAATTAATGTTTGCCTAGGACTAGAGCATATTGAGGGGTACTTAAAGTCAGTTGATATTTTTCATACCTATGGATACAGTATATACAAATTTTATATCAAAAAGCCCTAAAATATAGTAAAACAATGAGAGGTTGCAAAGTAGACTTAAGACCAAACATTTACAACTATTTTTCCCTTCCCTTGTTCTCTTTTTCCCACCAGCTAAGGGTAATAGTGTTTAGAGCTGGATTGGATCAGCCCTTCTATATTCCCAGCTTACCTATTCCTCCCTCTTTAATTTCCACGTTGAGGTCAGAAAGAAAGTGATGCAATATATATACAACAGATACTCGTACAAAGCCCAAACGAATGTTGTTCTTTTCAGCAAGTTTTAAACCATGAAACCAAACATTAGTTTCCCAGAATCAAACTTTGTAAAAAAAAAAAAAAAAAAATCTCCCTTTAATTTGTTTTTTGGTTTGGTTCAATTTGGTTTGGTTTTGCTCCATTTATACCCCCTTAACTGGTTTTTGTGGCCAGGGAACAATTCAGGCCCTTCCTCCATCTCCTTTGAAAACATCATTTTCCTCTGACGTTTTCCTAAGCTGGTAAATGCAGAAATAACAATATCTTATCTAAAACGTCTATTTGTGGGCCACCTGGATGTCTCAGTTAAGCATCTACCTTTGCTCAGGTAATGATCCCAGAGTCCTGGCACTAAGCCCTGCATCAGGCTCCCCGCTTGGTGGGGAGTCTGCCGCTCCCCCTCCTTGTGCTCTCCTTCTCTCAAATAAATAAAATCTTTGACAAATAAAATGTCTATCTTCCAACAGAAAATGTATAAGACATGCATAGAAACTGCAGAGTATGATCCATACATTGGCAAAAAGAAAATCTGTTAGAGCAACCAGATGTCAGATTTAACACACAAAAACATCAAAGAAACTGTTGTAAATATATTCAAAGAACTAAAGGGAATCATATTAAAGAAATAAAAGCATGATGACAATGCTATATCAAATAAGGTATCTCAAAAAAGATAGAAATTCCGGGGGCACCGGGGTGGCTCAGTGGGTTAAAGCCTCTGCCTTGGGCTCAGGTCATGATCCCAGGGTCCTGGGATTGAGCCCCACATCGGGCTCGGGCTCTCTGCTGAGCAGGGAGCCTGCTTCCTCCTTTTTCTCTCTGCCTGCCTCTCTGCCTACTTGTGATCTGTCAAATAAATAAAATCTTTAAAAAAGAGAGACAGAGGGCGCCTGGGTGGCTCAGTGAGTTAAAGCCTCTGCCTTCAGCTCAGGTCATGATCTCAGGGTCCTGGGATCGAGCCCTGCATCGGGCTCTCTGCTCAGCAGGGAGCCTGCTTCCTCCTCTCTCTCTCTGCCTGCTTCTCTGCCTACTTGTGATCTCCGTCTGTCAAATAAATAAATAAAATCTTTAAAAAAAAATTAAAAAAAAAAGAAAAGTGAACAAGGGAGAGACAAGAGAGGTAAAAGAAGCAATGTTAAACCCTACTTACCATAAGAACTTCCATAATAACTTGGTTAAATCTGCCTAGTTAAGTAGTAAACATTTACTATTAAGTATTAAGAATCACTGTGTTAAAAATTCAGTAAAACAGGGCGCCTGGGTGGCTCAGTGGTTTAAGCCGCTGCCTTTGGCTCGGGTCATGATCTCAGGGTCCTGGGATCGAGTCCCACGTCAGGCTCTCTGCTCGGCAGGGAGCCTGCTTCCCTCTCACTCTCTCTGTCTGCCTCTCTGCCTACTTGTGATCTCTCTCTGTCAAATAAATAAATAAAATCTAAAAAAAAAAAAATTCAGTAAAACAGGTTTGAATAATAGAGAAGAAACTGATTATGTACTTCTCTGCACTGCAGGCTCGTCATACAGAATAAGTTTTTCCTTTAAATAAAGTTTCAAATATTTTTACAGCAACTTTTTTTTTTAGAGAATAAGACTGTGGCTAGAAGTATTGCACAGTATTTAGAGTGTCTGAAAATTTATTGAACACCATGATTTAGGAAAAGGGGGGGAAACCTCTCAAGTCTGTTAAAAGCACATAGTGATAAAAAATATTTATTAGAAAAAGTGTTTTTCTTGTGTGCTACTACTGAATCCTAGTCACTTATTATTATTATTGTTATTTTAAAATTTTCCTAGTCAGTTCAGCACATTAGGATTTGCTAATAGTGTTCCAAGTATGTAATCCTCTCATCTGTAATTTTACCTCTTACTTTCCTATTCTGTTTAAAAAAATAACATGTGTAAGTTTAATGTTTACAATGAGATGATTTGAAACATATTATGAAATATTTACCACTATAAAGTGAGTTAACACTTCCATCATCTCATATAATTATCTTTTTTGTTTTTGAGGTGATGATGTTTAAGATCTAATCTCTTTAACTTTCAAGTACATAATACACAGTATTGTTAATTATAGTCACCATATTATACATTAGATTCTTTAGAACTTACTCATCTTTTGTATCCTTTGACCAGTATCTCTCCATTTCTCCCACCCTCCTAACCCTTCAGTAATTACCAGTTTGGTTTTTTAGATTTCACATGTAAGGGAGATCATATTTGTCTTTCTCTGGCTTATTTCACTTAGCATATGACCTCAAGGTCGACCCATGTTGTCACAAATGGCATGATGTACTTCGTTTTAAAGGCTGAATAATATCCTGTTGCATATATATACACATTTGCTTCATTGATTCATTCATCAGTGGATACTTAGATTGTTTCCGTGCATTGGCTATTGTGAAGAATGCGGCAGTGAGTATAGGACTGCAGATATTTCTTCAATATCTTGTTTTCATTTCCTTTGGATAGCTCTATACTGCTATTTTACTTGATTAGAAACAGTCATAATTCCACAAGCAGAATCAAGATGACACATAGCTGACTAGACACAGTGCTTCTCAATTATTCATTAATATTATGTACACAGTGATCTCATTTCACAGTCACCATGGAATATACAAAATCATGATAAATAAGAGTTTGTACAGACACATGCAGTTTCCTATCTCATCCACTTCACAAAACCACAATCCCACGGACCTTACATAACTCTGCTAAGCCCATCTAATAATTCCATACAAGAATACCAAATCTTGGGCACCTGGGTGGCTCAGTGGGTTTTTAAAGCTTCTGCCTTCGGCTCAGGTCATGATCTCAGGGTCCTGGGATCGAGTCCCACCTCCGGCTCTCTACTCAGTGGGGAGCCTGCGTCCTTTCCTCTCTCTCTGCCTGCCTCTCTGCCTACTTGTGATCTCTGTCAAATAAATAAAATCTTTAAAACAAAAACACCCAAATCTTTGAAACCACTTACTGCATAGAGCTTCAAACACAAGTCACTAAGAGTTATTCTGCAAGGTTTATCAACTTCTTAGAGAGCTAAATATAGGGGCACCTGGGTGGCTCAGTGGGTTAAGGCCTCTGCCTTCAGGTCGGGTCATGATCCCAGAGTCCTGCGTTCGAGCCCCGCAATCGAGCCCCTCTCCGGGCTCTCTGCTCCGCCGGCAGCCTGCTTCCCCCTCTCTCTCTGCCTGCCTCTCTGCCTGCTTGTGACCTCTCTCTCTGTCAAATAAATAAACAAAATCTTTAAAAAGTTAAATATAAACTGACCTATTACCCAGTATTTTTTTCCCTAGGCATTTACCCAGGAGAAATGGAAACGTGCCAGCTTTATTCATAATATATAAAACCTGGAAATACAACAAGTGTTCACCAAGAGACAAACGAATAAACAAACTATGGCATATTCACACAACTGAATGCTGTCCATAAAAAGAATGAACCACACAACATTAATAAACCTTACAAAACTGGGATGTGCAAAAGGAGACATATGTAACTACAGAACCGACCAAACTAAATTAGAGGACGTATCTCATAACTATGGCTGTTTATGTTGTGAGACTGACTGGAAAAGGACACCAGAGAACGTCCTGGCAGTGATGGTATAAAACCCGCACCAGGGCAGGAACACACATACTTGGCCTCTGCTGTGTGCCAGAAGCCATTCTGGGTGCTGGGGCTTTCTCAAGGGGCAAAACCGACAACAAAGCTCGTCACCGTCTGATTCACGACCCCGGAACTGCGGTACCGAAACATACAGGCCTGAGGGAAGAGAAACCTCCACAGGCACGGGCTCCCCGTTCTCGTCTCAGCCATTTCCGCCCAAACTGCGGTACCCATTCAGTCTTTCTTGGCCCGATCGCCCTCAGCACGGATTCCCGAGTCCTTCGTGGTCCTCCAACGCCAGGTTTCGGATTCTTTCTTTTCTCCTCAACGCTCCGGCATTGGGGATTCCACTTCTCTCCCGGTCCTCCCGGACACAGGTTTCTTTCATCATCCTCCTCGCCCCGCCTCGGCTGGCTTCCGCTTCCCTTTTCCTTATTTCCCCGCCCGGGTTTCCAGTTACTTCCTCGGCTGGTGCTTTGGTACAACCTAGGACTCCTCCTCGTTCCCAAAGAACCACCCGGCTTTTTGGCTTGAGGAGCCGCCGGTGACAACCGTCCTCCGCCCAGGAGGAACGACCAGCGCGTCCTGTAACTCCCAGGACTCTCCCAGGCGTGGCGCGGACTTTGCGACCGTTGCCTTCCCGGCTGCGCTCGAAAACCGGGACATTTAGTGTTGGACTACGTTTCCCACAGGCCCCAGGGACACGAATGAACTTCGACTTTTGGTTCCCCTTCCGCTATCGTCTTGGTTATTGGAGTATGCCTGGTGAGTTGAGCTGACCCAGGTCGCGTTGCGGGAGCGGCTCGCGGTGTGGAGGCCCTAAGCTCAGCGCGCGCGGGGTGGGACGGGTGGAGCCCGGGGGCTCGTCCCCGGCGTAAACCCGGGAGGACGTTGGTTTACGGTGTTACTGTGACGAGTTCATTGTGGGGTGTTAGTGTACGCGCGCGCACGCGTGTGAGTGAGAGCGTGTGACGGGCCCTGAAGTGCCCGGACTGGTATACGATTGGGCTAGTGGGACTTATCAGTACATAGTCTACGGTGATGTGGGGATCCCATACTGGGACTGAGTGATCCTGTGACAGCTCGGTTGTACTCAGTTTGAACGAAGTGGGTGTGGGTTTTTGTTTTCCCCAGTAAACCTGTAGGAGTTTGAAGTTTTGTTGTAGTTGTCGTTGTTGTTTTGATGAGCTTATAAGAGTATGTAAAATAGGGTTTTTTTACATATGTATATCACCTTGTCCTCAATACCCAGCCTTGTGCTCAACACGGAGGGGACTTTGGTGAAGTGAGTGTTGCCCACCCAGGATCCACTCTTAAGTTCCATGGTTCCTTGGAACGTGTTTCCCTGGATTCTCCTCTGTTCTTACACCCTAGGGCCAGTTTGATCTAGCTGTAGAGAACTAGGCACCAGAGGGGAAGTCATTGATTTCATGCCTAGAATGAAAGTTCCAAGCAGTAAAGTCATGGGATGAGAATTTAGGCTTGCGCTTGACTTCAAGACAGACTTCTGGGAAGACATGAGGGGAGGGGCACAGGGTAAAGGATTTCTTCCTGAGCGAACCTCTTTTGACACACCGGAGGGCATTTACGTGTTTCAGAACTGCACCTGTGCCCCCTAGAAACTGCTGTGAACTTAGATTCCAGCACTGGTTACAGGTGATGTTGAGACCTGTTTTTCTGATACTGGTAAAAGTCAGCAGTATCCTAGTTACCTTTTACTTCCACCTGGGTGTATGCGTGATGGGTAATGGGTTATGTCTGATGGTGGACAGTGTGTTCTTATGTAGCCTGTCCAGGGTCTCAAGAGTTTCTTCTTGGTCCTGTAGTTCTGCAAGAGAAGTCCCCTGGAGTGGAGGAGAGCGTTGCCACTTAAAAGCCTGTTCAAGGTCAGTTCATGTTTATTTTTCTGTCGTGTATATTTATTTTACAGAACATTAAATATTTGATGTCGTTCTAAATGTTAAGACCTAATTGTGAGCTGTCCATTTACTTGGTCCCTAGGTGCTCCTTCCCAATTAATAACAGGACCATAGGGATGAGTCCCCTTCTCTTCTAGTGCCTTTCCAAATGCCTTTTTCCTTCTCAGTTAATATTCACATGGCTCTTGGTTTATTCAGTTTCCCCATGTGCTCTTTTCTTTCCAAAGGATGGTACAGAAATAGAACTAGTTGAACTCTTCAAGGATAAACTAAGGACTTATTTTAGAATGTGTTTTGTCAAGGAAGAGACTGGAGGTTAGGTAAAATAAAACATCAGATAACCTTAGATTTTATTCATAGACTTGATTTTCAAAGTCAGGAAGACATTTTAGGAGTAGGAATATGATTGGAGTTTTGTGAAGAGAGGTTCGTGTGAAGAAGGGCAGGGAGTTTTTCCTGAGAGTCCATGAGATTTGAATGGTGATGATTATGTCTTGAGATTTGGCAGTATGACTCTCTTTCAGACCACAAAGTGGTATAGACTGTGAGAGGAGCATGGTATATTGGTATTTGAGTCTGAAGCAGCATCTTCTGATGGAAATACAATGCAGGCCACTTGTGTAATTTAAAAATTTCTTTTGCACACATTTGAGAAAGTTAAAAGAAACAGTTGAAATTAAGTTGGATAATATAACTTATTTTAACCAATATATCTAAAATATCATTTCAACATGTAATAATATAAATAAGTGGAAATATTTTAAATTTTTATCTTCATACTAAGTTTTCAAGGTCTGATACATATTTTACTGTTACAGCACTTCTCAGTTTGAATGCTAAATTTTCAGTGGTTATGGTGAAGTGTGGTTTTATCAAAACAAGACCAGTGCTCTAACCCCTGAGTTATGGAGCCCCAGTTTTATCAAAATAATAAAACAAAAAAATAAAGTTGTGTTTAATTGAAAAACATTTTATACTGCTTTTGTATTTGAATTAAAAATTAAAATGGAAAATTCAGTTCCTTGTTCACTCTAGCCACATTTCAAGGAGGTCAGTAGTTATTAGTCTTTATGTTTTATAATTTTATGTTGTAAAATATAGATAATGATCATATTAATGTCTGTTTTTGTAAAGATTGGATACATTAATCTGGGCACAGCCCTAGAGCACTTAATAACAGTCTTGCACTTAACAAGTACTCAGGAAACAAAACTGTTATGTGAAGATTCTAAGTATTCACTGTAAATTTTCTATAAATCAAGAACAGTGAAAATACAAAATTAATTTTGATGAACATTTATTTATTTTTAAAGGTTTTATTTATTTGTTTGACAGAGAGAGAGACAATGAGAGCAGGAATACAAGCATTGGGAGTGGGAGAGGGAGAAGCAGGCTTCTCACCAAGCAGGGAGCCCAATGTGGGGCTCGATCTCAGGACCCTGGGATTGTGACCTGAGCTGAAGGCAGATGCTTAACGACTGAGCCACTCTGGCACCCCTTGGTGAGCATTTAAAAGGAATCTTTGAAAATCAGATTTGCTGATGTCCTACAATAGAACTTAACCTAGGGACACCTGGGTGGCTCAGTCCTTTAAGGGAATGCCTTTAGCTCAGGTCATGATCCCAGGGAGCATGGGACTCCTTGCTCAGCGGGGAGTCTGCTTCTCCCTCTCCACTCTCCCCCAGCTCCTGTTCGCTCACTTTCTCTCAAAAATAAATTAGGGGAAAAAATCAAAACCCAAAATACTTCTTAACCTAAGGCAAATTGATTCTATTTTTGTTCTCAGAGGGACCGTAAATCTCTTGAAATTCTATTCAAAATCATTCAATATAATGCCTAACATTTTTTAATTTTTATTTTTGGTTTGTTTTATTTGCAGAGTATCTTTAATTTCTTGGGGTTACATGAAACATATATGAAAGTTAACTAAGTTAATCACATTCCATAAATGTGATATAATACCATATAGGTAAGAAAAACTATGTAGTCTTAAGGAAAATGATATTAATATTATACTATATAGTTACATAGGAAGAAGAATACTCCAAATTGCTAATATTGTATATGAATCAGTTTTACTAAGATAGCATTTGTAAGCAGTCTTGTAAGAATATATCTAAAATATCACTCATTGAATAATAAAGGAATGAAGGCATGTATAAGCACACACTCTGTACAAAACACATTTTTGCCTCATTTACACATGTTTTCTTATTTAGTTTTTTTAATAAAATTCAGGAAAACAACCAAAATTCAAGTAAATTTGAAGATCTAATTGGCTTTACTGATTTCATGAATCAGGCAGCATCCCATTTAACAAATAGTAGGGAGCTCCACTGAGTTGAACAAAAGGAAGGTTTTAAAAGGCAGAGAGGGCATTAAAAAAAAATTATTAGCAAGGAATGCATTGTTTAAGCAGGGTTAACCTCCTAAAGAGAGCTGACGGGGTCCATCAGTAAATTTCATAGTTTTGACCAGAAAATTCCATGTTGACTGGTTAAAGGTTACATTCCTTGGGGGTTGAAATGGTAGTTATGTTAGGTATTAAGTCTCAGTTTACTGACTTAGGGCCTAACCTAAGTGATGCTATTTTGGGTCTGTGGCTTCCTTTTTACACAATTCCTTTCCTTTGATCAGCTTAATTGAGAGATCAGAATTTAACACATTAGCACAACTCCCTACCACTTGTTAGTTCTTGCCGCTTTTGGTGATTCTTTGTGCCGCATTCACAGGTCATGACTTTTGACTTTATCTCTGATATTACAACCTAAAGTTGTAACTTTAGGTTCACAGTTTTTAAGTCAGTCATCCTCTTTTTTCCTTTCTGACGTTCCAGTCTTCGAGAGATCATTTGGTTAGTGGTTAGTGGCTGCAAACGTGCACCTAATGCTTTTGAGAGAATATAAAGCATCAAGGAGATTATTATGATGACTGTAAATGGAATAACTCTTAATGTTAGGGGTGCACTTTGAAGCCATGGTCCCCAAGGCCCAGACAAATCAAACTCAAATAAGTCAAAGAAAAACTGTGGAGGGGTGCCTGGGTGGCTCAGTGGGTTAAAGCCTCTGCCTTTGGCTCAGAGGAAGCAGGCTCTCCACGGAGCAGAAAGCCCAATGCAGGCCTCAATCCCAGGACCCTGGGATCATGACCTGAGCCTGGTCCCTAAATATTTGGTCGAATTTACCTATGAAGCCATCTGGTCCTGGACTTCTGTTTGTTGGGAGGTTTTTTTCATTCCTGATCCAATTTCATTGCTAGTAATTGTTTTGTTCAGATTTTCTGTTTCTTCCTGCTTCAGTTTTGGTAGGTTATATATTTCTAGGAATTTATCCATTTCATGTAGGTTATCCAATTTGTTGGCATATAATTTTTCATAATATTCTGTTACAATTATTTGTATTTCTGTTTTGTGGGTTGTTATTTTCTCTTATTTGTGGTTTTTTTTGGATGATTCTTCCTAGAAGCCTATTTTATCGATCTTTTCAAAGAAACAGTTCCTGGTTTCACTAATCTGTTCTTTTGGTTTTGTTTCTGATTTTACTTTCTAGATCACTCATTTCAGCTCTAAACTTCATTTCTTCATTATTCTTTCCTTCTGTGGGTTTTGGATTTTGTTCTTTTTTCGCTCCTTTTGATGTGAGGTTAGGTTATTATTTGGGATTTTTCTTATTTCTCAAGGTAGGCTTGTATTGCTTTAAACTTCCCTCTTAAAACTGCTTTTCCTGAATCCCCCAAATTTTGGACCATTGTATTTTTATTTTCATTTGTTCCTATATAATTTTGATTTCTTCTTTGGTTTTTTGCTTGACCCATTCATTGTTCAGTAGCATGTTATGTAGCCTCCGTGTATTTGTGCTTTTTCCTGATTTTTTTCTTGTGGTTGATTTCCAGTTTGATAGTTTTGTGGTCAGAAGAGATGCTTGGTATGACTTCAGTTTTCGTGAATTTGTTGAAATATGTTTTGTGTCCTAATATGTGATCTGTTCCAGAGATTGTTCCATGAGCACTTGAAAAGAACGTGTATTCTGGTGTTTTAGGATGGAATGTTCTGAATATTTCTGTTAAAACCATCCACTCTCCAGGGCATCATTCAAAGCTATGTTTCCTTTTTGATTTTCTGTTTGGATGATCTGTCCATTGACGTAAATGGGGTGTTAAAGTTCCCAACTACTACTGTATTACTATCAGTTCCTTTTTGTTTGTTTTTAGCTGTTTTATGTATTTGGGTGCTAACATGTTGGGTGCATATTTACAGTTGCTTTCTCTTGCAAGTAGTGGGTGAAGCATGCATTTTTAACAAAGTGGTGCTGGTCCTCTTCCAGAGGGAACTTGCAGACACTGTAGAGACCAGGGAAGCTGGAGTGCCCTGCAAGGTCACTCAGGTCAGGGGTGCAGTTGTACCAAGGTGTCCACATCCTCCACAAGAGGTCAGAAGACGCAGTATTGGCAAGGTTTGTGTCAGTCTCCTGGGGAGGGGACCCACAGTGCAGGGACTGAGAGAGGCCTGGCTGGAGGGGGCAGGACATAGTGTAAGCAAATTAGGTAGTGAATCTGCATTGCCCTGGTTCCCACAGTGCTGGGACCAGGGGAGGGAAATGGTATCCGCCAGTTCCTTTGTTCCTGGAAAAGTCCCCCAGTGACCTCTGAGATTAGTAACCTGCTCTCCCTCGTGTACTGCCCAGGCCTTTTTCAAACTGTTGCTTCTAGGCTGCACCTCAGTGGCCTGTCTGTTATACTGACTCTTTAGGGGCAGGGACTCAGCTTCATATCACCCTCTGGCCTTTCCCAGAGCTGAGCCTGCTGATTTTTGAAGTTCTAGGCTTTAAGTTCTTCTGGATGTAAGAACTCACAATATTTGGCCCCTCTGACTTTCAAAGCCAAATGTTGTGGGGATTCATCTTCCTTGTGCAGGCTCCTTAGTGTGACAGTCTGTTTCTTGCCCTTCTCCGCATCTGTAGCTCCCTCCTTCCTGCATCCGTCCTGCAGGATTTAGCTTCGCACTGCATCTCTGCGCTCCCAGCCCTCTTCAGTGTGGCCTCTTCTCTACTTTTAGTCGTGGAATTTGTTCTGCCAATCTTCAGGTCGTTTTCTGGGTTATTTGCCCTGTTACCTAGTTGTATCCATGGGCTGAGGTGACTTTAGGATCCTCTCCTGCTCCACAATCTTTCCTGGAAGTCTTCCCCAAGCTGTTACTTTTTGTTGATGGAGTTTGTAAGAGATAACATGAACTTACTTGGCTAGTAAACTCAGGTAGAATAAAAGTTTTATATTTAATGCTAACTCTAAAGACTTGTCTATTTTAATTAAACATCAACCTTAAATTAGCTTTCATATAGACTGTTTCCCCAGATAACATAAACTTGAAAAACATTTGTGTTAGTTTCTGTCTTTCTGAGAGTTACAGAGTGGCCCATACTTGCAAGTGCTTCCCTTGAATAGGGCTTTTACAAATTAATTTTAGTAATACCATCTGGAGGTAGACTATCTCATATACATCCATATACATTTACCACTGTATAGGGACATAGACACAAACACACAGATGCAAAGACAGTATAGTTATTAATATTTGTGGAGAAAAATTTTACGATTTGTTTTTGTCCCTGGAACTAATCTTTTTTTTTTTTTAAGATTTTATTTATTTATTTGACAGACAGAGACCACAAGTAGGCAGAGAGGCAGGCAGAGAGAGAGAGGGAAGCAGGCTCCCCCCTGAGCAGAGAGCCTGATGCAGGGCTCGATTCCAGGACCCTGGGATCATGACCTGAGCCGAAGGCAGAGGCTTTAACCCACTGAGCCACCCAGGCGCCCCCCTGGAAAATCTTAAAGAGGTTGTGCTAAAGTTTGGGTACAAAAGCCCTTTTAGCAGTCTGTATTTTTAAAAGGCCTCTTTCCCTTTTTCTTTCTTTCAGTCTCAGGTTTACATTTCAAAAACATGATAAGAGATGTAACTTTTAGGGACAGAGAAAGAATATAAATGCTTCCAAGAAGGCCTTTGGTTTCCTAAGGCCAATAATTTACAAGCCTTTTGAGATAAACCAGGGAAGTTTTGGAATTGGTAAAGGATTAGGTGAATTTTGAATTACCTTTAAAGCTGACTTTTGGGGCACCAGGGTGGCTCAATGGGTTAAAGCCTCTGCCTTCAGCTCAGGTCATGATCCCAGGGTCCTGAGATCGAGCCCTGCATCAGGCTCCATCCTCCCCCTCCCCCTCTCCCGTGCTCATGCTCTGTCTCTCTCAAATAAAATCTCAAAAAAAAAAAAGGCTGACTTTTGTTGTCCAAAGGATTTGTAAGGATAGTTGCTCTCAGTTCCTTAGAGAATTGGGTTGTAACTTAAATTGACATTGTAGGTTGATCCACCTATCCAACTATATTATCCTCAATTTGCTTCTTTCTTCATGGGTAAATAGTGCCAATTTTAAATATTCCTGGCAGTACTGAATAACCTGCATTCAGTCTAAGACAGTCCACAAAGAGCGTGTAAAGGATAGTACCTTCCCCAAATCCAGAGTTACTCCCAAAGATAGCCAATAGTAAGAACCAACAACCTGCTCATCCCAGGCAAGCAACAAGTGAAGCACATGAAAGTATGGGCCATTCTGTAACTCTCTCAGAAAGAGAGAAACTAACCCAAATGTTTCTCAAGTTTATGTTATCTGGGGAAACAGTCTATATGAAAGCTAATTCTCAAGCCAAGCCCAGTCACACACAACCAGATAAGCAAGAGGGCAGTAGCTATCCCTGGGAGACAAAGGATCAATATGGATTTGGAAAGAAGGAGACGATGTGAAATTTTATTTTCCTTTCAGCTGAGCATTACAGATAGAGACTCAAAAGAACTGATTCTGGTAAGAACTTTCCCCCCCTTTTCTGCCAGTTTTTCTAGGATCAACTCTGTAGGCTCTGATATCTACCAGAGTTTCCCCTTAACTGTTTAAAGTGTGTAAGTTTACCAGAAAATCCCTCACTTCTGTCAACTCTGGGAGGGGCCCTCCTTTGAAGGTGGTAATGGAGTGCCCCTAAGGCCACTAACTTGGCCGACTTTTATTTGCAGTTATGTAATCTTCACAGTGGACAAACAATTCAGAGGATTGGTAGAATGAGCCCTCAAAGGAGGTTAGAGGGGAGCAGTAGAAGTTAAGTCTTACAGTCTTTTGTTGTAGGTACCTCTTACATATGTAATTTTTTCCAGCATTCTTCAGCCTAATCTTTTAATGATACTATTTTGGGATTTTTAAACTTTTGGGAGGCTTCTGCTTGCCAATTCTGTTTAATTTGGAAAGCCTTGCTTTCAAGTGCACTTAAATGATCTTACGTGATTGGATTGTTTCTTGTCATGACCACTGTATTTCTACATTGTATTATTTCCCATAAGGGCTGGCAGCAGTTTGATAGGACCCTAACCACAAATGGAATTAACCCACATTTCTGCCCAATCATGTCTAGATGCAAATGGGGTACAACTCCCATTTCTGTCCAGCCTTATTCTGGGGTTCCCATCTGGATGGTTACCAAGCCAAGTTCTTTAGGACTGAAACCAAGCAGGTAGATTTTTATAGCTTCCAGGGCCATAGATCTTAGATATAAAATAAGCAAGTGTGCCAGAAGGTGAAATGCTGCACTCTTTGGAATTTAAAGATCCCATTAGCTAAGCCTTTATTTCCATAAACAAGACAAACAAGTGTGTACCTTAACATACCAACAGTAACCAAGAGATGTCATGGTGGATGGGCCAAGAGAAATTTGTGTGTACCACCAGCAATTCCAGCATGGACTAAACTAGCAGACAAAATATTAGAAATGGAGAAAGGTAGTACATGGGGACTGTGGACTGGAACTGGGGAAGAGTCCAACATGGAATTGTGGACTGAACCAAGGACTAAAGGAATAGCTCTGTTAGAGCCTCATGTCAGTGTAGACTGACCTGTTCAACCTGGATTAAAAGCCAATTAGATCAGTTGCTCAAATGCAAAAAGAGCAGAGCTCAAACTAAGAAGGGACTTAACCAGCAGGCTTTGGAAATGGCAAGACAGTGAATTTAGACGGGTTCAAGGGCTGCCACACCTGTGTTCCTCATTTTCCCCAGATGCCAGTAGTTCTCTTTGGACTCTACTGCTGCCACCAAATGAGTTAAAAAAAAAAACAACAACAACAAAATTCAAACAAGTAAACCTTGAAGATTTAATTGGCTTTTTTATTATTTGTTTAAGATTTTATTTATTTATTTGACAGAGATCACAAGTAGGTAGAGAGGCAGGCAGAGAGAGAGGGGGAAGCAGGCTCCCCGCTGAGCAGAGAGCCCAATGTGGGGCTCTATTCCAGGACCCTGAGATCATGACCTGAGCTGAAGGCCGAGGCTTAACCCACTGAGCCACCCAGGTGCCCCATTATTATTTGTATTAACATATAATGTATTATTTGCCCCAGGGGTGCAGGTCTGTGAATCGTCAGGCTTACACACTTCACCATTTCACATACCCTCCCCAGTGTCCATAACCCAATCACCCTCTCCATACGATTTAATTGACTTTGTTGAACAATTCATGCATCTGGCAACATTCCATCTAGCAAGTAGAGGGGAGCTCTGCTGAGCTAAACAGTTTTTAAAGGCAGAGAGAGTGAATTAAAGAAAAGGAATTTATTAATTCCTTTAATGATTTTTTTTTTTAAAGATTTTATTTATTTATTTGACAGACAGAGATCACAAGTAGGCAGAGAGGCAGGCAGAGAGAGAGAAAGGGAAGCAGGCTTCCTGCCGAGCAGAGAGCCTGATGCGGGGCTCAATCCCAGGACCCTGAGATCATGACCTGAGCCGAAGGCAGAGGCTTAACCCACTGAGCCACCCAGGCGCCCCTCCTTTAATGATTCTTAACTGATAATTTGTCAAGCAGTTCATGCAAGGAATTTACTGTTATGTAAGGTTGCTCTCCTAAGGGGTGAAGGAGTTTATCAGTAAGTGTCCTAGTCCTAGTCCTGGCGAGGAAGCTCCAAGTTGACTGGTTTAAGTTCACTTGTTGCAGGGCTGAAACTGTAGTGTGGTTAGGTATTAAGTCTTGGTTTATTGGCCGTGGGCCTAAACTAACATCTAAACTAAACGGACGTCTCTCTGGACCTGTGTTTTTCTTTTTAACAGTCTGAAAATGCTACCTCCCTGAATTTTGTTTGTGAAGAGTGAATGTGCCCTATTGCATTGCTGAAGTTTAGCAAGGAGCCTGATATGGGACTTGATCACAGGACCCTGGGATCATGACCTGAGCTGAAGGCAGATAGATGCTTAACTCATTGAGCCACCCAGGCATCCCTGTAATCTAGATATTTTAAAACTATTTTTCTGGGGCACCTGCATGGGTTAGTCAGTTAAGCATCTGCCTTCTGCTGAGGTCATGATCTCGGAGTCCTGGGATCAACCCCCAAATCAGGGTCTCCACTCAGCAGGGAGTCTGTTTCTCCCTCTCACTCTCCCTCTGTGCTTTCTCTCTCAAATCAAATCAAAACAGTATTCTTCCAATCCATGAGCATGGATTACCTTTCCATTTATCTGTGTCTTTCTCAATTTCTTTCACTAGTGTCTTACAGTTTTCAGTGTAGAGTTCCTTCACCTTTTTGGTTAAATTTATTCCGAGGTATTTTATTTTCCATGCAATTGTAAATAGGATTGTCTCTAAAATTTCTTTCTGATCATCATTAGAATATAAAAATGCAAGATTTATGTATGATAATTTTGTATTCTGTACCTTTACTGAATTTATTAATTCTAAGAGCTTTGTTTTCGTGTAATCTTTAGAGTTTTCTGTGTATTATAGCATGTCTCTGTAAGTAGTGACAGTTTGATGTCTTCCTTTCTGATTTGGATGCCTTTAGTTTTTCTCTTGCCTGATTGCTCTGGCTGGAACTTTTTTTTTTTTTAAAGATTTAATTTATTGGGGCGCCTGGGTGGCTCAGTGGATTAAGCCGCTGCCTTCGGCTCGGGTCATGATCTCAGGGTTCTGGGATCGAGCCCCGCATCGGGCTCTCTGCTCTGCGGGGAGCCTGCTTCCTCCTCTCTGCCTGCCTCTCTGCCTACTTGTGATCTCTCTGTCAAATAAATAAATAAAATCTAAAAAAAAAAAAAAAACTGTTTAAAAAAAAAAGATTTAATTTATTTATTTGACAGAGAGATCACAAGTGGGTGGAGAGGCAGGCAGAGAGAGAGGGGGAAGCAGGCTCCCTGCTGAGCAGAGAGCCCGATGTGGGGCTCAATCCCAGGACCCTGGGATCATGACCTGAGCCGAAGGCAGAGGCTTTAACCCACTGAGCCACCCAGGTGCCCCGCTCTGGCTGGAACTTCTAATACTGAATAAAAGTGGTAAGAGTGGGCATCCTTTCTTGTTCCTGATCTTAGAGGAAAAGCTTTCAGATTTTCACCACTGAGTGTGATCTTAGCGATGTGTTTGTCATATATGACATTTATGTTGAAGTGTGTTCCGCCAGTACCCACTTTGTTGGATTTTTAATAAACTGATGAATTTTGTCAAATGTCTTTTTCTGCATCTGTTGAGGTGATCATGTGGCTTTATCCTTTTTTATCCTTTTACCCTTCATTTTGTTGATACTTCATTGTGTGTTAGTCAATTAATTTGTAGCTATTGGAAGCTTCCTAGCTAGCATCCTTGGAATAAATCTCATTTGATCATGGCCTATGATCCTTTTAATATATTGTTGAATTCATTTTGTTTTGTTGAGGGTATTTGCAGCTGGATATGTTTTTTATTTTGTTTCTGCCAACAGGAAATTTGGCACATGGGTTTGCCACATAAAAGAGACAAAGTTACAGTTTTATCATATTTCTAGACAAGTAGTTTTAAATAGATACTGGCAATGGTCACCGTGTGATTTGACACATCCAAGTATTCAAAACTTTTGGAATTTCCGTTACCAAGGTAACAAAATATGAATTAAGACTACTATTCAGAATTTCATATTTTTTAAGGATTGTGGTTTCTTTCATAGGACATAGGAATGATCTGGGAGATCCAAGTGTCATACATACATCATTATACGCATTATACTTGAAAGGACAGATTTATAGGAACTGAAATAAGTATGCAGTAACTCCTGTGTTGGACATAGGAACAAGATTGAGCCTTTTATTATTATGCTCGAGTTGTTACTTATTAGATCACATTCTTTGAGCTGGTTATGTGTGTGCAGCCTTATGTGGAGGGCAAGAATATGTGTCTTCCTTTGCTTTTTGAGAGTCTTTGTGACAAATATTAATGAGGAAGAACTGAAATCTGAAGACTGGACACTGAAATGAGTTAACATGACAGGGAAGCACAGACTTAAGAATTTCAAATTTTACTGTAAGAAAAAGAAGCACAAAGGGGATTTTAAAAGATAATGAAACAAGGGACATGAAATAGTCTTTACAAGTGCATTAATTAATAGGCAGCTTTTACTTGGTGTAACTTGGTGTTTATTATATGCCACTGAAAGTACTTGATGTTTTATTTCATTTGGTATATACAGGAACACTTTAAGGTAGGTCTTTTGTTTTTCCCATTTTGCTGATGAGGAAATAAAGTCAGTTAAATAATGTAGTAAAAAACTACACAGTAACAACCAAAGATAAAGTTAACAACCTGAATTTTGGATGACAGATCCTATGTTCTTTATTATGACAGTATTCAACCTCCAGTCTCTTTTTAAATCTGATGTCTAATTCATCAAAGTGTTTTTCATCAACATTTAATATGGATCAAGTCAGAGATCCACAGAGTGATAACATATAGCTCACCGTATTTTATTTAACCTATTGCCTAATCTTAGATATTTGGAATTATAAACTACTTTGTAATATATATAGATCTTTATAATAGAATTTTATCTGTTTCTTAAGAATTTCTAGAAGTTGCATTTATAAGTCAAACATCAGTGGGCGCCTGGGTGGCTCAGTGGGTTAAGCCTCTGCCTTTGGCTCAGGTCATGATTTCAGGGTCCTGGGATCGAGCCCTACATCTGGCTCTCTGCTCGGCAGGGAACCTACTTCCCATCTCTCTCCGTCTGCTTCTCTGCCTGCTTGTGATCTCTGTCAAATAAATAAATAAATTCTTAAAAATAAGTCAAACAGGAATTAATATTAAGTGCCTACATTAAAGAGACATAACTTCCATCCCTTGTTTATACTTGGCTGTGTAAATATAAACTATGAATAGGACTAAACTCTGCTAGGGTATGGTAAGAACTATTTAAAAAATGAGGCAGTGCACCATTGTAGTTCTTGAGGAAAGATATCATGGAGACAAACCCAAAGCTATAAGATCTTGACCAGGTTACACCAAAGCCATGGTTTGTCAGAGTTCCCCAAAACCATCCTTAAATTTGATGATGTGCTAGGGCTTACAAAGGGAAAATGGTGGTTATGAAAGGATATAGTTTCATATCAGTGAGGAGAAAATTCACATAGGCTGAAAAGCAGGAAAACCCAGATGTGAGCTTCCACTGGAGTCACAGAGTAGTGCTTAATTCTCCCAGAAACAGTTTGTAAGAATACATGTGAAGTTAGCCATGGAATCTCACCTGAGCTTTGGTGTCCCTGGTTTTTACTGAGGGTCAGAAGCATAGGCATGGAGCAACTATGTGGTGTAATTGAGCTACTCCCTTTCAAGCCCCTCTAGAGGTCAAATTGATAGTGTGGTCCGGGGCACCTGGCAAACTTCTTTTCCCTATTGCCCTCCAGAGGAAACATCTTTAGATACTGTTTTTTTTCCTAATTGATTACCCCTATGACAGTTTAGAACCACAGATACATATACCCTGTGTATCTCTTTATGTGCTGTGTGTACATTTGTGCTTTATACATAAAAGGAGTAAGACTCTCCCCCCTCCATCAATTTTCACTTATTTGGGGCAATTTTATTCTGACCAAGTGTACATGTTTGAGTGTAAGTAACCACGTAAAAAAATTATATGAGGATATATAGTAGGAATTTTAACAGTGGAATGGAATGGGATAATAAATTTGATTAATCCAAAAAAGTTGAGAAAAGATGAAGCGAGTACTAAGTACAGATGGGACAGATAGAAAACCAAAATGGTAACAGACTTATTAAATCCTGTGAAAAGCACTTGAGGGGCGCCTGGGCGGCTCAGTGGGTTAAGCCTCTGCCTTCAGCTCGGGTCATGATCCCGGGGTCCTGGGATCAACTCCCGCTTCGGGCTCTCTGCTCATCGGGGAGCCTGCTTCCTCCTCTCTCTCTGCCTTCTTCTCTGCTTGCTTGTGATCTGTCAAATAAATAAAATCTTTTTTTAAAAAAAGCACTTTAAAGGTAAAAGGACTAAATACTCCAAACTAAAGACAGTGTCATATTGGAATTTTTTTTTTTTTAAAGCCATTTGCTGGGGCACCTGGGTGGCTCAGTGGGTTAAAGCCTCTGCCTTCAGCTCAGGTCATGATCCCAGGGTTCTGGGATCGAGCCCCGCATCGGGCTCTCTGCTCAACAGGGAGTCTGCTTCCTCCTCTCTTTCTGCTTGCCTCTCTGCCTACTTGTGATCTCTGTCTGTCAAATAAATAAATAAAATCTTTAAAAAAAAAAAACCATTTGCTATTTACAGTAAGAGAGGTGTTTTAAATAAAAGGATTCTGATATATTGAAGTTTAAAAAATAGAAAGGGGATGCCTGGGTGTCTCAGTTAAGTGTCTGCCTTTGGCTCAGGTCATAATCTCAGGGTCCTGGGATTAAGACCCACATTCGGCTCTCTGCTCATGGAGGAGCCTGCTTCACCCTCTCACTCTCCCCCGTGCCCTTTCTCTCAATAAAGTCTTTAAAAAGAAAAAATTAAAAAAAAATAATAGAGATATAGTAAACTAATACTGTGAGAAAGTTGGTAAAAGTATATTGGTATCTCCAAAGTACCTTTTGAAACCAGAGTGTTATGAATGATAAAGGAGCATATTTCATAATAGGATTATTTTTAGAGGAAGATAAAATATTTTGTTTTGACAGAAACATAACTTCAAAGTATATAAAGCAAACATTAATAAAATTAAGAAGAAAAAATACCAATCCGTTTTCATACTTGAAGATCACACCTCTTTCAGGGATATATACAACAAGGAGTTGGAGAGTCTGTGTGGGGCTTGCTAGGCTTGGTTAGTTCTGTTTTCTACTTTCTGTGGTAGCCAGGCAAGAGGTTCTAGTGTGGATGATGTCATTCCTCCTCAGCTCTAGAAGGTGTTGGAAGAGGGAGGAAGATCTGCCCAGGGCACGTGTGAGTGTCATAATTCCACGTCCAATCTACATCAACCAGATGGCGGACTGCCTAGAAACCTTTCTGCTGCACTGTCTCCCTACATCAATGCAGAAGGTCCCCTGCTCTGAATCCATTATTGGAGAACTCTGTTCCCAGAGGTCTGTCCGTTGTCCCTCTCATTGAATATATTTTGTGTGTGCATTCAGCAAGAGGAGTTTGAAAGCAGGAAGATAGAAGGAGAAAAAGAATTGCGTCAATTCAAGTAAATTTGGTAGCTGTAAGGCATGTTCAGTGTAATAGTCTCCTTTATCTCCTAGCTCTGGCTTCTTTGGAATCTGCTTCTCCCATCAGTGAACCACTGATGGACTTTTTCCTGCTGCTCCTTTTTTTTTTTTAATTGATGTATAATTGACATACCATACAATTAACCAGTATACTGTTGTGTTTTTTCAGTATATTCAGATATGTGCACATAGCGCCACAACCAATATTAGAACATTTTCATCACCCCAAAAAGAAACTCCTTACCCCTCTATTTTCCACCTCACACCTGAGCCCCCAGAAAACACTAATCTCTGTTTTTCTTTTTCTAGACTTTTCATATAAATGCAGTCACCTGATATGCTGTCTTTTGTGTCTGCTGTCTTTCACTTAACAGGTTTTCGAGGATCATGCATGTTGTAACACGTATCAGTGCTTCCTCCGCTTCATGGCCGAGTAACATTCCACTGTAGGGCTATACCACGTTACATTGATCCACTCATGATATTAAGGACATCTGGGTGTTTTACATCTTTTGATTATTATGAAAAATGCTGCAAAGAATATTGTGTTCGAGTTTTTGTGTAGATGTACATTTTTGTTTTTCTTTTCTGTATCCCCACCAGTTGAGTTGCTGTATCACGTGGTAACTCTTATTTTGAACATTTTGGAAAACTGCCAGGCTGTTTTCCAGAGTGTTAAAATTCCAGTCAACCTATGAGGGTTCTGATTTGCCCACATCCTCCCAAAACTTATCTTTTTTTTTTTTTTTTTTTTTTTTTAAAGATTTGAGAGAGCAGAGCAAGAGAGAGAGAACATGAGGTGAGAGAAGGGACAGAGGGAGAGGAAGAAGCAGACTTTCCACTGAGCAGGGAGCCTGACACAGGTCTTGATCCCAGGACCCTGGGATCATGACCCGAGCCAAAGGCAGACACTCAACTGACTGGGCCACCCAGGTTCCCCATCTGACTTTCTCTTTGTAGATAACCTAGTAAGGATAAAGTAATATCTCATTGTAGTGTTTTACTCTGCTAAAATATATTTAAATAAGATTTATCATATTAATCATTTTTTTAAAAGATTTATTTATTTGACAGAGAAAGAGAGAGATCACAAGTAGGCAGAGAGGCAGGCAGAGAGAGAGGAGGAAGCAGCCTTCCTGCTGAGCAGAGAGCCCGATGTGGGGGCTCGATCCCAGGACCTAAGATCATGACCTGAGCCAAAGGCAGAGGCTTAACCCACTGAGCCGCCCAGGCGCCCCTCTCCTTCATTATTCTGAACAACAATTTTGCCACATATAAAATCCTCAGTTGACTTTTTTAGCATTTTAATTTTTTTTTTTTTTTAAGTAGGCTCCAGACCTGAGCTGAGATCAAGAGTCAGAAGCTTGGGCGCCTGGGTGGCTCAGTGGGTTAGGCCTCTGCCTTCGGCTCGGGTCATGATCTCGGGGTCCTGGGATCGAGGCCCGCATCAGGCTCTCTGCTCGGCGGGGAGCCTGCTTCCCTCTCTCTCTGCCTGCCTCTCTGTCTACTTGAAATCTCTCTCTGTCAAATAAATAAATAATTTAAAAAAAAAAAAAGAGTCAGAAGCTTAACTTACTGAGTCACCCAGGTCCCTTTAATTTTTTTTTCTTTTTTCTTTTTTAAAGTAATGTCTGTGCCCCATGTGGGGCTTGAACTCACAATGGTAAGTTCAAGAGTTACATGTTCTATTGAGTCAGCCGCTGCCCTCATTTAGCATTTTAAGTGTATCATTCATGCCGTATGAATTTTGTTGAAAACTGGGAATTTGATAAAACTGTCTGAGTCTTTGCAGACTGGTGGGGTAGGCCTTCTCTTATTAGTAGGGCGTGTTCTGAGCCTTGTGTCAGCCTAGGGTGAAAACACAAGGTCTTCTTCGTCCCCCCCCCCCCCAACCCCAGGCATTTACTGTGCCTGTATCTGTGCTTTTTGCTCAGTGTTCCTCATACACCACCTGCTTAATTTCTAGAAGCACCTGGGTGGCACAGTCACTTAAGCATTCAACCTGGTTTCCCTTCAGGTTGTGATCTCTGGGTCCTGGGATTGAGCCCAGCATCAGGCTCTGCCCTCAGTTCAGAAGTCAGCTAAAGTTTCTCCCTCTCTCTTTATTTATTCCCTTAAATAAATAAATAAATCTTTTTAAAAATAGTAAATATCTTAATTTCTAAAGAATCTCACCCCATCTTCTGTGGGCCTTACAGGTTCTATTGCATTTCTCTCCCTGTGATCTTCTGCCCTAGACATCCACAGGTCTGCAGATTTTGTGAACCATGATGCCTGCCACTGACTTCTGTGGTCCGTTAGAGCGTAGCATCCGAACTGTGCCACCATTACCTGTCCGAACTCCAATTTAAGTAAAAGACAGAAAAGTCTAGTAGGCAGCCCAAAGACAAATTGGAATGTTGCAAATGAATTGTATTGCTACTTTCAGCCCAAAGGAGGGAACTGTGAAATAAGACAGTTCTTCCTGATCGTGCCAGCATTGGGGTAAGGGGAAGTAAAAGCCTCACAAAATTTCCTACTTCTAAAAAAAAAAAAAAAAATCCTACTTCTTCAGTGTGATTGAGCATTTACTTGTTGCTGTAGGTTTTAGATTTCTAAAACTCATATGAAAATTATTTTGGCCAATTCCCAGGATTTTGTTTTTAGTTTTTATTCTTTGATTCTATAAGGGAACATGGATCTGGAGATTCCAAGTCTGACATCCTGCTGCTGTTGCTCTTATTGCGGTTCTGATATGCCTTTTCCTGATCATGACTTTTAGAATTCTTTCCCATGTGCTTATGTTTATCTTCTTTGGAGAAATGTTTATTGAAATATTTTGCCAGGTACCTTTCTATTCTTGAATTGTAGGAGTGTTTACAAAATGTGGCTTTGATACACACAAATTTTCAGTTTTGATGAAGCCCAATTTTTCCTTTTCTCTTGTTGTATGTGCTTTGGTATCCTAAGAATCCATTGCCAAATTGAAGGTCATGATGATTTACTCCAATATTTTCTCCTAAGTTTTGTATTTTTAGGTTTACATTTGGGTCATTGATCAATCTTTAGTTAATTCTTATATATATAGTGAAAAATCACTGGGGCACCTGGGTGGCTCAGGAGTTAGGCATCTCTGATTTCAGCTCAGGTCATGATCTCAGTGTTTTGAGATTCAAGCTCCCCCAACAGCAGGGAGTCTGCTTGAGATGCTTGCTCTCCCTGTCCCTCTGTCCCCCACCCCCACCACAAATAAATAAATCTTAAATCAATTGACTAGAGAGACATGGGTTTAATTTCCAATTAGTTCTGTTCTGTTGATTAAAGTATCTGACTTTATGGCAATGTTCAGTTGCTTTGATTAGGTTGGAAAATGCTAGTCTTCCAATTTTTTGGGTTTTTTTCCAGACTGTTCTTGTTCTGAATCGCTTATAATTTCATATGAATTTAAAAGTCAGCATGTCAGTTTCTACAAAGAAGTCAACTGGGACTCTGATAAGGGTTACAACGAATGTGTAGATTGTTTTGAGGAATATTGCGATCTTACTGTCTAGTAGTCCAGTTCATAAACGTGGAATGACTTTCAACTTAAGTTCACGAGCGTTTTTTGTTTTTTTTTTAAAGTACACAGTTTGCATTTTTATTAAATATTTTTTTGGATACTGTTATAAATGGAATTTTTTTTTAAGATTTAGAGAGTACACACATGCACAAGTGTGAGTGGGAGTAAGGGACAGAGGGAGAAAAGAGTCTCAAGCAGACTTCCTGCTGAGTATGGAGCCCGAGGCAAGGCTTGATCCCACAACCCCAAGATCATGACCTGAGCTGAAATCAAGAGTCGGTCGCTTAACCAACTGAGCCACCCAGGCAATGTGGAATTATTTTCATTCAGGTTATTATTGCACTGTATAAAAATATAATTGATTTTTGCATATTTATTTGCATCATGTGGTCCTGCTGAGTTCTAACAGTGTTACAGTCAGTTTTATAGGGTTTTCTGTATACAGGGTCATGTCACCTATTAATAATGGAGATTATTTTCCTTCTATCTTTCCACTATTTTTTAAAAATTCTCTATTTGTCCTTGCTAGACCTAAAGAACAATGTTGATTAGAACAGGCAAGAGGAAACGGAGAAGTCCATCTGGGTTGCACAGTTGGTTGGGTGTCTAAATCTTGGTTTTGGCTCAGGTCGTGATATTGGGGTTGTGAGATCGAGCCTTCGGTGAGGCTCCGTGCTTAGCCAGAGTCTGCCTAAGATTCTCTCTCCCTCTGCTTCTCTCACTTGTATATACTCTTTCCTCTCAAATAAATAAATAAATAAATAATTTTTAAAAGATGCAATAAGATATATATATCCTCATCCTGCTCTGATATTAGGGGTAAGCATCAGTAAGTCTAATTGTAGCTGACAGTTTTATCATGTGGATGTAGTTCCCTTTTATTCCTAAATTCACTCTTTTGTCATGAAAGGGTTTTGGATTTTGTCAACTCCTTGTATTTCATGTATGAAGATGGTCATGTAGGGCTTTTTTTTATTATAGTGATATGATGTATTACAGTAGATTAACTATCTAATTTTTAATTCCAGGGATAAATCCCACTTAGTCATATGTTCCCAGATTCAGGTACTTTGTTTTGTTTAGATTTTTGCATCCATTTTCATAAAAGATATTAGTGATAGTTGCCCTTTTCTTGTAGTGTCTTTTTCTGATATTACTATCAAGTTAATATTGGCTTCACAAGATGAGTTGGGAAGTTTTCTTTCCTTTTCTCTCATTTTTAACATCTTGAAAAGTTTGTGAAGAATTAGTATTCTGCTTTAAATGTTTCATAGAATTTAACAGTGAAGCTGTGTAGACCTGAGCTTTTGTGGTTAGTTTTTTAAATAACTAATTCAATTTATTTGTTAGGAGATTATTCAAATATTCTGTCTTCATGAGTAAGTTTGAAAATTTGTGTGTTTCTATGAATTTATCCAGTTCATCTGGGTTTTCTGATTTCTTGTGTAATTGTTCATCTTATTCTGTTGTAATCAATTTTTATTTCTGTAAGGTTGGTAGTACTGTCCCCTCTTTCACTTACGATTATAGTAATGGGAGTCCTGTCTCTCTCTAGTCATTCTAGATTATCTAAACATTTGTGAACTTTTAAAAACTTTTCATAGAACTAGCTTTCAGTTTTATTTATTTTGGAGTATTTTTCCTATTTGATATCTTTAATCTTTTCCTAGTGACTTGAGGGAGGCTGGATTTGACCTACATATTTACTTTTAATTATATGCACTTCAAGCTTTAAAAGTTTTCTTCTAATCATTAATTGCACATCATAAATTTTGATATGTTGTGTTAGTCACAAGATATTTCCAGTTTCCCTTTTCATTTTTGATACATTATTTTGGAGTGTTTTGCTTAAATTCCACATGTTTTTGAGTTTCCCATTTTTCTGTTATTTCTAATTTTATTATGGATAGACAAAACTTTTTAAAAAAGATTTATTTGAGAGAGAGAACATTGTGTGTGAGCAGGAGAAGGTACGGAGGGAGGAAGAGAGAATCTCAGTCAGATTCCCAGCTGAGCACAGAGCCAGATGCAGGGCTCAGTCTCACAACCCTGAGATTATGACCTGAGCCAAAATCAAGAGTCAGCCACTTAAGTAACTGAGCCATCCAGGTGCCCCAATAAATAAATATTTAAAAAGTTAACTTTCTGTTTTGCCCCATCAGTCCAGTCAATTGTTGCTTCATGTTTTGGGGCCTTGTTTAAGGCATATTTGTTCACAGCTTTGTCTTTTTATAGGCAGACCCTTTTATCAACATATGAAAGGTTTGTCTTTTCTAAGACTTAAAGCCTGTTTGGCCTCATATTAGTGTAGCCCTCAAGCTCTTTGATGACTACTTGGATGCAATATACTTTTCCATCCTTTTATTTTCAACCTATTTATATACTTGGATTTGTCATCAGTTTGTTGTAGATTGAGTACAGTTACACCATATTTTCTATTCATCTGCCAATTTCTGCCTTTTAGTTGAAAAGTCTAATCCATTTACATTTAATAATGTAATGACTGAAGCCTTGCTTCTACCATTTTTCTACTGTTTTCTATGTACACTGTATCTTGCTTTATGTTCCATTGATTTTTTTTGTAGTTTACTATTTCACTCCTTTTTAATTTCCTATTCATTATACCAGCTGGTCATTTTCTTAGCATTTATCCTATAGATTTCAATTAAAAATTTGTATTTATGATGAACTAGTTTGAAATAAAACAGACTTCATTCAAGGGTCCCAAGACCACTCTCAGGTTCAATGATTTGCTAGAAGGATTCATGTCAGAAAAGCTGTTTACTCATTCCCCCCCCCCCCCATTAACAGGATACAGATTAAAATCATTAAGTGCCAGATATTCCAGGGACTAGAGATAATCTACCAGGAGCTGGTTAAGGGCCTACACTTTTGTTTGGAATGGGCAGGGCTTAAACATTTCAGACCTGTTGAGTCAAACCTTGCAATTTAATAGTATAGAAAAGTTTAGCTCCTGTAACTGCTCCAGCCTTCTTTTCCAATGCTGTTTTAGTTCCAGATTATATCTTTATACATTGTGTGCCCTTTAAATAGGTTTGTAACTACATTTTATGCAGGTCTTTAAAGACATTGGAAAAAAGGAGGAACAACAAACACAAAATATAATATTATTGGATTATATATTTGCCTTTTAGTTGCCTTCACCATTGTTCTTTATTTCTTTTAGCTTTACTGAGATATAATTGACATGTAACACATTAGTTTTAGGTGTACCACATGATTTAATTTATGTATATATTGCAAAGTGATTACCAAAATAAATTCCATTAACATCCATCACCTTCTTCTGAGAACTTTTTATTCTCCTGATAACTTCTAAGCTTTACCGTCTTAGCCACTTTCAAACATACAACACAGCATCAAGTATAATTACTATGCTATACATTAACATCCCATTGACTTACTTACTTTTATACTTGGAAATTTGTACATTCCTTGACCACGTTCATCCATTTTGCCCACCCACATCCCCTGTCCCCTACCCCTACTTCTGGAAACCACCACTATGTTGTATCTGTGAAGTTGTTTTGTATTTTAAAGATTTTATTTATTTATTTGACAGAGAGAGATCACAAGTAGGCAGAGAGGCAGGCAGAGAGAGAGGAGGAAGCAGGCTCCCCACGGAGCAGAGAGCCTGATGCGGGGCTCGATCCCAGGACCCTGAGATCATGACCTGAGCCGAAGGCAGCGGCTTAATCCACTGAGCCACCCAGGCGCCCCTTGTTTTGTATTTTAAATCTTAATTCCAGATATAAGGGAGATCATTGAGTATTTTCCTTTCTCTGACTTACTTCGGCTAGCATAATACCCTCGAGGCTAATCAATTGCAAATGGCATGATTTCCCTACTTTTTATGACAGAATACTACTCCATTCTGTGTACACACCAAATCTTCTTTAACCATTCATGCATCAGTGAACATTTAGTTTGTTTCCATACCTTGTGTGTTGTCCATAATGATGCAGTGAACGCAGGGGTGCAGAAATCTTTTCGAGAGCTTTCATTTCCTTCAGATAAATACCCAGAGGTGGAATTGCTTAGATCATATGGTTCTATTTTTAACTTTTTGAGGAACCTCCATAGTGTTTTCCATAGCAGCTGCACCAGTTTACATTCCCAGCAGTGCAGGAGGCTCCCTTTTCTTCGCATCTCACCAACACTTGTTATTGTCTTTTTGACGACAGCCATTCTGACAGGTATAAGGCAATATCTCATTGTGGTTTTGAATTGCATTTCTCTGATGATTAATGATATGCAGCACCTTTTCATGTATTTGTTTACAATTTGTATTTTGGGGGGAAAATATCTATTCAGATCCTCTGCCCATCTTTAACTGGATTGTGTCTTTTTTTATACTGAGTTGAGGAGTCCTTTATGTATTTTGGGTATTTAACCCCTTATGAGATACATGATTTGCACCTGTTTTTAGTGGTTGATCCAGAGCTTAATGTATACATTTAATGAGAACAGCTTTCCATATATACTAACATCCAAAGAGATAGGGAAGTGTTGTCTTTTAAAAAGTATGTGAACAAAAAGGGGACTTCCCCTGCACTGTTGGTGGGAATGCAAGCTGGTGCAGCCACTCTGGAAAACAGTATGGAGGGTCCTCAAAAAGGTGAAAATGGAGCTACCCTACGACCCAGCAATTGCACTACTGGGTATTTACCGTAAAGATACAAAGGTAGTGATATGAAGGGGACCTGCATCCCAATGCTTACAGCAGCAGTATCCACCATAGCCAAACTATGGAAAGAGTCCAGATGTCCACTGACAAATGAATGGATAAAGAAGATGTGGTATATATACACAATGGAATATTACACAGCCATCAAAAAAAACTTGCCATTTGCAGTGATGTGGATGGGACTAGAGGGTGTTATGCTGAGTGGAATAAGTCAGAGATGTATGATCTCATGGATATGTGGAAATTAGGAAATGAAACAGGATCGTAGGGGAAGAGAGGAAAAAATGAAACGACGAAACCAGAGAGGGAGACAACCATAAGAGACTCTTAATCATAGGAAACAATCTGAGGGTTGCTGGAAGTGGAGGGGTGGGGTGGAAGAATGAGATAACTGTGTGATGGACACTGAAGAGGGTATGTGATGTAATGAACACTGTGTATTATATAAGACTGATGAATTACAGGCCTGTACCTCTGAAACCAATAATATGTTAATTGAATTTAAATTTTTTCTTTAAAGTTTTTTAAAAAGTATAAGAACAGGGGCACCTGGGTGGCTCAGTGGGTTAAAGCCTCTGCCTTGGGCTTAGGTCATGATCCCAGGGTCCTGGGATCAAGCCCCGCATCGGGCTCCCTGCTCAGCAGGAAACCTGCTTCCTCCTTTATCTCTGCCTCTCTGCCTACTTGTGATCTGTCAGATAAAATCTTTTTAAAAAATAAGTATGAGAAGAAGAAAAGAAAGCCTGCATATGTCTATAGCTTTTGTTACATTAATCTTGTGTATAATTTTCAGTAAGCTCTACACCCAACATGGGGCTGGAACTCACAACCCCCAGATCAAAAGTCACATGCTATGCCTGAGCCAGCCAGGTGCCCTTTACTTACTGTTTATTGTTTTGATTTGATATCGTGGATTTGAAGTACCATTTATATTCATTTACTTAGCCCAATATGGCTTTGCTTTTACCTATCTCCTTTACATTATTAGTGGAAATATTATACTTTTATAAGTTACAGGCCCAACAGTACATTATTTTATACAGTTGATATTCAGAATGGTTGAGAAAGGTAAAAAAAATAAATAAATGTATATACTGCCTGTGAAAATCAAATACTCACCTCCAGTGAGTACTTTGTCTTCTCCTAATAGTCTTTTACCAAAATGTCCCTGTTTTTGAGAATGCCCTTAGGCTTGAACTTTTCCCTCATTACAAATGAAGTAATTTCCTTTGGAGAGGGATATAGAGCTCTTTTGTCTGTGGCCTGCTTCTCCCCCTGGACAAAATCCTGAGCCACAGATCTAGTACTGCAGTTAGGGGTATTAACATGCTTCACTCTGAGTCACACCTCTGCTTTTAAGAACCGAGTGCTTGGTAGATTGGCTGGGGGAGAGGGGCAGTAGTCAGGGGTTGCAGTTTGCTCTCGGCATGATCCACGATCCTCTCCCACGATCCAAGGCAGACAACTGAACCCCGGTATTCTTACCAGTGCCACATCCAGGGTATATAATACATTTTGTTTGTGGCTGCTAGACAGAAGAAAATCTATCTCTTCGCTGCATTTTCCTGAGCAATAGACAGGTGGGGGAAGGATGAGAAATGTTGATGTCCTGCTCCTCCATGGAGGATGGCCATCTATCTGGGAGCAAGAGTTGACGAGTGGTGAGGAAGCCTTGACTGTACCAGTATAGAGTATTTTTGTCACTAAGATGGGATGAACAAGGAAGGGTTTGGTTCAGATACTGCAGAATTTCAGCTTGTAATAAGTTTTAGTAGATTTTCTTGAACAAATGTTTTTTTCATTTACTATATATTTTTATATATAATTTTCACCAGTTTTGACAGAGGAACATGTCAACATTGTTCCTCACACTGTCATGGCAGAAATGGAATTCCCGGACCAATTCTTCACAGTTCTAAGCATGGACCATGTAAGTTGCTGAATCTGTCTCCTTTGTGAATATTTCCTTTTTCTGAACCTTCCTACCAAATAGAGCCCACCCCACATTCCCATAGTTTTTCACTTTCTAGTGAGAGTTGGAACCACACATAAGCAGTATAACTCCTATGTGCCTATCTATTCTTCAAATAATGTTCAGCACTCTTATGTGTTCATTCTTTTGTCAACAGCAACTAGAGTAGAAATAGAATCCCTAGATGGAAGCATTTACCATCCTTTTTCATATTCTTGGATAGAGAAAAAGATCAGATATATCCATTTGATTACATATGGGCAAACTGTACTTCTCCTGAAGAGACAGGAGTTTCCAAGTAGACTGGATTTGATCTTGACTGGTTTCTATCATGCATAGATGATTATAGACTTCCAGAATTAGAGAAGACCTTATCCAGTATAAATGTCTAAATACAATTAAGCGAGTATTTTTTTCACCAGACTATAGTCACTAAAAAGTACTTATTAAATCGTTTGTCATTGGAAGTAAAAATTCTGATCATATGTTAAATAATACTTAACATAGTGCTGAATTTGGGGCTGCAAAAAATTATAAAGTAGTGTTCTCATTTTCGAAGTTAGGTATTTCTAACTTCAAGGATGTAGAAACTCACCTTTATAGTTCATGCAGCAGGCATGTAGTATGGATGCAATGTGCATGAATACGCTTCGAAATTTAAAAAATCCATTTTCTGGAAATAAAATGAACTTACAAAGATATGTAGATAGTCCTATATCAGAGCACTAATTTCCTTACTTCTCATACCATAACCTTCTACCCCTGGCCTCCTGGTTTACTGTTTAGTCTACTTACCATAATGTAATTCTTTCCTTTTTTCTCAAAATATTTCCTTCAATTTCACCTATACATGGTTTGTTCTTTCAGGAGTTGGTGACATTCAGGGATGTGGTCATCAGCTTCTCTCCAGAGGAATGGGAATATCTAGATTCAGCTCAGAGGAACCTGTATTGGGATGTGATGATGGAGAACTATAGCAACTTGGTCTCACTGGGTAAGTTTATCTGCTTCATAGAATTTAGAATACGCTGTATTGAATATCAACTGCTTTTTAGTAAACCCAAGGCTATCTTTAAAGAAAATAGGTACATTTCTTCTTCCTGTTTCCAGAGGCACGGTTGAACTTTGAGTTGGAGAGGACACTCCTCCATTAAGCCTATTCATCCTTCTTCATGATGTCTGTATCTTCTCAGTCCCTTCATATTTCTACTTTCCCTGATACCCAGGGAGTTTAATTTGAATTTTAGAAGACATACAGCACATCCTTTGAGATAGTTCTTACATTGTGATTGAAAGTCAGAATTGCTATAAATGCTTTGCTATTTTCTATCCCACCTTCGTGAAGAATAGCTAAGAACCTGTGTCCTGATTTGTTATGATTATTAAAAGAATCTACATAATTTGTATGTTAGATGGATAAACAGAATTCATGTTCATTGCCTCACATATGCTGTCTTATACCTGTGCTGTGTTTAAAGAACGTTGTATTTAACATTGTCAGTATTCCAGCAAGATCTCTTAATGTTTTAGAAAGCTACCTGTTTTCCTGTCAGATCACATAGTTCTTGCCAGGTATCAGGCCCTGTTCTGAGCACTTTTAATCTATTGAATCTTAATTCCTCATCAGCTCTATGCATGAATATTTGTATTATTTTGCTAAGATAAAGAGTATTTAGGCAGCTTCTCCGGGGTTACACAGTTCATCAGTGTCAAAAGGAGGTTTTCTTTTTCTAAGATTTTATTTATTTATTTGACAGGCAGAGATCACGAGGCAGGCAGAGAGAGAGGAAGGGAAGCTGGCTCCCTGCTGAGCAGACAGCCCGATTCGGGGCTCCATCCCAGGACCCTGGGATCATGACCCAAGCCGAAGGCAGAGGCTTTAACCTACTGAGCCACCCAGGCGCCCCCAAAGGAGGTTTTCTACCCAAAGAGTCTGACGCAAAAGCTGATGTTGTTAACTGATACAATACATTGCCTCACAAGACAAAGAGTTGAAATGGGTTTGAGTAAAGAACTCTGTATACTTTGTAATTCTGTGGTCACTCTAAGGTGAATGGTTTTTCAGTCTCCTCACATTTTTTTCTCTGAAATCTATCCGTATTACTTCAACTTCATTTCATCAAAACTTAACCAATTCTCTTAAGTGTTTTATATAATTGTAGTTCTTTTTTTAATCCTTTAGGTTACATTTCTTTGTTGTAAGCAGAGTGTTCCATTTTTAAGCCATTTCTGATCACTTTACTGCAGGAAGGGAAGTTGTTCTGGAGGGTTGGGAGGGATAGGACAAGAACAGAGGGTCAGGTGAGTGAGGGCTGGTAAGAGAGGAAAAGCTATCACCAGAATAAAAAGCCCAGGTTTTCTGGGAAGAAGTGGGTCCCTGTGATGTTTTTGGAAAACTCCATTTAAAGCCCTATGGAAAAAAGTTCAACACTTGAGGAAGCCAATTAAGATCTTCCCCAAGCACAACCAATGTTTTTTCCATGTTGCTGTTTGGATTTATATAAATTCTCAACAAAAACCATGTGTACACTGAGATAAATACTGTGGTAGCCCCATCAGTACGAGGTGAGAAAAATGGATAGTTATTATGGAATTGACTCACTAGTGAGATGTATAATAAACAGGAAAACAAATAATTAGGAAATGTATCCCATACAGTGATAAGTGCTATAAAGAAAGGTAAAAATAACAGCAAAGGAATAAAGAATGAGGGAGAAAGTGAATTCACACATTATGGTCAGAAGGCAATCTCCGGGGGCGCCTGGGTGGCTCAGTGGATTAAGCCGCTGCCTTCGGCTCAGGTCATGATCTCAGGGTCCTGGGATCAAGTCCCGCATCGGGCTCTCTGCTCCACAGGGAGCCTGCTTCCTCCTCTCTCTCTGCCTGCCTCTCTGCCTACTTGTGATCTGTCAAATAAATAAAATCTTAAAAAAAAAAAAAAAAAGGCAATCTCCGTGAGTGGCACTTGGGTGGTTCAGTTGGTTAAGCATCCTACTCTTGATCTCAGCTCATGTTTGGATCTCAGGGTTGTGAGTTCAAGCACTGCGGTGACCTACTTAAAGAAAAAAAGAAATCTCTGTGATCTTAGTTTGTCATTCTATGGATATATAGTTCCTTATTAAAAATTTGCATAATGATTTTTACAATTAAAAATTTTCATTCATCGTGCGCCTGGGTGGCTCAGTGGGTTAAAGCCTCTGCCTTGGGCTCAGGTCATGATCTCAGGCTTCTGGGATCGAGCCCCACATCAGGCTCTCTGCTCAGCAGGGAGCCTGCCTCCCCTGCCCCTCCCCCCCCAACCTCTCTGCCTACTTGTGATCTCTGTCAAATAAACAAAATCTTTAAAAAAATTTTTATTTATATCCATGTTTTCTTCTATCATTCCTTCTGCACTTATTAGTTGCCCTGTTGTTCTGTTACCAGCAAGAGTGTTTATGTTCTTCCTATGATTGTAAACTAATTAGCTACTTAAAAATGGTGCATCTAAAATTTTCTGACTTTCTCTTGTTTGTGTCTCATTATGAAATTACTGTTTCTTTATTGGTTCAGTTTATTTTAGCTCACCAGTCTTAATTCGTAATGCCCAGTTGCATGGCTATTTCTTTTTTTTTTTTTTTTCACTTTTTTTTCTTTTCAGCATAACAGTATTCATTGTTTTTGCACCACACCCAGTGCTCCATGCAATACGTGCCCTCCCTATTACCCACCACCTGGTTCCCCAACCTCCCACCCCCTGCCCCTTCAAAACCCTCAGGTTGTTTTTCAGAGTCCATAGTCTCTCATGGTTCATCTTCCCTTCCAATTTCCCTCAACTCCCTTCTCTCCATCTCCCCATGTCCTCCATGTTCTTTGTTATGCTCCACAAATATGTGAAACCATATGATACTTGACTCTCTCTGCTTGACTTATTTCACTCAGCATAATCTCTTCCAGTCCCGTCCATGTTGCTACAAAAGTTGGGTATTCATCCTTTCTGATGGAGGCATAATACTCCATCGTGTATATGGACCACATCTTCCTTATCCATTTGTTGAAGGGCATCTTGGTTCTTTCCACAGTTTGGCGACCGTGGCCATTGCTGCTATAAACATTGGGGTACAGATGGCCCTTCTTTTCACTACATCTGTATCTTTGGGGTAAATACCCAGTAGTGCAATTGCAGGGTCCTAGGGAAGCTCTATTTTTAATTTCTTGAGAAATCTCCACACTGTTCTCCAAAGTGGCTGCACCAACTTGCATTCCCACCAACAGTGGAAGAGGGTTCCCCTTTCTCCACATCCTTTCCAACACACAGTGTTTCCTGTCTTGCTAATTTTGGCCATTCTAACTGGCGTAAGGTGATATCTCAGTGTGGTTTTGATATGTATGGCTATTTCTTATGATTTTCGTATATCTCTGACTCAGTTTTTTTTTTTTTTTTTAAGGTTTTATTTATTTGAGAGAGAGAGCGCACAAGACGGGGGAAGGTCAGAGGGAGCCTGATGTGGGACTCAATCCTGGGACTCTGGGATCATGACCTGAGCCAAAGACAGTCACCCAACCAACTGAGCCACCCAGGCACCCTGACTCAGTACTTTAATCTTGAAATTTATTCTTGGTTTTTGAGACTTTCCCAGGCCCACTCTATACCTTCCCTATCCCAGACCAGATACCCGAATTGGTAAAAAGTGTATTGTTCTGGTCTAAGTTTTGTAGTTTCTGTTGTATTTTAAATGTAAGGAGGGCACCTCCTTACCCTAGGAGGGCATCTGATGACTCAGTAATTGAGCATCTGCCTTTGGCTCAGGTCATGATCTCGGGGCCTGGGATCAAGCTCCTGCATTGGGCTCCCTGCTCAGCCGGGAGTCCTACTTCTCCCTCTCCCCCTGCTTGTGTTCCCTCTCTTGCTGTGCCTCTGTCAAATAAATAAAATCTTTTAAAAATATATCAATACTAAGTATTTATTTTACTTATTTACTTAACATATTTTAGTTACATAAAGGTTTTTTCCCCTTTGATTTTTGTATTGTCAGATGGTGGTCTCCCTTATCTCCTCCAGGTGTTTTGTGTGTCCAGTTAAAGCAATGTCCCCATGCCTTCCATCCTCACACCGCAGTAGTGTGTATATATTCAGATTTCTTGCTTTCTGTCACAATAATCCAGGGCACATTCCCTTCCCTATACCAGATCATGACTCGAATCTTTTAGAAGCCCTAGCTTGTTGGTTGTTTTACTACCACAACCTGAGCAATAGGCATGCTTTTGATTTTTTATTTCATGAGAGGTGAGTCAGTTTTCTGTCTCGCAACTTGGTCTTTTTCAATTTTTTTTTTGGCTTCTGGGGTTTCTAATATCTATTTACCTAGAAAATAATTCACCCTAAGACAACATTTTCAAATTGATTAGCATAGCAGTCTTAAAACAGTTTAGAAAATACCTTCCCTGGTGGTTTTGTCATTTTTAATATTTTTTTACTTACTTTTATAGGATTTCTAGCTACATCTGATTCTGTATTTATTGAATTCCCCCTTCACCTTTTCTTAGCTCACTATGTTGTTTCCCATCTTCTTGATTGGGATGTATACATTATGTTAATAAGGAAAAATGAAAATAAGTAAACATTTAAATCCTCACTTTTTGTGTGACCGATGACGACTTCCATAGACTTTAGAATATGTAATACAGTTGACCCTTAACAGCACAGGTTTGAACTGTGTGGGTCCACTTTCACGTGAATTTTTTGATTAAGTTAGTACAGTATGTGAATGTATTTTTTTTCTTTCTTTTTTTTTTAAGATTATATTGATTTGACAGAGCACACAAGCAAGGGGTGCAGCAGGCAGAGGGAGAGGAAGAAGCAGGCTCTCCCCGGGCTAGGGAGTCAGATGCAGGGCTTGATCCCATCCTGGGATCAACCAACTGAACCACCCAGGTGCCCTTCTTACATTTTTAACATTTTCTTTTCTTTAGCTTACTTTATTGTATGAGTACAAGTATATAATATATAAGCATATAAAATATGTATTAATCAACTATTTGTTCTTGGAAAGGTGTCCTCTGTCAATAGTAGGCTATTAATAGTTTGGGGTGAGTCAAAAGTTATATAATGATTTTTGATTGTGCAGGGCATTGGCACCCTAACCCCAGTTTCGGGGGTCAGCTGCATTTTCAATGTGGTCATTCTCTGAAATTATTGTAATTTCAGTTACATTTCCACATTTGGTGGAAAGTCTTTTCATTTTTAGGAAGAAGCACATTTTGATTTACTGACACTGGCATTCATTTATAATTTTATTATTCTAATCAAATAATGGTTGCATTATTATACCTTTGTTACTTATAATTCAGTCACAGGAAGTTATTTTTGTCCTGCATCATCCAATATTTATCATTCATTTTGGATTTTCCTCCGGTTATCTCATCTCATTGCCAGTCTCTAGACACTGTTCAACAAATTTTTTTACAGAGTTCCTTCCATTCTTGCTCACCTGTACCACCTTTTCCACATCATTCTATCAGTTTCTTCCCTTTTCAGAATTGCACAAGCCTTATGGTATGATTTATACCTACTATAATATCTAAAATACTCTGAAACTGCCTTGCAGAGTATAACAATGGTTGACTTTGAGTACAGGAAAATGAAAGAGCATGAAGGAAACATTTAAATACAGACTAGGATGTCAGTAGGATAGATGTGTGATAGTGAAAAAGCTAATGAACAGTAAATAAAATTCTTCATCTTTATTGACATGTGGGGTAAAGAAAATCATGGTTATGCAGAGCAGGAAATTAACAGCAGTGATGGAGACAGTATATGTAAGTAAAGAGTCAATTAGAAAAATATCGTTCATAAACACTCCCTACTCATGTGTGTGAATATAAATCACTGCAGTGTAGTGTGAGGGTTGGAAGGCATGGAGACAAATGACTGCATTATTCTTATATGTACATAACTTTTTTTTTTTAAGATTTTATTTGGGAGAGAGAGGGAGAGAGCACGACAGAGCACAAGCTGGGAGGAGAGGGAGAAGCCGGCTCCTCACTGAGCAAGGAGCCTGATGCGAACTCGATCCCAGGATGCTGGGATCATGTCCTGAGCCAAGGGAAGACCCTTAACCAACTGAGCCATCCAGATGCCCCTGTACATAATTGTTTTGATGATCAATTGTGTTACCCAGTGACTGATCTTTATAGTATTTTCTTTTTGTCTTATTTAGATTCTTTTCATTCAGTGACTTAATTTCCCTATAATTATCAACTTGTCCTTGGGGCTTGTTATTCAGTGGCATATAATGATTACATCTCTCCATTTGGAATTTAAGGAATAAGGCTAAACAGCCTAACAACAGAAAATTACCAAATACACAACTGAAAAATGAAGAATGTGAGGGCATGCAGCTAGATACTGGAACAAAAACCTAAATATGAACTTAGAGTCAGTTAGGACCTCATTTCTGAGGGTAGTAACTTTTAGATCTGAATAATAAAATGTGGGTGGTATATAAAGAACCCATTTCTGAGCAATGAAACATCTGTGTGTGGAAATTACGTTTTAAGAGGTCAGAAAAAGATTAGGTGAAAGGGGATAATGGATTAAGATGAGGTCTTGGGATCGAGCCCCGCATCGGGCTCTCTGCTTGGCGGGGAGCCTGCTTCCACCTCTCTCTCTCTCTGCCTGCCTCTCTCCCTACTTGTGATCTCTATCTGTCAAATAAATAAATAAAATCTTAAAAAAAAAAAAAGATGAGGTCTTAAAAGCACCTTGTTTCCACAGTAAGTATTTGGATTCTACTGTTTAAAAAAAAACAAAAACAAAAAACATACCTGGGGTGCCTGGGTGGCTCAGTCAGGTAAGTGTCTGACACTTGATCTCAGTTCAGGTCTTGATCACAGGGTCAGGCATTCAGGTCCTGCACTCGGCTCCACGTTGGGCTTGGAGCCTACTGAAAACAAACAAACAAAAACCCCAAATTGCTAGTTTGTATTGATTATCAAATGTGATCTGCATTAGCTATATCTGTACATGATATTGACTCGTTCTACATCTTTAGATATTGATCAGTTTACCAGATTGGTTCCCAAATGTTAGCACTCTCAATGAGCTTACTAAGTGACAATCAACACCTAAATAACAGACCCACTGACTTTATCTGTTTCCCTTATCACAAACGTCACAATTTTACATTGTGCTTTCATTATTCTGATTTTTCTTAAAACTTCATTGAGGTATTTTAATCACTCGCATCACTTGTATTGTTTGTATTCAGTTTTTCTCCTCTGCATTACATAAATGTTTCATTTTTATGGCACACGAAAACAAAAATTGTGTTTCTTTTCCACTCTCTTTCAGATTTGGAGTCCAACTATGACATGAAGTGTTCGTCTACTAGACAGGACATTACTGAAAACAGTGGGTCTCAGTGCAAAGTAACAGAAAGTAAATTCATTGGTCTCGAGAGCTCCACTTTCAGAACTGACCGGCAAAGCAAAGGCAAGTCTGAAGTACAAAGACCTGAAGTGGGATATTTCAGTCAAATGAAAATCAACTGTGAAAAAGTGCCCAATTACAAACATCATAAGTCTCTTGTATCACATCAGACAACTCATGATAGCAGAAACTCCCATGCATATAAAGAATATGGGAAGGTCCTTAGCTGTGACTTAAATTTTGATGAATATGAGAGAATCCATACTGGTGAGAAAACATATCAATATAATGCATATTGGAAGACCTTTGGAGATGACCCACATGTGAAACCTTGTAAATATATGGAATCCGAGAATGCATTTAGTTTTTATGAAGACCTTAGTATACAGAAAATGCATGATGATCAGAAGTGCTATAAATGTAAGAAATATGAAAGGACCATTAGAAGAGTTGAAGAAATACCTCCACTTCAAGTAATTCATGATGCTGAGAAACCCTATGAATGCACTTTATGTGGTAAATCCTTTAGAGTGCATACACAACTTACTCGACATCAGAAAATCCATACTGATGAGAAACCTTACAAATGTATGGAATGTGGCAAGGACTTTAGGTTCCATTCCCAGCTAACTGAACATCAGAGAATTCATACTGGTGAGAAACCATACAAATGTATGCAGTGTGAGAAAGTCTTCAGAATTAGTTCACAGCTTATTGAACATCAGAGAATTCATACAGGTGAGAAGCCTTATGCATGTAAAGAATGTGGGAAGACCTTTGGAGTCTGTAGAGAACTTGCTCGACATCAGAGAATTCATACCGGAAAGAAACCCTATGAATGCAAGGCATGTGGAAAGGTCTTTAGAAACAGTTCATCGCTGACTAGACATCAGAGAATTCATACTGGTGAGAAACCCTATAAATGCAAGGAATGTGGAAAGGCTTTTGGAGTAGGCAGTGAACTTACTCGACATCAGAGAATTCACAGTGGTCAGAAACCTTATGAATGTAAAGAGTGTGGAAAGTTCTTTAGACTTACTTCAGCACTTATTCAACATCAGAGGATTCACAGTGGTGAGAAACCTTACGAATGTAAGGTGTGTGGGAAGGCTTTTAGGCATAGTTCAGCCCTTACTGAACATCAGAGAATTCATACTGGAGAGAAACCTTATGAATGCAAGGCCTGTGGGAAGGCCTTTAGACATAGTTCCTCCTTTACAAAACATCAGAGAATTCATACTGGTAAGAAACCCTATGAATGTCAGGAATGTGGGAATGCCTTTAGTGTGGGTAAGCACCTTACTTGACAAAAAAAACGTTGTACTGGTTTTTTGTCTTTTGAATGAAAGACTTTGCTTCTGAGTTTCACTAGAGAAGTCCATGCATTGTAATAAGAAGTAATCAAGGGGATTATGTTGCTCTTATTGTTTCCAGACTTCCTGGCAACTCAGAATTACTCAGTGACAGGTGATGTATACTTTTTTTGTTAGATATTGCCAAATACTTGTTTTTATTTCTCCTTTTTATATCAGTTAACATTCTGAATATCTGTTTAGATAGGATGATCCCTATTCATTTCTGATAATTAGTGAAACACATTTTCCACACCTATTAATTAGAGTCAATTTCACATGAATTTCCTTTCCAGAAATGTTTTGTTTACAGTTACTTTTCATGTTTGTGTTCTTTTGTCTATTCATTGTTTTTGGCTTATTAATTTGTAATATTATTTAAATAAATCTTTTGCATTCTAACTTTTTGTTACATATGATGTACTTTTCTTCCTCCAGAGAGTTAAAACTTCTAGTCCCATACTATGTATGTGGTTTTTTTAAGATTTATTTGACAGGCAGAGAGGCAGGTTGAGAGAGAGGGGGAAGCCGGCTCCCCGCTGAGAAGAGAGCCCAATTCGGGGCTTGGTCCTAGGACCCTGAAATCATGACCCGAGCTGAAGGTAGAGGCTTAACCCATTGAACCACCCAGGTGCCCCTGTGTATGTGGTTTTAAAGTCTTATGGCCCTGCCTGATATTTTTGTAGATTTGTTTTTAATTTCCTATTGTTTTTAATGTTAGATAAGTAATTTCCTTTCCATTGCCATCAAGTGATTGATTTCTTTTAAAATTTCTGTTTTGGGGGCGCCTGGGTGGCTCAGTGGGTTAAAGCCTCTCCCTTCAGCTCAGGTCGTGATCCCAGGGTCCTGGGATAGAGCCTTGCATCAGGCTCTCTGCTCGGTGGGGAGCCTGCTTCCCCCGCTTCTCTCTCTGCCTGCCTCTTTGCCTACTTGTGATCTTTCTCTGTTAGGTGGATAAATAAAATCTTTAAAAAAAAAGTTCTGTTTTGACATGACAGAATTGCCTAACTACCTACCACAACACAATTCCTTTAAAGAGCCTTTTGATCTCTAGGCAGTACCAAAGGGCATCCAAAGGGGCACTTTTAAATTTTTTGTAAAATTTACTAAGACATTCGTATCTGTCTCTTAAGATCTATTAGAGGAGGAGAAAATCTACAGCTATTGTAATGATTATAAACTTAGTAAACTTACATTTGGAGGATCTACAACCCTATTACCATGGCTTCAACTGGGTTTTGTATATTTATACTTTTTCCCTGTTAGTGTTGCCTTGCTGGGTTGTGGCAGCTTAACAATCAACAGAATTTTGATTTTAGAAAGGAAAGGAAAGCAAAAGAAAAAAATTAGTGAAGATAAAATTGCAATTCTTAATTGTCCATCATCTCTTTTTAGTCAGGAGAGTTGACCTGGTTATGCAATTAATGTTAATTATGAGCCACTGGTTATTAGATGTTTATAAGAAAATTTGCCTATTGTTAGATACAGTTTTGTCACCATTAGGGAGATTTTAGTTTTTCAAACTGGTCTTCCCCACAATTTTTGGACTCTTAAGGTTTTGCATGACCCAGCAATATTCTTATTGGATATACTCATTGTTTTGCTTTAAATATTCCTAATTGTTATTTTATTTAAATTAGCAATTTAAAAAAATATATACTTAGGGGTGCCTGGGTGGCTCAGTTAGTTAAGCATCTGCCTTTGGCTCAGGTCATGATCTCAGGGTCCTGGGATTGGGCTCCTTGCTCAGTGGAGAATCTGTTTCTCCTCCTCCCCAGTGCTTTCTCTCTTTTTACTCTTTCTCAAGTAAGTAAATAAAATATTTAAACTATATATATAAATATAATATGTAAACTATAAATATTTAAACTGTATAGATACACACACACACACACACATACATGTATACATAAAGTACGTGTGTATACACATACATACACACACATTTGGCAGATATGCTACAAAATAAGAATGAGTCTCTGTTGTTAATCTTTTTATTAGGATATATGCTATTTAATGTCTTCAAATAGTTCAACTCTATTTTTTTTTTTAAGATTTAAAAATAAAATTTACTCATGAGAGACAGAGGCAAAGGGGAAGCAGGCTCCCCCATGGAGCAGGGAGCCTAATGTGGGACTTGATCCCAGGACCCTAGGATCATGGCCTGAGCTAAGGGCAGATGCTTAATGGACTGAGCCACCCAGGCACCAGTTCAACTCTATTCTATTACAGTCCTATTTACTGGGCTATAATGTGATCACACTGCTGATTTGCTCTTTGATCCCAATATTTGGTTATTCTGAGTTACCATCAATGCTGATTACTTTCTCTGTTATTGTTAATACTTTAGAACTACTTGCCTTACACGCCTTTGTGTATAATTTTCCTTTTCGCTGACCTGAACAAATTACATACACATATATACTTAAAAATTGACAGAAACAAAATAACCATGTATCTTGGCACTTATTTTTGAAATGATTAATAAGTAAATGAAAATTTGATAAATACAAGATATCCTTTTTATGTCTTATTTGTAATTACAGCTATAAACATTTTTCTTTTGACTTTAAGAACTGTCATTTCAGAGTGGTGATACAATAAACCATAATGTAATTATTGCTATTAACTTTTTTTTTTTTTTTGGCTACTTCGGTGCTCAAATTGTTAAAACTTCATTCCTTTCCATTTTCATGTGGTACTTTCCACATTTTCCCTAGTCTACATACAAGTTTTTGGGGTTTTTTTTTTCCCCCAAATACAAGAGAATGTTCCACCCACTATCTTGTTTATTGTTGCAGTGAACCCTGAAATTAGCTTCCAATAATGGAATCCTTTTTCCGTTTAGAGTGGTGAAGAATTCTAATTAATAAATGTAAAAGGAATGAGGAAGATAGGAAAACACTGTAATAATAATAATAATTACATACAAAATTCATTGATGGATACTAAAACATAAAGGCAAAAGTTTAAAGAGAAACAAGCCAATAGAATTACATCAAAGTATCTATCCCAAATATATATATTGGAATATATATATTATATATATATATTATAAACATATGGGATATATTACAAGGAGAAAACATTCCATATACCACCTTTTTGAAAGGATCACCAGTAGTAAGACATGGGCATATATACTACCCAGAGTGAGGCACTAAGAAGGGCTTACCAAGGGAGTAGTAGTCTGACTTAAGGAAAAAAAAAAAAAGACCCACTGGAGCAAGTGAGAGCCAGACAGGCACTGGGAGACTCTGTGCCTCACTGAGGAAAGTAAACACGGGCAAAGGAGATTCTAAGAGGCAAAACATCATCATATGCATTTTTTGTCCAACTTGCCAAGAGGAGCACAAAAAGGAGCACCCAGATGCTTCAGTCAGCTTCTCAGTTTTCTAAGAAGCGCTCAGAAAGGTGGAAGAAAAAGGAAAATTTGAAGAGATGGCAAAGGCGGACAAGGCCTGTTATGAAAGAGAAATGAAAACTTCTGTCCCCCTTCCAGGGGAAACAAGAAGTTCAAGGATCCCAATGCACCCAAGAGGCCTCCATCGGCCTTTTCCTTGTTTTGTTCCGAGGACCGCCCAAAAACAAAAGGAGAACATCCTGGCCTATCCGTTGGTGATGCTGCAAAGAAACTGGGAGAAATGTGGAATGACGCTGCCGCCGAGAACGAGCGGCCTTATGACAAGAAGGCTGCTAAGCTGAAGGAAAAACATGAAAAGGACATCGCTGCATACCGAGCTAAAGGAAAGCGTGATGCGGCAAAGAAGGGAGTTGTCCAGGCTGAAAAGAGCAAGAAAAAGAAGGAAGATGAGGGGGCGCCTGGGTGGCTCAGTGGGTTAAAGCCTCTTCCTTCGGCTCAGGTCATGATCCCAGGGTCCTGGGATCGAGCCCCACATCGGGCCTCTCTGCTCCACGGGGAGCCTGCTTCCTCCTCTCTCTCTGCCTGCCTCTCTGCCTAGTTGTGATTTCTCTCTGTCAAATAAATAAAATATTTAAAAAAAAATGAGGAGGGGGCAAATGAAGAAGAAGATGATGAGTAAGGTGGCTCTAGCAGTTTTTTTTTTGTCTATAAAGCATTTAACCCCCCCTGTATACAGCTCAGTCCTTTAAAAAAAAATTTAATGTAAGGCTGTGTAAGATTTGTTTTTAAACTGTACAGTGTCTCTTTTTTAATTAACACACTACCAAATATGTCTTTAGATAGCCCTGTCCTGGTGGTATTTTTAATAGCCACTAACCTTGCCTGGTACAGTATGGGGGTTGTAAATCGGCATGGAAGCTTAAAGCAGGTTCTGTTGGTACGCAGCTTCTACAAAATTATTGTTCTGTTAACTGAACACTACTTTAATTCCCCCCCCCCAAAAAAAGTTGCAGCTGTTTTGTTGACATTCTGAATGCTTCTAAGTAAATACGATTTTTTTTTTAAAGATTTTATTTATTTATTTGACAGAGAGATCACAAGCAGAGAGAGAGGCAGGCAGAGAGAGAGAGAGGGAAACAGGCTCGCTGTCGAGCAGAGAGCCCGATGCGGGACTCGATCCCAGGACCCTGAGATCATGACCTGAGCCGAAGGCAGCGGCTTAACCCACTGAGCCACCCAGGCGCCCCGTAAATACGATTTTTAAAAAAAAAGATATTATTTATTTATTTGACAGAGATCACAGGCAGGCAGAGAGAGGAAGGGAAGCAGGCTCCCCGCTGAGCAGAGCCTGATGCGGGGCTTCATCCCAGGACCCTAGGATCATGACGGGAGCCAAAGGCAGAGGCCTTAACCCATTGAGCCACCCAGGCGCCCCAGTAAATACGATTTTTTAATTAGTTAAAAAAAAAAAAAAAAAAAAGGAGTGCCTCCGTGGCTCAGTTGGTTAAGCGACTGCCTTCAGCTCAGGTCATTATCCTGGAGTCCTGGGATCAAGTCCCACATCAGGCTCCTTGCTCAGCAAGGAATCTGCTTCTGAATCTGCTTCTCCCTCTGACCCTTCCCTGCCTCTCATGCTCTCTCTCATTCTCTCTCTCAAATAAATAAAAGCATAACCATAATGTAATTATGAGAAACTGCAGATAAACCGAAAATGAAGAATTTTCTATATAATAACTTACCCAGTACTTCAGAAATCCATGACCTTTCAAGGTCATGAGTGGCAAGGGTGGAATGAAAAACTCCCAAAAGCCTGGAAGAGACTGAGGATGTTTGGCAACTAAATACAATGCAGGAATTTGGATTTGATCTTTGGAGACATTAGTGGAGAAGGTTTGGTGAAATTCAAATAAAGCTGGTACTTTAGGAGCGCCTGGATGGCTCAGTCAGTTAAGCGCCCAACTCTTGATTTCGGTTCAGATCATAATCTCTGTCATGGAGTTAAACCTCGCTTTGGGCTCTGTGCTTAGCACAGAGTCTGTCTGTCCCTCTCCCTCCATTCTTCCCCCCACTCTCTATCTTTTAAATAAATAAAATTTTGGGGTGCCTGGATGGCTCAGTCATTAAGTGTCTGCCTTAGGCTCAGGTTATGATCCCAGGGTCCTGGGATGGAGTGCCACATTGGGTTCCCTCCTCAGAGGGAAGCCTGCTTCTCCCTCTCCCACTCACACTGGTTGTGTTCCCGCTCTCACCGTGTTTCTGTCAAATAAATAAGATCTTTAAAATAAAATGAAATAAAATCTTTTAAAAACCCAGTACTTAATTGACAGTACTATGCAATGTTAATGTCCTCGTTTTGATCACTATATTATAGTAATGTAATATGTTAATATTATGCAAACTGGGAGAAGAATGTATGGAATTTTTGTGTTCCTAACAATTTTTCTTTAAGAACAGAACTTAAAAAAAAATACTGTTTGCAGTCAAAATGGGAGAATAGACTGGATTTACCTTCCTGCCCAAAGTAACACAGATAAAATACAAGCAACTGTTTTCAAATATTGAACAATGGACAAGTATAAACAAATGTGATATCTATATTTTTGACTTACTTCCTAGTAGACATTTCCACATCTCAGCACAGGAAGGAGGAATACAGGGGGAGCATCGTGATGCCAAGATGGAGATGAGAGTCCAGGGAGGCACAGAAAGCTAGTTTGCAGGCCTGACTACTAGAGCAAGTCTTGATCAGTGTGCGGAGGTAACCACCTGAAGCCAGCAAAAGAAATGCTTAGAAAAAGCACAGGTAACCCTTGGGAGCTATGTACATTCATAGCCAGGAATAGTTTGTGTCCCCGTCATCCAGAGCAATAAATTTCATGATATAAAGGGCATTGGTTAGATTACTTGAAAATTATTGCCTCAATAGAGAAGCAAGTTAGTACTAAAGGCTCTCTGGTCCCACCTAATAAAGTTTAAAGACAATCTTAATAGGAAAAAACTGTTACCAGGTAACATAGTTATATTCTAGAACAAAGCTTCAGTATATTTCTAGAAATATAAAAATACCAAGCACATAGAAAGCAAATTTTACGATGTATGACTGGTCGGAAACAAAACAGGAGTGTAAAATTGCAGGAATACATGAGTACTATGAAAAAAATCAATAGAAACATCCAGAAATGACAAAATGATTTTATATTTGATTTGCTAGATTTTATATTTGGCAATAGATACTGTCACTACAACCATCTATTTCACATGCCCAACAAGGAAGAAGAAATTATGTTAAGATATGGACAATATTAAAAAGACCTGGCACGTGGGTGGCTCAGTGGGTTAAAAAGACCTAAACAAAATTCTAGAGGTTAAAAAATATCTAAGATTGAAAAATACAGTCAACGAGATTAATAGAGTAGACACTACGAAAAAACAGTAAGCTTGAGAACACAGCATCAAAAACTACAAGTTGAAACAGAAAGTCAGACTAAGAAAAGTAAATTAGGTAACAAAACTATGGAACAACAGCAGTCAACCTCATTATTGTAATTAGGATCTCTGGAAGAGAGCAAAGAGAATGAGTAGGACCAAAAAAGACATTTAAAGAAATTTTCCAAATTTGGTGAAAACTATAAACCCGCACACCCAGGAAGGTCAACTCATCCAAGCAAATCACAGTAAAGCAATCATAACCAAATGGATTAAAATCAGTAACAACAATTTTTTTTTTTCTAAAGATTTTACATATATTTGACAGACAAGACGGGGGAGTAAGAGAGGGAGAAGCGGGCTCCCTGTGAGGCTTGATCCCAGGACCCTGGGATCATGACTTGAGCCAAAGGCAGACACAATGACTGAGTCACCCAGGTGCCCCCATAACAGAAGAATCTTAGCAGGAGGTAAAAAAAAAAAACCCAAAAATCCTATGTGCAAGAGAGTAAAGATAAACCAAAACATTCTGAAGATGGAGTCAACATATTTTGCCCCATTCCTCCCCACTTATTAGACAATGTCCATGAGGATAAGTACATGAAACAAACGTAAGAAGAATCTGAAACTGAGAAGTGGGGGCAAACTGTTTATGTACTTTGGGACTCAAGGAACAACCCAGCCCAGGGGTGACTTCCTTGGAGGAGAGTTGGCTTTTGTTTTTGTTTTTTGGCTTCAGACCTGAGTACCAGAGAACCCTGCAAATGGGTTAAGGTCACCAGATGTAAACAATTACCAAAAAAACCAAATCACGCCCTAATAACAAAACAAAAAACATCCATGATATGCTTGTTTTCCTCAGACAAGGGTTGAAAAGGTTGTGGCCTCCAGAACAAAAAGCCCTTTTGATGATGCCAGCTCTGTGTTACCCGAATGGTACAAAGAGAAATGCCTCCCGTCTCCCACAGAGTTCTGCACACCAACCAGGAGCACCACTCCCTTGCCAGTAAGTTATCTGTCAGCGTTATCATCCCAGCCCAGGAATAAAGACACAATGTCCCTTCTCCCCAACAATGGGTACATTCAGTTGCTGTATGAGCAGAAACCCGACTGCCAATCCTGGCACATCAGTAATGTGGACCCTACAAAGATGTGAGAGGAACACTGACATCATAGCCCAGAAATAAAACCCACCTCATCTTCTGGTGGACAGGTGCACTGGGAAGTTGTGAGTGGAATTAGGGCCCTGACTGTCACTGTGACCTGGCACTTATTAGCTGGTGTTCCCACCTTCTACTAGTTGACAGGCATCTGAAGAGGCAGGGTATAATCAGACACTACCACTCAACACAGCAGGAACAAAGGCCTTTTCCCCTTCCACTGAGCGGTGGCCTCCACAAACTATGTGTGTGAATAGAGCCATGACTAAATTCCAGCTCACCAAGTAACATCTACGTAGAAGCCAGAATGTCATAACACCAAATTACCAGAGTACAATCAAAACTTATTCATCCTAGCAAGAATGAGGAATATTCAACTTAAATGAGAAAAGACCACCAAAAACCACTAACAAGATGTACAAAGATGTTAGAAATCTTACAAGTATTTTAAAGCTATCATAAAAATGCTTCAATGATGAAGAACACACCTAAAAACATAGTTACAAAATACATGAAGTAACGACTGATGATTTAACAGTACTAAGAACATTCAAACCACTTTCAGTAATGGCTAGAAGAACTAGGAAGATGGTCAACAAAAAGCAGAACACATGAACAAGACTATAAACCACCCAGATCAAAGACCTCGATAAAAACGCTAATCAGTAATAGCAAAATACATTCTTCTCAAGTACGCAACACATTCTCCAGGATAGAATACATCTTAGAACATGTCTCAGGCCATGTCTCAATAAATTTATAGAAATTAAAATCATACAAAGTATATTCTAATAATGAATTAGAAGTCAATAACAAAAATGTGAAAATCACAAATCACAAGTATGTGGAACATATACAACTTACTTTTTTAAAAGATTTATTTATTTATTTATTGGGTGGCTGGGTGGCTCAGAGGGTTAGGCCTCTGCCTTCAGCTCAGAGTCTCAGGGTCCTGGGATCAAGCCCCTCTTTGGGCTCTCTGCTTAGCGGGGAGCCTGCTTCCCTCTTTCTCTCTGCCTGCTGCTCTGCCTACTTGTGATCTCTCTGTGTCACATAAATGAATAAAATCTTTAAAAAAAAATTATTTTAGAGAGAGAGCACTGGGGGAGGTACAGAGGGAGAGTGAGACTCCCAAGCAAATTCCCCACTGAGTGCAGAGCCAGAGCAGGGCTTGATCCCACAACCCTGAGATCATGACCTGGGCCAAAACCAAGAGTCAGATGCTTAACTGACTGAGCCACTTAGGTGCCCCTAAAACTCACTCTTAACTAACTAAAGTGTCAAAGAAAAAAATCATGAGGAAAATCAGAATACTTGCAGATCAATGAACGTGAACATAAGAGATGCATATAAAGCACTACATAAAGGTACATTTATACCTGTAACTGCCAATATTTTTAAAAGATCTCAAAGGAATAACCTTACTTTGTATTTTTTTTTTTAAAGAGAGAGATTACAAGTAGGCAGAGAGGCAGGCAGAGAGAGGGAGAGAGAGGGAGAGAGAGAGGAGGAAGCAGGCTCCCCGCTGAGCAGAGAGCCCGACGCGGGGCTCGATCCCAGGACCCTGGGATCCTGACCTGAGCTGGCAGAGGCTTTAACCCACTGAGCCACCCAGGCGCCCCAGGAATAACCTTACTTTGTACTTAAGAAACTAAGGAGAAAAACTTGAAACAAAAGGAATTAAAGAAATAAAGAATAGATGAAAAATAAATGAAAGAATAGGAAAAAAATAGAGAACATACCTAAAACGAAACTATGTTTCTTTAAAAGATCAACAAAATTAGGAGCACCTGGGGGGCTCAGCAGGTTAAAGCCTGTGCCTTCAGCTCAGGTCATGATCACAGGGTCCTGGGATCGAGCCCCGCATTGGGCTCTTTGCTCAGCAGGAAGCCTACTTCCTCCTCTCTCTCTGCCTGCCTCTCTGCCTACTTGTGATATCTCTCTCTCTGTCAAATAAATAAATAAATAAATCTCGAAAAAAAAAGATCAACAAAATTAGAAATGTTCATCTGAAATGATCATGAAAATAAAAAAGGAAAAGGTTAAAATTACTAAAATCCATAATGAATAAGTGCCTATTGATATCACAGAAATTAGAAGTATTATAAGAAAATGCTATGAAGGGGCGCCTGGGTGGCTCAGTGGGTTAAAGCCTCTGCCTTCGGCTCAGGTCAAGATCCTGGGGTCCTGAGATCAAGCTCCATACTGGGCTCTCAGCTCAGCAGGGAGCCTACTTCCTTCTCTCTGCCTGCCTCTCTGCCTACTTGTGATCTCCGTCTGTCAAATAAATAAAATCTTTTTTAAAAATGCTATGAACGGGGCGCCTGGGTGGCTCGGTGGATTGGGCCGCTGCCTTCGGCTCAGGTCATGATCTCAGGGTCCTGGGATCGAGCCCCGCATCGGGCTCTCTGCTCCGCGGGGAGCCTGCTTTCTCCTCTCTCTGTCTGCCTCTCTGCCTACTTGTGATCTCTGTCAAATAAATAAATAAAATCTTTAAAAAATAAAAAAATAAAAAATAAAAAAATAAAAATGCTATGAACAACTGTATGAAAGCAAATTAGATAACTGTTTAATCTAAGTCTTAAAAAGTCAAAATTAGCAAAACACACACAAAAAGAAAGATAACCTATGCCTGTACCTGTTAAAGAAACCGAATCCCTAATAACCTAAAACAGAAAGCATCAGGTGCAGATGGTTTCATCTGCTGAATTCTACCCACCATTTAAATAGGAAGTAATAATAATACTCTACAATATCTTCCAGAAAATAGAATAACAAGAAAGAGTTTGTAAGTCATTTTATAAGGCTAAAAATACCTTACTACCAAAATTACCTAAAGACACAAGAAAAATTACATAGTAGTATCTCTCATGAACATAAAAGCAAACATCCTCAACAAAACAATATAAAATGTAACAATGTACAGAAGTCATTATACAACACAGTCAACTGAGATTTATCCTACACGTGCAAAGCTATCTCAGCACTGTGAAATCAAGTAATGTGATCCATTACACATCAACAGGCTAAAGGAAGAAAAGTCATATTACCATGTCAATAGATGTGGAAAAAGTATTCTTTAAAAAAGAGTCAGTACACATTTATGATTAAAAACCTCACAGCAAACTAGGAATAGAAGGGGACTTTCTAGGGGCGCCTGGGTGGCTCAGTGGGTTAAGCCGCTGCCTTCGGCTCAGGTCATGATCTCAGGGTCCTGGGATCGAGTCCCGCATCGGGCTCTCTGCTCGGCAGGGAGCCTGCTTCCCTCTCTCTCTCTGCCTGCCTCTCTATCTACTTGTGATCTCTATCAAATAAATAAATAAAATCTTAAAAAAAAAAAAAAAAGAAGGGGACTTACTCAACTTGATAAGAACATCTACCAAAACATATCCGTTCTCACCACTATTTTCAATATTGTGCTAGAAGTCCTAGCTAATGGAAGAAGTCAAGAAAAATAACTAAAAGGAAGACAGATTTAAAAGGAAGAAACAAAACCATCTTTGTTTGCAGACAACATAGTTGACGATGCAAAACTCCAAAAGAATCAACACAAAGAACTCCTGGAATTAATAAGTGATTATAGCCAAGGTTACAGGCTACAAGGTTAACATACAAATGTCAAGTTCTTTTCTACATACAAGCAATGAATATATAAAATTAAAAACACATAACCATTTAGCACATAAAAAAATACTAAGGAATAAATAAATCTAAAAAAATATGTATAGCAGAACTAAAAAACTGATGAAAGAAATCGAAGCACTAAATAAATGAAGCAATATTCCATATTCATAGATAGGAACACTCAGTATTGTTAAGATGACAGTTATTCCAAACTTGAGCTATAGAATCATTACTATGTCGTCAAAATCTCAGCATGTTATTATGTAGATGTTGACTGATTCTGAAGTTCATATGGAAAGCAAATGACCCAAAGTCCACACTATACTGAAGATAAAGAAGTTGGAGCACTAACACTCACTTCACGATTTACTATAAGGATAAAGTAATTAAGACTATGCACTGTCAAAAGAACAGATCAATGAAACAGAACAGAGTGCTCAGAAATAAATCCGTACAAATAGAGCCAACTGATTTTTACAAAGGAACAAATACAATTCAATGAGGAAAGGTGTCATTCAACAAATGTAGATGGAAAAACTGGATATCCACATTAAGAACATGAATCTAGGGACAGGCTTCAAACTTCTTAAAAAACTCAAAATTCATTACAAACCTAAATGTACAGTGCAAAACTAAAGGACTTCTAGAAGATAAAACAGAGGAAAATCTAGGTAACTAGGTAGCTTGGGAATGATTTCTTAAGAAACCAAAAGCATAATCCATGAAAAATAAAACCTCAAGTTGGTTGTCATTAAAAATTTCTGCTGTGCAAAAAAACACTTTTTTTAAAAAAAGATTTTATTTATTTATTTGACAGAGAGAGAGAGATCACAAGCAGGCAGAGAGAGAGGAGGAAGCAGGCTCCCCACTGAGCAGAAAGCCAGATGTGGGACTCGATCCCAGGACCTGAGATCATGACCTGAGCTGAAGACAGAGGCTTAACCCACTGAGCCAGCCAGGCGCCCGCAAAAAAACACTCTTAAGAGAATAAAAAGACTAGCCACAGGGTAGGAGAAAAATTATTCGGAAAATATATAGATGATAAATGACTTGAATCTAAAATATACAAAGAACTCTTTAGAACCTAACAGAAAGCAAACAATCCAATTGAAAAACAGAAAAGATCTGAACAGACCGCTTACAGAAGATATACAGATAGCACAGGGTGCCTGCGTGGCTCAGACCTTAAAGCAGCTGCATTCCGCCCAGGTCCTGATCCCAAGGTCCTAGGATGGAGTCCTGTGTGGGGCTCCCTGCTCAGCAGAGAGCCTGCTTCTCCCTCTCTCTCTCTGCCTGCCACTCTGCCTACTTGTGCTCTCTATTTTTCCATCAAATAAAATATTTTAAAAGTATATACAGATAGTATATAAAAGTATATACAGATAAATAAGCTTATGCAAAGATGTTCACCATCTTAGAGCAATTAGGAAACTGCAAATTAAAATAATGAACTACCACTATACCCCTATCTAAATGGCAAAAATCCAAAATGCTGACAAAGACGTCTAGCAAAAGAACATTTATTCATTGCTGGTAGGAATGAAACATGGATCAACCACCTTGGAAGAGAATTTGGCAGTTTTCCACAAAGCTAACCTTACTCTTACCATATGAACTAGCAATCTTTCTCCTATATATTTACCCAAATAAGTAGAAAACTCATGTCCACAAAAATCCACACTTGGATGTTCACAGTATTATTAATTTTCTCTAACTGGAAGCAACCAAGAGGTCCTTAAAAGGTCTTCAAAAGATGAAGACAAACTGCTATACATCTATACAGTGGATTTTTGTGCAGTGATTTAAAAAAAAAATTAAGCTACTAAGCCACAAATACACATGGAGGAAGCTTAAATGCATACTGTGTAGTGAATGAAATAAGTGTCTTTTTATTTTCTGTATTTCTGATTCTTTCATACCAGCAGATTTACAGACTCTGGAGAGTGTGTGTCTCTGTCGCTACCTGTGTCTCCTAGGGCAACCAATTCCTTACAGATAAAAAATTTAAAAATTTACCAGATAAAAATTTACCTGGGAGTATGCCTTTCACATGCAAACCAACCAACCAGAGCACAAACTTGAACCTCCTTTACTGGGCTCATACTCAGGGCCACTATTCCCTTGCCCTAATCACCCCAGAGCCATACACTAGCAACTAGGGACACCACTTTGCCATAAAGCCTTCTGAGATTGTTCAAACTAATCAATCCTAAGCCTGCTTACCCTATCCCACCCATTCCTTTCTGCAGAAATCACAGTAAAGTCTCTTGTCCATTTTTTCCCCCTTGTTCTACCTCAAAACAGAGGCTGGTGCTTCCCCACATAAGCCTATGTTGCACACGGTACCTCCTGTAAGTATAAAAACAACTCCCTTCCTGACAGTCACCTCTGTGGCTGTGTCTTACCACAGCTGATTAAAACAAATCCTGGGACAATTTTTTATAAAGCCACTCTGAAGAGGCTACATACTGTATGGTTCCAACTACATGACACTGTGTAAAAACAAAACTGTAAAGACAACGAAATTATCAATGGATACCATAGAATAGGAGGGAGAGATGAACAGTTGGGGCACAGGGGATATTTAGGACAGTAAAACTATTCCGTATGATCTTCTAATGGAGTAACATGATGCTGTCTGACACATGACATTATGCATTTTATAAATGCATACAACTATACAACACTAAGAGTGAACCCAAATGTAAATTATGAGCCTCAATTAATAATATATCATCGTTGCTTCATCAATTAGAACAAAAGTACTATACACCTATACAAGATACTAATTATAGGGGAAACTGAAAGAAGGGGGTCCACTTCTTCTAAAGGATAGTTCAAGTTCAGTGTTTCCTTGATGATTTTTTTTTTAAGATTTTATTTATTCATTTGACAGACAGAGATCACAAGTAGGCAGAGAAACAGGCAGAGAGAGAGGAAGGGAAGCAGGCTCCCCACTGAGCAGAGAGCCCGATGTGGGGTTCGATCCCAGGACCCTGGGACCATGACCTGGGCTGAAGGCAGAGGCTTTAACCCACTGAGCCACCCAGGCGCCCCTCCTTGCTGATTTTCTATCTGGATGATCTATCCATGTTGAAAAAGAGGTAATGAAGTCCATCTATTTCTCCATTCATATATGCTATTCTTTTAATATACTGAGAAGCTCCAATGTTGCATGTGTATTTACAATTATTATGCCTCTTGATGAAATGACCTTCTCTTGTTAAAGCTTTCCACTTAAAGTGTATTTTTCCTAATATAAGTACAGTTACCTTATATTTTGGTTTTTACTTGCATGGAACATCTTCCATTCCTTCACTTTTATCCTATATAGGGGTATAGCTCAGTAGTAGAGCATCTGACTGCACTTTTATCCTATATATGTCCTTAATACTGAGATGAGTCTCTCATAAGCACCATATAATTAGGTCTTATTCTTACAATCTTTCAGCAACACTATGCCTTCAATTTGAGAATTTAATCCATTTATATTTAACGTAATTATTGATAGGTAAGATCTTATTATTGCCATTTTATTGTTTTCTGGCTGTTTGTAGTACCCTTGTTCCTTTCTTCCTTTTTGGCGGTCTTCCTTTGTGAACTGATGATTTTCTGTGGTACTATGCTTTGACTCCCTTCTCTTTAGCTTTTCTGTGTCTACTATTGGTTTTGCTGTTTGGTTACCACGAGGTTTACATAAACCAACTTATAGATATAATAGTCTCTTTTACACTGATAAATCAATTTAGAATGCATACAAACTCTATTCTTCTATCCCAATGCACACATTTCATTTTTCGTGTCCTTTGTGCAGGGGCCATTATAATCTTCTCTGAATCATGCCAATTTTTAAGTATATGTGTTGCAAAAGTGAGCACACACATTTCATTTTTTAGGTCACCATTTACCATTTTTTAATGTGTATCCATTAACAAATGATTGTAGCCATGGTTATTTTTTAATACTTTTTGTCCTTTAACAGTTATACTAAAAACAAATGGTTATAACAGCACCATATTACAATATTCAAATAATGGAATTTGAGTGTATATGTACCTATACTGTGTTTTACATTTTCATATTTTTTCATATTATTAATTTGTGCCATTTTATTTAAGCTTGAGTAACTCCTTCTAGCATTGCTTGTAAGGCGAGTGAAGTGGTAATCAACTCCCTCAGCTGTTCATCTGGGAAAGTCTCTCTCTTCCATTTCTGAAGCAAAGCTTGGCTAGATAACATCTTATCAGCAGCTTATTTCTTTCAGCATTAGAATATATACACCCACCCTTTCCTGGCCTAGGGAGGTTAAATCCACTGATAGCCTCATGTATGTTTCCTTGTAGATGAGGGCTTTTTCTTTGTCTTTGTTTTTAATTTTGTTAAATTTTCTTTGTCTTTGTTATTAGACCGCTTTACTATAATGCATCTTGGAGAAGATCTCCTTGGGTTAAATCTAGAGACCTATGAGCTTCCTAAACTTGACTGTCCAAATTGTTCCTCAGATTTGGGGAGTTCTCAGTCATTATTTCTCTAAATAAGCTTTTTGTCCCTTTCTCCATCTCTTCTCCTTCCACGAGTCCACAGGATATATAAATTGATTTTCTTCATGGTCTCCCTTAATTCATATAGGCTTTCTTAACCATTTTAATTTCTTTCTTTGTTCTTCTTAAACTAAATGGTTTGAAATGGCCTATCTTTGAGTTTACAGTTTATCTCATTTGGTTGGTCAAGTCTACTGCTGATCTCTGTATTTCACTTTTTATTACTTAACTGTATTCTTAAGTTCCAGTACCTCTCTTTGGTTCTTTTCTTGTTTCTAACTCTCTGAGGTAAGTGTCATTTTGTTTGCATATCACTTTATTAATTTCATTGCACTCTATCTGTATTTTCTTGCAGTTTCCTCCTTGCATGTATTTTGAATTCTCCATCAGGGAAAACATAGATCTCCATTTCTTTAGAGTCAGATACTGGAAAATTGTATTCCTTGGTTGGGGGGATCATGTTTCCTTGATTCTTCAGAAAATGTACTCAGAAGACTTACATTGCTTGGTGGGGAGAGACAAAAGAGTCACTGCACAGAGTGGTGAGTGGATGGAGGAGGAGCAATGGGAATGTTTGAGAACTGACTGGTGTGCTGCTGAATGAAAAGTTCAAAATGTTATTCAAAATCCAGATGCATAAAAGAAAAAATTTTAATTTCATGATGAAAATGGGCATAGTCTTAGAAGCAGAGTCAAAAAAAAAAATTCTCCAAAAGAAAAGCCTAGGGCTACATGGCTTCTTTGGTGAGCCATTGTTTGTTTGTTTTAATACCAATTCTTCACAATCTCCTTCAGAAAATAAAGGAGGGAATATTTCTCAATTCATTCAATGAAGCCAGTATTGCCCCAGTATTAAAACTAGAAAAAGACACCATAAAAGTTAGAGACCAAAATACCTATGAACATAGAGTTACAAATCTCTCAAAACAAAAACAAAAACAAAAACCGGTACAAACCAGGAGACCCTGGCTGGCTCAGTCAATAGAGCATGCACTCTAGATCTCGGGGTCATGAGTGAGTTCTAGCCCCATGTTGGGCACAGAGGTCACTTGAAAACAAAACAAAACAAAACAAAACAACAAATCAGGGGCACCCGCAGGCTCAGTCAGTGAAGCATGTGACTTGATCTTGTTATCACTGGTGCAAGCTCCAGTTTGGGAGAGTTTACTTAAAAAAAAAAAAAAACTGCAAACTATATATAGCAACTAACAAAAAAGATTATAAAACATGACCAAAGGGATTTATCTCAAGAATGAAAGATTGGTTTACAGCTAAAGGCCAATTAATATAATATTCCTTATTAAAAGAACAAAGGACAAAAATCTAATGATGATGTTTTATCATAAATGATAAAAAAAGCACTTAACATTCGAGATTTTTAAAAAATACTCAACAATGGGAGATTAGAAGAGAACTTCCTTATCGTGATAAAGAGCATTTACAAAAGATTCTACAGTTAACATTATTCTTAAAAGTGAAATGTTGAATTCTTTATCCCTAAGATAAGGAATAACACAAAGATTTCCGATCCTACACTATTCATTTATCTTTTACAATATTTTCTATCCAATGTTAAAAGACAACAAGATATGAAAGGATTATAAACTGAAATGCACACACAAATGGTGTTTATTTGCAAATGACATAACTATGTATATAAAACAGGGATTAGAGAACTACAGCCTGTGGTTTGCCTACAAAATACAAAGAGTACATAAATTTGTAAATAAAGTACTGATTCACACTCCTGCCCATTCATTTATGTAGTATTGCTGAATAATGCAATGCAACATTATTGAGTCGAACAACTGTGCTGACTCCTGCACAGTCTAAAAGCTGTGTGTAACTATGGACTCTCTCCAAACTAATACTAGTAACCTACTGTTGACCGGAAGACTTACAGATAAGATGCAATTGATTAACACGTTTGGTATGTTATATATTATGTACTGTATTCTTACAATAAAGTAAGCTAGAGAAAAAATGTTATTGAGAAAATCATAAGAGAAAATACATTTACAGTACTGTACTGTATGGGGGGGGATATAAGTACTCATGAAGGTTAAACCATTTTGTTCAAGGGTCAACTGTACTTGCAAAGGATACCACATGGCCACAGTCTTGAGATCATCACTATTTAATCTTTTAAGAAAAAGTGACAATTGGATGCAGAAAATATAAAGCAACTTATAAAACAGTATAAGGCTAAATATTATAAAATTGATAAGCACGTTTGGGAAAGTCACTGATGCAAAACTAATACACAAAAATCATTGCTATTTATATATACCATATGCAAACTATGAAAATGAAAACACTAATAAAACATTGATTTACAACAGAATGAAAAACAATACACCCAGAAATAAATTTAACAACATAGTATAAGTCCTTGGGGCATCTGGGTGGCTCAGTAGGTTGAACGTCCTGCCTTCAGCTCAGGTCATGATCTCAGGGTCCTGGGATAGAGTCCCGCATCAGGCTCCCTGCTCAGTGGGGAGTCTACTTCTCCTTCTGACCCTTCCCTCCACTCTTATACTCTCTCTCAAATAAATAAAATAAAATAAAAAATAGTATAAGACTGTACAATAAAAGCCAAAAAAGGATGCTGAGAGAAAATAAGGATCTAAATAAGTGGAGGGATAGTAGACTCAATATTGTTAAGACGGCATTTCGACCCAAATTGATCTATAGATTCAACAAAAATTCCTAGTAAAATCCCAGCAGGTTTTCTTGTAAAAAATGACAAAAGAATCCTAAATTTTATGGGGAAATATAAAGAACCTATAATAGCCAAACTACACTACAAGAACTACACTACACTATAGATTTCAAAATTTATAAACTATGGTAATTCAGATAGTCTAGTATTGACATAAGGACCGCCATATATCTCAATGAAATAGAAAGTTCAAAAAGAAACCCTTATATTTATGGTAAACTGATTCTTGACAAAGGTCCCAATGTAACTCAATGGGGAAAGTCTAGTCTTTTTAAAAAATCGTACTCATACATTTACACATCCATATGCAAAAAGAAAAAGGACTAAGATCCATGCCTTACATGATATGTAATAAAAGTTAAATAAAATGGATCACTACAAAAGTATAAGAGCCAAAACAACAGAAATCTCCTAAGGAAACACAGGACAAAGTCGTTGCGACTTGGGGGGCGCCTGGGTGGCTCAGTGGGTTAAGCCGCTGCCTTCGGCTCAGGTCATGATCTCAGGGTCCTGGGATCGAGTCCCGCATCGGGCTCTCTGCTCAGCAGCGAGCCTGCTTCCCTCTCTCTCTCTCTGCCTGCCTCTCTGTCTACTTGTGATCTCTCTCTGCCAAATAAATAAATAAAATCTTTAAAAAAAAAAAAAAAGTCGTTGCGACTTGAGTAAAAATTTCTTAGTTTGACATCAAAAACAAACATTAAATGAAAAAAATTCATAAACTGTACTTCATTATAGCTTGAAAACCTTGCTATGCAAAAGATGTTATTAAGAAAATGAAAACACATTCCAAAATAATTACACTGGGAGAAAATATTTACAAATTATAAATCTGATAAAGGACTTCTAACAAACATATAAAAGACTCACAACTTAGTACTCAATATTAGGAAGGCAAATAACTCAGTTACAAAAATTAGCAAAAGTTGGGGCACCTGGGTGGCTCAGGTCATGATCCCAGGGTCCTGGGATTGAGTCCCGCATGGGGCTCTCTGCTCAGCAGGGAGCCTGCTTCCCTCTCCCATCTGCCTGCCTCTCTGCCTACTTGTGATCTGTCAAATAAATAAATAAAATCTTAAAAAAAAAATCATAAACAGCCCCAGCAAATGAAAACATCCCAAATACTTATTAAGTGGAGAATGGATAAACAACATGGAGTAAAACTATTTAATGAAATACAATTCAGGAATAAAAAGAAACTACTGATCAGTGATAAAACACAGATTTACCTCAAAACATTATGCTAAGTTAAAGAAACCAAACAAAATAAGAAAATACATTTTCATACACATCAGCTTTCTAGAAAAGGGAAAGCTACATACATACAATGCACTTCACGTACTGCCTGTGTGAGAGCAAGGACTGACTAAACAGAACATGGATCTTTTTAGGATAATAAAAACGTTTTAAAATCCAATTATGGTAATGGTTACACACCTAATAAATTTACTAAAAATGACTGAAATGGTGTGCTTGGGTGTCTCAGTCAGTTAATCATCTGCCTTTAGCTCAGGTCATGATCCTGGAGTCCCAGGATCAAGCCCTGCATCAGGCTCCCTGATGCGGGGGAGGGAATCTGTTTCTCTCTCTGACCTTCCTTCCCCACCATATGTTCTGTCTCTCTCAATAAATAAAATCTTTAAAATAAAATAAAATAAAGCTCCATTGTTATTTTTATTTTTTTAAAACATTTTATTTATTTATTTGACAGAGAGATCACAAGTAGGCAGAGAGGCAGGCAGAGAGAGAGAAAGGAGGGGAAGCAGGCCTCCCACCGAGCAGAGAGCCCAATGCAGGGCTTGATACCAGGACCCTGAGATCATGACCTGAGCCTTAGGCAGAGGCTTAACCCACTGAGCCACCCTGGCACCCCCACTGTTATTATTATTATTTTTAAAGATTTTATTTATTCATTTGACAGAGATCATAAGTAGGCAGAGAAGCAGGCAAAGAGAGGAGGAAGCAGGCTCCCCGCCGAGCAGAGAGCCCGATGCAGGGCTCAATCCCAGGACCCTGGGATCATGACCTGAGCCAAAAGCAGCGGCTTTAACCCACTGAGCCACCCAGGAGGCCCCCCGCATCGTTATTTTTTTAAAAATGATTGTTGTACATTTATAATGGGTGAAATATAATATGTAAATTGTATTTCAAAAACTTTCATTAAGGGTTCATTTTAATGTTGACACATATTACTGAACTGCCCTTCAGAAAGCATATACCAATGAACATGGACACCAGCAATGTATGAAAATATTTTCCCTCACCTTGACAAATCTAGATGATACTAAACTTTTGGTAGATAAAAATTTTAAGTGTAATTAACATTTGATCCTTACCAGTGAGGATATCTTTTCACATTTTTATGGACTAAGTTGTTTTGCCAAAATTCACATGTTGAAGCCCTAACACCAAAGTAACTGTATTTGGAGGCCAAGCCTTAAAGGGGTAATTAAAGTTAAATAATTCAAAAGGTTAATGTCCATAAAAAAGTAGTAAGAGACACCAAACCCCGCTCTGATCTGAGAATGCACATAATATAGACCATGTGAAGACACAGAAAGAAGGCAGTCAAAAGAGAGTTCTGGAGGCTCTAGTCTGTGATGGCAAAATAGGAGGCTCCTGAAACAATAACCTCCGGAAGAAATCCAGAAACCAGCTGAGCAATTCCTACACATCAGATTGACAGAAAATCACACATTGTAAGTAAGAGGCTCAGCTCAGCACACACAACTACTGGGAGCCACAGTGAACAACAACAAAAACGCTACATGAATAATCAAAAAGGTTTGGAAGATAACTGAGAGCTAAAGCAGGATTCAACAGTAAGTTTCATCTCTTCAATGAGGCCGCTCCTTCAAGCCTGGGAGAGGTAACTGTTTTATCTAATGCACAGAAACTAATAAGGTAAAAGAAAAATGAAGAAAAGAATACGATTCAAAATAAAGAAGATAAAACCGGATTAAAAGAACTCAATGTAACAGAAATAACCTATTTATCTCACTAAAAGATAAAAATAATGGTCATAAAGATGCTCAGTAAGATTAGGAGATGATGCACGAGCAGAGTGAGAGTTTCAGAGGCACCTGGGTGGCTCAGTGTTGAAGCCTCTGTCTTCACTCAGGTCATGATCTCAGGGTCCTGGGATCAAGCCCCCGACTGGGCTCTCTGCTCAGCGGGGAGCCTGCTTCCCCCTCTCTCTCTTCCTGCCTTTCTGCCTGCTTGTGATCTCTCTCTCTGTGTCAAGTAAGTAAGTAAAATCTTTAAAAAAAAAAAAAAATTAGAAATCAATCACAAGAAGAAAACTTACTTATATGTGGACAGTAAACAATACACTCATAACGAACCCATGGTCAGAGGAGAAATCAAAAGAGAACTTTAAGGGCCACCTGCCTGGCTCGGTCAATGGAGCATGTGATTTTTGATCTTGGGATTGTAGATTCAAGCCCCACATAGGGTGCAGAGATTACTTAAAAATAAAATCGTTAAAAAAAGAGGGAGAAATTTTAAAATACTGAGACCAACGAAAATAGAAAAACAGCAAAACTTATGGGATGAACTATAACACCATTCCAAGTGGGAAGATCATAGAAATAATCACCTACACGAAGAAACAAAGACCTTAGGTAGAATTCTGGAGAAGATGGTGGAGTAGGAGGATCCTAAGCTCACCTCCTCCCACAGATACACCCAGATAACACCTACATCAAGGTCAATAATCCAGAAAATGAACTGAGGACTGGCAGAACAGACTCTCTACAGGCAGATGCAGAGAATAGGCCACATCAAAAGTACTAACAAAGGCAGAGACTTGGTTAGGAACCAAGCTGACCTGCAGGCTTGTCCATGAGAGGGAGGTACACCATCCACAGGCGCTAAGAGGGGCGAGGAGCAGATCCCACACCAGGCACTCCAGGCATGGGGGACCCACACTGGGAAGATGAATCCCCATAACATTTGGCTTTGAAAACGTAGGGAGTTTTTACAACTTTTACAAAGTTCTTACAATAAGGCTTAACACTGGGAACTTTAAAAATCAATAGCTTGGGATACCTGGTGGCTCAGTGGGTTAAAGCCTCTGTCTTTGGCTCAGGTCATGATCTCAGGGTCCTGGGATCGAGCCCCCATTGGGCTCTCTGTTCAGCGGGGAGCCTGCTTCCGCCTCTCTCTGCCTGCCTGTCTACTTGTGACCTCTCTCTGTCAAATAAATAAATAAAGTCTTAAAAAAAAAATCAGTAGCTGGGGTCTGAAAGAAACGGAGTTCCTGCCCTAAAACAGACACTATAACAAACAGCCACACTGAAATACAGCATACAAGCAGTGATGTGAGGCACCTGGGGTATTTGCTAAAGATTTATTGGTTAATTTTGGAAGGCGTGTTAGAGGGGCAGGGACTTTCAGACTTCTCCAGGAACAAAGACGCTGGCGGCCACCATTTACTTTCCCTGGCCCCCAACCTAGATACATGGACACCTGTGGGACCCAATGCAAACACTCTCCACCTAGCATGCGAACAGTGCCTTCCCCCTCGCGGCTCTCCTGTGGATCTGCCCACTCCAACCCACCTACAGCAGGAGTCCTTCCAAAGGGTTGCCAGAACCTGACAGTGTGCGAGCAGCCCCAAAAGAAACCAGCACCACTTCAAAATGACTCTTGCCCTGAGGAGAGAAGCTAACCACACACATCAGTTCAACCGCAGGCCCAGCAGTAGGCTGGGGGCAGACATCTGGTCTGAACTGCAGGTTTTGCCCACCAAAAAAGCTTCTTGGGGATGAACACAGGGAGAGTCCCTTGAATTTGGTGCTACCACAGCTCCGGCAAATGCCTGGTGGGCCCCAACTCAAGCCCAAGGCAGCCCCAAACTGGCCCATTAACACAGAGACCAAACCCTGCTCACAACAGAACCATTCCAGATGACTGGATTGAAGGCAAACATGGCTCAGCTACAAAAGTAGGGCACACACAACTAAAGTGTCCTTGAGCTGAATTCCCCCGAACTTGACTCCCTGCAGTGCCAGATTCTAATGAACAAGGGATGTTATACGGCGGGACACTACAGCTCTTCTTCGGAAGGCCACCACTTTCAAAGGCAGAAGACATAGCTAACCTTCCTAACACAGAGAAACAAACACAGAGTGAGACAAAATGAGGAGACAGAGGAATGAAATGAATGAACATGACAAAACCATAGTAAGAGCTAAATGAAATGAAGATAAGTAAAATACCTAAGAATTTAAAGTGGTGGTCATAAAGATACTAACTGGACTTGAGAAAAGAATGGAGGACCTCAATGAGACACTCAACTAAGAGAGAAAACAAAAAGAACAAATCAGAGATGACGAACCTAATAACGGATATTAAAAATACACTACATTGCCTGCCTCTCTGTCTACCTGTGATCTCTCTCTGTCAAATAAATAAATAAAATATTTAAAAAAAAAATACACTACATGATGGGGCGCCTGGGTGGCTCAGAGGGTTGAGCCTCTGCCTTTGGCTCAGGTCATGATCCGGGGGTCCTGGGATTGAGGCCAGCATAGGGCTCTCTGCTCAGCAGGGAGCCTGCTTTCCAACACCCCCCCCCCCCCGCCTCTCTGCCTGGTTGAGATCTCTCTGTCAAATAAATAAATAAAATCTTTAAAAAAAAATACACTACATGGAATAAATAGTAGACTAGAGGAAGCAGAAGAGTGGATCAGCAACCTGGAGTAATGGAAAGCAATAAAGCTGAACAAGAAGAAAAATAATAATAAATAAAAATACACTAAGGGAACTCAGCAACATTATCAAGCATAATAACATTTGCAGTATAGGGATCCCAGAAGGGGAAGAGACAAAGAAAGGAGAAATTTTACTTTAATAATAGCTGAAAAATTTCTGAATCTGGGAAAGTAAATAAAAATACCGATCCAGGAGGCACAAAGATTCCCCCAGCAAAATCAACCCAAGGAGATCCACACCAAAACACATAATTTAAATGCAAAAGAAGTAGTGAAGAAGAGAGAATCTTAAAAGTAGCAAGAGAAAACAGTTACATACAAGGGAAACCTATAAGACAATTAGCAGATTTTCAACAGAATCTTTGCAGGCCAGAAGGGAATGGCATGATATATTCAAAGTACTAAAAGAAAAAACCTGCAGCCCCAAATATTCTAATCAGTGAGGCTATCATTCAAAATAAAAGGAGAAATAAACTTTCCCAGACAAACGTTAAAGAAATTCATCACCACTAAACCTGCCTTACAAGAAATGTTAAAGAGGACTCTGAGCAGAAAGGAAAGACCATTAACAGGAATAAGAAAAGTAGGAAGCACAAAAGTAGTAAAATTAAGTATATCTACGAAAATCAGTCAAGGGATTTACAAAATAAAAAGATGTAAAATATGACATTACCTAAAACATGCGGGGTGGAGATAAGAAAAAATTTAGTAATTTTATAATGGGTTCAAACTTAAGTGACTATCAACTTTATATAGACTGCTACACGCAATGATGTTATATATAAATCTAACGGTAATCAAAAATTAAAAACTGGTAATAAATATGCAAAAAAAACCCTCAAAAACCCACCCAAGGAACCCAAGTGTATCACTAATAAAAGCCAGCAAACAGAGAAGAAAGGAATATGAACTACAAAACAACCATAAAACAAATATCACTACATAACTTTCAATACTTACTTTGACTATAAATGGACAAAACTTTGTAAGTGGACTAAATGCTCCAATCAAAAGATAGAGGGTGATGAAATGAATAAAAACGTAAGACCCACCTACATGCAGCTTACAAGAGAATAAATTTCAGACCTAAAGACACATTCAGATTGAATATGAAGGGATAAAAAAGCATTTATCATACAAACAGAATTGACGACAAAGCCAGGGTAGCAATACTTATATTGGACAAAATAAATTCTAAAACAAGGACTGTAACAACAGGTAAAGAAGGACACTACAGAGATTAAGCTCATAGACCTCTTTCCTGATGATTTTTTGGATTTGACATCTAAAGCAAAACTAAACAAGTGAGATTAGATCAAACTAAAAAGTCAATATGAAATGGGAGAGAACATTTGCAAATAATATATAAGGGGTTAATATCCAAAATATACAAAGAACTCATACGTTTCAATAGAAAAAAAGATCCAATTAAAAATTTAAGAGGCTCTCAAAAGACATTTTTCCAAAGACATACAAATGACCTACAGGTTAATGAAAAGGTACCCAACACCCATTAATCATCAGGGAAATGCAAATCAAGGCAATGCAAACCACAATGAGATATCACCACATCTACTAGAGTAGCTATTACCAAAAAGTCAAGAAGTAGCAAGTGTTGGTGAAGATGTGGAGAAAGGGGAATGCTTCTGTACTGTTGCTGAGAATGTAAATTGGTATAGCCACTATGGAAAACACTGGTTTCCTCAAAGACTTAACAGAACCACCATATAACAGAACCACTCAGCAATTCTAATTCTGGGTATTTATTGAAGGAAAGAAATCACTATCTTGAAAAGATATCTGCACCCCACGTTCACTGCAGCAGCATTTAGAACATCTAAGACAGGGAATCAAACCACACATGCATCAATGAATGAATGGATACAGAAACTGTGTGCCTGTGTGTACGCGTGTGTGTGTGTGTGTGTGTGTGTGTGTGTTTGTACATACACACAAGCGAATATTATTTAGCCTTATAAAAGAAAGAAATTTTGCCACTTGCAACAACATGGATGGACCTTGATATATTTGAAAGCAGCTAGGAGAGTAGACTTGTATTCAAAAAATTTTGTAACAATGTGATGGATGTTAAGTAAAGTTATTGTGGCAATCATTTTGTAATACATACATATATCAAATCACTTTGTTGTACATCTAAAACTAATACCATGTGACATGTCAATTTAACTGAATAAAAAATAGAGTTCTCTCCAGAAACCAACTCTGCTGACACCTTGATCTTGGACTTTTACCTTCCAGAAGCATGCCAAAATTAATTTCTGTAAAGATACCCAGTCTGTAGGACAGCCTGAGAAGACTAATAAACTCATAGTTAAAGTCATTTTTATTTTCTGTTCTGTGAACAATCTCTATATATTATTTGTTCAATTTCTTTTGAATTATTTTTTCCTCTTACAGATTTGTGGTATCTCTATATCACTTAAAAAAATTTAGGTCTGGGGTGCCTGGGCGACTCAGTCATTAAGCGTCTGCCTTTGGCTCAGGTCATGATCCCAGGGTCCTGGGATGGAGCCCCACATGGGGCTCTCTGCTCAGCAGGGAGCCTGCTTCCACCTCTCTCTGCCTACTTGTGATCGCTGCCTGTCAAATAAATAAATAAAATCTTTAAAACAAAACAAAACTTCTCTTTCTGTAGCTCTTTGTGGACTCTCCCTACTTGCCAGATTGTGATTCTGGGCATATACTTCTTTATTCATATAAACTAAACTACCCTGTCACGTACTTCCAAATGCCACACAAAGGCACAGTCTTCTACAGCCCTGCAAGATTAACTTTGTTCTTTTACCCCCAGTACTAGCTACATGACTGGGGGATGTAGGCTGCTTGATAAGTGATCAAGGACAGAAGCAGAAAAATGTTCACCTTTAGCCCCGAAGGCTGACCTATAGCCTGAATAGTTCCCATAAGGTTTTTTTTTTTTTTTTTTTCCCCTCCCATAAGGTTTAAATACATGCTGATTGCTCCATTCTTACAGGGTTTCATGACTGCCTGTAAATTTCACTGATAGTTAATACTGAACTGAATGATAAGCACCAGAGAAATCATGGGAGTAGAAATGTACAAGTAGAAATTCAAAGATATTTATGATATAATACTCCCTGGATTGTCCCCTCCTCCTTGAGTACTAAGCATATAACCACCGGCTTCACAAGGCAAAAGGGCAGATTTCAGGGCTCAGCAACAATGGGATGCTGCCACATTCATGAAGCATTTAATAAAGCTAATTGAATCTTTAAAATGTACTCTGTTGAATTTTTTAAATTTAACAGTAGTCATGATTGATTAAATCATTGGCCATTGGTAACGGATTCAACCTCCAACCCTTCCCTCCACGAAAGTTGGAGGGGAACTAAAAGTTCTTACCTGCCAATCACCTGATTGGGGCCACTAGCAAGCAGCCCAGGCTTTGGTTATCCAATGGTTTCCCAAAGTCACTGCATCAACATAACAAAAAATATCTTGATAGATTTCTATGCTTAGTAAATTGCAAGGGTTTTAAAAGCTCCTTGCCAGAAAAGGCTGTGAAGAATAAATACATGTATTTACCATAAATTACAGTATCACACTTAATAAAGTTGCAACTGAACTTTAAACAGCTTAAGGAATTTATACTAATCAAATTTAGTAATTGTTTAAGTGCTTTTGAAAAGATGGTTATTGATATATTGTTCATTAGATGTAGAAATTTAATAAAGTAAGCCTTGAAGAAAACATGACAGTGACTATCTTTCGACCACATCAAAAGTCCTGCAGATACTAAAACATTCATACTCAGTTTGAAGAACACAAGATTAATACATTCTTTAGCACAAGACTGACCTACTCTAGAGGCAGAGTTAACACACGTAGAGGATCCTTAGACAGAGTAACACAAACTTAAGGCATTCCGTGTGTGTTTCTTCTGTGCAACCAGAAAGTATTACTGCTATCACTTATTAAGTATTTACTATTCTTTCATCAAATAGCTACTTAGCACCATTCATGTGCCAGTCATTGTGTTAAATGAAGACTTAACTAAACTGACAAGAAATGCCTTTCATAAATCTCATAGTTACAATGGAGAGAAATGCTACTACACATTTCATATCTACAAATAAATTTTTTTTACCAAATAACTTTCCTGTATGTACAACTTAAAATTCTCTATTATCATTTAATATTGTATAATATAAAATTTTTGGATATGAGAGACTCCATCTTTAAGAAAAGCTTCCTTTTTAAAAAAAATTTCTTATTTATTTGAGAAAGAGAGAGAACAGGGTGAGGGGGAAAGGGGGCCTGTTGTGGGGGCTCAATCCCAGGACCTCGAGAACATGACCTGACCCAAAGACAGATGCTTAACGAACTGAGTCATCCAGGCACCCCATGAAAAGCTCCATTTTCAGGGAGCCTGGGTGGCTCAGTCGGTTAAGCGGTTGCCTTTGCTCAGGTCATCATCCCGGGGTCCTGGGATGGAGCACTGCGTCAGGCTCCCTGCTCAATGGGCAGCCTGCTTCTCCATCTCCGCTATTTGTGCTCTCATGCACACTCTATCTCTCTCTCTCAAATAAATATATAAATTCTTAAAAAAAAAAAGGAAGGAAAGAAAGGAAGGAAGGGGAAAAGACAGACAGACTCCATTTTCCTTTCCAAAACAAATAGCTAAGGGTGCCTGGGTGGCTTCTCCAGAAGCCTCTGGGCTTCTGCCTTGGGCTCAGGTAATGATCCCAGGGTTCTGGGATGGAGCCCTGCATTGGGCTCCCTACTCAGCAGGAAGCCTGCTTCTCCCTCTCCCACTCCCATTCCCTCTGCTGTTCTCTTTCACTGTCTCTCTATCTGTCAAATAAATAAAAAATCTCAAAAAGACAACAACAAAAAAATCAAATGGCTAATGATCTAATAATCTTGAACTGGGCAAAAAGACCCTTGGTCTGACCCAGAAGCGGCAACTGTTTTACAAGCAATTATCTGTAAAATCAACAGGGCAATGAACATCTTGATCAATAAAATTGTTAGGTGTGGACTTTCTGAAGACAGAATAACAAATGCATAGGAGGAACAATTTCATGTATTAACACCAAGAGAACAGTCAATATGTAACCACATGTATTTACCACAAATTACAGAATCATGAATAAATGCCCATGAATAAAATTTGAATAAAAAATGAATAAAATGCCCATGAATAAAAATTAACTTTTTTTCTTTTATCCAAAGCAGGTAATTGCCCCCCACATCTTTTCTCATAAAAACCCCTTGCTTTCACCTTGCAGGTGGGATACTTTTCTGGTTAATCCCAGAATCGGTGTTCTACAAACTGATTCTTCAATTCCAAATAACCAGCAGGGCTGGGAGAGCTTGGAGGACACTGGAGCTTCTCTCGGAAAGAAGGCAGGACAAAGAGCCTGTAAAATTACAGTGTGGAAGTAAGGATCTGGCACCTGGGGCACACGGTGGGAAGGTTACTCAACTCAAAGTGTGTCACAGAGAGATAGCCTTTGCATTCAGAGAGACCCCTGTAGGAACAAAGAAATGGCAAGAGCCATTTCCCTCCCTCACCCATCAGCATAAGCACAGGGTCACCTGTGGGAACTAGTGCAGCACGCACTCTCCCTACCTAAATTATTTATACCAAAACTCCCCACCAAGTCCCAGAACTCCAGAAGATCGGTCCTTCCTATTCAGCTGTCCTCTGTTCCAGCACAGCGAGCCCACTCCCCCAGAAGACAAGCTCTAATCCTTGCCAACACCCTGTCTCCAGACCTGGGAGCTTTTGGTTCCAGTGACAGCAATGACAGGTTTGATTTCACAAGCAGACCAAAGCACACCTAGTAAAAACGTACCACATTCAGGCCAGGGACCAAACACTGCCCAAAACAGGCAAAGAGAGCCTTTGTAGACAACTGACCTGGAGGATACAGTAGCCAGCACACAACAGCAGAGCACATGCAGAACACATTGGAGAAACTCCCAGAAGCGACAGGCCCTAGGGAACATGGGACACTACATGGCAGAACACTATAGGACCTCCTCTTCATAAAGCCACTACAGTCAAGAACAGAAGACACAGCTGACCTTTTTAACACAGAGAAACAGGTACAGAGACAAAATGAGACGACAGAGGAATCTGTCTCAAATGAAAGAACAGGACAAGGCCACAGAACAGGACAAGACCACAGCTGGAGATCTAGGCAAAACAGAAATAATATGCTTGATAGAGAATTTAAAGCAATGATTATAAGGATACTCACTGGTCTTGACAAAAGAGTGAAAGATATCAGTGAAACAATTAACCCAGGGATAAGGAATAACATAGCAGAGATAAAGGGTTCAATAAACAAAATGAGACACACATTTGATGGAATGACAATAGTCTATAAGAAGGAGAGGAACAAATGAATGACCTAGAGGACAGTAGTGAAAAGTAATCAAGCTGAACAAAAGAGGGGAAAAAAGAATTATGCAAACCAAAAACAGATTTAGGGAACCCAATGACTCCATCAATAACAACATTATATAGGAGTCCCAGAAGAAGAAAAAGGGAAGCAGAGAATTTATTTGAAGAAACAATAGCTGAAAACTTCCCTAATCTGGGGAAAGGAAACAGATATCCAGATCTAGAAGGCACAGAGAACCCCCAACAAAATCAACAAAAGCAGATCCACATCAAGACAATCAAAATCATGTTGACAAAATATAGTAACAGAGAAAAAATATTAAAAGCAGCAAGAGGAAAGAAAAGAGCTGCATACAAAGGGAACCCCAAGGCTATCAGCAGACTTTTCAGCACAAACTTTCTAAGCCAGAAAGGAGTGGCATGATATATTCAGGGCTGAATGGGGAAAAACTGGCCAAGAATACTCAACCAGCAAGGTTATCATTCAGAATAGGAGAGAACAAGAGTTTCCCACACAAACAAAAACCAAAAGAATTCATGACCACTAAACAAGCGCTGCAAGAAATATTAAAGAGGACTAGCTGAGTGGAAAGGATAAACTAAAAACGACAGTATGAAGGTAGGAAACACAAAGGTAGTAAAAAAGAATATTTCTATAAAAAATCAGTCAAGAATCTCACACACACAAAAAAGAATATAAATTATGACACCCTGTACCTATAATGTGGGGATGGGAAGAGTAAAGAATGGGTTCAAACTTTAATGACCATCAATTTAATACAGACTGCTATATGTAGATGTCATACATATACATAATAGAAACCATAAACCAAAAATCACTAATAGATATGCAAAGAAAAAGAGAAAGAAACCCAAATTTATCACTAAATAAAACCAGCAGACCACGAAGGAGTGAAAGATGAGAAAGTATCAGAGAAAATCTTCAGAAACAACTATAAAACAAGTAATAAAAAGGCAATAAATACATATCGATAATTACTTTGAATGTAAATGGACTAAACGCTGATTCAAAGGCACAGGGTGACATGGGCACCTGGGTAGCTCAGTCAGTTAAGTGTCAGACTCTTGCTTTCAGCTCAAGTCATGACCTCAGTCGTAAAATACAGCCCTGAGTCAGAGTCCTCGCTCAGTGTTGAGTTGGCTTCGGATTCTCTCTCTCCCTCTCCTTCTGCCCTCTCCCCCCCAACCTGCATGCACTCTTTCTCTCTTTCTAAAATAAATAAAATCTTGGGGGGAAAAAAAAGTGACTTTCTGTCACAGAAAGTGACAGAAGGGATAAAAAAAACAAGACCCATCTATATGCTGCCTACAAGACTCATTTTAGAACTAAAGACACCAGCAGATTGAAAGTGAGAGAATGAAGAAACATTTATTATGCAAATGGATGTCAGAAGAAAGCTAGAGTAGCAATAAATATATCACACACAAAATGGACTTTAAGACAATGACTGTTGATTTAAAAAAAGAGAGGAGAAGGACACTATATAACAGTTAAGGGGACAATGCAACAAGAAGATACAATAATTGTAAATATTTACCTATACAACATGTGAGCATTTTAAACAGTTAATAACAAATATAAAGAAACTAACCTATATAATGCACTAATAGTAAGAAACATTAACATCCCTCTTACATCAATGGTCATATCATCCAAACAGAAAGTCAACAAGGAAAAAATGGCTTTGAATGACACACTAGACCAGATGGATGTAACAGATATATTCAGAACATTCCATAATAAAATAGTGAAATACACACTCTTTTCAAGGGCATGTGGAACATTTTCCACATCAAAACACATATTAGGCCAAAAAACAAACCTCAACAAATTCCAAAAGACTAAATGAAGTTGGGGGCACCTGGATGGTTCAGTCAGTTGAGTGTTCGACTCTTGGTTTCAGCTCAGGTCATGACCCCATGGGTTGTAGGATTGTGGGCTCTGTGCTCAACAGAAATGTTGCTTGGAATTCTCCCTCTCTCTCCCTCTGCCCTTCCCCTTGCTTGTACTCTCTTTTTCTTTCTCTCTCAAATAAAAAACAAATCTTAAAAAAAAAAAAAAAAAAAGATTGAATGAAGTTGTACCATGCATCTTTTCTGACCACAACACTGTGAAACTAGAAATCAACCACAAGAAAAAAAATATGGAAATACCTCAAACACATGGAGACTAAATAACGTGCTACTAAACAATGAATGGGTCAACCAGGAAATAAAAGAATAAAAAAATACATGGAAACAAATAAAAACACAATGGTTTGAAACCTTTGAGATGCAGCAAAAGTGGTTCTAAGAGGGAAGTTTATCCCAACACAGGCCTACCTCAAGAAGCAAGAAAAATCTCAAATAACATAAGCTTAGAAGCTAACATAACCTAAAGGAGCTAAAGAACAATAAACAAAACCTAAAACCAGCAAAAGGAAGGAAATAATAAAGATTAGAACAGAAATAAATGGTATAGAAACTAAAAAACAAAAACATAAAAACCACAGTAGAACAGATGACTGAAACCAGGAGCTGGTTCTTTGAAAATGTCAATAAAATTGATAAACCTTTAGCCAGATTTATCAAGAAAGAAAAAGGACCAAGTAAAAACACGAATGAGAAAGGAAAACAACCAACACTACAGAAATGCAAGAGATTATGAAGAAATACATGCCAACAAACTGAACGTTGTAGAAGAAATGGATAAATTCCCAGAAACATATAATGTACCAAAACTGATGCAGGAAGAAAATTTGGACAGAAGCAATAATCAAAAAACTTCCAACAAACCAAAGTCCAGGACCAGATGGCTTCACAGGCAAATCCTACTAAACATTTAAAAGATTTAATATTTATTCTCAAACTATTAAAAAAAAAAAGAGGAAGGAAAACCTCCAAATTCATTCCATGAGGCCAGCATTACCAGTATCAAAACCAGACAAAGACACCATAAAGAAAGGGGACTACAGACCAGTATCTCTGATGAGCAGAGATGCAAAAATCTTCAACAAAATACTAGCAAATTGAAACCAACAATACATTTAAAAAAATCATTCACCCTGAAGAAGGGGGATTTATTCCTGGGTTGCAAGGTTGGTTCATTATTTGCAAATGATACCCAATACATCACACATCAATAGGAAAAAGGATAAGAACCATATGACTATGTCAATAGATGCTGAAAAAGCACTTGACAAAGTACAATACCCATTCATGATAAAAACCCTCAACAAAGTAGTGTTAGGACATACCTCAACATAATAAAGGCCATATACAAAAAACCCACAACTAACATCATCCTCAGTGAGGAAAAACTGAGAACCTTTCCTGTAAAGTCAGGAATAAGACAAGGATGTCCACTCTCACTTTTATTTAACATAGTAACTGAAGTCCTAGCCACAGCAATCAGACAGCAAGAAATAAAAGGCATCCAAATCAGTAAGGAAGAAGTACAACTTTCAGTATTTGCAGATGACAGGATACAATATGTAGAAAACCCAAAACACTCCATCAAAAAACTACTAGAACTGATAAATGAATTCAGTGAAGTGTCAGGATACAAAATAAACCTATAAAAACCTGTTGCATTTCTACCCACCAATAATGAAGCAGCCAACAGCATTTTTCACAGAAGTAGAACAATCCTAAAGTTGTAAGGAACTACAAAAGACCCTGAATAGCCAAAGCCGAAGCAAAGCTGAAGGCATTACAATTCCTGACTTCACATTATATTTATTACAAAGCTGTAGTTATCAAAACAGTATGGTACGGGCATAAAAACAGACATATAGATTAGAATAGAAATCCCAGAATAGAACCCACAACTAAATGGTAAATTAATCGTTGACAAAGCAGGAAAGAATATTCAATGGGAAAAAGAGTCTCTTCAAACAAGTATGGGAAAACTGGACAGCAACATGCAAAAGGGTGAAACTGGACCACTTCCTTGCGTCATACACAAAAATAAATTCAAAATGGAGTAAAGACCTAAATGTGAGACCTGAAACCATAAAAATCACAGAAAAGAACACAGGCAGTAATTTCTCGAACGCTGAGGCCGAGGCAACTTTTTTCTAGATAGGTATCCTGAGGCAATGGAAACAAAAGCAAAAATAAACTCTTGGGATTACAGCAAAATAAAAAGCTTCTGCACCGTGAAGGAAACAATCAACAAAACCAAAAGCAGCCTATGGAATGGGAGAAGATACTTGCAAATGACATATCCAATAAAGGGTTAGTTTCCAAAATATATAAAGAACTTATTAAATTCAACACCCCAAAAACAATCTAAGAAAAAGTGGGCAGAAAACATAAACAGACATTTCTCCAAAGATATACAGATGGCCAACAGACACATGAAAGGATGTTCAACACCACATCATCAGGGAAATACAAATCAAAACTACAAGATCTCACCTCATAGAATGGCTGAAATCAACAAAACAAAAAACAACAGCTGTCGGTAAGGACGTGGAGAAAAAGGAACACTTGTGCACTTTCGTGGGAATGCAAACTGGTGCAGCCACTGTGGAAAACAGTATGGAGCTTCCTCAAAAATTAAAAACGGAATTACCCTACTATCTGATCTCGAAATCATACTACTGGGTATTTACCCAAAGAATATAAAAACACTAATTCAAAGGGATACATGCACCTCTGTTTATAGCACCATTACTTAAAATAGCCAAGATATGGGGCACCTGGGTGGCTCAGTGGGTTAAGCCTCTGCCTTCCAGTTGGGTCATGATCCAGGGTCCTGGGATTGAGTCCCGCATCCGGCTCAATGCTCAGCAGGGAGCCTGCTTCCCCCCTCTCTCTGCTTGCTGCTCTGCCTGTTTGGGATCTCTCTCTGTCCAATAAATAAATAAAAATCTTTTTCTTAAAGATTTATAAAAATTTTTTTTAAAGATTTTATTTATTTATTGGACAGACAGAGATCACAAGTAGGCAGAGAGGCAGGCAGAGAGAGAGGGAGAAGCAGGCTCCCCGCTGAGCAGAGAGCCCGATGCGGGACTCGATCCCAGGACTCTGGGATCATGACCTGAGCCGAAGGCAGCAGCTTAACCCACTGAGCCACCCAGGCGACCCTAAATAAATAAAAATCTTAAAAAAAAAATAGCCAGGATATGAAAGAAGCCCAAGTTTCTACTGATTGTGAAAGGATAAAGAAGTGTGGTATATACAAACAATGAATTATTATTCAGCCATAAAAAAGAATGAAATTTTGCCATTTGCAAAGACATGGAGGGAGTTAGAGAGTGTAATGCTAAGTGAAATAAGTTATACACAAATACCATACGATTTCACTCATATGTGGAGTTTAAGTGAGTAAAGGGGAAAAACAAAGATAAACCAAGAAACAGACTATTAACTATAAACAAGAAACTGATGGTTACCAGAGAGTAGGTGGATTGGGTCGGGGAGGAGGAGAACAAATTGTTGGAAACAGGTGATGGGAATTAAAGGAGTGCATGTGTGATAAGCGCCCCCACGTGATTAAAATAAAAAAACTATATTCTCAAAGAATTTTCAATTACGTGTAGTTAAACAGTACCACTTAAAACGAAAATATGTATATATGTGTGTATATGAATCTACACGTTTATATATGTAATAAGTACAACGAATATACTCAGCACTCAATATAAAATGTACTATTTGTGTGGGCCTGGGTTGCTCGGTCTGCTAAGCAACCAACCCTTGGTTTCCCTCGCGTCTTGATCTCAGGATCCGGGATCCAACCCTGCCTCCTGCTCCATGCAAAATGGAGAGTAGGGTTGAGTCTCTCTTTCTCTCCCTCTGTCCCTCTCCCTCCCCCATTTGTGCTTTGTGCGCATATGCTCTCTCTCTCGAATAATTCTTTTAAAATAAATAAAAATGTACTATTAGCTATATTACTTTTAAAAACTGGGAGTGATATTTTCTAAGAGAAACAATAGGTTTCAGGTTACTTGATGGGTCTTTGTTAGGCGTTCACCAAGAAAGAAATCAAGTCTGAAAAAATAAAGCATTTCAAAGAGAAAGAGAAAATACTAAGTCACCTTAAACATAAGTTTTGTCACAACAATTATTTCCTCCTCCAACGGAGACCTTTTTTGGAGAAGGACAGAGACAGGGAAGGAGACAGCCAATCGTTCTCGGGCCCGGAGGAGAAAGTCAACTGGTTACACCTGCCACACGCCACCCCAGCCATCAGAGAAAACCAAAGCTTCCAAATCAATCTCGGGGTCAGAGAGAAGAGTTAAGGCCTTGACCGCCAAGGGCCAGAGCCTTCTTGTCTTGTGTTCCCATATATGATTATGTGTGACACAGTCACCAACACAATCTCCCCAAATTCACACAGTGCTGCTCAGTTTCACACCCACTACTACACACAAAATCACACTCTGCATCACAACACCCTCCCTTCCCTTCCCACACGGCGCTCCACACTTACAATACCCACGGCGGCTCAGTCACACAGCTCACTATACTAGCACGAAAAGTGGAATGCCAGGTCACACAGTCACAAGGGCATACCCACTACAGCGAACACAGTCACAGGTAACCCCCACCCACAGTGTTACACACGGTCACACATGAACAATCATACCACGGGGGCTCACAGTGTTATGACAAGCTAATCCACCCCCGCACACACGGTATCACACACATTCACAATCGCACAATACCCACATCACTTGACAGTCACAAAATTACACCACCGCCCCTCCTCAGCCCCTTCTGCCCTAACAGACTTACTTAACACTCAGTCTCTGTCCCGGCGCCGGGCTCTGGGCTTTTTTCAACCACGGTCTCCTCTGAAAGGCATTTGTGGCCATAGCGGGTGGCTGAGAGACCCCAGCTCACGTCTAAATACAGCTCAGCTCAAAGCCGCCCGCCTCCCTGTGGGGAGGAGCGATGGACGCGGTGCCTCCTGGGAAATGTAGTTAAGCTCCGCACTAGCGATGGAGAAAGTAGCCGACTTGAGTCCTGCCGGAGAGTCCGCCCGACCCTCACCCACCCTGAACTGCGCTCCGAAATGTTTCGGCCTTACACCTTGGCTCCTACTTGGAGTAAGCCCAACATGCTTGGACTGAGTTTGTTAAAGCCCAAGGCACACCACTGCCCTCTCCCAAAGGTAAAGTTAACAGGCGTAGATTATTAAACTGCGTCCTCTGACTCAGGTAGACAGTCCCACAAACTCCGGCGCAGGAAAGAAAGCGCGAAAAGAGCACTCGAACCCCCTCGAACTTATGGGAAATGTAGTCCGCAGTCAGAAAAGCGGAGGACCGGCCAATACCGACAGTTTCTGTCCGGTACTGAGCCCGGCGGAGCCCAGGAGACCTCTGGGAGTGCTAGCCAGCCCAAGGAGTGCGCAGGCGCAGACTTTCTGGCTCGCCATAGTCGTCTTTGTCTGCGGGTGAGTGTGGTTTCGGTCTCGCAAGGCGCAGATCTGGGCGTGGGACCTGGGGTTCTGGGCTCAGAATCCGGTTAGGGAGGCTGTCGGGGAGGATTCTTAGAACCCGCGATACGGCTGGGGTGGCTGAAGGAGAGGAATCGCTTTCTGTGACGTGCAGCGTTCAAAGCCTGTGCGGATGGGGGCAGGGGCACAGGAGGAAACGGGCGAGTTCGCGGGTGGGTTACGGAGGGTGTGAGATTGTAGGGGTACAACTTGCGTGAGAATTGTGTGGTTCCAGGTTTGTGAGGATGGATGGCATGGTGAGCTTTATGGGGTAGCAACCTCATCCTCACTTTTCTCGTTTCTAAAATAATGATAATAAAGACGTATCTTTCCGGAGTATCCGTTTTTCTGAAAGAAAGGAAAATAGCGAAGACATCGAGAGAGAATAATTTTTAAAGCAATTTTTATATAAAGGCAGGCTCACTGTGGAGTAGGAAACAAAATCAGTATTAACAATTTTTAAAATAAATATTTCCGAAAAACTTGTTACTGAATTACTAGACTCCCCCTGTGCATGGACTTTTCGTAATTCTTTGGAGGAACTTTGGTGAGGCAGCTTTGAGAAACCCTGGACTAAGGAGGAGCTTTAAGAGCTAGTTTCTAGTAGTGTAGACAGCACAGAATTGTGAAGGATGTTGTCCTGTCTTTGGTGCATAGATACCAAGTAACTGATTTAAGACTTCTTTGTTTCTTAGCGACGTGGCATCGACTCGTAATTTGACCAGATTTTCCCCAGACCAAATGGCCCTTGTAAATGTAATGAAACAAATTTTCTTCTATCTAGAATGACACTTCGTTTCAGTATTCTGTCACACTTAACATAATTTTCAATAAAATAAAGTATCACGGTACAAAACTCATATACACAAATAATATCTTTGGTATATACAAAAAGTAATCAATAATATTTATGAAGACAGTACTTTATTTACAATAGCAACAAATCAGACAAAGCACCTTGGGATAAACAAGAAATACATAAAATCCATGTAACACTAAACCCAAAAGAAGACTTGCGCAAATGGAAATATATGTCATATTTTAGATTTTAACAGTCTACAAGGTATTTTGTTTCGTGAAGAAAGCGAAGTGCCTGTTTGGTAATATGTAATATACTACCTTTTTAATAAGTGGGATTAAGAATATATTTGTCGGTGCATAAAGAAACTTCTGAAGTTTACACAGAAAATAAAAAGGTTGATGAGGAGGGAGATGGAACAGCTAGGGCAAGGGTTAGAAACACATTTTTGCTTGCCTGTTTGTAGATTCCCATTTTTAACTGGAATGGAGAAATTCGGTTTCTGTGTTCACTCCATTACTTTTCAGATGTTTACCATTGTCTCATTTTTGAATGTTTCCTTGACTTCCCATATACTACTCATTTGTATAATTCCAGTCAAAGCCAAGGAATAACCATCCCCCCAAAAAAAGCTCCATTAGCAACTTTTTTCTGTTTGTCCCTTAATTATTAGTGTTTTTAATTTTCTCACTTTGATATATTTTATATATATATATCTATATATATATACATAGATATTTATATATCTATATATATACATAGATATTTATATATCTATGTATATATATATATATATTTTTTTTTACCTCTAAGAACAAAATTCCATTGCTGCGGCCTCACGTGACAGGTGACTAACAAATGTCCATTCCTGTTTGAGCCAAATCCTGAGCTACTTACTCACATATCCAAATTACCTAATGGACAGCTCCACCTTTATGTTGCCCAGGAACTTCAAACTCTTTATGCCCAGAATGTTAGTACTGATATCTCCTGCCTCCTGTGGTTTGCCTCCATCCATTTCCCCTTTGTATTATCTGTTTTGTCAGTTCATAACACTATCCAGCCAGATTGGAAACCTTTTGATATTTGAGTAAGGGAAGAGCTTTTGAGTAAGTGTGATTCTTGTCTGTCATAACCCATTACAAATTGGAGACCCAGATTTCTTAATTACACAAAATAAATGATAAATATGCATGTTTGCTGAATCAGTGAATGACCATGTAATTATAGAGCACTTATAATATTTAATTCCTCCTAGAGTAACATAACCTAGGTAAAATATTAGGCAGCTAAAAATTTTAAGAACTCTGACCATGAAGAATACATGAACAACTTCCTTTACATTTTATCCATATCATTTAAGGTTGATGACTTCAGATTTATGAGAAAAATGTTTTTATAGGGGAAAATGATATTCAAAACTGTGACTGTTCAGTCAGGAGCAAGGCCACAAGTGGTACCTATTCCAAGGTACCTGGTCAGGTTATGATTCTGTAGAACTCGAACAACTCAGTCTTGTAATTTCTCTGTATCATCTAAATCCCTGAAAATGACATTTCCCACTTCTGAAATGTGTGGAGCCTTTTTTTTTTTTTAAAGATTTTATTTATTTATTTGGCAGACAGAGATCACAAGTAGGCAGAGAGGCAGGCAGAGAGAGAGGAGGAAGCAGGCTCCCCGCCAAGCAGATAGCCAGATGCAGGGCTCGATCCCAGGACCCTGGGATCATGACCTAAGCCAAAGGCAGAGGCTTTAACCCACTGAGCCACCCAGGTGCCCCTGTGTGGAGCCTTTTTAAAAAAAAAAAAAAATTATTTATTTGAGAGCACACATGCACAAACAGGGGGAAGGGACAGAGGGAGAGGAAGAAGCAGGCTCCCCAAAGAGCAGGGAGCCCAATGTAGACTCGATTCCAGGACCCTGAGATCATGACCTGAGCCGAAGGCTGACGCTTAACCCCTGTGTGGAACCTTTAAATGGCATAATGGGTTTGGCCTGGGATGCAGAGTATAAAACTTCTTTTTCCATGTGCTCACATGTATGCGTATGCACCAGCTTCTAAGCCAAAGGATCATCATTACTTTGTTCTTTTTCACAGGCCCTCTTCCTCCTACATCCATAAGAACTGCACTTGCCTTGTCCTTTAAAACTTCCAGGAGTCCTATGGCCTCATCCTGAATTATGGGATGCTGCTTTGACCCTCAACAATAATGTCCAAGTCCTGTGTCACTGTTTAGAAGTTTAAGGCGCCAATTTAACAAGATCAACGGATGTCTGAGAGAGAAATGTAAAGGAGGTGTCATCCAGGTGAGTAAGAAAGAACCCGACAGGTATCAATGGGATAAAGGCTCATTAGAGTTATTCAACCTGCAACCTCTGAAAATTTTTTTGAGGCAGTTGTCTTATCAGCCCTTGTCTTTTGGAGTAACAGTTGCTGAATTCTTTAGATATCTAAATAAAATTTCCAGACACAATTGCTTATCAGTGCTCTTTTTTCCTCAGATTCTGAGGAATCTTTGAGCTGTTGCTGTGTTGAGAAGAGAGATTGTCCCTCTAACCTCTCTTCTGGATGCCAGCCTCTTCATTTGTAGTCTCAGTTTGATAAATTTTACAACTTACATGTGGTGTTCTCCCTTTCATTAACATTCTTCATTTTTTACTTCCCTTTAGATGTCTAGACTCCTTCCCTTAAGCATTCAGTCATCTTGCCAAAGATTACAAGATCTGTATCTGTCAAATCTTAGCATGTAGATTCTTTTCTTTAAAATTAAACTTTCTAGGGATGCCTGGGTGGCTTAGGTGGTTGATCATCCAACCCTTGATTTCGGCTCAGGTTATAATCTCAGGGTCATGTGATAGTACTGGCATTGGACTCCACGCTGGGCATAGAGCCTCCCTGGGAGGGAGTTTCCTCTCTCTCCCTCTCCCCCTCACATCCCCTGCTTGCTCTCTCTCTCTTAGAAAAAAAAAATTCTAATAAAATTTAACTTTCTGTCATTTCTCCCTACTTCCATTGTTATATATCTCAGAGTTGAATTTTACCCTCTTATCATATTTTTAATTAATTAATTTAATTTAAATAAATAAAGATTTTATTTATTTATTTGACAGAGAGAGACACAGCGAGAGAGGGAACACAAGCAGAGGAAGTGGGAGAGGGAGAAGCAGGCTTCCCGCTGAGCAGGGAGCTCAATATGGGGCTCGATCCCAGGACGCTGGGATCATGACCTGTGCCGAAGGCAGACGCTTAACAACTGAGCCACCCAGGCACCCCTATCCTATTTCTTATTCTCTTCCTACCTCCAGCTATCATAGCACAACATTTCTCCCCCTCTAGCTTTTTAACAATATAAGCAGCCTCAGAAATTTGTCCTGACAGGGGCACCTGGGTGGCTCAGTAGGTTAAAGCCTCTGCCTTCTGCTCAGGTCATGATCTCAGGGTCCTGGGATCGAGCCCTGCATCGGGCTCTCTGCTCCGCAGGGAGCCTGCTTCCTCCTCTCTCTCTGCCGGCCTCTCTGCCTGCTTGTGATTTCTCTCTGTCACATAAATAAAAAATATTTTAAAAAAAGAAAAAGAAATTTGTCCTGACATCCTATGAATTCACCTCTCTGTTACTTTTTAAAATAAGTAATAATATTCTCTTTAAAATCCAATACAGGGGTGCCTGGGTGGCTCCGTAGGTTAAAGCCTCTGCCTTCTGCTCAGGTCATGATCCCAGGGTCCTGGGATCGAGCCCCACATCGGGCTCTCTGCTCATCAGGGAGCCTGCTTCCTCCTCTCTCTCTGCCTGCTTCTCTGCCTACTTGTGATCTCTATCAAATAAATAAAATCTTTAAAAACATAAATTTAAAAAATCCAATACATATACTTAATAGAAAAGTAAAATAATGGGTATTTCTTATCAATCCTGGCCCTCACGTCTCCATTTCTGTTCCCCAGAAGCAGCCACTATTAACTGTGTATTCTTCTAAATGCGTTTATGAGTATACAAGGAGGCTTTCAAGCAGAACAATGACATGATTTAACTGCGACAAGAATAAACAGCTGTTGCTGTGTTTAGAGGAGTTATAAAGAGGCAAAGGCAAAAGTAGGAAGAACAATGAGGAGCCTATTAAATAGTCCAGTCAAGGCATGATGTGGCTTACACTTTGGTGGTCCTAGTGAGTGAGGATTATGAGAAATGGCCAAGTGCTAACCATATTTTGAAGATAAAGCCAACAGGACATGGAGATGTAATGGGTGTGTGGTCTAGGAGACAGTTGTTCAGGGCTTGAGCAACTGGAAAAATGAGATTGCTATTTAATGAGAATTTAGGGGGAGTTCATTTGGGAGAACAAGAGTTTGGTCTGGGGCAGGGTAAATTAGACCCCTGTTAGATATCCAAGTGCAGATTTTGAGTGGCAAATGGATATGTGAATCAGTTGAGGGAAGAGGTCCAGCTAGTGATTAAATATTTTCCAAATATTATATCAGAATGCATAAATGTCAAGCATACTCTTAACTATATTCTGTGGAAATGGTGACCTGTTAGAGCAGGGATTGGCAACTATATCCTAGTACGTGTTTTTGTGAATACTGAAACATGGCCATCTACAGTGCATCTTGTCCATTCATTTTCTTATTGTCTGTGACTACTTTCTGCTACCACACATGCCTGAGTTGAGCCAGGCATCTGCAGATACATAATGTTGTAAAGCATGCGACTAAAAAGTGTATCAGTCATGATAAAGCTAAGTGACTGTAGTAAACCTTAAATGTACTGCTTTAAGGAATATAAGAATTGATTTCCTGGTCATATAACAGTTAATGTGGTGAGTAGTGAAGAGGTGCATGGTCACTTTGGTCTTCGTGGTTCTTTAAATTCAAATCAGGATCCAGATTTCTTCCAGGTTATCTCTTTTATCATTCAGTTGTGGTTGAAATGGAATCAGCGGTGCATTCCTGGTTCCAGCCAGGTGGAGGAGGAAGAAATCACCATGTAGGGCCAAGAGGTCAATAAACATTTTGTGTAAAGGTCCAGACAGTTAATATGTAAGGCTTTGTAGACCATAGGATCTCTGCTGCAAGTACCTAGATCAGACATTACAGCACAAAAGTAGTTTGCTTAGCATTCGATTATCTTGATTTCTATTTTGAAAATATTTTGTAAACCACAAGTTAAATGCTGTTGAAAGAACCATTTTGCCTGGTTTTCAGATGATGTTGCCAAGTTCAGTTCAGAATTTTACAGTATGAGGGGCACCTGGGTGGCTCAGTCAGTTAAGGGTCCGACTCTGGATGTTGGCTCAGGTCTTGATCTTGTGGTGAGTTCAAGCCCTGCATTGGGCTCCACACTCAGTAAAGAGTCAGCTTGAGATTCTCGCTCTTCCTTTCCCCCTTAGCTCGCTCTCTCTCTGTTATTTTGCTCTCTAAAATAAATAAATCTTTAAAAAAGTTTTACAGTATGAAAAATTCAAATTCTGATCAATATGTATGAAGTATATTGATGTCATCCCTCTAAAAATTCGAGGAGTTTTAGTTACCAACAAGATATTATTCCTGTTTTCTTTTCCCCTTTTTTTCTTTGAAGATTTTTTTCTTTTAAAGATTTTATTTATTTATTTATTTGACAGAGATCACAAGTAGGCAGAAAGGCAGGCAGAGAGAGAGAAGGGGAAGCAGGCTCCCTCCCTACTGAGCAGAGAGCCCGATGCGGGGATCAATCCCAGAACCCTGAGATCATGACCTGAGCCGAAGGTAGAGGCTTAACCCACTGAGCCACCCAGGTGCCCCTTTTTTGGAAAATGTTATTTATTTATGTGAGAGAGAGCACATGAATGAGGGGAAGAGAAAAAGGGGAGGGAGAGAGACAAGCAGACTCTGCGCTTGAGCATGGAGTCCCATGCAGGGCTCAATCTCAGTACCCTAAGATCATGACCTGAGCTGAAACAAGAGTCATAACACTTAAAGGACCAAGCCACCCAGGTGCCTCTGTGTTTTCTTTTACTAGGATTACAGTGGGTTATGGCCTGATATGTTCTGCATCATTCTTTTGCAAATATAATGAGTTGGAAATTTTTTAAATAAATGCTATTACTGTAAAACATTAGTAAAATCTACATGTTGAACCATCTATGCCTTGGGCTTTGCAGTGATAAAATACTTTAAAAATTGTCTCTATTTTTTTTTTTCTCTGTTTCCTTTGCTGTTTAGAACTTCTGTCTTTTCTAGTCTCAGGTTTCTTAGGTTATATTTGGTTTTCAAATTTATTTGCATGGAGTTGAGCAAATAATCTACAGTCCTTTGCTATCTACTGTTACTTCCAAATAATCATTTTTTTATTTTTGTAATTTTGCTTTTATTCCTCTTTAGATTTTCCCTAAGAATCAACTTATAAATTTATTATTACTTCTGTTTTTCTGTTTGTAATAATTAATTTATCTTTAATAATTTTTCTGTTTTTCTTTTTATTATTTGTTTATTTTTTGGAGGGAATGGGAGAGCCATGTGGTGGGGGCAGGAGCAGAGAGAGAAGGAGAGAGAATCCCAAGCAGGCTTCTTGCTCAGCACATAGCTCAATGCAGGGCTCAGTCTCATGACCCTGAGATCATGACCTGAGCCGAAAATAAGAGTCAGACACAGCCAAATGAGACACCCAATTCTTCTTTTTTTATTATAGTTACTTTTCCTTATTGTAATTCCTTATTTGAATGCATACTTTGTTATGTTATTTGTTTTTAAAATAATGTAAGTATTTATGTCAAAACTTACATAGGCATTTTTTCAAATGTATTCTGTGGGCTCTGATATATTTTTTTTCTGAATATTTCTGAATATTCTGCAGTTTATTTTAATTTTCTCTTTGACCAAAGTGTTTTTTGAAGCCAGTACATTTTGAAATTTGTAAGTGAAAATTTCTGTTCTTCTGTTGTAATTTTCTTTTAGTCAAGTATTTTGTCTGATCTTTTCCACATTGTGGAATATTTGAGGTTTTATAGGCATACTGTATGGGCTAATTTTAAGGTGTTCTTTGAGCCTTTTTAAAGGTATTTTTTGTCTTTTTTTTTTTAAGATTTTATTTATTTATTTGTCACAGAGAGAGAGCATAAGCAGGCATAGGCAGAGAGAGAAGCAGGCTCCCAGCTAAACAAGGAGCCCGATGCAGGACTTGATCCCCTGGGATCATGACCTGAGCCGAAGGCAGCCATTTAACCAACTGAGCCACCCAGGCATCCCTAAAAAGGTGGTTTTAAAACTGATTAGCTCTGTGTTATAAATTAGTATTTTTTAAAAGAGTTTATTTATTTATGTGACCGACAGAGATCACAAGTAGGCAGAGAGGCAGGCAGAGAGAGAGTGGGGGAAGCAGGCTCCCCACTGAGCAGAGAGCCCAATGTGGGGCTTAATCCCAGGACCCTGAGATCATGATCTGAGCTGAAGGCAGAGGCTTAACCCACTGAGCCACTCAGGTGCTCTATATTAGTATATGTTTTTATTTAATGTCCCTATTTTTAATATATTCTATTTTATGAATTTGATGCTTGAGAAATGGTAGTCTTCTCCGTTACTAATGTGTTTTTGTGTCTTGGATTTCTGTGGTTTATGTATTCATGATTATCTCCTTTTATCTTTATTCTTTATTTTCAGCATTTCAGATATGTAACTTGTATGTATAGAGTTTAGGTACATTTTCCTATATATCAGTTGTTAAACCTTAGCATGTGTCAAAATCATCTGGAGGGCTTGTCAAATACAGATTACTGGGCCTAACTGGTAGATTTTCTGATTTTGGAGTTATGTGCTAGGACTTGAGAATTTTCTGTATGTGTCTGTTATAGGTTTTTTTTTTAATATTTCTTTTTATTTTAGTTGTATTTATTGAGAGGAACAATATGGTTAGTATTGGTTCTCATGTTCAATATTATGCATTCTATTTTAAATTTGACTTCATCTTTTTCATCCTTTACTGTAGGATCTTTGATTTCCTTCTCTTCCTATGTCTTTCCTTCTGAAAATTTGGAAAGCTTATTATATTTTATTATTTTATAATATTCTCTTGGTTGCCTTTACATTCGTATCTTTCTTAGTCTTCATCCTTCATTTCTTTAGCCCCCACTAAGGAGTTATGTGTATTTTATACATTAATATGTTTTCAGTCTCCCTCCTCTCTTTACCACACAGTTGGTGATTGCGAATATTATTCTAGTTTTAAATAGGACCAGCCGCGTCCTTCTTACCTTCCCCTTCATATACATGAAATTATTTGCATCTTTGTCTTTGATTGTGCAGTAATCCATCTATCAAAGTCCTATCCATGGTTTACCCTTGAGCTTCATTTTTATTAAAATGTATCATTATCACTTTTAGCCCAGTCTCTCTAATCTCTCCACTCCCATACCATATTATAGCTTCCAGAGCAACAGGATCCTAAGTACACACTCTCTTATATTTCTACTTCATGTTTAAGACATACATTGGAGCTCATTGAGAGAAAGGCCAGTATTTTATCCTTTGGATCTGTAGTGTTAAGCACAAGCAAAATGATTATTAAATAATTAGTGATTGTTATAGAGCTTCAAGTGTGGGTTTACGTTCAGCTTTATTGAGGATTAATTTACGTAAAAGTCACCCCCTCCTTTAAGCATATTATTTGATAAATTTGGTAATTGTATACAGTCAAAAAACGTACACTGAAACAAACATGCAGAACAGATTCATCAACAGTTCTTTGTGTCCATTTGCAGTTGAACCATGCCCCTCCCCCATCTCTGGTGATCATGAATTGTGGCTTTAGGTACTATAGGTTGGTATTTCTAGAATTTCAATATAAATGTGGTGATGTACTGCTTAATCTTTAGCATTGAATTTCATTAACTTAGTTTTACATTTTTGAAATTAACTCATATTGTATAGATTAATATTTCATTCCTTTTTATTGCTATTATTATAAGTATTGACATAATTTGCCCATTTGCCAGTTGATAGACATTTAAATTATTTCCATTTTGGGCTATTATGAATAATGCTATTATGAACATTCATATACTAAGTCTTTGTGCGAACATACATATTAATTTTTCTTAAATAAATGACTAGGAGTGGGATTCGTACATAGAATAGTAAGTGTATATTTAACTTTATAAAATACTCTCAGATTGTGTTCCAAAGTAGTTGAACCATTTTTCATCCCCACTTACTACTCCCATCACTCAGAGTTCTAGTTGCTTCAGACTCACACTTGGTTTGGCAGTTGTTTTAGCTTTAGCCATATTAGTGGGGGTGTAATGGATCTCACTGAGTTTGGTTTTCTTTTAAGATTTTATTTATTTAGGGGGACCTGGGTGGCTCAGTGGGTTAAAGCCTCTGCCTTCGGCTCAGGTCATGATCCCAGGGTCCTGGAATCAAGCCCCACATTGGGCTCTCTGCTTGGCAGGAAGCCTGCTTCCCCTCCTCTCTCTCTGCCTGCCTCTCTGCCTACTTGTGATCTCTGTCTGTCAAATAAATAAATAAAATGTTTTTTAAAAAAAAGATTTGGGGCGCCTGGGTGGCTCAGTGGGTTAAAGCCTCTGCCCTTCGCTCAGGTCATGATCCCAGACTCCTGGGATCGAGCCCCGCATCGGGCTCTTTGCTTGGCAGGGAGCCTGCTTCCTCCTCTCTCTCTCTGCCTGCCTCTCTCCCTACTTGTGATCTCTATCTGTCAAATAAATAAATAAAATCTTTAAAAAAAAAAAAGATTTTATTTTTTTATTGGCGAGACAGACAGAGGGAGAATGAACAGTGGGGAGGGGCAAAGTGAGAAGCAGACTCCCTGCTGAGCAGGGAGACTGAGATGGGACTTGATCCCAGGACCCTGAGGTCATGACCTGAGTGAAAGGCAGACACTTAACCAACTAAGCCTCCCAGGCACCCCTCACTGGGATTTTAATACACATTTCTGATCACTAGTTAAGAAGAACATCTAATGTACTTACTGGTCATCCATATATCTGATTTTGTGAAATGTCTGTTCTAGTCTTTTGCCTATTTTAAAAACTAGATTATTTATCTTTTTGAGTTTTATGTTAACTGTGTTTTTGAAGGGCATTAGTTTTTAATTTTGATGAAGTCTACCATTTTTTCTTTTTATATGAAGAGTTTTAACACTTATTTGAGGTCTTTGTTTCAGTTTGAGTGAGTTTTTGCATATGGCATGGAGTAAAGGTTGAGGGCTTTTGTTTTCTAATTATGTAAATTACAGCACTGATATGAGGGATAGCTATTACCAGAGTCAGTTCTTGCAATGGTTTACAGGAAAATCAGGAGGGGCACCGGGCTGGTTCAGTCCATAGAGCATGGGACTTTGATCTCAGGTTTGTAAGTTTGAGCCCCATTTTGGGTGCATCAGGGTCCCTGCTCAGCGAGCAGGAAGGAAGCCTGCTTCTCCGTCTCCCATTCCCCCTGCTTGCATTCCCTCTCTTGCTGTCTCTGTCTCTCTCTCTGTCAAATAATAAATATTTTTTTTAAAAGATTGCTTAAAAATAAAATCTTTAAAATAAAATCTTTCAAAAAAAGAAAATGAGGATAAAATTTTGAGACGGACAAGACAGATCAGGATCACATGGAAGATTTCCAGTTAGTGGATAGGAAGCAATCATAAAATAAAGAATTCAGAGGGAGGACAAGAAAAGAGCTCTTCACAAAAGAAGAGCTTTGGTGCCACTTATTTCAGGCATAATGAAAGGAAAATAAATGAAAACTGAAATTGATGGAAGTGACAGTTTATCTAGAAATGATAGTATCATCAAAATACAGCAGTAGGGACGCCTGGGTGGCTCATTTGGTTAAGCAGCTGCCTTTAGCTCAGGTCATGATCCTAGCGTCCTGGGATCAAGTCCCATATCAGGCTCCTTGCTCGGCAGGGAGCCTGCTTCTCCCTCTGCCTCTGCCTACCTCTCTGCCTACTTGTGATCTTTCTCTCTCTGTCTCTCTCTCTGACAAATAAATAAATAAAATCTTTAAAAAAAAAATACAGCAGTAAATCAGATTTCAAAACAAAAATTACTGTTTTCTGGCCTATTGTACTTTTTTTTTTTTTTTCACTAAATCTGTGTGTACTTTGTTTAGCCATGTGAAACTCAACTGCAACCAGATAAAAAGAGCAAAGTCTATAGTTACTGTATAATTATGGGTCAGTTTAAGTTGAAAGGCTCAAGTCAAGGACATCTCTGTAGATATAACGAATTGGGGCTTTTAAAAGTGAAATAGGGGGTGCCTGGCTGGCTCAGTCAGAGCGTGTACAACTCCTGATTTCAGGATTATGAGTTCGAGTCCCACATGGGGTGTAGATATTAAATAAATAAAAGATTTCTTTTTAAAATGTGAAATAGGATTATAGTTTTACTTATTCCATCCTTCCTACTCTACATAGGCAGCTACTTTCAACTCATTTAACTGAGTCTACTGGTGTTTATTCCTACATTGTATACAGCTATTTTGCCTACTTTTGATTTAACCATTTTAAAATAGTATCAGCTTGGGAGCACCTGGCTGGCTTAGTTGGTAGGGTATATGACTCCTGATCTCAGGGTTGTAAGTTTGAGCACCACAATGGGTATAAAGATTACATAAAAATAAAATCTTTTAGGGGCACCTGGGTGATACAGTTGGTTAAGTGTCCAACTCTTGGTTTTGGCTCAGGTGGGGCTCTCAGGGTTCTGAGATCAAGCCCTCTTTGAGGGTCTGCACTCAGCGTGGAGTTCGCTTAAGTTTCTTTTCTCCCAATGCCCCTCCCCCCATCCTCTCTTTCTCTCTAAAACAAATAAAATAAAATCTTCTAAAATACATCATTCATATATGCAGTCAGATTGTTAACATGCAGGGATCCAGAAAATTTCCTGCATTCATTTTCCTTTGTATTTTCTCTGGAACTCCTTTTTTTTTTTAATAGATTTTATTTATTTATTAGACAGAACACACAAGCAGGGGGAGCAGCAGAGGGAAGCAGACTCTCTGAGCAGGGAGTCCGATGCGGGGCTCAATCCCAGGACCCTGGGATTACAACCTGAGCCAAAGGCAAATGCTCAACCAACTGAGCCACCCAGGCGCCCCTTCTCTGGAACTCCTTTAAGGAAATGTTGAAACTCAGATGCCTCTACTAACCCACAAATTTCCAATCGTTATTTCTTTGTCCCTTTATTCTTTCCATTCTTCCTTTTCTGATTCTGGGAGATTTCCTGGAATTTTTTCCCCCAAAGCTATTGAATTTTTTAGGTCAGCATCATATTGCTTATTTGCAAAAAGCACTTCTTTATAAAACCCTGTTAATATTTCCGTGCTATACAACCTCTTAGCTTTCTGTAATACTACTGATAATATTGTATGTGTGTTCTTTTGTTCCTTTTCTTCTTTTTTTTTCCTGTTTGTTTTGATCTTTCACCTTAGGGCTTTCATCAGATTTTTGTGATCTTTAGTGCTATATTCATATTTAACAATGCGGTACCTGAAATGTTACTGTAATCTGTGTGCATGGTTAGGGCTTATAAAATGGTGGGCTTCACTGTGCATCATTCAGTCAGATATTTAGATGTTTCTTTTATATGATTCCATATGTTAATATCTATAAATGTTCTCATGGTCTTCTCATTTTTTCAGAAAAGAACCCGCCCATTGCCTGACACCAGCAACCACCAGCATTTCTAACAAGCAGCAGTAAAAAGGGGTTGGGACCCTAGTCTGCATATGAACTTTTACTCATTACCTTCTTTTTAATATGTTACTCTGATCTTCTATGCCTGTCATTACTAAATTTGGAGCCTCCCATTTATACCATTAGCTGCTGCTTTTATAATTTTTATAAGTCTCCCCTTTCATTCTCACCCAGTCTCTCCAGTTACAGAGCCTTTGTGTTGCCAGCTGTGTCCCAAATTACCTTGGTTCTAGGTGTCATCCCCTTCTGGTTCTATTTAAGTCATTCGATTCTGCTGTTATAGTTATTTGCTTCCTTTTCAAAATTTCTTAAAACTTTTCATCCACCGATATCTCCTCAACCTCTTAATGTGTATGAGTATATGCCCTCATCTCTTAACTGTCATTTTAGATACAGAAAGATACAGAATCTTATTCAACCACACACCCTTTTTAATAATAATTCTTTGCATTTCCCTTCATTCCCTTCAATTCCCTTCATCCTAAGCTTGCCCAATTTTATGTTTTTGTCCTTTCATCCTGTTTGACACCTGTTCTTTGTTTTATTTTACTTATTTATAAAGTGTACAACGTTACATTTAAAAGCAGTTTAAGGGGGCGCCTGGGTGGCTCAGTCGGTTAAAGCCTTTGCCTTTGGCTCAGGTCATGATCCCAGGGTCCTGGGATTGAACCCCGCATGGGGCTCTCTGCTTAGCAGGGAGCCTGCTTCCTCCTCTCTCTCTGCCTGCCTCTCTGCCTACTTGTGATCTCTGTCAAATAAATAAAATCTTTTATAAATCAATCAATCAATCAATAAAAGCAGTTTAAGGGGCACCTGAGTGACTCAGTTAAGTGTCCAACTCTTGATCTCATCTCAGGTCTTAATCTCAGGGTTGTGAGTTCAAGCCCCGCATTGGGCTCCATGTTGTAAAAAAAAAAAAAAAAAATATACACAGACACACACATAATAATAAAAGTAGTTTAAGCTACATGTATTGTGAATGTTATTTGTATCTATGCTTTCTTTTATAATGGTAGATTAGGTTTGAAATAAAGAGTCTATTTTATAATACCACATGTCTGAAATTATATTAATAATACTGGGGGGAAAATCACAAGTAGAGTGATGTTGATGATAATAGCTGTTTTATTGGATTTTTACTACATGCTAGGCATGGTATGTTATTAGCTCTTTTCAGTGATTCTTGTTTGTTCTGTTTTGTATTTCCTTTTAGAAAAGGTCTGGGACATTTATAAGTCAATAGACACAACATGGAACACATGTGAGTTACGTTTCCTCCTTCTCCATGAAAATACAGCTAAGAAGAAATTCAGAAAACCTGGGTAACAGAAAAGTATTTCCTCTAAACACAGACACTGATTTTTTAAGATTATATCTCTGTGTATGGGGTTCAGTTGAAGGGGATTTGGAACATAGTTTATACTTAAATGTAAGAGAAGCTGTCTAAGAAAGATCGATTAAGAATACAATGATGTCATATATTTCATTCCAATCTGTAATTGTCTAATCTTAGTATAAACAATGTAAAGTCTTTCATCATAAATTCAACTTCATTAGCCATCTGAGGATTAATATTGGAGAGAAAACACATGAATTTGATGAATGTGGAAAAGCTTTTATCTATGTCAAATGTCAAGAAATACTGAGGAATTCTTGTTGGAAAAAATATCTGTGCATGGTAAGAATGTTGGAAAGCCTTCAGCCTGAAGCAGATCTCCTTCAGCATGATCAGATTCATAGTAGAGAGAAACCTCATGAATGCAATGAATGTGGAAAAACCTTTAGCCTGAAGCAAAACCTCACAGAGCATAAGAAAATGCATACTGGAGAAAAATCACATGAATGTACTGAATGTGGTAAAGTATTCTCTCGAGTCTCATCTCTTACTCTACATTTGAGAAGTCATACAGGAAAGAAACCATATAAATGTAATAAATGTGGAAAAGCCTTCAGCCGGAAAAGAAACTTCCTGTCTCACCAGAAACATCATACCGGAGAGAAACTTTATGAATGTGGGAAAGCTTCTATTCAGATGCCAGGTCTCATTAAACATCAGAGAAATAATACTGGAAACAAACCCTATGCATGTAAGGAATGTGGAAAAGCCTTCAGTGGCAAATCATATCTCACTGAGCATGAGAAAATTCATACGGGAGAGAAACCATTTGAATGTAATCAATGTGGAAGAGCCTTCAGCCAGAAGCAATACCTCATTAAACATCAGAATATTCACAGTGGAAAGAAACCCTTTAAATGTAACGAATGTGGAAAAGCATTTAGCCAGAAGGAAAACCTCATCATCCATCAAAGAATACACACTGGAGAGAAACCATATGAATGCAAAGGGTGTGGGAAAGCTTTCATTCAGAAGTCTAGCCTCATTAGACACCAGAGAAGTCATACAGGAGAGAAACCTTATATATGTAAAGAATGTGGGAAAGCCTTCAGTGGCAAATCAAATCTCACTGAGCATGAGAAAATTCATATTGGAGAGAAGCCCTATAAATGTAATGAATGTGGAACAATCTTTAGGCAGAAGCAATACCTCATTAAACATCACAATATTCATACAGGAGAGAAACCTTATGAATGTAATAAATGTGGAAAAGCCTTCTCTCGAATCACATCACTCATTGTACATGTGAGAATTCATACGGGTGATAAACCTTATGAATGTAAAATATGTGGGAAAGCTTTCTGTCAAAGCTCATCTCTTACTGTTCATATGAGAAGCCATACAGGTGAGAAGCCCTATGGTTGCAATGAATGTGGGAAAGCTTTCTCCCAGTTCTCAACCCTTGCTCTGCATATGAGAATCCATACTGGAGAAAAACCTTATCAGTGTAGTGAATGTGGGAAAGCTTTTAGTCAGAAGTCACATCATATTAGACATCAGAGAATTCATACTCACTAAAAGCTCTATGAATGCCTTGAATTTAGGAAAACTTTCATCAGAACTCACACTTTAATGGTATACTGAAAATTCGTTTTACAATAAAGTGACGTGAATGTGGAAAATACAACAACTCAAAATTTAAATACTAACAATTTTAATAAGTATCGTAGTATCATGAAAACCTCTATTCCCAGAACTCCCACAACAGACATTGTTAATGATGTACTTTTAGGAGCAATCTCATTAAGTAAGGATCCAGTCATGAGCACTAAGCAACATGGTTCTGGAAGGCCTCCCTGATGCATTAAGGGGTATAAAGATTTGATATTGAGAGACAAAATTGTCATTTTAAAAGTGTTTCACTACATATGTAATCAGAATTATTTGTTCTTGATTCATTTGTAGAAATCAGAGATTGGGACAGAATATTGTATTCAGAAACATGCATGCGTTTATAGGGAATTGTTAATTGATAGAGGTGGTTTCAAGGTTGGTAGGGAAATGAAATCATGGATGATTCAAAAAATGGTCTCAGGGTAACTGACTCTTCATGTGGAAAAATAATAGATCTCTGCTGTAGTAATACATTAAAGTATTTATTATGAAATCCAAAAGTATTGAAGACTAAAATGCAAAAAGCAAAACTTCGTAATATAAGAATTTTATAGGAGGATGTTTTAAAACCTTTGTGGAGTAGGAGGGAATTTCTAAAATAGATTCCAGGATACTCTCGAGTATACATGCATATCCCCAAGAAACCAATACATGTGTCTAGGGAGTCATGTATCTTTATGTTGAAGCATGAATTACATTAGCAAAAAACTGGAAACAAATGTCTGTTGCTTGTGAAATGGATAAATAAAATGTGTTATAGGCACATAGTAGAATATTCTCTAGTAGTTAAGTATAACAGGTGATATATATTTAAATATATTAACAGAGAAAGACCTGAAAAGTCACGTAGAGTAAAAACAACGAAGGGATACATATAATCATAACTGTGAATTTGAATTAAATCAACACTAGCAAACACTAGTATTAAGCATTGATTATGGATAAACATTTTTATGTAAAACCGAAGAATAGATTGGAAAGATGCACACTGAAATTCCCAAAGGTGTTGCCTCTAGAAAGAATGGTAGTGGAAAAGAAATGGGACCAACCATGGTAGTTAGATACTTCAGTTTTGTATCTAAAGGCCTATCATAGGGGCGCCTGGGTGGCTCAGTTGGTTAAATACCTATCATTAAAAAGATTCTAAGTAAATATAACAAAATGTTAGTTCCCTCTGGGTTGTGGTAATATATGTGTTCTTTTCTTTGTGATATTTCTGAAAATTAAAAAACATAGGTAGGAAAGCTGTACATGGAGTATATGTAATAATAGACTCCCAGTCCCAGATAGATACTAATATTTTATAGGAAATATTTCTAAAATCATATCTTTACTGTAAGTCATTTCTTAAAGTTGGGATGGTAGCTTAATTTAAATTTACTCTTGCATGTGACATCACTAATCTGTGTGATCTCTACTTAAAATTATAGGATGAATGTGCTACAGGTTGGTTGAGTTACACACAGTTAAGGGTCATACCATTTAATAATACATGCACAGACTTGATATTAAGAATTGGTTTCTACTGAAAATATTTATCAGAAACTTTAAAAGTACACATAACCAGTATTGGCATTAAGGATTTGGTGTTTTAAAATGAGGAAACCAAGTTACCCTTAAATTTTTAAATATGCCACTGAGTAAAATGTCAACTCTTGCATTTCATCTTCAATTTTAACCTCACCTTTTTTTTTCTATTCTGCTAGATATACTCAACCAATCCCCCATTTGTTTTCTTGCAGAAAATGGTGCTAAAAAAGGAGATCTGAGACCTAAACAATATTCTTATATTTGAAGCAAATCTTTTCGAGGGTTTTTGTTTACTTGGTCCCTTTCCACAACTTGGCATATAAAAAGTTGTTAGTGCTCTTTTCGAATAGTGATAAAAATGTGTAGCCAACGTTCAAATCTTAGGCATATTTCAAATATATCAGTTTCTTTTAAATTCAAAATAATGAAATGCTAATAGAACCATACCACTACACTGCTTGTTAGTGGTTTTGATAGTTGGTCTTGAGATAAGATTATAAATGCCAGGGAACTGATTTGTCTGGGGTAACATAACCCAAATAACATGTATATATCTACATGAATCTAAATTATCCTCTATTTTCTTCCATTCCTCAGTAAGCATTTCTCTCATATTAAGTGTTTTTGATTGCCTTTGAGCTTGTGCAGCTTTGAAGTCACCAGAGCAACTAAGAACTCTCAGTTCAGACCAAACTAGGATTACCTTTTGGTGCCTGTAGTTAGCTAGTGCCAGGGTGCAACAATGATTAGGATCGTCACATAGGGTAAGATGAGTAATATCTGTGATACTGTATACTTTAAATTTACTCTGACATTCCCCTATTGATTCAACTTTTTGGTAGTTACTTGTCACCACAAACAACACTATGGTAAATACTCTCAAAATCAGACTTAAATTTCAGATGTTTTTATTTCTGGGGGATAGGTTACAGGCAAGAGATTGTTAGATCAAAGGACATAGGCTATTTTTTTATTTTTATAGATGCTATCATTTTCAAAAACACAACTTACCTTTAACCCTGCAACATATGGTAACATACTACTTAAATTCATGTTTGATGAATGTAACCACTTGCTCCTAGATTTGCTTCTTTGTAAATTTTCATATTGTTAGCTCTTTAATAGACATTAGGAATTGTCTAATTTTTGTTATAAAAATGATTTTTCCATAAAAATACTCTAAATTTCTGTGTAACCAGATATGTATTAATTTTTTCTAAGCTTATGGGTTAGTTAAGAAGATGCTTTAACCTCTAGATTGTCTATTTCTTAGGTTTTCTTGCAGTTGTTTATTGTTTGCTTTTTTCAATATGTAAATATTAATCTATTTAGAACTTAATTTTAAATATCGTCTGAAATGAGGATTCCTTGTTATTTTCTTCTGGATGGGTTTCCAGTTATACAAACACAACTTGTTATAATAACCCATTTACTTAGCAGCCAGTCACACAGTTCTGACACCAACTTGTGGTGTCCACCAGCAGCAATCACGGATTTGAACCAGCAATCAAAAAAAGAGAACAGGCTTTAACCCAGTTTATTATTAGCCTTGCCCTGACCAAAACAAACAAACAAACAAAAAAAACAAACAAAAAGCATAACTGCCTTCACAATACCACAACTGCCCAAGCAAGCACAAGCTTCCAAGGCCTCCGCATGGCACAGGGTAGAAAAGGTCAGAATGGGTGTGGTTCACCTGAGCGCTGAGAAACATTGATGATGTCATCCAGGACATCTTATGATAACCCACTACTGCATCTGCGTGGTGTGCCCCCATGCAGCACACCCAGTTGTGAGACTGATACCCACTTAAGCACAGTGAAGCTGCTGCCTTGGTTTCCCAAGACTTACGATGCCTTCGTCACATAGGCTATCGATGTCTACTTGCCAATTCACAGTCCCCCTCCCCACCCCCAACCAGGTACAGGATACAAATGAGGAATTTACAGTAGCTATCTTCATCAAGGAAACTGGTAGAAAGTCAAATCTAAGGTCATTTTTCCAGATATGGGTCAGTGGGAGAGGCCTGTTCTTAATTCCTCACCAACATCATCCTTTTCTATTCAGCTGAAACTCAGCTATGTAATCCTTTAACCACATGATTTTTTCCTCATTCAACTGAAACTGCCTTGTACTTTATTCATACCAAGACCTATTTCTGTATTCTCTTGTTTCACTAATCTATTTTTCTACTTCTATACTAATACCATATTAATCGATAAGTTGGTTTAATATTAGCCTTACTGTATTTTGATACTGTGTAACAGACCAAGTCCTCCTTGCCGTTTTTCATTGTTTTATTGGCTATTCTAAGTTTTCTTCCTATATAATTGAAGACTGAAAAACCCTTTGATACTCTAGTTGGAACTGCATTAAATTTATATATTTTTTTTGGGAGAAATGACATTTGGATTTTAAGTCTTTCTGATCCAAATTGTAGTGTGCCTTTGCATTTGTTCAAACTGTAATCATGTCTTTCAGCATGAGGGTCCTGAACAAAGGAATTTGAATGCCATCCCTGCTTAATATTATATTTTAAAAACTTTGTTAGTTGCGTGAATGAGAAAAGTCCCTATTATGGACTAAACGTTTGTAGCTCCCTCAGAATTCATACTTTGAAGCCCTGATCCCTAGTGTGATGGTATTTGGAGACGGGGCTCTAAGGAAGTAATTAGATTTAGATTAGGTCATGAGGGTGGGACACTCATGATGGGAACAGCACCCATACGTAGAAGTGGAAGATAGAGATTATAAGAAGAGATTTCTTTCTACATGCATACACTGAGGAAAGGCCATGCGCGTGCAGCACAGTGAGAAAACAGCTGTCTACACCAGGAATTGGACCTTCACCAAGATTTGCCAGCACTTTGATCTTGGGATTTCCCAGCCCCTAGAACTGTAACAAATAAATGTCAGTTGTTTAAACCACCCAGTCTATGGTATTTTGTTATAATGCCTGAACTAAGACAGTCCCTTTTCTGCTTAATTCTCCTGTGCTCCTAGTATGTGGGAAGACAAAAGCACTTTTCATTAGGAGAGTAAAATCCCAACTACATTATTAATAAGGTCTGTAATTTTAGCAATTTATCCCCCACCTTATTCATTTAAAAATAAAAATTGTTGAAACAGGAAAAGTGAAAAATATAGTTCCTGGAAACTATACGTTGAACTAGGAATCATCAAGCTATCATTCCCTTACAGAAACTAGGGGGAAAAAGAAAACTTCCTTTGTAGTACTCTGGAAATCAGTCAGTGGTTTATACAAACAAGCAAATGCCCGAGCAAGTCAAAAGCCATCGTCAAATGTTAGTATCTTTTGTGTCATTTTCATTATTGTCCCAACCCTCCCTGGCGTGGTATCGATAATGGTCTTGAGCAGCTGGCAACCCAGTTTCCCCCTCAAATTGGAGGAAGCAGAGTGGACCATGTTTGTACATCCATTCTAACCTCTCTTGAGGATACATGAAGGAAGGATGCAAGTATCATCTGTTTGACAATACTCAAAATGCAGGTGGGGAAAAGGAGCAGGCACTGCTCATAAAACCTACAAGGTGGACTGCAAATCCACGTCTGAATATAAGACTGGGCAAGTTGAGATGCATAGTCATGGAACAGGGTAAGGGATGGTGGAGGGAAAAATTCTAAGAGGAAACACCAGGGGTAAGGGTGTTCTGGCTAAATCAACCAAACAGGATTCCTGCTGAAAGCAGGCCAGCATGATCACACAGCACCTGGGAGATGGTGGAGGATGAGGAACCTGATCAGATATCAGGGGTGATCACGAATTAAGGGTAGAGGGTTCTAGTTAAACTGAGGATTCTTACTAAATCTTGAGTTTATAAACAAGTACAAATAGGTCTAGAAGGTTCAGGAGTCTAAAGCTTGGTCAAAGAATCTTTGTCACTGAATTGTTGGCACTTGGGCAAAACTTGGGGTTAGTTTTACTAATGTGCTATTAATGACTCATTTCAGAGACTTCTGGAGACAAATTGTACATGTCCATCAGCAATTCAAAAGGATGTCCTGGGGGTGCCTGGGTGGCTCAGTCAGTTAAGTGTTTGCCTTTGGCTCAGGTCATGATCCTGGGGAGTCTGCTTCTCCCTCTTCCTCTCCCCACCCCCAACTCATGTTCTCTCTTACTATCTCCCTCCCTCTCTTTCTCTCTGATAAAAAAATCTTTTAAAACAAAACAAAACAAGGGGCGCCTGGGTGGCTCAGTGGGTTAAGGCCTCTGCCTTTCGCTCAGGTCATGATCCCAGGGTCCTGGGATCGAGCCCCGCATCGGGCTCTCTGCTTGGCAGGGAGCCTGCTTCCTCCTCTCTCTCTGCCTGCCTCTCTCCCTACTTGTGATCTCTATCTGTCAAATAAATAAATAAAATCTTAAAAAAAAAAAAAAACACAAAACAAAAGGATGTCCTAGGTACCAAGAGTTAGTATGGAGGCACTGGTCTCAAGAAGACGCAGGCAAGACTGTACTAGTAAACTATGGGTTTCAGAGGGTTACAACCAGCCAGATTCACTGAATTAACTGAAGAAAAAGCTTGTGAATGTTGGTGGAGAAAGCATCTTCCCCCACTCTTATTCTTCAAGAGGAGAGATTTTTTTTTTCTCCTAAATACTCCTGGCTTCTTGTCCTACTTTTTATTTCTCTTCTAGAGAGGTAAATCCAAATAGTTGATTGGAGAATTTATTGCCTCTCTGGTCCAAATTAACCTTTTGTTGCCTGATGGGTGTTAACAGATCTTAGCTTTTTAAAAGTTTGTTTGTTTGTTTTGTTGTTTTTTTGTTTTTGTTTTTGTTTTTTAACCAGCTGGCATAATGGTAAGCCTGGTCATGAGACAGTACTGGAGAGATTACAAAAGGAGTGAGTTCTCCTTAGTTCTGGTGTGGCTTCTCTTCCAGGATTCTGGAAGTAGGTTCTCCTTTCTAAAGTTCTGCCCCACAGTTTACTTCATTACAAACTGCCTCTGAAGGCTTTTCTCTAGCTTTTGGCCACCATGTTTTCCCCATTCTTGACCAAGTCAGAGGCATCACAGCAGATTTTCAAACATGTGTCTATACCCCAACTAGGTCTGTACTCCCTGTACCCGCTTCATAGCCCTATACATGCACACTGGGGGCTCATGCAAACCAGTATCTGTCTTCTGTTCCACATAGCTACCTGGAGCTGTTCTGGCCCAAGCCCTTCATGGATTATGTGCTAGGTTCCTGCAGAAAAAGGTCTCTACAGCTCCAGGTTCCAGGAGTGTCCACAGTGGTACCCCAAAGACCCTCTATATGCCTCTCTCTTAGGCTCTGCTCACCTAACTGCCTAATGACTATGAATCACATCTGGCCTGAGCAATCCAGCAAACTTCTCTACAAGCTAGTAGTCTTTGATGAAATGTGAACCTCTTCCCTTCCAAGTTTGTCCATCCTTGGGTACTCTGCCTCAGCTCTGGAGTCCCTTTACAGTCCCTTTCCATCTTAATAGTTACAGTAGTATTGCTGCTTAATAATTCTTTAAACATCTCCTGTTTTAACTAATGTGTAGTCTCCTATCTTCACATTGGATCCAGATTAATACAAAGAGTTTGGAAGAAAAGGCATGAGGTGTCCTGGCCCTACTTCTTTTCTCTTCACTTTAGAATCTGCCTGTCTGCATAGAGCATGTGTTCCCCAATGCTCTACCTAGATCAAGACACAAACTTGGAGATTCAGAGCCTGTTTTTGCTCTTTTCACGATTCACTAGGTCAGGATTTTTATTTCTGGAGTCCAAACAAAGCTCACTGGACTCCCACAGTGACCATACTCCAATCTGCCTTTATCTATAATAAAAGTGGTATGTGGACTCCATACATCTTAACTGTCCTAAATCTCAGATAACAATTTATGGGTAAAGGGTGGGGTGATGATGCATATTTGGAAATTCAGAATGCCCAGCACATAATGGCCACATGACACACAACACAATATATAAATATTTCAGACTACCCCATACTTCTATGCTTAAAAAAAAAGATTTTATTTATTTATTTGACAAAGAGAAATCACAAGTAGGCAGAGAGAGAGGAGGAAGCAGACTCCCTGCTGAGCAGAGAGCCCGATGCGGGACGCGATCCCAGGACCCTGAGATCATGACCTGAGGCAGAGGCTTAACCCACTGAGCCACCCAGGCACCCCATGCTCTTGACTTTTAGTAATTTTGATAAATAACTTTTGAGAGGAGAAAACTTGCTAACATAATCTATGAGAATCACTTTCCAGGGGCTCCTGGGTTCTCTCCCGCTCTGTCAGTTAAATATCCAGCACTTCTTTCAGCTCAGGTCATGATCTCTGGGGCTGTGGGCTCAGCAGGGAGTCTGCTTAAAGATTCTCTCCATCTGCCCCTCCCCCCACTTGTGTGCACACATGTGCATGCTCTCTCTCAAATAAAAAAACCTTTAAAAAAAGAAAAAAAGAATCACTTTCCAGACCAGGGGCAACGACTACTTGGACCCAAGATGGTTCAAACCATGGGGGAATGGTTTTTATTTGGTATCAGGAGGATGGGAAGAGTTGGAATTATTCTGAGCAAAGACTGAGAACGGTAAGTGAACACTTACTATTATACTCAAGCCACTACTGCAGTTGTCACATTCTGCTCATTCACTCAGTTCCCTTGGAAGGTGGGTTCCGATTAAGAAGCCAATGATGGTTCTAGTTCATGAGGGTAAATAAGAGGCTCCTGGACACACAACAAATCTACAACTCCACATGGAATAATTCCCTCAAAAAAAATCCAGAAATGAGGTGAGTGACCTCGTTTATAGGTATACATCAAGCAACAAGAGAAAACCCATTTCTCTATTCCTAGGGTTACACACAATCTTCATAAATACCCCAACCCAGCACAGTGGCAAACCATCAGGAGAGAACTCAAATCCTAGCTTCTCCCTAATGAGAGAAGGGTTTGGACCACATGTATGGTGCAACACTATTAAGGCTTATACCTGAGGGGCACCTGGGTGGCTCAGTCAGTTAAGCGGTTGGCTTGTGATTTAGGCTCAAGGCCTGGTCTCAAGGTCCTGGGATCCAGGACCAAGTTGGGCTCTGTGCTCAGCAGGGAGTCAGCTTGAGGTTTCTCTCTCAGTCTTCCTCTGTCCCTTCCCCTGCTCACTCTCTGGCTCTCAAATAAATAGTCTTTTAAAAAAAAAAAAAAAAAAAAGACATATCAGGGGGCCAGGTCTCGCGCCAGGTCCGGTGCTAGCTCAGGCTTGGGGCACTGCGACTCCTGCCGGTGGGGCTGGCAACCGGTGCGTTTGGTGCGGTGTTTCCTGTTCTCTCCCCTGCGTGTCTGCAGCTACAGGCTTGCCTGATCAGCCCGACCATGGCTTCAGCTTTGAAGAGAGCTACAGAAAGATCTAGAAGAGGTGAAGGTGCTGCTGGAAAAGGCCTCTAGAAAAAGAGTATGTGATGTCCTTATAGCTGAAAAATCCAAGACTGAGACAGAAATCAAGAACAAGACGCAGCAGAAATTACAGAGAAAAGCAGAACTTTTTTTTTTTAAGATTTTATTTATTTATTTGATAGACAGAGATCACAAGTAGGCAGAGAGGCAGGCAGAGAGAGGAAGGGAAGCAGGCTCCCTGCTGAGCAGAGAGCCCCATGCAGGGCTCCATCCCAGGACCCTGAGATTGTGACCTGAGCCGAAGGCAGAGGCTTTAACCCACTGAGCCACCCAGGAGCCCCAAAAGCAGAACTTCTTGACAATGAAAAGCCAACTGCTGTGGGTTGCTCCCATTGCATCAGGATATACAGTGAAAATCAGTAATTACAGATGGGATCAGTCAGATAAGTTTGTGCAAATCTACATTTCCTTAACTGGGGTTCATCAAATCCTCACTGAGAATGTGCAGGTGCATTTCACAGAGAAGTTATTTGATCTTTTGGTAAAGAATCTAAATGGGAAGAGTTACTCCATGATTGTGAACAATCATTTAAAACCCATCTCTGTGGAAGGCAGTTCAAAAAAAGTCAAGACAGATAGGGTTCTTATGTAGAAAGAAAGCAGAAAACTCACGGTGGGACTACCTTACTCAGGTTGAAAAAGAATGAAAGAGAAAGAAAAGAAGGAAAGAATGCAAAGAGAAGAAAAGAATGCAAAAAGAAAGAAAGAGGGCAAAGTCTTTGCCCTCCTATGACACTGAAACAGATCCTAGTGAGGGATTGATGAATGTTCTAAAGAAAATTTATGAAGCTAGAGATGATGATATGAAGCAAACCATTAATAAAGCCTGGGCAGAATCAAGACAGAAGCAAGCCAAAGGAGACACAGAATTTTAAGACTTTAAAGCCATTTGGGAACTGTGATGTGGAAATATTGATATTTCCATTGAGGAAACATTGGTGAACTGCACAGATAAACTTGACAGATAACTACTTATACAGCCTTCTTCTAAGTAAAGGCAGTGAATTCTCCCATTTCCTCCTAGAGGATGATTTATTTAAATAAAATATGCTTATTAAATGCTCCTCCAAAGATGGTTTCCTTAGTAATCTGGGCATTTTGTTCAAAAAAGGATAATATTGTATTCTTGTGTGAAATGTAAAAAAGCAAGTTGTATCTAATGAAAATGCCACATTGTGTGTATTTTTGTTCAGCTAAGACACAGAAAACAAAAGTTCTTTTTTGCCTATAAGTTCCTGATTATCAGCTCTCACCACTGTGAGAATAAGTAAAAATAAAACCTGAATTTTTGCATTAAAAAAAAAACCAAAATAGGGGCGCCTGGGTGGCTCAGTGGATTAAGCCACTGCCTTCGGCTCGGGTCATGGTCCCGGGGTCCTGGGATCGAGCCTCACATCGGGCTCTCTGCTCCGCGGGGAGCCTGCTTCCTCCTCTCTCTCTGCCTGCCTCTCTGCCTACTTGTGATCTCTCTCTCTGTCAAATAAATAAATAAAATCTTTAAAAAAAAAAAACAAAAACAAAATAAAACAACAAAAAAAGTCTTATACCTGAGAGACAGTCCCTCAAAATATCTAGCTCTGAAAGCAAATGGGGATTGTATCCATGAGACCCACAGACTATAGCAAACTAAAAAACCGTACTTCCAGGCTCAGTGATCCATCCCCTAAAGGCTCAGCACAGAGGTAGAAGACTGAAACTCCCAGACTTACCACGAAAAAAGCCTATCTGGTCATCTTAAAACTGGTGGCTCAGTGGGTTAAAGCCTCTGCCTTCGGCTCGGGTCATGGTCCCAGTGTCCTGGGATCGAGCCCCGCATCGGGTTCTCTACACCTCAGGGAGCCTGCTTCCTCCTCTCTCTCTGCCTGCCTCTCTGCCTACTTGTGATCTCTGTCTGTCAAATAAATAAATAAATCTTTAGGAAAAAAAAAAAGACGGAAACAACTCAAATGTCCTTCAACAGATAAATGGATAAACAAAATGAGATATAAATATACAATGAAATATTATTCAGCCTTCAAAATGAATTAAATTCTGATATAGACTATAACAAGGATGAACCATTAAAACACTACATGCCAAGTTAAATAATCCAGACACACAAAAATATTCTGTGGTTTCACTTACATGAGCAGTACCCAGAACAGTCAAATTCATAGAGACAGAAAGCAGCATAATGGCTACAGGATGAAGGGAGGGTGGATGGCTAACTATCATTGAATGGGTTCAGAATTTTAAGTTTGGGGTGATGAAAAATTTCTGGAGATGGATAATGGTGGTGGTTGCACAATAATGTGAATGTACTAATGACACTGAACTGTACATTTAAAAAGGGTTAAAGTGGTAATTTTATCTTTTTTTAAAAAATATTTTATTTATTTATTTGACAGGCAGAGATCACAAGTTGGTAGAGATGCAGGCGGAGAGGGTTGGGGGAAGCAGACTTCCTGCTGAGCAGAGAGCCTGATGTGGGGCTTGATCCCAGGACCCTGGGATCATGACCTGAGCCGAAGGCAGAGGCTTTAACCCACTGAGCCACCCAGGCCCCCCTCTTATTTTCTAAAGATTTTATTTGAGAGTGAGATAATGTCAGAGAGCATGTGAAAGGGGAGGGTCAGAGGGAGAAGTAGACTCCCCATTGAGTAGGGAGCCTGACCTGCGACTTGATCCCAGGACTCCAGGATTATGAACTGAGCCAAAGGCAGACACTTAATCGACTTAGCCATCCAGGCTCCCCGAAGGTAAATTTTATCTTACGTATAATTTACCATAATAATAAAAAAAAAATGATTGGCCTAGAATGGAAACAGATTTGTTGCTCATGAGTCAGTAAATGTTGAAGCCATGGTATGGATATAGGTGCTCCAAAAAAAAAAAAAAAAGTACAGAATCTAACTTTAAAAAGATAAGTGGGGGCGCCTGGGTGGCTCAGTGGGTTAAAGCCTCTGCCTTTGGCTCAGGTCATGATCCCAGGGTCCTGGGATTGAGCCCGACATCGGGCTCTCTGCTCCGCAGGGAGCCTGCCTCCTCCTCTCTCTCTGCCTGCCTCTCTGCCTACTTGTGACCTCTGTCTGTCAAATAAATAAAATAAAATAAAATAAAAGATAAGTGGAAAAGATGATAATAAATAAAAACATATTTATCTTTATAATATTTATACATAATATAAAGAATATGTCCCCAAAGAGTACACAGTCAAAAATTAATGCCCTTCTTTGTCTCTACCCACCTTCTTGCCCTCAATGGCTGCCATAGAAATCACTTTTATTAGTTTCTTTTGTAAATTTCAGTTTTTATGCAAACATAAACATTTATTCTTATCCATTTCCCCCCTTTCTTATACAAAAAATAGAACATAAGGTTCTGCATCTTGTTTTTGTTTTTATTTAATATATTTTGGAGGCTTTTTGTATCAGGCCATAGACAGTGTTCTCAGTTTTTCTCCAATTACATAATGTCGCATTATGTTCAATGGTTTATTTATGGCTGATTTTCAATACTATAGAGACGCTATATGAATACTCTTGGATATACATCACCATAACCGTAGGATAAAATCTCAGAGTGGGATTGCTCAGTGAAAAGCTAAATGCAATTGGAATTTTGAAAGATGCTGTCAAATTGCCTTCCAAAAAGTTTGTACCAGTCTGCAGGCCTCAAGCAAGATAGGTTTTCAAAGTGGGGGAATTTTTGCCACTCTAGTCCATAAGAATCAGTATCTATACAGTTTTAATGGAATTTATCTGATTATGAATGAGGTTGAGCATATTTTCATACATTTGAGAACCTGTAGACTATGTTCTGTACACTATTTGTTAATCACTGTTTCCATTCTTACTGGGTTATTAGTCTTTTAATTTTTTTTGGTGCTCCTTATTTATCAGGGAGGTTAGCCATTTGATTGCTACATGAAATGCAAATGTTTCCAGTTTGTCACTTTAACTTTTTTTTTTTTTCATTTAGAAGGGATAATCTTTTATGTTTTGATTTTTAGAATTTGAAGTTAGAAAGGCCTTTTCCCCTTCATGGTTTTGTTTTTTGGTTTTTTTTCTTTTAAAGATTTATTTATTTGTTTATTTATTTATCTGACAGACAGAGATCACAAGTAGGCTGAGAGGCAGGCAGAGATGGGGGGGAAGCAGGCTCCCTGCCAAGCAGAGAGCCCAATGTCAGGCTCGATCCCAGGACCCTGGGATCATGACCTGAGCCGAAGGCAGAGGCTTTAACCCACTGAGCCACCCAGACACCCCTCTCCCCTCCATGGTTATAAAGTAATTCACTCAAGTTCTCAGTCTTCATAATTTAAGCTTTCAGTTTTGAATTTTGACCCGTTTGGAGTTAACGCTGCATTCAGTACATGGCATAATCCACTCTGTTTTTCCTAGAAAGTCTATCAGGTTGTTCCTATTACCTTTATTGAAAAGTTCACCTTTGGGGCGCCTGGGTGGCTCAGCGGGTTAAAGCCTCTGCCTTCAGCTCAGGTCATGATCCCGGGGTGCTGGGATCGAGCCCCGCATCGGGCTCTCTGCTTAGCTGGGAGCCTGCTTCCTCCTCTCTCTCTGCCTGCCTCTCTGCCTACTTGTAATCTCTATCTGTCAAATAAATAAATCTTTAAAAAAAAAAAAAAGAAAAGTTCACCTTTTCCCCATTCACCTGAGGGGGTATCTGAGCTGCCCTGTTCACCATACACTAAAATTTTTTAGTTGATTCTGTTTTTGGATTCTCTATTCTGTTCCACTGGTCTGTCCAGTCAGATGACAAACCCATATTACTTAAATTTTTGAACTTTTAGAATATGTTTTGTTATCATAAGATTATGCCCGATGTGCCCCACATTGCTTTTTTTCCTTCCAGCCTATTCTTGCCTTAATTTTCACATTTGAACTTTACTTCTTAAAAAAAAGATTTAAGTAATCTCTACACTCAATGTTGGCTTGAACTCATGACCCCAAAATCAAGAGTCGCATGCTCTTCCGACTGAGCCAGCCAGGCATTCCTCCATTTGAAATTTACCTATCTAGAGAAAGATATTATTTTCAGTGGAAGGTTAAACTCATAAATTAATTTACATGACATTTATAACAAAGGATTTCTATTCAAGAAAATGGTATAACTTTTCATTTAAGTCTTTATCTTCATATGGTTTTAATTTTTTTCTTAAATAGGTTTCATTTATTTCTTGATAAGATTATCCTGCAGAATTTCATCCTACTCCAAGGTTTTGTCTATATATATAAAATTTACTTACATGAATTTTAGACCCAACCTTACTTTCTCCTTTTATTTAAAATTATGTTGGGCACCTGCCTGGCTCAGTCAGTGGAATATGCGATTCTTGACCTCTGGGTTTTGAGTTCAGGCCTCATGATGGGTGTAGATCACTTAAAATCTTCAAAAAAATAAAATATAATAAAATTATGTTAAAAGCAACTGTAGTAAATTACTTGGAGAAAGCACCTTTGTAATTAGGAGCAACCTATTTTTTTTTTAAGATTTTTATTTTATTTATTTGACAGAGATCACAAGTAGAAAGAGAGGCAGGCAGAGAGAGATAGGCAGAGGAGGAAGCAGGCTCCCTGCTGAGCAGAGAGCCCGACGTGGGGCTCGATCCCTGGACTCTGGGATCATGACCTGAGTCTAAGGCAGAGGCTTTAACCCACTGAGCCACCCAGGTGCCCCCAGGAGCAACCTATTTTTATAACCAACAAAATCCACCTGGTCTAGGGGTAACCAGAAGTAATTATTAGTTTAACTGAGTAGGCTCCTTGAGAAACTTTAAACTTACATTCCTTGATCTAAGACCAGTTTCTTCTTAAGAAAATGGGAATAACACTAATTCACTTCTCAGCTATTTGCCGTGGTCAACACTACCCTTCACACTTGACTCCTTAGTCCAGAAATTCACAATTCAGCTCGCTTAGACCTACACCCCTCCCTCAGGACATTAAAAAGAACACAAAAGGGGCGCCTGGGTGGCGCCCAGGCTAAAAGTCAAGCTTTAGTTCAATTATGTAAACTTTCTCCCATCAAATTAAAAAAAAAAAGTCCTAGGAAAATCTATCCTTGTTACTGTCTTACCATTGTGGCTCAGCGATTACTCTCCAAGATACAATCCAGTGATACTTATTTAAATAACCCATTACATTCTCTCTCTCTCTCCACCCCCCGTCCCATTTCTCCCTCTTTCTACGACCCGCAACATTCTAAATCACGCACACCGTGAATCTCACTACTTGCTTCCTGCAATGGCTGTCTCATCGCCCCATCATTGTCCTCAGGCCCTGACTTTCATACAGAAATTAGTAGCATAGAAAAATACCAGCCCTCCTCGCAACCTCGGAAACCTCTCCCTTCTGGCCTCCACAACCCCGTTTCAAGTTTAGCAGTCCCGCCCTCTTCTCCCCAATCCCACCGTAATTCTCTAATCGCCTTCCTTTCGGCCACCACAGCTTTCAGTCTCCGAAGTTCCGGTCCCACAACTCCTCCGCGCTGAGAAACCGCAAGCCAAACTCACGCCCCAACAAAGGCCAAAAAGGCGACCCAGGCCGCCTGCGCACTCTTTGGACGCAGAGACACTCCCAGAAGTCTCTTGGGGGTGCAGCCAGGCACAAGCTGGGAAGAATCCGGGCGAATTTCAAACCGCCCATCCAACGCTTTCTCCGCTCTGAACTACATTTCCCAGAAGGCTCAATGGAGCGAATTATCTTACCTAAACCAAACTAGCCCTCCTCTTCTTGAGCCCGTATCCTAGGGATAATACGGTGGGTCGGAGAAGGAACCCGATCTCAAACACGTCGGAGTGGCCTTCCTTGGAAGCCACTGCCTAAGGTTGAATCAGGCTCTGCACCCGGTGGCCTCCGTTGCGCGGTTCCATGAGGGGGAGCAATAAAGCAAGCCGGGCTGCAGCTAACCCGTGATAGAAAACCGGATGACCGGGAGCCATGTTGCTTGCCACAGGTAACTTTCTGACTACATTTCCCAGAAGACTCCTCAGCGTCATTGTGATTCTCGCGTGAATCAGCCTCAAAGTCACGCGTGGCGGGACCCACAGGTCTGCAACTGTTGCAGCACTGTGGGGCGTGCTGCTGTTTTTGGAAGCTTGGAAGGCCTGAGGTGAGGATCCGCAGGAGAGGGCGGAGTCAGAGGCTCGGCTTTGTACTGCGGGGTGAGTTAGATTGAAATTGTAGGATTGTATCTTGGTGGTATGTGGTGAATGATCATGCGGTTGTGACTATCTGTTCCTATGGTGAGTGTGTGCTTCCAGTGATTACCAGTGTGCAGCTCAGTCTGGGAGCCCGTGACTGTGCTGGTATGATTGGAGGGGACCCGGTGGTTTGTCTGTGATTTGGGACCACGTGCGGTATTGTGTGTGAGGGTGTGGGGAGTGTGCGACTCGGTGTATGTGATACAGCGTTTGTCCCCGTAAGGGTGTGCGATCGTGCGACATTGTGACGGTGTGCTGCAGGTTACAGGTGGGGTTACCTGTGAATAGATAAAATGTGGTTTTATCTGTGGTTAGTGTGCTTGTGACTGTGCGACCATCTGCGGGTGTCAGGTGCTTGTGGCAGTGCGGTTGTGACTGAATGTCCTCTTGGTAAATGTGTGATTGTGCTCATGTGACCATTTGAGGCCCTGGGTGTGTGGTCCTGTTGCTTTGGTGATAGGTTACCTCTAGCTCTATGTCCCCATGGTGGTCGTGTGATTCTGATTGGGTGACTGGATAAACGTATGAGTTTTTTTATACTCAGTGGACTATCTAAGTATTATATTGTAGTTTTCCCTCATTTTAAAACTTTCACAAATGCTATCATATTCTTTTTTCTTTTGTTTTTATTTGTAGAACTAGGTTTGGGGTAATTATCATGTATAGTAGTTGTTCATTTGTTTTCTTTACTATATTATATTCTGTCCTTCGAAGTATACCAGTTATACATCCCTTCAACTAACGATAGGCGTTTGAGCTATTTCTAGTTTCTGACTTTATAAACAGTGCTACCACAGCATTCTTTTACAGAGGATACATGTGCATGAATTCATCTACCTGACAATGGAATTTATGGGTCATATGACATCTTGCACTTTACTAAATAGTCCAAAATGATTACCTAAATGGGTGCACAAATTTATGCTTGCACAGCAATGTTTGAAACATCTCATTGCTCCATGTCCCTAACAAAACATGGCTCTGATAGTTTTTTTTAAAACACTTTATGAGATATAGCATATATAAAGTACACAAATCTTAAGAATAGAGCTCTATCGGGGCGCCTGGGTGGCTCAGTGGGTTAAGCCTCTGCCTTTGGCTCAGGTCATGATCTCAGGGTTCTGGGATCAAGCCCCGCGTGGGGCTCTCTGCTCAGCGGGGAGCCTGCTTCCTCCTCTCTCTGCCTGCCTCTCTGCCTACTTGTGACCTCTGTCAAATAAATAAAATAAAATCTTAAAAAAAAAAAAAGAATAGAGCTCTATCACAGTTTCCTAAATGAACATTAAGAACTTTGCCAGCACCTGAGAAGATTACCTCATGCCCCTTCCCAATTATTTCTCCCACAATCCCTGTTCAGAAGTCACCATCAATAACCCATTCCTGAACTTCTATATAAATGGAATTGTATAGCATGTGCTCTTTTATGCCTGGTTTCTTTTCTTCCACTTTATAACTGAGATTCATCCATGTTGTTGAGTGTTGTTGTACTTAGTTCTCGTTACATATGGAGATATATTGCAATTTATTAATTGCTTACACTATTGGTGGACATTTGATGGTTAACAGTTTTTTGCTATTACAGACTATTGCTGCTATGAACATTTTATGTTTTTGGTGAACATGTAAACACTTTTCTCTTGGCTAAATACTTAGGAGTGGAATTGCTAGATCATACAGTGGGCATATATTTAATAGATACTACCAGTCCGTCATGTGGTTGTACCAATTCCTCCAGCAATATATGAGAGTTTCAGTTGCTCCTCATCATCTCTGTTTGATATTGTCAGTCTTTTATTTTAACTATTCTGGTGGTTGTATAGTGGAATTTCATTGCACTCTTAATTTGTGTTTCCTGATGGGTAATGATGTTCAGCACCTTTTCAGAGGTTTATTGGCCATTTGGATATCCTGGGGTTTTTTTGTTTTGTTTTTTGTTTTTTTTTTTGCTTTTTTATTTTTTATTTGAAAACAACTTAAATTTTTAGACAAATAATTTTAGTATATAAATTTGATTTTGTTTTTATACAGAATATAAAGATTTCCCTCATTGATCTTCCACGTGAAGAGTATTACAAGCCTGAAGGGAGACTTTCTGCACACAAGCGTGTATCTTAGACACAGGGGACTGGAAACCAATGGTGTCGTGCTTCTACACATAAATTAGGTCAAGGGACATCACATATTAAAAAGGATAAGAGAAATATTCTAGTTAGTCAGATTCAAGAAGCAAACAGGACACAAAAACTGTGCAGATAAGACCAAGTCAGTAACTTTAGTTAGGACACTGCGGGTTATACTGGAGTAACAGGTCTGCGAGGCGATGGTGGGGACCACATTAAAACAGCAAGGAAGAGCTATTTATATAGAAAGGCTGGAAGGAGGGATTTTCACTAAAGCAAATTAACTTCTTGTCAACTGCCAAAACAAAACCAAACCAAACTGAGCTTATGGATGTTAGTATACTGAGGGCATGTTATACCAGTTTTTGTGTGGCATGCTGAGAGTTAGAACTTCTTCATTGGTGCCTGTGAACCATTAATAGTCACGGAGAGGTGTGTGTTTTTGTGTGTGTGTGGGTTTTTTGTTTTGTTTTTTTTTTTGCCCCTTCTCACCAAATTTCAGGCATGTCTTATTTTAGATGGAGTATAGCTTTTATCTATAATTTCATCCTGTAAAAACATGTGAAGATAACGTTCATTCTGTGCCAGAGGATGACCAGCGACCTTGTTTATAAACTGCTCCAGTCCTTGCTTCCTTTCTTCAATAAAATTATCATCAAATATTCCATCATCTCCTCTAAAAGGAAGCTGACGCAAAAACGCTTTTCCAGGGAGCGGGGGAACTACAACCTTGCTCTCTTTAATTCACTTCGCAGCCATTCAAAGTCACTGTATCTTCTTCTAACGGTAGATTCCTTCAGCTTGAAAATAGGCAGATTTGTCTTGACCCTGATTTCATAGGTGGTGAAGCGGCCCTGGCCGACCCCCACCGTCTGTGGGTTGCTCACATCGATCTCGAGGAAGTTGCTGGGCGGCCCGTAGGCATCATTCAGGTTCTGCGGCTTGGTGATCAGCCGCCGGGTGTCCGCCACAGTCTCCGCCATTTCTCTATTGGATATCCTGTTTCTTAAAGTGTCTGTTTAGGTCTTTTTGCCCACTGTCCTTTAAAAAAATTTTTTTTTCATTTTAAAAAACTTTATTTTCATATCAAAAATATAGTGTAAAGAATTCCTATATATTCTTCACTCAGGTGCCCTTGGTACAATGATGAAAATTGGAAAATTTACATGGATATAAGACTTTTGACTAATTTACAGACCTTATCGAAATTTTGCTAATTGCCTTCTCAATGCCCTCTTCTTTTCCAGGATCCAGTAGCAGATTCCCACATTGATTTAATTGTCTCTGGCCAGTTATTTTGTAGAATGTCTTTCAATTTAGATCTGTCTGCTTTTTCCTCATAGTTAAATTTAGACCAGACTTTTTTGGCTAAAAGATCACAGAAAGGGCACCTGGGTGGCTCAGTGGGTTAAGCCACTGCCTTCGGCTCAGGTCATGATCCCAGGGTCCTGGGATCGAGTCCCGCATCGGGCTCTCTGCTCAGCGGGGAGCCTGCTTCTACCCTGCTCCCTCTCTCTCTCTGCCTGCCTCTCTGCCTACTTGTGATCTCTGTCAAATAAATAAATAAAATCTTTAAAAAAAAAAAAAGATCACAGAAATTCTCAGTGTGTTATATAATGTTATCAATATATTTCTTACTGGTATGTTAACTATGATCTCTTGGTTGAGGTGGTATCTGCCAGGTTTCTCCTTCGTAAAACTACCATTTTTCGCTTTTTAGTTAATAAGTATCTTGTGCAGAGATGCTTTGAGACTATGCAAAAATACTTGTCTCATGGGGGTTTCTGGATGGCTCAGTCAGAAGAACATGTGACTCTTGATCTTGGGATCATGAGTTTGAGCCCCATGTTCAGGGTATAGAGATTACTTAAATAAACTTTAAAACAAAATACTGTTCTCATCAAACTTTCACCCATTGATTTTACCATCCATTGATCATTCTTGTCTGTAACAATTATTACTGTGATGTTTATCTAGTGGTGATCTTCTCTTTTCATCATTCTTTCTATATTTATTAAATTCTGTAAAGAGCTATCCTTTATTCCTTGTGTGTTTATTCACCTATTTATTAACTCCTGGGTATTTATTGTACTCTGTGAGTTTTAACCCATTATTATTGTTACATATTTTGTTGTTCAAATTGTCCCAGATTTGGCCATTAGGAACTCCTTCAAATTAGCTCCTGTGTCCTTTTAACATGGCATCATTTTTGAGTACTTTCTTATGCTTATGTGTATCTTTTCCCATTTTCCTAGAAGGTCTTTAGCCCTTTGTCCTTTGTGATTAGTGCTTTTTTTTTTTTTTTTTTTTTTTTTTTTTTTTTTGTATCTCGAAAAGAAATCTTTATTTCCAAGTTCCTGAAGATATTCTCCTATTTTCTTTTAGAAGCTTTATAGATTTGGCATTCATATTTAAGTCTTTGGTCCACCTTGAATCAGTTTTTGTGTATGGTATTATTGAAAACACTTGTCCTTGGCCATCTGAAATATAGGAGGCTTTTATCATAAGTCAGGTGACATATATGTGGCCCTCTTTCTGGACTATATTCTGTTTTATTATCTTTTGTCAGTGGCACTGTCTTGAAATCTATAGTATTAGTCCTTCAACTTTTTTTCTTTTCTTTTTCAAGACTGTCTTGCCTTTTGTAAGTCCTTTGAAGGGATGTCAGAATCAACTTGTTGGGGTGTCTGGGTGGCTCAGTCTAAGTGGCTGTCTTCGGCTCGGTCATGATCCCAGGGTCCTGGGATCAAGCCCCACATCCTGCTCCCTGCTTGGAAGGAAGCCTGCTTCTCTCTCTCCCACTCCCCCTGCTTGGGTTCCCTCTATCGCTGTGTCTCTCTATGTCAAATAAATAAAATCTTTTTTAAAAAATCAACTTGTTAATTCTCATGAAAAATGAAAAATCCTTTTTGGGGCTTTGTGTGTGATTCTATATGTTGAATATTCGGTGTATGTCTACATTTGTTAAGGTCTTTAATTTCTCTCAACGGTTCGTTGTAGTTTTCCATGTACAACCTTTGTTAGATTTATACCTGGTATTTGACATTTATTGTTGAAATTGTACATGGTTTTTAAATTTTTCTTTCATTTTCCAGTTGTCTGTTGCTAGAAGTACAGTTATTTTTTATATATTGTTCTGTATCTAGCATCTACAAAACACCCACTGTATATGCTGTTTATCAAGTTGAGGAAGTTCTCTTTCTCATTTGCTAAAATTTTTACATTAATGAGGGCTGAACTTGGCAAATGCATTTTCTCTATCGAGAGGATCATATTTTTTTACTGTTATCATCAGTGTGGTAAATTATCTTAAGTTTCATGTCTTGAACCAGCCTTTCATTCCTGAAGTAAAACTTACTTGTCTGTAATGTATTAAACTTTTCAAGAATTTGACTGGGTTAGATCTGATATTTTATAGGATTTCTGCATGTATGTTCATGAGAAATACTGGTCCATAATTTTCTTTTCTTTAATGTCTTTGTTTTCTCATCAGGCTTATATTAGCCTCATAAAATGAGTTGGGAGGAATTCACTGTGTTTTTCTATTCACTACATATAAGACTAAAGGTTTTCCTTAAATTTGGAAGAATTTGCTGGTGAAGGTGTCTGGGCCTGAAATTTTCTTGATAGGAAGATTTTTATTTACTTATCTTATTATTACTTTTTAAAGATTTTGTTTATTTATTTGACAGAGAGAGACACAGTGAGAGAGGGAACACAAGCAGGGGGAGTGGGAGAGGGAGAAGCAGGCTTCCCACCAAGCAGGGAGCCAGATGCGGGGCTCAATCCCAGGACCCTGGTGCCCCAGTTTATTTATTTAGAGAGGATTAAGCAGGGGGAGGAGCAAAAGTGGAGGGAGAAGAGGGGGAATCCCAAGCAGAATCCCAAGAATCCCAAGCAGACTCCATGCTGAGCACAAAGCCCCACACTGGGGCTCAATCTCAGGACCCTGAGATCATGACCTGAGCTGAAACCAAGAGCCAAATGCCTAACTGACTGAGCCACCCATGCACCCTGGAAATTTTTTTTTTTTTAAGATTTATTTATTTGACGGAGAGAGATCACAAGTAGGCAGAGGGGCAGGCAGAGAGAGAGGAGGAAGCAGGCTCCCTGCTGAGCAGAGAGCCAGATGCAGGGCTCGATTCCAGGACCTTGGGATCATGACCCAAGCTGAAGGCTGAGGCTGTAACCGACTGAGCCACCAGGCGCCCCTCACCCTGGAAAATTTTTAAACTATGGAATCAATTCACTTCTTCAGATGTTTCAGGTTTTTTGTTTTTTTCCATTTAGGAATTTTTTAAAAAGAATTTATCTGTTTCATATAAACTTTTAAATTTAATAGCATAAAGTTATTAGTATTCTTTTTTAGGTTTTATTTATTTATTTGACAGAGATCACAAGTAGGCAGAGACAGGCAGAGAGAGGGGAGAAAACAGGCTCCCTACAGAGCAGAGAGCCCGATGTGGGGCTCTGTCCCAGCACCCTGAGATCATGACCTGAGCTGAAGGCAGAGGCTTAAGCCACTGAGCCACCCAGGCGCCCCTATTATGTTTTGAATGTCTGTGATGTGTATAATGATGTTCCCTTTTTCATTCCTGATTTTGTTTGTGTTATCCCTTTCTTTTCTTTCTTTCTTTTTTTTGGGGGAGGGTCATCCTTTTCTTTTTTGGTGTCTTTTCTTCTCCTGGGTACTTTCAAGACTTTTTTCTCTGATTGTGGCTTTCCTTTTTGTTTTGTGTATTTTCCTTTTTATTTCGTATTCAGGTTTGCTGAGCTTCTTGAAACTCCTGCTGAGGCTTTTTATCAGTTAATCAGTTCAGGTATTAATTATTCTGCAATCTCTTTTCTTCAGAGGCTCCACTTACATATATGGTTCATCTTTTAGCTATGTCACTTCTATTCTTTCTGTTCTGTTTTTCCTCTGCACTTCATATGGGATTTTTTTGTTTTTGACTTGTCTTTGAGTTCAGTAGTTCTGTCTTTTGCTTGTCTGGTCTCATGTTAAAGCCATACAGTGACTTCTTAATTTCTTTTTTTTTTTTTTTTAAGTTTATTTTACTTTAGTATTACTTTTAAAGATTTTCTTTAGTTGTCAGGGTGGAAGAGAGCACACAAAAAGGGGGAGTAGGAGGCAGAGGGAGAAATAGACTCCCTGCTGAGCAAGGAGCCCAATGAGGGACTTGATCCCGGGACCCTGGGATCATAACCTGAGCTGAAGACAGATGCTTAACCAACTGAGCCACCCAGGCATAGCTATTTTATTTAATTTTTTTGGTACTATACCCTATATGCAGCTCAAACTCACAACCCCAAGATCAAGAGTTGCATGCTCTTCCCCCTGAGCCAGCCAGGTGCCCCAACTTCCTGATTTCTTAATTTACTGATCTAGTGTGTCTATTTGATTCTTTTTTATAAATTTTAGTTCTGTTTAATTTTTTCATTTTATCCATTTGCCTATTTTTTTATATTTTTAACATTTTAATTATAGCTATTTTAAATTATTTGTTTGCCAGTTCTCATATCTGAGTTGTCCATAGTTCTGCTTCTGTTTTCTGGTTTTCTCTCCAACCATGTCTAGCAATTTTTACTTGGATGATAGACACAGTGTCTAAAACAATCCTGGAGGCCAAGGGCAACCACTACCTATGTCTAGCCTTCTCATTATATAAGAAAAATTAGTGCTTTTCAGGTCTCTCTTAACTAACAGACAAATGCAATTTTTTTTTTAAAGATTTTATTTATTTATTTATTTATTTATTTGACAGCGAGAGAGAGATATCACAAGTAGGCAGAGAGGCAGGCAGCGAGAGAGAGAGAGAGAAAGAGAGAGGGAAGCAGGCTCCCTGCCGAGCAGAGAGCCCGATGTGGGACTCGATCCCAGGACCCTGAGATCATGACCTGAGCCGAAGGCAGCGGCTTAACCCACTGAGCCACCCAGGCGCCTGCAATTATTAACCTACAGGAAATTTTCAGGATATGTTGGAAATAATTTAGACATATTTTATTAAAAGACTGGCTTATTTGGAAGAGTACAAAATTCTCAAAAATTTTATTTACTAGGGGTGCCTGGGTGGCTCAGTTGGTTGGGCAGCCTCCTTCGGCTCAGGTCATGATCCTAGAGTCCCAGGATCGAGTCCCACATCGGGCTCCCAGCTCCATGGGGAGTCTGCTTCTCCCGCTGACCCTCTCCTCTCTCATGCTCTCTCTCACTGTCTCTCTCTCTCAAATAAATAAATAAAATCTTTAAAAAAAATTTATTTACTAGATTTCAAAACACTCTCTTGTCTGTAGTATTGTCTTTTGGCAGTGCTCCATACCTGAGGTATGGTTATTTTGCAAGCATATTCCAGTCTTGGCCACAGAGATCATTGGCTTTACAAGGGGGGAGCAGATCTCCAGATGGCAAGAATTCAGCCAGAGAGGATATACTCTAGGAGCAAACATGAAAAGGGTTGGGAGTGTAACAAACAGTATGGACTATGGAAGTAAGAATGTTTCCTGCCCATTCTACCTGGAAGGTGCAGCACTTGAGGATGTCCCTTTAACCAAGGAAAGGTCATTATGAGAGACCAGAAAGGGGGACTTAAAGTGAAAAGTATGGGAGAAGGAGTCCTGTTTCCAGGTCTTCCTGGATTACTGTTGATTTTTTAGTATCTACCACAATGCCTGGCACACAATAGATTATGTTGGCTTATTTTTTAAAAAGTACTAAGAGCTTAATAAATAGTAATAATAATAAAAATATTAAAGGAGTACTTTCACATTTTAAAGAAGAGACATTTGTGAATTACTTTGGTTTTTGTTTCCTGAAATAGATATATCCCTGGGGGAATGCAGTGAGTGTTTTAAGGTAGAAGTACCCTTAAATAATTGATAACAAGGTTCTACTTCCTGGGTGGTGGATTTTACATGCAGTTATTCTTTTTTAAGATTTTATTATTTATTTGAGAGCAAGCGTGCACAAGGAGGGTGGAGCAGGGAATGGGGGGAGCTGGAAAGAGCAGGGGAGGGGAGCAGAGGGAAAGGGAGAAGCAGACTCCCCACTGAGCAGGGAGCCCATCTTGGGGCTCGATCCCAGAACCCTGGGATTGTGACCTGAGCCAAAGGCAGATGTATAACCAACTGAGACACCTATATCTAATACATATAAGTAAAAAAAAACCATATTTTATTAAACATTTCAGTATTGATCTCAAATTCATTTACTCCGCTTAAACAATTTAGACTTTTATTAGTATTTTAGTATAACATTCTTTTGGACATTGTAAACATCTTAATCACACAAAATATATGCAATTATTACAGACTTTATTACTATACTTACAGTTAAAACATTCTAGGGGCGCCTGGGTGGCTCAGTGGGTTAAAGCCTCTGCCTTCGGCTCAGGTCATGATCCCAGGGTCCTGGGATCAAGCCCTGCGTTGGGTTGTCTGCTCAGCAGGGAGCCTGCTTCCTCCTCTCTCTCTCTGCCTGCCTCTCTGCCTACTTGAAATCTCTGTCTGTCAAATAAATAAATAAAATCTTAAAAAAATAATAATAAAAAATAAAAAATAAACCATTCTAAAGCATCAGTGATAAAGACTTAGTCAATTTCTACACTTTTTAATTTCTTCCTATTGCTATGCTTATTTAAATGTGTTCCTAAAGTCTTTGTAATATTGCTTTGTTTGCTTTTCTGGATTTCACTTTTCTTTTTCTTTTTTTTTTTTAAGATTTTAGTTATTTATTTGACAGAAAGAGGGATCACAAGTAGGCAGAGAAGCAGGCAGAAGGAAAGGGGGAAGCAGGCTCCCTGCTGAGCAGAGAGCCTGATGTGGGGCTCGATCCCAGGACCCTGAGATCATGACCTGAGCTGAAGGCAGAGGCTTAACCAACTGAGCCACCCAGGTGCCCCTGGATTTCACTTTTCTTAAGATAAGATTCATTAACCCCAAAAAGTCTTCTCAAACTGGGCAAGATTAGAGGATCTGGTTCTTAAACGAGTTGTTTCTTGGTCAGGACCTGAGACCTGATTGTACAATCCAAGATCATTAACAACTGTTTTGACAAGTGTATATCCTAACTAAAACGTATATGAACAACTTTTAGGAGTTATTCAGAATTCATATAAAGGTAAATGATATATATACAAGGATTTTTATTATAGCATTGTTTGTTATAGTGAAAGGAATCAATCCAAATGGTTCTGGGCACCAGATTGGTTAAATAAATTAAAGTGTATTCATTTAATGAAATAAATGTAGCTAAGGGAATTACATAGCTTTGAATGTACTAGTTGGGATCCAGGTCAAGATACATTAAGTAAAAATAGCAATATGTATAACAATGTGTATAATATGCTATCATTTGTGTAAAAAAATTGTATCTTTGTGTGTATATGTACTCTATATTCTCCAAGCCATATCAGATTATTGAAATCTGTCCTCTGGTCAGACTAAAGTTTCTAGAATAGGGGATAATGAAAGATTTTTCTCACTGATACCCCTCACTGAAAGATTTTTCATTTTTCTCACTGATACCCCTCAAGTTTTTGTGTGGAGTGAGCAGAGGGAAATGATCATTCTGGGAGCTATGAGGCAAGTGGGATCTTACGTAGCTTCTTTTGTCTTCTCCAGCTTTGCCCTTTTCCAAGAAGAGCCCAGAGGACGACCAGCCTTTTTCTGCAAATACCAAAGCCATGGCTCAGGTGAGTAGCCATTTCCTTTTGCTCAAATAGAATCATTTTACCCCTAGTATATGTAAACATTTGCTTCCCTCATCATGGTATTTTTGGTGCTTAAAAAAAAAACAACTTTCAGACAGTGTAGTTAAAAGCAATGTCAATGTCAAAGTTTTCTTACCCTTGCTCTAAAGAAAAAGGTCTCCAGTAACTCAATTAAAAGAATGTCTTTCAAGGAAGGGAAAAATGAAGGGGGAGAATCAGAGAGGGAGACAAATCATGAGACACTATGGACTCCGCGATCAGACTGAGGGTTTTAGACGGGAGGGGGGTAGGGGAATGGGTAAGCCCAGTGATAGCTATTAAGGAGGGCACATATTGCATGGGCCACTGGGTGTTATATGCAAACAATAAATCATGGAATAATATATCAAAAAACAATGATACATACAGTATCATACAGTATCAAACATGGTGTCTAACATAACATAATAAAAAATATTTTTTAAAATGTCTCTCTTGGTGGAGATATTTATAGAAAAAAGAATGGTTCTATAACCATTGTTCGAAAAAACAAGTCTGCTTAAAGATTTTTATACTATTAAATTACATGTAACAGAGGGCCAAGTGGTTGGATAACAAGGCTCTCTGAAGAGGTCTTAATCAGATTAAAATCCATCAGAAAATTGCTTCTGGATTCCTTCAAGAATACTTATTTGTTCCTACAAAGAGATCGCTAATTACATAATGTAGAAATGGTCTGGCTGAGACCAGGTTTGGAAAAAACTTTTACCCTGGTTAACATGGTCTGCATTCACGAACCTGATCCCCAGTTCTTCATAAACAACCCCAAGGCCCTCCTCGGTTCCGTATTCTTTTAAGCAATTTACACACTCATTTAGTAAGTCCTTCAGCATCTTTTGTCTTAGACTTCTGCCAGAAATCTTGATAGAACAGAAATCTGTTCTCCATTTGTTAATGGATGTAATTTGCTTGGACAGTGATTGGATAGGATGGAGATAAGTAATTAGGGGCACCTTATAGGGAAAAGCCCTAATCACCACAGACCTAGGTTTTCAAAGAGGAAAACATAAGGAATGGTTTTGCTTGATTTCAGTCGTAATATGTGGGAAAATCTCCTGGTGTATAGGCCTTTCACATTTGGGGTTATGACTCCTGGTTAGTAGAAAGCTCTGACACTTCACCAGATCATCCATGATAAATAGACTTCAGTAATGTTGTTGTGTGAATCTGGATCATCTTCCATCACTTTCTGATAGCACAGGAACAAAGGGAATTCGGAGCAATGGGTAGTTATGAGTAAGAGTGGGCCAATCTGGGGAACTCTTTAAAAATTAACTTCAGGGGGCGCCTGGGTGGCTCAGTGGGTTAAAGCCTCTGCCTTTGGCTCAGGTCATGATCCCATGGGATCAAGCCCCGCATCGGGCTCTCTGCTCCGCAGGGAGCCTGCTTCCTCCTCTCTCTCTGCCTGCCTTCTGCCTACTTGTGATCTCTGCCTGCCAAATAAATAAATAAAATCTTAAAAAAAAAAAAATTAACTTCAACCTCAGTGTCTGAAAACAAAAGAAAACTTATTTTATATCCATATAATAGAATATTATCGGTGAAAAAAATATGCTTATAAAAAGATTTTGTTGGGGTGCCTGGGTGGCTCAGTAGTTAAGCCTCTGCCTTCGGCTTGAGTCATGATCTCGGGGTCCTGGGATTGAGGCCCGCATTGGGCTCTCTGCTCAGTGGGGAACCTGCTTCCCCTCTCTTTCTGCCTGCCTCTCTGCGTACTTGGGATATCTCACTCTCTGTCAAATAAGTAAATAAAATCTTTTAAAAAAAAGAATTTGTTGTAACAAGGAATTAGCTCTTATTATATAATAGTGTGATATGAGAAAGGATCAGTCTTGAATTTCAAGCAAATTTAGTCTTCTAAGATAAAATATTTTAAAAGTCATTTTACACATTTTCCAAGTGAAGTAGTGCTATTCCAATCTTGCCCCATCGCCAGTGCTACTCCTAAAAGGCAACTCAACTCTCTTAAATATGGTTTAATTGCTGTCTTTTGCTGAATCAGTTTTACTCTCTTGACTTACTACAGAGTGGAAGGGACATTGTACTCTTGTATTGCACCCTTCATTTCCTCTGATTCTGTTATTAATTATATAACAGTTTGTTGTCAAATTAGTAGTATACAGAATATCATGACTGCAAATATTGCTCATTGCTGCGCCAGCTCATACCGCTGTCCTATTACAACCTTTCGTTTTAACTGGAGTTAATTGCTTTTTTCCCCATTTGCTTGTTGTCCATGTTTTCCCTCTGGTCAGACACATCATTTGTTTTGTGTGTGGAGACTGCCATCCCCCTTTCCTCTTTTCCTGCTCCCAACTGGTCTGATTACTCTCTGGACCTGCTGCATAGCTTTCCCAAGACTTCCCTTTTTTGTTTACCTGAGACATGTATTTCTTGAATACTACATCTTCCTCTTTTTTGGTTTATTTCCATCCTTTTGGTGGAGCACTTCTGGTAGTTTCCTAAGAAATTGTGCTGCAGTCCTTTTATGTCTAGAAATGTCTTTTTCAGCCCTCACAACAGAATGATAGTTTAGTTATGTAATCTAGGTCAGAATTTCTTTTCTCCATCACCATATTGAAGAATTGTTCTTGTCATTTCTTGTTTTTAGTAGTGTTATTGTGTTATTGAGAACCTCATTGCCTTTCTGACTCTTGATGTCTTTTATATGATCTATGGTCTGGGTACTTTTAATACCTTCTCTTTATCCCTTATTCTGAAATTTTACTCTTAGCTATTGGGGAAGAGATGAGAGAGAGGCTCACATGTGTTGATGACTTATTGTATGGGAAGTATTATGCTAGCCATTTGTATATACTCTTTCATTTAATTGGGATACCCCTCTTAACAGGATTTTGTGCCTTCCCAGTTTTATCTGGGGGAAACAGAATGAACATGGAAACACAAGATCATTCTGGCTGATAGGTTCACAGTCCTCCAGTTGTGTCCCAAACATCCAGCCCTACTCTATATGCTTGTTGTTTTTCATTTCTACCTTTATTCTTTTTTTTTCCCTCCTCCCTTCACAAAAAAACCCACTTTTTTTTATTAATCAAGTCATATACATGGTTGTTGTTCCAGGAGTCAGTGATGTTCAGTGATGTTTCCATAGACTTCTCTCAGGAGGAGTGGGAGTGCCTGAATGATGATCAGAGAGATTTATACAGAGATGTGATGTTGGAGAATTACAGCCACCTGGTTTCAATGGGTAAGGACATCTGTCCATAATAATTCAGATTCTGCCCTTAGAAGATCTACTTTCTCCCAAGTGAAATACCCACCTTTCAAGTAGGTATTTCGACATCCTGTGCTTAGAAGAATGTTTTTAATATTGTAGCATCAGAAAAAAGAAGTTGTGTTGAGTTATGGGGGAACTGTCAAGTCCTCTGTTATGTTTCATAAATCTGATATACCTTTCTTTGACTCTTTCTTAATGAAGGGACTAAATTTAAATCCTGGGATATTCTCATCTTAAACTTATCTCATTACTTCTTTTATAAGCAGGACATTCTGTTTCTAAACCAGATGTGATCTCCTTCTTGGAGCAGGGGAAGGAGCCCTGGTTGGTTGACAGAGAACTAACAAGAGACCAGAGGCCAGGTAAGTGAGGCATAGCAGGTAATGAGTTGGTCAGTGGAAAGACTGCACCTTTGAAGTGCTCTGGGAATCTCCCCTTAAAAGCTTTAGGCCCCTTCGCCTGGGTGGCTCAGTGGGTTAAAGCCTCTGCCTTCAGCTCAGGTCATGATCTCAGGGTCCTGGGATCTAGCCCCGCATTGGGCTCTTTGCTCAGCAGGGAGCCTGCTTTCCCCTCTCTCTCTGCTTATTGCTCTGCCTACTTGTGACTTCTCTCTCTGTCAAATAAATAAATTTTGAAAAAAAAACAAAAAAAACAACAACAAAGCTTTAGGCCCCTTGTATGCAAGTAAGCTTTTTCAGCATGAGCGTTCAAATGAACCTTACCTTTCCCCCTTACTTTACACTCTACATGCTTTTCTCCTCTTATACCTCTTTCCAGTTCCTCTTATTCTTGCCCAGTTCTAACCAGCCAGTGACCTCCTCTACCCCCTCTAATGATATTCCTTTCTGTCCATATTTTGGATCTAATTCCTCATCACTTCTCATCTTCTTTTTTATTTAGTCTTAAAGAAGCACCACTGTCTCCTGACATAGATTTTTATTCTATGTTGTCAAAGGCTTATTTTCTTTAGGGTTTTTTAGATAAAGTAGCTCATACTTATACTTATAACAAACTTTTCATACTTATAACAAACATTTACTGTTTGTTTTTTGAATGTAAGAGGTACCTGCTAGATACTGCGGAGATTAAAAAGGGAATAAGCAATTTCAGAATGTATAGCTTAATAGGGGCACGAGAACACATCTATATATAATTTCTATAAAGTAGAACCATCATAAGAGAGGTTGGGAGTAGGGAGCTCAGAAAAAAATAAGGGATTAGGATATAGAAATTAATCTGTATAGATGTCATAGAGGGAGATTTGAGTGTGCCTGTCATTAACTTTAGATAGAATGTTGGAAACAAAGGCTCTGAGAACTTAGAGCCAGCAATGATAAACAGAATTGGTATAAAGGAGTTTAAACAGGAGCACATTCATTCATTCAGTATATGTTTGTTGAGTACCTGTTGTATGCCTAGCACTATTCTCAACACTGATATTACAGCAATGAACAGAACATGCAAAATCTCTGTTCCAGAGCTTACTCTCCTATGCAGAGAGAGATACAAAAATAAATGAATATATGTCATGTAATAGTAAGTCTAAAAAGGAAGAGTAGAGAGAGGGGATAGAGGATGCTATTTTATAGGACAGGGTAAGAGAAACTTTTCCAATTAGGTGACATTTTGACAGAAACTCGATGAAGTACAGCAGTAAATCATTGTATGTGGTTACTGGAAGGAAGAACATTCCAGAGGGAGGAAGCCAGACAGTAAAAGATCCTAAAACAGGTGTGCATTGGCTTTATTCAGGGAGCAGCCGGGAGGTCAGTGCTTTGCCATGGTTGTTTAAGTATTTTGGATAAATCCAAGACTCCATGTCATTTCACCTTTGCGTAATCTCAGTATATAGTTCTAAAACATATGGACATCTTTTTTCCCATATGTAACTTTAATGCCCTTATCATCCCTAATAAATTTCTTGGTATACTGGATTGTTTTCATGTCATTATATTGAATACTAGTGAGAATGGACATTTTCTTCCTAATGGTGCTATTGTCTTTAACTTGTTCACTGCCTTTTTTATCTACTACTATCCTTATTTTTTCACTCAGTTTTTATGGATTTTATGAAATAAAAATATTATTTACCCATTTCCAGAAGGTGCTTTTACTTTTTTAATTTTAATTTGCGTTGGTGTCTTTAGTATGTATTTTCAGTGTGTTTTTATCTCCTTAGTGATTGTGATTTCTGATTTTAGAAAATTAATGGTCCTCTACAAATTTTATAATACTTTATTCTGTTTTTTAAAATCTCCTGTAATTTGTTTTATACCATTTAAATCCATTTTAAGTTTCTTTTGCAATAAGATATAAATTGAGAGTCTAAATCAATTAACCTCCCTCCCTTACACACACACACACACACATTTTAGCACCATGTCATCATTTAGCTGATTCATCATTCTTTTATCTGTCTATTCAATAATAAGTTCTGAATTATGTTAGTTTGTATTTCAGGGCCTCTTTTTCTATTTCTTTTATTTATCTGTCCACTTATACCTAGAGAGATAGATACACCTAGAAGTTACTATTTTGTCATTATCACAAATAATGTAACAAACTGCAAGTGCACATTCCAACAGTGAACTTTCCAGAATATCTTCGTGTCCTTTCATAGTTTTACTATCTAAGAGTACTGTCCGCAATACAGTTTAGTTTTACTTGAGTTTGAATTTTATATACATGGAATTATTATTATATATTCTTTTAAGTCTTTTTTCTTGAGCATTTTGCTTTTAAGATTCATACCTCGTGTTGCTTGTAGTCAGACTTGATTCATTTCATTATATGAATATACCACAGTTTATTTTACAGTTCTATTGTTCATAGACATTTGGGTTGTTTACAGTTTTTGACCATTACAATCAGCTACTCTAAACATTTTCTGTGTTTTAGGACTAGGAGAGGAGTGGATCTTAAGACATCATGTCTTCAGCTGCCAAATTTACAACTTTTCTTTAAAGTTGACTGATTTACAATCCCACCAGCAATATATGAGAGCTTTTATGACTGCACATTTCCTAACATATGGTATTGTCATGCTTGGGTTTTTTCTAATTGATGAGTGTATAGTATAGTTCAGTGTGGTTTTAGTTTGCATCTCCCTTTTTACTGATGAGTTTAACACATTTCATATCATTATTGGTCTCTTGAAATTCTTCTTTAGTAAACTGCCTATTCAGGTCTTTTTAAAAGGTCTTTCTGTTGGATTCTTTGTATGTTTCTTAATGATGTGTAAGGATTCTCTATATATTTTGCTTATACATACATTCAGTGTTCTAAAATTGTAAATATCTTCTCCCATTCTGAAATGTCCTTTAGCTCTGTGGTTTCATTTGTGAACAGAAGTTCTTAATTTTAGTCAAATTTATCAGTCTTTTGTGCTTCACACTCATTAGATCTTATGTGAGAAATTATTCCTCAGCTTGTTTTTGATTCTTATATAACCAAAATCACATTATCTGTATTTTTTTTGTCCTCTTTAAGAAGTCTTTCCTTATCATAAGGCCATGAACAGAACATATTCTCTATTATTTGGGGTTGTAATTAGACAATTAGACATTAGAACATATGGATCATCCTTAGTGTCTATTATTTTTTAATCCTTTTTTTTTTTAATTTATACTGCCTTTACATGGAATTCCTTGACTTATTTTGTATTAGTTCACTAATATATTCTTCAGCTGTGACCATTTGGCTCTTCATAGTTATTTATTTAAAAAAAAAATACTGTAGGGGTGTCTGGGTGACTCAGTTGGTTAAGCATCTGCCTTCAGCTCAGGTCATGATCCCTAGGTCCTGGGATCAAGTTCCACCTCAGGCTCCTTGCTCAGCGGGGAGCCTGCTTCTCCCTCTGCCTGCCACTCCCCCTGCTTGTGTGCTCTCTTTCTCTCTCTGACAAATAAATAAAATATTTTAAATAAATACAAATAAATAAATAAAAACTGTATACAAAAGGGGCCCTTGGGTGGCAAAGTTAGTTAGGCATCCAAATCGATTTCAGCTTAGATCATGATCTCAGGGTCCTGGATCAAGCCTGGCATCTGGCTCTGGGCTCAGACAGGAGTCTGCTAAAGTTTCTCTGTCCCTCTCTCTCTCTTTCTACCCTTCCCCCCCCACACACACACACTCTTTCAAATAAATAAATCTTTTAAAAAAAATAGTGTATACACAATAGGATATATATAACATAATGAACATTAAATTAAAAGATAGTAACATATAAATCTCTAGACTTGCATATGCAAGAGATTTGCTAGGAAATATACCTAGAAATGTAATTGCTGGGTCTTGGCATACATACTTGCTCAGCTTTACTAGGTAATACCAAACCATTTTCCAAGTGTTTCTATCACTGTCCTTCCCTGTAAGTGATACTGAAAGTTTTTTTTTTTAATGATCTGATGAGTATAAAATCTTATTGTTTTAAATTAAATTTTTCTGGTTACTATTAAAGATGATTGCCTTTCCTTATTTGGTCATTATTGCCCCTTCTGTGTAATGCCATTTTGATCATTTTTGTATTAGAGTATTTGTCTTTTTCCTAAGATGGAAGGAATTTCTTATATATTTTGTAGATACTAGTTTTTGGTCAATAACATATTTTGTAGACATCTTTTCCTGTTGCAGGTTCTGTATTTATTTTATGATATCTTTTGATGAATAGTAATTCTATATGTTAGTGTGTTAAATTATATTTTTAATGGTTAAGTTATATATAGTTTATAAAAGTCTACTTTTTTTTTTTTTTTTTTTGCTATATGCTTCATATCTTTGGTCTTTTCATTTTAAAGATTTTATTTTTAGGTGTGCCTGGGTGGCTCAGTGGGTTAAAGCCTCTACCTTTGGCTCAGGTCATGATCCCAGGGTCCTGGGATCATTGGGCTCTCTGCTCAGTGGGGAGCCTGCTTCCCCCTCTCTCTCCCTCTGCCTGCCCCTCTGCCTACTTGTGATCTCTGTCTGTCAAATAAATAAATAAAATCTTTTAAAAAAAAGATTTTATTTTTAAGTAATCTCTACACCCAATGTGGAGCTCAAATTCACATCCCTGAGGATCAAGAGTTGGATCCTCTACAGACTGAACCAGCCAAGTGCCCCCATATCTTTGAATCTTAAATCTTTCCTCCTATTTTTTCTTTCAAGAATTTTTATGTTTTGACTTTCTTATTAAAGCCCTATTAACATAACCAAAATTGATTTTTATAAATGGTTTGAGGTGGAGATCAGTTTTAATTTTTTCCCATATAAAAACAAATTATCTTTCCCTCATTGAATGAAAAGTCCATCCATTTTCCACTGATCCACCAATCCACAGATTCCTTCTGCACATGTTAAAATTCTGTGTATATACAGGTTTCTCTTGTCACATTGGCCTTTTTATCTATCCCTGTCCTAATTAGTCTTACTTTAATAGAAAGTCCTAATTTCTAACAAGACAGAATCTTCCACCCTTTCCTTCAGAAGTGTTTGGTTACATTTTGTCTTCCGTATAAATTTAAAAACTTACATTAAGTAAAGTTTCATTAAAAATGTTTTTGGGGGGTACCTGAATGGCTCAGTCATTTAAACATTCGACTCTTAATTTTAGCTCAGGTCATGATCTCAGAGCTGTGAGACTGAGCCCTACATCTGGCTCCCTGCTAGGCATGGAGCCTGCTTAATATTCTCTCTCTCTCTCTCTCTCTCTCTCTCTCTAGTTCTCTCACCCTCTCCCTTTGCCCCCGCCCTTAAAAATTTTTTTTTCCCCAAAATGCATCCATGAATAAAACTGTCAACAAAGTGGGTGTAGAGGGAATGTACTTTAACATAATAAAGGCTATATGACAAGCCCACAGCTAACATACTCAACTAAAAGCTTTTCTTCTAAGATCAGGAATAAGATGCCTACTCTCACCACTTCTATTAGCATAGTACGAGAAGTCTTAGCCAGAATAATTAGGCAAGAAAAAGAAAGCAAAGGCATCCAAATTAGAAAGGAAGAAGTAAAACATTCTCTATTTGCAGGTGACATGATACTTATATACAGAACTCTAAAGATCGACTCCTCCAAAAAACTATTAAAATTAGTAAGTGTGGGCGCCCGGGTGGCTCAGTGGGTTAAGCCGCTGCCTTCGTTTCAGGTCATGATCCTGGGGTCCTGGGATTGAGCCTTGCATTGGGCTCTCTGCTCAGCAGGGAGCCTGCTTCCCCCTCTCTGTGCCTGCCTCTCTGCCTGCTTGTGATCTCTCTCTCTCTGTCAAATAAATAAATAAATCCCCAAAAAAGAAAAATTAGTAAGTGAAGTGTGTAAATTCACACACTGGCAATTCACAGACCTGTACCCCTGGGGCTAATAATACATTATATGTTAATAAAAAATTAAAAAAAAAAAGGAAAAGGTATATAATACTACCACCTCAAGGCAACTATTGATCGTATTTTAGTATATTTCCTTCCAGTTTTTCAATGACCTTCTCTTACCCTTGAATATGCAAGTTTTTAGCCTACTTTTAAAATTTAAGAAACATAAAATTTCCCCAGGATATCAAAATTTCTATCCTATCATTACTTTAATGGCTATAATATTTCTTCAAACCATTAATAAACTTAACAAATGCCTTAAAAAATTAATAAATGAATTCAGTGAAGGCCCAGGATACAAAATCAATATATGAAAATCAGTTGCATTTCTATATACTAATAATCAATACTCAGAGAAATTAAGATAGTTCCACTTAAAATTACATCAAAAAGAATAAAATACCCAGGAATAAATTTAACTAAAGAGGTGAAAGACCTATACACTGAAAACTGTAAGACACTGATGAAAGAAATTAAAAAGACACAAATAAATAGATCTCTGTGTTCATGGGTTCAAAGAATTAATGTTGTTATAATGTCCATACTACCCAAAGCAAGTTACAGATTCAATGAAATCCCTATCAAAATTCCAGTGGCAATTTTCATAGAAATAGAACAATCATAAAGTTGTATAGAACCACAAAAGAACCAAATAGCCAAAACAATCTTAAGAAAGAACAAAGCTGGAGGCCTCACACTTTCTGATTTCAGACTATATTAAAACCTTTCAAAACCAAAACAGTATGGTATTGGCATAAAAACAGACACATCAATCAATGGAACCAAATAACTCAGAAATAAACCAACACACATATGGCTAATTAATTTATGACAAAGAAGCCAAGAATATACAGTGGGGAAAGGACAGTCTCTTCAATAAATGGTGTTGAGGAAACTGGACAGCCACATGCAAAAAACCTCTATCTCACACCATACCCCAAAATCAGCTGAAAGTGGATCAAGCACCTGAACGTAAGACTTGAAACCACAAAACTTCTGGAAGAAAATGTAGGCAGTAAGTTCCTATATCCTTGATGTCAGTCTTGGTGATGATTTTTTTGAATTTGACATCAAAAACAAAGACAACAAAAGCGAAAATAAACAAGTGGGACCACATCAAACCCAAAATCTTCTCCACAGCAAAGGAAATTGTCAACAAAATGAAAAGGCAACCTACAGAATGTGACAAAATGTTTGCAGATCAGATATCTGATAAGGGGGTAATATCTAAAATATGTATGCAGGACCTATAAACTCTGTAGCAAAAAAAATCCAATTAAAATATAGAGGATATAAAAAGAAACATGGAAATTTTAGAATTTAAAAATACAATGGCCAAAATTTTTAAAACTCACTGGATAAGCTCAATAGAATGGAAATAATGGAGAAATCAGTGAACTGGAAGGTAAGTCACAAGAAATTAGTTCACATAAATAACAATAAAGATTGAAAATTCAAAAAGAATGTAGCTTCAGGGACATGTGAGAGAACAACAGAGGTTTAAAATGTGTCATTGAGGGGCGCCTGGGTGGCTCAGTGGGTTAAGCCGCTGCCTTCGGCTCAGGTCATGATCTCAGGGTCCTGGGATCGAGTTCCGCATCGGGCTCTCTGCTCAGCAGTGAGCCTGCTTCCCTCTCTCTCTCTCTGCCTGCCTCTCTGTCTACTTGTGATCTCTCTCTGTCAAATAAATAAATAAAATCTTTTAAAAAATAAAAAAATAAAATGTGTCATTGAAGTCCCAGAAGGACAAAGTTCAGGACTGAAAAAACTATTTGAAGAAATACTGGCTTACCAAATTTGGTAAAAGATACAACATAGCAATTCAGGAAGCTCAACCACCCCAAACAAGATAAACAAATCCATACCAGACACATCATAATCAAATTGCTGAAAATGAATGACCAAAAAAGTAATGAGAGAACCATAGAAAAAATGATTCATTGCTTATAGGGAAACAATTACTTGAATGACTGGATTTCTCTTTCTCTTAGTAAATCATGGAGGCCAGAAGAAAGTGGAACAGTATTTTATTGTGCTAAAGAACTGTTAACCTAGAATTCTAAATCCAGCAAAAATGTTTCAGGAATGAAGGTGAAATTAAGAAAAGCGATACTGTAGGGGCGCCTGGGTGGCTCAGTGGGTTAAAGCCTCTGCCTTCAGCTCAGGTCATGATCCCAGGGTCCTGGGATCGAGCCCTGCATCGGGTTCTCTGCTCAGCGGGGACCCTGCTTCCTCCTCTCTCTCTCTCTCTGCCTGCCTCTCTGCCTACTTGAAATCTCTGTCTGTCAAATAAATAAATGAAATCTTTAAAAAAAAAAAAAAAAGAAAAGATACTGTAAAGTTTCCTGGCAACTGAGACTCACCTGAGGATCCCTGTGGAACCAGGCAGTAGTGAGGAGACTGGCTAATGAGAGAGAATTTATACCACTTTAACATCTTAAAGGAGTAAGCACTTGTTAAGTCTAGGACCACTGTCTTATGAGAATGCAGGCCCAGTGCTTCCAGATAATGTTGTCTTTCAGGAAGTCAGCAATCCAGATTTTCTTATTAAATCTGGTATCTCAAGGGTAATAACTAATTCAAAACTTTAGAGAACTGCTGGGAGAAACATCAAACACAAAGGCATAAATAGGATACAACCTGATTCATCAGGTTTTTACTTCTATGGAGTTGTCTTTTTCTTTGAATCTCAGAAATTCTGCCAAGATATGTCTGGTTAAAACTCTTCATAAATTCTGCTCGATACAGAAAGGAGCTCTGTGATTACTAACCGTTTTGTTCAACCCTGGAAATTTGTTTCATTGTTAGAGCTGCATCATTGCATCATCCAGAACTCATATTTTACATTTATTTCATTTCCTGCATAATTTTCTTTCCCCATGACTCCTACTACTTTTTTGTCATTATTTGTATCCTTTCTCTGAGAGTTTTTTTTTTTTTTAAGAATTCTTGTTTTAGTGATAATTGGCTTTTCACTGTGGAATTTGAAGATTTAGCATACACCTTCCTTCATCCTCCAAGTATCATGATTTTTAAATTATTCAGTTCACTTGATGACTATGTAAAGTGTCTTTTATTATTGAGCTCTGTAGTCACATTTCACTTCCTGTATGACTTGTTCTTTTCCATGCAATTAATCCTTGTCTTAACTGAGAGTTGCTTAGTTTTCTGAATATCATTAATCTCTTTCCAGACACATCAGATAACTGGTTTATTTTTAAGAGACATTTCTCCTCTAACCCTCTGTTCTTCTGTCCCAACTGAGACTGTTAAATAGCTATTATTTTAGAATTTCTCTTCATTATCCCACTGATTCCCTTCACTATGCTCCTTTCAATTTCTTTTGATTTGCTCCTGTATTTGGATGCCTTGGATACATTTATATACCTTGACTCTTGGATCTCTTGCCATCCTCTTTCTTGGTTTATTCCTTCATTATTCTGAGGCACATGTTCCAAAACCAACCGAGGAAAGTATTCAAGAAAAGTAAATAGTATATTTTATGAAATCTTAAATGTCTTCACCCTCATTTTTCATTGATATTTACTGGAGATGTAATTTTAGGTTGAAAAACTTAACTTCAAAATTTCGATGGCATTGTTCCATGGATTTTTTTTTTTTTTTTTTTGCTTATTTACAGCATAACAGTGTTCATTGTTTTGGTGTTCCATGGATTTTTAAAATTAATTAGCATCTAGTGTCATGGAGAAATCCAAAACACATTCTGGTTCTTAAGTCTTTTATGTGATTTGTTTAATATCTTTGGAAACTCTTAGAATTTATTTATAACATTCTAATATTTCAAGTTGAGGTATATAATGTTGATTTTATTCTTTCATTTGGGCACTCACTGGGACATTTCATTCTGGAAACAAAGTATCTGAAGTTTTCTTGTATTATTTTCTTATTACTTATTCCCCATTATCTTCTCTGTTCTCTGTGTTTCAGACTTTGTTCCCTTTTTATTTCCAGTGCCTGGCACCATTTCTGACATATATTATGGGCTCATTAAATTTTTTGAATGATTAAACACTCATGATTCAGATCTTGAATTTCTTGTCTCAGCTCTAGAATTTCTTTTTTTTTCTATTTTTCATATTTTCATTGTACTTTCTGTGAGATTTTTATTAAGTTCTATTTCTCATTAGCTGTTCTTTGAATATTTTTTCTGACATTGTTCTCTTGAGATTGTTTTTAGAAGCATTCTTTTTCTGAATTTTTAAATTTTTCTCAATTGTCTCTCTTTCCTGAGTTTTTTCTTTGTTCATTTTATTTAATCTCTCATGTTTAAGATTTTTCCTGAAATTGTTAACGACTCAAGGCTGTCTGCTCATATAAAACGGTTGTAGTAAAAAGCTGATCTGAGCTTGTTCGTATCTGAGGATGTGTAGATTTATTGGTGGTAGTCACTGTAGAGTGATCTGCCTAGAACAGTTCAGTGGCTCACACCACTTACGCATCTTGTTTTCTCCAGGATGGAATCCTCTACTTTCTCTCTAGGAATCAATAAAATGAGCTTGATTGCCAGATTCTGAAAGTTTACTGAGGATATCAGGCTGGGGGATCAGCCTGCTGTTTGGGGTAGATTTGACAATCTGAGGTCTATCTGTTTCTTACAGATTTTCAATTAATCTTCCTTTTTGCAGTCCACCATGCACCGTACTTTCAAAGATACCTGTTGATTGCAGTTCTTAGAAATAAGTAGATTGTATAGTAGGACCAATCTGCAACCTAGGTTTCAGTGTGTTTATTTGGCACTTTATTTATTTATTTTTGGCACTTTACTTGTTACCATTACCTCTACTCTAGCTTCCAAAATTTTGTTGCTGCTCTCCCCTCTCCTATTCTTTGTCCTCATGGAGTTTGTTCTTTCATTTAATCTCATCACTATCACTTTAATGGGACTTGAAAGAACAGTAAAATAAATATATATTCACCATGTGGTGTTTGAAAAGAGTATGTCCTTTTTTTCTAGAGGAATTTTTTAATACATCTTTTATTGGAGAGTGTATATTCAAATACTTGCTAATCAAGTCAGTTAATAAATATTTGTTGATCTTCTAGTATGTACCAGATAACTGTGCTTAGAACTGGATACACATTGATGAAGGCAATAGACATTTTACTTTTAAAATGAAGTAAACACAAAGACCTTAACACCTATTCAGGGAAAAAGATATTAAGTGAACCTGACCAAATATGTAATTACAAATTGTGAACATCCTGTTAAGGAAGAGAACAGAGTACTAAAATTGTGATTACAAGGAGGGTATAATTGGGTCATGGAGTCAGGGAAGGCCTCAAAAAGTATGACCTTATGGGCACCTGGGTGGCTCAGTGGGTTAAAGCCTCTGCCTTCGGCTCAGGTCATGATCCCAGGGTCCTGGGATCGAGCCCCACATCGGGCTCTCTGCTCCGTGGGGAGCCTGCTTCCTCCTCTCTCTCTGCCTGCCTCTCTGCCTAGTTGTGATTTCTCTCTGTCAAATAAATAAAATATTTAAAAAAAAAACTTTAAAAAAAAGTATGACCTTTAGAGATTTGGAAAATGGGCAGTAGTTATCAAGGCCAACAGTGGGGAGGAGGGGTGGAATCTATGAGACTTGAGGAAAAATTCATGGAAAGACCCTAAGAGGAACTAAAAACTGGGAGCATCTGAAGACCTGCAGAATGGGGCCAGCATGATGATGGAGCTTAGCAACCAAAAGGGAGCATAGCTTGGGATTTGTTTGAAGAGGCAGGCAGCAACTAGGTCATTCAGAGCTTTATAGACCATGTTCAGCAGTTTGGCTTTTATTGTAGGAGAAATATCATAAGGGATGGATTCAGGATTGTAAACCTCAAGTGGGGAAATTAAGAAAGAGGCTATCCGATAGTTCAAGAGATGTATTAGATATTTTACCGACAAAAGGAGGAAGAGTTTCAAGATATATTTAGGAGCAAGATTAGGGGATATTTGCTGAATAATTATATGAGAGAGACAATGGTACTCGAATGATTTTCATTTTTTTGGTTTGAGGCTTTCCCACTGGGTCCATAGTGTGGTCTTCAAAACACTTCACTGCCTAATATCCCCGTTTTTGTGTAGAGATTCTTTTGTATTCTCTCTCAAATATTAAACACTTTATGCCAAATACTTTTATATATTATTTACAATCCTCACGATGATTATAAGATTATAATTATTTCTATTCTATAAATAGAGAATTGAGGGCTCAGAAAAATGAACAACTTTGGTCAAGAAAACAAAGCTTGTAATTAACTTGAGTGTGAGTTCAAAATTCATGACTAAATCTGGTAACTCTGAAGTTCCAGCAAAACACTGCCTGTATAGTCTCTTCCTTCTCTTTAAGCCCACAAATGCCCTTCCTGTCAGTCGGTCATAACTATCATAGTGCTTATGCACTTGTTAAGTACTCTTCTCTTCTCCTAAGATCAGCATCACAGAATTCAAAGCCATAAAGTATTTTCATCAAACCCCAAACATATTCCTTATTTAGCTCTAAAAGAACCCTCTTTATCTACCACTCATACTAGATTCATTCATTCTCCCATCTGGATTGCCACCCTCTATTTCCTTATCATTTGTTAAAGAGACCTGGGGTTTCCAGTTGCAGAATCTAGACCAGTACTGTCCAATAGAACTTCCAGTGATGATGGAAATGTCCTATGTTTGTCATTTCCAACATGGTAGTCACTAGCCATAATTGGCCATGGGGAATGTGGATAGTGCCACTGAGGAATTAAATTTGAATTTTTATTTAATTTTAATTATGTTAAATTTAAATACACACATATGGTCATGGCTACTGTAGTAGACAATGTAAATCTAACCAGGGGCTGGCAACATTTCCTAAAGGGCCAGGTAATAAGTATTTTTAAGTTTGTAGTTAATGTGGTCTCCATTGCTACTACTCACTTCTGCCTTTGTATCTTAAAAGCAGTCATAGACAATGTGTAAATAAGTAAGTGTAGCTGTCTTCCAATACACCTTTACTTAAAAAAATTGTTGCTGTGCTACAGGCCTTAGTTTGCCAACCCCTGTGAATTTTTTCTTAGACATATCCATTTAATCCTGATAATAACTCTATTAAGTAGGCATGATCATTTCCCTTACTTTACAGTTCATCTGTGGGATGCTCTTATAGCTGTGTGTGCATATGCTGTGAGATTTTATACATGTATTTATGATTAAAGTCATTTTGTAACAAGGGAGATAAGACTTAAGTCATCTTTATGTTCAGCAAGTTCCCCCAAGTAATTCTGATCAATAGCAATGTTTGGAAACCAATGGCTTACTTAGTGCCCAGTGCCCTCATCTTACAATATGATCTGTCCTTGCTCTTTTCTTGTCTATTTTTTTAAAGCTCATTTTAATTCTTCCCTTTTTAAAGATTTTTTTTTTTAATTTTTATTTATTTATTTGACAGCGAGAGACAGGAGATCACAAGTAGGCAGAGAGGCAGGCAGAGAGAGAGAGAGGGAAGCAGGCTCCCCGCCGAGCAGAGAGCCCGATGTGGGACTCGATCCCAGGACCCTGAGATCATGACCTGAGCCGAAGGCAGCGGCTTAACCCACTGAGCCACCCAGGCGCCCAAATTCTTCCCTTTTAATTGAAGTTTTATTTCTCCCAAACAAGAAAAGTGTGAGTGATTACTTTCATATTTTCTTTCAGTCCTGGAATCAAGATGTGAGACCAAGAAATTATTTCTGAAGAAGGAAATTTATGAAATAGAGTCAGCGCAGTGGGAAATAATGGAAAGACTTACAAGACATGACCTTCAGTGCTCTAGTTTCAGAGATGATTGGGAATGTAATGGCCAGTTTGAGAAACAACATGGCTCTCAGGAGGGACACTTCAGTCAACTGATACTCACCCATGAAGGAATGCCCACTTTCAGTCAGCATCCATCCTTTACATTACAGCAAATCATTAATAATAAAGAGAAATACTGTGCAACTAAGGAATATAGGAAAACCTTTAAACATGACTCACAACTTAGTACACATCAGATGATTCATGAGAAACCCTATGAATGTAAGGAATGTGGAAAGGCCTTTAGACATCCCTCAAGACTCAGTCATCATCAGAAAATTCATACTGGCAAGAAGCCCTTTGAATGTAAGGAATGTGGGAAAACCTTTATTTGTGGTTCAGACCTTACTCGACATCACAGAATTCACACTGGTGAGAAACCGTATGAATGCAAGGAATGTGGAAAGGCCTTTAGTAGTGGCTCAAACTTCACTCGACATCAGAGAATTCACACTGGTGAAAAGCCCTATGAATGTAAAGAATGTGGGAAGGCTTTTAGTAGTGGCTCAAACTTTACTCAACATCAGAGAATTCATACAGGGGAGAAACCCTATGAATGTAAGGAATGTGGCAATGCCTTTAGTCAGAGCTCACAACTTATTAAACATCAGAGAATCCATACAGGTGAGAAACCCTACGAATGTAAGGAATGTGAAAAGGCTTTTCGTTCTGGTTCAGACCTCACTCGACATCAGAGAATTCATACTGGTGAGAAGCCCTATGAATGTAAGATATGTGGGAAAGCCTATTCTCAGAGTTCACAACTTATTAGTCATCATAGAATTCATAGTGGTGAGAAACCCTATGAATATAGGGAATGTGGAAAGACCTTTAATTATGGCTCACAACTTATTCAACATCAAAATTTGTACTGGTGATAAACCATAGAATATAGGAAATCTGTAGGAAGGCTTTTAATTACAGCTCAAAACTATTCAACATTAGAGAACTTACCTTGATAATAATCCCTTTAAATAGGATAATGTAGGAGCATCTTATTTGTTGACTCTAGCTTATTCAACCTGAGAAAAATCATGTAGGAGAAACATCCTATGAGTAGAATATATTTTGGAAGCCCTTTGATAAAAGCATATATTTCTTTTGACATTAGATAACTCAAGCTAGCAAATACTGAAAGTCATAGCACTTTTGACACTTTTTTAACCTTATTTTAAACCTCAGAATTCATGTTAAATATAATCCTAATTTTCATTTTCCCCCTAATTTTTCTATAGTTGCTATATTCTTAATATTTTAACCCATCTTAAGTTATGTGACTGTAAAGTCCAATTTCTTTACATCACAGTTTGTAAGACACCTTTAAGACCTGAAAGAAGTGATCTCTTTATTCGAAGATGGCTTATTCTTTTTGTTATTTACAAAACTTAGGCTTTCTTCTTGTAAAACCTTGATAAACAAATTTCAGTAGAGTAAGGAGAGATCTTTTCATAGCTTCCTAGTGCTTCCTTATGTTGCTGTGGTACCATTTTATCAAATTCCTATTGATAGACATTGTAGTTTCCCAGCAATTTTGCCATTATTCACGGTGTCCTGATGAAAATTCTCCCTAGGCTATCTTTGTATCATGTATTTTAATTGCAGAAATAATGCATAAACATATTTTCCTTTTAAATGATTTAAAAATTGCAAATAAGGCAAACATACCCGTGGACTACCATCCTTGTACCCATTCCCCATTCTGAAGGATAGTCATTATGTGTTTAGTATTTATCCTTCCTGGGCATTTTTCTGTTTTTATACATATTTGTCTCAGTAGAAATTATAAAATGGGAATAATTACACCTACCTCAAAATTTTGTGTGAGGATCAAATAAAGACACATAAAGTGCTTAGAACTGTGCCTGTCATATAATAAATACTCACTGAATATTGGTTGTTATTTTATTCATCATTGTCATTAGTGTTATTTGTTGAAAAACAACAGTTTCTACAGACCTTGCTTAACATCAGGCAGGACATAAAGTAGAAGAAAGACACACTCAGGGTAATGAATTCAAAAAATTTTCTATCATCACTTACTTCCTATGGAACATGAAATAATCCTAAGTGTTGGTGGTAAAAGTAATATGTGTAGCATGTGGGAAGGACTTCACTCTGACTGGCATCCTTTTTACTACATCATATAATGCCTAACATGAAAACAAGTATATAAACAAACCATTGTGACACTGATGAAAAAGTATGAAAAGACAAACAGCATTATGTTTGAAAAATAGATAAATACACAAAACAATGCTTAATAGTTACTGATTTAAAATGTTATATAAGGGTACCTGACTGGCTTACTAAATGGGGCATGCAACTCTTGGTCTCAGCGCTGTGAGTTCAAGCCCCAAGTTGGTTGTAGAGATTACTTAAAAATAAAATCTTAAAAAAAAATAAAAATAAATGGGCACCTGGGTGGTTCAGATAGTTAAGCATCTCTGGGTCCTGGGATCGAGGCCCACATTGGACTTCCAGCTCAGCAACAAGTCTGCCGCTCCCCGCCACCCATGCTCTCTCTCTGTCTCTCTCTCAAATGAATGAATAAAATCTTTAAAATTTTAAAAAATAAATAAATAATAAAAATGAAATGTTAAATACAGTGCTTCTTTTTGATGCATTTGAAAACCTACACTAGTTTTTAGGAAAATAAAAATTACAGCATTGACTCAAAGAGAACTCTTGGAAGATTTATAAACACACAGAAAAAAAGAAATTTAATGTGATATAGTAGCTATTACTGCTAATGAAGCATCAAACCAAATTCTTTTCAGGCAAGACATTATCAACTGGTTTGGGGTTGTTTTTTGTTTTTTGTGGTTTTTTTTTTAGAGAGGAAGAGAGATGGGGAGAGGGACAGAGAAAGAATCTCAAATAGGCTCCACACCCACTGCAAGCCCAAGCTGAGGCTCAATCTCACAACCCTGAGATCATGACCTGAGCCAAAAACTAGAGTTGGACACTTAACCACCAAGTGCCTCTAAAACATCAAGTGTTTCACTATTTGTTACACAGAGTTAGACATCTCATACTCAGATATAATCTTACGTTAGCACCATCTTAGGACACCCAAAAAGGAAAGCTGTTTTTTTGGTGTCAACCATGAAGATACAAGCAAGCATACTAAAGAAATGAACAAATTATAGGTACCTATTAAAAGAATAATAGAAATGAACCTGGTTGTGACAGTAGCTAAAGAAGATGATACCCAGTCCCCAGTTACAACTAACCGATGTGAGGAAACAGGCCACGTTTTGCCAGCTCTTCCGATTTTTTGAGAGAATCCAGATATCTTATGTTTTACTTATTTTTTTAGTGTGTGATAGCTCTCAGGTTTTTTTTTTTTTAAGATTTTATTTATGTGAGAGAGCACAAACTGGAGGTGGGGGGGGAGCAGACAAAGAAGAAGAAGCAGGCTCGAGAACCTGATGTGGGGCTCGATCCCAGGACCCTGAGATCATGATCTGAGCCAAAGGCAGATACTTAACTGACTGAGCCACCCAGGCACCCCAATAGCTCTTGATTATTAAGTGGTAGCTCAGATTTTTATTTAAAGACACCATGAGGGCCAAAGGAATTATATGGACTGCACAAACAGCCCATGAATTACTTTTGTTCTGGAGACTAGAGCAGTGAGTTTTTAATAGTGCAGACACCTTGGTCCCAAGGAAATTTAAGTGGAGAAATGGTACAAAAGAAGATAATTTGCCCAGAATTTCTTAGATGTGAACAGAATTCTTAGATTAAAATATTTCCAGGGATAGGGGAGGTCTGTCCTTCCATTCCCCACTTCCTTTTTTCTTAGATTCCATATTAGAGGGTTTGGGTTGTTGTTGTTGTTGTTGTTTTTTTTTAATATTGAGTTATTTTATTTGTACAGGTGTATGCCCATAAAATATTTTATAATCAATTTAAGAAAAGTTGAGTGGGGACCCCTGGGTGGCTCATTGGTTTAGCGTCCAACCCTTGATTTCAGCTCAGGCCATAATCTCAAGGTTGTGAGACCAAGCCCCATAATGGGCTTCACACTCAGTGTGGAGTCTGCTTGGGATTCTCTCTCTTCCTCTGCCCCTCCCCCACTTGCACATGCTCTCTCTCTAAATTTAAAAGTCTTCCAAAAAAAGAAAAGTGAAGCCAATTAGAGAATTAGTAACAGGATATTTTGTTCAAATATTTTGCATTTCTATCAAAATGAGGATTGCTAAGTGAAATTTTGTATTCTTTTGTGAGCCTATTTTAAATCATTTGTTAACTGCTTCATCAAAAATTACAGAGGTAATGCATTTGCACCCAAACCAATGAAGCAATACCAATAAACAAAAAAAAATGTCCTTCGTTATTTCTCACTACCTTCCCCTCTGTTCATTTCCTTCTGCATAATGTTCGAACCTTGTGTATATCGCCCATATATTTATTTATGCTTAAACATTAACACAACTAATTTATTTTAGTATATTTTTACCAAAAAATTGATACTTTATACATTTCTCTGTAATTTGTTTTTTAAATTCAACTACATTTTGAATTTCCTGGTCAGTAAATGATGATTTAACTTAGCTTTTATTTTCAATTTTTAAGATTATTTGAGAGAAAGCAGAGCATGGGAGAGAGAACATGAGTTGGGGGTGGGGGGCAGAGGGAGAGGAGAAGGAAGCTCCCTGCTGGGCTTGATCCCAGCATCCTGAGATCATGACCTGAGCTGAAGGCAGACACTTAACTGACTGAGCCACCCAGGTACCCCTTAACTTAGTTTTCAGAATGGTTACATTATATTGCATGCCCAAGTGTGCTTATACCAATGCCTATTTGACTATTCCCCAACTTTGATATGGACTGTTTCATCTTTGCCACTTAAAAGTAGTGCTTCAAGGGTGACTGGGTGGCTCAGTCATTAAGCATCTGCCTTCAGCTTAGGTCATGAGACCAGAGTCCTGGGATCGAGCCGTGCATCAAGCTGCCTGCTCAGGGGGAAGCCTGCTTCTCCCTCTCCCACTCCCCCTGCTTGTATTCCTTCTCTGGCTGTCTCTCTCTCTTAAATAAATAAAGTCTTAAAAAAAAAAAAAGTAGTGCTTCAATAAACATTCCTATTTTATATTCCTCTGTATTTATTTCATTTCTATAAAATAGGTTACCCAAACCATTTCCAGTGTTTTCTGTTCCTTAGGAAGGTACTGCTTATAGAAATTTTCAAGAGGGAAGAGGATAAAGAATAGAGTGTACAGTTTTTCAAATATGTGAGTGTATAGACACACACACAGATTTTAATATTTTAATCCATCTGGAATTCATTATTGTATATGGTGTGATACAGGATGTCAGCTATGTTTTCATTCAGAAATAAACCAGATTATGCCAGATCTGACTATTGAACTAGTCCTCTTTCTCCTACTAGATTAAAATACTTTTATCATATATTAATGCTCATATTCTCAAATTTATTTCTGTGCTTTTAGAGCAATCTTTGACTTGGACTTTTTAGTAACTTGTTACTTGGAGATAGGGATATGTATATTATTAATATATTGGTTTTATTTGGAAATAAAGACAAATTCTTCTTTATTAGATTTTTAGTTTTCTCCACTTTCAATTACTGAGCAAAATAAGTCAATCAGAGAAAGTCAATTATCATATGATCTCTCTGATACGAGGAATTTGAGAGGCAGAGTAGGGGACCTGGAGGGAAGAGAAGGAAAAAATGAAACAAGATGGGATCGGGAGGGAGACAAACCATAAGAGACTCTTAATCTCACAAAACAAACTGAGGGCTGCTGGGGGGAGGGGGTGTGTGGAGAAGGTGTTTGGGTTATGGACATTGTGGAGGGTATGTGATATGGTGAGTGCTGTGAAATGTGTAAGCCTTACAATTCACAAACCTGTACCCCTGGGGCAAATAATACATTATATGTTAATAAAAATAATTAGTAATTTAAAAATTTTTAAAGGAGACAAAAAAACTAATTGAGATTATATTTTGAATTTTATTCAACTTAAATTACTGAGTATTTCAGAATGAGTCCACATTGAATTGACCTTGAGTGAATATTCATTAATACACGTATGTTTCAAAATGTCTTTGACAAATTTTCATCTCCTTCCCCTCCAATATCTTTATGATATAATGCTTCACAATACTTAAAATATGCTAGTAATATCTGAACATTTAATATCTCTTGTTAGGGTATTGATTATAAAATGACAGATTCTTTTGATCTTTATAATCTGTGGTTAAAGGGATATCTGTCTCACAGTATTTTTTTAAGATTTTGTTTATTAGTGAGAGAGAGAGTATGAGCAGGGGGGAGTGGAGAGAGAGAGAGAACCAGGCTCTCTGCTTAGCAGAGAGCCCGGTATCGTGTCTCACAGTATTTATATGTATTTCACTTTCTTTTTTCATGTTGTAGTCACAGTGATTACTTGAATAGATTCTGTAGAGCATATCAAATATATTATTTTTGTCTTTTATTGTGAATGTCTAGGAAGTTCATTTTTCCTTGAGAACAACATACTAAAGGTCATGCTGATCCAGGCAATTTACACATTCTAATTTAATCTAGAAATAATAATAGGTACTTATATATCACTCATCTTTAACCAGTCTGTAAGAGTATATTTTGTCTAGATTAATAGCATACATATGGAACCCCCAAATGTAACTACTTCCCTATTAATGTACTACTTCCAAGATTATTAACATCCCATGGTGAACAAGTATTCACATATATTTGTGCACATTTACTCCACTATTTCCTTAAAATAACTTCTAAAAGTTGAATCTGTGATCTTTGATATCTGTTACTAAACTGCCCTCCTGAGCGTAACTGTTTTCTACTTCCATGCCTATCCTGATATTTATCTTTTAAATTTTTCCCTTCCTAATTTAAAAGAACACATTTTATTTTATTCATGGTTTTTTTGAGAGAAAGACAGAAAGCCCAAGTGAGAGCACAAGTGGGTGGAGGGGCAGGGGCAGAGGGGCAGTGGGAGAGGAAGAGAGAGAATCCCAAGCAGGCATGGAGCCCAACGCCAGGCTCAACCTCACAATCCTGAGATCATGACCTGAGCCAAAATAAAGAGCTGGATGCCTACCCAACTGAGCCACCAAGATGCCTCAAAAGAATTCATTTAAAATCACACTTCTTGGGGTGTCTGGGTGGCTCAGTTGTTAGGCATCTGCCTTCATCTCAGGTCATGATCCCAAAGTCCTGGGATTGAGCCCAGTGTCAGGTTCCCTGCTCAGCGGGGAGCCTGCTTCCCGCTGGCACCTCACCCCGCTTGTGCTTGCTTTCTCTCACTCTCTCTAATAAATAAATAAAATCTTTTTTAAAATAAAAAAAGTAAAATCACACTTCTTTTGAGATCATTCATCTCACTAACTTGATAAATCTGTATGCTTATTAACAATATATTTTTTAGGGGCACCTGGGTGGCTCAGTGGGTTAATCCTCTGCCTTCGGCTCAGGTCATGACCTCAGGGTCCTGGGATCGAGCCCCGAATCGGGCTCTCTGCTCAGCGGGTAGCCTGCTTCCCCCCCTTTCTCTGCCTACTTGTGATCTCTGTCTCAGTCAAATAAGTAAATAAAATCTTAAAAAAAAAACACAAAATATTTTTTATTCGAGTAACTGCCTGTTCACACCCTTTTTCCATTGCTATGTTCAACTGTTTTTTTATTGCTGTCACTGTATTAAATGATATATAAATACATTGTTGTAAAGACACAAATACATTTGCAATTTCTCATAGGCTTTGAAGTCATTAAGAGAATGCCTTGGCCTGCCACTACTGAGGAGCTCTTCACATTCAGAAGCCCACCTGCTCATGACAGAGGTGATGGAGAGTAAGTGTGATATTCTGATTTATAATAAGAAATATATATTTGGTCTTCCTCTTGTTTTTGGCACAAAGCTCCTAAAACAATTGGAATTTCCTGTGATGAGAACAATCAAAGTGTCTTTTGATAGGTTAATAAAGTGACTTTTGGAACACCTAAGGATCAGGGTCTATGCTTTAGAGGCCTTTTGCTTCTCTTCCCCTGTCTGTTCCTGAGTTATAGCTTTTTATAATAAACTGGTACTCAAGTAAATAAAATGTTTCTGTGACTTCTTTGAGCCATTCGAGCAAATTAATTGAACCCAAGGAGGAAGTCACTGGAACCTCGAATATATAGCAGTTGGTCACAAGAACAGGTGATAACTTGGACTCACGACTGGCATCTGAAGTAGCTGGGGGAAGTCTTGTAGGTCAGAGCTCTTAAACTGTGAGCTCTGATGCTGTCTCCATGTGGACAGTGCCAGAATTGAGATGAATTGTAAGATCCCCAGCTGGTCCCTAGAATTGTTTGGTAGTGTGGGGAACCTCCCCTCGCTGACAAACACATTGGAATTGGGTGTAGGACCCTTTGGTAAGCAAGTATGAGTTTTGGTCCGGCAATCTACACCCAAGGAGTGACCAATGCAGCAGCACCCTTCCTCCCTGGACAGGTACCCAGCAACCATATAGGCTTAAGCCACCACACCAGTAGTAATGCATCTGCGGGTGTACACAAGCTACCAGCACTGCTTCTGTAATTAGAATTCATTCACCCAACTTTTGCCCAGCTTTAGAAAACTATTCCCTGGGCACCTTGTTTCTACCAGTGCAAGTGGCACTGTGAGTTTCAAGGCTGTGTAAAGAAGCAAAAGAGCTGGTCACTAGCAGGGAAAGCAAACATGAGGAATTGGAAGAAATCAGAGAGAGGCTGACTTCAAAGAAAATTCAGTGTTGCCTGATAAATTGTAGTATTACCTCACCAGTGGCTAGCCTTCATGATAAGATGTATCCATACTAATAATGTTGCTCTTTTTTTTTTGTTTGTTTTTGTTTTTTAAAGATTTTATTTATTTATTTGACAGACAGATCACAAGTAGGCAGAGAGGCAGGCGGGGGGGTGGCAGTGGGAAGCAACATTCATTTCTCTATTTCAGAGTTGAGGAGAGGGATTATTCTGGCCCCATCCAATCATCCTACCTCGTCACAGTCCCGCGGAACACACCAGAAGCACACGCCCTCGCCACACAAACAGCGCACTCCCATCCACGGTCAGTAGGGAAGGACCAGGGGGGGAAAAATCTACCAAAACCGCGAGATCTAAATGTTCCGTCAATTACAGACACGTTCACAGACATTGTCAAACCCATTATCTTACAGGTTACCACAACATTCTGGGTCCTGACACACCATTCCAGTCAAAATCTATACAAACCACAATCCGTTCCGCGAAGTAGCGCCTCTTAAACACAAACCCACCACACCCAAACCACTCCAAAGACAGACGCACAGCGCCGTCCGAGTAGGTCCTATGTAGAGTCACGTTAATTCGCATCCCCCTTTAGTGCGCCCGCGGTTTCGACCCCGTCGCGCTCCTGAACCTGCCGGGACTCCTCCGGACAAAGAGCTGGGAACTCCGCCCCGGCTGAAGCCCGCCCAGACCTCCGCCTCACTCAGCTACTGGCGGGGTAGATGCTAGGCTCCCGGCTGCCCGCCGCGCCGGCGCACTTAGCGCCTACAGCGCGAGCTCCCAGCAGCCTCCGCGCGCGGCCCGTTAGGCCGCGGGGGGCTGTGTGTGGACCTGCCGGTTCCCTTCTGTTCCGCTTACACCGAGCATCACCGTGAGGCAGGTGCGACGCCCCAGGTGAGCAGTCCTGGTTCGCAGCATTGGTTCCAAACCTCTGTAAGAAAGGCGCTGCGGCCCGGAGATGAGGAGAGGGAAGGGAAGCGCTGCAGCACCGCAGAGCTTTGCAAGCAGCTCATCTCAGGCCCGAGCGTTCGTGAGAACGGCGGGGGTGTAGTTGTGCATCTGGGTGATTGTGGGCGTGACGGGGCCCGGGTGTGACATCAGGACTATGTGAGGTTGTGAGGTCGGGACTAGTGGCTGATATCGTTTGTGTGACTGAATTGGGTGCAGAACCCGGGCTGTGTGACTCGGACCTTAGCGTCACAGCTGAATATTCTGCTCTCTAGCCGCTCGAGCCCGCACGCGGAGAAAACCACCCCCCACCCCCACCCCCGGTACTCCCCCAGTCAGATATCTGAAAGCCAGAGAAGACTCCTAGCAAAAAGCCTCAGATCCCATCTTGGGAAAGAACGTTAGAACTGAATGTGCCTCGCAGCCTAGCTCCTGGGAGTAACCCCGTGCACCACATCCTCGGGCGCGCGCGCACGGAGTCGCGCGCGCACACGCCTCTCAGAACTCCAACTGCAGGTTTCAGAACCACGGAGTTTTCCTCTAGGAAACTGCTGCGAGGTCCCATTCCCGTCCTCCACATCCGTGACCCTGGCCTTTCTCCAATACTAGGAAGGGTCAGTAATAATCTCCCTCTTACTCAGTTTATGTGTAGGTGGTTGGTGGGGACAGATGGGTCGGGGCATGCCCTAATTTAGCTAGGCTGGGCTCCAAGAAAGGCCTATTATCCATAGCTTCCCTTCTTCCTCAGTCTTGTCAGACTCCAAGGAAAGGGCTCTGAGAAGGAAGAATGAATTGCTGTTGCCCATTTAAAAAAAAAAATGTCGAGGTCAAGGGAGTGGGAGTGGGTATTTCCTCTTATAATGTGAAATGCATTTTTATTTTTTAGGACATAGGGACATTTGCTTCCTTCTTAAAATGTCCTGTACACTTAATACTTAGGTTCCCTACCTAAGTATATGCACATATTCGTTTGACAGATACTTCCCATTACTTCCATGAGCTTTTTTTTTAATGTGTAAAACTCCTAGAACAGTGCGCCTGGGTAGCTAAGTTTGTGAGGCTTCTGCCTTAGGCTGGAGTCATGATTCCGGGGGTCCTGAGATCGAGTCCCTGGTTGGGCTACCTGCCCAGCGGGGAGCCTGTTTCTTCTCCCTCTTCCTCAGCCTGCTGCTGCTCTCCCTATCTGTGTGCTCTCTGTGTCAAATAAATAAATAAAAATCTTAGAAAAAAAAAAATCCTTGAACAGCTCCTGATACTTGATAAGTATTTAATAAACATTAGCTATTTGTTGTGTAATCTGGGGCAATTCCCTATCCACCTCCAATATCAGGAAAAATGAAAATACCAAGTTAATTGTGATGGGCATTTCCTAGTTTAAAAAAAAAAAAGCTCAAATGGTCTAAAACAAATTATTTTTCTAAGATTTTATTTATTTATTTGATAGCAAGCACAAGCAAGGGAGCAGCAGGCAGAAACAGAAGGAGAAGCAGGCTCCCCACTGAGCAGGGAGCCCAAGTGGGACTGGATGCCAGGACCCTGGGTTCATGACCTGAGCCGAAGGCAGTTGCTTAATTGACTGACACACCCAGGTGCCCCTAGAACAGAAATTGTTAACCAGAGGTAATTTAAAGCCATTTGGGGCTTTCAGAGAACCAGAAACCCCTTCATATTGTATTTAAATTGTTGTAGATAATTGTTAATACACCATTTTTCTGGGACGGAAATCCATAATTTAATGAGATTATCAAACATGATCCTAAAAAGATTTAGATCCACTGGCCTGGTATCAAAGACTGTAATAGCTGAGAATGTTAACAAAATTAGTCTGTAAAAATGGGGAATTTTTTTTTTTAATTTTTAAAGTTTCTTTCTTTTTTTTTTTTTTTTTTTAATTTGACAGAGATGCAGTGACAGAGGGAACACACACAAGCAGGGGGGGAATGGGAGAGGGAGAAGCAGGTTCCCCCACCCCCAGAGGGAGCCCAGTGCAGGGCTTGCCTGGGATTAGGACCTGAGCCGAAGGCACATGCTTAATAACTGAGCCACCAGGTGCCACTAAAAATGGAAAATTATTCAATAAATCACACTCCATCCATGTGATGCAGTTGTATGTCATTAAACATGTGAATCTTGAGAAGGAAAAAATATAAATGATAAATTTTAAGCAAAGTTATATTTTTGAGCAAGATGACTCAGGAAAATTTTAATTTTGTATGAATCCCTTTTAGTATACTAAGGATTTGGTTTTTTTTTTTTTGGTTTTTTAAGATTTTTTATTTATTTATTTGACAGAGAGAGAGATCACAAGTAGGCAGAGAGGCAGGCAGAGAGAGAGGAGGAAACAGTCTCCCTGCAGAGCAGAGAGCCCGATGCGGGGCTCGATCCCAGGACCCTGAGATCATGACCCGAGCCGAAGGCAGGGGCTTAATCCACTGAGCCACCCAGGCGCCCCTATACTAAGGATTTGTAAGAATTATATCTAATGTGGAGTTATGCAGTTATGCAGAGATTAAGTTATGCAGCGATAAAGCCTGTCCTGTTCTATCTGCTATGGTATACTCTTACTAAGTTTAAGAATGCTGCTTACCTTGATTGTGTTGAGTCACAGAAGAAAGTGAAGGCAGGTCATTGTTTTGGAGAAGAACTATTCTGATGTTTGTTTTTCCAAATATTTTTTTCTGTGTACTTGTGTACATTTGTTCTGTAAGACAGAATCACAAAAAATGATCATTTAAGGAGAAAGACTCTCTAACACTTCGAAAAGAAATCCAGTACAGTTAGAAACCTTTACAGTTAGTTAAACCTTTGAAGACTTTACACCTTTTAGGATTATGGAAATATTTACTAGGTATCTTTTCAGAATTAGAGACCTTTTCTTTAAAAAGTGATGTAAGGTTGCTCCTAAGTAGAGATTTGTAATAACAGGGGGGAGAAAGTGGTAGTAACAATAAATATTCAGCCATGTTATACAGAAAAACTTGATCAAATGTTTTTAAAGTGTTCAGAATGATACCTTATCAAATCAAATTTAATGAGTTTTATGATGCCAAATGGTATCTTTTTGGAGCTGATAGGGATGGAGAGCAAAAGGGGCCTTGCTCTACTTCTTGATTTTTTATGAATCTTTTTGCTAATATTAATTAAGAATTACATTCTCAAACTTAGTTCTAAAATTTAGTGATGTTGCAAGAAAGAGCAGTCCTTAAAATCTCAAAAAAGTTAACTATAGGAGGGGTGCCTGGGTGGCTCAGTTGGTTAAGCTCTGGCTCTTGGTTTTGGCTCTGGTCATGATCTCAGTGTGGTGAGATTGATTCCCACATTGGGGCTCAGCACAGAGTCTGCTTGAGATTCTTTCCTCTACTCACTCCCTCCCTCCCCCTTTGCTCCTCCCCCTGCTCTCACCCTCCTTGTCTCTAAAATAAATAAATAAATAAAATATTTTTCTAAAAAAGTTTACTGTTGGGGCGCCTGGGTGGCTCAGTCATTAGGTGTCTGCCTTCGGTTCAGGTCATGATCCCAGTGTGCTGGGATCAGGCCCCATGTCAGCAGGAGGCCTGCTTCTCCCTCTCTCACTCCCCCTGCTTGTATTCCCTCTTTCGCTGTCTCTCTCACTGTCCAATAAATAAAATCTTTAATAAGAAAAAAAAGTTTGGGGCGCCTGGGTGGCTCAGTGGGTTAGGGCCTCTGCCTTCGGCTCAGGTCATGATCCCAGGGTTCTGGGATCGAGCCCCGCATCGGGCTCTCTGCTCTGCGGACAGCCTGCTTCCTCCTCTCTCTCTCTCTCTCTGCCTGCCTCTCTGCCTACTTGTGGTCTCTGTCTGTCAAATAAATAAATAAAATCTTAAAAAAAAAAAAAAGTTTACTCTAAGAGCAAGACAAAGGGCATCCTAGTATTAAAAAATTATTAAAGATAATTTATCAAAGAATTAAAGTTTTTCTTAATTAAAGATACTTTTAAATATAAGGAATATGGGGGATGTAATGTTCTCATTTTATTTTATTGCTTATAATAAGGTATTTTAAGTGCTTTATATGCATTATATTACTTAACTTTAATAACAAGTAGATACTGTTATTCTCCAGTTTATCTATGAGGAAACAGTGGCACTGAAAACTAACAGGTCTGAAGTCTCCTAGTTGATAACTGTCAAACCTTAGATATCCTGGATCCTGACAACAAAGCCTGTGTTCTTCACATATCAGAGTCAGTCACCTCCCATTGTAGATATTCTTCTTAGTCTACCTGTTGTACTTTGCAATTTATCATGGATATTTTCCTACATGAATTAGTATGAACTAGTACCATCATGGTCAATAATTGTGTAGTATGCTATCATATTGTGGAACCTAGTTTTTTTTAGCGGGTTTACTGTTAGGTACTCTGCTTTTGGTTATAAAATATTCTTTGATGAACTTCCTTGCATGTATCTCTTTCTGTACTTCTCTAAAATTTTTCTAAGGATAAATTCCTAAAAATGGAATTTCTAGGTTGAATTATCAGACATTTTATAAAGTACTCATATTATGTCTGATCCTACGCTAATACTTGGGGAATATAGAGTGACTAAAATGACATGGTTGTGATTCTTAAGTTGCTAATTATCAATCAAGGTAGATAAACCTCTAGAGGAATAAGGCTAAGTGTCGTACTTGAAGAAGTCAGATAGCATAGCTTAGGAGTTCCTATGAAGAGACATCATCTGATTACAGCAAACATTGTCAGGTTGTGCCAAAAAATAACCAAATCCAGAAGATTTCTGTGTAGGTAAAAGGATTTTATGTAATAAGTGTTATGCCTTATGGTTTTTATTCTCATGATGTTGATGCAAAATGAGACCAACAGGACAAGAAGATTCAGCAGCTCTTTGGAGGGCATCATGGAGGGCTAAAATGACTGGTCAGAATCAAGACAAATGTATCAGCCAAGAAGTTAAGTGAGAAAACAGCAGTGAAACAAGGCATTAGTTGGGGATGTTTAACCATTCTTTTCTAGGCAAAACTCCAACATAAATGAACAAATTTACAAATCATAAAGTTGAATCAGATATTGGGAGCTAGGGGGAGAAATATAGCAGTTTTTTTTTTCCTTCAAGAGATGACTACTTTAAAAGTGAGTCTCTTTCACCTATTTTAAGAAAAGCTTCCTACTGGGCGCCTGGGTGGCTCAGTGGGTTAAGCCGCTGCCTTCGGCTCGGGTCATGATCTCAGGGTCCTGGGATCGAGTCCCGCATCGGGCTCTCTGCTCAGCAGTGAGCCTGCTTCCCTCTCTCTCTCTCTGCCTGCCTCTCTGTCTACTTGTGATCTCTCTCTGTCAAATAAATAAATAAAATCTTGGAAAAAAAAAAAAGCTTCCTGGGGCACCTGGGTGGCTCAGTGGATTAAGCCACTGCCTTCGGCTCAGGTCATGATCTCAGGGTCCTGGGATCGAGCCCCACGTCAGGCTCTCTGCTCCGCAGGGAGCCTGCTTCCTCCTCTCTCTCTGCCTGCCTCTCTGCCTAGTTGTGATTTCTCTCTGTTAAATAAATAAAATATTTAAAAAAAAAAAAAAAAAGCTTCCTACTTACAAAATTTTAAAAATATATTTCAAGAATATATATTGCCATATAAAAATATGAAGTAAATACAAGCAAAAAGAAGAAAATTAAGATCACAGTGGGAAAATGAACAATCTTTGCATATTTTTTTTCTGTTGATGCCTCTTAGTGCCTCTTTATGTTGATTTATATGTATACTTTACAAATGTATTCATAATGTTCATTTATTTTTCTGAAGACTACACATCTTGAATATTTAGTATGTCCTTACATATTTTTAAAAGCTTAGCATTTAGTGGTTATTCTGCACAAATATATATATATATATATATACATACACACACACATACATACTATGTATACACACACACACACACACACACACACAGGTCTTTTTGCCCTACTATAACAGGATCACAGTACTCACAACTGTTACTACTTACATTCTTCACTCAGCAATATGTGATAGACATATTTCCATCTTTCCAATTAAAGACCTGTATTATCATTTTTTAAGTGACAAGCTTTTTCACTCTGTGGGTGCTTTATAATTTATTTAATCTGTTTCCTACTGCAGGATATTTAGGTTCTCTCCAGCTTTTTTCCGTTATGATTAATGTCTGTCAGCACACTGTTCTATCTTGTGCACATATACAGAGTAGAATTAATCCCCACAGTAGAATTACTGAGTCAGAAGATGTGCATGGTTTAAATGCTTGGTTTGGACATACTTTTAAATGTCCAACAAAATATTTTGTCCATACAAAAGTTTGGACATACTTTTAAATTTACACAGTCTACAGGTTAGAATATTCACTTCTTACAAACTTGCTAATATGGGCATCAGTACTCTTAAAGTGAGATTTAATGTCTTTGCGGGGGGACACCTGGGTGTCTCAGTCAGTTAAGTGTCTGCTTTTGGCTCAGATCATCATCCTGGAGTCCTGGGATCGAGTCCCTCATCGGGCTCCTTGCTCTGCCAGAAGCCTGCTTTTCCCTCTGCCTGCTGTCCCCCACTGCTTGTGCTCTCTGTCTCTCTTTCTGACAAATAAATACATAAAATCTTTTAAAAAATTGTCTTTGGGGGTTTCACTTGTTATTTCTGCTTTTTTAATGAGTCATGCATGCTCATGGAACAAGAGATTCTAGGTTTCAAAGACAAGAGAGTTGATTGAGAGCTGACTTTGGTTAGAAAAATAAGGATTCCAAATTTACCTTTGCTACTTAACTGAATTTCTGCAAGTGGTTTTACTTCTTTAATGTAAATGTTCTGGCCCATCACATAGGTAATTATTATACTATTACACTACACAGCAATCCTGAGGATCCACTTAATGTGTATAAAATACCTATCCTATGAAAGTCTTTGATAAATAGATACATGTTGTCTACCTGTTGAGCGCATGTACCCATACCTTTTCAGCCTAGGTTGTAAGCAAGAGAATGGCAAATAAGGCATACAGGAAAGCAGTGTGGTTGGTTCTGACTGAAAAGTGTGATGAGCCCAGAAGATTCTGGAAGTTATTATCCTGGCTGCAGGCTGGCAGTCCAGCAGGGCAGCCAGGGCAGCAGTTTGACAGTGGTTAATGACTGCCAGGGTTGGTTCTAATCAATTTGTCTCTTTGTATCTGATGAATCCAAGCAGGCCTATGAGGCTGTTAGCCCTGGAATTTTTTTTTTTTTTCCCTAAGACTTTTTTTCTGTTTTTTAAAATAATCTGTGCACTCAATGTTGGGATCAAACTTAAAACCCAGAGATCAAGATTCTCACACTATACTGACTGAGCCAGCCAGGCTCCCCTAGCCCTGGAATTTCTAAGGAGGGAATGTGATTTGTCCAGACTCCCTCAAATGTGTGTGTGTGTGTGTGTGTGTGTGTGTGTGTGTGTGTGTTGGGAAGGTCAAGGGAGGGGAAAGAACATATGGACTCCAGCCATTTTGGGAGTTCTGAGGTCTATCTGATCTCATGGTGTCCTTTTCCTCCCCTTAGCTCTGGCCTCTGTGAACTCTGCTTCTTCAGACAAGTAAATCCCAAGGAGGACTGACCAGTGCTTGAATATCTAGACCATGGCCCATGTAAGTTACAGTTTCTTTCTCCTCCTGAAAATACTTTCATGTTAATGTCCTATGAATATTTTTTTATCCTGAAATTTCCTACCTATCAGAGTCTAGGAATCTTCTCCCAGTCCTCTAAATCCAGTGAGGGATGAGGCTACTTAGCACAACAACTATCTTATGAGTCCCCTTTTCCCCAGTCATTATTCATGTATTCTTTGAAAAAAAAAAAAAAAATCATTCAGCATCTCCTATATGTGCTCGGTCTTCTGCTAAGAGCTATAGTGCGGCAGAAATGAAATCACCCAAGGGAAATGTTTGACCATCTCTTGTGAATTAACGAAAGAGGATGGGTCCATTTGACTACTCATAGGGAAACTGGAGGTTTCTGGATTTGAGTTTTCCAAGCATGTAAGATAAGATTTGCTGTTGCTTGGCCTCAACCTCAATATATTGTCAAATCTCATGTTTTGGAGACTTTTAGGACTGGGCAGAGATGTTGTTGGGTCTTGCATGCAGAGAGACCAAGGATCTTCTCTGGGAATCCCTAAGAGTTACACCCTAGGAACAAGGTTCCATTTGTAGTTGAACAGGATATGCTGGTCTAGAATGATAACTTTGTGATTCTGGATCACCAGTATCCAGAATCTATGTCCATATCTCTAAGTCAGGAACAAGGAATGCATAAAGTGAAGGATGGAAAATGATAACAAGTAGGGAGAATGAGCAGATACATAAGTAGTTGTGGACCTTCAGAATTGAGGAGTACCTTAAATATTTTGTATAGACCAAAATGGAAGAATGATTAAGTCTTCCATATCCCTCACATAGACTATTTTACAGATTCTTTAAATTTCATTAAAGAATCTATATAAATGGGAAAAGGCTTACAACATGATCTGATTCAATGATGAACTTGGAAGAAATTCTTTAACTGTATTCAGATTCCTTTCTAACAAATATTGTAAGGAAACTTACCAAAAAAATCTGTTCTTTAAGGGGAAAGAGTGGAAGAACTCATATTTTTGAGAGTTTATGAGGGAGACATGTAACAGGCAGAGGCTTATCTACAATATTTTATTTAATTGGAAAACTGATTTTTTTCTTTCCCAGACATGTTTGGATGATCAAGATACGCCAGAGTACTCAAGAGGCTGCACCTGTAGCAACAGGATTCTTCAAGAGCACATAGGCATGCTGCTTCATGCACACTCATTTCCTAACTCACTATGTTAAAGGCTTCTAGCCTAAGCCTTTTTGTTTGCCATATGGTCCATTTCCTGCAGTATCTCTTCCATCTTAAAAACAAATTTTCTTTCATTTCAAATGTATTATATGGTTTGTCATTGCAGGGATCAGTGATGTTCAATGATGTGTCCATAGTCTTCTCTCAGGAGGAGTGGGAATACCTGGACTTGGAACAAAGGGACTTGTACAGAGATGTTATGTTGGAGAATTACAGCAACTTGGTCTCATTGGGTAAGGTTCTCTGCCTCTAGTAATTTAGACCTATTTGTTGTCGTATCTGCTTTTCTCTTTGGAAATTTCAGGAATATCTTTCAAGAGCTATCTAAGTTTCTGGTCCCTGTTCTCAGCCAATGTTTTTAGCTTTCTTTAAGTGAATACCTCATTTAAGCAAATTCATCTTCCTCATCCTTAAGTGGCCTTCAGGCCTTCCTTAATGATGAAAAAGGGCTGAATATGGCTTTGTGTCAAATCAGGTTTTACTTGGTGTGTGAACTCGGAATTGCTATGGGTATTTTATTTGTTGGTATATATATAAGGAAAATACTAGACCCTATATCTCCTTTTTTTTTTTAAGATTTTATTTATTTATTTTATTTATTTTTATATATATATATTTATATATATATATATTTATTTATTTATTTATTTAATTTATTAAGATTTTATTTTATTTACAGAGAGATCACAAATAGGCAGAGAGGCGGGCAGGGGGAGGGGAGGAAGCAGGCTCCCTGCTGAGCAGAGAGCCCCATGCAGGGCTTGATCCCAGGACCCTGAGACCATGACCTGAGCTGAAGGCAGAGGCACAACATTCTGAACCACCCAGGCACCCTGTATCTCGGTTTTTAATCTATCAAAAGAACACAGTATTTGCAGTGTAATGTCGGACCAACAGGATTTATTTACAATTCAAGAAAACTCATTCCTTTCGTTAATAAACTTACTCACTTTTACCTACTTTTATGATTGAAAGTTCAAAATCTAAGAACTTTGCACTTAACGTTGTGTGACTATCCTAAGAAATAAGAATAAATGCCTCCAGAACTTTTTGTTTTCTTCCCAGCAAAACAACAATGGTAATAAATAATAGCTAATAAAATACATTCAACCCTTGAACAACATAGGGGTTAGGGACAACAACCCTCTACATAGTCAAAAAGTTAAATGTAAGTGTTTTTCTTTTTTTTTAAGATTTTATTTATTCATTTGAGAGAAAGAGAGAGAGAGAGCACAAGCAGGGGGAGAGGTAGAGGGAGAGGGAGAAGTAGACTCTCTGCTGAGCAGGGAGCCGGACACTGGGCTCAGTCCCAAGACCATGAGATCATGACCTGAGCCAAAGGCAGACACTTAACCATCTGAGCTACCCAGGTGCTCTAGCATGTAACTTTTGACTCTGCAAAAACGTAACTACTAATAGCTTACTGTTGATCAGAAGTTTTACTGATAACATAAATAGTTAACACATATTTTGTTATATGTATTCTACTGTATTCTTATGACAAATTAAGCTAGAGAAGAGAAAATGTTAAGAAAATCATAAAGAGGGTGCCTGGGTGGCTCAGTGGGTTAAAGTGTCTGCCTTCAGCTCAGGTCATGATCTCAGGGTCCTGGGATCGAGCCCCACATCAGGCTCTCTGCTCAATAGGGGCCTGCTTCCCTGCCCCGCTCTGCCTACCTCTCTGCCTACTTGTGATCTCTCTCTCTCTGTCAAATAAATAAATAAAATCTTAAAAAAAAAAAAATCATAAAGAAGAGAAGATACCTCTACAGTATTATACTGTATCAAAAAAAATCCACATTTATGTGGATCCGTGCAGTTCAATCTTGCAGAGTTTGAGGGTCAGATGTATATATAGCACTGAGTACATATTCTAGGCAATGTTTCAATATGTATATATGCTAATATAACTGTCACAACAATTGTGTATGATAAGTGCTATTACTTGTCTTACAATGTGGCAGAGACAGGATCTGAACTCGGGCAGACTGTGCTCTCAACCACTGTTGCCTCTCAAGAAGGATTACTTGTATGAATATAAATTAATCTATTTATTATGTAACCTTAATGTTAATATTTTTTAACCATCTTGCCCTTCTTTGTTCTAAAGGCGTTATCAATTACCATTTGACCTATAGTCAATTAAAAACTTAAACAAGGGGCGCCTGGGTGGCTCAGTGGGTTGGGGCCGCTGCCTTCGGCTCGGGTCATGGTCTCGGGGTCCTGGGATCGAGTCCCGCATCGGGCTCTCTGCTCGGCGGGGAGCCTGCTTCCCTCTCTCTCTCTCTTTCTCTCTGCCTGCCTCTCTGTCTACCTGTGATCTCTCTCTGTCAAATAAATAAAAATAAAATCTTTAAAAAAAAAAAAAAACTTAAACAAGACTAAAAGTAATTTTGAATTTATTTTTTATTTTCGTATCACCTTACATCTCTTTTCTTCTAACCAGGATGCTTCATTTCTAAGCCAGATGTGATTTCCTTATTGGAGCAAGGAAAGGAGCCCTGGAAAGTTGTGAGAAAAGGAAAGAGGCGATATCCAGGTGAGTGAGAGCCAATTGAGTAGAGGGAAGCCATCACAGAGAAAACCACCCAACTAGTTAGGAAGAGGCACACTCTACTGATGTTGTTTAGAAAGTCCTCTTTAGAGGTCCAAGGCCTGAGTCACCTGGCTGGCTCACCTGATGTGTGCAAATCTTGATCTTGGGTTTGTAAGTTCAGGCCCCACACTGGATATAGAGATTATTTAAAAATAAAATCTTTTTTTTTTTAAGATTTTATTTATTTGAGAGAGCAAGAGACAACAAGAGGCAGGGTGAGGGGCAGAGGGAAAAATAGACTCCCCATAGAGCAGGGCCCCCCCCCCCAGGAAAGTGGGGATCGATCCCAGGACTCTAGGATCATGACCTGAGCCAAAGGCATACACTTAACTGACTGAGCCATGTAGGCATCCTTAAAAATAAACTTTAAAAAAATTTTTTAAAAATAAATTTCCAAGGCTTGAAGAGCAAATTAAGATCTTAGGGATACTAATAGAACTATTTCTTTATCTCATTTACCACTCTTTTGTTGTTCTTTCAAATTTTCTTCCCCTTTGAAAGGGGCATGGGTGGAGAGGTGCTCTCTTTGTTTCCTATTGACAATCATTCTATATATATATATATATTTTTTTTTTTTTTTAATTCAGCTCCTTTCTTTTGCACTTTTTAAAAAGATTTTATTTATTTATTTGACAGAGAGAGATCACAAGTAGGCAGAGAGGCAGGCAGAGAAAGAGGGGGAAGCAGGCTCCCTGCTGAGCAGAGAGCCCGATGCGGGGCTCAATCCCAGGACCCTGGGATCATGACCCAAGCCGAAGGCAGAGGCTTAACCCACTGAGCCACACAGGTGCTCTTTCTTTTGCATTTTTAATAGCAGATAAATAGACAGACAGACTGACTGACTTATCTACCTACCTCTGAGCTGGGCAGTGTGCTAGATACTACCGATATACCGGTAAATAAAACCAATAAATTCTCTGTCTCTGTGGAATTTACCTTGTAATAAGAGACACATAGTAACTAAATAAATAGGAACTATAATTTTGGTACTAGAGTACTATGAAGTAAAGGAAGCAGAGTAAGGGAAGAGAAAACGGTGTGGGCTGAAAGGCTATTTTAAGTATGGTCTGAAAAACCTTTTTTGGGGAAAGAAAAGACTAGAGAAAAATATGCTTGACATTTATATATGACATTTATATATAATTTATATATGTTTTATCAGCAGTCAGAGTTTCATATGAATTACTCTAGAAGATAGATCCTTAGAGCACAGAATATCATTCTTTGCTTTTTTCCATGTGTATGTATATATATATATATCTACCTTCATATTAGGAAGAAACATGAGTGTAATAAAGTATGGAGAGAATGATCCTTTGGTTTAGCTGCTACCTCTGTGCTATTTTCATCTCTCTTTGAAAATCTTTAAAAAAGGGGCGCCTGGGTGGCTCAGTGGTTTAAGCCGCTGCCTTCGGCTCAGGTCATGATCTCAGGGTCCTGGGATCGAGTCCTGCATCGGGCTCTCTGCGCGGCAGGGAGCCTGCTTCCCTCTCACTCTCTCTGCCTGCCTCTCTGCCTACTTATGATCTCTCTCTGTCAAATAAATAAATAAAATCTTAAAAAAAAAAAAAAAAATCTTTAAAAAAGATCCTAGAGGCGCCTAGGTGGCTCAGTCAGTTAAGCGTCTGACTCTTGATCTCAGCTCAGGTCTTAATCTCAGGGTAGAGAGTTCAAGCCCCACATTGAGCTCCATGCTAGGCATAAGCCCACTTAAAAAAAAAAAAATTCCTCAAGGGAGCCTGCTTCTCCCCTCTCTCTCTGACTGCCTCTCTGCCTACTTGTGATCTCTCTCTGTCAAATAAATAGATAAAAAATCTTTAAAAAAAAAAAAAAATTCCTCAAAATTCTTATAGAGAGACATATGTTGTCATTTTGTATTTTGCTCTCTATACATTCAGGTCTGGCTAAGGAGACTCATTTTAGGTTAAGAGTTCTTGTTTTGTTACAGGACCATTTCAGTGCTCACATGTTTTATCTTCTGATTCACTTTCTACCACAGGAAGGAGAAACACGCTTTTTGTCCCAATCCTAACTTATTTTCTTTTTCACATTTAGGTAATTAAATGGCATTTACCACTGTTAATACTGAAAAAAAAAAAATGAAATGCAGGGGTTCCAAATGAATAAGATAATATCAGTTTAATCAGGAAGTATTTAGCCAAAATGACAACTGTTGACTCAAAAGTTAGACATCTTAAACAAAATTATTTTTTTTCTTTTTCTTTCCTTCCTTTATTTCTTTCTTCCTTTGAGTAACTTTCAGTGAAGTATAACATGCATACAGAAAAATAGACAAAGAAAGGAAAGGCTTTCTGAGGGGAGATATGGAGGCTCAAGCCTTGTGATTCTGTAGGGCAAGAGCCTTCTGAGCCAAAAGAAAAGACCTAAGGAGGAAGTTAGCTTTGCATGTTTGAGGAGTAAAAAGAAGGCTGAGGTCAGTTTCAGGGTCTTGGGATCAAGCCCTGCATCATACTGCAGTCAGTCCCGGTTCAGTGAGGCCGTTGGGGCGGGGGGTGTCTCTAAAATAACTGAATAGGGGCACCTGGGTGGCTTAATCCATTAAGTGTCTGCCTTCAGCTTGGGTCGTGGTCTTGGGGTCCTGGGATCAAGCCCCGCATCTGGCTCCCTGCTCAGTGGGGAGTCTGCTTTTCCCTTTCCCTTTGTTGCTCCTCTCCTGCTCGTGCTCTCTCTTGTTCTCTCATAAATAAATAAATAAATAAAACCTTTTAAAAAATGAATAAATCTTTAAAAAATGTTTGTTTATAAATAAAATCTTTAAAATAAAAAAAAAAAATTGGGCGCCTGGGTGGCTCAGTGGGTTAAGCCGCTGCCTTCGGCTCAGGTCATGATCCCAGGATCCTGGGATCGAGTCCCGCATCGGGCTCTCTGCTCAGCGGGGAGCCTGCTTCTACCCTGCTCCCTCTCTCTCTCTGCCTGCCTCTCTGCCTACTTGTGATCTCTATCTGTCAAATAAATAAATTAAAAAAAATGTTTGTTTATTTTAATAGATTTCCCCATATTGGATCACTCTAAAATTCTTTGAATAAATGGTACTGGGTTTTTCAATGTGCTATGTTATTAGATGTTTAGAATTTTTATATCAGTTTTCAGAAAATTTTTATGTAGTTTTTTTTTTAAGATTTTATTTTATTTAGTTGACAAACAGAGATCACAAGTAGGCAGAGAGAGAGAGAGAGGAAGAAGCAGGCTCCATGCTGAGCAGAGAGCCTGATGTGGGGCTCGATCCCAGGACCCTGGGATCATGATCCGAGCCGAAGGCAGAGGCTTTAACCCACCGAGCCACCCAGGCACCCCTAGTTTTCTTTTTTTGAGTGATCTTTATTCAGTACAATATTACTTTATGAAAATAGTTTGGAAGTCCTCCTTTTTCTTAGTTCTCAGCCTAAATAGAATTTGGATGGGCTGGTCTTTAAAGCTTGTTTCCTAGGAGAAGGAGATGGTATGTCTGACCACATTCTTTATTTGCTTTATGAAAATTAAAGTTTAAACATTGTATCTCTTCTTTGGCCAGTTTTGGTAAATTATATTTTTTAGAAAATTATTATTTTAGCTATGTTTTAAAATTTTTTGGCAAAGTAATCTTTTTTCCAGCTATCCTCTGTATTCACGGTTATTTTCACTTTGCCATTTCTTATTTGTGTGCTTTCTTGCTATTTTCCTTATATTAACTAATGCTTTGTTTTGCTGCTTTTTTAAAAGAAAGTTTTTGTTTTATGTATTAGTTCTTTTTTTCTGATTTCTAATTCTGCATTTATATCTATTAATTTCTTCTTTTTTTTAAGATTTTATTTATTTATTTGGCAGAGAGAGGCACAGTGAGAGAGGGAACACAAGCAGGGGGAGTGGGAGGAAGAGAAGCAGGCTTCCTGCTCAGCAGGGAGCCCAATGCGGGGCTCCATCCTAGGACCCTGGGATCATGACCAGACCTAAAAGCAGACATTTACCAACTGAGCCACCCAGGCGCCCGATTAATTTCTTCTGTTTCGCTTCAGTTTACTTTATTCTTTTTCTGATTTTTTTGATTATTAGTTGATTTTTCTCTCATGTTTTTTGCTGTAAAGATTTGTTTTTAAATTTTCTTTTAAGCACTATGCTTATATTTTGTAGATACTAATTTAACATGGATTTAAAAATTATTATTACCATTGTTTCCTACAAAACACAAATACTGTTTTGGAATTTATTTCCTGATTGATCTAAAAGTTATTGGGGCACCTGGGTGGCTTAGTTGGTTAATTTACTGCCCTCAGCTCTGGTCATGATCCTGGAGTCCTGGGATCGAGTCCCACATTGTGCTCACTGCCCTGCAGGGAGTCTTCTTCTCCCTCTGACCCTCCCCCTCACTTGTGCTTTCTCTCTCTCATTCTCTCTCTTTCAAATAAATAAATAAAATCTTTAATAAAAAAAAGGAACATTTAAAAATAAATTAAAAAATTAATGTAGACTTCTAAAATTTCAAGTGGGTTCTTTTTTTTTTTAATTAACATAATGTATTATTTGTTTCAGGGGTACAGGTCTGTGAATCATCAGCTTACACAATTCAGGGCACTCACCATATCACATACCTTCCCCAATGTACCCCACACAGCCATTTTTGGGTTTTTAAAATTTCATTATTTCCAGCTTTAGTAGAAAATGTCTATATTATTTCAAGCTTTTTATCCAGACCATATTATAATAATTGAAAAATCCTCCTTTTTCTCTCTCATACATAACTCATTCAGCACTTAAATGTTTCTCTGGCTGTTTCTCCTACTGGTTTATCATCTTCTCGCTAAATCCATCATGACCTTTGTTAGCAAATTCTTTTTTTTTTAATAAAGATTTTTATTTATTTATTGACAGAGATCACAAGTAGGCAGAGAGGCAGGCAGAGAAGGGACGGGGGAAGCAGGCTCCCCGCTGAGCAGAACCCACTGAGCCACCCAGGCACTCCTTGTTAGCAAATTCTTAACATGCAAGTGACTACAAGGCCCTTAGTTCCTATTAGTGAGTTCCTTACATATTGCATCTTTTTTTTTTCTTTTCTGCTAAGGATTTCATTATGACTTTGGTAAAGTATAAACATGTTTTCCTGTATGGAAAATCACTGGCACACATTTCTAGGAAATACAGAACTGGCCTTGCCTCTAAAGGAATGGAAAGGAGATCTGAGCAAGGAGATGAGGGAACAAAACTAGTTGAGCATTATAAATGGATGAGTAATAGAATTCTCTTAAAGAGAATTTGTCTCCACATCACTCCACATTGTGGAGTGATGTGGAGACAAAAGAAAAATTAGCTCATAGGTATATGAACATAGAGAAGGGGTTAAAGCAATGAAAGGATGTATAAGAATAAGAGTATATAACCATCATTTTCCATTTATATATTTAGCTCGACAAGCTTGGATGAATAACGGGAATTATTTAAACATTGTTGTAATATGTGAGAGATTAGAGACAGAAATATATTCAGAATAAGTGTATAACAATGGGAATTCAGTGAGTGAAGCTCATTTTGTGCTACGCATGTATTACTTATTTAAAAAAAAAAAGATTTTATTTATGTATCTGAGAGAGAGAGAGAGCACAACCAGTGGGAGGGGCAGAGGGAGAAGGAGAAGCAGACTTCTCACTGAGCAGGGAGCCCGATGTAGAGCTTTATCCTAGGACCCTGATACCATGACCTAGTCCAAAGGCAGATGCTTAATCAACTGAGCCACCCAGGCACCCCTGCATGTATTCTTTAATGAAGTGTAAAGTAGAGATTGTTTTTTGCCATTGAAGAGGTCTAGGGGTAAGGAAAGGAGAGCAACAATAGGAAACATTTATAAATATATAATTTCAATACAGACATATGCTAATATGTAATACCTGTATAAGAACATAGGTTTAGATCCTGACAGTAGAGTCAGCCTTAAAGGAAGTGACTTTTATTTAACCTAAGACCTCAGGATGAGAAGTAGCCAACAGTGCAAAGAACCCAAGCAGATTCATGGGAGATAGAGCAGAATGAGAAGATGCTTTAGAGCTAAACAGAGGCCTTTTAACCACAGCAAGTTTTATTTTAGTCTAAGAATAAAGAGAAATTATTGAAAAAAGTTAAGTATGAATTTTTAACCTTTCATCTCCATCAGAATTGCATGAAGAATAAATACAGGACTGGCCATGACTGTAGAATCTGATCCAGGTGGTTTAGGAGCTATCTAAACCACAGTATTTAGGGGCACCTGGGTGGCTCAGTCAGTTGAGCATCCAGCTCTTGGTTTCAGCTAAGGTCATGATCTCAGGGTCATGGAATTGAGCCCCAGGTCAGGCTGTATGCTTAGAGGGGAGTCTGCTTGGGATTCTCTCTCCCTCTCCCCCTGCTCCAGCGTGTGTACTCTCAAATAAATACATCTTTAAAAAATAAACCTAAATATATTTATAACAAGTTCTCTGTGATTCTACTCTACATCTCAGTTTGAGACCCACTGCCTTAAAATGTTTACTAATCACCAGTCTCACTTTCTTAACGTGAACTTTCATTTTTCCTGGTGTTACCTTATGCTTTTTTTTTTTTTTCAAATTGCATAATTGATTTTTAGAATTTCATTGAGTATTACTTTAGTTGTTTTTTATTTCTACTGTAGAAATTTTACTTCTTTAAAAAAAAAGGAAACTCTGTGTTTGCTCTCTTACTTTCTTTCAGATTTAGAGACCAGGTATGAGACCAAGAAGTTCTCTTCAGAAAATGACATTTATGAAATAAACTCACCCCAGTGGAAGATAATGGAAAGAATAAAAAACCATGGCCTTAGGGGCCTAATTTTAAAAAGTGATTGGGAGTCCAAAAGAAAATTTGAAGGACAGGAGGGATATTTAAGTCAAATTAAAACTGTGTCTCAAAAAGTATCCTCTTACCAAAAACACACATCTCTAACTCCACAACAGAGAATTCATTTTGTGGAGAAACCCTATGAATGTAAAGAATGTGGGAAAACCTTTAGAGTACGCCAACAGCTTACTTTCCATCACAGAATTCATACTGGTGAAAAACCCTATGAATGCAAGGAATGTGGAATGACCTTTAGACAAACTGCACATCTTACTCGACATCAGAGACTCCATTCTGGTGAAAAGCTCTATGAATGTAAGGAATGTGGAGAATCTTTCATATGTGGCCCAGACCTCAGAGTACATCAGAAAATTCATATTGGTGAGAAGCCCTATGAATGTAAAGAATGTGGGAAGGCCTTCAGAGTGCGCGGACAACTTACTCTCCATCAGAGGATTCATACTGGTGAGAAGCCCTATGTATGTACAGAATGTGGAAAGGCCTTTAGACAGTATGCACATCTTACTCGACATCAGAAGCTTAATATTGCCGACAAACTCTATGAATGTAAAGAATGTGGGAAGGCCTTTTTGTGTGGTTCTGGTCTTAGAGTACATCACAAGCTTCATACTGGTGAGAAACCCTATGAATGTAAGGAATGTGGGAAGGCCTTTAGAGTGAGACAACAACTAACACTCCACCAGAGAATTCATACTGGTGAGAAACCCTATGAATGTAAGGAATGTGGGAAGACCTTTAGTCGTGGTTATCATCTTATTCTTCATCACAGAATTCACACTGGTGAGAAACCTTATGAGTGTAAGGAATGTTGGAAGGCCTTTAGTCGTTACTCACAACTTATTTCTCACCAGAGTATCCATATTGGTGTTAAACCCTATGACTGCAAGGAATGCGGGAAGGCTTTTAGATTACTCTCACAACTTACACAACATCAGAGTATTCATATTGGTGAGAAACCCTATAAATGTAAGGAATGTGGGAAGGCCTTTAGATTACGTCAAAAACTTACTCTACATCAGAGTATTCATACTGGTGAAAAACCTTTTGAATGTAAGGAATGTAGGAAGGCTTTTAGACTTAATTCATCCCTTATTCAGCATCTGAGGATTCATTCTGGTGAGAAACCGTATGAATGTAAGGAATGTAAGAAGGCCTTTAGACAACATTCACACCTTACTCATCATCTGAAAATTCATAATGTAAAAATATAAGATATTTTTTCAATCCTGTCTTGTAGAACACTCTCTGAATGTAGTAAATAATCCTTTTTGCTTCCATCATACAGGCAACTGACTTGGCATGAGAGTTTATATCATTAAAAGGATATGTTAATTTAATGTATTACACCATCACTTAAACCTGATAAACTTCACATTTTTTCTAAAAATTAATCCTATCAATGTAACAAATGTGGGAGACACATCATCTCTGTCCCGTCACTTTCCCACTTGTATTATGTTGATAAGATGCTTAACAGCTCTGTGCTATAATTTTTTCATTTGTAAAATAGTAATATAATACTGTGGCAGAATAAAGATTGCTGTAAATTCTTTGACATTTCTCCCTTACTGTCACGAGCTTGGAATCTACATCCCTTTCCCTTGAGGCTGGGCAGACTGTGACTGTAGAAGTAGAAGTACTGCTGTGCCAGTTTCTGGACCCAGGCTTTACTGGTAGATTTTACTTCATTTCTTGGAATGCTCTCTTAAGCTGAAGCCCTGAATTATGTTAAAAAGTCTGGCTGCTCTGCTGAAGAGACCACATGGAGAAGAAGCCGTAAGACTGCAAAGGAAGGAAGAGCACCCTTCTTAGCCCAGTGTTCCATACATGCCTATCAAGACACCAGACATTTGATTAAAATAGTGTTGGATCCTCCAGACCAGCCAGCAACTAAATGCCAGACTGACTTCAGTTAATAGCATATAAAACAGATGAATCTACCAACTGAGCCTCTGCCCAAATTCCTGACCCATAAGATGATGAGATATAATAAAATGGTTGTTTTAAGCCACTAAATTTTGTTTTATTATTATCATTAATATTACTCCTTTGAAAATTCATATGAAAGACTATGGGCCCAACAAATAAAGAAATGCCTTCCACTAACATTCACCCTTATTGAACCTCAGATAACTTACTCTTTAATATAGACATTCTTTTTCAATGTGCCCATTAAAAAGGAGATATTCTGGGGTGCTTGGGTGACTCAGTTGAGGGTCAGCCTTTGGCTCAGGTCATGATCCCAGACTTCTGGGATCAAGCCCCACATAGGGCTCCTTGGGGAGCCTGCTTTTTCTCCCTCTCCCTCTGCCTGCCACTCCCCCTGCTTGTGTGCTCGCTTGCTCTCTCTCACTCTCTCTCTCTCTGTCAAATAAATAAATAAATAAGTCTTAAACAAACAGATATTCTGGGGCACTTGTGTGGCTCAGTCAGTTAAGTGTCTGCCTTCAGCTCCCATCATGATCCCAGAGACCTGTGATCGAGTCCCACATCAGCCTCCCTACTCTGTGGACAGCCTGCTTCTCCCTCTGTCTCTCTCCCTGTCTCTCATGAATAAAAAAAAAAGCAGATACTCTATAATCTACATTCTTTGGCCTCAGTCTAAATTTAATTTAAAATCAACAGTCATATAAAAAGAAATTATTTGGAAATTTAAAATAGCTTATATTATAACTCCCATGTTGACTATTTAAAATACACTGTAGCCTTTTCATGCTCAGATTGGCCTATTTTTGGCCAGTGGGATTCCCCCCAAATTGCTGTGTCCTTTTGTCATTATACCACTATAGGCTTTGATACCTTTTTTCTCTGACCAAATGCACTGATCGGGTATGAAGCATTTTAGGGCACTTATTGATAAATAAAGAGGGAAAATGGAGCATTTATTTTGTCTTTCCTTTATTACCTATATTTTAAGACAACCAAAAGTTGAAAAAAAGCTATTATGAGAAATCTAGCTAATAAAGTTCAAAGGAATGACAATTTGAAGAATCGCTTTTTATGAAATAATGGATCTTGGTGGTGATATTGATGGATGCAAAGATCATTAGGTGAAAAAGATTGACAGTAACCTTTTAATGGAGCAGAATGACAGAACACACTAATCTGTATCAACATCTCAATTTTATCAGCCAGGCTGTGTGCATCTTGATGTTATGCAATGGCTAAATGTAGCTTCATTTGTTAAGTGCTCTTGACCCAAATGTTGACCCAGATGTATAAATTAGTCTCTAAATCTAATTATCAGTTTACAGGAAACATGGGGAATAAAGGAATAAATTAATGACACAAGGAAGCAAACAACCAAACACAGAATGTACAAAATTTCACAGAATAAATGATCTTTTAACCAATTTATGTTAAGATAAAATAAAAGCAATGTTGCAAATTAAAATTAAGAGACCTATCAATTGGGGCGCCTGGGTGGCTCAGTGGTTTAAGCCGCTGCCTTCGGCTCAGGTCATGATCTCAGGGTCCTGGGATCGAGTCCCACATCGGGCTCTCTGCTCAGCAGGGAGCCTGCTTCCCTCTCACTCTCTCTGACTGCCTCTCTGCCTACTTATGATCTCTCTCTGTCAAATAAATAAATAAAATCTTTAAAAAAAAAAAAAAAAAAAAAAAAAAAAAAAAGAGACCTATCAATTAAATGCAGTGTATGGAATGTTTTGGGATCCTTGTATTAAAACGTGCCCAGGATTTGTTCTAATCAAATACTGTAGGATATGCAGACATGGAAATGAATGGCATGAAGGAAAAAGTTTATACGCAAAGATCTCCAAAAACAGGAGGCATAGCATGCCTGCATAGCCACATGGGAAAGTACCCAGTTCTGATGGGAGGCAGAAGGTGGGAGAGGGTAGAGTGTGGCACAGAGCCTTTACTGAAGTTTTCCCCATGAATGGGTGACATTGGTAAGTACACTAAGAAAGTTTGGGATTGCATAGTTTTAATAATTTTGGCAGGCTGAGTTACAGAGGTGGTCCCTAGTTGTCTGGTACCTGGCCCTGGGGTGATTTGGGCAAGAGGGAATATTGGCTTAGTTTGAGAGTTTGATAAAGGAAACACTTGGGGATTTGGATTGGTTGGTTTGTAAATCAAGGGCATGATCTCAAAGAGTTGTTTGGGGCATCTGGGTGGATCAGGCAGGTAAGCATCTGGCTCTTGTAGGGCTGGGACTGCTCTTGTGGGGTGAACAACCCAGGATGCTGCGGTTTTTAGCAGCACAGACAAAAACAGAGTCATTGTGACCTGGAGGGCTTTCTGGAGAACAGACTGCAATCTCTGTTCTGAGAGGTTTGGATACGGTCACTTCTGCTCTGACTGTTGGAAGGGACATAGACACCCACCAGGGAAAGCTGCCAGAAAACAAAAGCCCCCCCAAAACCGATTTTCACTGAGCCCATCCCACCCCCCAACAGGGGGCAAGGCAATTCTGCCCAAACAGGGTTGCTTGAGTAACAGCACAGCAAGCCCCTCCCCCCAGAAGACAAGCTGAAAGAACAAGAGGCCAACAACCCTAAGGTCCCTATAAAAGAGGTGCATCTTGTTTGGATTGTGGTCAATAGTCTGGACTCTGTACATTCCCTCAACCATATCTCACCAGAATGATTAGGAGGAGGAACGCCCAGAGAGGAAAAAATTCAGAGACTGTGACCTCTGCCACAAAACTAATGGATTTGGACATAAGCAAGATGTCAGAAATAGACTTCAGGGTAACAGTTATGCAGACAATAGCTAGGCTGGAGGAAACCATTAATGGAAACATAGATTCTCTAAGGGCAGAAGTGAGAGCTGATCTGGCAGAACTTAAAAATGCTATCAATAAAAAAAAAAATGCTATCAATGAGATCCAATCTAATCTAGATACTCTAACAGCTAGGGTAAATGAGGCAGAAGAATGAATTAATGATCTATAAGAGAAACTGATAGAAAAGAAGGATCAGGAGGCCTGGAACAAACAGCTTAGAATCCATGAAAACAGAATTAGAGAAATAAATGATGCCATGAAACATGAAATACCCTGAGGGGGTGGAGAGAGAGGACTAGAAGATATAGCTGAGAAAATCCTAGCTGAAAATTTCCCTAATCTGGGGAATGAGACAAGTGTTTGTGTCCTAGAGGCAGAGAGAACACCCCCCAAATTCAAGGAGGGCAGACCGACGTACCCACCCTCCCCCAGCATGTGATAGTGAAACTTGCATATCTTAAAACCAAATAAAACATCTTAGGGGTAGCTAGGGGTAAGAGATTCCTTACATACAGAAGGAGGAACATCAGAATAATGTCAGACCATCCACAGAAACCTGACAAGCCAGAATGGACTGGCAAAACATATTCAGAGCACTCATGAAAAGAACATGCAGCCAAGAATACTTTATCTGGCAAGGCTGTCATTTAGAATGGATGGAGAGATAAAAAGCTTCCAAGACTTTCAAAAACTTAAAGAATATGTGACCACTAAGCCAGCCCTACAAGAAATATTAAGGGGGGGTTCTATAAAAGAAAAAAGACCCCCAAGAGTAATATAGAACAGAAATTTACAGAGACAATCTATAGAAACAGGGACCTCACAGGCAACATGATGACAATGAAGACATATCTTTCAATAATCACTCAATATGAATGGCCTAAGTGCTCCCATAAAATGGTACAGGGTTGCAGACTGGATAAAGGAAAGGACCCATGCATATGTTGTCTAAAAGAGATTAATTTTGAACCTAAAGATACATCCAGACTGAAAGTGAAGGGATGGAGAAGCATCTTTCATGCCACTGGACATCAAAAGAAAGCTGGGGTAGCAATTCTCATTTCAGACAAATTAGATTTTAAGCTAAAGACTGTAGTCAGAGATACAGAAGGACACTATATCATTCTTTTTTTTAAAGATTTTATTTATTTGACACATAGAGATCATAAGTAGGGAGAGAGGCAGGCAGAGAGAGAGAGAGGAGGAAGCAGGCTTCCTGCCAAGCAGAGAGCCCGACGCGGGGCTCGATCCCAGGACTCTGGGATCATGACCTGAGTGAAAGGCAGAGGCTTTAACCCACTGAGCCACCCAGGTGCCCCCACTATATCATTCTTAAAGGGTCTATCCAACAAGAAGATCTAACAATTGTAAATATCTATGCCCCAGCATGGGAGCCTCCAAGTACATAAGTCAACTGTTAATCAAAATAAAGATATGTATTGATGATAATACATTAATTGCAGTGGATCTTAACACTCTACTCTCAGTAAAAGACAGATCATCTAAGCAGACAAATCAACAAAGAAACAAGAGCTTCGAATGACACACTGGACCAGATGGACCTCACAGATATATACAGAACTTTTCACCCTAAAACAACAGAATACACATTCTTCTTGAGTGCACATGGAACTTTCATCAGAATAGACCACATACTGGGTCACAACTCGGGTCTCAAATGATACCAAAAGATTGAGATTATTCCCTGCACATTCTCAGACCACAGTGCTTTGAAACTGGAACTCAATCACAAGAAAAAGTTTAGAAGAAATTCAAACACTTGGAAGCTAAAGCCCCTCCTGCTCAAGAATGTTTGGGTCAACTGGGAAATCAAAGAAGAACTTAAACAATTCATGGAAACCAATGAGAACAAAAACACATTGGTCAAAAACCTATGGGATATGGGAAAGATGGTCCTAAGGGGGAAATATATAGCCATCCAAGCCTCACTCAAAAACACCAGAAAAATCCCAAATACACAAACTCTCTTTACACCTTAAAGAACTGGAGAATCAACAACAAATTAAGCCTACCCCACACACAAGAAGGGAAATAATTAAGATTAGAGCAGAGATCAATGAAATAGAAACCAGAAAAGAGAAAGGACCTAAATAAATAAAATTATAAATGAAAGGGGGAGAGATCACGATTAATACTAGGGAAATAGAAACAATCATCAGAAATTATTATCAATAGCTATATGCCAAGAAGTTAAGCAACCTAAAAGAAATGGATGCATTCCTGGAAGCCTATAAATTTCCAAGACTGAAACAGGAAGAAACTGACAACCTGAATGGGCCAATAACTAGTAATGAGATTAAAGCAATGATCAAAAACCTTGCAAAAAACAAGAGTCCTGGACCTGACGGATTCCCTGGGGAATTCTACCAAACATTCAAAGAAGAAATAATACCTATTCTCTGAAGCTGTTTCAAAAAATAGAAACAGAAGGAAAACTTTCAGACTTTCTATGAGGCCAGCATCACCTTGATCCCCAAACCAGGCTAAGACTCCATCAAAAAGGAGAATTTCAGACCAATATCCTATATGGATGCCAAGATTCTCAACAAGATCCTAGCTAATAAGATCCAACAGGACATTAAGAAGATTATCCACCATGGCCAGGTGGGATTTAACTTGGAGATGCAAGGGTGGTTCAACATTCACAAATCAATGTGATAGAACACATTGAACCAGAGAACCACATGGTCTTCTCAATTGATGCAGAAAAAACATTTGACAAAATATGGCATCCTTTCCTGATTAAAACTCTTCGGAGTATAGGGATAGAGGGAACATTCCTCAACTTCATAAAATCCATCTATGAAAAACCCACAGTGAATATCATTCTCAATGGGGAAAAGCTGAGAGCCTTTCCTTTAAGATCAGGAACATGACACGGATGCCCACTCTCACCACTACTGTTCAACATATTACTAGAAGTCCCAGCAACAGCAATCAGACAACAAAAAGAAATAAAAGGCATTCAAATTGTCAAAGAAGAAGTCCAACTCTCTTTTCACCGATGACATGATACTTTATGTGGAAAACCTAAAAGACTCCACCCCCAAATTACTAGAACTCATACAGCAATTCAGTAATGTGGCAAGATACAAAATCAATGCACAGAAATCAGTTGCTTTCTTATACACTAACAATGAAACTGTAGAAAGGGAAATTAGAGAATCTATTCCATTTACCATAACACCAAAAATCATAAGATACCTTGGAAAAAACCTAACCAAAGAGGCAAAGTATCTGTACTTGAGGAACTACAGAACACTCATGAAAGAAACTGAAGAAGACACAAAATGATGGAAAAATATTCCATGCTCATGGATTGGAAGAATAAACATTGTTAAAATGTCTATTCTGCCCAGAGCAATCTATATTTTCAACATCACCCTGATCAAAATACAACTGGCATTTTTCAAAGAGCTGGAACAAACAATCCTAAAAGTTGTAAGGAACCAGAAAAGACCCTGAATGACCAAGGAAATGTTGAGAAAGAAAAACAGAGCTGGGGCCATCAAATTGTCTGATTTCAAGCTTTATTTCAAAGCTGTGATCACAGCATGGTACTGACACAAAACCAGACACATAGACCAATGGAACAGAGTAGAGAGCCCAGATATGGACTCTCAACTCTATGGTCAAATAATCTTTGACAAAGTAGGAAAAAATATCTAATGGGAAAAAGACAATAAATGGTGCTGGGAAAATTGGAAACTACACACAGAAGAATGAAACTCGACCACTATCTTAACCATACACAAAGATAAACTCAAAATGGATGAAAGACCTCAGTGTGAGACAGGAATCCATCAAAATCCTAGAGGAGAACACAGGCAGTAACCTCTTCAACATCAGCCACTGCAATTTCTTTCAAGACACGTCTCCAAAGACAAAGGAAACAATGAACGTCTGGGACCTCATCAAGATAAAAATCTTCTACACAAAGGAAACAACAATAAAAAGAAGCAACCATTGAATGGGAGAAGATATTTGCAAATGACAGTACAAAGAGCTGATATCCAAGATCTATAAAGAACTTCTCAAACGCAACACCCAAAAAACAAATAACCAAGTCAAAAAATGGGCAGAAGACATGAGCAACACTTCTCTAATGAAGACATACAAATAGCTAACAGACACAGGAAAAAATGTTCATCATCATTAGCCATCAGGGAAATTCAAATCAAAACCATATTGAGATACCACCTTACACCAGTTAGAATAGCAAAAATTAACAAGGCAAGAAACAACAAATGTTGGAGAGGATGTGGAGAAAGGGGAACCCTCTTTCACTGTTGGTGGAAATCAAGTTGGTGCAGCCACTTTGGAAAACAGTGTGGAGGTTCCTCAAAAAACTAAAAATAGAACTGCCCTTACCCTATGACCTGATAATTGCACATTCTTTCTCAAATTTAAAAAAAAAAAAAACTTATTAAAAAAAAAAAACATTAGGGACGCCTGGGTGGCTCAGTTGGTTAAGCCACTGCCTTGGGCTCAGGTCATGATCCCAGGGTCCTGGAATCGAGTCCTGCATCAGGCTCCTTGCTTGGCGGGAAGCCTGCTTCTCTCTCTGCCTCTGCCTGCTTGTGCGCTTGTGCTCGCTCTCTCTCTGACAAATAAATAAATAAATAAAAATCTTTAAAAAAAACATTAAAAAGATCAGTATGGGACAAAATGATGTCCTGTACCTCAGTTTTGTTAAATAACAAAAATTCAACTAAGCATCAAATTGGCCTTATTCAACAATTCAGTGATTGGGCAGTATCCCGTCTAGCAATAGAAAGGAACTCCTATGAGCTATAGAAAAGGAAAGGTTTTTAAAGACAGAAAGGGAGTGGAAAATAGTTATCAGCAAAGAATGCACTGCTTCAGGTAAGACCAACTTCTAAGGGGAATTGAAGTGGTCAAAGAGCAGATTGTCACCAGTGCTGACAGGTAATTCCACATTGACTGATTAAAGGTTACATTCCTGGGGGTTGAAACTGTTAGGTTAGGTTAGGTTAGGTATTAAGTCTTGGTTTGCTGACATGAGTTTTAGCATAAATAACTCCATTTTGGGCTAGGTGTCTCCTTTTTGACAGGTTATAATGCACTAAGACGAACAGTGCAACTCCTGTTCTATTTCTGCCAAATGGCATTATCAGAATTTAATCATAAGGAAATCACAGAAATGCGAATTCAGCAATATTGTACAGAATAACTGGCCTTTTCTGTTCAAAAATGTCAAGATCAGGAAACACAAAGCTTGAGGAATTATTTCAGATGGAAGGAGACAATTGGGGGTGCCTAGGTGGCTCAGTGGGTTAAGCCTCTGCCTTCAGCTCATGTCATGATCTCAGGGTCCTGGGATTGAACCTCACATTGGGCCCTCTGCTCAGCAGGGAGCCTGCTTCCCCCCTCTCTCTGCCTGCTTCTCTCCTACTTGTGATCTCTCTGTCTGCCAAATAAATAAATATAATCTTTTCTTTTTTAAAAAGAGAGACAGGACAATTAAATATAATGGATGAACCTGGACCAGAAAAAATTTCTATGAAAGCTTTATTGGAAAAATTGTGAAATAATAATAAGGTTTATAGATCAAACAAAAGTATTACATCAGTGTAATTTTCCAATTTTGATCATTTTCCTGTGATTATGAGAGAGAATGTATATATTAAAACATTTAGAGGTAAAGGAGCCTCTGTGTGCAACTGACTTTTCCGAATGGACAACTGTTCAGAAAAAAAAGTAATCATAAAACAAATGCAATAAATGTTAGCAACTGCAGAATCTACATGAAGGGTGGAAACTGTAGCATTCTTGCAACTTTCCTGTAAGGGTGAAATTATTTCAAAATAAAGTTTTTTTTTAACAAAGAAAATGTTTGCATTCTGCCTCCTCCTTTACTCTGTGGTGTTGTGCAAGCTACTTCACCTCTCTGTGCCTCTGTGTCTGTCACATGAGAAGCAAAACAACCCACAAATGGGGTTGTTATGAGGAATAATACATATAAAGTTCTTAAAACTAGCCTGGCAAATATAACTAAAGTTTAGCTTTTTATAAGTCTTACTTGAAAATATGTCTTTTTTTCACCTCCAAGAAAATTTCTTTCCTTGTCTTTTTTTTCCTTTGAAATTCCCTCTTCTTCATTATTATTGGTGTCTCCTTCTAGAATTTCTATTAGACAGACATCAGAATTTCTGGAGCTGCCTTTTACATGTCACTTTTCTCTCATGTTTTCCATTTTTATTCTTTTGTAGAGAGTTCTGGGAGCAAATCTGAGCTTGATTTTTTTTTTCTTTAAGATTTTATTTATTTACTTGACAGACAGAGATCACAAGTAGGCAGAGAGGCAGGCAGAGAGAGAGAGAGGAGGAGGAGGAAGTAGGCTCCCCGCCGAGCAGACAGCCTGATGTGGGGCCTCGATCCCAGGACCCTGGGATCACGACCTGAGCAGACGGCAGAGGCTTTAACCCACTGAGCCACCCAGGCACCCCGTGAACTTGATTTTTTTAAAAATGTCTTATTTATTTACGAGAGAAAGAGCATAAGAGAGCACAAGTAGGGGTAGAGGGAGAAGCAGAATCCCTGCTGAGCAGAGAGCCGGACTCTGTTGGCTTGATCCCTGGACTGTAGGATTACAACCTGAGTCAAAGGCAGATGCTTAACTGACTAAGCCATCCAGATGCCCCAGCTTGATTTTTCTATTGTTTGTGCCACTGTCTCCATTTCCTTAGGAAAGAAAAAGAAGACATAAAACCAGATTAAGGTTTTAGAATAAAAAAAGCCCAGTCTGCTCTCTTGAAAAGTAATCTGATTTTATGCATACATTTTCTTTTTTAATATTTCAGGGATTGGGGAACTTAGGCAGGATGGGAGATTTAGAGGCTTAACTGGGTGGGCTTTGTTCCAAATTCCTGAGGTCTGGACACTTTCTGCCATTAGGATCCTTGAAATACTCTGGTGTCATTATAATAAATTCAAAACTTTTCACTTGTTATTAATTAAAATTAAGATTTACAATTAAATTATAATTAAAGATTTAAAATTAAAATGAACAATTAATTCTTTTGTAGCCTCAGACTTTGTTTTAAACAATCTTTTTCTTTTAGAATGGTTTTAGGTTGGGGCGCCTGTGTGGCTCCGTGGGTTAAAGCCTCTGCCTTCATGGGGCGCCTGGGTGGCTCAGTGGGTTAAGCCGCTGCCTTCGGCTCGGGTCATGATCTCAGGGTCCTGGGATCGAGGCCCGCGTCGGGCTCTCTGCTCAGCAGGGAGCCTGCTTCCCTCTCTCTCTCTCTCTGCCTGCCTCTCTATCTACTTGTGATCTCTCTCTGTCAAATACATAAATAAATAAAATTAAAAAATAAAAAATAAAAAAGCCTCTGCCTTCAGCTCAGGTCATGATCTCAGGGTCCTGGGATCGAGCCCCGCATCGAGCCCCGCATCGAGCCCCGCATCGAGCCCCGATGGCTCTCTGCTCGGCAGGGACCCTGCTTCCTCCTCTCTGTGCCTGCCTCTCTGCCTACTTGTGATCTCTGTCTGTCAAATAAATAAATAAAATCTTAAAGAAAAATAAAAATAGAATGGTTTTAGGTTTACAGAAACAGCAAAAATCATTAAGAGTTTCCAAACAAAAAGCACCCAGTTTCCCCTTTTCTTAACATCTTACATTACTATGGTACATTTATCACAACTAGTGAACCAATATTGATATGTGATTAACTAAAGCCCCAAACTCCAGTCAATTTTCCTTAGTTTTCCTAATGTCCTTCTTCTGTTCCAGAATCCCACCCAGGATACATATATTTATTCATCCTGTCTCCTTATGCTCCTCAAGATTGTTTCTCTGAGTTTCCTTGTTTTTGATGACAGTTTTGAGAAGTACTGACTGTCACTAAAGTTGGGATTGCTTAATGTTCTCCCCCTAGTTAGACTGGGGGTTTGGATTTTGGGGGAGGAAGACCACAACTAACATTCTCAAAAAATCATGTCAAAGGTATGCTATTAACATAACTTATCACTGAATTTTTAGCCTTAAACACCTCGCTGAGGAAGTGTTTGCCAGGTTTCTCCACTGTAAAGTTTACTTTTTACCCTTTGTAGGGTATTTTACTATTTGGAAGGAAGTCGCTATACATAGCCCATAGTTAACATGTAGGAAGGAATGATCCAAATACCTAAGGAGGAGTAACGTATAAAAATTATCTAGAATTGTTCCATAGGGAGATTTGGCTATTCTCTCATCTATTCTTTTCCGTTTTTTTTTTTTTTTAAGTAATCTCTACACCTCCTGTGGGGTTTGAATTTGCAACCCTGAGATCAAGAGTCACATGCTCTACTGACTGAGCCAGCCAGGTGCCCCAACTCCCATTTTTTAAATTTATTCAACCATTTATTTATATCAGGATGGACTCACAGGTATTTATTTTATTTTTTTCCTCAAACTGTTCCAGCTCTGGCTATTGTAAGTTCTTTCAGTTGGCTCCTATATTCCTTTCACAAATCTTCATCATTTTGTTTTTGAGCACTTCCTTTACTTTCTGGTACTACAAGATATTCCAGGCTTACCTTGTATATTCCTTGCCCAGTCCTATTATCAGCCATTTCTCCAAGAGCTATTATTCTTTTCATTTTAGAATGGTATTAGAAACCAAGATCTGGGCATAGGGATTGCTCATTCTCCCTGGGATATCATTGCTTCCAGGCCCTCTCAGCAGACAAAACTAAAGAATATATTTGTATATACACATATACCCAAGTATATACATGTATCTATAATTATATATGTGTGTGTTGTTAAAAAACAAAATTCAACACGAGTAAACTTGAAAGTCTATTGGTTTTATTCCATGATTCCTGAAGCTGGCAGCATCCCATCTTGCAGGTAGAAAAGAGCTTTGGAACTACATGAAATAGGAAGGTTTTAAGGCAGAAGTGGGGTGGGACAAGGAAATTAAAAGAGTGGATTAGGAAGGAAAGATGCTGGTGGGCTAGGAGGACCCTAGGCTCACAAATACAACTACACAACTATCATATCATCCTAAATCGATCATGAAATTGATCTGAAGACTGGCAGAAAATACTCCACAACTAAAGGTAGAGAAGAAGCCACACTGATGAAGGGAGGAATTGTGGAGACACCGCTTGGGAGAGAAACCGATTGTGGTCGCAAGCAGCAGGAAGGGAGCCATGGTTGCAGAGAAGGGTGAGAGGCAGCACACAGGGGAATGCACTGGGAAAATGAATCCCCATTGCAACTGGTTTGGAAAGTGAGAGGATCCAAATTTCATGAGTTCTTGCAACCGGCGGGGCTTAATGCTTGGAGTTTTAAAGGTCAGCGTGCTTGGCTCTAGGAGAGCTTGGAGGGCATCGGGGCCATTCCTGGGGAAAAGGCAGGGCATTCAGCCCACAGACATAGAGCTTGGAAACAGCAATCTGAAGAGCTCCTGGGGTACTCAGTGGGGAGGCTACTTGCTTATCTTGGAGAGTTCCAGAGAAGTAGTATTCAGAGAGAGCCCTCCAGGAAGAAAGGAACTGGGAGGCACCACTTCCCTCAGCCATTGCTCAGCATAAGCACAGGGCCACCTGAGGAAACCACCAAAGGGCCCATACTCACTACCTAACTTTTTTTTTTTTTAAGATTTCATTTATTTATTTGATAGAGTAAGAGAACACAAGCAGGCAGAGCAGCAGAGGGAGAGGGAGAAGCAGGCTTCCCACTGAGCAGGGAGCCTGATGGGGGACTCCATCCCAGGACCCTGGGATCATGACCTGAGCTGAAGTTGGTTGCTTAACCAACTGAGCCACCCAGGTGCCCCAGTCACTACCTAACTTCTTTATACCAAGCCCCACATCCCTGCACTGAAGAACCACCCTTCCCAGTCGCACTGTTCCCAGTCCCAGCTTGGCATGTCCTTTCCCCTAGAAGATTGACTCAATACCATGTCTCCTGACCTGGGAATTTTGTGAGGCCTCATTTCCCATGGCTGCAGTGATAGGTCTCATTTCACAAGCAGACCAGAGCATACCTAGTTAAAATGTAGCACATTCAGGTCAACTCATGCTCTCTCTCTCATTCTCTCTCTCTCTCAAATGAATAAATAAAATCTTTAAAAATAAATAAATAGGGGCACCTGGGTGGCTCAGTGGGTTAAAGCCTCTGCCTTCAGCTCAGGTCATGATCCCAGGGTCCTGGGATCAAGCCCCACATCAGATTCTCTAATCAGTGGGGAGCCTACTCTCCCCCACCCCGCATGCCTCTCTGCATACTTGTGATCTCTGTCTGTCAAATAAATAAATAAAATTTTTAATAAGTAGATAAATAAATAGATAAATACGTAAAAGTATCCACTGTCCACAACAGGCAGAGAGTCTCTGCAGATGACTGACCTGAAGGAAAAAGTGGCCAGCACAGCACAGAGGACTGCACGCAGCACACATTGGAGACACTTCCAGAAGTGCCAGGTCCAGGGGACAAGGGACACTCCATGGCAATACTCCTTGTCATGAAGCTATTACCCTTGAGAACAAGAGATTTAGCAGACCTTTCTAAGACAAAGAAACAGGTACAGAAACTTAGACAAGATGAGAAGACACAGGAATTTTTCCCAAATAAAAAAACAGGACAAGGCCACAGCAGAGATCTAAGTGAAGCAAATACAAGTAACATGCCTGAGGGAGAATTTAAAACAGTGATCATAAGGATACTCACCGGACTTAACAGAAGAGTGGAGGACATCAGTGAGAACATTAACATAGAAATAAGGAATAACATGGGGCACCTGGTTGGCTCAGTGGGTTAAAGCCTCTGCCTTCGGCTCAGGTCATGATCCCAGGACCCTGGGATCGAGCCCCGCATCGGGCTCTCTGCTCAACAGGGAGCCTGCTTCCTCCTCTCTCTGCCTGCCTCTCTGCCTACTTGTGACCTCTCTCTGTCAAATAAATAAAATCTTAAAAAAAGAAAAGAAAAGAAAAAGAAAGAAGGAATAACATAGTAGAGATAAAGGACTCAATAAATGAAAAGAGAAACACTCTTGGTGGAATGACCAGCAGGTTGGAAGAAGCAGAGGAACAAATTAGTGACCTAGAAGACAGAGTTATGAAAAGTAACCAAGCTAAACAAAAGAGAGAAAAAAAGAATTACACAGAATAAGAATAACTTAGGGAACTCAGTGACTCCATCAAATGTAATAACATTCATATTACAGGAGTCCCAGAAGAAGAAGAGAGAGAAAAGAAGGGGCAGAGAATTTAAGAAACAATAGCTGAAAACTTCCCTACATGGGGGAAGGAAACAAATATCCAGATTCACAAGGCACAGAGAACCTCCAGCAAAATCCACAAAAACAGATCCATACCAAGATATATTGTAATTAAGCTGGCAAAATACAGTGATAGAGCAAAAATGTTAAAAGTGACAAGACAAGGGCCCCTGGGTGGCTCAGCTAAGCATCTGCCTTCAGCTCAGGTCATGATCCTGGAGTTTTGGGATTGAGCCCCATATCAGGTTCCCTGCTCAGTGAGAAGTCTGCTTCTTCCCTCCCTCTGTCCCTTCTCTGCTTGTGCACTCTCTCTCTCTCCCTCTCTCAGATGAATAAATAAAACCTTCTAAAATAAATAAATAAAAGTATCAAGATAGAAGAAAGTGCAGAATGGGAAAAGTCTGAAGCCAAGAATACACTGTCCAGCAAGGCTATCATTCAGAATACAAGGAGAATTTAAGAGTTTCCCAGACAAGCAAAACTAAAGGAATTCATGATCACTAAACCAACCCTTCAAGAAATATTAAAAGGGACTCTGAGTGGAAAGGAGAGACCAAAAACAACAGCATGAAGGTAGGATACCCAAAAGCAGTAAAAATTATTTCCTGTGAAAAATCAGGCAAGGAACTCACAAAATAAAAAGATGTAAAATATGATACCATATACCTAAAATATGTAGAGGAGAGAAGTAAAGAATGGGTTTAAACTTAAATGACTAGCAACTTAATATAGACTGCTATATGTAGAAGAGGTCATATATAAACCCAATGGTAACCACAAAAGAAAGCCAGCAAACCACGAAAGAGAGAAAGACAAGAAAGGATCAGAGAAAATCTTCAGAAACAACCACAAAACAAGTAATAAAATGGCAATAAATACATTTCTATCAGTAACTCTATGAATGTAAATGGACTAAATGCTTAGTCAAAAGACACAGGGCAACAGAATGGATAAAAGAAAGATGCATCCATATGCTTCTTTTTTTTAAGTCATTTTTAAAAAAAGATTTTATTTATTTATTTGACAGACAGAGATCTGCAGAGAGGCAGGCAGAGAGAGAGGAAGGGAAGCAGGCTCTCCACTGAGCAGAGAGCCTGATGCGGGGCTCCATCCCAGGACCCGGGAATCATGACATAAGCCGAAGGCAGAGGCTTAATCCACTGAGCCACCCAGGCGCCCCTCATCCATATGCTTCTTAAAAGACTCATTTTAGACCTAAAGACACCTGCAGATTGAAAGTGAGGGGTTTAGTTTGGTTTTTGTTTGTTTGTTTTAGATTTTATTCACTTATTTGACAGAGAGAGATCACAAGTAGGCAGAGAGGCAGGCAGAGAGGGGGAAGCAGGCTCCCCGCTGAGCAGAGAGCCTAATGCAGGGCTCGATCCCAGGACCCTGAGATCATGACAGGAGCCGAAGGCAGAGGCTTAAACTGAGCCACCCAGGCGTCCCTGAAAGTGAGGGGTTTGGAAAATATTTGTCATGCAAATGGATGTCAAAAGGAATCTGGAGTGGCAATACTTATAATGGGCAAAATACACTTTAAAAAAATTTTATTTATTTGAGAGAGAGAGTACAATAGAGCATAAGAAGAGGGAGCAGCAGAGGGAGAAGGAGAAGCAGACTCCCTGCTGAGCAGGGACTCCCCCCCCCCCCCACTCAAGGCTTGATCCCAGGACTCTGGGATCATGACCTGAACCAAAGGCAGATGCTTAAAGGACTGAGCCATTCGGGTACCCCAACAAAATACACTTTAAAACAAAGACTATAACAAGAGAAAGAAGGACACTGTATAATAATAAAGGGAACAATCCAGCAAGAAGATATAACAATTGTACATATTTATGCACCCAACATGGGAGCACTCAAACATAAAAGTTAATAACAAACATAAAGGAACAGTTGATAATAAATACAATAATAATAATAACCCCACTTACATCAATGGACAAATCATCTATGCAGAAAGTCAGCAAGTTAACAATGGCTTTGAGTAACTCGCTGGACCAGATGGATTTAACAGATATATTCAGACCATTCTATTCCAAAACAGCAGAATACACATTCTTTTCAAGTGCACATGGAATGTTCTCCAAAAGAGATCACATATTAGGCCAAAAAACAAACTTCAAAAAATCCAAAAGGATCAAAGTTATACCATGTATCTTTTCTAGCCACAATGTTAGAAGTTAACCACAAGAAAAAATCTGGAAAGACCACAAATACATGAAGGTCAAATAACATGCTACTAAACAATTAATGGATTAACCAGGAAATAAAAGAAGAAATTTAAAAAGTACATGGAAATAAATGAAAATGAAAGTAAATGTTTCAAAACCTTTGGGATACAGCAAAAGCAGTTGCCAAGAGGGAAGTTTATAGCAATTAAGGTCTACCTCAAGAAGCAAGAACAATCTCAGATAACCCAACCCTACATCTAGAGGAACTAGAAAATAAGTAACAAACAAAATCTAAAACCACCAGAAGGAAGGAGGGGCACCTGTGTGACTCAGTATGTTAAAGCCTCTGCCTTTGGCTCAGGTCATGGTCCCAGGGTTCTAGGATCGAGCCCTGCATCGGGCTCTCTGCTCAGCGGGAAGCCTGCTTCCTCCTTTCTGCCTGCTTGTGATCTCTGTCTGTCAAATAAATAAAATCTTAAAAAAAAATTAAAAATAAAATAAAACCACCAGAAGGAAGGAGATAATAAAGAGTAGAGCAGGAATAGGGGCACCTGGGTGGCTCAGTGGGTTAAGCCACTGCCTTCGGCTCGGGTCATGATCCCAGGGTCCTGGGGTCGGCCCGAATTGGGCTCTCTGCTCAGCAGGGAGCTCAGCCTACTTCCCTCTCTCTCTGTCTCTGCCTGCCTCTCTGCCTACTTGTGATCTCTGTCCATCAAATAAATAAATAAAATCTTTAGGAAAAAAAAAGATTTGCAAATGAATCAACATGATACATCACATCAATAAGAGGAAAGGTAAGATTCATATGTTCATTTGAATCGATGCAGAAAAAGCAGGTGACGAAGTACAACATCCATTCATTTTAAAAAACCCTCAACTAGGGGGACTTTGGTGGCTCAGTGGGTTAAGCCTCTGCCTTCGGCTCGGGTCCTATCTCGGGGTCCCGGGATCGAGCCCCGCATCAGGGTCTCTGCTCAGCGGGGAGCCTGCTTTCCCCTCTCTCTGCCTGCCTCTCTGCCTACTTGTGCTCTCTCTCTATCAAATAAATAAAAAAAAAACTTAAAAAAAAAAAACCCTTAACAAAGTGATTTAAAGGGAATATACCTCAACAAAATAAAGGCCATATATGAGAAACCCACAGCTAAAATCGTCCTCCATGGGGAAAAACTGAGAGCCTTTCCCCTAAGGTCAGGAACAAGACAAGGTTGTCCTCTCTTACCACTTTTATTCAACATAATACTGGAAGTCCTAATTACAGCAATCAGGACAACAGTAACAATAAAAAAGGAATCCAGTATTTGCAGATGATGTGGTACTATACATAGAAAACCCAAAAGATTCCACCCCAAAACTGCTAGAACTGATCAATGAATTCAGTAAAGTGACAGGACACAAAATCAATCTACAGAAATCTGTTGCATTTCATATACCAATAATGAAGAAGCAGGAAAAGAAATTTTTAAAAATCCCATTTAAAATTGCACCAAAAATAATAAGATACCTAGGAATAAACCTAACCAGAGGTGAAAGACCTGTACTCTGAAAACTATAAACATTCATGAAAGAAACTAAAGACGACATAAGGAAATGGAAAGACAATCCATATTCATGGATTGGAAGAAAAATGTTGTTAAAATGTCTATACTGCCCAAAGGAATCTACAAATTTAATGCAATCCCTATCAAAATACCAATAGCATTTTTCACAGAGCTAGAACAAACAATCCTAAAATGTGTATGGAACTCAAAGAGCCAAATCAATCTTGAAAAGGATAGCAAAGCTGGAGGCATCACAATTCTGGACTTCACGTTAGATTACAAAAGTCTCTAGGAGGGGAGCCTGGGTGGCTCAGTGGTTTAAAGCCTCTGCCTTCCGCTCCGGTCATGATCCCAGGATCCTGGGATTGAGCCCTGCATCACATCGGGGGGGTCTCTGCTCAGCAGGGAGCCTGCTTCCCTCTCTCTCTACTTGCCTCTCTGTCTACTTGTGATCTCTCTATATATATCAAATAAATAAAATCTTTAAAAAAAAAAAAAAAAAGAAAGAGTCCCAGAACTATGCATAGGCATCTTCTTAAAATCTTAACACTAAGCTGTGCATGTACAGGGAGACTCTACATAACCTAGCAGAGAACAACTGCTGGAGAGCTGTGAGCTGAACAGTGATTCTAGAAGTTACACAGTGCTGGGAAACAGGAAATTCAAAACACGCAGAGTGGATAAATACTCTGAACACCCTAGGAGTTGGCTAATACCCTAGAAAGTCAACATTTTAAGTGTAGGCTATGTTAGACCTAAAGCAAAGGCTACTCTAAAGCTACCGGAAGAAAGCTTCAAAGCAGGCCTTGAAAGGATCAAACTGATTCACCAGAAAATTAATCAGCCACTATAAAGAAAATCAATATTCTTTAAAGTAAGATAATAAAATCCAAGCTCTCAATAACATAGTATCTATGATGTATAATATACAATAAAAAATGGCTAGGCATTCAAAAAAGCTGGCAAATGTGATCCATAAGCAGGAAAAAAGCAACCAGTAGAAATAGAACTTGAGATTACCCAGATATTAGAATTAGAAGGCAGTATAAATATGTTTGTTAACTTAATGGAAAATATGGTCATAATGAATAAATGGACAATGATGAGAGACAAACTCTCTAGAGGCTGGATACACAAAGGAAGCCATTTTAGATTTCTTTCTAAGTCAGAATGACTGTATATAAACTTTGTTCAAACCGAAAGCCTGATTTATGGTCTGCCATGCTTGCATTGTACATCTGCTTTGTGAATGAGTAACTAAAGGAAAACCATCTTCTCCTTGAGATACTTATTAATAAATGTTCCTAGTCCCTGCATTTCTTGACTTTAAAATTTATGATTCCTGCCTATATGGTAATTATAATCTTGTGAGCTTTTACAAGATGTAAAAAACTATATAACCCTGTAAAAACTGTTCATTCTCTGGAGCACTTTCTTTGCTGTGAAGAGCACAGTTTCCTGGGCAGCTGTCCTAACCTGGGGTCAAATAAAACTCTCTTTCTTAGAGATTCTAAAAGGTTTGTTCATTTTGCATCAACAATAGGAAGTCAGCAGAAAAACAGAATGTATAAAATAGAACTAAAAATGGAAGTCTTATGGGGCGCCTGAGTGGCTCAGTCAGTTAAGCACCTGGCTCTTGGTTTCAACTCAGGTCATGATTTCAGGGTCCTGGGATAGAGCCTTTATGGGCTCCCCACTCAGTGGGAGTCTGCTTATAATACAGTATATGTTAATAAAAAATTAAAACGAAGATGAAATAAAGATATTTTCAGATAAATTAAAATTTAGATTATAACTAGCAGAACTTAAGTTTAGAAAATAGTAAAGGAAATTCTTCAGGTTGAAGAGAATTGTCTTTAGATGAAAATATAGGAAGGAAGGAAGGACGGACATGAGATATGGTCAATTTGTGGGTAAATATAAAACATGTTTTCTTCTTTAAATGTTATTAAATTTATTAAATGTTATTTATAAAATTATAAAATATGTGACAGTTTAAAGCAAAATAATGCAACACTATATAGTGGGGTTTATAGTGTATGTAGCTGAAAAAAGTATGACAACTGTAGGGCAAAGAATAAGAAGTGTAGGGGCGCCTGGGTGGCTCAGTGAGTTAAGCCTCTGCCTTCAGATCTCAGGGTCCTGGGATGGAGCCTGGGATGGAGCCTGGCATCGGGTTCTCTGCTCAGCGGAGAGCCCGCTTCCCCGTCTCTCTCTGCCTGCCTCTCTGCCTACTTGTGATCTCTCTATCTCTCTGTCAAATAAATAAAAATTTAAAAAAAAGAATAAGAAGTGTAAATGAAATGATATTGTTTACAAGGTTCTTATACTTTACACAGAGTGGTACAATATTAATTCTAAGTAAACTATATTTAATAAGGATGCATATTTTAAGCCCTACAGCAACCTCTAACAAGATGCATGAAGGTATAGTAAAGAGCCAACAGAAAAATTCAAATATAACAGAAAAAATTCATCAGTTCTCCAAAAAAGAGAGGAAAGGATAGTTAATAAAAAAAAATGTGGCAAATAGAAATCAACCAAATAGTAAATATAAATCCAATCAAATTAATAATTACATAAATATAAATGATAAGTATTTCAATGAAAAACCAGAGACTATCATACTGGATAAAAAATGTGAAACTCAAATCACATGGTATCTACCAGAAACATATTTTAAATATAAAATCAGAGGTAGATGCAAGGAAAAAAAATGGAAAAAGATATACCAGCCAAGCAGTAAGCATAGGAAAACTAAAGTGACTATAGTAATACTAGACATTAAGATGAGACATAAAGAAATGTTTCATAATAGAAGGATCAATTCATTGGCAAGACACACAATCATAAATGTAAATATACTATATAATAGAGCTTCAAAATACACAAAGCAAAAACTGAACCAACTCAAGGGAGAAATTGACAAATCTAAAATTGTAGTTTTCATATATCTCCTACTTGAGATATATTCTCCTATTTGCAAAATGAGAATAAGATTGGCCTCAACATTGTCAAATAACTTCTAATTTTTATATTCTTCTTTAAAAAGTTTTATATTCTTGAGAGAAGAACAAATTCTTCCATCTATTAACTACTGTATCAAAATATTTGAGATGGGGAGGATGCTGCAGTGGTAGATAAATCCTGGTGGGCTTATCCCATTCCTTTCCTGAATGAACCCAGGACATGACGAATTCAATGATTACTCACCTGAGAAAGACTTCTGAAGATACTCTTCCTAATGTTCACTTTTCAATCCTCTTCATCAAAAACATTATAAATGTATGCACTTTGTAACAGAGCTTGAAAATACCTGAAACAAAACCTGATGGAACTAAAGGGAAAACAGAAATAAACACACTTCTCTCATACCTCTAATTACTAGATTTTTTAAAAATCAGTAAGAATAAAGGACATCTTTTTTTTTTTTAAGATTTTATTTATTTATTTGACAGAGAGAGATCACAGGTAGGCAGAGAAGCAGGCAGAGAGAGAGGAGGAAGCAGGCTCCCTGCCGAGCAGAGAGCCCAGGGTCCTGGGATCATGACCTGAACCGAAGGCAGAGGCTTTAACCCACTGAGCCACCCAGGCGCCCCAATAAAGGACATCTTAATGACAACTCATTAGTCCCCTCTTACCCTCAGAGGGCACTCTTCAAGACCCAAAGGGGATGCCTGGAAGGGTAGATAGTACTGAACCCCATATTTTTTTTCCTATACATACATACCTATAATAAAGTTTAATTTATAAATTAAACACAGTAAGAGGTTAACAGAAATAATAATGAAATATAACAATTACAACAATATGTTGTATGTTGCAAAACTTTTGCGATATAAAAAAAGTTCTGTGAATGTGTTCTCTCCCAAAATATCTTATTTGCTCTACTCACCCTTCTCCTTGCGAAGTGAGATGATAAAATGCCTAATAATGCGAGGAAGTGAGGTGAATGATGCACACATTGTGACACAGCATTAGGCTACTGTCCATCTTCTCACCAAACGAGGAGCGTCTGCTTGGGGATGGCAGTTGAGGGCTGGGAACTAAAACTGAGGAAAGAGAAATGGCCGATAAGGGGGGAGGACAACTTTATCGATCACCTTAACCCAACAGAATTTATAGAACAACTTGTTCACAATTGCCAAGAAGGAGAAAAAAACCGAGAAGAAGAAGGAGGGGAAGGAGAGACAAGCACGAGCTACCTTTCTGTGTCGTCCGCTCCCCGTTCTTTTTTTTTTTTTTTCTTTGAAAGATTTTTATTTATTTATTTGACAGACAGAGATCACAATTAGGCAGAGAAGCAGGCAGAGAGAGAGGAAGGGAAGCAGGCTCCCCACTGAGCAGAGAGCCCGATGCGGGGCTCAGTCCCAGGACCCTGGGATCATGACCTGAGCGAAAGGCAGAGGCTTTAACCCACTGAGCCACCCAGGCGCCCCGCTCCCCGTTCTGATACGGTTTGGGGATATTTTTATTCAGAACTTGACATACGTCCACATCCTACTTGGGCATATATACTGAGCACTGCTGTGCGCCTAGTAGGTACATTATGTGTTTGTTGGTGTTAAGACTTCTTTCTAAGACATACCAGTGCTTCTGCGACAAGCACGACACGCTCCCAGAACTCACTTCCCTGTCCCGGGCATCCTTGAAGAACCTCCCCTCGTAGCCCACCCTCAAGCCCCTAGGGCCTCCCAGGATCACCTCAGCAACAGCTAGCACCCGCGCTTGCGCATTCCACGCAGCAATTTGGGGCGGGGCGGGCCCTCCCTACCGAAGACTACATTTCCCACAGGCCTCTGCTCCTTGTTGCCTTCCGGCTTTCTTGCTGGTTTCAGCTCCGAGAGGTGAGTTGGTCGCGTGCATGGAGGAAATGGGCGCGGGGGCGGCGCGGGGGCGGCGCGGGCCTCTGTGTGAACCGGGTTGTACTGACTGTGGAATTTGTGACGCTGACTGGGCATCGGGTACCCTGAGGCGTCCATTCCCTTTCCGCTTAAGGGCTGCACATATCCCTCGGCCCAGAATGGCTCCGAGTTAGATGTATGAACCCCAGAGTGAAGGCCCCCAACAAAAAGACGCGGTCTTGAGAATTGCAGCTCTGAGAACCACAACTTAATCAGAGCTCCCTCGTAAGGAAACTACCAGGACTTCGGAGACAGATTCCAGACTTGGCCTTTGTACTCGACCTTTCTCTGATACCGAGACGGCTGAGCTTAACCCCGGACTCCCTCTTAGTTCCATCGGGTTCTATGCGTGGTGGCTGGTGGGAGCAAGTATGATAGCGGGGGTGTGTTCTGAGTTAGCCAAGGCGGGCTGAGTTCCAAGAAAGGCTTAATGCATCAGGATTCCCGTGTCTTTCCCCCAATCCTGCCGGTCTTCAGGAAGGAGCGAGAAAGAAGATAACCATTTGTATGTCTATATCCTTTGTTCGTGAAATGTAACTTTTTTTTTCTGGACATGGAAACCTTTGCATCTCCTGGGAAAGAATGAAAAATGCGTGCGAACTGAAAAGAGAAAAAACAAACCTTGCATTAATCCGGCTGGGAGAGAAGAGACAGATAAAGCCAGCTGCAAAATTAATAGAAAGTATTATTCATGCAGCAGTTGTAAAATGCTATAACAACTCCCTTTTTGAGAGATTACAGCTGTTTTACCAATGATGCTCCAGACTTGCTTTGCCATTTTTTATTTTATTGCTGGAGATACCCAATTGCTAAGCTGCTTTCCCTTCAAGATAATACTTAATCTCCAATTAACCTCTGCCTTTCCTAGTCTCACCACAGAAAACCTGCAACCATTCCGGAATTGTTCCCTACTTCCCATACATCCTTCAAAATCCTTCCTTAGGAGTTCAGCCCTTTACAAAAGAGCTTTTCTTCTCCTCCTCCATTGCATTCCAACCCTTCCTGTGGAATTTCCTCCTTCTCTTAAGTCAATAAATCTGATTTTGTTGGACTATACATGCTTGTTCCAGGTGGTTTTTTGCTGGTTAGGTTTTAACGCTGGAAATATCCTATTCATAGACCTGGTACTTTGCCCTTCTTTCCCAGTGAATGATAGGGGCAATCTGGTTACCTCTTGCCTCCTCTCCAGTGGATATTCCCATGAACCTTTGGCAGTCATTTAATTCCTTCTGTGTGCTGTTTCTTTCAAATCATCTAAATGGCTAGCAAGTAAACCTCCTGAAGGGAGGCCATCCGCAGGGCTTTATTTTAGGCTTCGATTTGTTGAGAAGATCACAGTTTAGTTGGAATCATATGCTAGATGTCTTTGATCTTTACCACTGTCCTGAATTCAAAAGCAGGCAAAGGTAGGAGATAGTTCTATTGGTGACAGGGTTTTCTGCTTTTGAGGCTTTTAAGAAGTTGTAATGTGACAGGGTTTTTAATGGAGAGGTATGTGTTAATGAGGGAAGGGAATGGAAGATGTTAGTAGAAATTTGAGAAATGGTTTGAAGTTTTCGACATCATGCATGGTCTTATATTTATGTGGTCTTAGGAGAGGCCGTTGAATTGTGGAGCTAAATTACCAGTGTTGCAGTCCTAAAACTGCCACTTAGAGCTAGGTGGAATTGGGGTAATTTATTTCATCTCTTTGTGCCACAGTTTCTTCATCTGTGAAAAGATAAATGATAGAAGCTGCCGTATAGGATTGCTATGAAAAGATGAATTAATTATATATAAAGACCTCAGAGAGTTCTTGACACATAATAAGTGCTAGTAGATTTAATTGTTATTGTTGTGTTGTGATTCCATCTTTTTTCTCATCACCTAGATCCAAAAATTATGAGGATTTTCCCACTTTGGCTTCATGCATCCTTGAACCCCCTTTTGTAAATTGTTGTTAATCAGGAGGAGTTGCTTATCGATATAAAGTTTGAAATTTATTAGCTAGCATTATAAGAGCAGGGCTGAAAAGCTCAAGTTTTTTATGGAAAATGTATGTAGTATTCTTCATTTTCAGTGATATAACTGACTTTTACTTACTATTTTAAGTGCTATATTATATTTGAGATCTTATTTAATCCTCATAACAGCCTTTTGAGTTAGAATCTATAATTATCACCATTTTTTTATGGGAGGTGACTAAGGCTGGAAAGTTAAATGACATGTCCAGAATCATAGTTAATAATAATAATAATAATAATAATATAATAATAATAATAGTCAGAGCTAAGATTTGTATCCTGAAAGTGGTACACAAAAGCCTGTATCAGTATTTAATTATAACAGTATACCAAGTCTCATCATTATGTATACTTAAAAAAAATTCCTCCTGACTTACTCAGTAACCTATTATGATGGAAGGAAGAGATATTAATCTGATGACAGCAAGTACTATCAAGTTATATCCAGATTATATTGAAGCTATGGGGTCTGGAGGTAATGGATTTCATACAATAAGATTTATGTCTCACAGGTTTTCTGTATGGGTGTGTTTTTTAAAAACTTTATTTTAATTCCAGTATCATTAACAATGTCTCACAGTTTTTATTTGAATGATATTTTATGCAAAGTGAGATTAGTAATACAAAGAGATCCAACAGATCCAACTAGAAACTTCATAGGCATCTTAGTCTAAAGCGTCGGCTCAGAAATAAAATAAATTTATTTCTCAATAAAACGTGAAAGGAAGCAGCCATGAGACTGCTGTTGTTACTTAAAAGCCATCAGTCAAGGATTTTTTAATCATTCATTTCTAGATAGAACTCTGGCTTGGTTCATGAATTAGAAGGTGAAGTAAATAAAAAAGAAAAAAGTCTAAAAGTCCCTGAGGCCCCTGGCGGGGCTCAGTCAGTTAAGTGTCTGCCCTAGGCTCAGGTCCCAGGGTGGTGGGATATCCAGCTCTGAGTCAGGCTCTCCACTCAGCAGGGAGCCTGCTTCTCCCTCTCCCTCTGCTTACTGCTCCCCCTGCTTATGCTTTTGCTCTCTGTCAAATAAATATATAAAATCTTTTTTTTTTTTTAAGATTTTACTTATTCATTTGACAGACAGAGATCACAAGTAGGCGGCAGAGGGCAGGGGAGCAGGCTCCCTGCTGAGTGGAGAGCCTGACTCAGGGCTCAATTCCAGGACCCTGGGATCATGACCTGAGCCAAAGGCAGAGGCTTTAACCCAGGCGCCCCCAAAATATAAAATCTTAAAAAAAAAAAAAAAAAGAAGAAGAAGAAGAAGAAGAAAGAAAGAAAGAAAGTCACCCAGGAAAAATAACAGCTGAGTATCCTGGGCTGAGAGTATCCTGGGCTTTTTTTGTAGTTCAACAGAGGACTTAAAACCTTGAAATGGGGAAATTTTTACCTTATTTGGAGTATTTGTGTATGTTAGGTTCACACTGTGTTTAATATGGTGGTGCTATATTAAGCTGGCTTAATATTGCTGGTTATTCTTGTAAACATTTTAACTAATCCTTCTAGGTGTACATGTGATTTTTTTTTTTCTGTTACAAGAATTTAATGCCACGCGTGTTGGGATTTATTTATTTATTTATATTTTTATTTAATTAATTAATTTATTTTTTTAAATGGAGCCCAACTAGGGGCTCAGACTTATGACCCTGAGATCAAGACCCGAGCTAAGATCAAGAGTCTGACGTTTAACCAACTGAGCCACCCAGGCACCCCATGGGAATTTTTTTTTTTTTAAACACACTGACTTTACCCATTTTATCAAAATTAGGGCAATGTCATCACTGTTTTTAATTTTACCTCATTACTTTTTAATATTTAATATTACTTTTTAATATGTGCCTGGTTTTCAGTGGTATAGATGCAGTACTATTTAACCATTTCCTAGATTAGATTCTTTTCAGCCTTTATTCACTGTAAACCATACCTGTCTGCACACCTCTGCAGACATCTTTATATGCATGTGCAAATAGTTCCTTTAGTCTTAGAAGTGGAGTTCTGGGAACTGGTTCTTAGGATTTACAGGGTTATAATGTTTAAATGCTGCTTCACATAGTTATAAATTTGGACCAACACTGTGTCCATTTCCTCATGACCTTACTGCTCTGGGACATCATCAGTCTTTTAGACTTCCCAGTCCCGTCACTGTAAAAGTATAATTTTTGTGTGTGGTTTATATACATGTCCTTAATTAGTAGTGAGGCTTAGTATCTTTTGAAAGACTCTTTTTTTTCCTTTTTTTCTTTTCTTTTTTAAAGTGATTTGCCCTTGTTCAGGTTCCTCTCAGTGAAGTAGAAATCTAGTCTTCAGAGCCAAAAACCAAAGTTGAAAGATGACTTCATAGTTAGAGAAACGTGAACTCAGAACAAACTTTGCCACTTCATAACTGTGAATTTGGGCAAATGATTTCACCCCTGAGCATTGGTTTCCTGATCCGTTGAGAGATGACAAGAAATACATAGCGGAGCAGTGCTGAGGGTCACAGGGTGATGTACGTAAAGCACCCATCACGTAACGGTTCTCCATGAAGGTTTGACTAGCTCTGGTGGTCATGGTATGAGAGGGGAGAGGTGCAAAGGATGTCATGGTACGAGAGGTCCTGATTGGGAAAGAGTGATGAGTTGTTTGGGGTGGGGAAAGGCCAGTGGCAGCAGCTGCCAGGCTCAGTCTATGTGGTTTTCAGGCTTCATATTTAGGAAGTTCAGGCAGGATCCTGGGGGCTTGAGAGACGGTATATGGGTGGTATGGCCCTTTCTCAGCCCTGAAAAGCTGTACTGGAGGAAGGAGGATTCCGTCATCAGGACCAGATATATATTGCTAGATGAGGAATCCTTCTCCGAAGTATTCAGGCTTTCGTTCAGCTGGATTTCCTCAAAGTTTGGATTTTCAGACATCTCCTCTAGTTTTTATGAGTATGGGATCAGGGTGGTGGGTACAGTGGTGGAGAATAGTTAGGAAGTAGGGAGGGAAAAGAAAAAAACTCATTAACGTAAGTCATTTTGGGATCTCTGAGTTACATTTGGTTTCATGGTCTCTTTTTTTCTTTCAGATCTGGCTTATCAGGGCTTTGCAGTTCCCCAGCAGAGAAATCTTGAAAGGGACTGACCAGTTCTTGCATTTTGAAACCATGGCCTATGTAAGTTGATGTTCTTTCTCCTTTTTGAAATGTTGTTGATCTCTAGGGTATGTGTACATACTCATTCCCTTAACTTGAACTCTGCCCAGGACCTTGCTTTAGTTACTCTCAGTCCTATGAGGGTTGGGGACAAATAGCCCAGTGTCCTTTCTAGGTACCCTTCCCTCTTCTCCACTAATGTGGACCGCCTCCTAGCACCAAAGTCTTCTGTCAAGAACCATGAGGGAGTGAAAGTGAAATGCCTTGAGAAAAATGCAGGCATTTTCTGCAGAATGTCCCGTTGCTAACATTTTCCAATAGAACAGCTTTTGATTTTAATATTTAAATTTCAGAGAGAGTATATTTCTCTGAACACAGTGATTTTTAGTCTGGTTTTATGTAGGAAATATTTGTGTCTCCAGTACACTATTTGACATCTTTTCAAAGTTTTTGAGCTTTTTATTGACACATAACATACATAGAGAAAAGTACACAAGTCCTAAGAGTGTAGCTGAATGAATTTTCGTGAATTGAGCATATTTGTGCTATCAGTACGCAGGTCAAGAAAGAGAATATTGCTAGTACCTAAGACGTCTCCTTTTTGATCACTCCCTGCCCACCCAGCCCAGATATAACCACTATCCTGACTTCTTTTTGTTCGTTTGTTTGTTTAAGATTTTATTTATTTGAGAGAGCGAGACCTCGCGAGCAGGGGTAGGGGAGGAGGAAGAAGCGGACTCCTTGCTGAGCAGGGAGGCCCAATGCAGGGCTGGAACCCAGTACCCCAGGATCATGACCTGAGCTGATCTTAATGGACTGAGCCAGGCACCAGGCACCCAGGCATCCCCCACTATCCTGACTTCTAACATTATAAATGAATTTCGCCTATTTTTAGAATTTCATATATGTGAAATTGTATAGTTCAGCACAACCTTTTTTTACAAAAAATAATTGCAGGAGAGTCTCCTCGTATTTCACATATAATTCCTAGACTGTCAGAACCATCTGCAGGTGTTTTGAGATGCATGCAAATATCATTAAAGAGGATGTGTGTATCTGGTGCTGTTGATGAGAATGGAGGTATCAGAACTTCATACTGAGTGAGTCATAACTGAGTGTTATGTTCCTGCTGAAATGCATTTTCATAGTGCACTTAACGTATAGCTCTTATGTAGTACAAAATAAGTCTCTAAAAAGTTGCAGAAGTATTGAAGAAATTGTGGGGAAAGACACAAGCAAATGAGAAACGTGAATTCAGTAGAAGAGACAATGAAAATACTAAAGCTAAAGATATGTGTGCAATAACTAACCCATGTGAACTGTGGTTCTGTACTGGAGGGAGCCATTAGGCTATTTGGAGGCTTGAAATTGATGTATAATGCCGTGGAGTTCTTTGTTTTAAAATGATGGGGAAATAGGTAACAGTTTAATAATGTAGTCTTAGAATGTCTGATATTCAGGAATGGGTTATTGATATTAAGTGGGAGATCCTTGTTTTGAAAACTTTCCTTGAATATCTGTGGTGTGATTGAAGAAAGAATTTGGTCCTGTTTGACGGCTGGAAGGGAAAACTCCAGACTTCTTCACAGACATGAGTTTTCCCGTACGTAAGATGAGATTTAGTGTTGGCTGGTCTCAGTCTCTGTATGTGTTGAAATCTTATGGTACATGTGTAAGGCTTTTAGGACTGGGTGGATTGGGTAGGAATGTAATTGGGGTCTTACATTGTAAGGCCTAAAATTTCATATGCTTATTTGATATCTTTATCAGGGCTCCGAAGGCCTAATCATGAGTTCCCCTGCTCTTGCCAGATATGCTCCCCATCCAGCAAAAAGACTCCCACCTGGCTAGCTTTCCTATCAGGAAGATGACCTAAACCCCTCCTGGTCCTCACTCTAAAAGGTTTCACCTCCTTGCTGGACCACAGAATTATTCAAACAAACCAGTCACATCCTCCTGCGGGAATTAGGGACACCTTACCCTCTTTTTACTACAAAGCCTGCCTCCCACAGACCCTGCTTGTTCACTCCATTCCTGAGTGCAACCCCTGTGTGGCCCTGCATGACGTGTGGTGTTCTCCTCCCCTGGGCTGTGAGTATACATGTCTAATAACGCTGTCAATCTCATCTGTCCAGTGTCAGGAATTGAGCCGCCTCATACTGTTTAGACCAAGGGATCTCTCCCTCACCAGTGGGGCGATTAGCAGGTAATCAGAACAGCACCGCAAAGAGAGAGATCGAGAATCATCTCCAGCAACCCTGAGAGAATAATACCAGGAGCAAAGTCCACTGTGTAATTTTACAAGTTGTACGGGTTTACAGCTAGGTCTCTCAACCTTGGAACTATTAATATTTTGAGCCAGAGACTCTTTTATTGTGGGGACTTGTCTTCTGCATTGCAGGATGTCTGACAGTGTCCCTGGCCTTTACCAATTAGATGCCTGTAACACCCACACCTCCTCCCCCCAGGTGGTGACAACCAAAATTGTCTCCAGACATGGCCAGATGTCTTCTGCGGAGTAAAAGCACTTCTTATTGAAAACCACTGGTCCAAAGTGACATCATCATAGTTGAGTATCCTCTAATTCAGGAATGAGGAAGAGTGTTCAGTGAGGGATGATGGATGATAAAGACTTAAAAAAGGTCATCCAGATGCACAAGTAATAGATAATGTGGGCTGTGAGAGCTGAGGAAGATGTTTGAAATTGAACTGAATTAAAATATCTAAATAGGAAAAGAAAAAGACTGCATCTAAAATATTCAAAGCATGGACTACCATGTAGCAATTTCTATAAACTTGACTAAAAAAATAGTCCTTATAGAGGAAATGTTTGTAAGAAAATATGACTTTATGATGAGCTTGAGTCTGTTTTCTTAGAAGAGCTGTTGTTGTACATTTGGAAGTTCTTATCAATATTTTTTCACGATCATTTTAGGGAAAAGAAGGTGGAAGACGTTTCCCATGAATTTTTGGTAGAGAAGCAGAGCTTGTAGGAGCCTTGTGTGTAGTGTTTCATTTAATTGGGACTTTTTGGTTCTTTTATTCATTTCCAGATATTTCTGGGTAAAAAACTAATCTGTAGTCACAGGACTATTCAAGACATGTAGAACTTCTCCTTCGATGATACTAATTTTCTTACTGCCCCTGATGCATAAGCCCTACCTCATTTGCTTGTTATGTGAACCCTTCTCTGCATTGCAGTCCTTGATCTCCCCCCTTTTCATTTAAAAAACATTTCATTTATTTTCAAAGATAATACATGAGTCTTATTTTTTCAGGGTTCAGTGACATTCAGGGACGTGGCTATAGACTTCTCACAGGAAGAATGGGAATTCCTGGACTCAGCTCAGAGGGACTTATATAGGGATGTGATGTGGGAGAATTACAGCAATTTCATCTCACTAGGTAAGGCTGTTTATCCCAAACTATGTTGGCTTTCTCTGCTATCAATTTCAGGACTATGTTTTGAAAAACTAGATAAATTTTTTCTCTCTGTTCCGAAGGAATGGTTTTAGCTTCATTAGGTTGGAAAAAGGCTCCTCCATTTAATGCGTCATCACTTTCATCCAGCTCTGTCCTTCACATTTTTTTTAAAGCAATTTTTTTTTTTTAAGATTTTATTCTTTTGACAGGGAGAGATCACAAGTAGTCAGAGAGGCAGTCAGAGAGAGAGGGGGAAGCAGGCTCCCTGCCGAGCAGAGAGCCCAATGTGGGGCTCGATCCCAGGACCCTGAGACCATGACCTGAGCCCAAGGCAGAGGTTTAATCCCCTGAGCCACCCAGGCACCCCTGTCCTTCACATTTTCTTCAGGCTCTGTAATTTACTTGTTTCACTGCTATCCAAGGGCTGGGCTTAAATTCTGGCTTGAATTCTACCACCAGAGGCATTGTCCAAGAAATCAGATATTACCTTATATTTGAGCCCAGAATTGATGCAAATACTTAACACTCCATTCTAATCCACCTGCAAGGAAAGTACCTAAACACAGGGGCTTTGAGTCACTCTAAAAATCAGGGGAGCCTATAGAACTTACAAAGTATGAAATGGATCCACAAAGTTCATTTGAAACTCAAGCAAACACATTCTGTTTCCTATAACAAACGCATTTAGTTTTTCCTACTTTGTGGTTGAAATTTAAAATCTAAGAACTTTGCATTTAACATTGAATAAATAATCCTAGAAAGGATCAGAAGATGTCTCAGTTAAGACACTATCTTGTCAGCAAAGGGATAACAATAAAAATAGCTAACACATAGAGGTGTGTATATGTATGTATATGTATATTTACATGTAAATATATATATATATATATAGCTTCATATATTTGTACTTAGATACTATTCTGAGCATTGTGTGTTATTAATTAATTCTCACAACTCTATAAGAAATATACTATGATTATCCTCATTTCAGATGAGAAAACTTAGGGATAAGAGGTTAATAATTGGCTGAGGTAACACAGCAACAAAGGTGGGATTTAAACTCAGGCAGTCTGGATCCAGACTGTGTGTTCCCAACCACTACACAAGACTGCCTCTCAGCGGAGCTTGAGTTTAAATTATATTAAGGCCTGTTCTTAACCATCTATTCCTTGTGCTCCTGAAGTTACCTAACATGAGTGCTCTTCAACTCCCTTGTATTTATTTGCTCTTAGGCTTTATAAAGTACCATTTTGATCTGTAGTTAATTGTGAACTTAACCAAATTTGAACCTGGCTTTTGGACTTAAAATTTCATGTCACATTATCTTTTAAGCAGAACCTTCCATTTCTAAACCAGATGTGATTACTTTATTGGATGAAGGGAAGGAGCCCTGGATGGTTGTAAGGGAAGGGACCAGAAGACACTACTCTGGTGAGTGAGGGCTGAGCAAGATGGGGAATTAATTACTGGAGGTAACCAGCCAAGCCGGTTAGTCTTGAGATGTTGTTGGAAATCTCTCCTCAAAAGCCCATGGCCTTTGGAGGAAAGGGCTGAGACCTGGGCAGCAAATTAAAATCTTTTAAATCTGGCCACCAAAGGAACTTCATGTTCACCTTGATTACAACTCTCTGGTTTTCTTAGTTCTCATATTTTTCTCCTACTTCAGAGAGAGGAGCTGTTCTCGGTAGGAGAAAAAAAGTTGATAATAAACATAAGAGCTGAAATCAACAAGATAGAAAAAGTAGAGAAAATTAATAAAGCCAAAAGTTGATTTCTCGAAAAGATCAAAGTTGATAAATACCTAGCTTGATTCATCAAGGAAAAAAAAAAAGACAACAACAATTGCTAATACTAGGAATGAAAGAGTAACTGGGTTATCACTTCACACCCTACAGCCATTAAAAGAATAGTGAGAGAATACCATGAGCAATTTTATGCCAATAAATTTGACATCTTACACAAAATGGAAAAACTCCTTGAAAAATACAATTATCAGAACTGATACAAGATAAAAAAAAGAAAATATGAGTAACTTTGTATCTGTCAAAATAATTGAATTCATTATCAGAAATCTTTTTTTTTGTTTTGTTTTGTTTTGACAGACAGAGATCACAAGTAGGCAGAGCAGCAGGCAGAGAGAGAGGGGGAAGCAGGCTCCGTGCTGAGCAGAGAGGCCGATGCGGGACTCAATCCCAGGACCCTGGGATCATGACCTGAGCCGAAGGCAGAGGCTTTACCCCACTGAACCACCTAGGTGCCCCAGTTATCAGAAATCTTTCCATTAAGAAAACACCAGGTTCAAATGGCTTCACCAGCAAATTCTATTAAATGTTTACAGAAGAAATAACAGTGGTACACAAATTCCTTCATAAAAGGAAAGAACAGCTTCCCAACTCATTTTCCAAGAATAGTGTAACTTGTATACTATGTCCTGGTGAATTACTAAAGGGAAAAAAAAATGATAGGCTCATTATCCTGCATGAACATAGATATAAAATCCTTAAGAAAATATTAGTAAATTAAATAACATATGTAAAAATGATGATAAGTAGGGTTTATCCCAGGAATACAAGCTTGGTTTAACATTCAAAAATTAATTCGTGTGAAAAAAATTAATCCATATTTTTCACAGTATTAACAAGAATGAGAGAAACCATGTGATTGTGTCCATATATGTAGAAATAGCTTATGACAAAATTCAACATCCATTCATAATAAAAATTTTCAGGAAACTGGAAGTTCAAGGGAACTTCCTCAAAAAATACTGCTAAAAAAATGCTACGTCATAAACTTCATCATACTTGATTGAACAATTTCCCCCTTAAGATTTGGAACAATGCAAGAGTGCCCACTTTTCCCATATCTATTTAACATTGAATCGGAGGTCCTAGCATTGCAATATGGCAAGAAAAATAAGAGACATAAAATCAAAAAGAAGGAAGTTCAACTGTTTGGAGATGGCAAGATTGTGTACGTAGAAAATCCTAAGGAATCAAAACAACAACTACTCAAATGTAATAAATGAAGATCATAGTAAGATCATAGGATACAAATTTATATATAAAAATCAATTGTGTTTTTATATACTAGAAGTGAAAAAAATAAGGAATTTAAAGTAAAATAAATTAAGTCAATTAAGAAAATTGAAAGCAGGGGTGCCTGGGTGGCTCAGTGGTTAAAGCCGCTGCCTTCGGCTCAGGTCATGATCTCAGGGTCCTGGGATCAAGCCCCACATTGGGCTCTCTGCTCAGCAGCAAGCCTGCTTCCCTCTCTCTCTGCCTGCCTCTCTGCCTACTTGTGATCTCTCTCTGTCAAATAAGTAAATAAAAAATATTAAAAATATATATATATTAAAAAAAAAGAAAGAAAATTGAAAGCAAATTAAGTCAATTTAATTAGTGCCAAAAAAAATATTAAGGAATAAATTTAGCAAAACATGTAAGTCCTCTACACTAAAATTCATGGAACATTGCTAAGAGAAATTAAAGACCTAAATAAATGGAGACTATTTTGGGGATGGGAAGACTTTGTATTGTTAAAATGTCAATTTTACAGTTTTAACAAGCTGATTCCAAAATTTATACGGAAAATGGACTTAGCATTTCTAAAGTAATCTTGGAAAAGGAAGACTATATTATAGGACTTAGACTACATGACTTGAAGATACTTCAAGATTCATTACAAAATCTACAGTAATCATGGGGCGCCTGGATGGCTCAGTGGGTTAAGCCTCTGCCTTTCGCTCAGGTCATGATCCCAGCGTCCTGGGATCGAGCCCCGCATCGGGCTCTCTGCTTGGCGGGGAGCCTGCTTCCTCCTCTCTCTCTCTCTCTCTATGCCTGCCTCTCTCCCTACTTGTGATCTCTATCTGTCAAATAAATAAATAAAATCTTTAAAAAAAAAATTAAAAAACAGAACAAAACAAAACAAAAAAAACAAAATCTGCAGTAATCAGGGCGCTGGGTGGCTCAGTTGGTTAAGTGACTGACTTCGGCTCTGGTCATAATTCCAGGTCCTTGAACTGAGACCCGCATCAGGCTCCCTGCTCTGCGGGGAGCCTGCTTCTCCTTCTCCCTCTGCCTGCATCGCCCCCTGCTTGTGCTCTCACACTGTCAAATAAATAAAATCTTTTTAAAAAATAAAATAAAAATAAAACTATAGTAATCAAAGGGCACCTGGATGGCTTAGTATGTTGAATGTCCAACTCTTGGTTTCAGCTCAGGTCATGATCTCAGGATCGTGAGAGTGAGCCCTGCAGCAGGCTCCAGACTAGGTGGGGAACCTGCTTGAGATTCTCTCCCTCTGCCCCCTTCTTGCTTTATCTCTCTTCCTCTCATATTAATAAATATTAAATAAATAAAACTACAGTAGTCAAGACATTGAATATTGGATTAGGATCAACAATAGAACAAAGACCTTTGAGGTAGAACTCACACTTAAATGATCATTTATTTTATTTTATTTTTTTTAAGATTTTATTTATTGGGCGCCTGGGTGGCTCAGTGGGTTAAGCCACTGCCTTCAGCTCAGGTCCTGGGATCATGACCTGAGCCGAAGGCAGAGGTTTTAACCCACTGAGCCACCCAGGCGCCCCAGTTCTAAAATATATCTTAAATTAATTTGGGAATGAGATAGGGGTCAAGATTTTTTTCCCCAGTGCCAGCACTGGGGAATAGTGCCAGCACTATTTGTTGAAAAAACTTTCCTTTCCCCATTGGAATGTTTTGGTGCCTTTGTCAAAAAATAAATGATCAGGGGCGCCTGGGTGGCTCAGTGGGTTAAAGCCTCTGCCTTCGGCTCAGGTCGTGGTCCCGAGGTCCTGGGATCGAGTCCCGCATCGGGCTCTCTGCTCAGCGGGGAGCCTGCTTCCCTCTCTCTCTCTCTCTGCCTGCCTCTCTGCCTACTTGTGATCTCTGTTTGTTAAATAAAATAAATAAAATCTTTTAAAAATTAAAAAAATATTAAAAGCCAAATATAAAAGCTAAATATGAAAAAAAAATTTTAACTCAATATAAATTTCATATAAAAACATAAAAGCTAGGGAGGCCTGACTGGTTCAGTTAGAGGAGCATGCAACTCTTGATCTTGGGGTTGTGGGGTATAGAGATTACTAAAAATAATAAAAAAATAAACTTACCAAAAATGAAAGCTGTATCTTTTAGAGGAAAACTAGGAGAATTGCTTGGTTTGAGTATTATACTATGGTTATGGTAAGATGTTAACATTGAGAGAGGCTGGGTGAAGGTTGCATCAGACTTTCCTGTATATTTCTCTGCAACCTCGTAGGAATCTACAGTTTTTTCAAAATAAAAAGGAAACAACTGAATAGGGGCAGGATGGGAAGAAGGAATATCAGTCAGGAGGTTATTTCTTTTGTCCTGGTTGAAGATGATAGTGTTTTGTGTTTTTTTTTTAAAGATTTTTATTTATTTATTTGACAGACAGAGATCACAAGTAGACAGAGAGACAGGCAGAGAGAGAGGAGGAAGCAGGCTCCCTGCTGAGCAGACAGCCCGATGTGGGGCTCGATCCCAGGACCCTGAGATCATGACCTGAGCCGAAGGCAGAGGCTTTAACCCACTGAGCCACCCAGGCGCCCCGAAGATGATAGTGGTTTTGATTGGAATGGCAGTGGTGGGAGGTAGAATTAGATTCACGGTAGGTTTGCACAATACATGTTGGTCCTCTGTCCAGATACTCTCCTCACCTTGCTTGTGTTTCAGCAATCAGCCTGAGGCTGCCCTCATAGGGGGATGTCCTCTTTACCTAGATTGGACTCCTCACACAGCTTCCTTCCCCCAGTATGGTTAAGAAGTATCTTTGTCTTTTAGTTGATGTTATTTTATCCATCTACATTTAAGTAACTTTCTTACATATTGAGGTGCCAATCTAGTACCTTCCTTATTTTTTCTGGTGGTTCAACCTATTCTTTCTTCCTTTTATTCCTCTCCTGCCTTTGCTGGATTAATCAGATATTTTGATTTTAGCTTTTGCCTCTTGAGTATGTTAGTTATCTATACTTTCAGTTTTCTTCTCAGAGTTGCCCTAGAAATTAAAACATGAATTCTTACTACATTGCACCTTAAATTAATTCCTTTAATATCTTTCCCAATACTGTGATGATATTAATAATATTTTATTTATGTATTTTTAAAGATCTTTCTTATTTATCTAACAGAGAGAGCACAAGCAGGGGGAACAGCAGAAGGAGAGGGAAAAGCAGGCTCCTTGCTGAGCAGGGAGCCAGATCATGACCTGAGCTGAAGGCAGGCACTCAACCGACTGAGCCACCCAGGCACCCCAATACTTATTTAGATTTACTTACATGTTTACCTCTTACAATGCTCCTCATTTTTTTTCTGCACTGCCTTGCTTCTATCTGGAATCATTTTCTCTGTACATGAAGAACTTCCTTAAATATTTATTTTATTGTGTCTCTTGGCAATGAATTCTCTTAGGTTTTGTTTGAAAATATTTTTAAAGGGTATGGAATTTTGTCTTTGTTTTGTTGGATGGAATTCTGGATTGGCAGTTATTTTCTCTTAGCAAATACCTTGTCTTTTGGCTTCTGTGATTTCCATTTAGCAGCAGTTTTTTGGTCATACTGTAATTCCTTTGGAGGTATTGTTTTGAGGTATTTTTTTTCCCTTATGATTCCTTTAGAATTTTCTTTTTTTATTTGGTTTTCAGAGATTTACTGTGGTGTATCTAGTTTTATATTGTGGTATATGTATTCTGTTTGCTGTTTTAAGGAATTAAATTAGGCTTTGTATCTTGTCAGTTTTGAAAAATTCTTGGTTGTTATATATTCAAGTATTGTTTCTTTCCCATTTTTGCTCCTCTCTCTTTCTGGGACTCAGGTCACACATATGTTAGACCTTTTTAAATTGTCGCATGTTCTTTTCTGTTTTGTTTTTTTTTTTTCTTTTCTTCTTACTCTTTTTTATTCCAGTGCTGCTTCTATAAACCCATTTCCTAGTTCACTGATCTTTTCTGCTAAGTCTAATCTGCTATTAAAAATATCTGTTAAATTCTTGGGTGCCTGGGTGGCTCAGTGAGTTAAAGCCGCTGCCTTCAGCTCAGGTCATGATCCCCGGGTCCTGGGATCGAGCCCCACATCGGGCCCTCTGCTCAGCGGGGAGCCTGCTTTCTCCTCTCTGCCTGCCTCTCTGCCTACTTGTAATCTCTGTCTGTCAAATAAATAAATAAATAAAACTTTAAAAAATATATACCTGTTAAATTCTTAATTTTAGCTGTTTTTCCATTATGGGATTTCTATTTGGATATATATATTGCCTTTTTTTTTTTTTTCTTTTTGCTTTTTTTTTTGAGAGAGAGATTGGAGGGGTGAGGGAGAGGGAGAGAAGAATCTTAACCAATCTCTACACCGGTGTGGAGTCTGATGCAGGGCTTGATCTCACAACCCTGAGATCATGACCTGAGCTGAAACCTAGAGTCAGATGCTTACTCAAATGAGCCACCCAGGACCCCTCTCTTAATAGACTTAATTTTTAGAGCAGTTTTAGGTTGACAGCAAAATTGAGCAGATAGTAGAGATTTCCCACATATTCCCTAAGAGTGCATTGTTTTTTTTTTAAGATTTTATTTATTTATTTGATAGACAGAGATTACAAGTAGGCAGAGAGGCAGGCAGAGAGAGAGGAGGAAGCAGGCTCCCCGCTGCACAGAGAGCCTGATGCAGGGCTCGATCCCAGGACTCTGGAATCATGACCTGAGCCGAAGGAAGAGGCTTTAACCCACTGAGCCACTCAGGTGCCCCAAGAGTGCATTATTTTTGTAAATTAGTGGGAATTGACATCTTTTTCTGTGTTTATATTTTAAAAATATCTTACAAGTCTAGCTTATTCTATAATATAATTTATGTACATTAAAATTCATTCTTTTTAGTATCTAGGAATTTTGACAAATGCATAGTTATGTAACCACCACGATAATCGAGTTTAGAATATTTTCAAAGTCTCATGTTTTATAGTGATGAGGTTTTGTTTTGTTTTAAATATTTTATTTATTTGACAGAGAGAAATCACAACTAGGCAGAGAGGCAGGCAGAGAGAGAGGAGGAAGCAGGCTTCCTGCGGAGCAGAGAGCCCGATGTGGGGCTCGATCCCAGGACCCTTGGATCATGACCTGAGTCGAAGGCAGAGGCTTTAACCCACTGAGCCACCCAGGCACCCCATTGATGAGGTTTTTTTGAGTCATTTTAGCAGTTTTATACATTTGTACCGTAGTCATAGAAAAAAACCTTTCTTATCACTCCTGTCCCACTTGTCCCCCATCTTTGCTTACTTCATTCAACATTTAGATTTTCTCATTCATGTCCCCCATCTGGATCATTGTCTTTGACCCTATATCCAACATAGCCTTTATTTTTCCTCTTTTGCAATCAGGTGATCCCAGGTACCATTCCATATTTGACTGTCATTCTGCTATACTCAATATCTGCCCATGTCTTTTTGCTAAGGATTTCATAAACCTTTCAATGTTAGGATAATCGAAAGATATTTGAGGTAGTTTTCTGGGACATACAAACATTGCTTTAGCTATATGGAATGGGAGGGAACACCTAGAAGAGGTATGAAGGAACAAAAATTTGAATGAATAAATGTACACTGGTAAGTAATAGTATAAACTCTAGAGGAGAAAAGTAAATCATTGTAGTACTTTTTTTTTTTTTTTAAGCTGAACTCTACTCCCAATGTGGAGCTCAAATTTAGGACCCCAAGATCAAGAGTTGCATGCTCGGGGCACCTGGGTGGCTCAGTGGGTTAAAGACCTCTGCCTTTGACTCAGGTCATGATCCCAGAGTCCTGGGATCGAGCCCCACATTGGGCTCTCTGCTCAGCAGGGAGCCTGCATCCCGCTCTCTCTCTGCCTGCCTCTCTGCCTACTTGTGATCTCTCTCTGTGTCAAATAAATAAACAAAATCTTTAAAAAACAAATAAAAAGATTGCATGTTCCACTGACTGAGCCAGCCAGGCACCCCTATTGTAGTACATTTTAAAAAGATTAGAAACATGTACATATTCATTAGTGATGACGTAATTATGGGAATTAAATGAGTAACATCCATTGTGTATTTGGGGTTTGTTACTTAATGGTAAATGGGCTTTCGAGTTTGTTTCTGCCACTAGGGAAGCTTAGGGATAAGAAACTAACAGAATAACAAGTGAGAAAATTAATAAATATTCCAAAATTGGGGCAAAAAAGAGCAACGAGTTGCTGGGATAGAATATACAGTGCATAGCTTTAAACAGGATCAGCAGGAATGGCTTTTGGAAGAAGCGATTTTTGATTGAGACCTGATGGTGAAGGGAAGGCGGAGGATTTCTCAAAGAAGGAACAACCTGTGAAGGGTCCTATTTAATGGGAAGACAGGTAGTGCCTTTTGTGAACTGAAAAGAGGCCTTTGTGGCATGAACAGAGAGAGTAAATGAGAGAGGCACTGATAAGCAGATACCAGCTTGTTATCTATATTCGGGTATTTATATTTGATTCTAATTATAAGGCAAAATCATTAAAAACATTTAAGTGGAGAGACTCAAATATTGATCAGCATCAGAATCATTTGCCGGAGAATGTATATAAGTACAAAGCAAAAACATGCCCAGGACTTAATCCTATAGATTATGTTTCAGTCAGTTAAAAATACCTCTGTATAATTTTAAGAAACTTTCAGGTGATTCTCATCACTGATTTAACTTGTTTCTGTAATCACAAACCTTATCTCCAGTCCTGTACTCCATTCCCTTGTGTTCCCTTTGCTTTTTTTTTTTTTTAAAGATTTTATTTATTTGACAGAGATCACAAGTAGGCAGAGAGGCAGGCAGAGATAGGAGGAAGCAGGCTCCCTGCTGAGCAGAGAGCCCGAAGTGGGGCTCGATCCTAGGACCTTGGGATCATGACCCCGAGCTGAAGGCAGAGGCTTTAACCCACTGAGCCACCCAGGCGCCCCTCCTTTGCTTTTTTTTTTTTTTTTAAGAGTTTATTGATTTATTTGACAGAGATCACAAAGCAGGCATAGGCAGGCAGAGAAAGAGAGGGGAAAGCAGGCTCCCTGATGAGCAGACAGCCCGATGCGGGGCTTGATCCCAGAACCCTGAGATCATGACCTGAGCTGAAGGCAGAGGCTTTAACGCACTGAGCCACCCAGGCGCCCCTGCTTTTTTTTTTTTTTTTTTTTTTTAATGTGTAAGAGTAGTCTGTTCCTTAATTAATAACCTGCAATACAAAAATAAAAATAAGCTCAATAGTGATAGGGAATAGGGAATGATAGCAATATTAATGTGTGAGTTATTTGGTTTACAGGTCATTTTCCTATTGGAATGAAGCCAGAATAGAAGTAAACTTAAAACATTCATCAGGAAAGGCAAAGTTTCTAACTTGGTGCTTTATTGTTGGTTTCCCTTTCACCTCTATATGAAAAAAATGAATAAGTGTCTGCATCCAAGACTGTCTCCCAGAGGTAGCTACCATCAATCTTGCATGGCTTCTAGCTGGAGACAGGTTACATTTTACCCTGTTCCTACCTTAGGAATAGTAGCCTTGCTGGCTTAGGGCTTTTTTTTTTTTTTTTCATCAGTGTCTCAGCACCTGAAATTTAGCATTTCCACTTTTTTGTGTGTGCATTTTAGTATCCATGAACTGGCCTTCAGCTGTGCTGAACTGCCTTTTGACTCATCTCTTGAAATATCAATTGTTATATTTGTTAAGGCTCTGCCAATAAAGTTGCATAAGGTTTGAGTGGTCTTCTCCAGCCCTGTTTTCTTCATTAACTCTTAGTTTTTTGGTGTGTAATTTTGCAGAAGATAAGGGGATTTTTAGGTTCAGCAGAAATGCCCATTTTAGAGATATCTAATCCATTCACTTGTAATAGACATTATTTTAGGTGCCTTTTATTTCTCTAGAAGCTAGCTTTCTTCTGTCACAGGAATATAGTGTGTGTTTCCCTTCTGTTTTCTTTCAGATTTGGAGTCCAGATACAGGACCAATACTTTATCTCCAGAAAAGGACATTTATGAAATATATTCATTCCAGTGGGAGATAATGGAAAGAATTAAAAGCTATAGTCTTCAGGACTCCATTTTTAGAAATGATTGGGAATGCAAAGGCAAGAGTGAGGAGCAAAAAGAATCACAAGGGGGATATTTTGGGCAAGTGAAAATTACTTCTGAAAAAATGACCACTTACAAAAAGCATAATTTTCTTGCTGAATATCAGAGAGTTCATAATGGAGAAAAGTTATATGAATGTAAGGAATGTAGGAAGACCTTTATTCGTCGCTCAACACTTAGTCAACACTTGAGAATTCATACTGGTGAGAAACCTTATAAATGTAAGGAATGTGGGCAGGCATTTAGACAGCGTGCACACCTTATTCGACATCACAAGCTTCATACTGGTGAGAAGCCCTATGAATGTAAGGAATGTGGGAAGGCCTTTACAGTGCTCCAAGAACTTACTCAACATCAGAGACTTCATACTGGTGAAAAGCCCTATGAATGTAAGGAGTGTGGAAAGGCCTTCAGAGTACATCAGCAACTTGCTCGGCATCAGAGAATTCACACTGGTGAGAAACCCTACGAATGTAAGGCATGTGGGAAGACCTTTAGGCAGTGTACACATCTTACTCGACATCAGAGACTTCATACTGCTGAGAAACTCTATGAATGTAAGGAATGTGGGAAGGCCTTTGTATGTGGTCCAGACCTTAGAGTACATCAGAAAATTCATTTTGGTGAGAAACCTTATGAATGTAAGGAATGTGGAAAGGCTTTTAGAATATGCCAACAACTTACGGTCCATCAGAGTATTCATACTGGTGAGAAACCCTATGAATGTAAGGAATGTGGGAAGACTTTTAGACTAAGGCAACAACTTGTTCGCCATCAGAGAATCCATACTCGTGAGAAACCCTATGAATGTATGGAATGCTGGAAGACCTTTAGTAGTTACTCACAACTTATTTCACATCAGAGCATTCATATTGGTGAAAGACCTTATGAATGTGAAGAATGTGGGAAGGCCTTTAGATTGCTCTCACAACTTACCCAGCATCAGAGCATTCATACTGGTGAGAAACCTTATGAATGTAAGGAATGTAGGAAACCTTTTAGACTGCTCTCACAACTTACTCAACATCAGAGTATTCATACTGGTGAGAAACCTTATGAATGTAAGGAATGTGGTAAGGCTTTTAGACTTTATTCATTTCTTACTCAACACCAGAGAATTCATACTGGGGAGAAACCCTACAAATGTAAAGAATGTAAGAAGGCCTTTAGACAACATTCACATCTTACTCAACATCAGAAAATTCATAATGGAGTTTAATACAAGAAAGCTTTCAATTGTACATTATGTTACAGGATCTCTGAAAAATCATTTTTGAGAATGTTGCTTCATGATTCAGTTAAGCATAAGAAATTTTATATTACTGAAAAAAAATGTTGCTTTAAAAGCCTTCTATCACCAAACATTGTTTATCTTCAACAAATTAGTATGAGGGAATAATACAATGAATGTGGGAAAATCTTTAGCCTTATCTATCATTATCCCCATTTCACTCCTTTATTACCAGTGTATTATTGGACAAGGTACTTAAACTTCTGTGCCTCATTTTGCTCACTTGTAAAATGGTGATAATAGTACCTATGTATATTAGTTATTTATTGCTGTGTAATAAATTGCCACAAACTTAGTAGCTTAAAATAATACACATTATCTCATAATTTCTATGGGTCAGGTGTCTGGGCATAACTTTTTTGGGTCCTCTGCTTCATGGTCTCTCAAAGAGCTAAACTAAAGGTTTTAGCCAGGGTTAGGTCTCATCTGAAGGCTCAGCAGGGGAAGGGATCCATTTCCAATCTCACATGGCTGTTGGTTTCTAGCTGGCTGAAGGGTGATCTTAGTTCCTTGCCACATGGGCTTCTTCAACATGATTGCTTATTAAGTGTGCAAGCTAAGAGTGCAGGAGTCTACTGGCATCATAGAAGCAGTAATCTTGTGTGACCTAATCACCAAAATAATACCTTTTAGTCACCTTTGCTGTCTTCTGTGGGTTAGAAGTAAGTTACTGTGTCACCCCACACTCAAAGGTAGAGGATTACACAAGAATATGAATACCAGGCTATAGGGACCATTTCAGAGTCAGCCTGCCACATTGTGTAATAGGATTGTCTTAAGGATTAAGTAGTTAATGCTCGGAAAAATAGCAGCTACATAGCATGTTTTCTGTAAATATTACTTACAGTTGTTATCATTAGTATTAGTGAATTCATATGAAAGGAATTTACTGTAGAAGTAGAAAATGTAGAAATGCCTCATGTCATTGCTCAGCACTTAGTAAACTTAAGGTAATTTATTCCAGATAAAATCTAGGAGGTTATATTGAATGCGAGGAGTTCATCATTTGAGCTGCATCAGTCATTTCATCATGAAAAGAAACCTTACAAATTTCATGAATGTGAGGTTAAGCGTACAACTATTGAAGAATCAGAAAAATATGAAATTATTTTCCCGTAATAAATTCCAAAAAGTAAATGTTTTGGAATTCCTGTTGTCTGACCACTGTTAAAGATTAATTAGAAACATCAAAAAGATGGCAGAAACTAGCCAGTTGGAAATTTAATTTTGTGTGTATATGTGCACCTGTGTGTGTATGTTTCTATGTAAAAGTCATATAAAAGAAAGATCATTCCATTACAGGCAGGATATGGTTTGATGCTCAAATTGCCCCATCATCAACCAGTGGGAGTTGAGTCATTTGCCATGACCCCACTAGTAGTTTGATAGTTTACTTGGTTACAGCTGCACTGTTTGGTCAGCAATGGAAGATGCTTGGGCACCAACTCATTCTGAAAATTGATAAGGGGGAAAATAAGCATTTATTTTGCTTTTTCCATGTGAACCAAATTTCAGGGCCACCAAAAGCTCCTCAAATTAAAACTTTTTTGTTTTGTTTCATTTGTAAGAAATCAGTAAATATAGAAAGAATAGTAGGATTAGAAAAATTACTATTTTCTAGTTCCCTAATGGAATAATGGGTCCAGAAAATTATCTTTGGTGGATATTAAAACTATTTGGTGAAATATTTTATAGTGAGAACTTTACAGTGGATTTATCAAGCTGACCACCTCTGAATCCTTTGATCAATTTTAACCTCTATAAAAGTGGGACTATCAGATAATATCCACATCCTGATAAAATGCAATAGGAAATACCACTGCCTACGAAGCCTTACTGCCAAAACAGTGAACTGAAGGAAGCAAACCTTTGAATCAAACTCTTTAAAAATGAGAATTTGGGAGATAGAGGAATAGAGTTAATGACCAAAAGGAAGTAGCCAAGCAGATCCAGAATGTATAAAATTCTACAAAACAAGTGACCCTGATTTCTTCAACTAATGAGTGGCATGAAAAAGAAAAGGGGAAGAGCAACAGTTACAGATTGAGAGACTTCAGAGATCTATCAACTAAATTCAGCATGTGGGCATTGCTTGGACCTAATTTGAACAACATGTAAAAAGAGACAGAGGGGAAAATGTGGATGTGCTTTGAGTATTAGTTGATATTTAGAAATACTAATTTTGTTAGGGATAATAATATCAATGTGGTTAAAAGAGAAGAGGTTCTATGTGTTAGAGATACATATATATTTAAGAAATGGAAAGACACCAGATTTGCATTTGAATACTCCAGGAAAAGAAAAAAGAATTGGCAAAGAGAGCTGGGAAGTAGATTGGCAAAATGTTGCTAATTATTGAAGCAGAGTGGTTTGTATTGGGTTGTTTTTGTTTTTTTTTTGTTTTGTTTTGTTTTTTTTTGGGTTGTTTTTGTTTTTTTTGGGGGGGAGTTCATTGTTCTAGTATTTCTACTTTTTTACGTGTTTGAAAGTTTCAGTAATAAAATGTTTTAAGATCAAAACTGAAATTTATAGACTACTTAAAAATAATTGTTAATGAGATCTGTGCATCTAAACTTGTCAGATGTCACCAAAGTTCTGTTTTGTGAGAAATTTGTCCCCTTTAATGCATTGAAAGGAAGTTTCATTTGTGGACCTAGTTTTCATCTTCACCTTATCCACAGCGGTCAACAGGGCCTGTCACATAAATACATGTATTAAGGGAGAGTGAATACTTAATGTCAAGAAACCAGACACAGAACAGAATAAAACCTACAAAAGAGAAGCCAATCACAACTAAAAACAGAAATTAAAGACTAGACAGTAGTAGATTTAATCCAGTACTAATAATGATTAGATTTTGGGAAATCTAATCAAGAAGAAGAAAATGAAAGATAATGCATTTAGAACATTGACCATGATAAAGATGATGTAGTTACAGATTATCCAAAGTTTAATTGCAATGCAATACTATATCTGTATCGATATCTATATCTGTATCTATATAGATACATATATATGCTATATGTATTCCAATACCTAAAATATAGGGGGTTACCTTTTTTTTCTGTAGGAATAGTTAATGAGAATTGACTCAAATAGACCCAACAAACAAATGTGTGTGTGTATATGAACTCCCTGCTTAAGAAAAAGTTTGATAGTTGTACAGGTAAAAGCTTTAAGAAATAGATAATCCTTCACAAAATTCTACCGGTTAATTCTGCACAGCTAAAATAATCCTGATACAAACCCAAGTGAAGATAGCTCCTAAAAAGCAAAATCTAGACCAGCTTCATTTATGAAGATTCATCTTAGAATTACAAAATCAGTCTTCACTAAGAGATCCATATGTTTGCCTTTCCCAAGTCTCAGATATCTCCAGAAGAGCTGTGTTTAACAGAGTGTAAGGCCTTAACCCAGTGTTCTCCACAAACTTGTTTTGGGGTATTCTAGTCATCAAGGGGGAAAGAAAGATTTCTGGGGAAATGTGTAAATGCAGCAAAGCTTTGCTTGTGGGAAAATCCAAGCACACATCATCAGCTTGTCAAAAGGTACAGTAAAGAGATTTTTTTTTAATACAGATTTTTATTTATTTAACAGAGATCACAAGTAGGCAGAGAGGCAGGGGAAGCAGGCTCCCCGCTGAGCACAGGGCCCGATCCCAGGACCCCAGGACCATGTCCTGAGCCGAAGGCAGAGGCTTTAACCCACTGAACGACCCAGGCACCCCAGTAAAGAGATTTTTATTTAACACAGTGTATCTCGAACTTACTTCATTGTGGAATTCTCATACCCAGTATTTCTTACCATCTTTAGAATGTGAACCACTTTGACAGATGCTTCCATTACCACAATGAATGTCTTTAAGAACATCATTTCAGACATTATAGTGAGTGTGTTGGCAGTGGGGTGAGGAAAGGGCATTTTTCTTCGAAGCTCACGTCATATTCTGAAAGCTTCCTGCTTGGATCTTGAGGGCTAGTGCTTTTCTATAGAATGAGAAAGATTCTAGTTTGGTCCTTGATATGTACATATTAAACATGCTTAAATATTCTGTTAAATAGTAATTAGGACATAAACGATTTTTCACTGTAATAAAAATGCTATATTGAACATCATTTTGTGTATTTTCTGATTTATTTGAAGAATCTAAGGTGCATATCTAGAAGTCTCCATACATACTCTCTGCTTTACATGTTGCCACATGGTTGCTCCATCATTGCACTAATTTTGAATCCCTCTAATCCCTGAAATGAGCGTCCAGATTTTCCTGCTTCTGTTATTGGTTTCAATATTTCCCTGATTACAAGTGACTTGAGCATCTTTTTCATTCGTGTTTATTGGCCGGTCATGTTTCTCTTAACAGTGCTTTCTTTTATTCACGTATTTTCTCTATTTCTTTGGGGTTATCTCATTGGTTGGTCATGACTTGTTTGTTTTAAGATTTTTATTTATTTATTTGACAGACAGATCACAAGTAGTCAGAACGGCAGGCAGAGAGAGAGAGAAGGAAGCAGGCTCCCCGCTGAGCAGAGAGCCCGATGTGGGGCTTGATCCCAGGACCCTGAGACCATGACCTGAGCAGAAGGCAGAGGCTTTAACCCACTGAGCCACCCAGGCGCCCCAGTTGGTCATGAATTGTAAAATATTCCAGGTACCACACATTTATAAATATTGGAGTTATTTTCTCTCAAGGTGACGAGTTATAACTATGTTAGGGCATTTATTGTTTGCTAACATTTTAAATTTAGACATAGTTTTTTTTTTAAACCTTACCAGATAATCTTACTCTTTTTATTTCTAGTGTTATATTTTCTGCCATGTGATCATGGCACTTGCAAGTAGAAAAAAGTTCCCTCAATATTTATATTTTATATACATTTCTCATAGCAGTAGCTGGTATTGTCAGAATAAGGTTGAGTATTGGTGAGGATACATTTCTCTTATTTTTTCTATTTTGATGGAAATCATGTATCTAAACATTTAGTGTAATGCCTCAATTTAAAGTCTTTGTTATACATAACTGTTTTCATTCCATCCCTGTTTTACTTAATGCCTGCTAGATTTTGTCAGAAGTCATTTCGTCATCCATTGGTGTGAACATCATGTTTTTCCCCTTTAATTTGCTGATGTGATGAATAATACAAATCTTTTGTCAAATTCAGGGGTTCCTCTGACCACTCTTAAGTTTCAGTAATTCCGCAGAACAACTCCCAACTCAGGAAAACAGTGCACCTATGATTATTTTTAGAGCAAAAAGATACAAATTAGAATCAGCTAAAGAGATGCATAGGGCAAATTGTGGGAGGGATCAAAATGTGGAGCTTCCAGTCATCCTCTTCCCATGGAGTCAGGGATGGCATTTACTTCTTCCTGGCTATGACATGGGATAATTCCTGCAGGAAAGCTTGCCTGAGCCTTTGGTTGCCTGAGTTATTCCTGGGGCTCAATTACATTCTTCCCATGAGGCTGATCTATAGTCTCCAGGTCCTTCTGAATGTTCAAACTCTTACCTTTAGTTTCCAGTTCCTCCAGAGGTCACAGCTGGTAATGGTGTGTCCTAAAGCCCCCATCATACTCTAGACAGTCTCTACTGTCTTGTGGCCAAAGCTCCCAATCAAACAAAAATACTCCTACCAGACAGGACATTCCAGGGTTCCAGAGATCATCTACAAGTCTAAAAACATGCTCTTGCTTGTGAGTAAAATCCTTGATGTTCCATGCTCAAATGCTTCTGTTGAGAGGGTATTTGATACCATCACATTGGGCTGACACCAAGAATCTGTAATGTGGGCTTGATGAGAGCAGAGCTACAAGTCAAAGATAATTTTATTTTGCCTATATTCCTTTTTACCAATATACATGAAAAATGATGTCTTAGTCCAGAAGTATTATTGGAGGGGCGCCTGGGTGGCTCAGTGGATTGGGCCTCTGCCTTCGGCTCAGGTCATGATCTCAGGGTCCTGGGATCGAGCCCCGCTTCGGGCTCTCTGCTCAGCGGGAAGCCTGCTTCCCCTTCTCTCTCTCTCTGCCTGCCTCTCTGCCTACTTGTGATCTCTGTCTGTCAAATAAACAAATAAAATCTTTTAAAAAAAAAGAAGTATTATTGGAAGAGGAGATGAGTAAAAATAACCTGTTACACCAAAGGATAGAAGGAAACATGTCCTTATTAATTTTTCTTGTATATAGGTAATATATGCTTAATTGATTCTATTATATTTCCATTCTCCTTTTTAAAAGTGTGACATCATTGTATCTTTTTATTTATTTGAGAGAGAGTGGGGGGGGAGAGGCAAAGGGAGAGAGAAGATCACAAGGAGAGTCCATGTTGATTGTGAAGCCGGCTCAATCTCATGACCCCAGGATCATGAGCTGAAACTAAGAGTCAAGACGCTTAGCTGACTGAGCCACCCAGGCGCCCCTGACATCTTTGTGTCTTAATGTACAATAATGGAGCACCTGGATGGCTCAATCAGTAGAGCATGTAACTCTTGATCTCTGGGCTGTGAGTTCAAGCCCCACAATGGTTATAGTGATTACTTTTAAAATATACATATGTGCATATTTTATATAATATATTCATGTATATTTTATATATATGTATATTTTATATAATATATATATACATACACACAGTAATATGGACTACAAAATTTAAATTTTGGACTACAAAGTTTAAATTTTGTTGTGCATATTTTATATAATATATTCATGTATATTTTATATATATGTATATTTTATATAATATATATATATACATACACACAGTAATATGGACTACAAAATTTAAATTTCAAAGCAGTTAAATTGCTGAATCAGAGAACAAAAAACTGTATAAAAACGTTTATATTTTCTTATTTTTATTTAGTCCTACAAATAATTATTACTAATTGCTACTGTTCTATAGTTTTGTTTAACTGATAGTGTGGACATGACAAAAGTAGGACAATAATATTTAATTTCAAATAAATCCTTTTCGTATTAATGCATATATGTATTATTACTTATATGCCATACTGTTATGGGAAGTTGTTTGTTTCATATGACAGTGCCCCAGCTTGCTCTCTAAATTTGATTGTCCTGTTATCCAGTGCTCACTTGGTCACTTGGTCAAAATCCATGGTCCTGGATTTTGGTGCACACATGACTGCACTGATGCACACACAATTTAAGCCAGACTTCCTTTTTGCTATGCTACAAACTACATATCCCAGGGTATTTTGGCGGTTATCTTCCTATCCTATATTTCACCTGAAGTGGGAGGAACAAGAGATTTTCATAAAAGACATATTTGAAGGGATATGAAAACCAGTAATGTGGAAGTGCCTATTCATTAAATAATTCCATATTCAGGCTTCGTTTTTTGTTTTTTTTTTTTCAGTATCTGTTCACGTTTACTTTTTAAAAAATTTTTTATTAACATATAATGTATTATTAGCCCCAGGGGAGGTCTGTGAATCACCAGGTTTACACACTTCACAGCACTCACCATAGCACATACCTTCCCCAACAGGCTTCTTTTTAATTGATTCTCATCAGTTAAATCAATTAAATCAATACATTTTTCAAGTGTATTGTCCTTCACACTTCTACTTCTTCGGTATCCCAATGCTACTCATGATTTCTCTGCTATAACCAGTACATTAAGAACCTCAGCCTCTAGGCCCTATTTGCTTTTTTTTTTTTTTTTAAGATTTTTATTTATTTATTTGACAGGCAGAGATCACAAGTAGTCAGAGAGGCAGGCAGAGAGAGAGAGGAGGAAGCAGGCTCCCTGCTGAGCAGAGAGCCCAATGCAGGGCTCAATCCCAGGACCCTGGGATCATGACCCGAGCCGAAGGCAGAGGCTTTAACCCACTGAGCCACCCAGGAGCCCCGCTATTTGCCTTTTTTTTTTTTTAAGATTTTATTTATTAATTTTGACAGAGAGAGATCACAAGTAGGCAGAGAGGCAGGCAGAGAGAGTGAGAGGGAAGCAGGCTCCCTTCAGTGCAGAGAGCCCGACGTGGGACTCGATCCCAGGACCCTGAGATCATGACCTGAGCCGAAGGCAGCGGCTTAAACCACTGAGCCACCCAGGCGCCCCCGCTATTTGCTTTTTTGAGGTAAGACATACAACAAAAACCTTCAGTCTTATTAGATATTTCAAACAGAAGATACAAGAATGGCCAAGAAATGCACACAAAAGGATGCTCAATATCATTAGTTATCATGGAAATGCCATTTAAAACACAATAAGGGGGGTGCCATGGTGGCTTAGTCAGCTAAGCGTCTGACTCTTGCTTTCACCTCGGGTCCTGACCTCATGGGTTGTGAGAACCAGCACCATGTCAGGCTCTGAGCTCAGTCTGGAGTCTGCTTGAAGATTCTCTCCCTCTGCCCCTTCCCCCACTCATGCATGCACATGCTATCTCTCTCTCTCAAATAAATAAGTCTTTAAAAAATAAAAAGGCACAGTGAGCATCTGGCTCAGTCAGTATTGCATCCAACTTGATCTCAGGGTCATGAGTTCAAGCCCCATACTGGGCATGTAGCCTATTTAAACACACACACACACACACACACACACCCCAACAACAACAACAAACCACAATGAGACCTGCAACTAAGCAATAGAATAGCTAAAATTAGAAAGATTGAGAATACAGGCTGAGGGTGGGGGAGGGAAAAAAAGATTGACAGTATGAAGTTTTGGTGAGAATATAGAGTAACCAGGACTCTCCATTATTGTTTGTGGGAATGTAAAATGAAATGATCTTTGTTGAAGACAGTTTAGCAGTTTCTAATCGGGTAAAATATAAACATAATGACTAACTAAGGAATTCCACTCCTGGGAATATACCCAAAAGAAAACCATATGCCCAAAGCACTCTAAGTGAAGGAGCCATACACAAATGAATAAGTACTGTATGATTCCTTTTTGCAAAATTCCAGAAAATACAAGCTAATCTACGGTGACCGAAACAGATCATTGGTTGTCTGGGACCAGGTGTGGTGGGAGAGGTTATAGTTAACCTCTATAAAAGGCCATGAGGAACTCTCTCAAGAAATGGAAATGTTCTGCATCTTACTTGTCATGGTAGTTACAGGGGTATCACCTTTTAAAACTCAACTGTAGACTAAGTGTAATTTATTATATATAAATTAAATCAATAAAGTTGATAAAATGACATCAAGCTGTGCACTTAAGATTTATGCTTTTGGGGTGCATGGGTGGTTCAGTTGGTTCAGCGTCCAACTCTTGGTTTTGGTTCAGGTCACGATCTCAAGGTCCTGAGATGGAGCCCCATGTGGGGTTCTGTGCTCAGCGTGGAGTCTGCTTGGGTTTCTCTCCCTCTGTCCCTCCTCCTGCTCATACACACTATCTCTCTTTCTCTCTCAAATAAAATCTTTGGGGGAAAAAAAAAAAGATTTATGCTCTTTATATAGCTGAGAAAGAGAGAAGCTGCTGCTGACATGTAAGAACTAGCCTGGTACTGTCAATGAGATCTTGTTATAAGTTCATATAACATCAGCAGCAGGTAGGCAACTCTGTAATCCTGGTGGATCAAGACAAAAAACAAGATCACCTTGTAATCATATCTAAATACAGATAAAACATGAACACTATTCAAGCCACAAAATGCTAAACATCCCTGGATACTATCAATGGCTGCTACTTCTTTACCAATTACAATTTTAGCCTGCCTTTAGTCTTTCCTCCTTATGGATAAAATTAATTAAGATATGCAGTTATAGAATTGCAATCAACATCCAATCCAGAACAAAGCTCCACTTCCTTAAACCTTCTCTAAATCAATAACCACAAACCCAATATTGTATGTCCCCTTTGGTGCAATGAGCAGTAAACCTAACTTGTCTGACTACAAGGAATGTTCCTAGTGGTACTTGGCTGGAAGACACACATTTTACTATATAAAACCTCAATAAAAATGTCAGCATGAAGATAAGCAGGGTGTTTTTTAGGGTTAATGTTTTGGGGGAAAAAAGTTTTGAACTGACCACAAGCTAATTTAGATTTAACACTAAGGAAGTTGTTCCTTTTTTCACTTAAAGCCTTAAGATCACCTGTGACAGTGTCAATTAGTTCAATAAGTGAAAGGAGGGAACAACTAATTACTTTTCATTTTTAAAATTTTCTTATTAATTTTTTATTTTTTTATAAACATATAATGTATTTTTATCCCCATGGGTACAGGTCTGTGAATCGCCAGGTTTACACACTTCACAGCACTCTCCATAGCACATACTCTCCCCAATGTCCATAACCTCCCACCCCCTCTCCCAACCCCCCCTCCCCTGAGCAACCCTCAGTTTGTTTTGTGAAATTAAGAGTCACTTATGGTTTGTCTCCCTCCCAATCCCATCTTGTTTCATTTATTCTTCTCCTATCCCCCTAACCCCCCATGTTGTATCTCCATGTCCATGCTTTTTATCTCTCCTTCTATTTTTTTTTCAAGATTTTATTTATTTATCTGACAGACAGAAATCACAAGTAGGCAGGGAGACAGTCAGAGAGAGAGGAGGAAGCAGGCTCTCCGCAGAGCAGAGAGCCCGACGTGGGGCTTGATCCCAGAACCCTGGGACCATGACCCGAGCCGAAAGCAGAGGCTTTAACCCACTGAGCCACCCAGGTGCCCCTCTCCTTCTATTTTTAATGATAGCCTAGCTGGATAGAGTATTCTTGGCTGCATGTTTTTCTCGTTTAGTGCTCTGAATATATCATGCCAGCTCTTTCTGGCCTCCCAGGTCTCTGTGGATAAGTCTGCTGCCAATCTAATATTTTTACCATTGTATGTTACAGACTTCTTTTCCCGGGCTGCTTTCAGGATTTTCTCTTTGTCACTAAGACTTGTAAATTTTACTATTAGGTGACGGGGTGTGGACCTATTCTTGTTGACTTTGAGGGGGGTTCTCTGCACCTCCTGGATTTTGATGCTTGTTCCCTTTGCCATATTAGGAAAATTCTCTCCAATAGACCTTCTGCTCCCCTCTCTGTTTCTTCTTCTTCTGGAATCCCAATTATCCTAATGTTGTTTGGTCTTATGGTGTCACTTATCTCTCAAATTCTCCCCTCATGGTCCAGTAGCTGTTTGTCCCTCTTTTGCTCAGCTTCTTTAATCTCTGTCATTTGGTCTTCTATATCACTAATTCTTTCTTCTGCCTCATTTATCCTAGCAGTGAGAGCCTCCATTTTTTATTGTACCTCATTAATAGCTTTTTTGATTTCAACTTGGTTAGATTTTAGTTCTTTTATTTCTCCAGAAAGGGCTTTTATATCTCCAGAGAGGATTTCTCTAATATCTTCCATGCCTTTTTCAAGCCCGGCTAGAACCTTGAGAATCATCATTCTGAACTCTAGATCTGACATATTACCAATGTCTGCATTGATTAGGTCCTTAGCCTTTGGTACTGCCTCTTGTTCTTTTTTTTTTTGTGGTGAATTTTTCCGCCTTCTCATTTCGTCCAGATAAGAGTATATGAAGGAGCAAGTAAAATACTGAAAGGGTGGCAAGGACCCCAGAAAAAATGTGCTTTAACCAAATCAGAAGAGACCCAAAATCGTGGGGGGGAGAAAGGGGATAAAAAGAGGTTCAGAAAAAAAAAAGAAAAAATTAAAAAAAGAAAACAAAGAAAAAATATAAAAAAGAAAGAAAAAATATAGTAGATAAACTAGTTAAAAAACGTTAAAAAAGACAGGGCACCTGGGTGGCTCAGTGGGTTAAGCCTCTGCCTTCAGCTCAGGTCATGATCTCGGAGTCCTGGGATCGAGCCCCACATCAGGCTCTCTGCTCAGCTTGGAGCCTGCTTTCCCCCTCTCTCTCTGCCTGCCTCTCTGCCTACTTGTGATCTCTCTCTGTCAAATAAATAAATATAATCTTAAAAAAAACGTTAAAAAAGAAAAGGGTAAAAGTTTTTTTTTTAACAATTTTTTTAAGATTTTATTTATTCATTTGACAGAGATCACAAGTAGGCAGAGAGGCAGGCAGAGAGAGAGAGGAGGAAGCAGGCTCCCTGCCGAGCAGATAGCCCTATGTGGGGCTCGATCCCAGGACTCTGAGATCATGACCTGAGTTAAAGGCAGAGGCTTAACCCACTGAGCCACCCAGGTGTCCCAAAAAGGGTAAAAGTTTAAAAAAATTTAGCAGAAGAAGAAAAAAGAAAGAAAAAAAAATTGAAAAAAAAATTAAATTAACCGCAAGACTAAAGAATCATGGGGAGAAAGCCATGAGTTCCGTGCTTTGCTTTTTCCTCCTCTGGAATTCTGCTGCTGTCCTTGGTATTGAACCTGCTTTCCTTGGTAGGTGAACTTGGTCCTGGCTGGATTGCTTGTTGATCTTCTGGGGAAGGGGCCTGTTGTAGTGACTCTCAAGTGTCTCTGTCTGAGGCGGAATTGCACTGCCCTTACCGGCGGCCAGACTAAGTAATCCGCTCCGGTTTGCTTTTGGGAGCTTTTGTTCCCTGAACACTTTCCGTAGAGTTCTGGAGGACGGGAATGAAAATGGCGGCCTCCTAGTCTCCGGCCCGGAGGAGCCGAGAGTCCGGGGCCCCACTCCTCAGTGCGCCCCCACAGAACAGCGCCCAATCACTCCCATATCCCCGGCCTCTGGCCGCACTCCGAGCTCACCCAGCCTGCGACCAGTTCAAGGTAACCCCGAGCTGAGAGCTCACTCCTCAGCTCTGTCTCTGTAGCCAGCTTCTCTGTTCTAATACCTGCAACTCTGCAACACTCAGACACTCCCAATCCTTCTGTGACCCTGCAGGACCTGGGGGCACGCTGACCCCACATGGGCTTCACCCCGGTTTAGCCTCTGGAGCAATGTCCCTCAGTGGAACAGACTTTTAAGAGTCCTGATTTTGTGCCCCGTTGCTCCGCCGCTTGCCGGGAGCCGGCCCCTCCCCCTGCCCCCTCCCCCTGTGGTCTATCTTCCCGTCGTTTTGGATTCACTTCTCCGCCAGTCCTACCTTTCAGAAAGTGGTTGATTTTCTATTTCTAGAATTGCTGTTCTTCTTCTCTTCGATCTCCCGTTGGATTTGTAGGTGTTTGCAATGTTTAGATAAGCTATCTAGCTGATCTCCTGCTACCTGATGTTGTCTCAGCTTGCTACTTCTCTGCCATCTTGACTCCTCTTACTTTTCATTTTTGCTGTAAGTCATTAACAGATTGTTCCAGGCTGAAGAGTCAGTCCTTTATTCTCTAAAAATTCGCCAATTCCCTTAATATAACATGTCTTCATGTGTGAGTTCTAAAAGAACTCTAAAGATCCCTTTAGCCTGGAATGAGTGCATTTATGGTTTAGAAATGAAAGCAAGACCCGTTATACTAAATAGGCAAATTAGCACAGGTGATCTTTTTTTTTTTTTTTTTTGAATTCATAAGGGATGAATGCGTCATCTCAGGAATCTCCTTAATTCGATGAACAATGTATTACACAGATGTCAACTTTATTTCAATTTTAAAAGACTATATTACACATTTATAATAGCCAAAAACTGGAAACAAAAGAGGTAAATGTATAAATAACCAAGAGGTGAAAATCAATGTATTTATAGAATCCACCCAGTTTTCTATGTTGTCACTTAAAGTTTTAATATGGGGGCGCCTGGGTGGCTCAGTGGGTTAAAGCCTCTGCCTTCAGCTCAGGTCATGATCTCAGGGTCCTGGGATCGAGCCCCACATCGGGCTGTCTGCTCAGCGGGAAGCCTGCTTCCTCCTCTCTCTCTGCCTGTCTCTCTGTCTATTTGTGATCTCTGTCTGTCAAATAAATAAATAAAAATCTTAAAAAAAATTTAATATGGCCTGTCACGTCAATTATTTCTGTTATAGTGTTACTTTTCTTTTTTAAAGATTGTATTTTTAAATTTAAATTTTATTTTGTTTTTAATATTTTAAAAATTTATTTGACAGAGACACAACGAGAGAAGGAACACAAGTAAGGGAGAGTGGTAGAGGAGGGAGCCCGATGTCGGGCTCGATTCTAGGACCCTGGAATCATGACCTGAGTTGAAGACAGATGCTTAATGACTGAGCCACCCAGGTGCCCCTAAGGATTGTATTTTTAAGTAACCTGTACACCCAGTGTGAGGCTTGAATTTACAACCCCAAGTTCAAGAGTTGCATGCTCTACCAACTGAGCCAGTGAGGTGCCCCTTTAACAGTTTCACTTTGGTTCAATTTCATCCATTAGCTTACTTCTTCCATTGGAGTAGGGCAGTATCTTGAAATTTTCCTGGATTTTTCTCATATAACTGAATGAAAGACAAGGAGTGGGAGTTGGGTTGGGAATAGGGAATAAACTGCAATGTAATCAGATTAGCACATCTCTTTGGAAAGGGCTGAACTGTCCTGTGATTAAAGTAGTAAAAGTCCTGGGTCATTGCATTTATGTGAGAGTGGTAGATGGGGAGAAAAAGCCCTTTTGTCTTAGTACATGTGTACTAATTTGTTAAGTAAGAACAAATATAAAATGGGGTGCCTGGGAGGCTCAGTGGGTTGAGACCTCTGCCTTCAGCTCAGGTCATGATCTCAGGGTCCTGGGATCGAGCCCCGCATGGGGCTCTCTGCTAGGCGGTGAGCCTGCTTCCTCCTCTCTCCCTCTCTGTCTACTTGTGATCTCTGTCAGTCAAATAAATAAATAAATCTTAAAAAAAAAAAATATATATATATATATATATACTATGCTGTGGGGCACCTGGGTGCTGCAGTAGGTTAAAGCCTCTGCCTTCGCTCAGGTCATGATCCCAGGGGTACTGGGATAGAGCCCCACATCGGGCTCTCTGCTCAGCAGGGAGCCTGCTTCCTCCTCTCTCTGTGCCTGCCTCTCTGCCTACTTGTGATCTCTGTCAAATAAGTAAATAATATCTTAAAAATATATATATACTATGGTGTAAAGCAAAGGATCCAACTGGAGGGAATCTACCCACTCAGCAAAAATATAAACACCAACTTGAAACAGTACATGAGTAGTAAAATTGTACAATTGTCTGTAAAATAATAAACCTGAACTTTCACTGGTGGAAGACTGGGTACATACATTATGCTTTGTCTTTATGATGCATTAGTCTAAAGCTAAAATGTTACACCTGTAGGTACTGACTGGAAGGAAGTCCAGTTGTGGTATGTTACCAAGTGAGAAAAGGTGACTGCACTTCACTGTGTAAGCGCAATCCCATTTCAACTATGCTACACACACACACACGCACCACTACCACCACCACCACAAACTTTCTAAACATGGGCATGCTTCTTGAGTATGACAGAAAGTATGGAAGGCTATTGGTATTGGCAATTCAGAGAGTAAGTATAGTTTTTGTTTTTGAATTTCATTTATGATCTCTACACCCAGTGTGGGGCTTGAACTCACAACGCCAAGATCAAGAATTGCATGCTCTTGGGGCCACCTGAGTGGCTCAGTTGGTTAAGCATCTGCCTTAGGCTCAGTTCATGATCCTGGGGGTCCTCAGCAGGGAGTCTGCTGCCTCTCCTCCCTCTGAACCTCCCCCCTGCTCATGGCTCTTGTTTGCTCTCAAATAGAAAAAAAAAAAGAAAGAAAGAAAGAAAGAAAAGATGCATGACCTTCAGACTGAGCCAGTCAAGCACCATAAGTTTTTAAAAATCTTTACAATATATCCCTGTTTTTTGGGGGGGGGGGGGGTAAAACATGTTCTATAAAATTAGAATACAACTTTTAAGTCTTGAAAACAGAAATATGTATACATGGGCAAAAACTGAAAGAAAATCATCTAATATTGTTATGACTAAAAAAAAATGTTAGAAATTGTAACAAAAACTAGTACCATGATCATGCCTAATTTTGCCTACCTTTATAATCCTTCAGTATCTTCTATGGACGTACTTGTGCTCTTAGAACAGTATACAAAACTTTTTTTTTTTTTAAAGATTTTTTATTTATTTATTTGACAGAGAGAGACCACAAGCAGGCAGAGAGGCAGGCAGAGAGAGAGAGAGAGAGAGAGGGAAGCAGGCTCCCCGCTGAGCAGAGAGCCCGATGCGGGACTCGATCCCAGGACCCTGAGATCATGACCTGAGCCGAAGGCAGCGGCTTAGCCCACTGAGCCACCCAGGTGCCCCAGTATACAAAACTTTTTTTTTTTTTTATATTTTATTTATTTGACAGAGAGAAATCACAACTAGGCAGAGAGGCAGGCAGAGAGAGAGGAGGAAGCAGGCTCCCTGTGGAGCAGAGAGCCCGATGTGGGGCTCGATCCCAGGACCCTGGGATCATGACCTGAGCCGAAGGCAAAGGCTTTAACCCACTGAGCCACCCAGGTGCCCCACCAAAACTTTTAAGAAGAGACATGAAACAATTATGCCAGTGCAGATAAAATTTAGCAATCATTTCCCACCTTTAAAAAAATGCTTAGGGGCACCTGCCTGGCTCCATCAGTAGAGCATGCGACTGAATCTCAGCATCTTGAGTTCAAGCCCCACATTGGGCATAAAGCCTACTTAAAAAAATAAAAATAAAATATGCTTGAATTTTTATTATAATTATCTTCCAATGGGCTGACATTCTGACTGATTTAATTTACCACATAATACATGTTTACATTAAACTTATTTGAAGTATGTATCATTTTCTGAAGTGTGAGGCTAACATGGAATACACTGGATGGTGATTATCCCAAATAAGTCCGCAGCCCATGAGGTAGGATTAAGTGGATAACTGCAGTGACTTCACAGCAGTTGAATACACATATGCTGTAAGTTTCTCATTTGCTACTTTCTGTGGGAAATCATCATTTTAAGGTCTAGTTTTCAATGTGTAAACACTACCTTTATGCATTACATTAAAAAACAATTGGACAGGTCATGAATCATTTTATTCCAAACAAAATAAAAACAAAGAAACAAAAACCCTACTTTTTTCATCAGGCTGCTAGATTTGATTTGCTATTTTTTTTTGGAAGATTTTATTTATTTGACAGACAGAGATCACAAGTAGGCAGAGGCAGGCAGAGAGAGAGAGGGAAGCAGGCTCCCTGCTGAGCAGAGAGCCTGACTCAGGGCTCCATCCCAGGACCCTGAGATCATGACCTGAGCTGAAAGCAGAGGCTTAACCCACAGAGCCACCCAGGTGCCCCTGATTTGCTATTTTATTTGGAATATTCATATACCGGAAGTACAACAAATTATTTTTATAGCTGATTTGATCTAGATGTTGTCCTTTTCCAAGTTTCTTTAAAGGGTTATGCTAGCCTCATAACTGTGACTCTTTGTATCTTGGAAACTTAGAAGATTTTATCTGTTGGATATGCTGATACTAGAGGAATCACGTATACCTCTTTAATCAGTTTTTTTTTTAATTGGTTCTTTTATTCAGGAAAACACTCTTTCAAGATTTCAGCCATGCTTTAAAGAGCTGAATATGAACACACACAATACAATGCTGAATGTAAAGAGAAAACAAAAAACATTTCCCATGTCTTACTAAAGTAGAATATATGTGTACCTGTTTAAAAAATATTTAATAATGCTTTTCCACATTTTCAGATATAGTATAAAAAGCTGAATATAAACATTTCCTCATCTTACTAAAGGTATACACACATACACACACACACATACATACTTCTTTTCCCCAGGACTCAGGTCTATCATAAAAAATTGAGCATAGGTGTTGTGCAAAAACAATGAATACTGTTATGCTGAAAAAAATAAATAAAATGGGAAAAAAAATTGAGCATAAACTTAAAAACAGATATGCATGAAGTTTGTTATTTTACTCAAAATTCAGGGGCAGGGCAGCTCTGCATCATTTCATCAGTTCAACGTCAAGGACGCAGGTAATTCCAATCTATCCTGCATATCAATCTCAGCCTTTCACCCCTCTGGTAGCAAAATGGCCACAATTCTGGTATCACACAGACATATAGACATACATCCTGGATATAAGAGGACTATTTCCTCCTATCTTGTTGGGCAAGAAAATTTGACCTGAAGCCTACTTGCAGAATTTTGCTCAGATCTTGTATGGCTAGGACTGTTACATGTATGTCCAGATGCAATGCAAACTAGGAGAGCAAGACCTAGACTTTAGATGAGCAGCAGGCAGTCCTGGCAAAGGGAGAATGGCTAACACCAATGGATAGGCAACCAACAGTGTCTGCCACAACAATATTGCCTTTTTTCTTTAAAACTCTTTTTTTGTAGTTACATTTCCTCTCATTCATGATGCTTGAGGGTTTTTTCCTCCCATCTCAGGAAGTTTTCAAGGTTTGTTGTTGTTGTTGCTTTGTTTGGGGCTTTGCTCTTAATTGGTTAGAGCTTTTCTACACACTAAAGCTGAATGCTTATTCATTTACTCTCTCATTCCTCAGATTTCAACAAGTGTTTCCAGGGAACCTATCAGAACAGCCGGTGTACCAAGTACAGTGCACTGACAATGAATCGTGGCCATTAACTGTCCATATTTTCTACACATATTAAAAGAAGTTAATTTTCCTAAGGATAGTGTTGCACCCTACAACTCTCAACATGGAGTTGTCATTCACTCCAAATTGTAACTCGCCTTGATTTCCTTTCCCCTAGTGAGGCAAGAGGGCAAGGTGAAAAAAAAGTTGTTTTCAATTATTCTCCAGAAGGAATTACCTGACATTCAAAAGATGATGTAAGATGTTCCCATAGTCATGGTACACATAAAGCCGCCCTCTCATCCACAAATATGAAAATAAAAGCCTTCATCCACAAATATGAAAATAGAAGCAGCTATTTAACTCACTTTGGATATCAGCCATACAGTATTCTGTGGGATATAATGTAATCATTTAATCTTACAATGCTTACAAGATGGTGCTAACATTACTAATTTATAACTGAGAAAGTTTAGATCCAGTTAAGTAATTTGCCCTGAAAGGCAAGTAAAAGACTGAGCATTGTTTAAATCCTTCACCACTCTACCTCAGTTTAAGTTAATTTTAGAGGACGAGCTTGCAAATATTTAAGATCTGAGCGGGATGGAAGAATCAGCTGCATTTTTAACATTACTGTAGTCTTCCTCAAGTATGAATTGAGAGGAGTAATTTGTTAGCTAAAGCAAACTGGTCTCCTATATTTATGACATTTATAATATAAATCCTCTAATTTCCCCCAGGCCTAATGACCCTGATGTTGCGAATTGTTTGTATGACAGTCTCTGACACACTAACTGCCTTCCAAAGCCTTCCCACTTTCCCACTTTCCTTACATTCAAGGAGTTTTTTCACTTTTATATCAATTGAACCTTGATAGCTAATAAATTTTGAAACATAAATAGAACCCTCCCATCCCTAACATTTATAAAGTATCTCGACATTAACACGTGTCAAATAAATTCTGGTGCTCAAATAAAGGCCCTGTATCCACAGTGTAAGCTCCGATATTAAGTTATCTTCAAAGGCTATCCCACATTCCTTAAAATCACAGGGGGTTTTGTTCTACTAGTTTGACTTTGCAGATGTCCATAAAATTTTGAGCCTTCTCACATAACTTCATTCACTCCTCTTGCCTGTGTGAATTCTTTGATGTTTACTAAGGTGTGAACCACGAATAAAGGCCTTCCCACATTGCTTGCATTTGTAAGGTTTCTCACCAGTATGAATTTTCAGGTGCCGATTAAGTTCTGAGCCACGACCAAAGGCTTTTTCACATTCCTTACACTTATAGGGCTTTTCACCACTATGACTTCTCTCGTGATGAGTAAGTTCTGACTTTCGAATAAAGGCCTTCCCACATTCCTTACATTTATGGGGTCTCTCACCAGTGTGAACTTTTTGATGTCGAATAAGTTCTGTGCTACAAGTAAAGGCCATTTTACATTCCTTACATTTATAGGGTTTCTCACCAGTGTGAGCTCTCTGATGTCGAGTAAGTTCCGAACCACGACGAAAGGCCTTCCCACATTCTTTACATTTATATGGTTTCTCACCAGTATGAACACTCTGATGTCGAAGAAGATGGGAATCAGAGATAAAAGCTTTCCCACATTCCTTACATTTATGAGGTTTCTCACCAGTATGAATTCTTTGATGTAGACTCAGTTGTGAGGCACAACTATATACCTTTCCACACTCCTTACATTCATAGCGTCTCTCACCAGTATGAATTATCTGATGAAGACTAAGTTGCGTGTCGTAACGGAAAGCTTTCCCACATTCCTTACATTTATGGGGTTTCTCACCAGTATGGATTCTCTGATGTCGAAGAAGATGTGAGGGACGGGTAAAGGCTTTCCCACATTCCTTACATTCATAGTATTTCTCATCAGTATGAATTCTCTGATGTAAACTAAGTTGTGAGGTAGACGGAAAGGCCTTCCCACACTCCTTACATTTATAGGGTTTCTCACCTATGTGGATCTTTTGATGTTTGCTAAGTTGTGAGTTAGAATGAAAGGCTTTCCCACATTCCTTACATTTATAAGGTTTCTCACTAGTATTAATACTCTGAGGTTTAGTTGTTTCAGAGCCATGGATAACAACACATTTCTTATTTTCTTTACTTTTTTTGCTTTCATGAATTCTCTGATGCTTAATCAAGTCTGACTTACTATTAAAGACTTTCCCACATTCTCCACATTTAGAGTCTTTTTCCTTATTATGATTTCTTTCATGTTGAATATGGTGTGACTGGCACCTGGAAGTTTCCTTACATCCCTTGCATTCGTAGGTTTTCACTCCGGTATGAACTGTCTGAGGCACTCTCTGAACTGTTTTCTGAGTGGAAGTGGACCTTTCCTCAGAGGTTATAACAGGTTGTCTGACCTGTTCCTCCTGCTGTTTCTCCAAGTGGCATTTGATTTCTCTGTTATTTCTAAACCTAGTGCACTCAAGGTCGGAGCTCGTGAGTCTTTTTATCTCCAGGTGCAATGATTTAATTTCATAACTGTGCTCCTTTGGAAATAAATTCTTGGTTTCTCTTCTGGACTCCCAATCTGTAAGGTAACAAGAAAGAAAATAGGAGGTATTTTCATGTGGCAGGAGAAGAGAAGTTCTAAGGTAGAAATGACAAAGTAAAAATAGTGAATAATTTAAATAACTCAACACAGCACTGAAGTTTGGCAGTGGGGGTGGAGGGAGCCCAGGATCAAGGGTCAGGGGAGAAGAGAATAGAGAATATGAGGGGAACTTGTGAAGGAAGTAGTTCCAGAATCAGCTGAGGAACATTATAAATACAATGTCCAGGAACCACCTAAGACCAACGAAATGAGAATCTAGAGGAAGAAAACATTAATTACATCTAACAGCAAGTCTTTTCATCTCTAGCTTCAAAATATATCCAGATCTTGACTACTTCTCTCTATCAGTATCTCTACCACCTTGTCCAAAGCCATCTCTCACCAAGGTTAACACACTTTCTTAACAGGTCTCTCTACTTTCCCTGTTGCCCTCCTAATACCCCATACCTAACACAGTGGCAAGAGTGTTCTTGTTAAGTTAGATTAAGCCTTTCGTCTGCCTCAAAGTCTCCACTGGATTTCCCTCTTGTGCAGAGTAAAAGTCAAAGTCCCTATGTGGTCTATAAAACCCTCCCTGAACTTGTCTCACACTACTCTCTTTCTGACCTTACTGCCAATCTCCTCCCTTCAACTGACTCTGCTCCAGCTCCTTAACCAGCTGGATATACTTCACACTTGTGAAGCACATTTCTCCTTCAGAATCTCTGCCTCTTCCCTAAGATATCGATATGGCTTAAGTACTTCATTCTAACCTCTACTCAAACATGAGGCCACTCTTTACAAAACAGGCCCCTTATTATTCTACTTACTATATTTTTTAGCAGTGCACTTATCACATATCATTTTATCTATTTCTCCAACATTATTTTTTAAAGATTTTATTTATTTCGGGCACCTGGGTGGCTCAGTCGTTAAGCATCATGATCCTAGCGTCCTGAGATCGAGCCCCACATCGGGCTCCCTGCTCAGCAGGAAGCCTGCTTCTCCCTCTCCCACTTCCCCTGCTTGTATTCCCTCTCTCACTGTGATTCTGTCAAATAAACAAATAAAATCTAAAAAAAAAATTAAATAAATAACTAAAAAGGTTTTATTTATTTGGCACACGAGAGAGCGAGAGAGAGCGAGCACAAGCAGGGGGAGCAGGAGAGGGAGAAGCAAGGTCTACTGCTAAATTGGTTGGTAAAATGATGTTGGTATTTTATGCTGTATGAGAAGTTCCAGAGAGATGTCAGAAGATGCTGGTATTTCAAATATTTTGGAAAAACAATCTGGTAGAAAAGGAAAGCTATAAAAAGCAAGGATTCAAATCATAAATTTGGACCTTAAAGGAATGCTCAAATCAGAAAGTAACATTCATCAAGGATGCTCCCGTTGCTCCCCTCCTGCGCACTTTTCAGAGCTACCGAATCATTCCCCTAAATCGACCTTGAGTCTCTCTGCTTTCCCTACTCCATGGTCTCATTCTCGTACAAGGCGAATTCACCTCGACTTCCCAAACAGGCTTCTTCCTAGCAAGTTACACCATTTTCACTCATGAATCCTCTGATTCAATCTGTACAGGACAGCCAGAGAGAGGTCTTAGAAATCCAATCCAATCATGTTCTCATCTTGTTTAAAAACCTTCAATGGCTGCCAAGTGTCCTTAAGGAAAAAAATCCAAAGTCCTAGACATGGTGAGAAGGCTCTGCATGATGTGGACCTCCATTCAGGTCTACCAGGACACCAACCCACTACGTCTCTCCTCAGGGCCTTCAGTGAATAGGTTCCTCTACCTTCTACAGCATTCCCACAATACCACCTAGATCCTACTACTGCTCCTTCCAGCTTTGTATCCTTTGCCAAGATCTGAAAAGACTTACAGTCTGGTAATATTCTATTAGTAATATTATTACTAATATTGGTAATATTCAGCGCCTAATATTCTCTCACAGCAGACCCTTACCTATAACCATCTCCCCCAAAGACCCTCATTTCTCCGACCATTGTACAGACCAGTTTTCTAAAAAAGAAAACCTGTAGGTTATCAGTGATTAGGGATTTAAATCAGTCCTTAAATCAGCATACTTCCCGATCCTAGCTACTTCCTAGGTTATTCATTGTTACCTTTTATTTCATTACAAATATTTTGTAGCACCCTTTTTATACAACCAAAACAGTGCTGACTCTAAAAGTTATGTATCTGGCTTTATTCACCTAAGTCTTATACCACTGTTTCAAAAATATATATATATTTTTAAAGATTTTATTTATTTATTTGACAAACAGAGATCACAAGTAGGCAGAGAGGCAGACAGAGAGAGGAGGGAAAGCAAGGCTCCCCGCAGAGCAGAGAGCCTGATGCGGGGCTGGATCCCAGGACCCTGGGATCATGACCTGAGCTGAAGGCAGAGGCTTAACCCACTGAGTCACCCAGGCACCCCGTGTTTCAAAAATATTTTATAAAAAATATTTAAAATGCCGAAGGTTCTTTATCCCAATTGTGGTAACAGTTATATAAATCTACACATCATAAAATTTCATAGTAATATACACCAAAAAAATAAATACATAAAAATAAATGAGTGTATGTGAAAATCAGTGACATCTGAATAAGGTTTACTTATAGTTTCACTACTACTATTCTGTCAACATCAATTTCCTGGTTTTGACAGTGTACTAGGAATAGGTAAGATGTTATCATTAGAAAAGCTGAGTGAAGGGTACAAGGGAACTCTGTATTATTTTTGTAACTCCTTTGAATCTTAAATTAGTTCCAAATAAAAAGCTAAAAAGAAATGGTAAAAGTTATAAGCATGTATGTACCTAATAAGAGAGCCCTAAAGTACATGAAGCAAAAACAGAATGGAAGAAAAATAGACAATTCAATAAACTGAAGACTTTAATGCTCTACTTTCAATAACAGATAGATCAACTAGCCAGAAGATCAACAAGGAAACAGAAAACAACATGTTCTTAAATAACTAATGGGTCAAGGGGGAAATCAGAAGAGAAATTAGAAAATGCTTCAGGTGGATGAAAGGAAAACTTAACACACCAAAACTTATGGGGTACAGTTAAAACAGATTCTAAAGGGAAATTTATAGCTTAAAATGCCTATATTAAACCCCCCCCCCCCCAAGCCCAATAAAGATCTCAAATCAGATTATGGAACTAGATAAAGGACAAAGTAAACCCAAAGATACCGGAAGGAAGAAAATAATGAAGATTAGAGCAGATAAACAAAATAGAAAAAGGAGAACAGGAAAACCAACAAAACTGTCAAACCTTTAGCCATACTGACCAAGAGAAAAAAAAAGAAGACAAATACTGATATCAGGAATGAAGGAGGGATAACACTACCAACCTTACAGAAATAAAGGGCTAGGGCTAGGTGTGGGGACTGACTACTTATAGGTATGGGGTTTCATTTTGGGGTGATGAAAAGGTTCTAAAATTAGATTGTTGTCACAGTTGCAAAACTCTGTTACTGTATTAAAAACCACTAAACAGGACACTTTAAGTGAATTTTAGGGTATGTGATTTCTCTCTTAATAGAGCTAGCTGCTTTAAAGAGGACAAAATTGGACACAAAGTGCTGGGAAAATGGTTGTCTCATGGGAAGGAGGAAAGTGCTTCCTTCCTGAAAGCAGAAGCAAATATGAGGAAGCATAGCAAGAGTGGTAAGTAGAGAGAAAATTTGAGCCCTCACGCTAAGATATCCTTCCTTTTTTCTCCAGATCTCAGACCTTTTCAGCAAGCTTTCCTACTAACAGCTCAGCCATGTTGTTTTCTCACTGGCCCCCTGGGTGACCACCTGCCACAGTCGTCCTAATAGGAGTCACCATCACTCACCTGGGCACCATTCTTTTTTATCCTGATTCTTAACCATCCAGGGCTCCTTCCCCTGCTCCAATAAGGAGATCACATCTGGCTTAGAATCAGAAAGTCCTGCTCAAAAAAAAAAAGAAAAAAGACAATGTTATTGTATGTGCACCAGAATTTAAATCAATCCATGATTATCTTTTTAAAATTATTTATTTACTGACAATTTTATTTATTTATTTGGCAGACAGAGATCACAAGTTGTCAAGAGAGGCAGGCAGAGAGAGGAGGAAACAGGATCCCAGTGGAGCAGAGAGCCTGATGTGGGGCTTGATCCCAGGACCCTGGGATCATGACCAGAGCCGAAGGCAGAGGCTTTAACCCACTGAGCCACCCAGACATCCCTAAAATCAATGCATGATTATCAAGAAAGAGTAAGCAGGTTAAAGATCAAAAGAAGGGGTGAAGGTCAGAGGAGCAAAACAAAAAAGAAAAGTTGTCCAATGGAGCAGTCAATTATTATTATTTTTTAAAGATTATTTATTTATGGGGCACCTGGGTGGCTCAGTGGTTTAAGCCTCTGCCTTCGGCTCAGGTCATGGTCTCAGGGTCCTGGGATCGAGCCCCGCATCGGGCTCTCTGCTCAGTGGGGAGCCTGTTTCTCCCTCTCTCTCTGCCTGCCTCTCTGCCTACTTGTGACCTCTCTCTCTGTCAAAATAAATAAATATAAAAAAAAAAAAGATTATTTATTTGACAGAGAGAGAGAGAGAGAGAGAGAGAGAACACAAGCAGGGAGAGTGGGAGAGGAAGAAGGCTTCTTGCTGAACAGGGAGCCTGATGCAGGGCTCAATCCCAGGACCCAGGGATCATGACCTGAGCTGAAGGCAGACATTCAACAACTAAGCCACCAGGCACTCCTGGAGCAGCCAATTCTAACTTCATAAGGGATAATCCCTTCTTTGGGAAGCAACAAGAATCATTAATTCAGCCAGGCATTTGAGAAGCACTCATGAGAAATTCATAACAAAGAACATAAAATTCCAGAAGACCAATTCTGAATTTGGGGGTGGGGGCACATAACTTACCCAGTGAGATCAGGTTTTTATAATTCTCCAACATTACATCGCAGTACAAACCCTTCTGGGAAGAGTGCAAGCATTCCCACTCCTTTTGAGAGAAGTAAATGGCCACATCTTTGAATGTGAAGCCCTGAAACCACAGATCGATATATTTATTATTTGTAAAATTGATAGGCAAAATCTTTACAACGGAATAAAAAAAATGGAGAAGGCAATTTAGTAAGGTAACAATGTTGAGAAAACAGGCCGTCCTGGGCCCTTCAGTGCAGAAACAAGAGTGACAAGGGTACCCACTATTCTTGGTGCACACATCATGCTTAAGCATGCCGGGGACTATAGGAGTAACCTCTTAGGCTCTCTCCTCTTCCATTAACCTCCCCCTAGTCTGGGAATAACCAAAGTTCAGACAACTGGTGTTTTCCAATTAAATAAAACTATACATGCAAGCATACTCTATGTTCACTGCACAACACCTGTGGCTATCTCCTTCCCATTCTCCCAATAAAGAAAAACTTCTTAAAACTCTGACTCATTCGAAAAATATTTTATAAAATTTCTATTTCTGAAAATAGGATTTGAATATAACTTGGTGATTTCTATGATGCTTTACAACTTATGATTTAATAACTTCTTAAAAACACATGCCCATAAATATGCCAGAATATTAAAGCCTAATCAGTTTTCCATGTGACCAAAAATTCTAAAACAGACATCAATGTTCTTATTTTGGGGTACTAGGCTGCACAAGTTCTCTAAAGTTCTTTTGCAGTATGAGTCTTCTCTCCTCAACAATTTATACATATCTAGCTATAATGTTCCTGTTCCTATAAATTGTCCCTCACTATACTCTCCATGTTCCTGATCTGCCAGAACTGATGGGAGGAAGATCCAGACTCACACTGATGTGACCCAGGATGAACATACACTACAGAAGTGTGTGTGTGTCTCTCCTTCTCTCTCTCTCTCTCCATGAGTATCTTTCTTGATTTAAGGGAGGGTAACAAAACTTTACCTGCCCCAAACCCCTGAAAATCCAACTATATATAATGTATTTAGAGGAAACAACTTTCCCAACTGACCTGAGCCCCCAGAAGGGCCTGTTCTGACCTGCCCCGGGCAGATCCTTGTTCTACAACCTGAAAGACACTGAGCTCCTCAGCCATGCAGGCATCCCAAAGATATGGTGGAGCCCCAGGCCCAGGAGCACAGAATACTTGGGCAGGCCCAGCCCTGGACAACAGTAACAGTTTCTGCAACAGAGGTCTCCAACTTCTACCTCACTTAACAGACTCAGTTTATCAGGTACCTACTTAGCTTTGTTCCCATATCCCAGAACTGGGGCCCTTAAAACCCCCAAATGAAATCTCTTTCCACAAAGACCCTGTCCAGAATCATCACTACTGAGCCAGACACCAGCAGGTCCTAAGTAGTCTTGGCAAAGCTCAACCATCTGGACATAGGTTACATTGGCTTTACAAGAAACCGCAATTCTCAGAATCTTTGTGGCCAACATATTCTGGTTCCCAATGAAGATCATAAATTCTCTAAACTTGGCTTTCCTAATTGACATTATTCCCTCTCACTGCTACCCCTGGCCTTGTTGCTGATAGTCAGTGTTCACTGCATGGCAAGGACAATTACTGCATATTGAGCAGTTAAAGTTTCTGGTGCCTTATATGTCTGAATCCTCCGTAGAAGCCCATAAATCCTAATTCAAAGGAAACTTTAGCTCAAATAAGTGAAGTCATTTACTCAAATTTGCAGTTAGCAGTGGCACTGCTGGGTTTTGAATCTGGATTTCCCCAACTCGGTAGCTGGCATTCTTCCACTTCTGGCTCTTACAGATGCAGCCATTTCTGAAGAGCCTTCAAGAAAATCCTGAACTGGGCTCTCTACTTGTCAAGCAGAAGATGCTTGGTCTGCTCTGTGTGTCACTACAGAGCACAGCCCTCTATGAGGGAAAATTAAAGGTAGAAAGGAGAGGAAGGAAAGAAGCAGTTCTGCAAACAAAATGCCTTTATCTGACAATATAAAAATTCCCCTGACTCTGGCTCTGTGTGGGGACTTGGGGGGATGTGATGATTTAGATCTAGCACCTGCCCTTAAAAAGCTCAGAATCAGGAAGGAAAAACAGAAAAGTAGAGACAAACACAGGACATCAAGCTCTGTGGGGACTGGTTACCATGACCAAATCACCAGTGAAAAATAACGTTCTGAATATTAAAAACATTTTGGGATGTAATGATGATCTGGCAAAGAAGGAAAGTAATCTTCAGAAGCTAAAACTAATTCAAACTGGGAACCAACAGGAGTGTGCAAAGCCAATGTGACCGTGAGCTTTGACATTCAGAGACTCAGTGGAGAGAAAATCAAGCCTATATATAGCTGGTCAAGATGGGAGTTAAAAGGTTCTATACTGCAAAGACCTGGGACATCTAGACCATCCCCACAAAATACAGAAAAAGTAGAAGCACCACTCCCATTTTTGGACACTACAAGGAAAACAGCCTGACTTGAATCCTGGCAGTTGGTAGAAGAAAAGTATTTTCTCCTGAGGAATTACAATCACAAGTCACCTCTTCCACAGGTCTGTGGCTCACATCCACATTACTAAGGTGAATCCATAAAACTTGCCATCTATAAATCTACTTTAAGGTAGCTCTGGTTTGGTAGTGCTCTTGGCAGAAGCAAACACAGACCTGGCCTAGAAGAACAACCTTCAACCAGGCTTCAAGAATCCATAAACAGAATTTCAAGGAAAATGCCTAAATGCCACTAAATTGTACACTATAAAATGGTTAATTTATGTTACATGAATTTCCCCTAAATAAAAATAAAACATGCACAGAGGCATAATTCCAGGATCAGAGAGTCAGGAAGAAAATCAGTCATGCAATTGTTTCAAATTTCCACTATATTTTAAACTTTCCACAACAAAATAAAATGTTAAGGGGAAAATGTCACATCTCCAAAGATTCATACAAAACAGGTATATTATAAAAAAGGGGCAAGATGGTGAGAAACAAAACCACAAAAATGACAGGTAGATTTTTTAAAAGATTTTATTTATTTGTCAGAGAGAGAGAGCACGAGTGAGCATAAGCAGGGGAAGTGGCAGGCAGAGGGAGAAGCAGGCTCCTCGCTGAGCAAGGAGTCCAAAGTTGGACTGGATCCCATCATTACCTGAGCTGAAGGTAGATGCTTAACTGGCATCCACCTTCAGGCACTCCAAAGACAGGAAGATTTAAAAGGAAAAAAATAGTGGCACCTGGGTGGCTCATAAGTTAAATGTCTGCCTTCAGCCCAGGTCATTAACCCAGAGTCCTGCGATTGAGCCCCACCTCAGGCTCCCCACTTGGTGGGGAATCTCCTTCGAACCTCTGCCCCTGCATTGTGTTCTCTCACTCTCACAAATAAATGAATAAAATCTTAAAAAAAAAAAAAAGGAAAAATTATTTCTAGAGCAAAAAACCCTAATATTTAAAATTAAGTCATACAAAGGCTAGAATAAATACCTCCAAAGAGAAAAATTACTGGACTACAGATACAAAAAGAGATTGTACAGAATGCTCTCTTCATTCCCATGTTGTCCTTTTTGATAGCAGGGGCAGTAACTGAAGAACTAATGGGGGCACCTAGCGGCTCAGTTGATAGAGCATATGACTCTTGATCTTGGGGTCATGAGTTTAAGCCCTATGCTGGGCAAAGAACTTGCTTATTAAAAAAAAAAAAAAAAAAGCCTAATGGCTAAGAAATTTTCAGAACTAGCAAAAGAAAGCATTATTCAGAGGATGCCTGGGTGGCTCAGTCAGTTATGCGTCTGCCTTCCGCTCAGGTCATGATCCCAGGGTCCTGGGATTGAGTCCCACATTGAGCTTCTTGCTCAACAGAAAGCCTGCTTGTCTCTCTGCCTCTGCCTGTCACTCTGCCTGCTTATGTTCTCTTCTCTTTCTCTGACAAATAGATAAATAAATCTTAAAAAAAAAAAAAACTATAAAACTTCCTATAATCTAAAAAAATCTACTACTTTAAAAAAAGAAAAAAAGAAAGCATTATTCAGAAGCCCAATGAGTCTCAAGGAGAACAAACAGAAAGAAACCCTAGACAATTATACCAAAACTGCAGAGCAGTAAAAATAAAAGAGACTATATTAGAAGCAATTTGAGATTAAAGACAGATTATCTACACAGAAACACCAGTCTGATTGACAGATAATTATTCTATATATATATTCAATATATATATTGATATATATATTCAATATATATATTGATATATATATTGACATATTGAATATATATAACATATATATATTGAATATATATATAACATATATATATTGAATATATATATAACATATATATATTGAATATATATATAACATATATATATTGAATATATATATAACATATATATATTGAATATATATAACATATATATATTGAATATATATATATATTCAATATATATTCAACAATATAAACCACAAGACAGCAAACTACTTCAGTTAGCTGAGAGAAAATTACCTTTCACAGATGGGGGCAAATCAAGACATTTTCAAAAAAACCCAAAATCAAAACCCCCACAAAACTCATTAAAGTATGTACTTCCATCCGAAGGAAAACGATCCCAAGGTAGAGGGTTTAAGATATAAGAATAATGAACAAAGAAAGTGGTAAATATGCGGACAGATAAGCTAACATTGAAATATATAAAATAATAAAAATGTTTTATGGGTTAAAAAAAGGGTAGAATTAAAACATCTGACAACAGGGGCGCCTGGGTAGCTCAGTCGGTTAAGCGTCTGCCTTCAGTTCTGGTTGTGATCCTGGGGTCCTGGGATTGAGCCCCACTTTGGGCTCTCTGCTCAGTGGGGAGCCTGCTTTACTCTCTCTCTGCCTGCCTGCCGCTCTGCCTACTTGTGATCTCTCTCTGTCAAATAAATAAGCAAAATCTTTAAAACAAAACAACAACAAAAAAATCTGACAACAATATAAATTGTTTAATCAGTTAGATTATCCTAGTTCCCTATACTTATTCAGCAAGAGCATAAAGATTTAGTTTTGGACACTGTAAGTTAAAATACATTAAAATTTCTAAGGTAACCACTAAATAATTGAAACTAGTTTATAATTTTCAAACTCACACAGGGGTGAAAGGAGGTTAAAACAATATGGAAAAGGTAGGTTAAAAAGCACAAACTAAGCCAATAATGATACTTTCAATTATATCAGCAATTTTTTTAAAAAAGGACTTTATTTTATAAGTAATTTCTGCACCCAACATGGGGCTTGAATTTACAACCCCAAGATCAAGAGTCACACACTCCACTGATGGAGACAGCCACGTGCCCCTGTATCAGTAATTAGTATTAATGGGCTAAATGATCTCATTAAAAGACAAAGGTCAAAAACCAAAGCCCAAATATATGGTGTTTATAAGAGATACATCCAAAACATGACTATCCAAAAAGACTGGAGGTAAAAGTGAAAATATACACTCCTAATAAAAAATAAATATATTTAGACATACACATAAATAAAAGAATAAAATTATGACAAATCGTCATCATTATGAGAGAACACATCACTTGAAATAACTGACAGACACAAGACAAAATCAGTAAAAACAGAAATTATTTAAATTACAAAATAACAAAATTAACAAGCTTGATTTAATGGTAGCATATAGAATAATGCACCAAATTCAAATGTGTGCCAGGTTAAGCACACATTCAGGTGAATTTCCATCACTATCACATTCTTCTCAGCCGTATCTGGAGGAATCAGAAAACTGATCACACTGGGTCTTAACACAAGGCAATCATTTTGCATGAACTCATAGTAATAAAAAGATGCATATTAATAGGATTGCCTGGGGGCAGGGGTGGCAAATGGAATGGAAAGGTCTTGGATGACAGGTCATCCCTGGCAGGACTAAATGCATCCTCACTTACCGCTTTATTCCAACACCAGGATTGGTGCTCCAATAAATATAGAATGTGCTTTATAGAAAATGTATAACAAATGTAAAAGAGTTGGAGCTTTGTCCTAAAAGTAACAGGGATTCACTCAATAAAGGATGTGACATGACTGAACTATTTTATAGGCAAGGAGTAAAAGTAGAGCCAGGGAGCCCCATTAGAGGACAATACACTATCCACCCCTACACAAAGGTCTGATGTGGCATGCAGACAGTGGAGTGAGGCATGAGATCAGGGAACCCGAAAAGGACAGAAGCAATGGGATTGAGACCAGGAGGTAAGAATTGGGGGAACTCCAGGTGTCCAGTTAAAGGACACATTCAAGTGAATTTCCATCACTATCACAATCTCCAATGACATTATATAGAGGAAGTTATGAGGAAGTCCATGGTCATATAGAAAAATAGGTAAGACTCTACCATTTTTTTTTTTAACAGTGCTTAGCTTCTCATGAAGACACAGAAAGGGGGCTCCTGGGTGGCTCAGTAGGTTAGGCTGCTGCCTTCAGCTCAGGTCATGATCCCAGGGTCCTGGGATCGAGTCCCGCATTGGGCACCCTGATCCATGGGGAGACTGCTTCTCCCTCTCCCTCTGCCTGCCTTTCCCCCTGCTTGTGCGCTCTCTCTCTCTCTCTGACAAATAAATAAATTAATAAATAAAAAGAAAGGAAGGAAGGAAGGAAGGACAATCCACCACTCTGAGGAGAGGAAATAAAGGGAAATGGACAGTTGTCCAGGGTTTAGGGCAAGGGAAGCTTGAGTTCCTTCCTTACCAAAATGTGCTAAGACTGGATGGAGAGGGTGTAGTTTTTTCCTCTTGAGAATCTGAGGAAGGTTCTAGCCAGCATGGGAATGGTAAAGCAGACTCAACAAGTTCTCACAGAATTCAGAAGAAAAGGCAGAGAAAAGAAACAGATTAATCCAGAATACAAAAAATATTTTATTAGTCTTTTGAGAGAAAGGAACCCTTGAGAACTGACCAGAATTAATGAAGAGCCACACTCAGACACATCCAAGGAAAACACCCTGAACATACTACCAATATTATGCTATTCTTTAAAACTCCAAAGTCACAGAAAAGAAAAATCTAAATAAACACCCCAAATTAGGGATTTTACAGCCAACATTTGCTGGTCATATCTCACGCCAGATGCTTAAAGATCGAATCATTTGGGCAAAAGACAAAGTACTTTAGGAAAATGTGAATGACTTTTTAAAAAAAGATTTTATTTATTTAGAGAATGCAAATGGGGAGGAGAGCAGAGAGAAAGGGGGAGAGAGAGAACCTCAAGTAGACTCCATGCTCAGCATGGAGTCCGACACAGGCTCAACCTCACAACCCTGAGATCATGACCTGAGTGTCTCACTCTTGATTTCAGATGCTTAACCGACTGAGCCACCCAGGCACCCCTGAATGACTTTTCTATATTTACAGTAGAGAAGGCCATGGCATAAAGGGAGAAAACATTTTTTGAAAACTCTGAATCTAAAATACAAGCAAAATAGATTAACTGTGAAAAAATATTTTCAAAACTCACGACAGAGAATATGTTTAACATATAAACTTGTTCAACATAAAACAAAAAAGGTAACACTCTCTGACAAATGGGCAAAAGTAGAGGGATCCTAGTTGTACTACTTGTTAACTGTGTAATTTTGGAGTGACTTAATAGAATTTATTTCCTGTGCTCGCTTCGGCAGCACATATACTAAAATTGGAACGATACAGAGAAGATTAGCATGGCCCCTGCGCAAGGATGACACGCAAATTCGTGAAGCGTTCCATATTTTTCAGGGGAGGGATGGAGAGGGTGCTGCAGAGGCTTAAGTCATCTTCCCTGTCCAGAGCCAGCCACCACATTCCTGGTGGATGGTGACAGCCCTGAGAGCCGGCTGACCGTGCCGGGCCTCCGAGAGAACGTGCCCTACAAGTTCAAGGTGCAGGCCAAGACCACCGAAGGTTACGGGCCAGAGCGCGAGGGCATCATCACCATTGAGTCCCAGGACGGAGGCCCTTTCCCACAACTGGGCAGCCACGCTGGGCTCTTCCAACCCTCGCTGCCAGGCGAGTACAGTGGCATCACCACCACCCACACCAGTACCACTGAGCCCTTCCTATTGGATGGACTGAGCCTGGGGACCCAACGCCTGGAAGCAGGTGGCTCCCTCACCCGCCACGTGACCCAGGAGTTTGTGAGCCGGACGCTGACCACCAGTGGGACGCTCAGCACCCAGGTGGACCAGCAGTTTTTCCAGACCTGAGCGCCCCAACCCTTACCCACCCGTGTGCGGGAACCTGGGTCCCCACCCCGCCTCCTCTCCCTGGCTCTGGCTTGGCTCCTCCGCCCGTGGACCCCTCGCGGCCCAGCACACCCCAATGCTGACCACAGGGCCAGCGCCTCTGGCTACAGAGGACAGAAGGTTGTCCTCTGGGAGGAATAAAGGGCACAGAGGTCCCAGAAGGCCCTTCTGGCAGCGACGCCCCTACCCCAGGCCCAAGCCCATTTGCACGTAACCAAAGAGCTGGAACCAGCATGACAAGGCCCCTGCTTTGTTCCACACTCAATAAAAGATTTTGCTACCGGAAAAAAAAAAAAAAAAAAAAAAAAAAAAAAAAAAAAATAGAATTTATTTCCTTATCTGTCAACTTAAAATAATACCGTATTTCATCAATTCTGGGGTACCACTGATTGTAACGCCACCATTACTTACACCAGTGAAGAAAAAATACCATTGATGAAACTATGACTTGCCAAGAACTGCAAAACTAGTCCTGATTTCAAAGAAGTTTAACAGAATTGAAGAAACACAGTTATACCTGTCTCAAAGGGTTATTAATGTGGATTCAACAAGATAACGCATGTAAAGAACTTGAAACAAGCTGGTTGCTTCTATCAGTAGCATGATCCCATTCTGAAAACAAAATTACATACCTACACATATGTATAGACAAAATTTGAAAATATTAATCATGACTATCTCTAGATGGTGGGACCATGGGTGACAAACTTCCTTAATCAACTTTCTCAAGTTTTGAAATTTTTGCAAGAATCCTTTATTACTTTAGTCATTAAAAAGAGAGCAATTAGGTTATTTCTATCTTGGGGGAAAAAAGTATGTGGAGCTGATAGGGGCAGGCAGGCCTTCCAGGCTGTTAGAAATTTGGAAGCAAACAGGCTACTACATGTGACTCTGAAGCGGACCACAAAGAAATTAATTAGTGAGGCTGAAGCGAGTAACCTCATTCTGTTCTTTAACTTCCCTGCCAAATCAGTGAGGCATATGTGTCACAGCTGTTCTGGGAATTAATAAAATCCAAGGAAATGGAAATTCTAGATTGATGAGACAATGTTTGCAAGGCAGACAGCCCTGGTTTAGACTTCTGTCTGGTTTAGGAAAACTCCTCCATAAATTTGGTTTCCTTCTCTCTTACCCTTTTTCCAAATCACTATTGTGAATCTTTTGGATAGAATCCTGAAAGAAGACATTGTTCTGAAAACCAGGAAGCCCCTTCCAAGAAGAGTGCCAAATACAACTTACCTCTGCCATGACTTTTGATGTACAGTGGCTTTTCTCTCCTCTTCTGGATTCTTCTAGAATGAAAAAGATGGAAAAGGGTTAAACTATGAGACAACAGACCTTCCAGGAGCTCAGAGAAGGCCAAATCACAGCAAACCCTGGCTCCACTCCAGGCACGGAGGGTGAGCCCCAAACCAAAGAAGCCTGTAACCCCACCCCCACTCCTATCACCATCACAGAAAGCAGGCGACCAGCTGCCCAGATGGGAGTACTGGAAGAGAACTCCAGACTGGGGCCTCCTTTCGCCATAGGAGCCTGCCTGGGTTCTTCCAGGCCCTGTATCTTAGACTGAGCCCAGATCTGTGGCCCTAAAACACAACCTACGTTGATCCATCAGTCGGAATCTCACACTCCTGTCCTCTAAAACTGGGGCACCATTATGGGCTTGGATCCCCTGAGCCCTCAGAGTAAAAGCACAGGGAGTGGAAGAAAGTGCTCCCAGTGCCAAGCTCTGGAAAACCCGGGGACACCAGGAATAGCCCCGGGGAGAAGGCCATTCACCACCCTGAAGAGCGAGTGGCGGTTTCTGCGTCAGTTTCGGCTGGAATCCAGTATCCAACAGGGACTACTGGGACTAAAAAGGCTCGAAATGCAGGCGGGGTATGAGACTGACCCAGAACCCATCCACTCGCTGACCCGGTTCAACGTCGACCAAGAAAGTACAAAGGGAGGCGCTTTTCCAGTTCTAGCTCCAAAGACAGACTCGGCGACGCGGCCGGCCACATGGGGCTCTCACACTGGACCATAGAGAGACTCCTAGTGTTCTAATCACCGCCCCGCCTGCAGTAGTCGCCGCGCCCTGGACATCGGGCGCACAATCCAGTCCGGGGAGTATCGCACGGACTTTGTGTGCAGGCAGGAGACCACACAGCAGCGACACCTCTGACCTCCAGACACCGCCAGTCAGCTCCAGAGCCAGCCGGAAACCACTCGCCCACCCCGTGGAAGTGCACGGCTGATACCTCCCTCGTCCGAGGGAAGAGTAGCGGCCTCGACATTCCCAACTTTCCCGACGTCCTTTACTTTTCGAGCGCGAGGACGCAGCCTAGAAATGCCCTACAGCCACCCATAAGTATGACTCCAGACAGACCCCGGCCCTGCCCCGGGGCTCCTCACCTTGCACTTCTCCCAGGTCCTCACACTCCAGCCTGGTCGAAACCGCAGGCCGACCGCAAAGCCCCGAATCCTCGCGCCCGAACTCCCGCCAACTCACTAACCGCCGGCCAACTTCGGCCGGAAGTGGCAAATGCCGCAGAGCCCTCAGGAAAATGTAGTCCCGGGGAGGAAAAACCCAGCCAGAGCCTGGCGGGTACAAGGTTTCACCGCCCAGTGCGCGTCGTGTACCTAGCCTTCAGGCCAGTACTGACGGCCCACGCTAGCCTGAACATCCTGGGGACCTGGGCCAACCGACAGGTCCAAGCAGCAGGAGTCGTCTGCTGAGGGGTTAAAAAAAAAAAAAAGTTGTGGACAGTAGAGGCTTCTGGGAAATGTAGCCTACAGCGGAGGAAACGGTGGGCAGGTCGGCCACGAGCAAAACTCGAGTCCTCAAAAGTTAACCCGTGTGCAATAGTTCTCGCTGCAAACTGCGCAATACACGGAGGCTTCTGGCAACCGTAGTTAAAAGCGGGGAAGCAGAAGGTTCAGAGTCCTCTCCGCCGGGAGCCACGCTCTGAGAGCGGGATCAGAAGGGGACGGCTCCTCGCTACACCATGAACTAGGAGTCCTCCCGGACCCGGGCTATTCAGCCCGCCCCATGATCCTGCCTGGTGGAGTTTGGGTGCTCAAGTTTCGGTTGAGAATCCATCGGGGGCCACCAGAAAGTGCAGTACTCCCTTAGTCGGTACTGCTGCAAGGTAGCAGCCCGGCATCCCAACCTTTCCACCCAATTTGGGCGGGGCCGCAGGGACTCCAGGTAAGGGCCCATCCTGGAGGCGTTTGGGAAATGTAGTCTCAGCCTAACGGGTTGGGAATGCTGCGGAGGAGAACCTGATTGAGAAGGGTGGTAGGCTTGAACTGAAGATGCAGGGGTCTGAGAAGGCAATTAAAGGAGGATAAGCTGAGGTCCCGAGTAGAAGTCATAGAATACCAATACTGAGCTCTATATGTCACGTATTAATGTTTCCAAACTGTTTCTAAGTCCATAAATACAGAAAGTTACACTAACATTTGTTAATAGTAGTTAACTGCTAGGATGTGTATATGTGCTGCCGAAGCGAGCACAATTGCTAGGATGTGTAATTGGTTTTTGTTGTTGTTGTTGTTTAAGAGTATTCCCTTATTATTTTGGCCATTATCATGTCCTTATGAGACATTACTCAGTTTTGTTAATATAAAATGAATACGTATAGACTCTGAAATTGGTGAACTAGAAAACAAAAAGTGGGCCAGATTTTTTAAATGCACAGTTTGGTTCTAAAAGATAAACGAGGGGCGCCTGGGTGGGTCAATTACTTATGCGTCTGCTTTCAGCTCAGGTCATGATCCCAGGGTCTTGGGATCCAGCCCCACTTGGGCTCCCTGCTCAAAGGGGAGCCCGTTTCTCCCTCTCCCTCTATCTGCTGCCCACCCCCACCACTTGTGCGCGCGCTCTCTGTCAAATAAATAAATCTTAAAAAAAAAAAAAGTTAAGTGAAGCTCAGTATTAATAAACAATAACAAAACAAAAATTAAAACACGAATATTATAAATGGGAAAGGTTAAACCATAAACATGGAATTTAAAACAATTTTTTATTTTATTTTATTATTTTATTTTTATTTGACAGACAGAGATCACAAGCAGGCAGAGAGGCAGGCAGAGAGAGAGGAGGAAGCAGGCTCTCCGCCGAGCAGAGAGCCCGATGAGGGGCTCGATCCCAGGACTCTGGGATCATGACCTGAGCCGAAGGCAGAGCTTTAACCCACTGAGCCACCCAGGCACCCCCATATTTACTATAAGGTATATATTACTCTTTCATATAAATTAGTATATGTGTTACTCTTTCATATTAATATGAATCATGAAATTATATTTTGTATACAATTATATATGCATTTTGATGGTGTACTTTTGACATACATATATACATATTATTCATTAGTATTGGATAAGCTATGTTAAATGTTTTGTGAACCATTTAAGATATTTTATAGAATAATTTAGAATACAACAAATTTTATTTTCTTTCTGACTTTAGAACTTAAACCCCTTAAAAATATAACAACACTGTAAAAAGATCTTCACTTTCAAATTGTTGAGCTTCTCCATCTCCTGTGTTCTGTTAGAGCTCTGACAGGCAGAAATACATATCTTGGAGAGAAAGATGAGAGTTTTTAATGTGGAGATTCTCATCTGCCAAGGAAGCAGATGGCAAGCTGTCCTGCCTTATGAGACTTCTAGGAGTTGGGTGTCATGGAGAACCTAAGTGTGAAGATCTTGGTGAATGATGGTGGGCTTCTGCCAAAAACAGAGAGAAACTTTTTGTACCAACATCCAATTCCTATAGTCAGTTTGCATCAACTTGGGTTCATTCAGGAAACAGAAATCCCACCAGAATTTTTTTTAAAGATTTTATTTATTTATTTGACAGACAGAGATCACAAGTAGGCAGAGAGGCAGGCAGAGAGAGAGGAGGAGGAAGCAGGCTCCCTCTGAGCAGAGAGCCCGATGCGGGGCTTGATCCCAGGACCCCGGGATCACGACCTGAGCTGAAGGCAGAGGCTTTAACCCACTGAGCCACCCAGGTGCCCCTCCCACCAGAATTTAAACAGAGTTTTAATATAAGGAACTGTTAAGCAATGGTGAGTAATATAAAGACATCAAAGAATTCTGAAGGGCCCCTGAGGGCTGAAGGAGAGTCCCTAAGGAAGGACAAACTTGGATCCTTCCCAGAGGCTGGGTTTCAGACCTCATTGGAGAAGATGCGATTACATCCCAATGGATGGCAGAGAAATTTCCTGGGTTGCCAAGTGCTCAGAGGGCTGGAGCAGGACTATAACCTAACAGCCAAGATGCATGGTATCCACATCAGGAAGGCGGCAGAAGATACTCCTCTGTGGCAAATACAAGCCAAGGCTGATGGGCAGGCATACGGAGAAAGCTGGGATGCCACTGTGCACATGTGACTTGGAGCATACAGTGTGTCATCAGGATGGTCTCAGTAAGGTGGTCACTGGGTCCAGGTCAGGTCTGTGAGATCTCTAAGACATGCATGCTCTGGGGCACAGCTGAGGCCAAGCATCACTGAATATTTTCACATACACATCACCCATAGACCATGAAGCGAGAACAAGAAAAAGCAAAATGCAGTAATCGACCAGAAGAGAAGCCAGGAAGAGAAGCCCCTTTCTTCCTCCAGTGCCCTCTACTAACATAGCCTCACATCAGACTCACTATAAAGAAGAAATGCTTAAAGAATCCAGTTCCTTTTTACAGAGCAGGCATTGAAGGCTGAGAGGCAATAAATTGATAACAGCACAGTGGAAGCCTCTGGGTCTCAGTTTCTACACTTCTACTCATATATGAGCTCTCATATGTGTGTCTCATACAACAACAAAACAACTCTGTATTTCTATCTAGCAAGACAGTTATCCAAATAAGAAAATGTATGATTCTAACAGTTGGTTATATTAGTTATTAACTCACTAATTTTTGGCTTTATTAATTACTCCTCATATTCATTTGTAGTGCCACTGAATATTCTGTTGTCTAAAGAGTAAATTGTAAAGAATATGGAATCAAAATGAGAGAGAAAAACATGGTAGTTAGTATATACAAATAAACAAATATAACAATCAAAGAGAAAATATGCAAGGCTACAACAGTCCTCATTTTATAATTGAATATGAGGTCAGTTGATGTTTATGAATTCCTTCTTTGACAACACATTCCCTATTTCTGTTGCTTTCAGCAAGAACCTCAAATGCTCTAGGTTCGTTATCTTAGAGTGACCCAAGTCCTCATTCCTGAAGATTATTTTTTTTTTTTTAAAGATTTTATTTATTTATTTGACAGAGAGAGAACACAGGTAGGCAGAGAGGCAGGCAGAGAGAGTGAGAGGGAAGCAGGCTCCCTTCAGAGCAGAGAGCCAGACATGGGACTCGATCCCAGGACCCTGAGATCATGACCTGAGCCAAAGGCAGCGGCTTAAACCACTGAGCCACCCAGGCGCCCCCTCATTCCTGAAGATTCTGAGTCCTCAATCATTCTATATGTTTTTTTCTTTTTATTGCTGTCATTTTCCCATTAACCTTTATAATTGGACATAGACAGTCTAAAAGGAATGCCAGAGAATCCCCTGGGTTTCAAATACAGTCCCATTTACCTCCATTGCATATCATTAACCTGATTCCTTCTTGGTAGTTAGGATCAGTCATTCCAGGCAGTGGGTCAACTTTTTTTTTTTTCCTTGTTCAGTGTTAATTAAAGGAGTTAAAACTGTTCAAGATCTAAGTCTCATCTTCCAGTTCAGTAGCACTATTGCTATAGGTGTATCTCCAGGTGCAAGCATTGCCCTTAGGGGACTAATACCTCCATACAAGCAAAGCTCAAATTCTATGAGTAGGCCATTAGGTGTTATAGTGAGAGAAGTCACTCCCACTTAACCCCTTCCTGGAGCATGTATTTGAGTATGGGGGGAGGCCATAATGGTCTCAAATTCAGAATATATTCTATGTCCTATAATACAGAACTCCTGCCTTTTAGGATGATGTCTCCCACTGGCACTTTCAGTTGGTCGAGCTGATTCTAGGTGATGGAATTTGTCTTAAGACTGGTTAATTCCCCAGGCATGAATGCATTGCTCAGACAAAATGCTGTGCAGGATGCCATAGTGGTAGATAAAGCATTTTGCATCTGTGGTTTGTGATGTTGGCAAACACATCATAGGCAGGGGAAGAAAATCTAAGATAATATGTGTCTATACTTGTGAGGTGACTCTCTATCCCAGCCATGATGGAAAGAGACATCTAAAAAGACATCTAAGAGACATCTAAAAAATTAAATTTAACAAAATAAAATAAAATTTAAAAAAGAAAGAAAATATTGAATTCCACCTTCTACCAGGTGGTTGTCTGTTCCTCACAGGGAATGATGCCTTATAAGGGGCTCAAGGTTGTTCACTACTGTTTTGCAAAAATAAAGGGGAAGGACTGTGCTAGCTGATTATGTCCCTTTTATTATGAAAGAAAATGTTTTCAAACACCCTTACCTCCAAATATTTCTGCTTATAACTAATGGCCAGATTCATTATACATGGGCTGCCCTTAATCACAGGTAGGCTTGCCAAACTGTGGAAAGGGCCAAGATGCCCTTCAAAAGATGAATGGATAAAGAAGATATGGTCTTTATATACAATGGAATATTACACAGCCATCGAAAAGGATGAATACCCAACTTTTGTATCAACATGGATGGGACTGAAGGAGATTATGCTGAGTGAAATAAGTCAAGCAGAGGAAGTCAATTATAATATGGTTTCACGTACTTATAGAGCATAAGGGTAACATGGAGGAGATTAGGAGAAGGAAAGGAAAAGTGAATTGGGGTAAATTGGAGGGGGAGACGAAATGAGAGACTGTGGACGCTGAGAAACAAACTGAGGGTTTTGGAGGGAAGGGAGGTGGGGGGATGGGGAGCCTGGTGGTGGGTATTAAGGAGGGTATTAAGGAGGGAGTGCATGGAGCACTGGGTGTGGTGTACAAACAATCTTGGAACACTGAAAAAATTAAATTTAACAAAATAAAATAAAATTTAAAAAAGAAAGAAAATATTGAATTCTTCCAACATCTCTGATGGAAATCAGCAGAGAAAAGATAGACTGGAGCTGTCTATTGTGCCGAACACAAGCACTCACCACCAGAGAATTGGCTTTCTGTAGAAAAGATATGAACTTGAGCCCCAGAGTGAAGATTCCACGTAAAGAGACAATATCTTGGGGCACCTGGGTGGCTCAGTTGCTGGGTGTGTGCCTTTGGCTCAGGTCATGATCCCAGGGACCTGGGATCGAGCCCCGCATCGGGCTCCCTGCTCAGTGGGAAACCTGCTTCTCCTCCCAATCCCCCTGCTTGTGTTGTCTCTCTCGTTGTCTCTCTGTCAAAAAAAATAAATAAAATCCTTAAAAAAGAGAGAGAGAGAGAGAGAGAGAGAGAGAATGTCTTTGGCTTTAAACATCAGCAAAAATCACAGAACTAAAGATACCTGCAAATCAGATTCTTTGGAAGGAAGTTAGAGGACAGTGCTTTGGGAACAGAAATCACTCTTGAGAAGAACCCCAGGTGAAACTTGTGAGGCAGGTGAGACTGTTGGAAGTGGCAGAGGCATTTCTTACTAGGGTAGAAGAAAGAGTGTAGACTCTGGGGCCTGTGGACAGATGTGAGTGTGAAAGGTAGCTGGATTTGGTGGCACAGGAGAGAGAAGTACCTACTCCACAAATTAAACAGCTCATTTGTCACAGAAACTCTGAAAAATGTTATGTACTGTGTTCAGTGTGTGCATATAGACACTTTACAGAGAATTGCTATTTTTTTCGTATTTCATTTGCTTATGATTATGGATCTATAAAAAATTATGAGTGTAATAAGAATTCTGCATATCATTCATCCCTATGCACAAGTTAATGAAAAATGTGAACAGATATTTATATTCTTTTTTTCCCTGTGTTATGTTTGTTCTCGTTATATTTATGGAAATCTAATTTTATGTCTGTTAAAGCTAAAACTAAAAAAAATTGGAACTTGTGTTCTTTTTTTTTCTTTTTCAAGTAATTTGTATTTATTATATTTTCCAAAATTCTTGGTTCACAACAGATTGCAGATTTTAAAAAAGGAAAAAAAAATCTTTGTATTTCATCACAGACAATTTTAGAAGCACTACTTGAAAAAACAAATGATGTGATTGGATACTCACTTGCTCTTTGAAGAAATAGCTAAGTGGCCTTTTGTATTCTAATTAATGTGACAAAGACTCCCAAGAAAATAAGATCGCATTTACATCCTTAATGAGAATTTCAAGGCTGGCTATAATCTCCCTCCTGTAGCACTTGTTTGTCCCATCCTGGGGCATACACTAAAGATTAGACCAGTGTCTAAGAAAGTGAGGGAGATAAATTCTTTTATTCAGAGGTGCCCCTCTTGCACCTCTAACATGAAGGCATTAGTCATCCTATGGGACATGCCTTATTGCCTTCTGCTGCAAAGTCATCCACATTTGTGTCCACTTCCACTTTATCAGTTTGATTTAAAGATCAGATCAGTTTTGATGCCTCCCATTTAAATAACACTTATGGCTTATTCTCTCCCCCTCAGTATTTGTCCCTTCAAACAACTCCCAGACAAAGCAGAAATCACACTTGCACCTTAAACACCAGATCTTAGAAAGTTACTGTCCAACATGCAACAAGAAAGTAAAATCAGAAAGGCTGAGGCTAATACAAATTTGATTGTGACTCGAACCTCTCTAAAACTTGCAGAGGTATTATCAATGGGAAGAAACAACTTTGGAATGGGGCACCAGTCATAGCATAGCTTCCTACCAAGCTCATTTAACAGAAACTATATTGGGAATATTACATAAAATGGCTGCTCATGTTGCTTTCAGTTGTTAAATTTAGGTAGAGGAGAAAGAGCAGCTGGTTATCTGGGAACACTAGACTAGTCATTAATTATGCTCCAGAAACAGCTGCTGAAGCTCTGCCTTGGATTTTGCCCTGGCACTCTAACCACAGCAGCTGCCAGTACAGCTGATGTTCAGTATTTGTTGGTATACAAAGATACCAGTATAAATCAGTGGCTAAGTTTCCATGGCTTGCCAAGCTAAGAAAAATGAATCTACTGACACGGAATTAACAGTATCAAAAATTGAAAACTTTCATAAACATTTACATTCTGTAGGATCCACCTAATCCACTCCTAGGTATTTATCTAAGAGAAATGAAAACATAGATCTATACGAAAGACTTGCATACAAATGTTCATTGCAGCTTTATTTGTAATAGTCCCAAACTGGAAAAACCCAATTATTCATCGAGTGGTGATTGGATAAACAAATTATGCCCTGCTTACTCAGCAGTAAAAAGAACCTGCTGCCACCACAGAAACATGGATGAATCTCACAGTGTCTAAGCAAATGAAGCCTGATACCAAAAACACTGTCCGATTCCATTTACATAAAGCCCTAAAATAAGCAGAACTAATCTATGGAAATGGAAGTGGGAAGAATGATTATCTCAGAAGGGGATGGTTATTGTCCGGGAAGGAGCCAAGGGAACTTTCTGAAAGAATGGAAATACTCTATTTCTTGACCTGGGTGGTAAATACACAATTATATACATATGATGCATACTTAAGATTTTTCTGTTTTTACTGTATGTAAATTATACCTCAATTTTAAAAAGAATAAAAAAGAAAAGAAAAACTTCAGTCATTAAATAAATGGGTGGGGAAGTTTTAGAGACATGAGTCAGGGTTGACAAAAGGAAAAAAGTAATGATGGGCAAACAGCCTGACACCTGCAGACTAATCAAAGGCCTACAAATATTTTAGACCTATGTAGAGGCTTTAAGATATGAGAACTACAATATAAAAATTGCCATTTATAATCTCAAGTCTCTAAAATTCAATTTGCAGATTTAATTCTCAACACAGTTTTATGTAGACATATAAAAATAATCTTGATGTAGGCTGTGGTTTGTTACTATTTTTTTTTTTTGCCACATTTGACTTTAAATGTGTTGAAGCCTTCATAAGTCCTGAGAGTTTATTTCAATCTTAAAATAGGACTGACCTTTCATTTCCTCTTTGCCCTCATTCCCACACTTCTGAAATGGAAATAACCCTAGACCCCAAGGATCTTGGCTTCTGTCCTACACATTTTAGAGTGTTTCAGCATACTCAGTCCCCATTCAATTGGTGAAAGGACTTACTCTAGATTGGGTAGGGATCAATAGGTCATGGGATTCTGTCCTGTTGGAGATCTTGCCCATTTCCCCCCCATACAGACCTCAAAATAATCAAACTTTCTCACAGACAAAACTAACCAAAATCTAAGTTGCCTTTTGGCAAACTTTGAGACCCACTACATTAAATCAAAAAAGAAAGGCTAATGTTAACATGATTAAATAAACCATGTACTCACCCTACTTACTTGAGCAAAATCCTACAAACCCTTCCTAGTAATTCTTGGGACATAGTCGATAAAGAAATGGAGACTTCCAACTCACCTTTTGAAAATCATAGGACACCTAACTGTACTCTTTGCATCATAATTTCATCTGAAAATTTTGACTTTATAGATATTATACCTTAATCACAAGCTTGGGAAGTAGGTGGTCATATATATATATGTATATATACATATACATATATGTATTTTTTTCTCTCCCAGAACTTCTTCTTTTAGAGCTCATTCAAGCAAGTTTTAGGGCTTTGTTTGGATTTGAGAATTATAAGGAATGTAATTCAATTGAAAATAAATGTAACTACCAGATCCATGCCTCCTAACGTTATCTTTTGTTTTGCTGGGTTTTGATACTTTTACTTCAGGTGCACATAGGAAATGCACAAAACTTTTTTAAAAGTTTTTTTTTTATTTTTTTTAAAGATTTTATTTATTTATTTGACAGGGAGATCACAAGTAGGCAGAGAGGCAGGCAGAGAGAGAGAGAGAGGGAAGTAGGCTCCCTGCTGAGCAGAGAGCCCCATGCGGGACTCGATCCCAGGACCCTGAGATCATGACCTGAGCCGAAGGCAGCGGCTTAACCCACTGAGCCACCCAGGTGCCCTAAAAGTTTTTTTTAAGAGTTTAAATAATCTCTACACCCAATGTGGAGCTCAAACTTACAACCCTGAGATCAAGGTTGCTCCACTGACTCAGCCAGCCAGGCACCCCTCAGGTGCACATAGTTATAGTTTCATATATATATATATATAAATTGTGCTGTTATATATAAACAACAAATATATGTTTATTTTTATATAAATTATATACAAATATATAAAATATAAATATAAATATATAAATAAAAACCCTTGGGTTATACACATACAATGCTATCAAGTCCACTCCAGGCCTACATTGGGTTATTTAGTTGGTTAGGGTGGTAGATTTCGATATTAAAACATAGTATCAGTATTATGCTTCCTGTCCACTGATACCAGACATGGAACTATGTAAAAATGAAATATGCCAGTTCAGAGCAGAAGCTTTAAGAGCTTTAAATGGTTTTACCATCTGTCTTTTCCCTCTGCCATGAGACTGTCATGTTCTATGAAGTGCTGCTGCTTCCATCTGGGTCCTGCAATAAAGGTGATATGGAGCAGAACAGCTGCCAATTTTACAATGGATGTGAATATGAGAAATATTTCCTTGTTGTTGTAAGTCATTAAGACTTTGGACACATTTATCACAATATCGTAATTTATCCTAAACTGATTGATGAAATTATTTATTTTAAATAATGTTATAAGCACTCATGAATCCACCACCCAGCATAATATCTATAACCTTGATAATAACCTATATATAATTATATATAGCCCCTTCCCATCCCCCTTCTGCTCCCAAAGGATCAAATATTATCCTGAATCCTGTGTTCATTAATCCCTTGCATTGCTTTTTCTTTTAAGATTTTTTTATTTTTTTGAGAGAGAGAGACAGACAGAGAGAGCACAAGCAGGGAGAGGAACAGAGGGAGAGGGAGAAGCAGACTCCCCACTGCGTCTGGGAAGCAGCAGGCAGAGAGAGAAGCAGGCTCCCTGCTGAGCAGGGAGCCCAAAGTGGGGCTTCATCCCACAACATTGGATCGTGACCTGAGCTGAAGGCAGATGTTTAACTAGCTGAGCCACCCAGGTGCCTCTTAAGTTTTCTTTAACATGAAAACCCTTCATCTATGGCTTTATTTCTGTGTATTGTTGAAGGTCAGATTTCATTGTTTGGCAAATAAAATACCAAATTTCCCTGCTCCATTGATTCAACTGTTCCTTCTTTCCTCACTGGCCTGATATGGTTTCTCCATCAGTACTGGAATGAATGGTGGCCTAGAAATACCACATTCATTGAGTTCTAAAAAAATTCTAAAAACTATTTTATGTATGTATTTACTTATTTATAGAGCACATACAAACAGGGGCAGAGGCAGAAGGAGAGAGACAGAATCTCAAGCAGACTGCACCAAGCAGGGAGCCCAACAGGCAGGACCAATCCCATGACCCTGAGATCATGACCAGAGCTGAAATCAAGAGTTTAAAGCCCAATCGACTAAGCCCCCTAAATACGCCCCACATTCATTGATTTTAAGATTGTTATTAAAATGCCAATTTTCATTCAAATTGATCTATAAATTCAATGTACTCCCAATGAAAATTGTAGCACGATTTTGTGGAAACTGTCAGGCTCATTCCAAAATAAGTACAGAAATGCAAAGGATCTATAAAACTAAGGAAATATGAAGAAGCTGAAGGATTTATATTACCAGATGTCAAGACTGTGCTAATGTCACAGTAAATAAGACTGGTTTGGTGCAAAAATAGGAAAGCAGATCAACAGAACAGAATAGAAAGTCCAGAAACAGCATATTTAGATACCTGGTTTATGACAAAAAAGCCACTAAAATTCAATGGTTAAAGGATGGTCTTTTCTTTCTTTTTTCTTTTAAGATTTTATTTATTTATTTGAGAGAAAGAGTGAATGCAAGAGAGAGCATGAGTGGAGAGGGCAGAAAGAAGGGAGAAGCAGATTCCCTGCTCAGCAGGGAGCCGGATAAAGGACTCCATCTCAAGACTCCAGGATCATGACCTGAGTTGAAGGCACATGCTTAACCAACTGAACCACCCAGATGCCCCACTATAGGCAAAGATTTTTAAAACTGGACACAAAAAGCACTCACCATAAAATAAAATATATTGATAAATTAGACATCACTAAGAAATTCTGCTCATTAAAAGACATCATTAAAAAAGTAAAAAATCAGAATGCCTGGGTGGCTCAGTTGTTAAGCATCTGTCTTTGGCTCAGGTCATGATCCCAGGGTCCTGGGATGGAGTATCCCCCCTGCAACGTGGAGCTGAGCTCCCTGCTCGGTGGGAAGCCTGCTTCTCCCTCTCCCACTCCGCCTGCTTGTGTTCCCTCTCTTGCTGGGTTTCTCTCTGTCAAATAAATAAATGAAGTCTTTAAAAAAAAAGAAAGTAAGAAATCAAGCTACTGGGAGAAAATAATGCATATATCCGACAAAGGTTATGTATCCAGAACATATAGCCACAGATTAATAAAGACAGACAAGCCAATAAATACATGGGCAATAGACGACAACAGGCACTTCACAAATGAAGATATCTAAATGGCCAACAATATACGAAAAGGTATTCTACATCATTAGTCATCAGAAAGATGCAGTAAGTTACCTCTATACTCACAAATATCTTTTTGCTATTGTTTTCATAAAAAAAATACTCAAATAGGGTTCAGGCATTGCATTTGATTGTGGTCTCTCAAGTCTCTTACTCTAGAATATTCCTCTTTTCATGTCATTGCCTTAATGAATTGGGTAAATCAGTTGTACTAAAAAAATATATTTGGGACTTAACTGTTTGCTTCTTTTTGGCATTATTTAACTTTTTTTTTTTAAGATCTTATTTATTTGCCAGAGAGAGTGAGCAAGTGAGCACAAGAAGAGGAAGTGACTCATTCCTCCTCCTGCAGAGGAGGAGGACAAAAACCCAAAGATGATAACGTACTGGAAGAAAAGTGAAGGAAGTGTTTTAAAAAGGAGAAAATAATGAACTTTATCAAATTTTGTTAGTTGGTCAAGTGAAGACAAGACTGAAAAACTGACTGTTGAGTTACTTACCAATATTAAAGTCACTGGTGACCACAGGAGGCCTCCTGCGGAGCAAGGAGTCTGATACAGGACTTGATCCCAGGATGCTGGGATCATGACCTCAGCCACAGGGAGATGCTTAACCGATAGCCACCCAGGCGTCCCATGGCATTATTTTTCCCTCCACATTTTATGTATATTGTTAATTAAATGAAATTAAATGTTTGATTAGATTTTAAAAATTATTGTCTATGTCTTTATATAACATCAATTAGTGCATAATATTTCATTGTTCTACTTTGAGGCTGAGATTGGCCGGTGGTGAAACTGATCTTTCCACTTCAAAGTTGCATTTTATGTAGAGTGTGACATTTTGGTATCCTAAAAATATCCATTTCTCAATCACCTTTTATTTAAAGTTTTAGCATACATTGATGCTTGATACTTGAATGGGTATTTTGTTGTGGTTGTAAAATACTGATTTTTCTAATTCTCACCTTCTTCTTACAATTATTAATTAAAATTATTCTGTATAGAACTTTTCTATATAGATTACTTAGGTATTTGATACTTCTATTAGGACTATTTGGTACTATGAAATAGAATTCATATGGAGAAAGCAGAATACCTTTTTAATTCTTTTTAAAAAAATATTTTGCTATTTATTTGACAGAGAGAGAGAGAGATAAAGCGTGCAGCGGGGATAGGAGCGAAGGGCCAGGGAGGAGCAGGCTCCGTGCTGAGCAGGGAGTCTGATGCAGGGATAGATCCTAGGACCCTGGGGTCATGACCTGAGCTGAAGGCAGACTTTTAATCCACTGAGCCACCCAGGTGCCCCACATTTTTTCTCTCTCTTTAATTATCATGTTTTCAATATAAGGAGTTGGTACCACTACCACTACTGACAAAAAGTGAGTTTTGATTTCTTGCTTTCTTCCAGCATTTGATCTTATGGATTTTACAAATTGCTATATTTCAATCCTCTGTAGTCATTAGTTGTTTCCTTGTTAAAATTATCTTTGGCCCGTAAAAGTCCTTTCAATTGACTCCTATGTCTTTTTGAATGACCCCAGGAGTCTTTGATAACTTGTTTTCTGATACATTAAGAGGTCCTATGCTTTTTGTAACAGATGGCTGGTCTAACTGCAATGTGATGAATGCAGTTTGAGATACCATTTACTGATATTTGGTTGATACTTTTTTTATTCAAGTATAAATAACATACAGTGTTACGTTTCAGGTGTACAATAAGATCCAACAATTCTATACATTACTTAGTACTCACCATGACAACTAGAGCTTTAATCCCTTTTATTTATTTCACCATTTCCCCCACCCATCTTTCTTCTGGCAACCACCAGTTTGTTCTCTGTAATTAAGATTCTTCTTTTTGGTTTCTTTCTTTTTTTCTTTCCTTTGTTTCTTAAATTATATGAGTGAAATTGATACTGAATGGTCAACTTCCATAAATGCTTCATATTTGCTTGGAAGGAATGTGTATTTTGAAGTTGCCAGCTACATGTTCTAGGTATGTCCCAATAGATCAAATTTGTTAGTTATGCTATTAAAATTATCTATAAGCCTAATAACATTTGTCTGCTTAATCAGGCAATTAGAGAGATTGTAAATTCTCCCATCACTATAGTCATTTTACCTCTTTATTCTCAGAATTTTACTAGGTCACCAGTGACTTTAACATTGGTAAATAACTCAACAGTCAGTTTTCAGTCGTCTTCACTTGACCAACTAACAAAATTTGATAAAGTTCATTATTTTCTCCTTTTTAAAACACTTCCTTCACTTTTCTTCCAGTACGTTATCCTCTTTGGGTTTTTGTCCTAATTCCCTGGCTCCCAATTTCTTGCCTCCTATGCTACTTCCTCTTTATTTCTCTGACCTCTAAATGCTGGAGTTCCCCCCATAGTTCAGTCTCTAGATTTTTTCTCATCCAGTCCATTGACTTTAATTGCAATGAATATTCTAACAACTCATGAAAGTGTACCACTAGTCATACTTCTCCCCTGGATTCTAGATCCTTCTGTCTAGGATATTCCTGTGCTTGGAAATCTAGGCACGTCTTCCTATCCATCTAGACTCTCCAAACAGCTTGCCCTGCAGCTCTTCCATCTCAACAGATGGACACTGCATCCTTCAAGTTGATCAGGTCAAAAATCTTGGCAATGGCTTTGATTCTTCTCTTCCTCTAATGAACCACACCAAACCTATTGACCAAGTCTTTAAAGCTCTACCTTGAAAATATCTCAAGAAATGTCTACTTCTCAATACATCAACCACTATCACCCAGATTTAAGTGACTATTACCTCAAGCCTCTTGATTTGTATCTCTGGTTCCATACTTCCTCCTCTACCCTCTATTATCATTAGGTCCTATAAGGCAATTCCTTTAAAACATAAGTCAGATTGTGTCAATCCTTTGCTCAAAGCCTTCAAATGGTTTTCCATTTTTTACAAAACCTATTTTCCCTCCTAGACTCCTCTTCAAGGTACTACTTAATCTGATCCCCAATCTCTTTCTAAACTTCATCACTTACTACTATCTTCTTTTACTTTGACCATAGTGTCCTACTCCTTACGATTCTTTCAATATGTCAAGCATGCCCTCATTGCAAGGTCTTTGTTGTTGTTTTTAAGATTGTATCTATTTATGTGTGTGTGAGAGAGAGAGAGAGCGAGAGGGAGAAGCAGATTCCCTACTGAGCGGGGGACCAATACGGGGCTTGATCCCAGGACTCTGGATCATGACCTGAGTTGAAGGCATACACTTAACTGAGTCACCCAGGTGCCTGGACCATGGTAGGGTCTTTGAAGTTTGTTCTCTATAGTTAAGTGTTCTTTATCCTCCATCACTCATTCCCTCACTTCCTTTGCTCATGTGTCATCTTCTAGTTCTACTTTTGCTAGTGGCAAACTACCTTATTTCAGACTACCATAAAAGATAATAAACTCTAGACTACACAGATTTTACACACACACACACACACACACACACACACACACACACACACACGAGTACAATATGAAGGCATTGGGGAACAACTAAAAGCAGGCAAAAAAAAAGAAGGGGAGTTGACCTTTGGAAAAAAGTATACTATGAGACATTAATATTTATACAGATTATCACATAGTGGTACTTCCAACCCTCTGTGGCGTAGGGTATCTGAATTCAAGTAGAAAACCACAGTCTTAACAGCCTGAGAAGTTGGAGGACAAAGTTCGAGGCTGCTAAAGTAGTTCAAAAATAGTTAAATCCCAGAAAGGAGGGAGCTACAGAGAGGAGATTCAATATCAACATAAAAATTTGGCCCAAATCTTTGATGGATGCCTGAACCTCACAAATTTATGTAAACTCCAGAGTCTATAGGAATCAACAGAAGACTGAAAGAAGAGCAGATATTTCAGCTACTGCTTTTCTGAGGAGAGAGAGACAGGATTTTAAATCAAGCCAAGGTAACTGTTTTTAGGACAAAAGTCAACATTCTCCAGAAAATTATAACAAAATTGAGAATCTCGGGTGCCTGGGCGGCTCAGATGGTTAGCCATCTGCCTTCAGCTCAGGTCGTGATCTCCAGGTCCTGGGAACAAGACCCACATTAGGCTCTTGGCTGGCTCAGCGGGGAGCCTGCTTCTCCCTCTCCCTCTGCCTCTCCCCCTGCTTGTGTGCTAATCTCTGTCTCTCTCTTTCAAATGAATAAATAAAATCCTTGAAAAAAATTGAGAATCTCTACAACACATCACTTACAATGTTCAGTATACAATCAAAACTACTATATAAGCAAAAATATAAGAAAGGTGAGAAAAAATCAAGAGAAAAAGTTATCAACAGAGAATGACTTAACTAGATGCTGGCATTACAAAATAGGGTATTTTTAAGCTTGTGTATGTGCATGTGTGTTGAAATATAAATAACATAAGACAACATTTTAACAATTTTTATGTGTACAATTAAGTGGCATTAAATACATTCATAATGTTAGATAATCATCATCACTATCTTCTCATATGCAACAGAACCAATGTCCCCATTAAATAAACTCTCTGTTTCTTCCTCCCCACCTCAGTAATCTGTTTATTCTACTTTCTCTATGAACTTGCCTATTTTAGTTACCTCATATAAGTGGAATCATACAATTTTTGCTTACAAAAGAACATAAAAGTCTGACTTAATTCACTTAGCATAATGATTCCAAGGTGTAAATTTACATTATAGTATGGGCCAGAATTTCTTTCTTTTGTATGGCTGAATAATATTCCATTATATGTCTATCTCACATTTTGTTTATCCATTCATCCACTGCGGGACAGATGGATTGTTTCCATTTTTTGGTTATACCAAATATGTTGCTATGAACACTGGTGTACAAGAATCAATTTGAGAGAGAGCAATTGAAATTGCTTTCAATTCTTCTGGATGTCTACTTAGGTACAGAAATGCAGAATCATATGGTAATTGTAAGTTTAACTTTTTGAGAAACTGCCAAAACTGTTTTCCTCAGAAGCCATACAATTTTACATTCCTACCAAATTTCTGCATGTCCTCATCAAACACAGGTCTTGTTGTGCAGATAACACACATTTGAAAATTATTTTTCATAAAGTCCACAAAAATTAGTTGTGCTGGCAAAATTGGACTTAGCATAAAACCTATTAAAGAAGAGACTATGAGGGGTGCCTGGGTGGCTCAGTGGGTTAAGGCCTCTGTCTTCAGCTCAGGTCATGATCCCAGGGTCCTGGGATTGAGCCCCGCATTGGGCTCTCTGCTCAGTGGGGAGCCTGCTTCCCTCCCGCCACCCTCCTGCCTTTCTGCCTACTTGTGTCTACTCTGTCTGTCAAATAAATAAATAAAATCTTTAAAAAAAAAAAAAGAAGAGACTATGAAATGACAATACTCATTCAGATACTCAAGTTTTGGTAAACTCTTGTTTACATGAAAATCACTCCCTGCAATTTGTAACTGTAATAAATCACTGTCAAGCTTTTAAAAAAAGCTAATAAAAGTAAAAATTGAAACAGTCATGCTTACATATCACAACTGTAGTTTGAGGTTTTGTTTTGCAGTATCACCTTCAAACAAGTTTACTTAACATTTAAACATTCATTGCTAGAGTTGCCTTTTGATCAACAGCCCCAATTCTAATCTCCTTTTTATAAAGGCACAAATGGTTTTCTGTATATCAAGTAATATTGTAGAGATGTTGTAATAAAACATTACCTTAAGTAAGGGTTGGTTCATATATTGTTATAGAGAATGAGATCTTTTTAGAGGAACTCTGTTATCACTGCTCAGGGTCTGAGACCACTACCACCCAAAATGAGATAGGTAATGTAAATCAGGGGTTGAGAAAGGAATAAAATGATCTGTAGGTTTAAAGTGAAGCTATGTTATAGAACTGCTTATGGCCATCTCAAGAAAATAAAAGGTTTTCTCATTTCAAAATGTTGCTATGATTCACAACGATATTAATGTTTATCCTGGTTGTATGGAAACTTACAGGGCAAGACAACTGATGTCACATAGTCAACTTCTCAGGACAATCTTATTGTCACAATGACTTTAAATATATTACTAATTAAATTGCTACAAATACAATAAATCTATTGCCAAGTAATGTGAGACATACTGAGAGAATAGGGATCATTAGTAGACAATGATGCCCTAAAATGGTAATAAAATCACACTTGATGTATCACACTGCCACCTGACTTTCAAATTCTTAGTAAGTACATATTTACTTAAATCTAAGACATAATTGGTTGAAAGATGGATCACAATTTTAGAAACGTTAAAATGTGAATAAAAGCATCAAAAGATTGATAAAGTATGGTAATTTCATATTATATGTAGTAAATAGGACTATCACTTCCAATTACTACTTTTCTGGAAATATTTTTTATAAAATAGTTCAGCATCTGATAGGGCATAGGGATCCATCATAATATTTTTTTTCTATGGGCACAGGCTTCCCCTAGCCCATAAATTCTAAGAAATAACTATAAAAAAACTCCATTAAGACAAGACATCCATATTGCCACTGCTTATCATTAAGATTTTATATGCTATCAATCTTCTTTTTTAAGGCATAAAAATTACAAATAAAGCTAATGCCCCTTTTGATCAACACTTTCAAACCTCATCTCTTGCCAGAGACAATACTAACAATAATTTGGTATGTACCCTTCTAGTCTATTTTAAATACATACATATTTCAATACTAAAAACGTATTTCAATACTAAAAACTGTTCATGATTTAACTCCAGTTTACATGAATGTCATTATACAATGTTTCATTTGGGGATCTTTTTTTTTTTTCACTCTACACTGTTTTACATAACTATCCATGTTACAAAATACAGATCTAGTCTATTACTTTTAACGGCTGTATACTATTCCATTACTTGACTGTATCACACTTTATTTATCCATTACCCCATCAGTATTTAGCTTGTTTTCAATTTATATATATATTTCTTATGGGTGTTTTTTCTTTAGAATGAACATACAGAAATGGAACTGCAGAGACCTTTCATTTTTAAAAAAATGTTTCCCTGCCTCAAAGTCATAGACAACATCCTGCATTTCCTTCCAAGAACTTCAGGTTGGCTTTTCAGATTCCAGTGTTTAAATCCTTTGAAATTCTGTTTCTTTATATATTGTAAGGTTGCATGTAGTTATTTTCTCCCTAAGATGGAGAACCAAATACTTCAACAAATTTTATTGGCCATTTCATTTCTCTACTGATTCATGATAGCATGTCTACTAATACACCAAATTCATGTATATTCACTGATTTATTTCTAGGCATTCTATTCTGTAAAATCTGTTTATTTACCTATTTATGCTCTAATACAAAACACTATTTAACAACCACAACTTTTCTGTAGTATATGGTAGAAGATGTGTCCTGTCTCCTCCTTTTCAAAATTGTCTCGGCAATCCAGGGACTTCCATTTCACATGAATTTTAGAATTATTTTGCAAAGATCCTAGAAAATTCATGTTAGATGTTTGGAACTATATAAGGTCTATAGATTAATTCTGGGAGAACTGATATTTTTATGATATTGGGTTTTTCCATCTGTATATATGGTATTTCTCTCGATTTATTCAAGTCTTATGCCCTTCAATGAAGCTTTACAATTTTTCCATAAAGATCTTGTTCATTTTTTTGAGTTTATGCCAGTATGTTTCAAAAGCAAAGCATGCGTTGAATTTAAGAAAAGGCCTTTCCCTCATTTAGTACACTCGGCGTTTCTCACCTGTATGCCCTCTCTTATGTATAGAAAGGGATGCTCTTTGAGAGAATGCTTTCCCACATTCATTACATTCAAAAGGTTTCTCACCGGTATGACTTCTCATATGTATAATAAGTAATGAGCATTGAGAGAAGGCTTTTCCACATTTATTACATTCGTACGGTTTCTCCCCTGTATGACTTCTCACATGAAGAGTAAGAGATGAGATTCGAGAAAAGGCTTTACCACATTCATTACATTTAAATGGTTTCTCTCCAGTATGAATTTTTTCATGCTCAAGGAGATTTTGTCTCTGACTGAAAGCTTTTCCACATTGATTACAATTATAGGGTTTTTCTCCAGTATGAATTTTCTCATGTTCGGTGAGATTTGATTTCTGACTAAAGGCTTTCCCACATACTGTACATGCATAAGGTTTCTCACCAGTATGAATTCTCTGGTGTCTAATGAGGTTTGACATCTGAATAAAAGCTTTCCCACATTCATTACATTCATATGGTTTCTCTCCAGTATGAATTTTCTGATGTGTAATGAGATTTTCTTTCCTGCTGAAGGCTTTTCCACACTCGTTACATTCATAGGGTTTCTCAGCTGTATGATTTCTCATATGTACAGTAAGGGATGAACTTTGAGAGAATGCTTTCCCACATTCACTACACACATAGGGTTTCTCACCTGTATGACTTCTCATATGTATAATAAATACTGAGCATTGAGAGAAGGCTTTTCCACATTTATTACATTTATAGGGTTTCTCCCCTGTGTGACTTCTCATGTGTAGAGTAACAGATGACATTCGAGAAAAGGCTCTACCACATTCATTACATGCATAAGGTTTCTCCCCAGTATGAATTTTCTCATGCTCAATAAGGTTTTGCTTCTGGCTGAAGGATTTTCCACATTCTTTACATTCATAGGGTTTTTCTCCAGTATGAATTCTCTCATGTTCAATAAGATTTGATTTTTGACTGAAGGCTTTCCAACAGTCCTTACATGCATAAGGTTTCTCCCCTGTATGAATTCTCTGGTGTCTAATAAGGTTTGACATCTGAATGAAAGCTTTTCCACATTCATTACACTTATACGGTTTTTCCCCAGTATGAATTTTTTGATGTGTAATAAGATTTTCCTTCCTGCTGAAGGCTTTTCCACATTCCTTACATTCATAGGGTTTCTCTCCAGCATGAATTCTTTCATGTCTGATGAGGTCAAATTTATGATTGAAGTCTTGTCCACACTGATTACACTTAAAGGGGGTTAGAGCATGGGATGAGCAGTGGTAAAAAGGTTTCCCATACTTATTATAGTCATAGTTTTTCTCTCTTACACAATTCTTCTCATAACTAAGTAAATCTAAATTATGTTCCAAACCCTTATCAAGTGAGTCACAGTCAAAGAAGTTTTGTCTTGAAGTAACAATATCTGAGCTCAAAGGAAATATTTTTGTAACTCTTTTACATTCAATGACATTTTCCTTAATTAGAGTTTTCTTGGAGATGGATGTGACTTTCCTCACAAGTGTTTCCTGTTGCTTCTCGCTCTGTTCATCAACTTCCCAAACTTCTAAAATGGAGGATCAAAAATTATTACTTTTGAATTTTTCTGCTACTACACTATTAATAACATTTCAGAAATTTGCTCTTATGGAGTTGATCTTTTATGCTGATTCTAGTTTCTCAATATGAAAGAAATCCAAAGTGAAAATTACTTTAGTTTCTAAGTTTTAAGAGGTTAACTGCTATAGAAAATATTTTGGAGAGAAAACTGACATTGATAAGCCTAAATAGCTTTGACTTCTTTTAAAAGTATGCTTATACAATGCAGAAATCAGTAACATGAACAGAATAATTAAGATGAAAGGGTGACCATATAAATGGATAGGGAGTCAAAATGATCAGAGGATAAAATTAACACCTGTGGTTAAACACAGTAGATTGAATGTTTATGTTTATTTCTCCTCTTCCCTTAAATTCCAAAATGACAGTAAAAAAATAAAAGGTCAAACCCGCAAGAACAAAGGAAATAGGAGTGTAAAGAAGGGTGAACAAGAGATTTCAACAAAAGAACAGAGATGAAAGGCATAAAGGGAACTATTAACTAATGGAAGAGCTAAGAAGTTAAAGTACATAAAAATGAAAATCTCAAGCAACAAAGTGATTTAGCCACAAAACAAAGGAAAAGCTAACAAATTAGAGGATTCAGGTACTCAAAAGGTACAGGGAAGATGTCTGAAGAGTATTAATTTAAGGTCTGAATAGGGAACACTTAGACTTTCTAGGCAAGTATTTCAGATTTGCCTAAGTAACATCTTTCCAACCTCATTCCATGTTTTTCCAATCTGCAAAGGGTGAGTTATAACTGTATTTCCTAGACACACTTGCATGTAGGGTTCTGGATGTGATTTAGATTAATCATACAATTTTTAAATTCAGAAATGAATTAAAAGTAGAAATAAAATAGGCCTTTTACCTAAATGTTATAGCAGAAGTGGTAGGGTTCTGAAGCTCATGGTTATAGAAGCATTTCCCTGGTTCAATCAGAAACCATTTTTTTTTCTTTTTAAAGATTTTATTTATTTATTTGAGAGAAAGAGAACATGAGCAGGTTGGGGGGGAGGGCAGGTAGAGAGAGAAGCAGACTCCCCACTGAGCAGGGAGCCTGATGTGGGGCTTGATTCCAGGACCCTGGGATCATAACCTGAGCTTAAGGCAGATGCATAACTGACTGAGCCACCCAGGCGCCCCCTCTTTTCTTTTTCCTTTCTTTTTTTTTTTTTTAAGATTTTATTTATTTATTTGACAGACGGAGATCACAAGTAGGCAGAGAAGCAGGCAGAGAGAAAGGAGGAAGCAGGCTCCCTGCTGAGCAGAGAGCCCGATGTGGAGCTGGATCCAAGGACCCTGGGATCATGACCTGAGCCGAAGGCAGAGGCTTTAACCCACTGAGCCACCCAGGTGTCCATTTTTTTCTTTTTTTAAAGTAAGCTCTACTCCCAATGTGGAGCTTGAACCCAGAGATCAAAAGTTGCGTACTCCATCAACTGAGCCAGTCAGGTGCCCCATCAGAAGAAATTTCTTGATCATGGGGGAAAAGGAACTTACTTAGCAGCTTACTCTCTGATATAACACTGTAACTCATTCCTAAAAGCTTACTCAGTCCTTTCAAAGGTTCTCTAGGACATTTAATACCTTCATGTAAATCCCTTCCTTCTTAAATTAGCTGCTAATAAGCTCTTTGTAACTGCATCTTCACCATTACCTCCCCACCCTCCACACACAACCCACACAGGAAGTGGCCATGTGTCCACCATCTGAGCAGAAAAAGGAAGGCTTACCTCTTTAGAGAAAATGAACTATACAGGCTCTAAATTTAGGAACAAGTGAAGCAGATGTAAAGGGAGGTTCATACTAAAAAACTAGGAATTAGGGGGGCACCTGGGTGGCTTAGTGGGTTAAGCCTCTGCCTTCGGCCTAGGTCATGATCTCAGGGTGCTGGGATGGAGCCCCACATCAGGATCCCTGCTCAGCGGGAAGGCTGCTTCCCCCTCTCTCTGCCTGCTGCTCTGCCTACTTGTGATCTCTCTCTCTGTCAAATAAATAAATAAAATCTTTTAAAAAAAAGCACTAGGAATTACATAAATTTGTCATATTGAATGGAATGCTTTCTGTTGCTTGCCCCTCATGAATGCTGGCATTTACCTCCACATAGGAGATGAGAAGACTAAAAACAAAAAACCTACAAAACTGGGGTGCCTGGATGGCTCAGTGGGTTAAACCCTCTGCCTTCGGCTCGGGTCATGATCCCAGGGTCCTGGGATCGAGCCCTGCATCGGGCTCTCTGCTCCGCAGGGAGCCTGCTTCCTCTCTCTCTGCCTGCCTCTCTGCCTACTTGTGATCTCTGTCAAATAAATAAATAAAATCTTTAAAAAAAAAAAAAGACCTACAAAACTGGAATTCTAGAATTGGCATTTGCAGCTCCACAAAAAAACTCCTAGGTTGTTCTATCAAAGCATCAAAAATTTGTTAGATTTTTAGAATTTCTTTTTTATCCTTTCATTCATCAAATGAGGAAAACTAGTAACACTGATGAATTCCCTATTTAAACAAAGACTTGAGTCTCATTAAAATTAAATACATATAGAAAACAAAGCAAACAGAAAAATTAGGCAAGTAGTAACTCCAGGAATGACAAAAATCTATATAAGGATATGTAATTAATAGTCATTTCTTGGCTCAGTATAACAGTATGTCAACCAAAAGAACAAAGTAAACAGTGAAAGCCAATTTGGCCAAAAATTGTGATATATTTATATCCAGAGAAAAAGGAAAGGGGAAGTGGTGGTGGTGGTCTAAGAGTACTAAACCTCATCTTTCATTAATATCAAGTTGATGATAATTAGGAATTACCAATCAGCAGCATATTCAGAGAATAATAGCTTCCATCCTATCCCTGAAACAATGATTCTTCTTCCACTGCCTGACAGGTAAGCATTTTTATTAATTTTGGGGTTAGTCTCATATTCTTTTAAAATACATATATTAAATATATATGTATATGTGTGTATATATATGCGCATATATATATCCATACACACATGCCTCTTCCACTCATTATAAAAAAGGTAGCATATCCTAAATGCTGCTCTACACATTGATTTCTTCCACGTATATATCCTGAGTGGAAGCATGACATCTCTGACTTGTTTTATAGTTTTGACACTAGAATCATTTAAGTGTTTTACATAACAAAAAAGTTAATCAAAAAAGGAGGGAAAAAACCCAAAATAACTCTTAAAAATGGAAAACAAATAGAAATGGGTAAATCTATATATGAAGTTAGGACCATAGTCATTCAAGTGACTTCAAACACAGTAATTTGACTATATCCTAAAGGAGAAAAAAATACAACCAAAGAAACTTTAAACTACATCCAGTAGTCTTTTTCCCCCCACGATTTATATATTTATTTTAGAGAGAGAGAGAGAGGAGTGCTCATGTGTGCAGAGGAGGGGCAAAGGGAGAAGAAGAAGAAAGAATCTCAAGCAGACTCTACACTGAGAACAGAGCCCACACGGGGCTCCATCTCACAACCCTGAGATCACCACCTGAGCTGAAACCAAGAGTGGGCTTCTTAACTGACTGTGCCACTCAGGTACTCCGGTAGTCTTTTTCATTATTAGTAAAATTGGTATTATTGCTAATTTGGAACTAACTAGCTAACTAACTAAATGAATATATACATATATATGTATATTTATATATAATTTAATTTTTATATATGTATATTTGTATTTATAAATATATAAAAAACTAACTAACTGAATATATACATACGTATATTTAAAAATATATTTAAAATATATATATAAATAGGGCGCCTGGGTGGCTCAGTGGGTTAAGCCGCTGCCTTCGGCTCAGGTCATGATCTCAGGGTCCTGGGATCGAGTCCCACATCAGGCTCTCTGCTTGGCGGGGAGCCTGCTTCCCTCTCTCTCTCTCTCTGCCTGCCTCTCTGCCTACTTGTGATCTCTCTCTCTCGCTGTCAAATAAATAAATAAATAAAATCTTAAAAAATATATATATAAATATATTTAAATATATAAATATATAAAATATTTAAAAACTAACTTCATTTAGTTATATAAATATTTATATTTATATATTTATATTTAGTTATATAAATATTTTATATATTTATAACATAATTTTATAACATAATATATAAATATATATATTTATATATATATAAATATATATACATATATATATTTAGAGAGAGAGAGAGATATCAGTTTGGGCCCCCAAGGGATATTTGACAATGTCTGAAAGATTTGGAGACATTTTTGGTTGTTACAACTCGATGAAGTGGGGAGAAAGGGGACTGGTAGTCCCAGCACCAAATAAAGTAGAAGCCACAGAGGCTGCTAAACATTCTACACCTTATATAAAGATCCTACATGCACAGGATAGTGCCCTACAGCAAAGAATTATCTGAACCAAAATGTCAGCAATGCCAAGGTTGAGAAATATATATATGTACTAAGCAAATAAATATTTTAATGCAGTAAGGAGCCAGGATTTTCAGTATAAACAATATAAAAAAACAAAAAAGGTAAGTAACAATCCCTACACTCTTTAATTTAATTTGAATTGGATGTATCAATATAACTACATTTTTTTCTTTCTAAAAAGTGTATTTTCCTAGCTTTGTCCACTTACAAGCTCTATAAGCAATGACAACCTAGTACTAATGAATAACTATTGTGTCCAGATTGTGGTCTCCAAATCATTTCCCACTAAAGGAAACAGGAGTTTCTAGAGAAATAGCTATTTTATGTTTGGAGCAGGAAATTTATAAAATTAGCTAAAGAATCTCTGGCTAAGGGGGCGCCTGGGTGGCTCAGTGGGTTAAAGCCTCTGCCTTCAGCTCAGGTCATGATCTCAGGGTTCTGGGATCGAGCCCCGCATCGGGCTCTCTGATCCGCAGGGAGCCTGCTTCCTCCTCTCTCTCTAGTTGTGACTTCTGTCAAATAAGTAAAATATTAAAAAAAAAAAAAGAATCTCTGGCTAATGATATGACAATTTGAACATTAAAATAAATACTGTATTGTTAATAATATAGACTTATTAATAAATAACACATATAAAATATATTTAAAACATAATTTATATATTTTATAAATATATAAGCATATTTTAAAATGTTTTCCATATATATCATTTATATGTGCTGAATAATATTTATTTTGATGCTCATTATATAAATTTATAATGATTTAACTTGGCAAACTGGAGAATGCCAGGACACCAATCATTCTCAAAGGTTTTGAAGGGGGGTGCTTGGATGGCTCAGTCAGTTAAATGTCTGACTCTTGGTCTCAGCTCAGGTTTTGATCTCAGGGTTGTGAGTTCAAGCCTCTTGTTGGGCTCCATACTGGGAATGGAGACTACTTGAAAAAAAAAAAGTTTTTGAAGGGAAGGAGTCAAGTATTTTTCTTTCCTGCCCTGTAAAAACTATATTTCAGAGTAATCAAACACTTATTGACAAAGGTTTTTTTTTTTAAGGTTTTTTTTTTTTTTTTTTTTACGTAATCTCTACTTCTAGCGTGGGACTTGAACTCACAACCCCCAAATCAAGAGTAGCACACTCCACTGATGGAGCCAGCCAGGCACCCATTGAGTTCTTTTTTATGGGAGAATTTAGGCTAATAAAAGCAGAAGGAACCTCTAATAAAATAATGGATCTAGCCAAAGATTATCAATGGCTGCTAAGAGCCTTAAATGAAAAGTTAGTAAGAATCTTTAAAATAGATGGATTCTGATTTATAACACGTGAATCTATTCATCAGTTTTTAAAAAAGATTTTATTTATTTACTTTGAGAGAGAAACAGAGTGAGAGCAAGGGGAGGGGCAGAGGGAGAGGAGAGAGAGAATCTCAAGCAGACTCCATGCTTAGTGTGGAGTCCCAGCTGGGTCTCAAGCCGGGCGCCCCATGTTTTTTACATTCTTAAAGGGTTGTTGAGAAAGAGAATATGAAACTGAGACCTTATCTGGCCCTCAAGCCTATTTATTATCTGACCTTCTAAAGAGAAAAATTGCTGACCCTTGTTCTAAAAGACAAATGACCTGGATTCTACACAAATAAAATATGTGGGAAAAATGAGTTGGGAGGAAGGGGGAGGAGAAACTCTTATGAATTAAAACAGACTTAAGAGATGTATCAACCAAATGCAATGTGCTTATCTTTATTTAGATCCTGAATCAAATAATCCAACTATAAAAATAAGTTCTTGAGACAACTGAGGAAATAGGAGCAGAGACTAAATATCAGATGATGTAAGAAACTATTATTAATGTTAATTAGGTATGATAATAATATTGTAAATATTTAAATAATTTCACCTGTCAGAGATACATACAATGGTATTTAAAGGTGAAATGTAAAATAGTTCAGCAAACAAAACTAAAACAAAACTGGGGAAGACAGATAAACCAGTCTGGCAAAATGTTGATCACTGCTGAAGCTAAGTAATGAATACCATAATGATTCCTTATACTCTATTTTTGAATGTTTGAAAATGACTATAATAAAATTTTTAAAGTACTTATTTAGAAACCAAGGTCAATATTAAAAGAAATAGCTAATTAAGTTAAAACGAAAATAAAAGACTAAATGGGGGCGCCTGGGTGGCTCAGTGAGTTAAGCCTCTGCCTCACGCTCAGGTCTTGATATCGGGGTCCTGGGATCGAGCCCCGCAACGGGTTCTCTGCTTGACGGGGAGTCTGCTTCCCCTTCTCTCTCTGCCTGCCTCTCTGCCTACTTGTGATCTCTCTCTGTCAAATAAATAAAATCTTAAAAAAAAAAAAAAGAGTTGGACACTTAACCAACTGAGCCACCCAGGCACCCTCATTCTTCTCATTTTTAAAAATAAGTCTAAAGAGGGCGCCTGGGTGGCTCAGTGGGTTAAGCCGCTGCCTTTGGCTCAGGTCATGATCTCAGGGTCCTGGGATCGAGTCCCGAATCGGGCTCTCTGCTCAGCAGGGAGCCTGCTTCCCTCTCTCTCTCTCTGCCTGCCTCTCTGTCTACTCGTGATCTCTCTCTGTCAAATAAATAAATAAATAAAAATCTTAAAAAAAAAAAAAGTCTAAAGAATCTACAGATCTTACAAGAAAACAGCTTTAATGTCAAGGTTGCTTAAAAATTTTTTTAATAAACTTCCTCAATCTGATTACTCCTTCTATAGCCCTTCTCTTGAAACTTAAGGTATTTTCTGTCTGAGTCCCTCATTTACTAAATAAATGTTTCACGTGGAATTTAAGATTTCAACAATATCTTATGTGGCTCTGCCCTGTCTTTTTACTCTGACCTGACATCCTCTACATTTACTTGGAAGGTCTTCAAATAAATATTTTATTTATTTATTTATATTTTAAAGATTTACTTATTATTTAAGGTTTTATTTAGTTATTTGACACAGAGAGACAGTAAGAGAGGGAATATAAGCAGGGGGAGTGGGAGAGGGAGAAGCAGGCTTCCCACTGAGCAGGGAGCCCAATGTGAGGCTCGATCCCAGGATCCTGGGATCATGACCTGAGTCGAAGGCAGATGCTTAATGACTGAGCCACCCATGCCACTGTTTTTAAAGATTTATTTAATTTATCTGAGAGAGTGAGTGAGCACTGAAGCAGGAGGAGGGTCACAGAGGGAGACAGAATCCCAAGTAGACTCCCTGCTGAGTGTGAGCCCCAGGCAGGGCTCAATCTCATGACCCTGAGATCATGACCTGACCTGAAATCAAGAGTGGGACACTCAACAAACTGAGCCACCCAGGCACTCCAAATAAATATTTTAAAACAACAAAAGCAGTAAGAAAAATTTTTCCAAATATAGCTCTACACCAACCAATTATGAATCATTACTTGAAGAATAAGATAATCTTTCTTTGGTAGATTAAACCTCAGAAATCAAGTATGAAAATATACATAAACAGTAGATTTTTTTTTTTTTTATTTGACAGACAGAGAGAGATCACATGTAGGCAGAGAGGCAGGCAGAGAGAGAGAGAGGAAGAAGCAGGTTCCCTGCTAAGCAGAGAGCCCGACGTGGGGCTCGATCCCAGGATCCTGAGATCATGACCTGAGCCGAAGGCAGAGGCTTAACCCACTGAGCCACCCAGGTGCCCCCATAAACAGTAGATTTTAAGACTCCAAATCACTCTGGTAGATATAAACTAGAAAGTTAGCTCAAAGATGAAGGCAGATCTGTAATGGCTAGAAGTGCTGGGGACCATTTTTTTAAAAAATATTTTATTTATTTATTTGACAGGCAGAGAGCCAGGCAGATAGAGAGAGGGGGAAGCAGACTCCCTCCTGAACAGAGAGCCCAATGCGGGGCTCAATCCCAGGACTCTGAGATCATGACCTGAGCCAAAGGCAGAGGCTTAACCCACTGAGCCACCCAGGTGCCCCAGTGTTGGGGACCATTTATTAGAAATTGAGCTCCAAGTTAAATAACAGAACCAGAAAAGGTAAGAACCCTCATCATTAAAGGCAAAGATGTGAAGCGTTTCACAATATTGGAGACATTAAATGTCGCCATTTCTGTAGTTAAATACTGATTTAAAAAGACATGAACACACCTATGTCATGAAGGTACATAAAGGAAAAAGGATCTGTATGTAATTTATAATGGCTCTGGATAATGTCCCGTGAGGGCTGAAAAAAGAAGAAATATAAAAGACATTTCCTAAAGGAACAGGAAATAAACAATAAACAGGAACTGAGGAGATATCAGAATCTTTTAGACAGGAGCAAAAGAAAGATATTTCCAAGAAGGGAGATCTATGTGATCAAATATAGCATAGAGGACTTCCCATTTCAATATGGTCAAATTAAACATCACTGTCTCTTCTCCTCTCTCTCTGCAAAAGTGAAAAAGAAAACAAAAAGAAAATATATCTTGAACTAAAAGGTTGCTAAATGCCAATTCTAGAAAATAAAGAGCAGAGGATAGACTGGACCAGGTAGGAAAGAAACTCAGAGATAGTGGCTGTTCTTTCTTATCTCAGACAGAAAACACAGTGAACAGAGTTTCCCCCAAATAGAAGGCACACTCTGTGGGCAGAATGAACTAGTTATTTTTTGCAACAGTGGGATCTAGATGTGTTGATACTGGTGGCAGGAACATGATAGCCTTCATCTGGCCTTATCAAATGGTAGGGAAGATAGGGCTAAATAAGAAGATGCAAACATCCATGATTCTTATATAAGCAGTCTGCTGGCATAGGAGAGTAGAAGGGACACTTCACGCTGGAGGAATCAGATAATGTCTGATTTGGAAGAAGTAAAGGGCAAACCAACTCTCAATACAAAACTCTTAATGCTAAAGTAGGATGATAAGAGTGACAAGGGCTTCCTATTCACTCAGAGTATTTTTCGGGCCAATTTTCAATACTCTCCTATAAATAGTTGGTCCAGCAAGAAGTAACTTCATTTAAAGATAAGTAGTGGTGATTATAAAAGGAATCTGCATAAGCTCTATGCAATAATGCTAACTAGAACCAAAAAACATGAATATACAAATCAAAATGAAAAACTGATAATCATTTGATCAATAAGACTCAAACTTTCTAAAGCTTTAAAAAAAAAGAAACCTATGGGCATCCAAGGCAAACACATCAAGTCACCTATGAGGGGAACCAATTGGATTTCAGAAGTCTCCAAGCAATATTCAAAGCCAGGAGACAGTAGAGGATTATCTAAAAGTCTTCAGGGAACTGTCTACAAAGAAAACAGTCTAGAAAAAAAGTATGACTTAAGAATTTAATACACAAATAATAAAGGGTAAGAAAAAAAATGAATTTTCTTACATGCAAAAACTGAGGGACTTTAGTTCCCACTAAATTTGTAAGTTCCACGAAGACAGGACTTTGTTTTGTAGAGTATTATATGCTCATGCCCCAAATAGTATTTTATCTTTATTGTTACAACTATAAATGTAGTTTTCTTTCCTTTATATCTTCTACTTGGTTGTTGAAGTTTATATGAAACCTGCTGATTTTTATTTGTTGACTTAATATCTTACCATCTCACTGGATTCTTTTACTGTTTGTTATACTTTTTCAGTTGATTCTCTTGTGTTTTTCAGGGATACAATTTTATCTTAAAATAAAGATGACTTTATAGATTCCTTTCCAATGACAGAAAGCACAAACAGAAAGTACAGTACTGATTTTTTTTCTCTTATCTAATATTTAGGTATAAACTTCAGAAATATACAAAAGCTATAAAGGGAAACTTGGAAAGCATTTCTGAAGGATACAAAGTAGATTTGAACAAAGACAGAGCATGTTCTTTAACATTCTAAAGATGTCAAATTTCCAAAAGTTGGGGTGCGTGGGTGGCTCAGTGGGTTAAAGCCTCTGCCTTCAGCCCAGGTCATGATCCCAGGGTCCTGGGATTGAGCCCCACATCGGCTCTCTGCTCAGTGGGGAGCCTGCTTCTCCCTCTCTCTCTGCCTGCCTCTCTGCCTACTTGTGATCTCTGTCAAAAAAAAATTCCAAAAGTTAATTTATGTATCTAATACATTCCCGATAAAAAGTTCAATAGGTTTTTCTCTGGAAATAGAGAGTTGTATCTAAAATTCATATGGTAGGGGTACCTGGGTGGCTCAGTGGGTTAAGCCTCTGACTTCAGCTCAGGTCATGATCTCAGAGTCCTGGGATCAAGCCCCGCATCAGGCTCTCTGCTCAACAGGGAGCCTGCTTCCCCTTCTCTCTCTGCCTACCACTCTGCCTACTTGTGATCTCTCTCTCTGTCAAATAAATGAAATTTTAAAATTCATATGGTAAAATAATACTGATCAAAAAGAGCCAGCACAACTCTGAGAAAGAAGTGTATGCAACTGGGAAAGAAAGGGGACTTGGTGTCAAGGATAAGGCAGAGACTTACTTTTTAATATAAGAGACTTACTTTTTAATATATCTTTTGGATTATTTATTTTCTTTAACCAAGTGTGTGTGTGTGTACATGTTTATATATATACATACATATACATATATATACATATGTGTGTGTGTGTATACATATATGAGAGTGAGCAAGCGGGTAGGGGGCGAGCAGAGGGAGAGGGAGAGAAAGAATCTCAAGCAGTCGCCACACCTAGCATGAAGCCCAACACAGGGCTTGATCTCATGACCCTGAGATTATGGTCAGAGCCAAAATTAAGAGCTGGACGCTTAATGAACTGAGCCACCCAGGTGCCCTGAAGGGCGCATACTTACATTTAAAAAAAATTAATGTAATGGAAGGTGGGAATAAGTAGGAATAGGGCACCAATTTCTAAACTAGAAACTTAAAACTACATGGGATTGTGAAGGTTGTGAAGTACAATGGAAACTGTGAGTACTGTTACAGAATACATGTCTATAGCTTTTCAAAATGGAAAGAAACTGAATGAAATCTAAGTGTGAAACAAATATACTTTTAAAATACTACACTTCTGGTCCCTGGGTGGCTCAACTGGTTAAACAACTGCCTTCAGCTGAGGTCATAATCCAGGAGTACTGGGATCAAGTCCCATATTGGGTTCCCAGCTCCATGGGGAGTCTGCTTCTCCCTCTTTCTCCCCTCTCATGCTCTCTCTCAAATAAATAAATAAAATCTTTGAAAAAAAAAGGGGGGGGGGGGCGCCTGGGTGGCTCAGTGGGTTAAAGCCTCTGCCTTCGGCTCAGGTCATGATCCCAGGGTTCTGGGATTGAGTCCCGCATCCAGCTCTCTGCTCCTCGGGGAGCCTGCTTCCTCCTCTCTCTCTGCCTGCCTCTCTGCCTACTTGTGATCTCTGTCAAATAAATAAGTAAAATATTTAAAAAAAAATACCACACATCTGTAAAATACTGAATGCATAAGGAAATAAAACTAAAACTATGAGCACTATGGAAAAAGATCATAGTGAAGAAAAATAATCTTGAAAGTAAGGTCATAAATGAGTTAGAAAAGGCTGACATCCTGAATTCAGTTGGGACTACCAATCCTTTAAAATCTGGAAAAGGAAGATAACTCCAGTATAGGAAGTGGAATCTGGAAATATATCTGGAAACGTCATAGGAATCCAATCCATTTATACTATCTGTCACCCTAGAACACTAGGGCCTTTAAGAAAATCTGGGAAAATGTGAAATGGTATCAACCACATAAACGACTGTCATGTGGCTTTCTCATTAAGAGCTGCCTTTTTACTTATTCACCTGGACAGTGCCTTCCAAGCATTTCTTCCTCTACTACCCACGGTTCCTCTTCGTGTTCCAACTTGAAGATCACATCTGGTTTGGTGACTTGATAACCTATTACAGGAAACAGCAAAAGACTTGGATGTTAATGCTGGGGACCACCATCCATACCTTGGGCTGAGTCTTAGGGGCTTGAGGGCCTATGAAGGATGAGGACAAAGGAATTTCAAAAGTGAGACAAAGTAATCAAGCTTTACCCTAAAGAGGAGTACACACAATCATGTGAAGTCAAGGAAGGGTAAATTCACCTGGCAAGTTAAAAGTCTTCATACACTTTGAAAATGGAAAGGAATTCCATGAAAAATTATAAAACTACCCTTACCCACTGTGACTAGGTTGCTGTAGTTCTCTAGCATTACATCCCGATACAAGTTCCTCTGAGCAGGTTTCATTTGCTGCCATTCCTCCTGGGTGAGGTCCACAGCAACATCCTTAAATGTCACTGTTTCCTGTAAAAACCAATCCTAATTAATATGAAGTTATCAAACTTCGATGCAGTGGTGAAAGTATGTAAGAACTCATGTACATCATGAACTCAAGGATCAGAGTTCATTACAAACTGTATATGAAGTCTTCATATTTACCTAATCTTATTTTACACTGTGAGGGAAAACAAACCATAATAGAAATATCCTGTAAGATGTTGATTATTGAGTTAGCAAACTTAAGCATTCATCATCTATTATGCAGGAAAACTAAAGATAGTGGTCACTGATTTTTACTGGTCTGTGACAGAACTGAAAGAGTTAGACCTGACTCACAGGTAACTGTCTCAGAACCTGTCCAAATGAAAATGTGACCCATTGAGAAAGGGGACATGGAGAACATGGGGATGGAAGAGAAATAAGGCAGGAAGAATGAGGAGCGGTATGAAAATCTGAATATGCTGGGCGCCTTGGTGGCTCAGTTGGTTGAGCATCTGCCTTTGGCTCAGGTCATGATCCTAGGGTCCTGGGATTGAGTCCTGCATTGGGCTCCCTGTTCCGAGGGGAGCCTGCTTCTCCTTCTGCTTTTACCTCTCTCTGCCTCTCATGAAAAAAAGAAAAAAAACTTAAAAAAAAAGGAAAATCTGAATATGCAAAATTTGAAATTTCTATAGAACTTCTGGATAGAAATGTCTACTATGCAGTTAGAGGTATAAAGAAAGATAAGAATTAGCCATCAATCTAAAATTGAGAGCTGAATCCATTGCTAAAGGATAGGAATAGTTGTAGAGAACATATACAGTGGGTAAAGGTCCAAGGACAGAATTGGTAGTTAGGCATAAAGGAAAGGGACTCAGGTTTTTGTTTCTTATTTGCTTTATTTACAGAGGCAGAAAATTAAAACCAAGACAGCAATGTAACAAAAGTCAAGAAACTAACAAATTTCTGGAAAAGAATGTTACTTGATCACAAATATCCTCCCCACTTAAAAACTTCAATATTCAAGTTAGGGAGTAAGGAAAAAATATTTATCTGTAAAGGTTCTAAAATAAAAAAGCACCCACAGGGCACCTGGGCGGCTCAGTGGGTTAAGCAACTGCCTTCAGCTCAGGTCATGATCCCAGGGTTCTGGGATCGAGTCCCGCATCGGGCTCCCTGCCCCATGGGGAGTCTGCTTCTTCCTCTGACCTTCTCCCCCTCATGCTCTCTCTCACTGTCTCTCTCTCAAATAAATAAATAAAATCTTAAAAAAAAAAAAGCACCCACATATCCCACATTTGGGAGAATTTATTCAAGAAACAGTACCGATAAGATAGACAAAATGGGAAATACAAATGAAAATCACCAAAGGCTTGATTGCAATTAGTGTTTCTTTTTTTAGTTTTTTAAGATTTTATTTATTTATTGGGGCACCTGGGTGGCTCAGTGGGTTAAGCCTCTGCCTTCAGCTCAGGTCATATTCTCAGGGTCCTGGGATCAAGCTCCGCATCGGGCTCTCTGTTCAGCGGGGAGCCTGCTTTCCCCTCTCTCTCTGCCTGCCTCTCTGCCTACTTGTGATCTGTCAAATAAATAAAAATCTAAAAAAAAAAAAAAAGATTTTATTTATTTATTAAGGAGAGAGTGCATGTGTGCACATGAGCTGGAGGAGGGGCAGAAGGAGAAGCAGACTTCCCACTGAGCAAGGAGCCTGACATGGGCTCCATCCTTGGGATCATAACTTGAGTCAAAGTCAGACCTTAACTGACTAAGCCACCCATGTGTCCCTGCAATTATTGTTTCTGAGGCACTGCCTCTATGATCTATGATCTATGATTATTACTACCATCACCGTCATCTATTGAGTAGTTATTATATACTAGGTAGCATAATAATTTCTTTAGATGTATTAGCTACTAAAATAACCTGAAAAGGTTATGCAGTGGCCACTATTATCCATTTACAAAGTAAGGAGGAGCACCTGGCTGGCTCAGCTGGTAGAGCCTGTGACTCTTAACAGGACAAATCTTTTTTTTTTTTTTTAAATAACCATTTATCGTAAGGGCATAAAAGCAATTATGTGTCAGTTCTGCAGTATATATGATGACTGGCAACTTTTTCTAAAAAAGGATTTTTTTCCCTAAAGATATACAAATAGTAAATATGCCTTTAAAAATTTAGAATATGAGACATTTTTTTCCTGGATATTTTATATTCTTATATTTCAAATATATTCTAGACTCAGCTTAAATAGACTTGCCTTACTCTAAGAAAAATATTTAGAATCCTTTTTAAAAGATTTATTTATTTGAGAGAGAGAGAGCGAGCGTGAGTGGGAGGAGGGGCAGAGGGAAAAGGAAAGGGTGAGACTCTCAAGCAGACTCTCCATTACTGAGTGAGTTGCTGGGCTTGATCTAAGGACCCTGAGATCATGACCTGAGTCAAAACCAACTGAGCCACCAAGGTGCCCCAAAATATTCAGAATCTTTATTCAATAAGTCTGAAGATTAACTTAAAAAGAAGTTACAGGGCACCTGGGCGGCTCAGTGGGTTAAGCCGCTGCCTTCGGCTCAGGTCATGATCTCAGGGTCCTGGGATCGAGTCCCGCATTGGGCTCTCTGCTCAGCAGGGAGCCTGCTTCCCTCTCTCTCTCTCTCTCTGCCTGCCTCTCTGCCTAGTTGTGATTTCTGTCAAATAAATAAATAAAATCTTTAAAAAAAAAAAGAAAACCAACTGAGCCACCAAGGTGCCCCAAAATATTCAGAATCTTTATTCAATAAGTCTGAAGATTAACTTAAAAAGAAGTTACAGGGCACCTGGGCGGCTCAGTGGGTTGCCTCTGCCTTCTGCTCAGGTCATGATCTCAGGGTCCTGGGATCGAGTCCTACATCGGGCTCTCTGCTTGGCAGGGAGTCTGCTTCCTCCTCTCTCTCTATCTGCCTCTCTGGCTTCTTGTGATTTCTCTCTATCAAATAAATAAAATCTTAAAAAAAAAGAAGTTATATTGATTTAATAATGATAGATCCTATCCAAAAAGGATGTTTTAAAAATGTACTTAAATCCTCTTTGAGGCCACATCAGTATTTTAGAAGATTTTTTTTTCCATATACATCAGATAATTTTTTTCTTTACGGTTTCGTGTCTACTCTTACCATCTTCCATTTTATTTTTCAGCTGGTTGTAGTTTATATAGAGAATGCTATTGGTTTTTGTGTAAATTAATTTTGTGTAAATAAATTTTGTTTAAAAAATCCATATTGGATTCAGTTGTTATTTCTCTTCAGTTGCCCACATACATAACTATATAATCTAGCTATCATAATTTTGCATGCACCTTCCCAATTTTTATCTCCCATTTTTCTCTCTTTGTTGTATGCCTAGGCACACAGAATTATAGTAAATAAATATGGTAGTATTGGCAATCTGGTTGTGTTCTGACTTCGGTGGGAATGCATCTCATTTTTCCTAGTAAACAAGGTGTTGGCTCTTAGCTTATTATGTGTGGAAAAATTGTTAACAATATTGTATTAAAGTGTCCTTTTACTCCTATTAAACAGATTCTTTTAAATCCGAAGTTCTGGTTGATTGATTGATTGATTTTTTTTAATTATTTATTTATTTGACAGAGAGAGATTTCAAGTAGTCAGAGAGGCAGGCAGAGAGGGAAGCAGGCTCCCCGCCGAGCAGAGAGCCTGATGCGGGCCTCGATCCCAGGACCCCGAGATCATGACCCGAGCCGAAGGCAGAGGCCTAACCCACTGAGCCACCCAGGCGCCCAATTGATTGATTTTTTAAAGATACTATTTATTTATTTGATAGAGATCACAAGTAGGCAGAGAGGCAGGCAAAGAGAGAGGAGGAAGCAGGCTCCCTACTGAGCAGAGAGCCCGATTCAGGGCTCGATCCCAGGACCCTGGGATCATGACCTGAGTTGAAGGCAGAGGCTTTAACCCACTGAGCCACCCAGGTGCCCCCGAAGTTCTGATTTTTAAAAAAATTAGCAGCTCTATGAAGCTGATTATCTTTTTTTCTTTAATATGATGAATTATATTAATAGATTCCCTTAACTTGAAACATCAAGTCAGAGAGAAAAAAATTTCACTCAATTCTTCTCTAATTAGTCTATAAATTCTCTAATTAGTCTATAAAATCTGAATAGGATTTTTATTCCTTTAGAACCAGATAAATTGATTCTAAAACTCAAATAGAAATTTAGGGGTCCCAAAGTAGCTAAGAAATTTCTGAAAGACTAGGAACAACTTGTGTGTGGTGGAAGTGGGGAAATCCTTGCCTAAGCAACAGGGTTATTTTAAAGTTACAGTAATTAAAACATTGTAAACACACACACACACACACACACGGAATACAGTACTGGTATAGATGTAGACAAATAGACTAAAGGAACAGAATAAAGAGCCTAGAAACAATTAAGCATGCACATGATAAATGTGGCATCACAAAAGAAATATCTATTTAACAATAGTGTTAGAACAACTGGTCTTGTACATGTAGAAATAATTCTAGTGATAGAATTATCAGTAAACTCCTACCTAAAATCCATTACAAAATTAAATTCCAATTGGACTAAAGACTAAATATGAAAAACAAAGTTTTGAAAATAGACTATCTCTATAACCTAACATGAAAGATGTCTTAGAAAAGACCACCATTGGCAACTATGAAAAGGACTATTAAATACTGATGCTATATGTAATATTGACTGAATTCTTATTGTATGCATATATAAATCATAAGCTAAATATAACTATCCAAATTTAAAGTTTCTATACAACAAAAGATACATATCAACATAAAAGTGGCCAGTACCTAGGAAAAGGTAACTATATAAATCCTAATGCTAAAGAAGGCCTCTTTTATTTATTTATTTATTTATTTGACAGAGAGAGAGAGGGAACACAAGCAGGGGGAGTGGGAGAGGGAGAAGCAGGCTTCCCACCAAGCAGGGAGCCTAATGCGGGGCTTGATCCCAGAACCCTGGGATTATGACCTGAGCTGAAGAAAGACACTTAACAACTGAGCCACCCAGGTGCCCTAAAGAAGGTATTTTTAAAAATTCCCTAATTTCAAGTAGAAAAAGGACTAAAAGCTCAACCAAAGAAAATGTATATGTAGGCTCATTTGAAAGACGTGCTCCATTTACTCTTCCAGATAATTTTAGTTTTTCATCTTTGGCCAGGATAGACTTTAAAAAAAAAATTGAACTTAAAATGATAAGAATTATGGAATTGTTTCAGCATTTCTTTTAGACCTAGGTGTCAATGAGCAGCTTTCTCTTTCTAGAGGCACCTGGCTGGCTCAGTCGGTATAGCAAATCAATTCTTGACCTTGGGATTGTTAAGTTTGAGCCCCATGTTGGGTATAATGATTTTTTTTTTTTAAAGATTTTATTTATTTATTTGACAGAGAGAGAGAGAGATCACAAGTAGGCAGGGAGGCAGACAGAGAGAGAGAGGAGGAAGCGGACTCTCTGTGGAGCAGAGAACCCGATGCGGGGCTCGATCCCAGGACCCTGAGATCATGACCTGAGCCAAAGGCAGAGGCTTTAACCCACTGAGCCACCCAGGCGCCCCAATGATTATTTTTTTTTTAAGTCTTTGAGAAATTTTCTCTTTCCTTAAGTATTAGCTTTCCCCTCATAAATAGTATAAATTATGGAATAAACTTTGTGTTCCAGTTTGCTTTGACATTCAAATTGAAATTGACATAAGAACTTTGTATGGACCTGTTTCTGCATAGCCACATCCCAAATTTCACCTGGTTCTGCTACTCTATTTTTCCTCACCTTAATTTTCATCAATTTAGTTTTTCCAATTTACTGGTAGGTTAAGGTAACTCACTGCAACTGCATTGCAAAATAATGCAGGAAACAAATAAATGCTTAAAACGTACAAGAGACCTGGTCATCTTCTCTTCTTCCTCCAAAAGGGCAGAGTCCTGAGGATGCCAAGCTGAGGGAAGAGAAATAAAGCAGATTTATTTCATAACTCCAGACAAAGGCATATAGAAATCTTCAGTACCAGGTGGCTATAATATTATCTACAATGATCCTTAGAGCATTGAGAAATGCTAACCACCATCAGGCAATAGAGATGCTGAAATGTACAAGAAAGACTAATGTTACCATACAGGGTTGGATGGGAATTTCTGGAGGACTAAGTATAGGGTACCCAATGAATCAACTGACAATATAAGCTTTCCCTAGGATCCTGGTATTTTATTCTTTTTAAAAAATTTTTAATTTTTTTATAAACATATAGTGTATTATTAGCCCCAGGGGTACAGGTCTGTGAATCGCCAGGTTTACACACTTCACAGCACTCACCATATCACATACCCTCCCCAATGTCCATAACCCCACCACCCTCTCCCTACCCCCCTCCCCCGGCCACCCTCAGTTTGTTTTGTGACATTAAGAGTCTCTTATGGTTTGTCTCCCTCCCGATCCCATCTTGTTTCATTTTTTCTTTTCCTTCCCCCCAAACCCCCCACGTTGCATCTCCACTTCCTCATATCAGGGAGATCATATGATAGTTGTCTTTCTCTGACTGACTAATTTCGCTAAGCTTAATACCCTCTAGTTCCATTCACGTTGTTGCAAATGGCAAGATTTCATTTCTTTTGATGGCTGCATAGTATTCCATTGTATATATCTGGTATTTTATTCTTAATAGAAAGTTTATCTCAAGTACATAATAATAATACCACAAAGATTTAAGAATTATATAATTTATGAAGCACTGTAAAAAATATGGAGCAACTTTAATCAGGGACAGGTTTAGGCATTGTAAACCATTTATATGATGGAATAAAATGCAGTCATGATTCTAATGACATTTTCGAGCAACTACTTCTTGATTTAAAAAATTCAGGGCCTTCAGGTAAAAAATGTAAGAATGAATATTTGCATTTACTTCTCTCTCCTGAACCCAACCAAAATGAAAGTAAAGGAACAAAGGAAGCTGAGTCTCATAGAGAATATAGAAGGCTTCAGCAGATAAGAGATGTCAATAAAATTTTGGAAGCTAGAGATTACACAGATGGCTGTTATCTAATTTAACTAGAGAAACCTGAAGCTTAAGTGAGGGAAGGGAGAAGGGAGGGAAACCATGGCAGAACCCTTGAAAGGCTTAGGAATGGAGGCTCTAAATACTTCTGCAGGCCTGAGTGTGGGATGGGAACTGAATGTAAGGGGTTGAAGCAATGTAGAGAAAATAAGGGAATTAAGTGAAAGTTCTAATACTGAAAGATGAGGTATGTCCCCCCCAGTCCCCTACTTCCTACTGTGTTTGCCTTCCAAAAACAGTTCCGGCTTATACTTCTCAAGCAAAATCTAGGATTTCTTGCTGGGGAAACTGACTAGCGCTACCTCCTCCCCCCAAACAGATACAGATCCTGACATTTAGTCAACTTTCAACCTCTAATAAAATACCATATTAGAAAGAAGGGCAAGAAGGTGGGTTGGGGAAGGGTGGGGTGAGGGAGACAAGAAAGAGGTTAGGTAGAAAACAGAGATAAATCCTTATCTCTATTGTCAAAAAAGTCAGCAGGAAAAATCAAGCATGAATGAGCAGTATGAGGATATTCAGGGAAGTGAAGCTGAATACCAAAATGTTCAAAATGGTTGCCTCTGGGGAGTTGGATCAGGGGATGAGGAAGGATAGAGTAGGAGATTTTGTTTATGGTTATATATTTAACAGCCCTTTTTAAAAAATCTAAATGTAAGAAAAACAGAAATTTCAAACAATAGTCAAATGAATAAATAAAAAACAAATGTCTACCCTGCAGTCAGTAATACCCATGTGAACTCTCTTGGTAGGCGTACTGAATTTCCTAACCCCTAAATGTACAGCTTCTCTCTCCTAAACTTTCCCCATCTCTGAGCCACCTTACCTCTCCTTTCCATCATCTGGGTTAAATGCTCCATTGTCACACAGCTTTTGCTGATCTCTGAAGGCTGAGATGTCATTCAGGCCTTGCCCACTAAGGGCAGAAAGGTTAAGGTAAGCTGTAGATCCAGCAATTCTAGGGTCTGCTCTATCTCAGGCTTCTCCAGCCTCCAAGAGAGTTCTCAGGTCAGAAGGTCTCCTTCCATGATGGACACCTGCTCTCCAGGCTTCTTTTTACTCACACCGCAGATCTATCTTATCTCCGTGGAGGCAGGACCTGTGGGTTTATGATATAAATTCAATTTACTTAATGTTTCCTCATTAGATCCCTATGGTAACCAGCCTCCAAGATGGCTTCCAATGATCACTGCCTTATGGTATTCATGGTTTTTTGTTTTTTTTTTTTTTGTACACCCTTCGCACACTGAATAGAGTTGTCCTGTTTAACCAATAGGATACTGCAAAAACTGACAGTGTGTGACTTCCAAAGTTAGGTCATGAAAGACATGGGGGTTTCTGTATTGCATATTTTTGAATCATGCACATTGAAGGAAGTCAGCCACCATACCATGAAGACATTCATCCAGCCCTGGGGAGGCCCCTGCCAGCAGCCAACACTTACTTGCCAGCCATCTAGGAGGCAAATCCTCCAGCCACCTAGTCTTCCAATGACTGTAGCTTTGTTAACATCTTGACTGCAACTTCATGAAATATATGAGCCAGAGTACCCAGCTAAGCTGTTCCCCACCCCCACAGAGTGCGAGATAATAAATGTTTATTGTTGTTTAAACTACTGAATTTTGAGGTAATTTGTTACACAACAGTAGATAATTCATACAGCCCCAATTAGCTTCCTTGCTTGTAATTCACATTCCCTGGAGTCACTGCCCAGAGATGCTGGATACAAAGACAGCAAGAATTTAGAGGAAAACTGAAAGACTCAGCAACCTAGGTTGAACCAGGCATTCAAGAAAACACCAAGACTCTAGAAAGAAAGTAAACACAACAGTGATGCTCACATAATATCTGATCTTCAAATATCTTCTGTGAGCAGAAAGGTGTAGACCCAGTGCAGTCACAGATACAAAGTTGAGTCAAGAAAGATTCGTATTTACAACATCCCTAGGTTTGGAGTAAAAGAGAGTTGCAGCTATTCCATTTCCTATTTATCTTGGCAATTGAGGTAAAAGAAATGTGCAATTTAGAATTCCCATACTCTTCATCTGAAATGAGAATTATACCCACATCACAATGATACTGGATGAATAAAATGGTTAAGAAATATTAATTTTTCATCTGCTTTGAGCCTTTACTAGGTAAAAAAATAATTATACAAGAGAGTAGACTAATTCTTGTACTGCATGATAGAACAGAGTAAGAAAGAAACATTCAATTGTAATAAATTTTGAGATATTCCTAATATCCTTCACATAAGTTCCATTTTTTTCCTCTGTGGGAACTATCACAAACAAATTATATAATTTATTTACCATACATATTGTCTGTGTAACCCTTCATATAAACTCCATGAAAACAGGGATTTCTTAAATCTCTCTTGGTCATTGATGGTAGGTGCTCAAAAAAATATATTGATTTAAATGGTGTAGCCACTATGAAAAACAGTATGGCAGTCAAAAAACGAAAAACAGAATCACCATATGATCCAAAAATTCCACTTCTGGGTACAAAAGAACTGAAAGCAGGGACTTGAACAAATTTGTACACCCATGTTCATAGCAGCATTATCTGCAATAGTCAAAAGGTAGAAGCAACCCAAGTATGCACTGACAGATGAACAGATAAACAAACTGTGGTGTATATATATAATGGAATATTATTTAGCCTAAAAAAGGAAGGAAATTCTGACATGTGCTTTAATTAACATGGATGAACCTTGAAGACCTTATGCAAAGTTAAATAAACCAATCACAAAAAACCCAATACTGCATGATCCAACTCATATGAGGTATGTAGTATAGTCAAATTCATATAGAAAGAAAAACAGAATGGAAGGAATGCTGGGACTAGGAGATCCAAGGAATGGGGAGTTATTGTTTAATGGGTACAAAGTTTCTGTTTTGCAAGATGGTAGTGACAGTGATACAGCGATATGAATGTAATGCTATTGAACTCTATGCTTACAAATAATTAAAATGTTACATGTTTTTAGCTTTATCGAGATATAATTAAGGTATAAAAAAATCAGACACATTTAATGTATACATCCTGATGAGTTTGGACATATTATATATTCATGATACCAGTTCCATAACCAAGGTACTAAACATATCCATCACCTGTAAAAATTTCCTTGTGTTCTTTTGTGCTTTGTTTCTATGGTAAGAACAATTAACACAACATATATACACTTAACAAAGTGCATAATACTGTATTATTAATACAAGTTCTGTGTTGTATGGATCTCTAGAGCTTATTCAACGTGCATAATGTAAACTTTGTACCCATGGAAAAATAATTCCCCATTTCCCTCTACTCCTAGGCTCTGGCAACCATTATTGTATTCTTATGCTTCTTGAATTTATTTTAGATATATCATACAAATTGAATCATGTAGTATTTGTCCTGTGACTAGCTTATTTCACATAATGTTCTTCAGGTTCATCCATGCTGTCACAAATGGCAGGCATTCCTTCTTTGACTAATATTCCATTGTATGTATATACCACATTTTCTTTATCCATTCATCTATTGATGAATGTTTCCCTATTTTGACTATTGTAAATAATGCGGCAATGAAATTGGGGGTGCAGATATTAAAATGGTAAATTTTTATCCTGTGTTATATAATCTCTATTTTATCACAATTAAAAAATACATATACATATATACACATTTATGTACAAAAGATGCATAAATACACAACTAACAAATGAATTCTACTAATTTGGGGAATTTAAAATCAGAGGAAAGTAATATATTAGACAAGAATACCACAGAAATAGGTGAGTAGTTTGGAGTTCAAGTGTGCCAGAGTCTTAAGGTGAGGTTTTGTTAAGTATGCATGTTAAAAATTCAAGGAAAACAACAGAAACCAAAGCAGTGGAGAAAGGAAGGGGAATAAGCTAAATCTACACAATAAAAAAGCCACAAGTAAATAGAAAATAAATTTGTATCAGCAATCCCAATAAATGTAAATGAATTAAACTCACCTATTAAAATAACATTCAAGCAGGATAAAAGGGTAAAAAGCCCAGCAATATACTCTTTACCAGAGACCTGCAGTATAAAATCATAAAAAGAAGGGGTTGGAAAATGAAATTCCTGGATAATACAATAACAAGACCTGAAAAGGAATATTATCAGACAAGAGAACTATCAGTATACTGAGGAGCAGAGGTTTTTAAGACTGTTTGTACATCTGTCTTGTGCTCTGTTGATCCATGATGAGAAGAGGTCCTGCCACTGTCCTCTTAGCGTGAGCAGCAGAAGGAACACATGTGGAGGAGCAGATCTAAAACCACCCTGCAGTCTAGCTACTCAGTCAGCCCCAGCCTAAACAGACTGAACAGAGAACCAGGAAATAGGTGAACATGAGAATAAATGCTTGCTGTTATACGCCACTGTTTTAGGGGTGGTTTGTTAGGCAGCATTACTATTCTGGCAATAGCTAAGTAATACATATGATAAAAGATGCGAGTCATATGATGTTGAGATACCGACTCTGGAAAAGATCAACAGGAAAACTGGAGAATAACAGAAGAGAACCAAGAACTTCCAGGGGTAGAAAAAGGAAGCAAAGGAGACTAAGGGGTGGCCAAAGGGCAGGGAGGACGACTTAAAACCAAACACAAAATTATACACAGATCTTTTTCCATGCAGTTATCAAGTATGACAAACACTATACAGAAGTCAACTCAAAACAAGAACCGCTACACATATTACAAACACCTACCCACAGACCTTTCACGACAACCACACAAACACTATACAACCACACGCAACCAAGTATCACCATAACACAACACACCGCAATCACACATCCCATCACAATTAGTCTATCACACTCACACGCAATCACACACATCACTGCAGTCACACACACATTGATTCCCATCACGGTTTCTCGGTCCAACAATTCCAACCACTCTCCAGGAGCGTATTCCCACCCCGGGCACTTTGCACGGCGGCTACTCAAGACTCGTTGGGCCTCCTCAGAGGCTCCGCCCCGTCAGCCGCCGCGCCCAGACAACTCTAGCCCCTCCCCCATGCCCCGCTGCTGGGACGCGGTAGCGTCACCTGCCGGAAACGCCCGAATGCGCATTCAGCGCGCGGTTTCTGGGAGGATGGGTGAAGGCGACCCACAGAAAGACCCAAGCCAGGGGCCGGTAACGCCGAACCATCCCTTCGTGCCCGCTTCCCAGCGGACGTTCCTGAGGACAACAACACCTCCCAGAAGGCTTCACGGCCCGATTCAACTTCCGGCCAGAAAGCTGTCTGCGTTTCCTGCGTGAGGAGGGGGCTCCGCAAGTCCTGCGCCGAAGACCGGACTGGAAGGAGCAAACCTACCGTGCCTCGCAATCCTGAGACCTGGCTAGACGCTGAGAATTGCAGTTACAGTAGTTGGGGGAGGGTCCAGGCAGGGGCTGAGAGGAATTGGCCGCGGGTGCATCTCTGGACCACATTTCCCAGAGGGCCCGGTGGGCCATTCGCTCTTCTCGCAAGAACGCGAACGTTTCGTCACGCCTGGCGGGACCGTTAGATCGGTGAGGTGAGAGTCGGTCGGTCCCGGGGGAACCGGCGCAGTTGTGCAGGTTGCGATGCCGGAGGACCCGAAAGGCATAAATTGAGGAGTCCGGAGATAGGTACGGAGGTGGGTCATCCGGCCTGTACCGTGCGGGTGGAGCGGCCTGTAAAGGGGACGTTGTGAGATTGTGTGTGTAAGAGATCGAGACCTGTGTGCGGTTATCGGTTGCCTATCATTGGGGGTTGTGATTGCGTGTGTCCCGATGGCGGTTGTGACTCCGCGACACTGTTGGGGTGGGGGGTTACCTAAGGCTGTAGGAGAGTGACAATGTTCGGTGGCGGGTATATGATTGTAACCGTGTTACCATGGGTAGATTTGTGTGCTCGCGTTTGGAGTGCTTGTCACATTGTTTCAGTATGTCCATGCTCAGGTTATGGGGCACTATGTGTCTGGGTATGGGGTTCCTGTCATATGTAAGATTGTAACTTCAGAACTTTGTCCCCAGGGAACTTCTGTGAAGTTTGGTCAGGTTATAGCCCTTTGGCATTGGTGGCCTCAGCTTTTTCCTGACACACGGATTAGGCAGAATGCTCCATTCTCTGATCTCCATTCCCTGCGTGTAGTGGGGGCTGGGGCTGGGACTGGAGGTGACTTCTGACCAGACCAGTTTGGGGGAAAAAGGAAAACATGGTGTTTTGCAATTACCTTTTTCTCTCCCCAGTTCCACCCTTCTCCAGGTGCAGAAGAGAATGCACAATGAACTTCTACGAGCAATGTCCAAGGTGTGTTGGGGTTTTCTCTTTGCTTTCTTTCTTCCGAAAGTTAGATGCTTAATAAAGTATGTCATTTAATTGTAGGTCCTTATAATTTCCCTATTAAAGGGAAGGATGGTCCAGCCTGGTTTTAAAGCCCAACAGCAGCCCTATACGTATTGTTCACTTATTTGGAAAATGACTCTACTTCTGTTTGTTGAGTTTTCTTCTTTTTAAATGCAATATTATGGTTTAAATGCAATTGTTATGATATGAAAATAAAAACTTGGGGCGCCTGGGTGGCTCAGTTGGTTAAGGGACTGACTCTTGATCTGGACTTAGGTCTTGAACTCCGGGTCCTAAGTTCAAGCCCCACACTGGGCTCTGTGCTGAGCATGGAGCCTACTAAAATAAAATAAACAATCAAATAAAATAACAGGTAACATAATGCAACACATAACACAACACATAACAACAGAACACATAACAGCACGTAACAACACAACATAACATATAACATAAAACACATTACTATTACTTAGAGATTTTAAAAACAGAATTACCAAGAAAAAATAAAATGTGATCACTCAAATATCTAATGTTAATATTTTGGTTAATTTTGTAAAAAGATTTTATTTATTTGAGAGACAGAGTGAGCGAGAGAGAGTGCGCATAAGCAGGGGCAGAGGGAGAAGGAGAAGCAGGTTTCCTGCTGAGCAAGGAACCGGATTTGGGGCTCAATCCCAGGACATGGGATTATGACTTGAGTAATCTCTTAACTGACTGAGCCACCCAGGTGCCCCTTAATTAATTTTTATTATTTTTCCAAAATCAAATTATACTTCATTTACTACATTATATCCTACATTTTCACTAGAGAGGATTAATCTCCTGTGTTGTCAAATGGTCTTTGTAAATACCACTTTTTAAAGATATATATTTCTTTGTGTGAGTTATGTTCTCTCCCTTTCTTCATGTCAGTTATGTCTGACTTTGAAATCTTTATTTATTTATTTATAAATAACACACATACACACCCATCCATCCACACACACAGAGGTTTAAAATTGGACTTCATGATTAATAATGAGATTGTACGCCATTTCATATATTTATTGGTTATTAAGATTTCTTCTTTTGTGACCTGCCTGTTCATATATTTTAACTTTTTGCCCCTGGATTATCTCTTGTTGAGTCATAGGGTTTCTTTATATAATCTGAATATGAGTCCTTCACTGATATTTTTCTATTGTTTAGATTGTTTTATCATTTCCTTTAAGGTGGTTTTATGAATAGAAATCCTAACTTTAATGCAAAGTTATCAATTTTTTTTTATCTTTATGGTTGGTGCTTTTTGTGTTTCAGGAAATCCTTTCTGGGGCGCCTCGGTGGCTCAGTCAGTGAGGTGTCTGCCTTTGGCTCAGGTTGTGATCTGGGGTCCTGGGATTGAGCCCCAGGTCAGGCTCCCTGCTCAGTGGGGAGTCTGCTTCTCCCTCTCCCTCTGTTCCTCCTCCAGCTTGTGCTGTCTCTCTTTCTCTCTCTCTAATTAATAAATAAAATCTTTATTTTTTATTATTTATTTATTTTAAAGATTCTATTTATTTATTTGACTCTCTGTCAAATAAATTTTGACAGAGAGTCAGATAAACATAAGCAGGGGGAGTGGGAGAGGGAGAAGCAGGCTTCCCCCAGAGCAGGGAGCCTGATGCTGGCCTGAAGCTACAAGTTGTGCTTTTCGGGGTTCTGGCTGACCCCGTTGGTGGAGCATGTGACTTTTGATCTCAGGGTTGTGAGTTTGAACCCCACTTTGGGTGTGGAGATTGCTTAAAAATAAAATCTTTTTTTTTTTTTTTAAGATTTTTAAAAGATTTTATTTATTTATTTGACGGACAGAGATCACAAGTAGTCAGAGAGGCAGGCAGAGAGAGAGGGAGAAGCAGGCTCCCTGCTGAGCAGAGAACCTGAAGCGGGGCTTGATCCCAGGACCCTGAGATCATGACCTGGGCCAAAGGCAGAGGCTTAACCCACTGAGCCACCCAGGCGCCCCAAAAATAAAATCTTAAAATAAAAAAGTTTTGCCTTTCCCATTTATATATTTAATCTACCTGTAACTGGCTTTTGTGTACAATGTAAAGTGGGGCCCAGATTTTCCCCACTTAAGAAATCTTTCCTAGCCTTCTTAGTACCATATATTAGTTCACTCTGTTCCCATTTCAGATATATCCAAATATATATAAATCCAGTATCTGTATGTAAGTGGGTATGTCCGTGAGCTCTTTGTTCTGTTATTTTAAAACAGTATCACAGTCTTGATTATTCTAGTTTCATTGTCCTTTAAAAGTATTTTGGCTTTTCTTCCTGTGGCTGTGTTTAAGACTTTCTCCCAGTTTTTGGTTTTCTGTAATTTTAATATAATGTGTCTAAGTGTGCCTTTTAAAAATTTTTTTTTTTTTTTTTTTTTTTTTTTTTTTAATATTTTATTTATTTATTTGACAGAGAGATCACAAGTAGATAGAGAGGCAGGCAGAGAGAGAGAGAGGGAAGCAGGCCCCCTGCCGAGCAGAGAGCCCGATGCGGGACTCGATCCCAGGACCCTGAGATCATGACCTGAGCCGAAGGCAGCGGCTTAACCCACTGAGCCACCCAGGCGCCCCTGCCTTTTAAAAATTTTATATGCTTGGAATTTGTAGAGTTTTTTCAGTTTGTAGGTAGGTGTTTTTTATTAGGTTAGGGAACTCCTCAGCCATCTTCAAAGATTGCCCCTGCTTTATTCTCTCCCTCTCTCCTCTCCCTTCTCAGGCTGTAATTAAATATAGGTTAGAATTTCTTATCTTAATCTTTTTGGTTTTTAATGTTGATACATTAGGTGGGTCTACTCTCAATTTTTAAAATGTGGGTATTTGGTACAGAGGCAAAGGAAATTATGTTAAGAATCAGTCACCCCAAATCTATTCAACTTAAGACCTTTCTGAGTTTCTTTAGAAGATGGCTGAGTATTTCCAATCCATTCTTCTGTGCCAAAACGCAGAATATCTGGTTCTCCTCTCATCAGCCTCATCAGCCTCTAATTACACTTGCCATTTCTGTAGTGAAGATTTTTGCCCAAAATTAATGGGAATAATGCTAGGAGGTTAGTATAATATAGTAGGAGATAAAAGGAATGCATTGAATTTTGTCCTCAGAAGCTAATCAGATGTTTGTTTGTTTGTTTTTTTAAAGATTTTATTTTTTAAGTAATCTTAAAGTAACGTGGCTCCTATGAGATTGTAGCAGGTAGGAAGGAGGAGGTAAGGAGAAAAAGCCTTACTTGATTGGTGCTATTGTTTGGTCTTGGTCTCTCTTGATTTTATGGATGTTCAGCACTGACTCATTTTCTTATGGGGTGCTTTTTTAGGATTCTCAGAGAAGTCCCTGCAGGAAGCTTCTAATTGTATGTGATGTGGGCAACACATCTCCTTGAAATGGCCACTTATTTTTTTTAAAGATTTTATTTCTTTATTTTAGAGATGGAGGGAGGAGAAGAGCAGAGGGAGAGGGACAAGCCGACTTGGTGCTGAGCACAGAGCCCAGTGCAGGACTCGATCCCACAACCCTGAGATCATGACCTGAGCCAAAATCAATAGTCATGCGATTAACTGATTGAGATACCGAGGCACCCCTGAAATGTCTACTTACGATACATGTCTTACACTTGGGGATTCTGTGCTCTACTGCTTTGTTGGGAATCATGTTGTCCTTCCATTGGGTCCACATCTGGTCCAAAAAGGGGACTGGTTTCTGTGCCCTCTAAACTTCAGGAAACACAGCAAAAATTCTTAACAATCTTATCATTCTACTTTGGATCTTGGAGTCTGAGATGAAGAAATAACCTAATTTTTCCTATGGGGTGGAAAATATGTGTCATTTTTCAGCAACCAGTTTTTGGACACTAACTGAGTGTCCTGCAATTTAATTCAATTCTGACACTAATTACTCAGAGTTAACACAGAGCACCACAGGTTTAGGGGGCTTAGCCTTAGAAGACTGCCCTATTTGAGATAGCATCTCCAAGCCTTTGGTAGCCCCATGGCACTACACTTTTGCCCAGCAGACCACAAACTGAGGTATTCCCATGATCCCTACTCAGTTATAGTAATTGATTAGAGTGACTTATAGACCTCAGGAAAGTACTCTGTTTAATCATAGTTTTACTATAAGGAATGTAATTCAGGAACAGCAAAATGGTAGAGATGCATAGGGCAAGGTATGAGAGGGAAGACCATATCTGGAAAGGATTTTGCTTAACAAAATGGCTGAAGTGAAAGGTTTCCTTTGGTAATGTTTATATTGTAGAAAATTCTGCTACCAGTAAAATTATAAAAGTTAAAGAATTTATGTTAATAAGGAATACTTGGAACAGTCATAAGGGAAGTGTAACTTTCAAGAAATTTAAATTATATCCTTGTCTAAGATGGTGATATTTTATTATTTATTTTTCAAAGTTTATGTATTTATTAGAGAGAGAGAGAGAGCTCGAGCAGGAGGGACAGAGGGAGAGGGAGAGAGGATCTAAAGCAGATTCTATGCTGATCACGGAGCCCAGCATGGGGCTCTATCTTACAACTCTGAAATCATGACCTAAGCTGAAAGCAAGAGTTAGACACTTAGCTGACTATGCCACTCAGGCACCCCAATAGTGATATTTTAAATTAATGTTTAACCAGTTTTGCATTCAAAAAAATTCAAGAAATTTTAAGACTTAATCAAAAATGGCAGGGCTTTGTCTCAGTACCCAATCCTACTCCCCTTAGGTGGCTACCTTCAGATTTTTTCCTGTTTCTCTTGGCACTTTGTCTACATTTCTTTTTTTTTTTTTTTTAATTTTTTTTTTAAAAGATTTTTTATTTATTCACTTGACAGAGATCACAAGCAGGCTGAGAGGCAGGCAGAGAGAGAGAGAGAGGGGAAAGCAGGCTCCCCGCCGAGTAGGGAGCCCGATGCGGGGCTTGATCCCAGGACCCTGGGATCATGACCTGAGCTGAAGGCAGAGGCTTTAACCCGCTGAGCCACCCAGGCGCCCCTTCCCTATATTTCTTTCTTCCTTTCTTCTCTTTTCTTCTTCTTCTTCTTTTTTTTTTTTTAAGATTTTATTTATTTATTTGAGAGAGAGAGAGCATGAGTTGGGTCAGGAGCAGATGGAGAGGAAGAGGGAGAAGCAGAGTCCCTACTGAATAGGCAGGTCGATGTGGGCCTTGATCCCAGGACCCTGAGATCATGACCTGAGCTAAAGGTAGATGCCTAACTGACTGAGCCACCCAGGTTTTTCCCTGTATTTCTAATTCATATTCCTACATTGCTGTTTTTTAAAGATACGCTGTTTATTTATTTGGATGGGGTGGGACAGAGGGAGAGGGAGAGAAAGAGAATCTTAAGCAGGCCCCACACATAGCACAGAGCCCGACACTGGACTGGATCTCACAACTCTGAGCCAGAATTAAGAATCAAATATTTAATTGACTGAGCCACCCAGGCACCCCCATTGCTGTTCTTTTTATAGACATTTCTTGGTGACTTTCTTGAGGTAAATAAGGGTTGAGACTTCCCATATCACATTTCTCACTTCCTGTTCCTGCAGAAGAATTATATTACAATTTTCTTTAAATCATTGATACTCATGTAATTAGGACCTCACAGATATTATTAATCTGACTGAGTAGTACACTAGAGCCTAAATTCTTTTCAGTACAACTTTTACAATTTTCTGAGGGTAAACGACTTTGTTTCTTCATTTTTCTTTTTCCATATATGTGTTGCTCCTTTTTTCCCCAGATCTACCAACATTGCTTCCAGTTGCCTATCAAAAATATTTTCCATATGATCAAGCTTACTAGGTCTTTATTTTTCCTTGGAGACCTCTTTTCCCATAGTCCTTTGTCTTCTTGTTCCTAGACATTGCTCTCTAGTTCTTCCAGATGTTATCCTGGAACTTGCCTTTCACAGTTGTACTTGGGACCTTGTCATGTATTCTCATGTTAGGTTTGTAATTTCTGAATATAGTATCTCTCTTTTTCTTAATTTACTCCCTACTTTTGATGGAGCATGTAGGCTGGGAGTTTCTTTTAAAAGCTACTCGGAGATAATTTTATCTTTTCCTGTAGATCTAGAAGTATGTTGACTTAATCTTCACACCAGTTTGTTTTTAATCTTGCTTGGTATATAATCTTCACACTAGCTTTGACTGGGTATAGAATTCTAGGCCAGAATTCATTTAAAAAAAAATATTTTATTTATTTATTTATTTTTCCGGGGGGGGGTGGCGCGAGGGAGGGAGAACACAAGCAGGTAGAGCAACAGACAGAGGCAGAGAGAGAAGCAGGCTCCCTGCTGAGCAAGGAGCCTGATGCAGGACTCGATCCCAGGATCCCGGGATCATGACCTGAGCAGAAGGCAGCAGCTTAACCAACTGAGCCACCCAGGCGTCCCCAGAATTCATTTTCATTTGTAATGTTAAAGGAATCACTTTTTTTTTCTTTAAGGTGGTGCTGTTGAAAAGTCCATTGTGATTTTAATTCCTAAAAATTTTTATGTGATCCATGTTTTCTTCCTGCAAGCTTTTAGAAAGTTCTGTTTTTCCTTGATATTCTGAAATTTTACTCCAAAATATCATAAGATTTTTTTTCCTTAAGTACATCACATTGTTCCCTTTTTTGGGTCTTAAAGGAAAAATAGGGGAAGGGGGAAAGAATTCACATATATGCACACTTCACTATAGCCAGGCATTGAGCTTTGAGCTGTATGATTGCTATTTTATAATGTAGGAGAAGTTTACTTGCATGTTCTTTGATATATCCCTCTGTACACAAAAGATATGTCTTCTACTGATATAATAGTGTTCCAGCCCCTTCGATTTGCTTAATAAGCTCTAGCACCACCTCTACTACCATCTTTTTTTTTTTTTTAAGATTTTATTTATTTATTTGACTGAGAGAGAGAGCACACACACAAGCATGGGGAGCAGCAGGCAGAGGCAAAGGGAGAAGCAGGCTCCCCCACAGAGCAGAGAGCCTGATGTAGGACTTGATCCCAGGACCCTGAAATCAAGATCTGAGCCGAAGGCAGACACTTAACTGACTGAGCCACCCAGGCACCCCACCATCTTTTTTTTTTTTTTTAAATCTACTGTGAAAGCATGTTTGTTGTTTCAGGGGTCAATGATGTTCAGGGATGTATCTATAAACTTCTCTCAGGAGGAATGGGAATGCCTGGATTCTGGTCAGATGAATTTATACAAAGAAGTGATGTTGGAGAATTTCAGCAACCTGGTTTCAGTGGGTAAGGATAACTATCCCCCTAAATTCAGAATCTGCCCTTGGGAATGTCTCCTTTCTCCATTATGAATTATTTGTTTCAAGTAACCAGCTAAATTTCTGCTCCCTGTTCCTCAAGGAATGGTTTGAGTTGGAATGGAATGGAAGAGTTGGAAATGAGCACCTTCAGTGGGTTGAAGCTTCATCTTCATCTTTCTCTGGTCCTTCCTGTAGTGGCATCTTTTTCTTGATCACCAAGGGACTGCATCTGATTTCTGGGACACCCACAGCATAACAATGTCCCGTGTCTTTTCTTGTGATCAGGACTTTCCAATTCTAAGCCAGCTGTGATTTCCTTATTGGAACAAGGAAAAGAACCCTGGATGGTTGAAAGAGAGCTGACAAGAGGCCTTTGTTCAGGTGAGATGATAGGTAATGATTTTTTAATTGGGTTGTTTGTCTTATTATTACTAGTTTTGAGTTAATTATATATTCTAGACACAAGTCTCTTATCAACATATGATTTGTGAATATTTTCTCCCATTTAGTAGGTGTGTTTTTCACCCTCTTGATTTTGTCCTTTGAAGCACAAATTTTTAAATTTAACAAGATCCAGTTTATTTATTTTTTCTTTGGTTGCATGTGCTTTTGGTGTGAGCTCCTTTAAGTTATGACCCTTTATAATTAAGTTTATTAATACCTTCTGGAAATAGGAAAATATTTCACACTTATCCTACTATTAGGTAAAGGATTTTTGTCAATTATATCTCAAAAAAAAGTTTGAAGATAAGACAACAAAAAAAGCTTTTCTCAACTGTAGATACAACTTTAGTTTTATAATTTAGCCATAAGATAGAATAAACAAAGAACTAAAGAACGCACCAATGCAGATTTCCCAAGATTTATTTTCCTTTCCAGGAGGCACCAAAACTATAAACAGACCCACAGGAAGATAATAATCCAAATTCTCTTGTCATCTCAGTTAACAGAGAATGAAGGGATCCCCAGATAACTGGAACAGATTTCCATTATCCCTATAGAAATTACCGTAAAATCAGGGGCGCCTGGGTGGCTCAGTAGGTTAAAGCCTCTGCCTTTGGCTCAAGTCATGATCTCAGGGTCCTGGGATCGAGCCCCCCACCGGGTTCTCTGCTTGGTGGGGAGCCTGCTTCCTCCTCTTTCTCTGCCTGCCTCTCTGCCTACTTGTGATCTGTCAAATAAATAAATAAAACCTTAAAAAAAAAAGAAATTACCATAAAATCGGATTCCTAATCACTATAACTTATCAGCCTTGCACAAACCAGAAGCAAAACTAGAATTAGGCCAAAAACAAAACCCAGGATGCCTTGAGGAGGGTGTAGTGGAGAGAAAGTGAATTAAAGTAGCATTTCATTGCTGCTTGGGATTTACTGAGGCCGCCAAGAAGAAAAGACTGCTGGGCCTTAAAAAGCCCATGAGATACACTTCTCAAATTATACTTTATTGCCTCCTGCAAATAAGTCCATTTGGACATCTCAGTGGGATCTTCATAATTGTCAGAGTGTAACATTTTCAAACTTTTCAAAAGTATAATAATTCAAAAATTAAAGATGATTCTTCTAAATATATGATAAGCAGATTTGAAATATTTAGCTCACTAATGAGAGAACCAGAGGAATGTTAAAGCTGGTTCAAGTTGTCTGGGAGACTCTGAGTTTATATTATGATTATACACATATATATGTAATTATATTACAGTGCAGGAATCACATCACTACCATGGATACAAAAACTAGTTACTGTCTTAGAGGATAATAAATTTGTAACCTTCAGACTGTCTTTTCACCAGACAAATCATTTATAACTTTTGTTCTTCATAGCAATTTTTTGTTCTTTGTTCAGTTACTTTCTAGATTTTTCAAGTAGATTGAAAGCATCTACAATTTTCTAATTGGTATTGTTGGTACAGAGAAATAGTATAAGCTTTTTTTTTTAACATGTGGAAAGTAGTTTAATTTTATTATCAGAGAAAGGTAGTGGGATACCATTATGTCATCTGTAACATGGGCAAAAATTTAAGTCTGACATTAGTAAGACTAGATGAGAATGTGGAACAGCACCTTCAAGCTGCTGATAGGGTATAAATTCATACAACTGCTTTTTATTCTTTCTTTTTAAATTTAATTGTGAAGGGCACCTGGATGGCTCAATTGGTTGAGCATCTGCCTTTGACTTAGGTCGTGATCTCATGATCCTGGGATCAAGCCCCATGTCTACCTCCTTGCTCGGCAGGGAGTCTGCTGCTTCCTCTTCCTCTGCCCTTTCCCTCTGCTCGTGCTTGCTGTTCCTCTCTCTTTTTCTTTCGAATAAATAAAATCTTAAAAAAAAACTTAATTGTGATAAGATCATTTAACATGAGATCTACCCTCAACAAATTTTTAAGTATATAATACAGTATTGTTAACTTTAGGCGCAGTATTGTATAGCAGATCTCCAGCACTTATTTGCCTTGCATTTTTAAAACTTTATACTTGCTGATTAGCAACTGCTCATTTCCTTATAAACCCCAGCCCTTGGTAACCAACTACTCTTGGTAACTACTCTTTTGTTCTGTGAGTTTTGCCCTTTTTAGATAGCTCATATAAGTCAAATAATGCTGTATTTGTCCTATAACTGGTTTATTTCATGTAGCTTAGTGTCTTCATGTTGTTTCATATGGAAGGATTTCCTTCTTTTTAAGGTTGAATAATATTCCGTTGTAAATATATATTTTGTTTATATAAATCCATCTGTGGATTTAGGTTGTTTTCACATCTTGACTATTATGAGTAGTACTGCAATGAACACATGAGTGCTAATATCTCTTCAAGATCCTGATTTCAAACGGGGTGCCTGGGTGGCTCAGTGGGGAGGCTTCTGCCTTCGGCTCAGGTCATGATCTCAGGGTCCTGGGATTGAGCCCCGCATCGAGCCTCGCATCGGGCTCTCTGCTCAGCAGGGAGTCTGCTCCCCCCCCCCCGCCTACCTCTTTGCCTACTTGTGATCTCTCTGTCAAATAAATAAATAAAATCTTAAAAAAAAAAAAAAGATCCTGATTTCAATTCTTTTGGATAAATACCCAGAAGCGGGATTGATGGATCATATGATATTCTATTGTTAATTTTTTAGGAACCTCCTCATACTGTTTTCAGAGGGTTGCACCATTTTGCATTTCCACCAATAGTGTACAAGAGTTCCAGTTTCTTTGCGTCTTCACCAATATTTATTACTTGTTTTTTTTTGTTTGTTTGTTTTAATGACAGCCATCCTAAAAGTAATAGGCAATGTTTCTTCATGGTTTTGATTTATGCTTCTGTAATGATTTGAGATTTTTGAGCATCTTTCATATACTTCTTGACCATTTATACATTTTCTTTGGAAAAACGTCTACTCACGTTCTCAACTTATATTTTAATCAGATTAGTTCTTTCGCTATATATTTTAGAAATTAACCACTATCGGATACATGGTTGGCAAATATTCTCTCCCATTCCCTAAGTTGCCTTTTCACACTTTTGTTTCCTTTGCTGTGCACAAGCTTTTAAATTTGATGTAGTCCTGTATGTCTGTTTGCTTTTATTGTCTCGCTTTTGGTGTCATATCCTGAAATCATCAATAAGACGAGTGTCATGAAACTTTTCCCTTATGTGAAGCTTTATAGTGTCAGGTCTCATGTTTAAGTCTTTAATACATTTTGAGGTGATTTTTCTGTATGGGATAAGATAAAGGCCAAATTTTGCACGTGGATGTTCAGTTTTCCCATCATCATTGTTAAAGAGACTTTCCCTTTTCTGTTATGTAGTCTTGGCATCTTTGTTGCATATTAATTGACTGTGTATACATGAATTTATTTGTTCTCTTCTATTCTATTGACTGATATGTATGTCTTTGTGCCAGTACCATACTGTTTTAATTACTTCTGCTTTGTATTTTGGAATCAGGAAATGTGAAGCCTCCAACTTTTTTGCACTTTCTGAAGATTGTTTTGGCTCATTGGATTTTTTTCTATTTCTATAGAAAATGCTGTTGGGATTTTGATAGGGATTGCATTGAATCACTAGATTGTTTTGGGAGTATGGACATTTTCACAATATTCTTCTAATCCATGAACACAGAATAGCTGTCCATTATCTTGTGTATCTTTAATTTCTTCCATCAGTGTTTTGCAGTTTTCATTGTACAAGTCTCTTACCTCATCGGTTATGTGTGTTCCTAAATAGTCCTTTTCCTTTTGATGATTATAAATGAGATTGTTTGTCTCATTTCTCTTTCAGGTTATTGTCAGTGTAAAGAAACAACTAATTTTTGTATATTGATCTTGTGTCCTGAAACTGCAAACTGAAACCCTAATTTAATGGTTTATTAGTTCTAACAGTTTTTATGTAAAGTCTTCAGAGTTTTCTGTATACCAGATGTAGAAGTGGCAAGAGTGGGTGTTTTTCCTTCATGATCTTAGAGGGAAAGTTTTCAGTTTTTCATCAAGTATGATATTAGTTGTGCACTTTTATATGTGGCCTTTATTATGTTAAGATAATATCCATGTTATTAGTTTGTTGAGGATTTTTCATCTTGAAAAGGTGTTGAATTTTATCAAATGCTTTTTCTGCATCTGTTGAGATGATCATGTAATTTTTATCCTTCATTCTCTATTTTTTTTTAAAGATTTTTATTTGTTTATTTGAGAGAGCACGGATGGGGGAAGAGGGAGAGGGAAAAGCCGAGTCCCCACTGAGCAAGGAGCCAGACGTGGGGCTTCAATCCCAGGACCCTGAGATCATGACTGGAGCCAAAGTTAGACTACTGAGCCACCTAAGCACTCCAATCTTTCATTCTCTTAATGTGGTGTATCACATTAATTGATTTTGTATGTTGGATTATCTTCGCATCCCAGGGATAAATTCCACTTGGTCATGGTATACGATCCTTTTAATGTGCTGTTGAATTTAGTTTACTAGTATTTTGTTGAGAATTTTTGCCTCAGTATTCATTAGGGAATTGGCCTGTTGTTTTCTTTTTTATGGTGTCTTTGTCTGACTTTGGCATGAGGGTAATGCTGGCTTCATAAAATGAGTTTGAATGTGTTCTCTTCTTTTCAGTTTTTTGGAAGAGTTTTAGAATTGGCAGCCCTTCCCCACCCCCAGATTGGCATTATTATTATTATTATTTAAATGTTTGGTAGACTTCACCAATGAAGCCATCTGGTCCTGGGCTTTTCTTTATTGAGAAATTTTCTTTTTTTTTAAAGATTTTATTTATTTATTGAAGAGAGGGAGCATGGGGTGGGGGCAGAGGGAGAAGCAGACTTCCCACTGAGCAGGGAGCCCAGCATGGGGCTCTGACCCATGACCCTGGGATCATGCCCTGAGCTGAAGGCCTACAATTAACTGACTGAGCTACCCAGGCCTCCCACGTTGAGAGATTTTTTTTATTGTGAGTTAATGTCCTTACTAGTTCTAGGTCTGTTCAGACTTCCTGTTTCTTTATGATTTAGCCTTGGTAGGTTATATATTTCTAGGAATTTATCCATTTCTTCCAGGTTATCTACTTGTTCATACTAGCCTCTTAATGGTCCTTTTAATTTCTGTAACATCAGTTATAGATTTTTTATTTTATTTATTTGAGTTTCTGCTTTTTTCTTACAACTAAAAGTTTATCAATTTTATTTATTTTTTCAGTAGACCAACTGTTAGTTTCATTGATCTTTCCTGTTTTTCTATTTTATTTGATTTATATCTGCTCTAAAATTTATTATTTCCTTCCGTATGCCAACTTTGGGTTTAGTTTGTTTCTTAAGGTGTAAGGTCATATATTTATGATTTTTCTTATTTTTTAATGTAGGAACTGTAAACTTCCCTCTTTGTACTGCCTTTTCTGCATCTCATAAATATGTTTTCATTTGTCTCAGGATATTTTCTAATTTCTCTATTTCTTTTTGACCAATTGCTTATTCAAAAGTGTATTGTTTAATATCATCATATTTGTGAATTTTCTAGTTTTCATTCTGCTGTTGATTTCTAGTTTCATTCACTATTGTCAGAAAAGATACTTGGAATGATTTCATTCTTCTTAAATTTCTTAAGAGACTTGTTTTGTCACATAATATATGATCTGTCTTGGAGAACATTCCATGTGCACTTGATAAGCATATATCTTGTTACAACTGAGTGAAATGTTCTGTATAGGTCTATTAGGTCCAATTGATCTATGGTAGTTTTCAAGTCACTGTTTATTTTCTGTCTGGTTGTTTTTTCTATTATTGCAAGTAGGCTATCAAACTATCCAATTATTTTGGTCTATGTTTCACTTTAGTTTTGTCAGTGTTTGCTTTATGTATGTGCTCTGATGTTGGATCTGTATATATTTATACTTGCTGTATCTTCCTGGTGAGTTAAGCCTTTTATTATTATATAATGTCTTTCATCTCTTTTGACTGTTTTTTACTTAAAGCCTGTTTTGTCAGATATAGGTTACCATTTACATGGAATATCTTTTTCCGTTTCTTCACTTTCAACCGATATGTGTGTCCTTAAATCTAAAGTGGGTCTCTTGAGGACAGCATATAGTTGGATCCATTCAGCCACTATGTCATTTGATTGGGAAGTTTAACCCACTTACGTTTAAAGTTACTATTGAGGGGACCCTGGGTGGCTCAGTGGGTTAAAGCCTCTGCCTTCAGCTCGGGTTGTGATCTCAGGGTCCTGGGATTGAGCCTCACATTGTGCTCTCTGCTTGGTGAGGAGTGTGCTTCCCCGTCTCTCTCTGCCTGCCTCTCTGCCTACTTGTGATCTCTCTCTCTGTCAAATAAATAAGTGAAATCTTAAAGTTACTATTGATAGGGAAAGATTTACTGTTACTATTTGTCGTTTTTCTGTTCTTGTAGTTCTTTTGTCCCTTTTTCTTTTTTCCTGTCTTTTTGCTTCTTTTATGTATTTATTTTTGCATTGGTATGCTTTGAATCCTTTTTATTTTTCTTTTTTTGTAATCTTTAGAAGTATTTTCTTTGTGGTTATGCTGGGCTTTCATAAAATATTTTATAACTATGTTTTAAACTGAGAACTTGATTTCAATCACATAGAAAACACTTAATTCTTATTCTCCCATATATTGTGTTACCATTGTTATAATTTAATCTATTTATAGTATATCAGTATATCCATTGATATATATATATATATATATATTTTAAAGATTTTATTTATTTATTTGACAGAGAGAGATCACAAGTAGATAGAGAGGCAGGCAGAGAGAGAGAGAGGGAAGCAGGCTCCCTGCTGAGCAGAGAGCCCGACGCGGGACTCGATCCCAGGACCCCGAGATTATGACCTGAGCCGAAGGCAGCGGCTTAACCCACTGAGCCACCCAGGGGCCCCCATTAATATATTTTTATGTGTAGTTATTTATAATACTTTTACCTTTTTACTTTTATACTAGAATTAAAAGTAGTTTACCCTCCTGTGTAACGGTATTACAGTATTCTGTGCTTGTCTATATATTTGCTTTTACAAACAGAACTTTTATGCTTTTTTATTCCCTTATGTTGCTGTTTACCATCCTTATGTTTTGTGTTGAAAAACTTTCTTTAGGCAGGTCTAGTGGTGATGAACTCCCTCAGGTTTTGTTTGGGAAAAGTCTCTCCCTCCTTTGTTCATGAAGAAAGTTTTTCTGGGTATAATGTTCTTGAGTGGCAATTGTTTTTCTTTCACCACTTTGAATATATCATCCAGCTTCCTTCCAGCCTTCAAAATTTTGCTAAATAATCTGTTCATTGTCCTATGGGGGTTCCATTGTACAAGACAGTTTGTTATCTCTTGATGCTTTCAAAATTCTCTTTGCCTTTGAAGTTTTTATTTTACTTTTTTAGTAATCTCTACCCCCAGAATGGGGCTTGAACTTACAACCCCAAGATCAAGAGTTGCACACTCTTCCAACTGAGCCAGACAGTTATCTGAGCCAGACACCCCTCTTTGCCTTTGACTATTGACAAAAACATAATGATGTTTCAGTGTGACATAGTGTGTCTTGGTGTGCATTTCTTTGTGTGCATCTTTTTTGGAATACTGTGGCTTCCTGAGTCTGGATGTCCATTTCCTTCCCCAGATTTGGGAAGTTTTTATCCATTACTAATTTGAGTAAATTTTGTTGTTCTTTCTCTGCCTCTAACTCCTATGTGTATATTGGGCCATTTCTTGGTGCCTCATAAGAGCCTTAAACTTTCTTCACTCTTTTTTATTCTCTTTTCTTTTTGTTCTGTTGATTGAATAATTTCAAAAGACCTGTCTTTGAGTTCACTGATTCTGTCTTCTGCTTGCTCTAGTCTGTTGAATGTTGCGTCCATTTATTGAAATTTTCAGTTCAGGGGATCCTGGGTGACTCAGTGGGTTAGGCCTCTGCCCTTGGCTCAGGTCGTGATCTCAGGGTCCTGGGATGGAGCCCCGCATCAGACTCTCTGCTCAGTGGGGAGTCTGCTTCTCCCCCTCTCTTTCTGCCTGCCTCTGCCTACTTGTGATCTCCATCAAAGAAATAAATAAAAAAAACTTAAAAAAATTTTTTTTCAGTTCATTTATTGCATTCTTCAGCTCCAAGATTTCTTTCTTTTTCTTTTTTTTTTTTCCAAATTTTTTGTCTCGTGGTTGGAATTCTCACTTTCCTCATGCCTTGTTCTCCTGAGCTCATTGAGCATTTTCATGATGGTTATTTAAAATTCTCTGTCAGATAATTCCTCTACCTATATTTCATTAGGGTAATTTTCTGGAGCTTTATTTTGTTTCCTTGTTTGGATTATGTTTCCTCTATTTCTTCATTTTATTTCCTTGATTTTTTGTGTTGGTATCTACATGTTTAGAAAAAATGCCACTTGTCCTGTTCATTATGAATTAGCCTCATAGAAGAGAAGACCTTCACCAGTCAGAGCTTCTGTGAGCCTCTCAAACATTCATGCTAGTCTAAACCACCATCTTTATTAGTGACTTCCACGTGTTTAGAGTATGCCAAGTCTCATCAGCACCAATTCCTCATGTAAATCCTGAAGAAATTAGAACATTGGATGTGTGGTCCAGGTTCTTTCCCTTTCCAGAGAGAATGTGGGAGCTGGAGTGTTTTGCTTGCCAGCTCTGCTCTAGAATGGGGGAAAGGGCTCTGGCAATTGTTTGCATGCTAGTTCGAATCACCTTTTTTGTTCTCAGTGGCTTCCAGTTTCTAAAATATGCCAGGTCCCTCCAGGGCTCCAAGATAGAAGCCAGTCCCTCAAGTAATCCCCAGAAAAATTGAAATATTTGATGCACTCTTTCCCCCTGTAGGAAGAAACTGGGAGCTGGGGTTTTACCTCCCATTTGCTATGAATTAACCTATGAGAAGAGCTATAGTGCCTTCATGCTAGTTTAAAATACTCCCTTTGTTTTTTGTAGTCCCTGGGGGGTCCAGTGTATGCCAGGTCCTGCGATAGTGAGATAGAAGCCAGTCCCTTGGGTAGCTTCCAGAGAAGTTAGAAAATTGGATGCAAGGTCCAACTTTTTTCATCCTCAAGGAGATAATGGGAGCTGGAGCTGGAGTTTTCCACCCATTCGGCAGTAGGCCAGGAGGAGGAGCTATGGTGAGTTTGTGTGCTAGTTCAAACCACCTTCTTTGTTCTTGGTGGCCCTCAGATATCTTGAATCTGCTGGGTCCCATCAGCACTCTGAGACTGAGGAGATAGAAGCCAGTCCCTTAGGCAAACCCCAGAAAAGTTGGAATGTTTGACACACAGTCCACCTCTTTCCTTCTCCAGGGAGAAGCTGGGAGCTGAAGTTTTCCTCCCACTCACTCTGCATTGAGCAGGGGAAGGAGCTGTGGTGAGTGCCTGCATGCTAGTTCAAACCAGTGCTTCTGTTCTTTGTAGTCCCCGGGGCTTAGGGTATGCCAGGTCTGATCAAGCCTCCAAGACAGTCAGTTAGGCAGCACTCAGAAAAGTGGAGTCATTAGATGTGCACTCCAGCTTCTTTTCTATTCAGGGAGAAGCTGGCTGTTTCCTCTCAGTTGTATGGCACTATCCCACAAATGGGGATCATGGTGAGGTGTCTCCAGTTTTCCTACTAGTTTTGATATGGCTGGCTTTACCCTTGCCTAGTATACAGGATTCTCTGAATGAGTTTCTAGATTTCTCACAAAGGGAATTCCTTGTATTGCTGTTGAGTTGATGTGTTTGTGGGAGTCAGGAGATTCTAGCACTTATTCCACCATCTTGCTAATGTTACTCAAAATACTTTTTTTTTTTTAAGATTTTATTTATTTATTTGACAGGCAGAGATTACAAGTAGGCAGAGAGAGAGGAGGAAGCAGGCTCCCTGCCGAGCAGAGAGCCCGATGCGGGGCTCGATCCCAGGACCCTGGGATCATGACCCAAGCCGAAGGCAGAGGCTTTAACCCACTGAGCCACTCAGGCGCCCCCAAAATACTATTTTTGTAAGTGATCTTTAATATCCAACAACTTTACTGAAGTTAATTTTTTATTCTCTTGGTTTTTCTAGTTCGATCATCATATTATCTGCATGTTGTTAGATTTATCACTTCCCTTACAGTCCTCATATTTATTATTTCTTTGCTTATAATGCTGGCCTGTACTGTCTTAATTGGTAACATTGGTAATGGGCATCCATTTCTTTTTCCCCATCCTTTAAGGAGCATATCTGAAGTTCTTCACTTAACTGCAGTTTTTGCCATAGTTCTGATAACTTTTACCAAGTTACAGCTATTACTTTGCAGTGCTAATTTGGTCAGAGTTATCATAAATAGGTGTTGGCCACATCCTACAATTTTTCTGTATCTGTCAAGGTGATCATGGAAGTTTGTGGTCTTATTTCAACAACAGTTGTACCCTCTGGTGTGTGGCCATTTTGGCCTGTGGGTTCATGTTCCCAAGAAGTTATCAATCACCTTGTGTGGCAGTGTGCCTGAGGAGGGGCCAAAAGATAGATCCAGGCCTGTGTCCCTCCGGGTAGATTTAAGAAGTGGGAGGAGATGAGCTCAGGATGACAAGCCCTAAGACCTCAGGATTCACCACTGATAACTTTTATTTGCTACTGCTCTACCAGGTCATTCTTCTCATCAGAGTTTGCTCTTTCAACATTTACAAAGCAGCAGCATCTATAGGAAGAGTATGCCTTCCCTTTTTGTAATCCACCAACTCTAGCGGTTTTAATAGTTGAGACGGTAGAGGAGCAGATGCCTGAAAGCAGATGGTTAGCCATATTCTTCTGTCCAGCAGGACTTTTTCTTTACCAGAAAGCAGATGGTTAGCCATATTCTTCTGTCCAGCAGGACTTTTTCTTTACCATTAGGTTATCCTACTTAGCTGCTTGAGCAGTTGCCACCAATTTCTGTGGGAAGGCACAGGCAACAGTGATCCCAAGGCATTTCAGGGAAAGGCTAAATCAGAGTTTAAAGACCTTACTATCAGGCCATCCTCTCCTTGCCTCCTATTACCATTTCTCCAGGCAAGTAGCCTCCATCCTCAAATACACACAAGTTTGCACCAGTCTTCAGTCTCTCTAGAATATTTCACAGTTTGCATCAGTTCGTATAAAACCAAATTCTCTATAATTTCTCCAGGGTCAATTGAGAAACAAAGCCAGAATTTTGTGTACATTCTGAGTTTAGACAGGAACTTTTGGGGTTTTTAAAAATATTTTTTCATTATTGTATTATCAATTTCTAAGAATTTTGTGTGTGTATGTTTTCTTAGTGTTCCTTTATTTAGCATCTTGTAGCCTTTTTAATTTGGTTAGCTCTCTGAGGTTATTCATTATGTTTTGACATTTTCTTCTGTTCCTTGCTCTGATTGTTTCGTCACAGATACTTTTTTCTCTTTTGGGAGCTTCTTCATGTTAAGCAACATTTTTCAAATGTCTGATGAACAATCACTTACTGCTCATTTTTAAGTATGAGATGCTAAAAAGATGATTGGAACTTCTGTGTAGTAGGGATTGGGTCTCGTTGATTTTAGGATGATCTGGTTGGGTTAATATACTGGGGACAGCCCACTTTTGGTAATTTGGTCTTTTATGCATAATCTTCCTGAGAGAAGAGACCTTTACTTTCATTCCTAGTTGAGGGAGTTATTATCAGTGTTCCGGTGGTTAAATTGGGGTGAAATCAACAGGGTTATTTCAGTATTGTGGCCTGGACAAATTTTCTGGCAACAAATGGATGTCTTATACTTTAACTCAATTCTGACACTTCCTGGAGTTAACATCAGATTCCACAAGTTAAAGGGCAAAGTGCCCACCAGTTCAGACACTAGTTGCAACTAGGATCCCTAGGCTACCGGTCGTATTTCTGTCTGGCTGACTAAATTTAGAGTTTTACACACCTCCTCAGGTTTGATAATTCGTTAGAAAAACTCACAAAACTAAAAAACCAAAAAGAACAGCTCACAAAACTCATGAAAAGCACTGTACTTATGATTGCCATTTTATATAAAGGATACAATGAAAAGTTAGCTGAAGACATAATACAGGGCAAGGTCTAGGAGGTACCAAGGACAGGAAATTCAATGCCCATGAAATCAAGGTGTGTTATCCTCCAGGTACATTATATAGTTACCAACCAGGAAGTTACCCTGACCTTGCCCTGAGGTTTTTTTTATTTTTATTTTTTATTTATTTATTTTTTTAAAAAGATTTTATTTATTTATTTGACAGACAGAGATTACAAGTAGGCAGAGAGGCAGGCAGAGAGAGAGAGGAGGAAGCAGGCTCCCTACAGAGCAGAGAGCCCGATGCGGGACTCGATCCCAGGACCCTGAGATCATGACCTGAGCCGAAGGCAGAGGCTTAACCCACTGAGCCACCCAGGCGCTCCCTGCCCTGAGTTTTTTATTGATTATGTAGTCATGAGTGGTCAGACCCTCCCTTGAAGCTAAGTGCCCACTGTGAATCACTGCATTAGGAAAACTTAGGTATGATCAAAAGGAGCTTGTGAATAACAAAAGACTTTCCGGTCAGGAAATTCCAGTGGTTTGTGGAGTTCTGTGCTGGGAACTAGGAACAAAGACCAGATATGTTCTTTATTTTATCACAAGTGTACATATTTTCTGTTAATCTTTGTCCTTAATTCAATACCTGTAGCCACAGCTATGCCCGATGTTCCTGAATCCAGATTCCTTCTGGTTCCATATTTCTACATTTTGAGTTTTCTGTGAGAATAAGGAAGTATAATCCTGTATGGGATAGGAGAAGGGATCCTAGGGGTCTTACTAGTAATACAATCTTGAATTTGTTCTTTAGCTTTCAGCATTCTCTGTGTACCCCACTATTAGAAATGCCTGATGCCTTCAATTTTTGTGCATTTTAGGGGATCAGCACTATAAGTTAGTGCTTTGGAATTCATCCACTGCAAGCCCAGTTTGACTTTCTTTGGTCTGCAGACTCATTTATCACTCATTCATTGGCTTCCTAGTTTCCAGATTTTATTGTTACTGTCTCTTCTCCAGTGTTCACTGTCCTAGTGAGGTTTTTCTTTCCTCTTGTTAAGCTTACACTGTAATTTTCCTGTGAATTCATGAAGAGGCAGTGGAAAACTCATAGGTTCAGTCTGTCATTTTTAACAGAAATTGTCCCCCCCATTTGTTTTTTAAGATTTTATTTATTTATTTAACAGAGAGAGAGATTACAAGTACGCAGAGAGGCAGGCAGAAAGAGGGGGGGAAGCAGGCTCCCTGCTGAGCAGAGAGCCCGATGCGGGACTCGATCATAGAACCCTAAGATCATGACCTGAGCTGAAGGCAGAGGCTTAACCCACTGAGCCACCCAGGTGCCAATTGTCCCCCTTTTAAATTAAATGTACACTTGACACTCATTACAGATTCTATATGTATGAATTCACCTACTTGCTAAAATTCGTAAACTCAGAATCAATACTTGCAGTGCTTTCATGGCAGACGTACAGAATGACAAAAAATTGGACTTGGAGTACCTATCTTCTTCTCACAGTGTATATTTCATTCTTACTCTCTTCTTTCTCATATTCAAGCTGCCTGCTTTCTTAGTCACTGCCATGAGATTCCATTCCTCTCTCTTCCAAAGTCAGCATCAGAGAATTCCAAGGTAAACTCTTTTCAGTGAACCCCCAATATATCAAGCCCTATCCATAGAATTACCTGAAACCATTCTTGCCAGTTTCATTCAGCAGCTTAGACTAGGGTATCCCCCAATGTGGATTTGCCAACAACACACCCTTTGCATAGTCTCAGACTGTGTCCCTCATTCATACATTTCACCACATTTATCTTATTATTTATTTATTTATTTGACAGAGAGAGAGAGAGAGACAGCCAGAGAGGGAACACAAGCAGGGGGAGTGGGAGAGGGAGAAGCAGGCTTCCCACAGAGCAGGAAGCCTGATGCGGGTCTCGATCCCAGGATCCTGGGATCATGATCTGAGCTGAAGGCAGACACTTAACGACTGAGCCACCCAGATGCCCCCATTTCACCACATTTATTCCTCAGTGGTCTTCTTTATATAGGTCAAACAATTATCCACAAATTATAAGATATTCAGTATGATGCTGTGTGTGACAGTATATGCTTATAAACATGTATATATGATTAGAATCACTGTAAAATATGGAGGGTATCCCTGAATAGGGTATATTTATGGAAGTTTCAGGTGATTCTGATTCACATCAGAATTTCAGAATAGAGGGCGTTTATTTCTCAATCATCCTCTTGAATTTCTTTTCTTGGCTCTCCTCAATGTCCATGCTTTTGTTACCAGTTTTGAAAATTGCTTAGCCATATTCAAGAACTGTTTAAGCATTTACTTTCCCAGATGTTATTTTTACTTTAATCTTTTTTCTTTTTTAGAAGTTTCAGTCTCTCCCAAGATAGGAAAAATGAACACACGCATTTTTATTTCTTTCAGATCTGGAATCTATGTGTGAGACCAAGATATTATCCCTAAAGAAGAGACATTTTAGTCAAGTAATATTTACCCATGAAGACATGCCCACTTTTATTCAGCCCACATTTCTTACTCCACATCAAAAAACTGTTAATGAAGAGAAACCCTGTGAATGTAAGATATGTGGAAAGGCCTTTAATCAGAACTCACAATTTATTCAGCATCAGAGAACTCATTCTGCTGACAAAAGCTATGAATGTAAGGAGTGTGGGAAGTCCTTTAGCCGTGGCTCACTTGTTACTCGACATCAGAGGATTCACACTGGTGAAAAACCCTATGAATGTAAGGAATGTGGCAAGGCTTTTAGTTGTAGTTCATATTTTTCTCAGCATCAGAGGATTCACACTGGTGAGAAACCCTATGAATGTAAGGAATGTGGGAAAGCCTTTAATTATTGCTCAAACCTCAGTGATCATCAGAGAATTCACACTGGTGAGAAACCCTATGAATGTAAAGTATGTGGAAAAGCCTTTACTAAGAGTTCTCAACTTTTTCCGCATCTGAGAATTCATACTGGTGAGAAACCTTACGAATGTAAGGAATGTGGGAAAGCCTTTACTCAACACTCAAGGCTTATTCAACATCAGAGAATGCATACTGGTGAGAAACCTTACGAATGTAAGGAATGTGGGAAGGCCTTTAGTAGTGCCTCGACACTTACTAACCATTATAGAATTCATGCAGGCAAGAAACTCTATGAATGTAAGGAATGTGGAAAGGCCTTTATTCAGAGCTCAGAACTTATTCAACATCAGAGAATTCATACAGATGAAAAACCTTATGAATGTAATGAATGTGGGAGGGCTTTCAATAAAGGCTCAAACCTTACTAGACATCAAAGAATTCATACTGGTGAGAAACCCTATGACTGTAAGGAATGTGGAAAGGCCTTTGGTAGTCGCTCTGACCTTATTCGTCATGAAGGAATTCATACTGGGTGAAAGATAAGCCCTGTTGATAATCTTTATAATAATATCTTTAAAACAGGTAATAGGAAAAAAAACAGTGTAGTAGTTTTTTTAGGCTACTGTAACAAAGTACCAAGTACCCCAAAGTGGGGTGACTTAAAACAACAGAAATGTATTCTCACAGTTTTGGAGCTCTGAAATCCAAAATTAAAGTTGTTGGTATGGTTGGTTCCTTCGGAGGAAGATTTTGTTCCATGTCTTTCTCCTGGCTTCTGTTACCTGCAGTCTGTAACATTCCTCGTCTTGTAAATGCATCACTCCAATCTCTGCCTCCATCTTTACATTTCATTCTTCCTGTATAAATCTGTCTCTGTCTTGTATACAAGAGGAGACTCATACAGGACAGCAGTCATATTGGATTAGGGCTCACCCTTATGACCTTACTTTGATTACATCTCAACAACCTTATTTCCTTGTAGGATCACATTCACAGGTGCCAGAGGTTCGGGCTTCAACGTAGTTTAACCCATAACACTGTTAACAATGTTTTTCTAACATATTGGTAGTTTTCTTGTATACATAACTTGTTGAATGTATTTCAAAAGTAAATTCAAGGTTTAAGTTAAACCTCCCTTCCCTCCAAAAAAGATTCTGTCCCAAACTACTTCTTAAATAATTCTTTCCTCCCCATTGTTTTATGCTGCTTGAGTTTGAGTTTTTTTAGCTTAGTTTTAGAGCCATCTTTTCTATTGCTCTACCCTATAGATGTTTCTACCAATACTATACTATAAGTTACATTACATAGACTATCTTCTAATTCCTGGCAGAATTATAACTCTGTTTTTGAAGGCAGCTCTATTTCTTTCCCTTTTGTAACACTGAAGTTTTCATGTTTTCAAAACAAAACAAAACAAATACAAACAAAACCCTCACACACACAATGAAAAAAAAAAGTTATTTGTAAACCTACCAAAAAGAAATTACTATTTTCAAATTATACAACATATCCTTCCAGACTTTAGTGTAATCCTGATGTGCATGCTATGCCGTAACCTGTTTCTCATCCTTTTTAATGGTATCATAATAATCTTTTCTGTGGTAGATGATCGTTTTGCTAAATATTACTGACATACTCTATGGTGCTCACTGAAATTTTACAGTTATAAAAGTTGCCTTCTAAATACAAAGTTAGTGCTTTTGTTTGTTTTTCTTTAAAAACATTACATTTCAATGTCAAAATAACTGTTCAGTATTTTCTCCTTGAAAAATATTGCCAGTAGTTTCAGTTCTGTCATTGTAATCACGTTAACGGTTTACCCTTCCAGACCCTTCTTTAAAAAAAAAACTATTTTTGCTTACAAATATGTACACAATCAACCAAATACATAAATACTTGCAGCACTTGTAGAAAAGTTAGTGCTGCTTTATAATTGATATATCTAATTGTATGTATGAATGTACATACACACATACACACACAGCAATGTGTTGGATTGCTGTGAGAATTAAATGAGTTAAGAAATGTAAAATGAGGGGCACCTAGGTGGCTCTCAATTGGGTCTCTGCCTTTGGCTCAGGTAATGATCCCAGAGTCCCAGAGTCCCAGAATCAACTCTTGCATTGGGCTCCCTTCTCAGCGGGGAGCCTCCTTTCTCTCTCTGCCCCTCACCCTGTGCATACCCTCCCTCTCTCCCTCAAATAAAGAAATAAAATCTTTAACAACAACAAAAACGTAAAATGACGGTTACTGGGGTGGCTCAGTTGGTTAAGCATCTGACTCTTGATTTTCGCTCAGGTCATCATCTCAGGGTCATGAGATCAAGCTCCGTGTCGGGCTCCATGCTTGGTGAGAAGCCTGCTTGGAATTCTCTCCCTCTGCCCTGCTTCCCCTGCTTGAGCTCATTCTTTGTCTCAAAGGGAAATACAGGGGAGGATTGTTCCTAACATGTAGTAACTAGCAGATGTTATGTAATACTAGTATCAGTACCCCCACCATTATTATTATTTGTAGAAAGGACTTTAACCATGTTATACACCTTAATTGACATCAAAAAACCAGTAGGTGTAAATGTTTGTAGAAAAGCTTCTCACCCACATTTATTCCTTATTCAGCATGAAGTTTTAAAAAGAAAAAAGAATCCTAGGATATAAAAATCAAGAAAGAAAAAGAATGGTTGAATGAGTCTACATTTACACCTGTATTTCATGCGATGCAATAATTTTATGCCTGTCCAAAAACCTATTTACATATTGAGAATAACAAAATTCATTTGTCAAAACAGTAGGGAAAGATACGAAATATTTACTCAATCACTTTCCACCCAAAGACATGAGGGTCACATTCTTCTTCAAAATGGGAAGAAAAACTAAAATGTGATCGCTACCAATATCTGAATATTGATTCTACCCTTCCAAATAACATTAATCAGAAGTAAATCAATCCCTGAATTATATTTAAATGAATGAAAATGAACACATTTAGAAAAACCTGAGAGCAGCTAAATCTGTATTTAGATAAAATATAGCCCAATGGGCATGCTGGTGTTTTTTTTTTTTTTTTTCAAGTTTTAATTTGAATTACATTTAGTTAACATACAGTGTAATATTAATTTCTAGTATAGAATTCAGTGATTCATCACTGACATAAAACACCCGGTGCTCAGTGCATCAAGTGTTCTCAACAATCAAGTGTTCTCATCATCCATTTAATCCATCCCCTGCCCACTTCACCTCCAGTAACCTTCAGTTTGTTCTTTATTAGTTAAGAACCTATTTTCTGGTTTTAGGGATGCTGATAGTCAAACACCAAGAGATTATTAATAAATTAACTAAATGTACAAGACAAAAAGCAAAAAGAATATCAGCAAACTACATTCAAATATATTAAAGGCATTAGGAAAAATAAAAATTCAAGGAAAAATTACTTCCTTGACAGAAAAAAATATAGATACAAAATGATAATTCTGAGGAAGAAAAATAGAAGTCAGATGAATACATGAAATATGGACATGATTAGGAGATTATCATATTTACTAATAATTGAAAATCTAGACAAAAAATACATTATTTGTAGAAAAATGTAATTTGTCAGAATTAGGAGATATAAACCCTTAATAGAGTAAAATGATAAGTGCAGGGGGGGAAGAAGTTTTAATGTAGTCAAATAGATGCACTTAGATCAAACCAAGTGTTATGGCCAAAATTTGTCAAATATTTAAGGAACTTCCAAATTAAATGAGACTACAAGCTCACCATCAGTTTTTATGAATCTTTCATATTCCTGATGTCAAAATAACTAGATCACAAAAGCATAATTTATTATCATAGAACTAAAAGCACACATTTATTCTTCAGTCTATTGAAATAAAACCAGTATTCACAATCTGAACCCATTACCTGAAATCAGAAATCAAATACTTCATCTTTTGTTTTTTAAATATTTTACTTATTTATTAGAGTGTGGGTACACACAAGCAGGCAGGAGGGGCAGAGGGAGAAGCAGAAGCAGGCCCTCCGCTGAGCAAGGACCTAAACTGAAGGCAGACGCTTAACCGATAGACACCCAGGCGTCCCAGAAATCAAATACTTTAAATAAAACCTGACTATCACACTGAAAATCAGGAAAGAGCAAACTAATTTAGACCACCACCTGTTTTTGTATGGCATGCAAGCTAAGCATGGTTTTTACATTTTAAAGTGGTTGAAATAAAAAAAAATTATATGAAATTATATGATATTCCAACTTCAGTGTTTCATAAAGTCATTAAAACAGAACCACATAAATTCATACATTGTCTGGCTGCTTTCACACTGTAACATAATTGAGTACCTGTAATAGACAAAATGGTTTGCAAAGCCTGTAATATTTACTATCTGCCCCATTACAGAAAAAAATTTGTCAATTCTTGCTCTAGATGGTCACTTGCTAAAAACAGAAGTTCTGATGATTTGGTTAACTTAGTATTCTGTGCTATCCAGACTGAGAAAACAAGTAGATTTTGGATAGAGAGGGATTCTTGAAATGCAACATAAAATAATTCTGTGGCAAATTCTGGAGTTTATATATCTAAACTCCAGTTTAGAATTGGAGCAAGTCCCAGCATCATCTTTTATAAAATATTTTTATCAAAAACATAATATGTTACATGCTATACTAAAATCAATGTGGATATATATAATGAGTAACTTCATGAGTTACCACCTCCAAGTACCATGTCTGCATCTTAACTATAACCTTCTAATCTCACATCTCAGGATGCCCAGCAGCATATCAAAACAATGCAGTTAAGAAGAACAAAAAGACAAAACCCATTTAACTAGTTTATATGAGCATAAATCAAATGAATTTAACATGAAATCCTGTGTGCTCCTAATTGCTGTTAACATCTTTGGGAAGTGTATATGTTTGGGAAATGTTTGGGATTTCTGTTTTGTTTTTTGGAAAAAGTCATGAGTCAAAGGGTGAAATTAAGGAAGATATTACAGGTAAGCTAGGAATTTGGGGATAGTGTATTTCCCATCTTCCTAATATCAGGCATTACAAGATGCTAGACAGTAAGATATATATATATATGAAACTTTAAGATGTTATAAGTAATCCCCATGGTAACTACAAAGAAAAGTCCTGTGGAAAACACAAAAGGAAACGAGAAGGGAATCAAAACATGTCCTTACAAAAAAATTAGCAGTGCAGAAACACAATGGCAGAAAACTGTGTGTTAGGAAGTACAGGGGTAGAAAAACCTAAACATTATATAGTGGACAAATTGCAAGAGGCTCAGTGTCGACACACCTGAGAATTAAAGATTCCAAGGTTTCCCAGTTATAGGGGACACCCACCTCCCACATTTTTATGAATTTTACCACCAGGAAGCCAACCAAGTTCTCATAGTAAAGATTGGAGAAGAATCCCCACTGTGCTTTTGGCAGGAGGAGGGGAAAGTCACTATTTTGAAATACACCTACCTAGAGCAGTCATAACAAGGCATGCCCCCAGTAATCTACTGGGGTTTTATTAGCATCTAACTGACCTGTGGAAGAGAAATGCCCAACTCCACCCCACTGTAGCTATCCTGCCCTACACTGGGGAAGGGGAACTGAAAACTGGTAGAAGTTCACAATCCAGTAGAACAGTTTCACCAAAAGACTGAAATTATAGGGGCATCTGGGTGGCTCAGTGGGTTAACCCCTTGCCTTCGGCTCAGGTCATGATCTCAGGGTCCTGGGATCGAGCCCCCCATTGGGCTCTCTGCTTGGCAGGGAGCCTGCTTCCCCCAGTCTCTCTCTCTCTGCCTACTTGTGGTCTCTCTCTCTCTCTCTGTCAAATAAATTAAATCTATTTTTAAAAAGGCTTAAATTATAAATTTTATGTGGAAAAGCAAAATATCCAGAATAGCCAACACAATATTGAAGGAGAAGAGCAAAAGTGTAGGATTGACAATACCCAGCTTCAAGACTTACAGTAAAACTACAGTAACAAAAATAGTGTATTTGTGAAAAAATAGACAAATAGGTCCATGGAACAGATAAGAGAGCCGAGAAAGAGACCAACTCACATATACTAATCTTTGATAAAGCAGCAAAGGCAATAAAATGAGGAAAAAGTCTTTTCAACAAATGGTGCTGGAACAGCCAGGCATCTGCTTGCCAAAAAATAAAAATTAAAAAAAAAAGAACCTAGACACAGAGCTTTACAGCCTTCACAAAAATTAACTCAAAAATGGATCAGAATTCTAATTGTAAAATACAAAACTATAAAACTCATAGAACATAACATAAGAGAAAATACACATGACTTTAGGTTTGGTGATGACTTTTTAGATACAACACCAATAGCATGATCTGTAAAAGAAATGATTGATAAGCTATACTTCATTAAGATTTTAAAAAGTTCTACTCTACAAAATACACTGTTAAGAGAATGAAAAGACAAGTCATACACTAGGAGAAAATATTTGTGAAAGACATATCTGATAAAGGATTAATATCCAAAATATACAAAGAATTCTTAACATTCAACAATAAAGAAACAACCCAATTTAAAAAATGAGCAAAAATCTGGACATCTCACCAAAGAAGATAGACACATTGGCAAATAAACCTACAAAAAGATGCTCAATATCAAGTCAAGAAAGAATTGTAAATTAGAACAACGAGATACCAGTACACACTTGTAAGAATGGCTAAAATCCAAAACACTGGCAACACCAAATGCTGGCTAAGATGTGGGACAAGAACCCTCATTCATTGCTAAGGGGAATACAGAATGGTTACAGCCACTTTGGAAGACAGTTTGGCATTTTTTTGCAAACTAACATACTCCTAGTATACAATCTAGTAATCGTTGGCGCGCCTGGGTGGCTCAGTGGGTTAAAGCCTCTGCCTTCAGCTCAGGTCATGATCCCAGGATCCTGGGATCGAGCCCCGCATCAGGCACTCTGCTCAGCAGGGAGCCTGCTTCCTCCTCTCTCTCTGCCTGCTTCTCTGCCTACTTGTGATCTCTGTCTGTCAAATAAATAAAATCTTAAAAAAAAAACACACAACAATCCAGTAATCGTGCTCCCGTTTACAAGCTAGTTGAAACTTGTAATCACACAGAAACTTGCACACAAGGTAACATCAGCAAGATGGTGGAATAGGAAGACACAGATTTAACAACAAATCAGCAAAACAACTGAGAAATCCAGAAACCAGTCAAGAGGTCCTTACACCCCAGGCAAGCGCAAGGCCAAGGGCATAGAAGCCTGGTAGGAAGCCTGGTAGGAAGTTTCTGATATTCCCTGTTTCTTCTCATCAGAGCATACCAACTTGCCCCCAAACCAAGGCACATTGGATTGGAAATCCCCAACTCCCATCTTCTCTCTGGAGATGGAAAGGAATAGAATGTTAGTCTCTAAGTGACTTTTAGGGGGGCCACCCAAGGGAACCAGCGTCTGTCTTGCTTGTATCCAAGTACTGACAGGGATGTAGCGATAGGTTTGAGGGGATTTCTGAGAATAAAGACCTGCCTGAACTGGTGTGTGCCAGAGTCTACAGTACCACTAATAAACACTAGGAGGAGCTCCAGACCATGATTCACTAACAGCCCCATGGGTAAGCTGCAATATCATGGGTAGACACAAGGGGGAGCGCCTGCGTAGAAACCAGTAAACCTTTTCAAGTAGTTTACACACACAAGCGGTGGAAGGATGCACGCATAGAGAAGGCTTGAGAGGTCTCCAGAATCTCTAGCCAGGCTATGTGGAAAAAGGCTTGCCTGTAGTAAAGGAGACCACAGAGTCTGAGACAGCTGACTGCTTCTTCAGATGCTGAATCTCCACAACAAAAATAAGGCAGGTAACCATGACACGTTTAGGAACCAATTAAATCTTTAAAAAGCTGAACCTAAATAAACACATATGACTTGCCAAAGAATTCAAAATTACCATCATAAGGATGCTCAATGAATTAAAAGAACTCAAGGGTCCACTGATAGATGAATGGATAAGGAAAATGTGATATCTACATACAATGGAATTTTAGCAGCCTTAAGAAAGAAGACATCCTGTCACAATCCTGCTACAATATGCATGAACCCAAAAGACATTATGTTAAGTGAAATAGGCCAGTTGCAAAAGAACAAATACCATATTCCATTCATATGAACTATCCAAGCTATTCAAAATCATAGAAACAAAGTATATGTACCTAGTCAAGTATATATGTATAGGTATTTTTTGGCAATGATATCTCAGTGTATTTTGTGGTTCAAGGTTTCTGGCCCAGCAATCATGTTGTGGGAGGATACGAACTGATAATTTAGCAAAGTATATGTGACAATTAGTGGTATTTGTATGTAACCAAATAGTTATGGTTGGAGATGCAGGGCAGATAAGGTGAAAAGTTGGAGGTGGGATAGCAGGAGAAAGCCCTGGGGAGTGAGTGGTCCTCTCATCTGGGAATCAAGGAGTTGACTACTATGAGGTGGGTGCCTCCTGGGGAAAGCAATGATCTCCATTAATTTTTAGAATGACACAAATAGCAGTGACTTCCACCAGATTTCCCTTTACACATGGGAGTCCAGAGGTATAAATCGTGGCAGGGAGAAAAAAGTATATGAAGATAATGAGCTAAACACAATGAGTTCAGGATACATAATGGATTCCTAATATCAAGGAGGAAAAGCAATAAATGTCCTAGTATGTTGCCTTAGGAGAGGCAGTCCATAGGTGTCACTGCAGTGAAGGTTTTGGTGTTCTGAGCATAACTGTCTGCAGTGAAGGGGCAAAAACATCTTGGTCTTGGGGTGGGGCGATGTCATATAAGGTGATGTCATCTTCCACAGAAAGCTCCTGGAACAAAGTGATATCATCTGGGATGTGGGACTGAGGTGACATTTCTAAGTGGGTACCTGCTGGAATTGATATGAATCTTAGCATTTGCCATGTTTTATTGAAAGTATGGCTTTTTTTGGAGGGTTGGGGCCTCTGAACTGTAAACCAGTGAAATCACCCAGACCAATAGTAATAAGACAACAGGATGCTGTGCAGCTGCACTTCACAGGTTTTTTGTATTATGATGGAAATTTAGCTCAAATGGGTCCCCTTTCAGATTAGCAGCTACTTGGCTCATGAAACAATCTATGGTTAATGGATCTCAGGAGGGTTTGTGCCCTCAATCTGGCCTCCAGTGCTTATAGCAATGAAAAAATGTATAAAGATAGGGACAGAGGTGCTTGGGTGGCTCAGTTGGTTAAGTGCCTGCCTTTGACTTGGGTCATGATCCCAGGGTCCTGGGATTGAGCCCCACAGTAGGCTCTGCACTCAGCAGGGAATCTGCTTCTCTTTCTCCCTCTACCCCTTCCCCAGTTGTGCTCTTTCCCTCTCTCAAATAAATAAATCTTTTAAAAAAACAGGAAGAGACATTATTAAAGGACCTCATATATAAAGAGTCTTTATATAAATGGAGATAAGACACATTACCCTTTTATTTTTTATTTTTTAATTTTTTTGAGAGGTGGCGGGGGGAGGGCAGAGGGAGGGGGAAAGAGAGAGACTCTTAAGCAGGCTCCATGCCCAGTGCAGAGCCCAACGCAGGGCTCAATCTCACAACGCTGAGATCATGCCCTGAGCTGAAATCAAGACTGACTGAGTCACCCAGATGCCCACATTTTCCTTTTAAATACAAGAAACATTGATGAGGGAAAGTTTTTTGGAGTTGGTATGAGGTATAAATTAGCCAAGGAAACTTGAATTAAGAGATTAAGTCCCAGGGCAAGAGAGAGGCCCATTTGGGGATCTGTTTGTCAGACTGGCATTTGAAAAAGAGTTGAGGACACCATTATGTCTCAGTTAAACTGACTATCTGGGACCTATTTGGGACATGAAAGTTCTGTTGAATGCCTCTTTCACGTGCCCAGTATTGTGCAGTCTCAGAAGTGAATTACGTGCCTTGGTTACTATCAGTAATGCCTAGAACTCTGAAAGAAATAAGGTGTGTCCTGACAAGGCCTTACATTGTGGTCTTAGTATATTGTAGAGCCATGTGTAATACTGATTTATATCGTGGGTGTCTGTGAGGCAACAGACTTTTTAACCCTGAAGGGAATACTTTTAAGCAGTGGACCAGTAGTCTGTAATGAATGTGAAGATGGAGCCATTTGTTGGCTGGGACACCCAATGCTAAGATGACTGCTTAAAGTCTGCCCAAATGTATTGTCCCTTGGGTACTATCATTTATAAAGAAAATCCTGGCTAAGGGTTGGGAAACAGCAACATTACACTGAGTTTTATCACACAAGATGATTAGCAGTATTACCTGTATAGTCTACAAACCCTCATTACTATTCAGTTGATCCCAAGAGCTCGTAGGTAGTGAGGTAGTGAGGTAAGACCTTCTCTAGCATTATGGCAACTGGCAAGGGACGGAGGACAGAGGAGTCCAGCTCTCCTGCAGGAGGCATATGTTAGTCCAGATTTGGCTCCATCCTGTCTTAAGGAGGTCTCAGGAGCTGTGTCAAGCTTGTGAGGCAGTTTCCATTACCCAAAGCATAATGAGAAGCTGGGTGTGGAGGGTCACAACCTCAGGGTCTGTGAATGCCTTTCTTTCTAGGAGAGCCCAATATGTAACTAGTCCCTGGTTGTCTTACTGGTGTGTAGCATGAGGCCAAGACGAGCAGTTTCTTGCATCAGAAGTCGTTGGATAACTTATGGCCATTTTAAGGGGTCCTCAGACTCCAGGAGGCATGAGAAGAAGTTACCAAGGCCTCTACGGTGAAGAAATCTCTGAGGGCACTAATAAGAGTGGCTGTTGACTTTAACTTGGAGATTTTAAGCCATTTGTTGAATAGAGACCCATTTAAGGAGGGCTGATTTACCCACGGCAAAATCAATTAGATAAAGTAAAATTTATAAATGAAGACTTCACACCCCCCAAATGACTAAAACATGTCGGACTTGTATGTCTGTAATGAGTGTGTCCAATGAGTCTCCTTGCGGGAGTATGTCATTAATGCCGTGCCATACTTTGTACTCCTAGAGAAAAGCAGGTACAGTTATTTTGTTTGCAAAGTTTGTGAGGACAAAGCTGTTGAGGTGCCCCCTGGGTAGCCTGGAAAAGACTTATAATGTCCCTGTGGAGGCAAAGACGAACTGCAAGTGAGAGGCTGTGGAAATAGGCATTAAACAGAACATGTTAGCCAAATCTATAAGAGCAAAATATTTACCGGTTGTTGAATAAGTAGAATCAGTGGTTTTAATAATACCGGATATTGGGTATGGGGCCTCTAATGGATGGGACCACAGCATGAAGGTTGTAGTAAATTCACCATGAGGCATCATTCATTCGCTTATGTACTTATGTTTTATTTATATATTTATTTATTTTCTTCTAGGTTTAAGGCAGGCAAAATTAGGCTGTCAAATGGAGAAGTAGCAGAGATAGTCACCCCTCTATAAATTACAGTTTATATAATACATTTTAATCCTTGGAAGCTCCTGTTTTAATTTATATTGGGTCATATTACTATTTTAACTAGGAGTCTGTGGCATCCCACATTATCAGGCCAGTTTCCCTACTCCCAACTCCACTGGCTTGTTTTTACTTTAATTAGTTTCAAACTAAGTTTTTAAAGTAGAATCAACCAGAAGGTGAGAATGTAAGGGAAATGATTCTCCAACACTTCTCCTGTACTGAAATTTTAGGTTTCTTTTGTGGAATACAAGAGGCTCTTTGCTGTTTACAAGGTGTGTTGGGAAAATGTCCGTTCTCCTCGTGTTTCTCCTTCACTCTCACACTACTACCACACTCATAAAACTTATGACACCAAATGTATGGGGGTTTCCCCACTCCATGAAATTCTGTGACAGCACCTGGGGGCCTACAATTTAACTCAGTTATGACACTATCTACCTGGAGATAGCACCAGGTCTCATAAGGACTCAGTCTCACATGACTGTCCCCTCACCACCCCAACCCCCACAGATACTTCAGATAGCAATCACAAATCTAGGTTGTTGCTTATGGTTCTGACCCATCAGCTGTAATGTAGAAGTTCCCAAGATGCCCTCCTCTAAGATTTGATTAATTTGCTAGAGCGGCTTACAGAACTCAGGAAAAACAGTTTACTTGCTGTTTACCAGTTTATTATAAAAAGATAAGATAAAGGACATAGATGAACATCCAGATGGGAAGGTTCATAGGACTAGGTCTAGGAAGATTCTGAGTGCAGGAGCTTCTCTGTCCTGTGGAGCTGGGGTGTGTCACCCTCCTAGTATGTGAATGTCAATCAACCTGGAAACTCTCCAAACCCTGTCCTGTTGTGATTTTTATGAAGGCTTCCTCAATAGGTGTGATCAATGAACAACTCCGTATCCAGCCCCTCTACCCTCTCTAGAGAGCTGGGCTTCAGACACGCCCCTATGGCAAGGAACTGGGGGTAGCCTCAGGCCCAAAGCCAGCTAGTGATTGAGGCCCTTAATCTATCCATGTGATCTTGCAAACAGATCTTTCCCTAGTTGAGGATCAGATAGACCACAGTTCTGGCCAACATCTGACTACAGCCTTGTAAGACCCTGAATCAGAGGACCTAGCTAAGTCTTATCTGGACTCCTGACAGAGAAACTCTAAGATAATAAATGTGTGTTGCTTTAAGCTACTAAGTCTCTGATCCTTTGTTAGGTAGCACTAGATGACTAACACACCTAGGTTACCAGAGACCAGTATTCATAAATGTCATAGCTCAGTGTTTCTCATTACTATCTCTTCTGTGAGGATGATGCTTTGTTTCAGGGCTAACAATTACGTGTGTGATGCACATCCAAAGTCCGCTCTTGTCTGCCTATCAGAATTACTAGAGATGTTTGAACCTTAGCCAGAGCTAATCAAACAGAATCTCTGGAGGTAGGACCTTACAGAATGTATTTTTAAAGAACGCTTTGAAAATTATCTTCCCCAAGAGATTTATTAACTACAAAGGAAGAAATAGTACCTTTAGAGTGGAGAAATCGAAGCATCTTAACCACGTGATCAGTGGTGACATCACCAACAGGACACATCAACATTGTGCAACCTCTGGTATTATCTCTGAGGATATATTAATTCTGTAGTATTAATGCATAACCTTAATGTAGTCAGAGAAAATACTGAATCAAACCCAAATTGAGGAATATTCTACAAAATAACTGGCCAGTATTCTTAAAAAAAAAAAAAAACTAAGTCATGAAAGATAAGAAAAGACTGAGGAACTGTCACAAATTGGAGACTAAAGAGAAATAACAAGTAAATGCACCACAGGATCTGGAATCAGTGGCAAGGACCACAGTAATTACTAGTTTGTATTTGATGTTAATTTCCTGGTTTTGATAATTATACAAAGGTTATATAAGACATTAACATTGGGAGAAACTGGATGAAGACTATATAACTTTTTTGCAACTTTTAAAATCAAATATTATTTCAAAATAAAAACAAAAAGCCTCTCTATACTTGGGAGTTTCTCAAAGTATTTACTTTTGCTCTTCAGAAACACAAGTAACAACTGAGACATTTACTTTTACTTTGGTGATAGCCAAAGGACTGAGCTGGAGGAATGACAGTAGACCAGGTTATGGTGCCATGACCTTGTCAGAAAAACACAAACACTTGCAATGCTTCCTGTATTTTGAAACATTTCCCCCCTTTATTTTGTTTTTCACTTACAAAAGTAATATACGTTTTAACAAGTAAAACAATACAAAGATAAATAAACAACTGCTTATTTTTCCCTTCCCCCCACCAAGATAACCAATGTTAATTAAGACCTTGCTGTATATCCATCCATACTTTTCTTTGTTCATAGAAACATACATGCATATATATACACATATAGGAGTTTTACTTTTTAAAAAAAATAGATTCATATACATTATTCTGCAATTTGCCCTTTTCACTTAACAATATACCATGAACAAATTAGCAGAGTTCTAGTTCCCCACTCAAATAATTTTACTTAATCATACATTTGAGAGATCATACTTTTGTATATATGTATTTTTCTATTTGGCTTTCATTTTCCCTGACTCCCTCATTACCAACCTGCATCACCCACCTCCCTCTAACCCAATGTATACTCTTCTATACTTTTCATCATGCATAGGAAATCATAAACGTAAATGGATACGTGTTTTTCACTCAAACAGCTAGAGGAGTTCTGTCACTGATTTACAGAAACAGGCTATTTTATGTACTTACTTGTACTTTTTTTGTTGTTTAAGGAAACACTGGAATTCTATTCAAGTCCACTAGCATGGTTTAATTTTTCCATCTTAACAGCTATATAAACAATCTATGGACTGGAGATACTAGTTTCTCCCCTCTTGCAATTTCCCTATTGATGGGCATTTATTTTGATTCTAGTGTTTTATTGCCAGTAGGAACAATTTTATAATACACCTATTCACTTGTCCTTTATGTATTGGGGTTTTACTTCTAAGAGAAGATTCCCCAAAGTGACATAAATATTTTAAGTTATAAAAGATGTTGCCAGATTGCTTATTGAAAGAGCTGAATCTGTTTCCACCAGCAGGGCCTAAGAACCACCTTTGCTGGGACAGCAAAAAGCATTCCTGCTATTTTCTGCCAGTTGTAGGGGCACCTAGGTGGCTCAGTGGGTTAAAGCCTCTGCCTTCGGCTCAGGTCATGATCCCAGGGTTCTGGGATCGAGCCCCGCATCGGGCTCCCTGCCCTGCGGGGAGCCTGCTTCCTCCTTTCTCTCTGCCTGCCTCTCTGCCTACTTGTGATCTCTGTCTGTCAAATGAATAAATAAAATCTTTTAAAAAATAAATAAAAATAAATAAAAGCCAGTTGTAACAGAATTCTTTTTAAAGGTCTATGCTTTCTATGCTGTTCCATTGATGTATTTATTGGTTCCTTTGCCAATACTTTATTAAAGTGACTTCATATTATATTCTGACATCTGGTATACAATTTTCTTTTTCATACTTTTCTTGTTTAGATTGTTAGAACAAATGTTCTTCCATAAGGATTTTAAGATCATTTCACATAAGATTCAAAAAAAAAAGGAACAGACATTAGTGTAATTCCAAAAGAAGTGCATTTAAGTTATTAGATATTTACAGAGAGAAACTTTTAATTTGTATACTGTCTTCTCAGGAAATTATCTTTTAACTCAAAACAATTACTAGCCTCTTCATTTATTGATATAAAATCATATCATCAGCAAAAAGTTTTACCTTTTTTATTGTTTATGCCGATTATTTTCTATTGTCTTCTCAGACAATATTTAGTAAAAATAGACAGCAGTGAACACCCTTATCTCTAATACTATTAATTCTTATTCTTCCAAAAATGGTTTTAACATAATACAGGCTATAGAGTTTTGGTAAAGATACTCTTAAGTGGTTATTACATATTACAATTTAACTTGTATTAGATTGGAAATGTTTGCAAAATCTGATTATCTTCCAGCATCTATTGATTGCATCTTCTCTTTCATACTATTAATTTTATTGATGTATTTCCTGTTACTGCATTGGCTTTGCATTCTTGGAATAATTCTTACTTGGTCATTATAATACACTGTTCTTAGGTATACTCTGAATTCTATTTGTATTATTTTAATTCTAATTTTTTATTTCTAAACTCATGAGTAATACTGGTTTGGGGTTTTCTTCTTTTCCACTACTTTGATCTGGTTTTGGTGTTAAAACTTATTCTGACTTCATACAGTAAATTGGGGATCATAGTCTATGGGCTGAAATATTTCAAAGAACACTGGTATTATTCTTTAAAAGTTAGATGAGGGGCACTTCAGTGGCTCAGTTAAGCATTGACTCTTGATCTCAGCTCAGGTCTCAATTTCAGAGTCATAAATTCAAGTCCCATCTTGGGCTCCAAATCACTTTAAGTGATTTCTTGGGCTCCATATTAGGCATGGAGCTTACAAAAAAAAGTTAGATGAAACTAATTATGAAATCATCTGGGCCTGGAGGATTTTTCAATCCTGGATCTTTAATCACTTTTCCAAACTCTTCAAAGGTAATTGTTCTATCAAGTTTCTTACTGCAATTTTTCTAACATTTTGCAAGAAAAACATTTATTTCCTCTTTTAAAAGCATGTTGATCTAAAAAAATTAAAAAAATAAAAGCATGTTGATCTAGAGTTGTAAGAAGTATCTTTTATCATTCTTATAATCACATCTTTATCTGTGATTATGTTTCTTTTTTTCCAAGTTTTTATTTATATTCCAGTTAGTTAACATACAGTGCAATATTAGTTTCAGGTGTAGAATTTAGTGATTCAGGGAGCCTGGGTGGCTCTGTGGGTTGGGCCACTGCCTTCGGCTCAGGTCGTGATCCTGGAGTCCCGGGATCGAGTCCCGCATCGGGCTCCCAGCTCTGTGGGGAGTCTGCTTCTCCCTCTGACCTTCTCCCCTCTCATGTTCTCTTTCTCTCTCTCAAATAAATAAATAAAATCTTTAAAAAAATTTAGTGATTCATCCCATAAACACAATATCCACGTGATTGCTTCCTTTCTCATTCTGGATCAGGCATTCTTTTTTTTTTTTTTTTTAGTCCTTTTTTAAAAAAAGATTTTATTTATTTATTTGACAGAGAGAGATCACAAGTAGACAGAGAGGAAGGCAGAGAGAGAGAGAGAGAGAGGGAAGCAGGCTCCCCGCTGAGCAGAGAGCCCGATGTGGGACTCGATCCCAGGACCCTGAGTTGATGACCTGAACCGAAGACAGCGGCTTAACCCACTAAGCCACCCAGGCGCCCAAGGGTCAGGCATTCTTATAGGGAGTCAAATTTTGAAAAATGTGGCCATTTGTTTTATTTGGATGACACAGCAGCTCAGGGAAGTAGACTTTTTTCAAAGATTGGAATGATGAAATGACTTGGGTTTTAGTGCCCAGGACATTCACAGGGAAACTGAGAGGGGAAGAGAAGTAGATGTTGCTGAATTAATTTGCAAAAAGAAAAAAAAAAAAAAACAGAAAAAATCTTCTTCTTTGGTCTCTGCATGAAGCATTTCTGAATTATAAGACTCATATAAACGGTGTCTTTCCTACTAATTTGCTGCAAGGTATGTTAAGCAAGACTAAGAAAATAGAAGACGTGCACAATATACCAGGGCCGCACTAGTTTCTGTCAAATAATGGCTGGACTGAGTAATCAAGTTTATAATGTTCTGTTCATCCAATATTGGTTGTGAAACTATTCCTAAGCTTTGCCTTTTTAACATTAACAAATGTTATTATCATTTTTTATATTGTTAAGACACTAAAAGACAGGGATGATATTTAGAGTGCAAAAGTTGGTGAACAGCATTCTACATACTGCGTGACACACATACACTTGATATTCACAATTTACATTAAATTCACATTTACATTTCCAAAATATAAATAATGCTTATTATGCGGCTCACTGTGGAATATACCATAATATACCAATTCTCTTCACATATATTCTGTATGCTGTTGTCATTCCATTAACATACTTTTAAACTTTCATAAGCCAGAGTGACCATGTTTATGTTTTATAAAGTATTTTCTATAATCTTTGTATAAAAATTTCTACAATTAGAACGTGACTTCCCTTATGGTAAAACATTTTGTCCAGATTCACTAAATCCATGAGATTTCTCCTAAAAATTAATGCCTGCACATATAATGAAATAGGACACCTTGCTTAAGGCTTTCTCACAATTATCAGGTTTTAATTCCTATAGGCATTCTTTCTGGCATGAATTTTCTGATGCCTACTGAGGTTTGGCTTCTGATAAAAAGCTTTGCCACATTCACTGCATCCATAGGGTTTTTCTCCTGTATGAGTTCTCCAGTGTTTATTGAGGCATGATTTTTGGCTGAAGGATTTTCCACATTCTCTGCAACGATATGGTCTTTCTCCCGTGTGTATTTTTCGATGTACATTGAGGTATGACTTCTCGCCAAATGACTTCCCACATTCACTGCACACAAAGGGTCTCTCTCCGGTATGTGTTCTCTGATGTTCTCTGCGGTGTGACTTCTGAGTGAAGGCTTTCCCACAGAAAAAACATTCAAAGGGTCTTACCCCAGTGTGAATTCGCTGATGTTTAATGAGGGTTGACTTATGTGAAAAGGCTTTCCCACAGTCAGTGCATCCATATGGCTTCTCCCCAGTGTGACTTCTCTGATGCCTAATGAACTCAGACTTGTAGCAGAAGGCTTTCCCACACTCGCTACAGACATGGGGTTTCTCTGCAGGTGGAACCCTCTTACGTTTGTACGCAAGAGAATTGGTTACTGCTGGTTTATACATAAGTGCTGGGTTGTGGCTGAAAGCTTTCTCACAATGACTGCATTCCCAGAGTTTTTCTCCGTTAGGTCTTCTATCATGGTTTGTATGTTGTAACAATTTCCCACAACCACAGCACTCATCTTGCTTTTTTGAATAGTTTCTCTTAAAAACAATCAAATCTAAATTATGGTTTGCACTCTTTCCACAGGGATCCCAGTTACTAGGATTTTGAATTGAAGGAGAAAGATTAGTGTTCAGAGGTGATATTTTCGCAAACTTATTATTTTCATGGCTTCTTTCCTTGGGCAATGTTTTCTTGCTGATGAATGCAGCTTGTTTCAAAATCATGTCTTGTCTTTTCCTCTGGACATTAACTTGACAAATGTTTTCTGGAGAAAATACAGCAAACCTTTCTTTATTCTATTATTATGATCTAGAATAAAATTACTTAAGAAATACCCTAAGAACTTAAACAATGCACGGTATATGAACAGAAAGCATGAACCATAACTAAATGCAGGGAAGGGTGTTGTACAAGTAGAGAAGAATCACAACAGTGGCACAAATGAAATGGAATATGTCATAGAGTACATAAAGAAGTAATTTTGAAGAAGATGGGATATTGTTGAGCAGTAGTTGGCAAACATGTTCTTAAAGGGCCACAGAGTAAATTTTAGGCTTTGTGGGGCATATGGTCTCAGTCAAAATTACTCAACTCTCCCATTGTACTTGGGAAACGCAGACAGTATATAAATGTAAAGGCACGGCTGTGTTCCAATAAAACTTTATTCACAAAATCAGGTGGCCAAACTATAGGCTACAGTTTGTCAATCCTGTTACTGAGGTGTCATATAGCACCTTGCTATTCAACGTGTGACTCTTAAAAGAGGGAAAAGAAAGGCAGCTGATGGCCAGGTTACTATGGTTTCAGGAAGGTTGATGAGCATAGCTTAATGAAGCAAAATGCATCCTAAAGGGCACCAGAATGTGATGGTTAAAGGTACTGGTTCTGAGGGTGCCTGGGTGGCTCAGTTGTTTTAAGTGATTGCCTTCGGCTCAGGTCATGATCCCGGGGTCCTGGGATCGAGTCCCCCATCAGGCTCCCTGCTTGGTGGGGAGCCTGTTTCTCCCTCTCCCTCTGCTGCTCTGCCTGCTTCTGCTCTCAAAAAATAAAATCTTAAAAAAAAAATTTCTTAGAAAAAAAAAGAGAGTACTGGTTCTAAAACCTGATCACATGGGCTTAAATCTGTTTCAGTCCCTTACTTTGCTATATGTTCTTTTTTTTTTTTAAAAGATTTTATTTATTTGAAAGAGAGAGAGAATGAGAGGAGAGAGGTCAACGGGAGAAGCAGACTCCCTGCCAAGCAGGGAGCCTGTTGTGGGACTCGATCCTGGGACTCCAGGATCATGACCTGAGCCGAAGGCAGTTCCTTAACCAACTGAGCCACCCAGGCACCCTGCTGTATGTTCTTAGATAAGTTTCCTAACTTTTCTGTGATTGTTTCATTTGTAACTGGGGTGATAAAGGCTGGATATCTCATAGGTGTTGGAAGGGTTGAATGAAATGATATATGTAAAGGGCTGAGAACAAATCGAGCACAGAGTGAGCACACAATTAGTGCTGGCCAATAATTCTAATGCTCTTGCTGCTACTACTACAGCCAAGGTGGATGAACAGTGGATGGCAGTGATTTCAGAGACACCATCTTGGGGAGAAGCATGAAAATGACTTGAATATTTTTGGGGATCATGTAATATTTAATTCAATTATGTGATTATAACACCAAGTTTAAGTAGCATAAACAGATGTGGGAACAGACAGCACTAACTATTCTTGCTAAGCCCATGACTCTTGTGGAGAAGTACAAGTTCAGAGGCATCCTTAAGAGTAGGTTACCAACACTTGGGGTACCGTGGGTATTGTTGGGATATTTTACATAAGCTCATGGGAGAGGGGCAGTTATTCTGAATGTTAAATGAAAGTGGTTAATGTGGGCCAAGCTCAGTCATATGCTTTACCGCCCTGCTGTCCTTGGTTACCTGAAATTTAATACTTCCTCCTCTTGGGACTTAAGGAAACTAAAGGACTGACGGATATTTAAAGGGATTAAGGAAAGGATGGGAAGTGAGAGTGTGGGTATGGAGGGCAGGTCTGGGGCATTTTCCCTGGAAACTGTGAGAACAGGAAGTAGGAAGGGACCAGCAGGAGTGGGAGAATGACAGAAGCTTACTTTAAGAATGTCTGAATGTAAAAGAGAAGGTGAACTGAAAACCTTAAGAGAGACCGAGGATTCTAGAGAAAGGGCAATGGAGCAAGAACGCAGGGAGAGGTGAGATGAGGAGGAGGAGGAAGGCCTGGATAAAGGAGGTGGGGTGCCTGGAGGAGGAAGGGTCATCAAGAAGGCTCAAGTTCTCAGAGGATGCCTCCAGCTGCTTGCAAAGCTCTAAGCCTTTTGAGAGCTGGACTCTGCACAAAATCCCAAAGGTGCCAGCCTCCCATAGTACCTCTTTTGCTGGACTGATACTTACCCTGACAGTGGCAGCCTGAGCAAGCTGCCTCACAAATCCATGGTGCTTCTTCCTGCTCCAGCTTGAGGATCACATATGGTTTCGTGCCTTCATAACCTGTTCCAGGGAAATGATCCAGGCCTTGGGCTGAGCTCCTTGGTCTTCAGGGCCACTCAGGCAGCATTAAAGGCTGCACAACAGACATTGTACTTGGGAGAAGACTGTACACACACCTTGTCCAGAACCCAAAAGGAATTAGTAACCCAGGACCACTGAACCTCAAGCCAAACTCACTGAGGCAGCAAAGTGTAAGAGTTAGGAATGCAGACTGTGGGGGCTCCTGGGTGGCTCAGTCATTGGACATGTGCCTTTGGCTCGGGTCATGGTCCCAGGGTCCTGGGATCGAGCCCTGCTTCAGGCTCCCTGCTCCGCGGGGGGCCTGCTTCTCCTTCTCCCACTCCCCCTGCTTCTGTTCCCTTTCTCACTGTCACTCTCTCTGTGTCAAATAAATAAAATCTTAAAAAAAAAAAAGAAAAAGGGAATGCAGACTGTGCAGCCAGATTGCTGGGGTTCAAATCCTACTCTGGCTCTGTATGTCCTACGTGAGGTGACATGGGTAAGTTACTTCAATCATCTGCCTCTGTGTCCAAATGTGTAAAATTGTGGTACTAACAGTACCTACCTCGTAAGGCTCTTAGGAGAATTAAGTAAGTTGATATTTTAAAAGCGGCTGAAGACGTGTCTGGCACATAGGAGGTTTTTGGTACTTCTGAGGTTCTAGGTACCTCAGTTCCTTTTAGTAACTGAAAAAGGGAAGGCGGTCATTCAAGCATCATCTAGATTGTGTGATGGAGCTGTTCTTACCCACGGAGACAAGGTTGCTGTAAGTCTCCAGCATCACATCCCGGTACAGTGCCCTCTGAGCAGGATTCAGTCTGTGCCACTCCTCTTGAGTGAAGCCCACTACCACGTCTTTGAAGGACACAGGTCTCTGCTGAGGATGAAATGACACTGAGCCATGTGGGAAATGCAGCCAGGGATAGATGGTACGGAGTTTTTATGTTCCTAGGTCAGAGCTTACCATGATCATTTATCTCTCTAAGATGGCTTTTACCTTCCTGCCTTTGGGCTATATATGGTAGGGAAAAGAACAGTCACATTGGAACCCACTGTCATATGCACTTTGAGTCAACATATATTGACTGAAGACCTGCTGTGTGTAACCCAGTGCTGGCTGCTGGAGACACAGGCATGGATGGTTCCTGACCTCAAGGAGCTCACAACCTGGCGGAAAGCATTATGTAAAGCCATCCAGGTGAAAGTATACGAGCTATGGTGGCAGGACATCTAGGTTATAATATGTGGAAAAGGTGAATGGTCCATTAAAGGTTTCAAGGTCTAGCCAGGCTTCAGAGCTAGGGGACATGTGGAGCTGAGTCTTCTCTACAGAAAGATGGAGAAACTACAGTCCTTGCAGAGGGAGCAGCATGAACACAGACATGTGGACAGAACAGTGACTTTAAGGGCTGCGAGGCTCTCAGTCACAGGAACAGTATACAGGGGTCTGTGAGTGGTGAGATGATGGCCTTTAAGACAATGGAAAATCTACCAAGGGAGAGGTGTGTGTAGAAAGCACATTCTATTAGGCATGTGGTAAGTTTCTTGCATCCCACATCAAGTGGTACTGTGGTAACTCTAAGCAGACTGGGGGTATACTGTATCCCCAGAGGAACCACTAAATCAGAGTGCAAAGAGGTGTACTGAAGTAAATGAATTCCAAAAATAGTTCATTTAATCCACACAAACACACATGTAAGAGAAGAGAGGAACAAAAGTGCATGGGACAAATAGAAAACCAAATACTAAAATGATAGATACAAACCCAACCATGCCAATAATTATACTTATAGTCAATGATAGTAAATTATAATCTAAATTAATATATGAAACATTCCAAAAGGTAGAGATTGTTAGGCTGGATTGAAAAAGCAATGCTGCCTGTAAGAGATACAAAACTCAGATAATTTGCAAGTGAATGGATACAAAGAGAAACGTGGTGGGTGACCTAGAAAGCAAAGACTAATAACACAGGTACAAGATGGCTTCACAAGTGGCCAGTAACAGTGAGACGGAGAAGGCCATTGTAAAGAGCAGAACCTACATCTTAACTGCTTGTGGGGGGTGAAAGAGGGGCCAGGGTAACACCCAGGTATCTCAAAGCTGCCTGGGTGATGGTGAATCAGACATGAGAAAAACAGTAGAAACCAGAAACAAAGAGGATGTGTTGTTAGACATGTCTGGGGACACTTAGCACGCAGCAGGATCAACATATGAGTCTTGTAACAGGAGCAAGATGGGAAGGGAGCTAAAGCTCTGGAAGCCAACAGCAGAGAAGTAGTAGTTAAAGTTGTCTGTGTGGGATCTCTCTGCAAGGAGACAGGATGAGCAAAGTGCCCAGGCCAGAGCCCCAAGGGACACGAATAAAGTTCAGCTGCAGACCCAAGAGAAGGACCCACAGTACTAATAACGTAAGAGGGCACTTGTGATATTGTGATATATTAAAAAATATCTATTTGGTCTTCCTTCATGGTTCCTGTAATAGAGCTTCTTAAACCCTTGTAACTTCCTGAATGACAGGGGTAATAGGAGTGTCTTTTGTTATTCCTAACAAGCCCCAGTTAACAGTATAGGAGTTTATGCCAATAACATGGAGGAAAGGGGCTGGTTGCCAGAGGAACTAACCATATGTTTAGAGGGTTGGAACTTTCAGCCCCCTTCTCCATCCCGCCCAACCTATGGGTCAGGATAGAGGTGGATAGATGGTACCAGAAATTGAGCTAATTACCAATCAATGATTTAATCAATGAGGCCTACATAATGGAAATCTCATGAAAACCCTGAAGAGCTTTCAGGTTGGTGAATATATCTGGGAAGATGTACACCCCAAACTCCAGACAGAAGCTCATGTCTCCCAGATCTGTGAGTTATTATAGCAAATTATCAAAACTGAAGAGGGGGTCATGGGAATCCCCAATTTACAGCTAGTTGGTCAGAAGTTCAGGTGACAACCTAAGATTTGTAATTAGCATCTGAAGGGGGGGGCAGTCTTATGAGACTGAGTCCCTAACTTGTAGGGTCTATGCTAACTCCAAGTTGAACTAAGTTGTAGGACACCCAGTTGGTGTCCACAGAGAATTAGGAGAATTGTTTGGTGTAGGAAAAAAACTCCCCTATACCTGTGAGTAGAGGAAACAGTACCTATGATATATCTCCAAGTGACTATAAAAAATTGAACCTTGCCCCAAGAGAGGTCTGATCTTTGCCCTTAAGTCCTGGGAGTTAATCTCTAAGCCCCTGCAATGTTCTGCTTGATAAGACCATCTTTGTTTACCTGGGGATCTTGAGCCACATGGGATAGTCTAACAATGTGATTTCTGGTGGGAGCTTTGGGTCACACACCTCGGCTCAACCTCAGGAGGAAGCTGTACATCTCTTTTAAAAAATGTGGGGTCCTACAGTGGCACCAAGCAGATGAACCTGAAGGCAGGACCTGGTACCTGAGACCCTAGACCCGTATAAAGGCCATGTACATAGGAGGTACCAACCTGATATCCTCTCTGATGTCAGAATAATATACCATGGTTGTGGGAGAGCAGCAATCAGCCTTTACCACAGAGCATGGAGCTTGGCTCAGCTTACAGGCCTGGGTCGGTATTTCCCAAACAGAGCTAACTGGAGTGGGATGGGATGGGATGGGATAGAACAGAATAAAATAGAAAAGATGTAATTTAACACTCAAAAAGGCATGTCATTTTTCATCAAACACAGGGATGAAGAACAAAGATGGAAGAAACATTAAGGTTGTAAAATTACTGTCATGTAGTGACTAAGTATGAGAAGGGGAAGGCAGAGAGAAGTCAAGGAATAAATCTCATGGTCCTGGCTTGTCCAGTGGGGGATGGTACCATCTCCTAAGATGGGAAACTGGGGCACAAAGAGGTTCAGAGACTTGTGCAAGGTCATACAGATGGTAAGGTCTGGGATTCAAATTCAGCAGTCTCGTTCCAAGTCTGTGCTCTCACCCAGTATATGCTCTTGCCTTCTGCACAGAAGGGTACAGTCTAATTTAGCAGAACAATCAAAAAGCATCTTCTGATTTAAGCTTCAGCAAAGTCCCCTCGGCCCCTGGCCAGAAAAGCTTTAGTAAAGTGGGGCGAGAGGATGCTGGACTCAAGAAAGGATAAGAAACAGGATATGGAAGCATCAAGAGCAGGAAGTCACTATAGGAGATGGAGGAGGAGAGAAAAGAAAGAACTCTGTGGTTTGGAAGCGGTGATGGTTTCTAGGGTTGGAGCCATTGTAGGGACAAGGGAAAAGATCTGGGAAAGCAGAGAGGAGGGGTCTCCAGTAAGAGATGGCTTTTCCTGGAGGGAGGCCTCCAAAGAGGTGGAAATGTAGGAATTCAGAGGCTGAGGGGGAGTCCTGTCAAGACACAGGGCGCTTCACCATCTTAAGATGATGAGGAAGGTAGGGGGAGCTGGGAACTCTTCACACTGAGACTTGGTGGGGAGTAAGATGTTCACTGTTTGCTGCCAAACTAGTACAGACAGTTAAGGGAATGACAGTAATTTAAATAACGGACAGCTCATCTGTTCCTAGATCAAGGACACAGATACTCTGGACCAAAATCAGGACTTTCATAAACATGAAGGAACCTTCCTGCCCGCTCCCTTTGAAAATAAATATTTGTATTTTTGCTTCCCTCTAACTGAACTTTAGCATTTTATTCCATTACATATGTGGCTGCAAAACACAGAGGAGTTAAAACTTCCCGCAACTCTGACACAGATAGAAAACACTAACACAACACTGAGAAGCTAAGTCATGATGCTCTTGATTGTCTGGAAATCCAGGAGTTCTGTGGGACTAATACTCCAACGGGAATATACCATAATATACCACTGTAGAAAACATGCTTCTGCATTTGTTATCTTTAAGAATTTTATACTCTATGTCAGAGCATAAGGACCACCAAGAGCTTGTTAAACACAGATTCCCAGGCTCCACCCTCCAATAACCCAATTCGAGCAGGTCTGGGGTGGGGCCTGCCATTCTGTATGTCTAATAAGCTCCTGGAGAAGCCCATGTCCTGGGACCACATGGTTAGCAGCAGTGTTGCTCTACTCTACCTCAGCCATAAGAAGGCTTCTCAGGGACATGACTTTAGAAAGCATCTTGAAAAGCTAGTTTTCAGGGCGCCTGGGTAGCTCAGTGGGTTAAGCCTCTGCCTTCAGCTCAGGTCATGATCCCAGGGTCCTGGGATTGAGCCCCGCATCGGGCTCTCTGCTCAGCATGGAGCCTCCTTCCCCACCCCCCCTCTCTGCCTGCTGCTCTGCCTACTCTCTCTCTCTGCGTCAAATAAATAAATAAAATCTTAAAAAAAAAAGTCAAGCTAGTTTTCTCTTAGAAATAACAGTAAGGGGGCGCCTGGGTGGCTCAGTGGGTTAAGCCGCTGCCTTCGGCTCAGGTCATGATCCCAGGGTCCTGGGATCGAGCCCCGCATCGGGCTCTCTGCTCCGCGGGGAGCCTGCTTCCCCCTCTCTCTCTGCCTGCCTCTCTGCCTACTTGTGATCTTTGTCTGTCAAATAAAGAAATAAAATCTTTAAAAAAAAAAAAAAAAAAAAAAAAAAAAAGAAATAACAGTAAGTTTCTATCCTATGGCCAATGCAAATCATGGGCTGTCTGTGTTTGCCTTTTTGCTGGGCCACCAGGAAGACCACAGTTAATGACTCTTCGTTGGACTGTTTTGTATATCTGTATTCCAACAAAGAATGTTCCCTGCATCATTCCTTGTGATATCAAATTTGGAAATTACCTGAATGTCATAAAATGGGGGGCTAGTTAAATAAATCATATTCCATGCATATGATGGAGCATTATGTACCTTGCTTTAAAAAAATGGTGTGGGGGCGCCTAGATAGTTCAGTGGGTTAAAGCCTCTGCCTTTGGCTCAGGTCATGGTCCCAGGGTTCTCGGATCGAGCCCTGCATCGGGCTCTCTGCTCAGTAGGGAGCCTGCCTCCCCCTCTCTGCCTGCTTGTGATCTCTCTGTCAAATAAATAAAATATTTTTAAAAAATAAAATAAAATTTAAAAAATGGTGTGGTCCCAAGTACTAATATGTACAATCTCTAAGATATTTTAACTGGGAAAAAAAGGGATAGAGTAGTATGTATAATAAGAGTTTTGCCGTTGTATCTATGTGTAGACAGAAGCTGTGATGTTCCACCCAAATCCCCCGAAGGACTGACATGTTTCTCCCAGCTGTTAGGAGAAGACTGGCTACTGCAGGCTTAAGCCCTTTTGCAAAGAGCCCTTGCTCAAAGGGAGCTCCCCAGACAAACTTACGTCCCCTCCCTGGGGCAGCCTACAACCGGTGACTTGTTGATTTCGGAATATAAATGCTTCCTTCCCTCCATTCAGGACAACAGCAAGGGCCATCCCAGCTCCAAAGCATCTTGTAAGGTCAGCTGGTGCCTCTGTTTAAATCCCTCTGCCTAATCTTGCTTCCTTCACCTAATAGAGTCTCCCTAGTAAATCTCTTGGGTGTAAATCTCCCACCTCCAAGTCTGTTTTCTGAAAACCCAGCCTGTGATAAAGTACAAATGCTTGAAATACACGTATTTTTTTCTAGAACAGTTTCCCAAGAAGGGAAACTTGGCTACTTTATGCCACACTTACCTGGTACTCAATCATTTTCTGCTGTTCTTGGAAAAAGATTTGAGTCCTGTGAAGATAGAGATTGGGGGGAGGAGGATGGAGAAAGAGAGAACAGAGCTGTGAGGGACCAGGCCCATCTCGGAACTTGCAAAATCCCTACGTAAACCCATTCTCGAAATCACTGTCGTAGAAGAAAAAAAAAACAAAAACCGGTGCCATTCAATGCAGAATGTGAATGCATAAAACAGATCTCCCGTGAAGTAAAAGCTGCTACCAAGTAAGAAGTAAAAATTTATTAAAAACCAGAATCTTTATAACTTAAATAATTGGCCCCATGGGAGATGGAGCCAGATTCATGCTCTGAGCGGATTCACCCCTGCAGAACAATACACTTTCTCTTAAAGGCAAAAAAGTCTTGGGTTTTGCCTCTTATTTACTTTTAAAGTTACATTTGTTCACCTACCGGTGTTTATGAAATCCTATATTGGGGATGCTTTTTCTATAATAACATTATCATGAAAAAAGTATATACTGAAAAAGGGCTTTTATAACTTATTACAGAGAACTCAAGGCAATATAAAATAACCGTATAACATTAGTGAAACTAATGGTTACTTACACTGTGGTTCGAATGATTACTGAAAGGCTAACGCTCATTATTCATCCAGCGTATTATTAAGTGTTGTTAAAAAGTAATTTTCAACAGATGAGAACAAACAACCGTCATTTTTAATTAAGATGTTTAAAGAGGTAACTATGTGGCTTAAATTATAAAAGAGAAAGGGTAAATCATAGATTACGAGTGTAAATATTTTATAACATACCTGGATGGTATGGTAAAATGGTAAAATCAGGCTACATCTGAAGCAAAGAATGCAAGAAACACCTCTGTAATTCTGAGTGCCAGAAAGCAAAGACACTTCTTCAGTGATGGGTCCTGGCAAGGGGGCAGAGGAGGCAGCCTCAAGGGCTCCAACCATGTGAGAAGGAGCAGTAAGAACAAACTGGTCAAATCTACCAAAGCTAAACATGAATACTTCATGGTCCAGTAATTCCATATGAATGCATATGTTCACAAGCTTTTAGTCTATAAAAACTATGAATTTGTAATGAAATTCAAAAATCACAATATTACCTTTTTCCCTCCTAAAATAACTGGTACTGTAATTAAATAGGACTACTAAAACATGCAGGCTCCCAATTTCCAAAACATCCATACATTAGGAAATGTGGAACTAAATTGGTACCAAAAAATTAATAAAGATTGTTTGGGTTTTTCACTCACAGAAGTGAGAAACCTTATAAAAGGTCCAAAAATACTGTGTTAATAATCGACAGCCTGGAATTAAAAATCCACATTCAGGAGCGACAAGAACTCTCATGCAGGGTTGACAGGATTATAGCTTGGTTCAGCCATTTTGGGAAACTGGCCATATCTACTAGAAGCTTCCATTTAGTTTAGTGATTAGCAGAAGACATCAGGTTCAAGGGGAAAAAATTCCTTCAAAATGAATACATTCTCCTAGCTTTGTTTTACAGAAGTCTTTTCTCACTGATCTATTGACAAATCATCTTTCGATAAAGGAAATGATTCTAAAGTGCCAGAAATATTCTCTGCCATGATCTGGGTGGTGGGTACATGAGGGTACACATTTGGAAACATTCTTTAACACTATAGTGCTAAATGAATTAATGATTTACTTCACTCAGTGGACAATAAATATCCACTTTTTTTTTTTTAAGATTTTATACATTTATTTGACAGAGAGAGAGATCACAAGTAGGCAGAGAAACAGGCAGAGGGAGAGGGGAAAGCAGGCTGCCCACCGAACAGAGAGCCTGATGCTGGCCTCGATCCCAGGACCCAGAGACCACGACCCAAGCCGAAGGCAGAGGCCCAACACACTGAGCCACCCAGGCGCCCCTCCAATATCTCTTAATTGTATGAAAATTCTTTGAAATATTGTACAGGTCAGAAAGCATGACTCATATAGCAAGTTAGTATAAAATACACATTCAGCTATCAGGACTGTGCAGTGAGATTATTATGCCTTTTAAAAGATTTTTTTCTTTACAGAAGTGTAATTTACATATAATAAATGAATCCAGTTGAATTGTATAGTTTGATGAGTTTTGACAAATATCTTCATTCACCCACATAACTCCCACACCATCAGGATATGGAACACTTCGAGGAACATCCTGTTCACAAGATATAATAATGACTTTGTCTTAATGTTGTTAAGATTAACTACTTAGATTCCTGTCTCTTCTATAGAAGAAATTAAAAAAGTGATTTCCTTGAATGTTAAAATACAGATACTTCTTTGCTTAACTAACACATTAATCAAGTTATGCCAGTAAGTCAAAAAAGTAGCTAAATAAAAATATGATCTACTGTTTGAATTTCACTTATATGAAGGTAAGAAACAGACGACCCTAACCTATATGATAGCTCTGACTAGGCACTGCTTGGGAGGGCTGGGGGAAGGCTTTGGGGTGCTGGAAAAGTTCTCTATTATGATATGGGTGGTGAGTACGTGACTGTGCACATATGGAACGATTCATTAAGCTACACACGGTTCTCTACGCATGTTCCACCTTAAGTTAAAAAAAAATCCCCACAATCCCATTATTTAAAAACATGTAGAAAAACTTTTGGTATGGAATACAATAAAATGTCATTAGTGTTATGACTTGGGTGGCTGAAAGTTTCATATTCTGATCTATAATTGAAACACACACACACATCATTATTTACATGTCCCTGTTCTACTGCCTTTTTTCATCATGAGGGAAGCCACAGGAGGGCTTTATATTTTTTTTTAAATATTTTTATTTATTGGACAGAGAGAGATCACAAGCAGATAGAGAGGCAGGCAGAGAGAGAGAGAGGGAAGCAGGCTCCCTGCTGAGCAGAAAGCCCAATGCGGGACTCGATCCCAGGACCCTGAGATCATGACCTGAGCCGAAGGCAGCGGCTTAACCCACTGAGCCACCCAGGCGCCCCACAGGAGGGCTTTAAAAGGGGAGGAGTCCCTCTGAGAGAACTGAACTATTCACCAGGGATTGAGCTGGCAGGAAAGGCCTGGGGCCGAGCAGCCTAGGGCAGTTAATCCAGCTTCAGATAACTATTTGAGTCTCTGAAAGAGTACACTTCCTCCCTCATCTTTCTGGACTTAGCTACTTGCTTCCGCCTGGTCTCTCCGTGGCTGCAAGGTGTGGCAGATGTGCTAGTGAATGTGTGTGGGAGGCCTGTGTTCTGGCCTGGCTCCGGGACCATCTAGGTCTGTGGCCTGGGAAAGTCACTTCATTCCCCTTTAAATGAGATGGCAGCATCCGTGGATGAGAAACTGCTGGTAAGAGCTGGAGGAAAAACAGGATATCTATATAGTATCGAAATCTCCTGTCCCCAGATATTTATTCATGATTAAATGAACAACTGTAACTCTGCCCTAGAGAAAGCTGGCAGAGAGCACTGGTAAGTGATTAGTTAATACACAAGTGATGGGACATGAGTCATGTGCCCCTGATATGATGAACTGTGACAGGCACTGCCTCCCTTCTGTGATATCTTGCCCAAAATGCATACTTGAATCTAATCATGAAGAAACATCAGAAAAAATCATGTGAGTGACAATAATACAAAATAACTGGCCTATACTCTTCAAAAATGTTGACTTCACGAAAGACAAAAAGACCGAGGAACTGATTCCATTAAAGGAGACTAAATGGATATGTCAACTAAAGATAGACTGTGATCCTGAACTGGATTCTGGAATGAAAAAAGAAATGTCATTATGAAATGACACTATTGGTTCACATCTGAATATGGACTATGGATCAGATAATGGTATTAAATCACTGTGCTAACTGCCTGAATTTGAAAATTGCACTATGGTTATATAGGAAAATGTTCTCCTTATGAAATGCACACTGAAGTATTTCTGGGGTAAAGGAGCATCATGTCTGTAACTTATTCTCAAATACTTGAGAAGAAAGGATAAAAATAATATATATTGATAACATATACATATACAGAGACAGCATGAGAGTGTAAGCGTTTATCTGGATGAATGTAGATGAAAGATATAAAAGCTGACAGTAATATCCCTGCAACTTTTCCAAATAAAGTTTAATTTAAAAAAAAATCTATAGCTAGGGGCACCTGGGTGGCTCAGATGGTTAAGCATCTGCCTTTGGCTCAGATCATGATGCCGGGGGTCTTGCACTAGCCTTCCCGCTCAGTGGGGAGCCTGCTTCTCCTTCTCCTTCTGCTGCTCCCCCTGCTTATGCTCTCTGTCAAATAAATAAATAAAATCTTTAAAAATAAATAAATAATCTATAGCTATAGTAGGTCTGCTGCCACTATCACTCTGAGAATCCAGGGACTTTTCTGCCCCTTAGTCAGGATGGAGTAAACTCCCCATATCCCTTGAGGCCAGGTGAGGTGGCAGAAATGAAAAGGGAGCAACTTGTGTTGGACTGATACCTCCTTCACTTGAGAAAACGTGCCTATCTCACTTGGCTTTCCTTGCTTCCGCCTTCACTCCGTCTCTCTGAAACTTGGGACCAACCCTTCCCTTACCATGGAGGGTCCCTGGAAGGGGTGACACCAAGTTGAGTCTTGCTCAGCTTCTGGCCCAAGGATGATACATTTCCTGTTACTTAGGAGTCTTTGCTCTGGCGAGAGGTCTCAGAACCTAGGTTCATCCTTCAGAAGAGATTCTTGTCCCAAGTTCCCCCTCTCCAAATCCAGAGGGTCTTCAACTGGCCTACTAGTTCCTCACAGCTCCGTCTCTCAACAGTAACTCACCTTCAACTGCAGCCCCAGGCAGGCCTTCTGGAGACTTGACCAAGGTCCTGTGAAGCCCTGCTATCAGCCAGGTGGTGGGACCCACAGGCATACAGGGTACTCAGGTAACCTAAAGATAAATAGACCCCATGGTAAGAGTCATCCAACAGTCCCTCCCCAAATATTCTCTGAGGCCCAAGAGGAAGAAGCCTGCAGAAGACTGTGTAGGAGATAGAGCTAAGTGATGGCTTGCTTTGGGTTTGGGGCAGGAGGATCTTCTGGAAGGACTGTGAGTCTCAGAACCACTCAGAGAGAAGTCTGAACCAAGCAATTCTGCTAACCAACTGAGGGGAATCTAGGCCAAATAATTTATCTCCCTGGGGCTGTTTCCTTATCTGTGAAAACAGGAATGATAAATGATAAACAATTTTAAAAAGCCCATTTCTGGAGACTTTCTGTAAGTTACCTCTTTTAATACATATTCAGGTAAGGTTAAAAGGGGCTGAATTATGAATTTACACCTGCTTTCCCAGATAAGTCAGGTTGGATGTGAGGGACAGAGACTTCTCTGCCCCCGAGTGAATCTACCAGATGTTCTAGGTTCCCTGAGAAAGACTCCTTTCAGAATATCCTACATTTGTTGAATCATTGTGTCTTAGCCCCAGGGCAGGGAACCCCTATGAAGACTCTTTCAAGCTGCCTAAGGTAGGTCTCTGCAGCCAAAAGTCAGTCTCTAAAAAGCTAGATTTTGACCAGGGGGCTCTGAAATTCCCCTCCGAATATCTACAGAGAAGAGCCATCCTCGACTCATTAACAACCTTAAGAGGAGGACCCTTATTCCAAGTCCACTCCAAAGTGCACGTTTTTGGCTCCTAGAAGGACTAGCAAAAAACAAGCAATCTCAAATGGCCCAGCCAGGGCTACAGGTCAGAATTTCATTCTGGTGTTTGATTTTAGAGTCTCGGACAAAATTTCCCCATGGTACGAATTTTTTGCCCCCAGATTATTTCTGTGATTCCACTCAAATCAAGTTCAAAAATGGACAAAATTACTCCATGATATTAAAACCAGAGGTGGCAGTGGGTACTGATTGATAAAGAAGGCTTCCGGGTGCTAGAGATGATGTATATCTTGATCTTGGTTGTATTTACGTGGTTTTTCACAATGTAGAAATTCACTGAGCTGTACCCTTAAGATAAGCATACTTGACTGTATGTATACCTCAGTTTTTAAAAAAGAATAATAATCTGGAAAAATGTGCAAATAAAATGAAATAATCTGGATTCAAACTTAAAAAACGTTCATGCATAGCCACATACTGCCTCCCTCTTCCTACCCCCCTGCCCCAGGTATGAATGTTCCATCTAATTAGAGTTCAAAAACAGGCAAAATTAATCAGTGATATTAGAAGCTGGGAGAATGGTTCCCCCTGGCAGGGTAGTGACAGGGAACACATACCATGGAGGCTTTCAGGATGCTACAATGTTCTGTTCTCTGATCTGAGTACATTACTCAAGGGAGTTCCTTTTGTGTCAATTCACTGAGCTGCATATTTAAGTATATCTCTATATATATCTTATATCTCAGTAACAGGTTCATGTTAAAAATTTTAAAAAGAAAACTTATTTGTTCCCAAACCTGGCACTGAACACACCACAGGTGATGAAGGAAAACAGCCACAAGAAAAAGAAAATACCTTTAACTCCTAACTCCTTATCCAAGCTAATGACTTCTGCACCAGAGCAATTACCTATCTTTGATTCTGTGCAACTGAAAACAGAGGCTGTCTGCTCTAAAAACTAAAGCTTGATGCGTATGGCTTCTGAAAGATATTTACCTGCCTTGCCTTTCAGTTTCCTTTGTTTTCGAAGATGTTATAGTTATTGTGCTTTGCCTTAGAACTACATAAGGATCAGATATAATACTTTAAACAAGAAAATACTGTTTTGGCATTTCACCCTAATGGTCAAAATCTTATCTCCATTGTATTTGTAGTCTTGTCTTAATTCATCTTAATTATCAGTAGTTTGACTTTAATTTCCATGAAGAGCAGTTTCTAAAAGTAGCTTTAAGTTTTGTTTTTGTAGTTTTATCTTCATTGAATTATTCTACCAGGATATTACAAAGAACAGATTCAAGGAGGTCAAAAGTGTCATGCCTAAAACAATATAGACAAGGCAAAAGGATTCTTAGAACACAGTTTTGGGGCACCTGGGTGGCTCAGTGGGTTAAGCCTCTGCCTTCAGCTCGGGGCATGATCTCAGGGTCCTGGGATCAAGCCCCACATCAAGCTCTCTGCTCAGCAGAGAGCCTGTTTCCCGCCCCCTCTCTCTCTGCCTACTTGTGATATTTTGCTCTCTGTCAAAATAAATTAAAAAAAAAAAAACTCATTAAGAAAAAAGAACACAGTTTCTTTTCCTTACATAATTTGTTTTTTCCCCGGCCTTACTGAGGTATGTGACATATAATATTGCACAAGTTTAAGGTATGAAGGTATATACCGTGATGTGATATACATATATATTTCAAAATAATTACCACAGTAGGGTTAGTTAACACTTCCCTCACCTCACATAATTACTTTCTGCATATGTGTGGAGAGAACATTATTTTTAAGTTAAGCCTAGATAAAATTATTTTCCAAACACCCTTGAAGTTTGTTCCTTTGACCAAATCTTTTACAATATCAGTTTAGATACTTACTCAGTAAATTCTTTGTTTTCTAACCACAGGCAAAGTCACATCCATCCTAGCTGCCATGGGGTCAGACTAGATTTCCAGAAACCAGACTCACCCTTGGGATGTTGTCACAGATGGATACGTCATTACCGTTGCCAGAAAGGGCCTTAAAGGAAACATTGAAAGAAATATGCACTAAATCCTTGGCAAAAGCAATAGAAGCCACATTTTTAATAACATGGTGCTTCAGGTAAGTTTAACATTTGGTCTTTTCAAAGCACTTTCATTAATGTGGGGAACAATAAAAAGGGGAAGAAGGTTTCAAAGAGTTTTGATGTGGGCTTTTGCAGAGGTACTAGACTGAACTGAACTGAATGTTCATCAGCTGGAGAGTGTCACAGGGGAAAAGTGTGCTCCCATTATGCAGGGTTGCAGCCTCGAATCCTTAACTCTCCCATCCCCAACCTCTAAATTTCACAATCCTTCTCAACACCCATTAAGCTTCCTACTCATAGACATATATAGTGCCCCAAACTACAGCAAAGGTTCTTGTAGTCACTGATATCCCTGTATGTCCAAACACGACCATCAAAGACTGCTAGTCAGTGACTACAAAGCTCACTGATAGGTTCTGATCGCCCAACAGTGAATTACACAAATCCCTAATCGCGAACCCACACTGATCTCCAATGATATCCCAATGAGTGAAAAACAATCGCTGACCCCCACGGTTCCACCTCTCCCCGCAATTACTGACAGCCCCAATCACTGACACCCATTGATCCTTGTGTTCTCCATTCTCTGATCTACAAAAGACCAATCTCTAAAACCTTCACATTCCTCCTCCCATCCATGTTCTAAAGGATGGCTCAATCACTGATGGCCTAAAGCATTTCTCTAAACACTGGTCCCCATAATCCCCTCCCATCACTTAACCTCAAAGTTTCCACAATCATCACTTCCAGGTACCCAAAAAGAACTTGGAACCTCCAATCACTGATCCTCTCAGGCTTCGAACACTGAGCTCTAGTGCTGTTCAAACCAGTGCTTTTGAAGCGCCCCACTTGGCACCAAACCCCTGGGACCACTATAAACTGACCACCACTCACTCTTCGAATCAAGAAATCGAGAACCTTCATTTATTGATTCCCAAATACTCCCAAGCCATCTTCACAGACACTGCCACTGACTCCCACAAACCTCCACCAGCCACCACAGAGCCCCACGGGGCTCCCACGTCCAATCACTTAACCCTTTCGGTACCCTCCTCTCTGACCCTTACGGGCACCCATGACTGACCCAGTCGGGCCACCGTAGTCGTCCGATCACTAACCTACAGAGGTCTTTAATTTCGACTCTTTCTCCCACTGACCTTTCCCATTTCTCCTGGATCCGCGTCCATAACCCGAAATTGATAGCCGGACCACGGTGCCTCACCGCAGTGTAATCTCTTCCCATCGCAACTGGCCAGTGCGCAGACTCAGTCACGACTTTGAGGTTGTCGGCCGCCACCTGGCAACCTTCCAACGAACAGGATTCTGGGTTTCTGAACTTTAACGGGAGGTATGATGGCTGCGCCCTCTTGACATCCTGTTGGCGGAGGCCATATTTAAATCTGTGCCGTACAGCGGTGAATTAGCCCTTTGTTAGCCCGGAGGGTTAAGCTATTTTAGGGCTGGGAGAAGCAAGTGCTCCTGGATCCGTAAACACTGACGTCCCTGCTGCTTTTAGCTTCTCAGAAGCCCAAACCTCCTGCAATCAATATGGAGGCGCCCTGACCTCCAAGATGAGCTTTCTTTGTCTCCAGCAGCGCAGGCGCTGAAGTAGGATGGCCACGAACATTTATACAATTTCTTGCGTGCAATGGGCGGGGCCGTCTTATAGGAGGAGCTCCCCAAAGCAAGGTGAAACTTTTTCTGGGACGGCTTTAGGAGTTAGAGACCCTGAAGAGACGCTCTTCCCTTGGGGAGCCTGAGGGCACCAGAAGAAGGGTGAGAACTCCGGAGTGGGCGGAGCCATGGGAGACTGATAGTACGAAGTTAATGACTGTTATTGAAAGAAAATGTTGAAAGCAGAGACTTTTTTTAAACTTTCAATATTTTTAATAAAGTATAATCAAGAGTTTTAGCACTCTATGTTGTTGCTACTGATTTGAAAGATTCAACATGAAATTTTACAAAAAATTTAAGAGACATAATTCCCTGTCCTGTGTTCATGCTGAGCCAGGTAGGTGTACAGGGACTTTATCTTAAGTAGTGTACAAAATAAAATTCAGCCGGATAAATTTGAATATCTAGTTGGCTTTATTGAAGGATTCATGAATCAGGCAGCATCCTATTTAGCAAGTCAAAAGGAATGCCTCCTCAGGGTTGTACAAAATGGAAGGGTTTGTTTGTTTGTTTTGTTTTGTTTTTGTTTTAAATGGAAGGTTTTTATAGGAAGAAGGGATGGGGGAAATGGCAAGAAAGTTATTAGCAAAAGAACCTGGAACCCTGTTCCAGGCAGGGTTACCTTCCCTTAGGTGGAAGAGCAGAGATCTTATTAGGTGGATAACGGACTCATATGGGTCACCAAGTTTTTTACTGAACACAAAGGGCTCCTGGCTTTGTGCATCAAGCCAAAAAATTAGCCCAAGTCTTCTGGTTTGAGCAAATGGTTGTTACTACTTGCAGCTAGTAAGGAGATAGAGAGAGAGTCCACAAATTTCTGTCTCTAATGCAAATTGCTGGACCAATTCATACTTCCAGATGGCAGCCTTTTGGTGGGTTTATTCTTGGAGTTAGGAAGTGATCACAGGAACTTATCAAACCTTTATAATCATTCAGGCATGACTGAACAGAGGTTTGCTTAACTGCAATTTCCCAGGAACATTTATGATTTTCTTACTTCCCAGACATCTGCTCAGTTGAGTAACTTTGGTGGGCTTCCAGGAACAGGAAAGTTCTCAAGAACTCCTAAGGCTGAACAACAAACATGCTAGAAGAAACAAGATAGTTCATTTGTTTTAATTTCTCACTGTGGTCCCTGTTAACCTAATCCCTAATACAATCTCATTTTGGGGGAATGGAGAGGCCCCAAAGAACAGTTTATCTCATTGGTGCTAATCAGAAAATTCCCGACTGACTGGTTAAGACTTACATTTCTTTGCTTTTTTTTTTTAAGATTTTTTTTCTTATTTTAATTATCTGATAGAGAGAGTACAAGTAGGGGGAATAGCAGAGGGAGAGGGAGAAGCAGGCTCCCTGCTGAGTGGGGAGCCCAACGAGCCCAAGTGGGGCTTGATCCCAGGACCCTGGGATCACCACCTGAGCTGAAGGCAGATGCTTAACTACTGAGCCACCCAGGTGCCCCAAGACTTACATTTTTAGAGGAGATTGAAACTACAGTTAGTTTAAGTTTTATTAAGCCCTGGTTTGGTGGCTTGGATAAGTGACACCATTTTAGGCCTGTGGTTTTCTCTCTAAGAGTGGCTTGCCCCAGATGCTGACTGATGTAGGAAAGATGATAGGATTCAAAGTCAACAGTCAAGAATTTTTAGACATCTTTGGTGCAAAAAGGTGATTTCATAATAGAGCTACTCTATGACCCAGCGATTGCACTACTGGGTATATACCCTAAAGATACAAACGTGGTGCTCCAAAGGGGCACGTGCACCTGAATGTTTATAGCAGCAATGTCCACAATAGCCAAACTATGGAAAGAACCTAGATGTCTATCAACAGATAATGGATAAAGAAGATGTGGTGTATATATACAATGGAATACTATGCAGCCATCAAAAGAAATGAAATCTTACCATTTACGACGACGTGGATGGAACTAGAGGGCATTATGCTTAGCGAAATAAGTCAATTGGAGAAAGACAACTATCATATGATCTCCCTGATATGAGGAAGTGGAGATGCAACATGGGGGGCTTGGGGGTAGGGAAAAAATGAAACAAGATGGGATTGGGAGGGAGACAAACCATAAAAGACTCAATCTCACAAAACAGACTGAGGGTTGCTGGGGGGAGGATGGGAGGGAGAGGCTGGTGGGGTTATGGACATTGGGGAGGGTATGTGCTATGGTGAGTGCTGGGAAGTGTGTAAGCCTGGCAATTCACAGACCTGTACCCCTGGGGGTAAAAATACATTATATACGTTTGTTAAGAAAACTAAAAATTAATTTTAAAAAAGGTGATTTCATTAAAGAATAGGCACAGGACCCGTGGGGAGAAAGAGCTGCCCTGCGGTCACGAGGAGTGGCCCATTATACACTTTCAAGTTGGGAGGGTATTAGGGAAAGCATAAGTCTCTAAGGAATTTTGGAAACAAGATCTCTGAGACCTTGAGGGGACTAGCTATTGTTGGGAAAGAGTCGTTTATTACTGTCTAATAAAACCTGAGTCATGAGACCCTTCAGGTGTATATCAGCAGGTCATATGCTCAGGGATGATTGCTAACATATATCTTGGGAAGGGGGCATAGAGATAAAGGAAGTTTATATGTTAAAGTAGACTTACAGGGTCCTGGGGGGTAGGGCTAAGATTGTGTTTTCCCCTTAGCAAAGTGTCAACATGAGGCAGCTGAGCTCCTAGAGGAAGGTCACTTTGCCTGTTTCAAGGACTTGTGAATGGCCTGCAAGTAGTGAGGAAATTTAATAATTTTTCTTTTGCCTTTGTTTCCCACATCAATGACCTGAGACAAGAATGCGAGTGTGGGCAATTTATTTGACAGGTGGAAAATAGGCAAATGACAAAGGAGGAATGGGGCCCAATACAGACTGTATCAATGAGGGGGTTATCGCTGTGAGCAATAGGGGCTCAGTCCTGCGGGGAACTCTGGAAGATAGTGTAGATACAAATTGTCCTGTTCAAGGGCTGCTGAAGCTGAGATATTTGTACATTGTCTCTTGTCCCTCATTATTGGGTGCTATAGCAAGGACCTTAAAGCACTTCTAGCTTACGTCATGGGCAAAGTTTCAGGCAGAATCTGTAGGTACTGGAGGCAGAGTTTCTGTTAAGCACCACTTACTTGTGTTCTATACTTTGCCTCTGAATAAGCCAACTTGAACAAGAACATGAACAAGAAGCCATGTTCCCACTTCAAGGAGTAAGCAAGAAAGTTAATCATTTTCGAGTTTTGTCCTGGGCCCCAAACACCTGATAACATCCAAGGAGAGTCAGATCCCAAATATGTGCCATGACATAGTGTCCAACAAACCTCGGCTCATGCTGGCATCAACACCCCTGGGTGTTGGATCCTCTTGGCTGGTCCTGTGGGACCCTCCTCTGGGTCTTCAGACCCAGCCTGCCTGCATCATACTGACAGCATTCGTTTCATACCACCCAAAGCTGTGCTCTCCACATCACAGGCATTGAAACATCTCTAAGAATGGTTACCTTGCATTATGAAGATAGTTTTTTAAAAAAATCCTAATTCCATTTGGTCATCATACTAACTGATATAACAGCTGACCTCCAAAATGGTTCCCAACGCTTCCTATCTCTTGGTATTAACACCTTTGTGTGTGTGTGTGGTCCCTTACACACTGGACCAGGGCTGGTCTGGGAGGCTAATAAAATACAGTAGAAGTGATGGTAAATCACTGCTAAGATTAAGTTATAAATGATACTCAGCTTCAGTTTTATTTATTTTTAAAGATTTTATTTATTTATTTGACAGACAAAGATCACAAGTAGGCAGAGAGGCAGGCAGAGAGAGAGGCAGGCAGAGAGAGAGGAGGAAGCTGGCTGAGCAGAGAGCCCAATGCGGGGCTCGATCCCAGGACCCCGGGATCATGACCCAAGCCGAAGGCAGAGGCTTTAGCCCACTGAGCCACCCAGGCACCCCTGAGCTTCTGTTTTAGAGCTGTGTGCTCTTGCTCTCCCTCTCTCTCTCTCAAATAATTTACTCTTGGAGAAGTTTGTTGCCATGTCATGAGGCACAAATAATAAGGAACAAAACAAGCAATGAAAGTTGTAGGTACTTTGTTTTTAAAAACTAAATTGTTTGCTATCAGGTCCCAGGCTCTCAAGCTCAGCCAAAGCCTCTCCATCCCTTCACCCAGGAAGCACCTCCTCATCCTTGAAGCAGATGTTATCTATCTCCTGGATCGATCAAGGTCTCTTCTCCGTGTAGTAGGAGGTGGAGGAAGGGGTGAGGCCAGTTCCAGGACATTTGAACTTTCCTAGGCTGAGAGTCTGAGGCCACAGGAGGCCTTCAACTCCCAGTCATTATTCTTGGCAGTCTTAAACAGAAAGAGAAAAATCTGCCTCTACAAACTGAATTTCAATTTCCAAATGTCAGTAGAGCAGGGAGGACCTGTCAGGAGGCTGACTACTGAGCACAAGGGGGCCCAGGGCGTGGGAGCAATGTGTTGCAGGGAAGGTGCCCCAGTCCTTCAGAGGATAAGTCCCTCTGTACCTTCACAAGCTCTCCTTCCCTCACTCCGGTCTTCTAGTCTTTTGGAAGAAGCCCTAAACAATGCCCTCTTCTCAGCAGAAGCAGAGAGGATTTATTCTTGGGGTACCCTGGTCTTGCTGAGTTCCATATCCCTCCCAGGATGTGGATGAGACCCCTGCAGACAGGCTAGATGCCCTCCTGGAGCAGAGCCTTCAGCCCCTTGGGGAATGGAAGGAGGAAGTCCAGGATACCTGGCAGGGAATGCAGTGGCTCTTGTAGAATGAGTGCTTTCACAATGAGCAGGGTTTAGACCAAGACTTCAGTGTGCAGTGAAGGTGAGCATTTGCAGACCAAGGGGGTTTCAAGCCCAGCTCTTTCCCTTTGGGAAAAAATAAAAAATGCCTTAACTGTAAGTCTATATTTTTTCCTTTGTGCTAAAAGGAAAATAATGTAACACAAATTAAGTAAATCAGGCTTTAGCTGGAGGAAGTAATGGCTGCCAAGTGTGAGGCTGAAAAGGAAGGATGCACAGCTTTTAAAAGACCTTTAAAAGCAGAAGCCAAAGATGAAGGAGGTGTTACTAGAAAGAATGAGCTTAGGAACACAAGTTCAAGAAATTCTAGAAAGATAGGACTTGCATTTCTAGGCTGTAACACTCCCAGTTGTCAGAATTTTACTAAGTGATTTCTTTTATCTCCTTGTGCTAAAAGTATACCAGAACCTTTGCTGACTCCAAAAGTTAAAAAAAAAAAAAAGAGGAAATCCCAATCACAAATGGGCTATGTATTCTCTTGAGGAAAGGTTTGAAAGTACTCAAATATTTCAACATATATTCTTTTTAAAAAAGATTTTATTTATTTATTTGACAGAGACACAGCGAGATTTTTTTTAAAGATTTTATTTATTCAACATATATTCTAAATAAAGTATTCCTCTTGATTTGAATGTGCAGTGTTTCAACGGAAGATGGTCCATTTACGGTGATACAAGTACCCATATCTTAAAGTCCCCAGTTCCACTGTTGTGGGTATAACTTATATTGGAGACTATTTGCCAAAATAAGAAAAAATTTATTTTACTTTTCTTTTTGTTTTCTCAGTGACTTCTATTTCTATACGTTAAAACATCCTTAGAATAAGTATCTATAACTATTTTGAACAGAATGGAAAATGCCTAAAACAAAGTATATAAGGAATTACAGGCCTTATTTTAACTAAGACTGGTAAACAGGCGCGAGCAACAAGGACACATCTTCATTATGTCTTTCTCTCTTGAGAGTAGGGGGTGCATTGCTCATATCACCACAATTCAACATTTCTTTCCTTCCTGCCTTTGTAGATCTTGTTAAGCCCAGTTTTTCTTAATTATATCTAATTATCCTGATTTCATCTATCCATATTTGGGTGATACTGGTATATTTTTCTAGAGTTGCATGTGCTGATTCCATTCGATTTCCTAGTATGAGCTCCCTCGAGAGTCTTCTGCGACTGATAACTGCAAGGACATCTCTTGCTGTACCTAATCCCTGCTCCCATCTGATATCCACATTCTCCTTTTTTTTAATTATTCAATTTGCTCAGTCAAGGAACCTAGTGCCTACATTAAGGTTACTTAGGAATTAGCAGGAGATCTGAAGTCAAAACTGCTTTAATATTTTCTTAATGATACAATTAAAACATATAGTCACAAAACTACAGGGAAATATAGGAAATTACAAAATGAATATTATTTATATGTAAGCTCTAGTAACATTTTGGCATATAATGGTAGCATTTAAAATATTTACAAATAATTATAAAACATTTCTTACATATGTATTTATTTAAAAATAATTTTTGAAGTGTTTCCAGCCAAAATGGGGCAAGGTCCTTACAAACGATCTCTCTCACTGGAAGAGCATTTGACTGCAAATGATCTCTCCCACAGATTACAAATAAAATGCTGAAGAGAAGTAAAAAAGTGAACAATACCAGGCAAATGGGGACAGAAGTGAAAACTTGAATAATAACATATAAGGAGGTTATGAAGGGTGCTTTTCCTCCTTTGTCTCTGTAGAGCAGGCACTGAAAGCTAAAACTCTGATAAAACCCCTTTTTCTATCCAGATGACTGGGAAGGGAGGACTTTGCATGTCAGAGAGTGTGGGGACAATCCCTGTTTCATTTCGTTTTGTTTTTTTCTCTCAGCTGCACCCCCAAAGACAACCCTCATTGTGGATCTGTACTGCCATTTCACAAGGGCACAGGTACCCTGAAAGATGACTTGACTTTCTGGCTAAGGAACAGATAAAGGGACTCCTGTTTTCTGAAAAATCTCCATTATTTTTGTCTCCTCTGCTCTGGCTAGCTGTATCACCTCAAAGACTGTCCTAGTCACAACTACATGATGGCACAAAGGGCGAAATCCTTAGAGTAATATGTCAAATAGGACTTTGCAAGTCAGAATGGGGATAAATCCTGAAGAGGAGAAAACTGGAGAAGGGCATCACATAAATCTGCATATGAACTAACAAGTAAGTCCTGGGCTTACCCTGAGCAGCACGTGCACAGAACGGGCCCAAATAAGCAGAACAAAGTCTTTGAGAATTCAAGCCCAGGTTGACCTTTGAATGATGTGGGCATAATGTAGAAACAAAAAGCATAGCAAAGACTTGAAAACTGCTTTGAGACTGGAACAACTGCCCGCAGATTCTCAACAACCGTGCTCAATGAGGTAAAGATAAATATTCTTGAAATGAATGGAAGCATAGAGATTATCAGCAGAGAAATTAGAAATTGTGGAGAAGAAGGAGATAGAAACTTTATAGCTAAAAACTATAATATTCAAAATGAAATATTCCCTGATGAGCTCAACTACTGAATGGAGCAAGGTCAGTGAACTAGAAGATAGACCAACAGAAATGATACAATTTGAGGAGCAGATAAGAAAATACATCTAACAAAAATTAAAAGAGCCACATAAGTGTGAACTTGCATTTATCCTAATGTAGATACACGTGATTAGATATAAAATATTTATAGATATGTGTATATACACATATATCTCTTTACTCTGTTTACTGAGTGGGTCTAGAAGCAACATCACCCCCATAAAATGAGCACCCTAGCAATCAAACCTTGATTCCTAATACTGTTTTCCCCTGAAAGGAAACAGAGATCCTTGGATAAATGACTGATTGCAGAAAATATACAAGATGAAGTTGGAGCAACTTCTGGTGCTGAAAAGAGCTCAAAAAACCAAAACAAAACACAAAACCACTTTTGCCACAATGGGGCTATATCAAAGAGATACAGAGTCAACTAAAAGAACTCCCAATTGCTGGGCGCCTGGGTGGCTCAGTGGGTTAAGCCGCTGCCTTCGGCTCAGGTCATGATCTCAGGGTCCTGGGATCGAGTCCCGCGTCGGGCTCTCTGCTCGGCAGGGAGCCTGCTTCCCTCTCTCTCTCTCTCTCTGCCTGCCTGTGATCTCTCTCTCTCGCTATCAAATAAATAAATAAATAAAATCTTTAAAAAAAAAAAAAAAGAACTCCCAATTGCCAAAGGTACAACAATTTTAGTAACAATTAATTGGATTATAACTCAAAGTATAAAATAAATATTCATGAGTCTACATTGAACATAAATGATTGAATAAATAAATGAATTGGGAATAAAGACAAGTTTACCATGCAGATGAATTCCAAATAATTTATGTAAATACTATGCCCTTAGGGAAGTAGAACAAAGCTCCCCACTCTTTAAGTGTGGGTAATAACATTCTTCCAAAGAATACAGTATAGAAATGGTGAAAAAGGTGTGACTTTACAGTGGAGAAAATTTGTAAACACAATGCAAGCCAGGTGATCAAGGTCAGCATCAACAGTGGTAACTCATATTAGTAGTATGTACTCTTGATACAATGTGAAGAGCGTGATACTTTACTTCTTCCTCCCCAAAACATATTACACAAATCTTATGAGAAAAGCCCAAGATAAATTCCAATAGAAACATTCTATAAAATACCTGACCAGTAATCCTCAAAAGTTTCTAGGTCATCAAAAACAAGAGAAGTATCCCAACCAAGAGGAACCTAAGGGTATATAACTTCTATGTGTAATGTGGTATCACGGGTGGGATTCTGGAACACAAGACCGTAAGAAAACTGAGGAAACCTGAGAAAAGTCTGCTAGTAATTTTAACTAATAATAAAATATCAATATTGATTCACTGATTATGATAAATGTACCATACTAGTGTAACATATTTATAATAGAGGAAACTAGGCATCTGTGAGAATTCTCTGTACAATTTTTACAATAGTTCATTAGAATTAAAATTAAAAAATTACAATTTATTACAAAATAAAATGTTTACACACATACACGTACACCAAAGTCTCCAAAACTGTAGGACAATACAAGAAATTCTAAGATTCAATTCACTGGGGTTCCAGAAAGGGGGGGGTAGTTTAGTGGAGAAAAAAATATTTGAGGAAAAATAGCTGAAAGTCCCCAAATTTGGTGAGAGATTCAAGAAGCTCAGAAAAATCTCACTCTGAGATATTGTATTTAAACTGCTGAAAACCAAAGATGAAGAAAGTTCTTGAAGGTAGTCAGAGGAAAAAAAAATACATCTACAGAGAGAGGAAGGTTACAATTTGAACAAGTATGGGTTACTCATCAGAAACCACAGAGGCCAGAAGTGGAAAAACATCACTAATGTCCTGAAATAAAAGAAATGTCAACTGTAGAATTCTATTCAGCAAATAGAATTCTTTTTCCAAAAAATTTTATTTAATTGACAGAGATCACAAGTAGGCAGAGAGAGACGGGGGGAAGCAGGCTCCCTGCTGAGCAGAGAGCCCAATGCGGGGCTTGATCCCAGGACCTTGAGATCATGACATGAGCCAAAGGCAGAGGCTTAACCCACTGAGCCACTCAGGTGCCCCTCAGCAAATAGAATTCTATTCAGCAAAAATATCCTCAATGAATGAAAGGGAAATAAAGACATGCAGATGAAGGAAAACTAAGAAAATTCATTACCAGTCAACTACCCTAAAAATATGTGAAAGGAACTTTTTCAGGCTGAAGGAAAATGATGCAAGAAGAAAGCTTGGAACTTCAAGAATAAAGGAAGAGCAACAGAAATAGTAAATGTGTGCATAAATATGATAGTCCTCTTAAATTCTTTCAATGGCAATATGGCTTTGAAAACCAAAATTATACCACTGTTGGGGGTGGGGGAAGTGTTTAACGCATACAGATGTAAAACATATGGCAAGTATAAAGGGTGAAGAGTAAAAGCTTTCCACATTTTACCTGAAATGGTAAACTAATAGACATACACACACATATACACACTCAAGACAAAATTATAATCTGAATAGTCTTTTATCTAAGAGATATGAATGGATAAAGCAGCAAAAATCATTCACATACAGGTTTTATATGATCCTTTATTTTTGTTTCTCTTGAGTAACTACCCACTAGTGGGATCGCTGGGTCACAGGGTAAATATGTCTGTCACAACCTGTCACCATGGCCCCCATGCATGAACAGGATCTGGTGGCACCCTTGCTTCTGTTCTGAGCAGCTCTCTCCTCCAGTATCCCCAGGGGAAAGGACAGATGGACATATGGTGATTGACCACAAAGGTGGGTTGTCTGGCCAGCAGTAAAGATCCTGAACCCAACTCCCCAGGGGTTCCTGCTCTGCTGGTTCAAGAATCCCTGTCCTGACCAATCCTCCTAGGGCACAGGAACTGGAGTGGAGGAGGAGCCACTATACCTCCCAATAAGCTCCTCTCCCTTCATCCAGCAGGAGGAGGTAGGTCCGGAAGAGTCAGAGGGTATCTGGCAACACCCTCCTCCAGCTAGGGGCCTTGGAGAAGGAGGCAGTGTGTTGTTGCATCAACGATGTGCTGGGGACTAAGGCTGAGGCCATCTCAGACTGCAGTGCCTCGCAGCCATCCGTTTCTTTCCCCTGCCTGCTGCAAGAACTGTTCCTCTATCAGCTTCCTCTCCAGCCCTCAGCATTGATCCACAGAGAGGAGATGCAAGCAGCAGCAAGCTCACTGGCCATCCTGGAATCTGCTGGAATGGCTATGGGTAGTTTGTCCCAGAAGAAGGCAACTCACAGACCCCATCTTCTTATTGTCAGAGCCCCTGCCAGGTACCGCATCACACTTATTGCTCTCAGCCTTTTGCTGACGAATTGCATCCCATTATTTCAGACACTGACGTAGATGGCCTTGTCTGCTCAGCCCCCAAACCCTTCCATCTCTGATTCCTTCTCCACACCAGGCATGGGCTATAAAATGAGAAGCTCAACTCCTGACTCACCCTCTCCTACAAGTGCTACTGTGTGTCTTCCACCCTTCAAGTTTCAGCCCATCTGGGGTGCCCTTTGAATGGGGAGGAAAGAGGTCCTCTGCATCCCAACGCCTCAGTCACAACTGCAACAGATTCCAGGTTCATCTTACCTGTTGCTCCCAGCACGTCAATCCTTCTCTTGTATCCTAAGTTATGCAGAATGGAGTCACCTACACCCATGTGTGTGTATTCCCTACTTCCTTTCCATAGACCACCCCCTTTCCGACTAATGATACCAGCATTCCTCTCTCCACTGGCCTAATTGCTGTTTCTGAAGTCAATTTCAGCTCCTCAACCATCACGTCCGCAAGCTTGGCTCCCCAGCCTGTGTCTGATTTTTGGTCACCCTGTGGACATCCCTCCGTCTTCCCATATTCTCCTCTTGGCTCTAATGTGTGCTTCTTTCCACTTGATCAGGCCCAACAGGTACCCTCTGGTGGCAGTGCCTCTTCAGCCATAGAAACAACCAGCCTGCCTCCCTGCACTGAGGGTCTGAGGCCCCAGCCCAAGGTGTAAACTTTCCTTGGACTCCTAGAACAAATTTTGAATATCCCAAGATAAAGTGAAACGTGGGGGTGGTGAGGAGAGAGTAAAGGTGTAGGAGCAACAAAATTCAGGCCTATCCATAACCTGCTTTGTATGTATGAATTTTTTTTTAAATCTTGGGAAAACAAGAAGTTCAACTGTGAATAGTATAAACTACCTGTGTAACCAGCAGTTGATTCAGTCAGTTATTCACTTAACATATTTATTAAGAACTTGTTATATGTTAGGCACTGTTCCATGTACCAGAATCAAGAGACAAAGTCACAGAAAATTCCAACCCATTTAATACCTGTGTTCTTTTTGGAGGAAAAAATGAGAAGCAAACATAACAGTTTTTTGGTGGCGTCTGTAGGGTTTTCAATATATAATATTGTGTTGTCTGCAAAGAAAGATAATTTTATCTCTTTCAGTTTTGGATGCTTTTTACTTCATTTTGTGCCTAATTGCTCTGGCTAGAACTCCCATTAATATGTTAAATAGAAGTAGCAAGAGTGGGCATCCTTGTTTTATTTCCAATCTTAGAGGAAAACCTTTTAGCTTTTCCAATTGAGTATATTAGTTTGGACTTGTCATATGTGGCCTTTATTATGTTGAGGAATATGCCTTCTATACCTAATGTGCTGGGAGTTTTTATCATGAAAGAGTGTTGAATTTTTGTTAAATGCTTTTTTTAAAGGTCTATTGAGATGATCATGATTTTTATCCTTCATCCCGTTAATGGGTGTATAATGTTTATTGATTTGTGTATATCAGACCATCTCTGGATCCTAGGGATAAATTTCACTTGATCATGGTGTATGACCTTTTTTATGTGCTGTTGAACTTGATTTGCAGATATTTTGCTGAGGATATTTGTATCTATTCATCAAGTATATTGGTTTGTTGTCTTTCTTCTGTCTTTGTCAGTGTTTGGTATTAGGGTAATGCTGGCCTCATAGAATGAAATTGGAAGTTTTCCTTCCTTTTCAATTTTTTGGAAGAGTTTGAGAATGACTGGCATTAATTCTCCTTTCAGTGTTTGGAACTCACTAATGAAGCCATCTTGTCTTGGGCTTTTCTTTGTTGGAAGAATTTTGATCACTGATTCTATCTCTAATTATTGACCTGTTCAAATATTGTATTTCCTCATGGTTCAGTCTTAGTAGGTTATATGTTTCTAGGGCTTTGTCCATTACTTTAGGTAATCCCATTTATTGGCATATAATTGTTCACAGTAGTCTATTATGATCCTTTATATTTTTGTGGCACCAGCTGTAATGTCCTCTCTTTCTTTTATAATTTTCAGTCTACTTTTTTAGTTTGGCTAAAGTTTTACCAAGAAAGGTTGGGGGGGGCACCTGGGTGGCTCAGTGGGTTAAAGCCTCTGCCTTCATCTCAGGTCATGATCCCAGGGTCCTGGGATCGAGCCCCACATTGGGCTCTCTGCTCAGCAGGAAGCCTGCTTCCCCCTCTCTCTCTGCCTGCCTCTCTGCCTACTTGTCATCTCTGTCAAATAAATAAATAAAATCTTAAAAAAAAAAAGAAAGGTGGGGGGGTTGTTTGTTTTTTAAATCAGCTTTTACTTTTGTTGATCTTTTCTATTATTTTTCTAGTCTCTATTTAATTTTTTCCCACTCCAATCTTTCTTATTTTCACCTGCTAACTTTTGGTTTAGTTTCTTTTCTCCATAAAAAGTTTGTAGAGCTTATCAAATCCCTGCTTGTTTTGGTTTGAATTTACCAATCCAGTCTTAGCCCAGGAACCCCTCCACCATGTGAGGACACAGCAAGAAATGAGGACACAGCAAGAAGTTCACAGCATGAACCTGGAAGAGGACCCTCATTAGAACCTGACCATACTGGCACCCTGATCTTGGACTTCCAGCTTAGTAAAAGTGTGTAGTAAAATTCTATTGTTTATAAGCCACTCAGTTTATGGTATTTTTGTTATAGCAGCCCCCCAAAACTAAGGTAACTCCATAATGCATTATTGAACATAATCAAAATTAAAAACCTTTCTACTTGAAGGACATCATGAAGAACATAGAAAGGCAACCCATCAAACAGAAAAGAAATTTTGTAAATCATCTATCTGATAAGAAAATTTTATCTAGAATACATAAAAAAACCATTACAATTCAGTAAAAAAGACAAATAATCCAATAATAAAAAACAGGCAAAGGAGCTGATTAGTTATTTCCTCAAAAGGTATGTAACTGGCCAATCAGTACATGAACATCATTAGCCATCAGGGAGATAAAACCAAACCTCAATGAGATACCACTTGACACACAATAGGAATTCTATAATGAAAAAGACAAGTATTGGTGAGGATGTGGGGAATGGGAACCCTCATACATTACTTGTGGAAATGTAAAAAGGTATACTGTTCTGGAAGTTTGCCAGTTCCTCAAACGGTCAAACATAGAGTTACTACATAACCCATTGATTCAACTCTAAGTAGATACTCAAAAGAAATAAAAACATAGGTCCATGCAACAACTTGTAAATGAATAATCACAGCAGCATTATTTGTAATAGCCCAAAGTAGAAACAGCTCAAATGCTCATTACTAGATTAATGGATAAAATGTAGTATATACATACAATGGACTATTACTTGGCAATAAAAAGGAATGAAGTCTTGATACATGTTACAACATAGATGAAAACATTATGCTAAGTGAGAAAGACAGTCACAAAAGACCACCTATTACATAATTCAGTTTATATGGAATTGCCAAATTTGGTAAGTCCATAGAGACAGAAAGTAAAACAGTGATTGCCTAGGGAAGAAGGATTTGGGGGGGAAATAGTAGTAGTAATGAGTTTAGGGTTTCTTTATTTTTCTTTTTTCTTTTTACAGATTTTATTTATTTATGTGACACACAGAGAGCACAAGCAGGGGAAGAAGCAGACAGAGGGAGAGGGAGAAGCAGGCTCCCTGCTGAGCAAGGAGCCCAATGTAGGGCTCAGTCCCAGGACACTGGGATCATGATCTGAGCCAAAAGCAGATGCTTACCCAACTAAGCCACTCAGGTGCCCCAAGTTTAGGGTTTCTTTGGGGGAGATGATCAGAATGCTTTAAAATTGTGGTAATTGGGGTGCCTGGGTGGCTCAGTGGGTTAAAGCCTCTGCCTTCGGCTTGGGTCATGATCCCAGAGTCCTGCGATCAAGCCCCGCATCGGGCTCTCTGCTCCTCGGGGAGCCTGCTTCCTCCTCTCTCTGCCTGCCTCTCTGCCTACTTATGATCGTAGTCTGTCAAATAAATAAATAAAATCTTAAAAAAAATAAAATTGTGGTAATCGTTATACAATTCTGTGAATATATTAAAAATCACTGAACTGTACACTTTAAAGATTTTATTTATTTATTTATCTGAGAGAGAGAGAGCGAGCATGCACCACAAGCTGGCGGGGGCAGGGTGCAGAGTGGGAGGGAAAGAATCTCAAGCAGACTCCACTGAGTGGGAGCCTGAGGAAAGGCTTGATCCCACAACCCTGAGACCATGACCTGAGCCCAAATCAAGAGTCAATTAACTGAATGAACCACCCAGGTCCCCCTCCCTTTAAGATTCATCTATTTATTTGAGAAGGAGAGCGTGCATGTGCAGGTAGGGGAAGGGCCAGAGGGAAAGGGAGAGAGAATCCTCAAGCAGACTGCCTGCTGAGCACAGAGCCCAGCATGAGGCTCGAATGCAGGACCCTGCACCATGACCTGGACTAAAATCAAGTCAGCCACTTAGCTGCCTAAGCCACCCAGGGATCCCTAGTTTAGGTCCTTTTAATCTTCTGTATTCTCAAATTGTGTCGTGTTATTTGTTTTTTATAGTATGTTTAAGCACGGGTCTTTTTTTTTTTTAAATTTTTTAAATAATTTTATTTTTTTATTTGTTTATTTATAGCATAACAGTGTTCATTGTTTTGGCATCACAGCCAGTGCTCCATGCAGTACGTGCCCTCCCTATTACCCACGACCTGGTTCCTCAACCTCCCACCCCACCCCACCCCCCCCGCCCCTTCAAAACCCTCTGGTTGTTTTTCAGAGTCCATAGTCTCTCATGGTTCATCTCCCCTTCCACTTTCCCCCAACTCCCTTCTCCTCTCCATCTCCCCATGTCCTCCATGTTCTTTGTTATGCTCCACAAATAAGTGAGACCATATGATACTTGACTCTCTCTGCTTGACTTACGGGTCTTATTTTGTTTCATTAGTCCCACCTGGGATATATTGTACTTCCTGGATTTGTGGGTTCAGTTTTCTTCAATTCTAGAAACTTTGCATCCATTATCTCTTTAGATACTATCTTTTCTTCATTCCTTTTTTTCCCTTTTGACACTCCAATGAAACTTACATTAGACCTTTTCATTCTATCCACCCCTAATTTTTATTGAGGTATAATTGAATATTAGGGGGTGCCTGGGTGACTCAGTGGGTTAAAGCCTCTGCCTTTGGTTCAGGTCATGATCCTAGGGTCCTGGGATCGAGCCCCGCATCGGGCTCTCTGCTCAGTGGGGAGCCTGCTTCCTCCTCTCTCTCTGCCTGCCTCTCTGCCTACTTGTGATCTGTCAAATAAATAAATAAAATCTTTAAAAAAATAATTGAAATATATAATAATTGAATATAATTTTAGTATATATATTTAAGGAACACAACTTGATGGTTTGATATATGCTTACATTGTGAATGTCACCACAATCAAGCTAACTAACATATCCATTCTACATACTAGCCCTCTGTTGGATACATGGTTTACAAATATTTTTTTCTTGATTATACTTTATCTATTTATCCTCTTAATGTGGACTTTCAGAGACCAGAGACTTTACTTTTAATGAAGTCCAATTTTTCAGTTTTTCCTTGTATGGATTATGCTTTTGGTAGTAGGTCTAAGAACTCTATTTACCTTAATCCTGAATCCTTAGTCCTAATCTCCTCTGTTACTTCCTACAAGTTTTATAGTTTTAATGTTTAAGTCTGTGATCCATTTTGAATTGATTTTCATATAAAGTATGAGAATTAGATCAAAGTTCATCTTTAAATTTAATTCCTTCTGCTTGGTGTGTATATTGTTTTTTTTCCCCCCTAGGTTCTTCAGGTGGGAGCTTATTAGATTACTGGTTTCAGATTCTTCTTTCCTAATGTATTTCTTTAGTGCCAAAAAAGTTCCCCATAGTAGTTTTATCTGTGCCCCATGAATTTTGATATTTTATATTTTCATTCAACTGAATGTAATTTTCTATTTAAGGTTTCCTTTTTGACCCACAGTTTATTTATAAGAGTGTTTAATTTGTTGTTTAGTTTCTCAGTGTTTGGAGACTTTCCTGTTTTCTGTTACTGATTTCTAGTTTGATTCCATTGTGGTCAGAGAATATCCTCCATGTGATTTCAGTTCTTTTAAATATTAGGAGTTTATTTTATGGCCATGCATTTGATATATCTCATTATATGCTCTGTGAACATTTGAAAAGAATATGTTTTCTGTTGCTGTTGGATCAAGCCTTATAAATGTCAATTAAATCCTATTGGTTGCTGAGTTCTATATTCTCTAAAGATGATAAACCTAGAGAGGTAGGGACCTGCAAACAAACGCGTTGAAAATTTGTGCACAAACTGATTATTCTCCCCTTTTACTTTTCCTCTCTTATGTAACCAAATACACTCTGCACAGGGGGTTTGATCTCTGGGTAAACTGACCCGGGAAGGATGTGCAACTGCACAAATGAAGACAGGATTGAGGCATAGGGAGTCTGTGAAAAACCATATCCAGAACTGTGGGCCTCTCAGGATCTTCCCTATCCTAGCCCCAAACACCTATTTTCTGCTCTAAACCAAAGAGCAGAGAAGAGAGCTTTCTGGAAGTTTTCTGGTAAAAAAGCTGGCTCATGTCTGCCAGTTGAGAAATTTTACCTCTTGACTGGAGGCAAGGATTATCATATATTTCAGGAAAGTATCCCATGTAAAAGGAAGAAAAACAATTCAAGCTTTTTTGAAAAGAAACTTAAGGGATGCCTGGGTGGCTCAGCGGGTTAAGCCTCTGCCTTTGGCTCAGGTCATGATCCCAGAGTGCTGGGATCGAGCCCTGCATCAGGCTCTCTGCTCTGCGGGGAGCCTCCTTCCCCCCTCTCTCTCTGCCTGCTGCTCTACCTACTTGTGATTGCTCTCTCTGTCAAATAAATAAGTAAGATCTTTTAAAAAAAAGAAATTTGATTTGGACATAAAAGACAAAAATGGACACAAAAACTTTGAACAACTATAATTACACTGAGAGACTGAAAATTATATTGCACTCATAAATAAGAACAGGAAGCTATGAAGAAGGAAAAAGTAGGCACAGCTCAGGAACAGTCCTCTCAGCAAATACAAATTCCAGGAATAAAAAACCTGAAATAGAGAAGACTGCAAAAACCAAAAATATAAGAAAAATTCTCAGATCTGGAGCCTACAGACTAAAAATCTCACCTATATCTAGCATAAAAAATATTTAAAGATCCATGCCATAAGTCAAGAAATTTCAGCACATTGGGGATATAAACAGCATCTAAAGCAAGGTGTTGGAAAAGAACTTTAATGAAAATGAAAAATTAACTTAATTCCAAGAAACAGTAATCCAATTCAGGAAAACAATGGAAGTAAATTTCAGGACAACTGTAGAGTCCAACTGAAGCCCCAGAATGGTAGACTGAGAGATTCTAATGGATATTTGTACAATTGAAAAAAAAATCATCTGTGAACATTTAACATAAATATGGAATATTTATCTGTGGAACATCTCTAAAAATTAAGAACAGGTACAAAGAGTATTAATTAAATCCTTAACCCTTAATAAAGAAAAAATATCTAGAAAATCTAGTTGGTTTTGAAGAAAAAATAGTTTACATTATTAAATAAATACCAGATACTGACTTAGTGAGTAATTGAGATATAACCATATTTGGATATGGTCAAGGAGAAAGAAAAAGATGGAATTTTTTTACTTTAAATGAAATACTGATTATTACACCAGATATTTTTATTACTAAAAACATTTTTAACTACTAAAATGAAACTGATCTTTTAGCTAAAATTGTTCAAAGAAACTTGTATCATCCAAGACTGACTGAAAACATCATTGAATTCATCCAAGATTTCATCTAGGTACAGGTAAAAAAAAACCCCAAAAACCAAAACCTAAAAGCGAAACTAAAAAAACCTGATCGACAGATGAATAATTCAAGTGCAGCTAAAAGAGAAAGTAAAGTGCCCTTCTATTGTTTTATGAAATCCTATTAATTTCAACTTCCTGATTATATAATCCTATAATCTTATCACTCAGAAATAACAATAATCATATTATATATATTTTTGCCTTTAATTATTTTACTCATTTAAATGCACCACATTCTCGAGGGCGCACTTAATGGCCAAGATTCTGACCATCAAGATTCCAACACCTGGGGGCGCTTGGGTGGCTCAGATGGTTAAGCATCTGCCTTCAGCTCAGGTCATGATCCTAGGGTCCTGGGATGGAGCGCTGCATCAGGCTCCTTGCTCAGCAAGAAGCCAGCTTTTCCCTCTCCCACTCCCCCTGCTTGTGTTTCCTCTATCGCTGTGTCTCTGTCAAATAAATAAATAAAAATCCTTAAAAAAAAAAAAAAGATTCCAACACCTGGTAACATAGTGATTCACGCTGGGGAGGAAAAATTTTTCTTTGCTATACAAGATTCTTCCGGCTGGTCTAAGAATTAAATTGACATGAGACAGATTAACAGGAGGTAAACAAATGTTTAATAGCATGTATATTTCCTGTATACAAGGGAGAGACCTAGGAAAACTGAGTGACTCCCCCAAATGGCCAAAGTCATCACCTTCATTACCATCTTTAGCTAAAGACAAAAAAAGACGCTGGGGGTGGACGGTCAGTTATGGGAGGTTACCAGGAAAAGCAGAATAAACAAGGATAAGGTTGTTGGTTATTTTGTTTTGTTTTTTAAATTTTATTTATTTATTTGACAAACAGAGATCACAAGTAGGCAGAGAGGCAGGCAGAGACAGAAAGAGAGGGAAGCAGGCTTGCCACAGAGCAGAGAGCCCAATGTGGGGCTCAATCCCAGGACCCTGGGGATCATGATCTGAGCTGAAGGCAGAGGCTGTAACCCAATGAGCCACCCAGGTGCCCCAACAAGGATAAGGTTGTTATGTAGATTTAAGTCCATGCCTTCTCCACTGATAATATTCTAGAAATTTAGGTACCTTCTTCTTGGTACAGTGAGGGAGACACCCCTACAAACGGAGATTTCCCTTATAAATGTAAAGGTTTCTTTTTTTAAAAGATTTTTTAAATTTATTTGAGAGAGAGAGAAGACAAGTGGGGTGAGGGTCAGAGGGAGAAACAGACTTCGTGCTGACTAGGGATCTTGATTTGGGACTTGATCCTGGGATTCCAGGATCATGACCTGAGCTGAAGGCAGACACTTAATGACTGAGCCACCCAAATGCCCTAAATGTATATGTTTCTTACAATAAGTAACTTCTACCCAGTTTCAGACCTTCTGTGTTTGCAGTTTCTTAAAAATAATCAGCCTAAAATAATCCTTATGCTAAAGAAGACATATTTTGGGTGGCAAATTCTGCTCCCCTACACCCACAAGCATAATGTCCATGGACATTTCTGGCAAAAGTTTCTGGCAAAACTATGCCAGAAATAACACAATAGGGCTACAGGAGAGAAAAATTTTTTACCTCTACCCATTTGGGGTTTTCAGCTGGGGCTCTGTAACAAAAAAGACAGATTAACAGGAGACAAATAATTTATTAACATGTATGCACATGTTATATGGGAGAAAACAAGAGTAACTCAAAAGTGGTGGCTTCGCATTCAACAAATAATAAGTTTTTAGAGAAATGATAGGATAAATTAAAGCAGTTTTAGGCTTCCAAGGGTGTCAATCTGTGAAAGAAAACTAATGGAGTATGGTTTATTTGCAGATTCTTTTGGTACCGTCTATGGGCTAAGAGTCTAGAGTTGTTTCCAATAAGGGAGAATGTATACCCTGCTTTTAGGCAGAAGTGGGGGGAGGGAAGAGAGAGCTTTCCCTGACTTTCATGCTTATAAATTGCCTCCAATTCAAAATAATGTCAAAAAGGTATATATGAAGGTGACATTCTCTGGCTTCTTTCCTTCACAGAACAGCCACTTTCAATGATACACACTTTGAGGCCCTTCACAATGATAAAAGAAATAGGCCCCGAAATGGAATCACTTACCCACAGACAGCAAACCAAGATTAACAATTTTAAATAATTAGCAACTGCAGTTTTTAACCAATCCCAGATAATGTGACCTTTGAACAATCCATTTGAAATTTCCTGATCAGTACTAGAAAGGTAATCTGAAAAGTAAGACTCCTGTCCGTTCCCTTCCCTCAAAAAGATGACCTGGCTTGAAACAACACTTTCTTTTATTTTGCTAATAATTTCCTTGCCCCACCAATCTGCCTCTAAAAATTTTCCATTCTGTAAAACTCCTGGGAATATTTATTTATTAGTAGGGATGCTGCCCAACTCACAAATAGTTAAATAAAGCTAATTAGATCTTTTAATTCACTCCATTGACTTTAAATTTTTTTTTTTTTTTAAGATTCCATTCATTTATTTGACAGACAGAGATCACAAGTAGGCAGAGAGGCAGGCAGAGAGAGAGAGGGGAGGAAGCAGGCTGTCCGCAGAGCAGAGAGCCCGATGCGGGGCTCGATCCCAGAACCCCGGGATCATGACCTGAGCCGAAGGCAGAGGCTTTCACCCACTGAGCCACCCAGGCGCCCCTAAATATGTTTTTTAATGCCACAAACCACAGAGACTTCAGAGATCCCTAAACCTGACATCACAGTCAGGCATAATCACGCAACAGTGTTCTCTACGGTGCCTTCCCAGTCCTTCCCAGTGCATCCAAAGAATGGCACATGTGCAGGGAAACAGCTCCAAGCAGGAAAAAACAAACCCAGTCTTCGATCACACACTCGGGCACTCGAGACACCACGCCAGTACTCCAGGAAACAACACATGTACCATGAGCAGAGCACTGGTTATGACTCAGGTCATTCCTTCAAGCCTAAATAAAGATCTGGATAGGCCCCAGGCCAGGCGCAGGCTCCAATGGTTGTTGCTCCAAGAGTCTCCCCAAGAGTTCTCCCCAACCTCAGTAAAGCTCAGGGTTCGCCCCGCCCCCAAACCTACTCCCGCGCCTGCGTACTCTGGACAGAAATGACAACTCCCCGAAGCCTCTGCGCTCGGCGCTCGAGGGCGGTGTTCGCGGCACAAACGGGGGGACCGAGCCAAGAGCCAAAAGTAGAAAGCTTGAATCCACAGTGATTTTGGACTACATTTCCAAAAAGGGAACAGGCTCGGATTATTCTCGGTAGCACCGATCACTCACAGGGTCACCTTTGCAGGCTTGAGAAACCCCGGCCCTGCCGGAACTCTACTTCTCCACTTGGTCGGAAAGCTGACCGCCTGGCCCCATTCTTCCCGGCCAGTCCTTCCTGAAGAACCAAGGCACTTGTCCCCGCCTCCTGCGCGCCTGCGCACTCGTGCCGCGATAGGCGATCTGGAAGCCTGGAGATTTGAGGGCCGGGTGGTCGTCAGAGCCGGACGCGGCAGGAGTGCGCGGACCCCTGCTTTGCTGTGGCTGCTGCTTTTCGGAAAGAAACGAGTAGGGGAAGGGCCAGATTCTGCGGACCCGACCGGGGGTGGGTCCTGGGGTCTCGGACTACTAGGCGATTCTCCCAGAGTGAGGAGACCTGGACCGAGTGGATTTAAACTCGTGCGGCAGTAACGGGGCCGGGCCCGGTTTGTGGGCGCGGCCTATTCTGCAATGCGAGACCCTGCGGTCCTACGGTCCTCGGTCTTCTCCTCAACCACCTAGGCCCGGCCGTAGAGGGCAGTCGGAGGTGGAACCCCAGAATAAAGGTCCCCTGAAAACGCTGGAGCTAGATTCAGGGCTGACCTCTGAGGTCCGGAGTATCCGCTGAACAGAAGACAACGCGGTGGGCCGTCCCACGGGGTGAGCAGTGCCCCAGAGCCGCGAACCTGGACACGGGTGACCGCAAACTTTTCCACATTTGCCTCTCGTTTCAGTTTGTGCATGCCTCTGGTGGTTAGGGAGGGTCCCAGGGCACGGAGGGTGGTTTCTAACCGATCAAGAAAAACGTGGGGTGTTAATGAACACTCTCCGCTTCCCCAGCCCTGCCAGTCTCCAGAGAAGGCCTTTGAAGTGAAAGGAATCGCCTCGGCGCCTCGGCGCCTCGGCAAACCAGGTTCTGTGTGAGTTTGTGCTGCTTCTTTGTTTCCGTGAAATGCATTTGATTTTCAGAACACTGGGCTTCTTGATTTTCTTCCCTTGGAATGCGCTGCTTAAGAATGGGCTATTCACCGATTTGGGCTTTAAGATTTCCCTATGTAGTTAACGGCAGGGGACCTAATTCATAGATAACGCTCTCTAATGTCCATTTAGTGCAATTCTTCTGTTAGTTAACCGTATGCTATATATTCAGTTGCTTTGTGAGCACTTTTTCTTAAGGATTCTGACTGGAAATACCGCTTTTGGAAGTCAATGTTCGTGCTTTGTTTTCGACTGTGATTTCTTAAGGAGTAGTTTAGGGTTTGTTTAGATACCTTTAGTGATTCCAGAATAGGGATGGGGATTTTTTTCCAAGGGACTCCGTGATTGTCAGTTTTTGCTACCAGGCAGATGTGGTTGGAGGTTTGGTTGCATGGGTTTGATTTGCTTATTTTTTTACAAATACAAAATGATATTTAAGGTGTACAGCATGCTTCAGTATATGTATACATTCACACTAATTAAGGTCCATCACCTCAGAGCTACTTTCGTGTGTGGTGAGAAAACTTAAGATCTACTCTCTTAGCAAAGTTTAGGTGTATTATACAGTAACCGAGCTGTACTTTAGGTCTTCAGAACTTTCTCATCTTATGACTGAAAGCTTGTAGCATGAGTTTGTTTGGGCTGTGTTTTCAGTAGACTCAGGTATATAAGGTGTTTAAGAATTTTGAACCTAAGCCTCTGCCTCCTGCTGGGTCATGGTCTCAGGGTTCTGGGATGGAGCCAGCAGGGAGCCTGCTTCCCCCTCTCCCTCTGCCTGCTTGTGATCTCTCTCTCTGTCAAATAAACAAAGTCTTAAAAAAAAAAAGAATTTTGAACCTAGATTAAAGGAGTTTGAATCCTGCTTGCTACTTAAGTCTTAGTGAGTTTGAGCAATATTTCTAGTCCCAGTTTATTCATCTGTAAATCCAGAATTACAGTAATATATACCTCACAGGGTGGTTTTAAAGATTGCCTGAATTAATATCTCTTAACGCTCTTAGAGGAGTACCAGCCACATTAGAAGAGAGCTTAACTAATATTAGCTGTTGGTTTTAAATGATGATTCTTAGTCATTCCATATCAGCTTTCTGTATTCTCAAGAGTAATGAAAATGTGGGGCGCCTGAGTGGCTCAGTGGGTTAAAGCCTCTGCCTTTGGCTCAGGTCATGATCCTAGGGTCCTGGGATTGAGCCCCACATCCCTGCATTGGGCTCTCTGCTCAGCAGGGGAGCCTGCTCCACCCACTTGCCCGCCCCTGCCCCGCCTCTCTCTCTGCTTGCCTACTTGTGATCTCTATCTGTCAAATAAATAAAATCTTAAAAAAAGAAAAGAGTAACGAGAATGTGAGATTAATTAGGATGGATGCTTGCAAGCAGGAAAATGAATCAGACACTCGAATGGACCAAAAGAGTGATTCTTTTTCTAAAAAAAAAGATTTTATTGATTAGAGAGAGAGAGAGAATGTGCAGGAGTGGTGGTGGGGGGTGCAGAGGGAGAAACTCCAGTGAACTTGGAGCCATAGGGAGAGTGGGACCATGGGGGAAGCTCCATCCCAGGACCCTGCGACCATGACCTGAGCTGAAATCAGACATTTAATCCACTAAGCCACCCAGGTGCCCCACAAAAGAGAGATTCTTAATGTGAAGTCTTTGGACTCTGTTTATAGGTTTTCAGGATGACAAAAATCTAAGATTATGTACAGGATTGTTGTATATATTTGTCAGCAGGTAATTTGGTGGGGAGGAAGTCTATCATTTCATGATATCATCAAAGTTATATAAGACCCAGCAAAATTGATTCTTACTACTGTAGAATAAAAATCTGGGATAACTAGGAATGGCTTTTGGGATAACCTTTTATAAAAGTAGTAGCCAGCAATATGGAAATGATTAAGTAACTCACACTCCATCCCTGTGGTAGAATGTTATGCAATACTAAAAATTACATTTATTAGTAATTTAGTTAATCATCAGGAAAATGTATGTGTATATAATATAATATTGAAAAGTATCTTTATGAATAAAAATCTTTGAGAAATTGTTAAGTTATATATGTACCTTAAACACAATTTATAAGATACATTGCAGGGATTTATTTATTTATTTGTTTGTTTGTTTTTAAGATTTTATGTATTTATTTGACAGACAGAGATCACAAGTAGGCAGAGAGGCAGGCAGAGAGAGGGGGTGGGGGAAGCAGGCTCCCTGCTGAGCAGAGAGCGGGATACAGGGCTGGATCCCAGGACCCTGAGATCATGACCCAAGCTGAAGGCAGAGGCTTAACCCACTGCGCCACCCAGGCACCCACATTGCAGGGATTAATAACTGGTGTATTCATTGGAGCCTGGGAGGGTTAAGCTCAAGTTATTGAGCAGCTGCTGTGAAATAAGCATTTGTTTTTCTCTCTCATAATCACTTTGGAAAAGCATTGCAATCCTTCACAGAAGGATCTCAGGTATTGATGAGAGACAGTATTCAAGAATTGGTAGGAATTTAAAAGAAAGAATTGGTAGGAATTATTCTTTCAGTCACATTGATTTCCTTGTTACCATTTATGTAGGCCTATTTAATGACAGTTTCTTAATGACTATAAGAAATAAAAAATGACTAAGAAATAAAAAATTCTTTTTAATGGGAATGGCTTTTTTAAAAAAAAATTATTTTTTTATTTGACAGATCACAAGTAGGCAGAGAGGCAGGCAGAGAGAGAGGGAAGTAGACTCCCCGCTGAGCAGAGAGCCCAGTGCAAGGCTCCATCCCAGGACTGTGAGATCATGACCTGAGCCGAAGGCAGAGGCTTAACCCACTGAACCACCCAGGCGCTCCCCGGGGATTGGCTTTTTAAAACAATATTTCTGGTGGAGTTAATGCAGGAGTGTAAAATAATAAGTAACCAAGGGTCCTAATAGAAATTAAAATTATCCATGGTCTCAACATCCAGAAATAATCACTATTAATATTTATAACATATTTTCTCAAAATATTTCTACAAGCATGTGTTTTTGTGTATGGTTTTATTTCCAAATAATGGGATAACCCTAATAGAAAATTTAAAAGAAATCAAGACCTCTAGTTATTAGTTTAAGTGACATTCAGTACCCTCATGGATTTTATAATCATGGGTATATGGAGAAAGGTAAAATCCCAGCCTCCCCCTTCTTATTTGAGAGATCTTCCAAGTAATTATAATTCTTGTGATAGAAATAGCATTTAAATTGAGAGACTTAATATAATTTAAAGTTAATTGTAAGTGTCAGAATGGAAATAGGGAAATTTTTCTCCAACTACCGAGGTCTGTTTCACATTAATGATTTAAAATAACTAATCATATTATATATTGTTTTATAAACTGATTTTTTTTCTTTCAGTGTATCTTGAATACTTTCTATTCCTTAACAGTTTTCTAGAACTTAGTATTTAATGATAACTTTAGTATTCTGTTTTATGGATGTTTTATAAATCACATAAGAAATAAGCTATTGGGCAGTAATGTTCAAACTGCCTGAGCAATTCCTTCAACAGGCTTTCTGTGTCCTATTACTTACTCAACTTTTCACTTCATGGTTATGCAGGATCTCAGAGAGAGGAATACTATGGAATACGGCATTATCTTTTACCAGGTGGGTTACAGGTAACACTCTGAAGTGTTTGGCTGAATTTCTGAAGGATTCTCACAACATGAAATAGACCAGTCTGCTTTTTTATGCTGAAAACTTCATTCATCCTCCTGATTTGGGTGAGAGTTTGAGAAATGAATTAATGCTAATTTCCTAGAAAATTAAGCTTACAAAAAACAAAATTATTTTAATTTCAGCAAAGAGTGACTAAAACTAAAAATTCAGAAGTAAAAATATTAGCATGTTAAATGTATGGAGTTAAATACCAAAAGAATAGCTGAGAGAGGTAGTTTTTAGATTTAGAAGCTAGGGAAAAGGATAGCAGCGATGTAACTTTTGGGGCTTTTTGTAATATAATATTCCTTGCAGAACTATTTTAAATTTATGTCCAGGTATGTGATACAGACTTTTAGAGAACAAGATAAAGATCACCTGGGATATCATCAAGTAGAGGTAACACAAAATTTTATTCCAACTCTATTCACAGATTGTTTTATGAACCTGTGTGTACATATATGTGTATGTATGTAGTTTTTCTGTCAAGTATACAATTATAGTACAAAATTCTTTTTTTTTTTCCTTAAAGATTTTGTTCATTTATTTGACAGACAGAGATCACAAGTAGGCAGAGAAGCAGGCAGAGAGTGAGGGGGAAGCAGGCTCCCCACCGAGCAGAGCCAGATATGGGGCTCGATCCCAGGACCCTAAGATCATGACTTGAGCCGAAGGCATAGGCCTTAACCCACTGAGCCACCCAGGCGCCCCCAAAATTATTTTCTAACCTTCTCCCAACAATTTGTAGTGATCATCTTTCTACGATATCAAATAGAATTTTGCCTTCATTTTTAGTGTTTTTTTTTAATTAAAAAGTTACTTTTTTAATGTTCATTTATTTATTTATTTATTTTTAAAGATTTTATTTATTTATTTGAGAGAGAATGAGTGAGAGAGAGTATGAGAGAGGAGAAGATCAGAGGGAGAAGCGGACTCCCCAAGGAGCTGGGAGCCCGATGCGGGACTCGATCATGAAAGTCCGGGATCATGACCTGAGCCGAAGGCAGTCGCTCAACCAACTGAGCCACCCAGGCACCCAGTGTTCATTTATTTTTTTACTAACCTCTATACTCACCATGGGTCTTGAACTCATGACCCTGAGGTTAAGTGTCATATGCTTTCCAACTGAGCCAGCCAGGCATCCCCATTTTTAGTGGGTTTTTAGTGCCATTGTGTGAACACACGATAATTTATTTAACCTGCTGAAGGATATTTAGGTTCTCTCTAGCTTTTTTTGGTCCCATTATAAACACTTTACACATATTTTTCATTCTATATCATACTATGAGTGTCCATTTCCCTTCCATTTAGTAATAAGTATCATCAGTTTTTCAAATCTGCCAGTCCAGTTCCTTTAATGTGCATTTCCTTAGTTACTAGTGAGTTGGTTTTTTTTTTAAGATTTTATTTATTTATTTGACAGAGAGCGATCACAAGTAGGTAGAGAGGCAGGCAGAGAGAAAGGGGAAAGCAGACTCCCCACTGAGCAGAGAGCCTGATATGGGGCTCAATCCCAGGACCCTGGGATCATGACCTGAGCCGAAGGCAGAGGCTTTAACCCACTGAGCCACCCAGGTACCCCACTAGTGAGTTTTAACTAATAAGTTATTTCTACTTTCTAGAGAATTAGTCATGCTTAGGTTTCACAAATTCACTTTTCCCAGCCTGGATACCAAGAGAGATGGGTTGATAAATGAGATTCTACAGGCAGTATTGATGATTCTGAACAGGCAAATGGTGACTGGTGAGCTCTGAGGGTCTGGGAATGGTAGTTCACCCTTCCCCCAGGGAGGGATTCCAGAGTGCAAGTATAGTTTTGTCATGATAAATTCTGCTAGCGTGGGCTATGCAAGTAGTTCTCAAATTGTGTCAATAGGACCAGCAACATTAGTATCACTTGGGAACTTTCTAGAACTGCAAATTCTCAAGCCCAACCCACACCTCTACTAAATGCCGAACTCTTAAGTGTGAAGCCCTGCAGACTGTGTTTTAATAAGCCCTCCGGGTGATTCTGATGTACACAAAGTTTAATCATCAAACTTTGTTGCCCGTTATGATGACCTGTCAGAAATTTTACAAAATCTGAGGGGGATTTAAAAATCCTGATTCCCAGGTCACAGTCTGTACTAATGAAATAAACATGTTTGGGAGATAGGAGCCAGACATCAGTATATTTTAAAGATCTGCAGGCAATTCCAGTGTCTAGCAAAGTTTGGGAAACTCTTGTCCAGAGCATTTTTTTTTTTTTAAGATTTTATTTATTTATTTGACAGACAGAGATCACAAGTAGGCAGAGAGGCAGGCAGAGGGGGGTGGGAAGCAGACTCCCCACTGAGCAGAGAGTCCGATGTCAGACTTGATCCCAGGACTCTGAGATCATGACCCAAGCCGAAGGCAGAGGCTTAACCCACTGAGCCACCCAGGCGCCCCCAGCATATTTTCTGTTTCTACATTTAGGGAGGCCAACCACATTCCTGAGTCTTGTGAAGATGTCTGGTTCAGACGATGTAACAACCACTTCTCAGCTGGGAAGGTGGGAATGGAGGGAGATGGATCTGCTCAGGACAGGCCTGGGCAGCCCGTGCTCAGGTCCAGATCAGCCTCCCTAGGGTAGGGGACTAACTGGAAACCCTCCTGCTAAACCCCCCTGGACATGATTTTCCAGGGCAAGTCTCTGCTCTCTGTCTATCGTTGTGCAACTGATTTTCCTGTGGTTTTGAGGAGGACATATATTTTTCTAAACTACCTCTTACCTCTCATTGTCTGTGTGTTGGAGCAGGGAGGAGTGTAGGAAGGGAGAAATAGTGTGATGTTTTAAAATTGCAGAGTTCTGAGGCAATTGTATTCTTACGGCTTCACCTTCTTCCCCCAGCTCTAGCTTCTGTGGACTCTGCTTCTCCAGTAAATGACCTTTGAGGAAAACTGACCAATTCTTGCAATCTAAAATCATGGCTCATGTAAGTTGGTGTTTCTGTTTGAAGCACTGTAATGTTTTTCAGGTTATGTGAAAATTCTCATTAGCTATCCAGAAAGTTCCTAACAGCCCTATCCAATAGCTTCTCCCCAGTCTTTCCCCATTCTAGTAAGGGATGGAACCAGGGAGCCAGGCCCCTCCAATGTGCCTCACTCTTTCCACCCATGTTCATGTATCTATTGACCAAATTATTCAGTGTATTGACTATCTGTTCAATCTTTGTCTAAAGCAGAGATAAGATAGAAGTGAAGTCCCTAGAGGGAATTATTTGATCTTAGACTCTTAGTAGTGGAGAACACTAGAGTAGCATTGTCCAAAAGAATTATAATGTGAGTGACCTGTATAATTTAAAATTTTCTAGTGGGGCATATTTAAAATAGAGAATTAGTACTTTCTTAAGGGCAGTAGGCAGCATGTCAGTCTCATAAAAAGTATAGAATAATATGCGAGGCACTTACGTAATCTTGAACTTTTTTGAAGTCACATTAAAAAATAAAAATTAGTACATGCAGTTAATTTTAATGTTTTATTTAACTCAATATAGCCAAAATTTATATATATATAGCACCAAAATGTTACCGTTTCAAAAGTATAGTCAATATGGAAATTATTGAGATGTTTTATGTTTGTTTTTCTTTCTAAAATTTTTTATATTTGGTATGTATTTTTGAATTACAGCATATCTAAATTTGGACTAGCCACAATTTAAGTGTTTGATAATAACGTGTATAAGCCAGAATATTGGACATTGCAGCTTCAGAGATTTTGTGTAACCTTAATTCTATAACTTAATATCTTTAAAAGTATAGAAATACCTAAATATAATCATTCCTAAGTCTAACACAAATGGACTATTTTTTAGGAAATTAAAAATATTCAGTAAAGTATTTGTTATAACAAAGAAAAATGCTAATGATATAGTGATGAAGTCAGGTCTGGAAGAAATTCTTTAATTTCACACAAACTCAACTTTTTAAAAATAGAGATTTAATGGTTCATTTGGAGGAAAAGAAATCCATCTGTTTTTTTTCCCCCTAATCCTTCAAGGAAGAGAGATTAGAATAAAGCGTACATTTATTGAGAATTTTTTAGGCCCACTTAGGCCCAATGCAAGCAGTGTTCTTATGAACACGATTTCAGTTACTTGTGAAATTCTGATGAACTATGTGAACATACCTAGAAATAAGTAAAATTAGGTATCCGATGGTATATAGGAAGTATTTTCTTTAGCGGTGGTTGGCAAACTACAGCTTGTGAGCCAGATTCGTTCCTTGGCCTGTTTTTTCCAGCCTTTGAGCTCATTATGTTTTGAAAGAATTGTTTTAGAAAAGAAGGGAAAGGGGAAGGATATGAAACAGACCATATATGGCATACAAAGCTTAAATATTGGCCCTTTAGAGAAAGAAATAATTTTAAAAATAATACACGGGTTTGTCATTTCAGCATTTGGTGATGTTCAGAGATGTGGCCGTAGACTTTTCTCAGGAAGAGTGGGAATGCCTGAACTCATATCAGAGGAATTTGTACAGAGACGTGATACTAGAGAACTATAGCAACTTGGTGTCAGTGGGTAAGCTTATCTGTGTCATATAATTTAGAAATTCACAGGACTGAATTTCTTCCTAGAAACTAGCTGAATATCTTCTTTGTAGTTAGGAATAGGCACCTGTTGTTGTTAAGCAATTAAATAGCACTTTAGCTTCCCCCGTAATCCAGTGACCTTTATGTCTTTCTGTGCCTTTTCTGTAATTACTCCTCTTTAGTAACAGCTAGGTATAAATTCTCAGACACTTCACAGCAAAACCATTGTCAAAGAAATGAGGTTTCTTATTGCTCTAGATGGCCTGTTATCTGTTACTCACTTGTAATAGGAGTAGGAAGACTAGAGGTTCTGGCTCCCCATATCTATTTAAAAAGCTTATACAACATACATGTTGCTGGGTTCAGCCAACAGTTTGTTAAAACTCAAGTTGACACATTCAGTTTACTGCAGCAGACATAACTACCTTTTAATTGATTTGTGATTAAAAGTTTAAAATACATGAATTTTTGCGTTTAATATTAGGTATATATCCTGGTAAGAAACTAATTATTTTCCTCTTAGCAAAATACCTAATAAAAGTATCCAATAAGTATGTACAGTGTTTATACTTTGTACTAAGCACTCATCCAGGCACTTTACATTTATAAAATCAAACCTTACAACAGTCCAATGGGTAGACATAATACCTCCTTTTTACAGCTGAGAAAACTGAGGCCATAGTGACCCAGGTGCAGAGGCAGGATTTGAAGCCAATGTTCTCAAATCATTACTTCCTCAAAAAAAACCCCAAAATCATTACTTCCTCTCAAGAAAGAGACTCTGCATGAGTTTAAATTAAAGTAAGACAGTGTACCTACTTCTCTGTTCTTGTTATTCTTTGTGGTCCTGAAGTAACACTAATACGAATGTTTTTCAATCCCATTACTCTTTTTGATCTGAAAGCTCGATTAAGTTAATTCTTTCTTTATTATGTACCATTATGTTTCTTCAAGCAGGATGTTCCATTTCTAAGCCAGATGTGATCACCCTATTAGAGCAAGGGAAAGAACCCTGGATGGTTGTGAGGGATGGGAGAAGAAGGAGGAGCCTAGGTGAGTAAATGCTAATCAGGCAGAGATACGTGGTTCTGGCATGGCACAGGCTGCTGGTTGCCAAGGAAACACACCCCATGGACGTTGATAATGAAAAGAAGACCTGAAACTTGGGAAGAAAACTTAGATCTCCACATGAGCCAGCAAGGAAATTTCATCTATACTTCCACTTACTACTTGTTTCTTCACTCTCATATTTCTCTGTCATTTCAGTGGGGGGAAACTTCATAATGGCAACCATTTTACCTGTATTTTGGATCAAATTCGTTTTCGGTTCATCTTTTGTATATATATTTCTCCAGTGGCCTCTTTTCATGAAGCTTACATTGTAGTAGGAAAGTCATACAATCCACAGATAAACAAATGGATTACCAAATATCATGAAGTGATTAAGTTTTGAAGAAATGTAAGTAGTGCAAGAAAATGGAGAATTTTGATGGCTGAAAGGGGTAACTTTAGATAGTGTGGTCAGAGAAGAGGAACCAGTTACAAGAGGCTCCAGCTGGTCAGAGATGGAACCACTTGACTATCTATGCACGTAATTGCAGTGTAACGTAACACATAAAATATGCTTAATTCCACAAATTCTTAGTGATACTAATAGCAAATTGGTCAGCATTGGAAACTGCTAGAGATTTAACTTATTTTTGAAATATAAAGGAAAAGAAGTATTTTCCTTTTCTTATAAGAAATGTACCAATATTAGATAAGAAGGATGCTTTTCTTAAAAAACGAAAGATGACAGAATTAGAATATTACCATTTTGGAACCCATAATGAACAGTTGGATCTGGGCATTAAATATCAATACTGATAACATCACAGGAATGGGGATAATCAGACCTGTTTCTTTTAATGAAAGGATACAGTATCACCTATGAAATAACTTTGCCAGTAAAATTGGTCCTACATCTGATGAGTTTCTAAAGGCAACTGCCAATTTATGGGAAGAAGATAGAGGAATGGGACACTTGGGTGGCTCAGTTGGTTAAGCGACTGCCTTCAGCTCAGGTCATGATCCTGGAGTCCAGGATCGAGTCCCACATCAGGCTTCCTGCTTGGCAGGGAGTCTGCTTCTCCGGCTGACCTCTCTCCTCTCATGCTCTCTCTCTCTTGAATAAATAATAAAATCTTTAAAAAAAAAAAAATGGACTTTGGCATTATAGTCAGCAAAATTAAGAAATAGGAAATCCTATAGGGTCAAAAAATAGTTTCTTCAACAAATAAATTATAAGGGAAATTGAAAGAAAACAGCAAAACATTTAGATGAAAAGATGTAAAAGACCTGTCCACCAGTTGTATTCTATGGACTTTTTGGGGGGATCAATTTACTATTTTTGAATTATTTAAAATTTTATGTTTGAGATGATTGGAAGTGTAAACACTGATTTCTTATAATCTTAAAGAATCACTTCACTTTTTTAGGTTTGGATAATAGTATATGATTAGAGATAAATCCTTTAAGCAGAAAAAATTAGTATATGGGATTTGCTTCAAATAATGTGAGGAAAGTGGTTTGGGGTATGCATACAGGCCTGGATTGGGCACGGGTTGGTGGTGGTTGAGGTTGGGTCATAGATGCACGGATATTCATTATACTGCCCTACTTTTGTGTATGTTAGAGATACTCTGTAGTAAAGTTTTATTTTAAAGTTATTGGGAGATAAAATAATAAGAAAATGAGAGGTGAGAGGGCAGTGAATACAAGTATATGCAAGTCTTGGAGAAATTCTGCCATAAAAGCACACTCATGGGATATAGGAAATGTCTTTTAAGATATGAGGTATTAGAGCATATTTATATGTTGAAGGGAATGATTTCAAAGAGAAGAAAATTGATGGAGTAGAGAGATAGGATAATTTTGTAAGGAATGGCCTTCACTAGATAGGAAGGAGTAGGAGCCAATTTATGAAGAAAACCCATGCATGTGAAAAGGATATGGACACAAGTTGGTTGAATAATATGAAGGGAAGAGTACATGTTTTTCTTTCAATTGCTTCTGATTTCTTGTTGAAATAAAGAGTAAGATTATCGGCAGAATGTGAGGATTATTTAGTATTTTATTGGAATTCAGTATGGATTACTCAGTATTTGGTCAGCATTGATTCTGAGTAGTACAACTCCATGGTCATAGGGTTTTAATATTTACAGATTTCTTAATACATTAGCCCTGGTGTTAATGTGACTGAAACTGCTCCTGTCGTAAGTACATATCCCATATCCTCTTATATCAACAAAAGAAAAGTGATTAAAGACATCATACCTTGGGAAACAAATTAATTTTATAACCAGGTAATATGTTCCTCATTTTCTTTTTAATTAAAGCTGATACTCTGCAAATGGAAATAATGTTTCTTCTTTTATATTGATCTAAGAGGGGCTAGTATTTTGCTTGCACATTGGTGTTGTTTACTAAAGTTCTTGATTCAGTAGAATCCAAACTAGTGTTTGGTTTATTACTTTTTTTTTTAAAGATTTTATTTATTTACTTGACAGATAGAGATCACAAGTAGGCAGAGAGGCAGGCAGAGAGAGAGAGAGAGGAGGAAGCAGGCTCCCCACTGAGCAGAGAGCCTGATGTGGGGCTTGATCCCAGGACCCTGGGATCACGACCTGAGCTGAAGGCAGAGGCTTTAACCCACTGAGCCACCCAGGCGCCCCTGGTTTAATACTTTTAAATGGTTAAATATTTTACATATATCTTAAAAGTTGTAATATTAACATTTCTTAACATAGGCCAATCTTTCGATATTTAAGTTCAGCCTTTTGTTTCATTGTAGGTCCATCCAGTTCTTTCTTGATTAGATCACACATACAATGTGAACGCTATTATTTCTAGTTTCAGTTTGTTTAAAGTAGAACAAGATCCTAAAGTGTTCAGCTTTGTTTTTATAGAAATGATTGTCTTAGTTGCTTGCGGGGATAAGAACTGGCATAAACAAATTTGGGACAAATATGGCTGACTTTTTGTTTATACAAATCGTAAGATTACAGCTCAGTGTTCATGTGGTAGTATCCAAGGTGAGAATATTCAAAATGCAAAGTCTTGATTTGGCATGTCTTCTAAGTATCAGGGGCATATATAAGCGTGTCCATTTCATTATATCCATGTTGGGAGTGTTCTGTTTTTTAATGAAAACCTTTAAGTTTTATAGAAGGAGTTGTTTTATTTTTTAAAGATTTTATTTTTTTTTTATTTTTTTATTTTTTAAAGATTTTATTTATTTATTTGACAGACAGAGATCACAAGTAGGCAGAGAGTCAGGCAGAGAGAGAGGAGGAAGCAGGCTCCCCGCCGAGCACAGAGCCCGATGAGGGGCTCGATCCCAGGACCCTGAGATCATGACCTGAGCCGAAGGCAGAGGCCTAACCCACTGAGCCACCCAGGCGCCCCTAAAGATTTTATTTTTAAGTAATCTCTATACCTGAAGTGAGGCTCAAACTCACAACCCCGAGATCAAGAGTCACATGCTCCACCAACTGAGCCAGACTGGTTCCCCATAGGATGAGTTTTATAACTTGTTCTGCTTTGTGATAATAAAGAGTATAAAAAGGTAGGAAAATTTATGAATAATATGTAAAACAAAATTGAAAATGTGTTAAGAAACAAAGAACAAATTACTGGGATAGAAAGTAAAGGATATAAATTAGATGGAATCAGCATGGGTCTGATTTTACCTAAAGGATGAAAGGACCCCAACTATGTGGAGAATGCAAGTTGGCAGTTCTGGGAGATTTAATAGCCAGTGAAAAGCTCTAAGAAATAGAAAGATTATGGCATATTTTAGGAGCTGAAAGGAGGCTAGTGGGATAGGAGTATAGGGAACAGAGGAGACAATGACAAGGTGATACGGTAAACAGAAGCCATGTTAGTCATGATAAGATGTTTGTACATTATTTTATTTAAAAGGAGTAATCATTTAAAAATTTAAGGGGGTACCTGGGTGGCTCAGTCTGTTAGGCATCTGCCTTTGGCTCAGGTCATGATCCCAGGGTCCTGGGGTCGAGTCCTGCATTGGGCTCTCTGCTCAGTAGGGAGCCTGCTTCCCCCTCTCCCTATGCGCCTCTTGTGCGCACACTCGCTCTCTCTCTCACTCTCTGTCTCTCAAATAAATAAATCTTTTCATAAATAAATAAAAATTCAAGTAAAGATTCTCTAACTGCCTCAAATACATGATTACTTTAGAGGTTTTTAGCTCATTTCAACTGAGTTTTATTTTCTATTTTTTTTCTATTACAAAGTTTTTATTTGCTGGTTTACTTTTTCTAGAATAAGAAGATAGCATGTATTTATCTTGTTTTCTTTCAGATTTAGAATCCAGATATGACACTAAAAAGTTATTTCAAGAAAAGGATATTTATGAAATGAATTTATCTCCGTGGGAGATAATGGGAAGAATTAGAAGTTGTGGCCTTGAAGACTCCTTTATCAGAAAAGATTATAAATATAAAAAGTTTGAGGGACAAGAAAGTCCTCAAGAAGGATATTTCAGGCAAGTGAAAAAAATGCCCACTTACAGAAAACTCACATCTCTTACTCTATATCAGAGAATTCATAATAGAGAGAAACCCTACGAATGTGGGGACTGTGGGAAGGCCTTTAGAGTGCGCCAACAACTTACTTTCCATCAGAGAATTCACACTGGTGAAAAGCCCTATGAATGTAAAGAATGTGGAAAAGCTTTTAGACAGTGTGCCCACCTTAGTCGACATCAGAGAATTCACACTTCTGACAAACTCCTCGAATGTAAAAAATGTGGAAAGATCTTTACATGTGGTGCAGATCTTCGAGTACATCAGAGAACTCATATTGGTGAGAAGCCCTATGAATGTAAGGAATGTGGGAAGGCCTTTAGAGTGCGAGGACAACTTAATCTCCATCAAAGGATTCATACTGGTGAGAAACCCTATGAATGTAAGGAATGTGGGAAGACCTTTAGGCAGTACGCACACCTTACACGACATCAGAGACTTAATATTGCTGAGAAGTGCTATGAGTGCAAGGACTGCGGGCAGGCTTTTTTGTGTAGTACAGGGCTTCGAGTACATCACAAACTTCATACTGGTGAAAAACCCTATGAATGTAAGGAATGTGGAAAGGCCTTTAGGGTGCGACAACAACTCACTCTCCATCAGAGAATTCACACTGGTGAGAAACCCTACGATTGTAAAGAATGTGGGAAGACCTTTAGTCGTGGCTATCACCTGACTCTCCATCAGAGAATTCATACTGGTGAGAAACCTTATGAATGTAAGGAATGTCAGAAGTTCTTTCGTCGTTACTCAGAACTTATTTCGCATCAGGGTATTCATATTGGAGAGAAACCCTATGATTGTAAGGAATGTGGGAAGACCTTTAGACTGTTTTCACAACTTACTCAACATCAGAGTATTCATTTTGGTGAGAAACCTTATAAATGTAAGGACTGTGAGAAGACTTTTAGACTGCTCTCACAACTTACTCAGCATCAGAGCATTCATACTGGTGAGAAACCCTATGACTGTAAGGAGTGTGGAAAGGCCTTTAGACTTCATTCATCACTTATTCAACATCAGAGAATTCACTCTGGAGAAAAACCATACAAATGTAAGGAATGTAAAAAGGCGTTTAGACAACATTCCCATCTAACTTACCATCAGCGAATTCATAATGTAACTAAGTAATTATAGGAAAGCCTTCTAATGTGAATTTTGTATTAAAGGGCATTAGAAAATAAATTCTAGGGGAAGTTATTGAATATAGGAATCCCTTTTGCCTCATGCTTAGAACTAAGCTAAATAAGAGGGTTTTTTTTTTGAAGGAAAGGATATATTAATTTCATGAATTTGTAAAAGCCTTTCCTCAGCATTAAAAACCATGTTAAACTTCAGGAAATTTGTTCTAGAAAGAAACTCTTAAAGGAATAAATATAGGAGAGCTTTTGATCTTATCTATTGTATCACATCTATTCTTCCCATCTGTATAAAATACCTATGGAGGTTGCTAGGGCACTAACTCATCCCTAAAATGATAATTGAAAGGAAAGTCATTTAGCCTGCATTTCCTATTGAACTGTATTTTAGGGCAACTAGAAGTTGATGAGCTAAAATTTTTTATTAGAGTTTAGCAGCACATAATGAAATAGTGGATCTAGGCACAATTCTCAGTAGAGGTTACGACAACTAGATACCTGTCAATTGATTTTAATCTCATGAAAAGTAGGATAAAACACTTTGTATTCCCAATGATTTACAATAAAGCATATGCATCTTGCCCCAAAATATTGAACCTGAATCTAAGCATCAAGATCTAACACCCCCTTTAGAGAAAATTCAGGGAGCAGAAGAACATGACAGAAGAAGAAGCAATTAAACTAATCTAAAATGAGGGTAATTCTACAAGAGGAATGACCTAGCTTCTCAAGCAATAAAATGGCATTGAAAAAGGGGAAGTGGAACTCTTAGATATTAAACGAGTCTGAAGAAATGCATACCAATCAAATTAATGAATTAGATTCACGATGAACAAACATGTAAAGACATTTTTATGACAATTGGGTAAATGGGAGTATTGACAGTATTAGGTAATATTTAAAAATTATGTTTTTCTTAGGTGTGATAATAGCATTGTGGTTACGTAAAAATGTTAGAGGTAAGTTTATACACAAGACGATATTGATGTCTGGAACTTTTAAAAAATGCTTATGCAAAAGAAAAATTAGAATGGATAACTTGTTTGTCAGTGATGGTAAGATGAGTCTTGGGTACATGGTTTTTGTTTGTTTTTGCTATTTTCTCTACTTTTATGTATTTCAACTTTCCCATAATATTATTTTAAAGATAAAATTAGCTATGGTATTATAACCCAATTGAAGTAAATGATTTTTAAAAAATTACTACATAACAAAATTTGTGGATTTTGTCAAAGCTCTGCACATTGGTATATTAAATATGCTATATCATCTTTGGGAAATAAAAACTGAGGGTCCAGATTTTATCTAGTTAACCTGTTACTACCTCTGTTACCATGTCTGTCCCATAGTACTTCATATGTTTAAAGAATGAGTTTAAAAAGCAGTTACTACACCTAAATGTGGAAATTAATGGACTAGACCTTCATCTAATAAGATAGTTACCAGCAATATGTTGAGCACTCAAAATCGAGCACTTGAATTGTGGCTAGTTTGAATTAAAATGATGGTAAAGTGTAAAATACACATGAGGTTTTGAAGATTTAGGGTTTTGTTTTGTTTTTTTAAGATTTTATTTATTTATTTGACAGAGGTCACAAGTAAGCAGAGAGGCAGGCAAAGAGAGGAAGGGAAGCAGCCTCCCCACTGAGCAGAGAGCCCGACACAGGGCTCAATCCCAGGACCCTGGGATCATGACCGGAGCTGAAGGCAGAGGCTTTAACCCACTGAGCCACCCAGGCACCCCTGAAGATTTAGTTTTTTAAAAAGAATGTAGTTTGTTTTGTTTCTCGCAGAATTTCTCTGTTGTGATATCCAGTGGGTTGCATTATTACATAATACAGAACCCAGTTTAAGTGTCTTTCTGCTCCTAAGTAGCATGTTTGCATCCTGAGGTCTTTCTACCCCGGGTCATTCTCCACATCCCCACCCTGACCCCAGCCCCCTTCATGAAAGATAGCCAATGTTTACAGCTGAGTAGATTTCTCAGACTGTTTTTAGCCCGGAGATGTTTTGGGATCCCAAGTCCCTTTCATTTTGTATTGTTTTTGTCCCATTAAGTTCAAGCTAGTTGTCTTAACAACTGTATTTTAAATGAATTGTTTTAGGGTTCACTCAGACAAAAGATTAACAGGCTCTTCTTTGTGTTGGGCTCCCTATGAGGCCGATGTGGAAAAATGACTTTGAGATTCTTAGAAGCCCTGCTATTTCACAGAAAGGCTAAGTTAGGTTTATCTTTATTCTGAGGCTGCATTTTTAGGACAGCACCATATATTTGATTTTTTTTACTCCTCTCAGTCCCAATTAGAACTTTGAAAATGCTTTGTTATCTGGAAACACTGCCAAGGAACCCTCTGTATTTCCTTGAAATTCTACTTGAAATATTCACTAGTTGATATAATGAGTAAAATCTGATTTTTCTCTTTTCCTGTGTTATGATGAATTATCTTCATGAATTTCCAAACATTGGCTAAACCTTACATCACTGGAATAAATTCCATTTGTTTGTAGTGCATACTTCATAGTAGTACATAAATATATTGCTGGATTTACTGTGATTGCTATGATGTGCTAATATTTTGCTGAGGATTTTTTTTTGAGGATTTTTGTATCACTGTTCATGAGGAATACTGGTATACTGATCTGTAGTTTTCTTTTATTCAATTGTCTTTCCCTCATTTTGCTAACATGGTGATGGTGGCCTCAAAATGGGTTTCGAAGTATTGCCTCCTTTCAGTTTCTGGAAGAGGTAGTGTAGAGTCATTAATTATTATTTAAATGTTTGGTAGAATTTTCCAGTGAAACCATTTGGGCTTTGAAATGGACTGAATGTGTCTTCTCAAATTCATGTTGACATGCTAACCCCCAATGTGCTGACAGGAAGTGGAGCCTTTTGGAGGTAATTAAGTGATGATGGTGGATCCGGCCTGATTGAGATTAGTCCCCTTATCAAAGGGATCCCAGAGAGCTCTCTTACACTTTTCTGTTATGTGAGGATACAAGAAAATGGCAGTCTTTATTTTGGAAGAGGATTCTCACCAGAAACTGACCATGCTGGCACACTGATGTCAGACTTCCAGCCTCGAGGATTGGGAGAAATTTGTTTATAAACCACCCAGTCTATTGTGCTGCATTATAGCAGCCCAAAATCAGTAAGACAGGAACTGGTACCTGAAGTGGGGTGTTAATGTAACAAATATCTAGAAATGTGGAAGTGGCTTTGGAATTGAATAATAGGTAAGGGCTGGGAGAGTTTTTTAGGTGCATGCAAAAAATAAGGACATACGTACCGATTTTGGTGATACCTAGAAAAGAGAAAGAGCTGAAAAGAAAACAGTCTTAGAGAATACATTATTGACAGAATGTGGATGGTAAAGGCAAGTACTAATGAGGTTTGGGATGGAAGTGAGGAACATGTTACTGGAAGCTGAGGAAAGGCGTTTCTTTTTATAAAGTGACAAAGAACTTGGCAAAATTCTGTCTAATGTTTTGTGGGAAGTAGAACTGAGTAATGAAATGAAAGTAGAACTGAGTAATGAAAATGAAGGTGTGGCTTGACTCCTTGGCTCCTTGGCTCCCTGGCTGATTAAAATGCAAGAAGAAAGAACAGATACTTGGAAAATTCTTAGCTGAATAGTTAAGTGGTATTAAAATGCTATTAAAGTGAGGGCATTGATTGGGAAAGAATGGAATCTTATAAGATGGCATGGGGGCAAGTGGGAAGGCTCTGATATAGCTGGGACTTTGAGCTCCTAAATTCTGAGTCGTCTTTACCAGTGGAAGCAGCCTCATCAGCAGACGTGGCCTTTCCATTCCTAGTGACAGTGGAATCGCCACCCACAGTGGCATCAGTCTTTACATTCCCATCTTATGGAATTAACTATTCATTGCCTGAAGAAACTGTAATGACCTCCCTTTGAGACAGTGGCCATGCAAGGCAATAGAAGCCCCCACAACCATCCCCTTTTCTTTGCAGACTAATCACCAGACTCAAGTCCCAGCAGGCTCCTAGAAGTGCAGTGTGAAGTGTGACCCATGAGGAGGAGTGCTGTAGTCCAAAAGAACTACTTGAGTTTCCTAATTTATCCAGACAAATCCGGGAACAAGGGTGGGAATGGATATAGTGTATGGTATTACAGTGGAAGGAACATGATTGGAAATTTGAGCAGTAAAATCTGGGGAAGGGATAGGTGGATAGACCTCTGAATCAGGGCAAAATTTGAAGATTCCTGTGTCCCATATAAATAAGTGACCTCAGCAAAGGAGGATTTTAATAAGTAGATGGAATGGACTGTTCTGTAGCTAACAGCTTTCCCCCACAGCCACCCCTGTCATTGTCCGATGGGCTTGTGAACAAAGTGCTCATGGTGGCAGGGATGGAGATTATGCATGTGATCAGCAACATGGACTTCCAGTAACCAAGGGTGACCTGGCTATGGCCATTGCTGAGTGTTCAGTCTGCCAGTTACAGAGACAGACACTGAGCTCCCCAGTATAGCACCGTTCCCTGGAGTGTGCAGCCAGCTACCGGGAAGCAGGTTGATTACATTGGACCATCAAGGAAGAAGCAGCGTTTTGACCTTACTAGAATAAAAACTTACTCGGGGTGTGGATTTACTTTCCCTACATGCAAAGTTTCTGATAAAACTACCATCCATGGACTTAAAGAATGCCTTATCCACTGTCATGGTATTCCTCATGGCATTACTTTTAATCAGGGAACTCACTTCATGGCAAAATAAGTGCACAGCAGTGGGTCCATGCTGATGGAATTCACTGATCACTTTATGTTTCCCAATAATCTGAAACAGTTGGCTTGGTAGAATGATGGAATGACACTTCAAAGATGCAATTATAGCACCAGCTGGGTGTCAAAATCTTTGCAGCCTGAAACAGCATTCTGGAAGTCTATATGTGCTCTGAATCAGCATCTGATATATGGTTGTTTCTCCAGTATTCGGAATTCATGGATATGCTGTCAAAGAGTGGTGTGAGATAACAGAAAATAGATATACTGGTCTTTGCTCCTGGTTCCTGGCACAGAGCTTCTAAAACTTGTAATTTCCTAAGTAATAACAATATGAGCAACTCTTGTTCTAATATTTGGTCTTTCACATTGTTGTTGACACAGGGCTCCTAAAACCTTTGTGATTTCCTAGGTGATAGTGGTGTCTTTTTTCCTAATAAGTCAACTCTGAGTGGGCTACTGGATGACTTTCAGATGGGGACTGGTCCTGGAAGAGACCAAACCATGATTAGAAGCTTGGAATTTTCAGCCCTGCCCCTTTCCCTTGCGAAGTAGATGGCCGGAAATGGGGTTAATGACCTATTATGCCTAAATGATGAAGCCTCCATAAAAATAAAAATACCCAAACTATAGGGTTCAGAGGGCTTTTAGGTTACAAACATACCCCACCAAAAGTGTGATGCACCCCAACTCCGTGGTGACAGAAGTTCTTGTGCTTGGGGTACTTTAAGACTTTACCCTATGTGTCCTCTTCATCTCACTTTTCATCTGTACTCTTTATCATATCATTTGATAAACTGGTAAATGTATTTCCCTTGGTTCCATGAGCTACTCTAGCAAATTAACTGAAACAGAGGAGGTCATAGGAACCTTCAATTTGTAGTCAAATTGGACAGAAGTTGTGGGTAATTTGGACACCTACTACTAGCGATTGGCATCTGAAAGGGTGAGCAGTATTGTGGGACTGAATCTTTATCCTGTGGTATCTGACATGAACTCCAAGCAGATAGTGTTAGAATTGAGTTAAATTTGTAGTACATCCAGTTGCTGTTGTGGAGAATTACTTGGGGGAAAAGACTCACCCATGGTGATCTGAAGTGTCAGAAGTGAGTGTTCTATATGAGTAGTAAAGGAGACAAAAAGAGAAGAAACACACAGTAGGGGAAAACTGTAGGTTTTCCTTTACAGAGGGAAATGGAATAGCATCACTCACTGTTACCCCTTAGTGACCCACTAGCAAAATTTTTGCTTTCTGTTCCCATGACTGGATGCCCTGCTGGCCTAGTGGTCTTAGTTCCAGAATGGGCACTGCTTCCATCAGGAGGCACAACAATAATTCCAGTGAACTGTAAGTAAAGACTGCGACCCAGCCCCTTCAGCTTCCTCATACCTCTGAATCAACAGGCAAAGAATAGAGTTACAGTGTTGGCTGGGGTCTTTATTCCTGACTACTAAGGAGAGATTGGACTACTCCACAATGGAGGTAATGAAGAGCACGTCTGTAATACAAAGATCCCTTAGAGCTTCCATTAGTATTACAATAGCCCTGTGATTAAGGTCAGTGGCAAACAACAACCTGTTCCGGTCAGGACTACTAATGATCCAGACCCTTGAGGAATGAAAGTTTATGTCATTCCACCAGGTGAAAAAACCATGGTCATGTGACCAGTTACAGAAATGAGGAATGTAATTGTCATGAGAATTCCTTATTTTGTTAAGAATGAACGTGTGGGTGCTTAGCCTTGTATTCTTCCCTTTCTTATTACCTTATCATGTAACTTTATATCATAATATTCAAGCATTGGCTTTATATAAGCCAATTAGTGAGTTTTGGGTTGTAGATAGGATGGTTGTATCATGGTAGGTGAAATTATGACCTTGTTAATGTTTTTTTTTAAATATTTTATTTATTTGACAGAGAGAAATCACAAGTGGGCAGAGAGGCAGGCAGAGAGAGAGGAGGAAGCAGGCTCCCCGCGGAGCAGAGAGCCCGATGTGGGGCTCGATCCCAGGACCCTGGGATCATGACCTGAGCCGAAGGCAGAGGCTTTAACCCACTGAGCCACCCAGGCGCCCCCTTGTTAATGTTTTTATTTAGAGATTAATTATGGGTTAATGAGAGAAGTATGAGTGCCAAGTTGACAAGAGGTGATAGTTAAATTCATGTGTCAACTTGACTGGATTAGGGGATGCCCAGATACCTGGTTAAACATTATTTTTAGATGTGTCTCTGGGGGTGTTTCTGGATGAGATAAGCATCTGAATCAGTGGACTCAGTAAAGTAGGTTTGGGTCTAGTGTGTGGACATCATCTAATCTATTGAGGGCCTGAATAGAAAAAAAATGTGGAGAAAGGGGGAATTCTCCCTTTGTTTTCTGCCATATTGCTTAAGCTAGGACATCTTGTCTAATCTGCCCTCAGAATGGGATTTACATCACTGGCTCCTCTGATTCTCGGTCCTTCAGACTCAGACTGAATTACACCACTGGCTTTCCTGGGTCTCCCCCAGCTTGCAGATGGAAGACCATGGGATTTCTCAGTCTCCAAAATCACCTGAGCCAGTTTGTCATAATGAATCTCCTTTTGTATCCTATGGGTTCTGTTTTTCTGGAGAACCTTAATACAGGCCTAGCGATTTCTTCTTCTGAAGATTGTAAATTATGGATTTAATTACTTTTGTAGTTATTGGACTATTCATCTTAGATGCTTTGGTAGTTTAAAATCCAGGTCGGATAATTCCAGTATCTGTGTCATCTTCCATTGGGTGTCTGCTGATTGTGTTTTATCACTTGCTTTGTTATTTTCTCTGGTTCTTAATATATATTTTTTGTAATCCTGGGTACTTTGGATTTTATTTTATGAGTCTCTGATTCCCATTTATTTTTTAAAAGATTTTCTTTATTTGAGAGAGAGCGAGCATGGGGAGGAGAGGCAGAGGGAGAGGGAGAAGCAGGCTCCCTGCTGAGCCAGGAGTGCAATGTAGGACTGTGGAAGCTGAGAAAAATCAAGGCCATCCCATCTCAGGTTTAGCCTTAGCATAAGTGCAGACCTTATGTGCCCTGTGCCCAAGGGCTGAACTTTTCCCTACTTTGCTTTAGTTCCAGGAAGCCCCACCCTACTTTAGGAAGCCCCACCCTGCTTTAGTAACAGGAACCCATAAATACCCCTGTCTTAGTTAAACTCGGGGTCCAAGTCCCTACTCCGCTGCGTCGGGTATACTTGGGCCCAAGCTTAAGCATGTCTTCTCGGGGTCCAAGTCCCTACTGTGGTGTGTCGGGTATACTTGGGCCTGAGCTTAAGCTTGTCAAACCCTCGTGTGATTGCATCGGTGCTTGGCTCTTTGGTGGTCTCTCGGACGTGAAAACTCGGACACAACAGGACTTGATCCCACCTGGGATCATGACCTGAGCTGAAGGCAGACACTTTTTTTTTTTTTTAAAGATTTTATTTATTTATTTGACAGAGAGAGATCACAGGTAGGCAGAGAGGCAGGCAGAGAGAGTGAGAGGGAAGCAGGCTCCCTGCCGAGCAGAGAGCCCGATGCGGGACTTGATCCCAGGACCCTGAGATCATGACCTGAGCCGAAGGCAGCGGCTTAAACCACTGAGCCACCCAGGCGCCCTGAAGGCAGACACTTAACCAACTGAGCCACCCATGTGCCTCTCTGATTTCCATTTAAATCAAGTTCCTGGGGGGTGCCTAGGTGGCTGTCAGTTAAGCGTCTGACTCTTGATTTCAGCTCAGATCATGATCTCAGGGTAGGGTTGTGTGCTTAGCGTGGAGCCTGCTTGAGATTCTCCCTCTGCCTCTTCCCCTCCCACCACAACCATCCTACCTGCAACCTCCTCCTCCCTGCTAGCATGTGTGCTCACTCTCCCTTAAAAAATCAATTAATTGGGGCACCTGGGTGGCTCAGTCAGTTAAGCGTCTGCCTTCGGCTCAGGTCATGATCCCAGGGTCCTGGGATCTAGCCCCGCATCAGGCTCCTTGCTCAGAGGGAAGCCTGCTTCTCCCTCTCCCATTCCCCCTGCTTGTGTTCCCCTCTCTTGCTATCTCTCTGTCAAATAAATAAAATCTTTTAAAAACATCAATTATTTGGGGAACCTGGGTGGCTCAGTGGGTTAAAGCCTCTGCCTTCGGCTCAGGTCATGATCCCAGGGTCTTGGGATCGAGCCCCACATCGGGCTCTCTGCCCAGCAGAGCCTGCTTCCTTTCCTCTCTCTCTGTCTGCCTCTCTGCCTACTTGTGATCTCTCTGTCAAATAAATAAATAAAATCTTTTAAAAAATCAATTAATTAATCAAGTTCGTTATTCAAATTTAGGGTGGTAGACAGGCTCCATGCACACACAACATCTGAAGTTGCCCACCAGCTGGGACGAAAACAGGTTATTCCTGGGACGGAGGGTTCTATTCAAACCACATAGTCTCAGCAGGTTCCCTCCAACACAGTGGCGGAGCTGCCTTATTATTGCTGGGGCAGGATGATGACTATTTTAGCTCTCTGGCACAGACTCCATAAATGCTAGCATCTATTCATATTATAGAAAGTGCAAAAGGTCTTTATCTTTTATACTGTGATTCTTTTGGTTAAGGATGGAGACTGAGAATTTCTTTCTTTCTTTTTTTTTTTTTTTTTTTTTAGATTTTTTTTTTATTTATTTATTTGACAGAGAGAGATCACAAGTAGGCAGAGAGGCAGGCAGAGAGAGAGAGAGAGGGAAGCAGGCTCCCTTCTGAGCAGAGAGCCCGATGTGGGACTCGATCCCAGGACCCTGAGATCACGACCTGAGCCGAAGGCAGCGGCTTAACCCACTGAGCCACCCAGGCGCCCTTTCTTTTTTTTTTTTTAAAGATTTTATTTATTTATTTGACAGAGAGAGAGATCACAAGTAGGCAGAGAGGCAGGCAGAGAGAGAGGAGGAAGCAGGCTCCCTGCGGAGCAGAGAGCCTGATGCAGGGATCGATCCCAGGACCCTGAGATCATGACCTGAGTCGAAGGCAGTGGCTTAATCCACTGAGCCACCCAGGCGCCCCGAGAATTTCAATCAGTATTGTGAAATTATAGTCAGTCAAGCAAATTCATTTCAAGAATAAGTGCCCACACCATTTCTTTGAAGGTGGTTTTTACCTAGTATAGAATTCTAGTTTGACATTTTTCTTTTAGTATGCTGAAGATCTCATTTCGTTCCTGTGGCTTTAGGTTGTTGTTTTGGAGATATCAGCTGCCTTATCTTTACTACTCTTTTAAAAAATATTTATTTATTTATTTATTTATTTATTTATTTATTTGTGACAGAGAGAGTGTGCATGTGCCAGCGGGGGTGGGAGGGAGAGGGAGAGAGAGTCCCAAGCTAACTGCAGAGCCTGACATGGGATTTGATCCCAGAGCCCTGAGATCACGACCTGAGCTAGAATCAAGAATCAGACACTAGGGACGCCTGGATGGCTCGGTTGGTTGAGCGACTGCCTTCGGCTCAGATCATGATCCTGGAGTCCCGGAATCCAGTTCCATATTGGGCTCGGCAGGGAGTTGCTTCTCCCTCTGACCCTCCCACTTCTCATGCTCACACTCTCTCTCAATAAATAAATAAAATCTTAAAAAAACAAAAAAGAATTTCCTAAAAAAAAAAAAAATCAGACACTTAGTCAGCTGAGACACCTGGGCACCCCACTGCTCAACACTTTTAAAATTTTCTTTTTCTTCTTCTTCTTTTTTTAAATCTTAAACAGAGTTTTCTTTGTATTTATTCTTCTTGGGCTTTTGAGAACTTGGAACTATAGCCTGATGGGCTTTAGTTTGGGAAATTTTTCATCTATATTTCTAAAATATTCTTCTGTCCCATTCTTTTTCTTTTCTCTTTTTGTCTCTTCAATTGCATGTGTTTAAAACCTGTTCATTTTATTTTAAATGACATGTAACTCTAAATTATTATCTCCACTTTAAGATGATGAAACTGGACCCCAAAACATAAGTTGTCCAATGAGATGTCACCATCTCACGCACATGGTGAGTTTTTATAAGAGCTGAGATTCACATCTGAAAAAGTTTTACAACAAAGCCCACTTTAAAAGTTGTGAAGGAGGGCGCCTGGGTGGCTCAGTGGTTTAGGCCACTGCCTTCGGCTTAGGTCATGATCTCAGGGTCCTGGGATCGAGTCCCGCATCGGGCTCTCTGCTCGGCAGGCAGCCTGCTTCCCTCTCACTCTCTCTGCCTGCCTCTCTGCCTACTTGTATCTCTCTCTGTCAAATAAATAAATAAAATCTTAAAAAAAAAAAAAGTTGTGAAGGAGGGAGGGAGGGAAAAAATTATGACTGAATATCACCTCTCAGTTTCATGCATTCAGTGCTTTACATCTCAGTAATTCCTCAGGAATACTGTTCTTCAATAGTTCTGTAGAATATATATCATCATTATTGGTTTATGGCATAATCTATTACTAAACTGGTGACCATAATTTGTTTAACCGTTTATTAGGTATGTTTATTTCTTTTTTTTTTTAAAGATTTTTATTTATTTATTTGACAGAGGGAGATCACAAGTAGGCAGAGAGGCAGGCAGAGAGAGGCGGGGGTGGGGGGAAGCAGGCTCCCTACAGAACAGAGAGCCAGATGCGGGGCTTCATCCCGGGACCCTGGGATCATGACTTGAGCCGAAGGCAGAGGCTTTAACTCACTGAGCCCCCAGATGTCCCTAGGTATGTTTATTTCTAATTTATATGTTATTCTCTGATAATCCTGAGTTATGTATCATTATGCATTTTATAGTTCTTTCCCAATGATACTTTCCTAGAAGTTGAATTTATGAATAATTGTTATACATTTAATAATTGCTCACAATATACCAGACTGTATGCTAGTGTATAGGAGATACCAGCATTAAAAATGTAGTTGCTATCCTTTGGATATTCATACTTGAGCAAGAAAGATGTAATCTTCATAGGGATAAATCTGAAGTAGGGTGTGATAAAGGCCTCCAGAAAAATTAGATGGTATACCTGTGAAGATGTGCATGAAAGACTTTCTGGCAAGCTGCATCTTAATTTAAATCCATAGGCTTTCAAAAAAAAAATCCATAGGCTTTCTAGAGGTGAATGGATTTATGCAGAAAGCTACATGCCTTACACCTCTTACTAAAATGACATTAGATGCAAAGGGAGATTATTAGGATAAGATGTTTGAAGAACATTTTGAAGAACATTATGTCTAGAAGGTATTTGGAAGCAAACCCATTTCAGGAAGAAATGGGAAAAAAAAGTAATGAATCCTTTATCGATACATACATCACTCAGGAACTTCTAGACGTAATTTCCTATGTAGTAATCCAACATACATCTCAATCTGGGTGGTGGTCACCCTCATATACACACAGGTGAAAAATAAGCTGTATACTCAGTGTGCTTTATACACTTTTGGGGGGTTTTATTGTCGTGATTTCTCAGGCATTGACTGTGTACTCCTTCAGCTGGTACAGCTGCTACTTCAGCTGCTGCTGCTTGGTCTTCAGTTTCTTCTGGTCATTCAGCAGGTACGTGTCTTCTTTTTTTTTATTATTAAGATTTTTATTTATTTATTTGACAGACAGAGATCACAAGTAAGCAGAGAGGCAGGCAGAGAAAGAGGGGGAAGCAGGCTCCCCACTGAGCAGAGAACTTGATGTGGGGCTCGATCCCAGGACCCTGGGATCACGACCTGAGCCGAAGGCAGAGGCTTTAACCCACTGAGCCCACCTGGGCGCCCCAAAGCACCTGTCTTCTTGAGCCACAGATCCAGGGGTTTGTACTTTCTCTTGTAGAATTTCCTGAGGTTCTCTGTGTCTGGTTGATGACAGTGAGAACACAGGGGTTAGATATGGAGACAACTTGGATCTTGGAGAGCTTGGAGGCTGTGCCTCCTGTCACCTTGGTGCTCTTTATTAGGGACAGCTCCATCTTCAGGTCATACAGCTGTTGAAGCAGCTTCCTCTTGCCACAAAAGTCTTCAACAGTAATCTTGGCCATGTCTGCACAATCCACTGCTGCCACTGAGGGAAAGAAGATGAGGCCCTCTATGCACTTTATTGTGTGTGTATTATACCTAAATTTAAATAATCAAGTGGAAGAAGAATGAGACCATATGGTAGTTGCCTTTTTATGTCTCTTTTAAGTATAACCTAATGCATATGTGTTATGGGCACCTGGTCCTTCAACAAGGTCTGGTAATCTATGGTGTGTTTTTTTGTTTGTTTGTTTTTTGGGTTTTTTTTTTGTTTGTTTGTTTGTTTAAGTAATCTCTATGGCTTGACCTCAGACTTGGAGATCGAAAGTTTACCAACAATGCCAGCCAGGTACTTCACACTGTTCTTAATCTCATAGCAGGGTGTGATAGATTAGGGCTTTGACCAGGAAAAGGGGAAAAAAAGGACAAAAGTATTTATTTTTGTCTAGAGATAGTGGCCATGATTTCATCCTCTGAATACTAAATGAGATTGGTGACCCCTGAGAGCTCTGGAAGCTGTAATCCTGGTTAGGAAAAGGGCTGCACATGGGTAACGTGTAGTTTAGCCACTGCCAGGTGTGGTCTGTGCAGTTTTCTTAGTTCATATGTGGAAAAACAGGCAGTTTCCCAAAACTTTAAAGGAGCTTCTAACATGGATGGTATGGTCCCTCCTAAAGCCTGGAAAAGGAAGTCTGAACAGTCTGGTCACAAGTGCAGCTCACCATCCCAGAACAGAAGACTTCTGGAAATCCTGTTAAAGTGCTGACTTTTGCCTTAGTGCAGGAGAACCTCTGCTAGAGTCCATCTGTTTTATATCAGAGTTCTCTGGAGTTTGAGGAAACTGTAGAGATCTCTAAATTCCTGCTAATCTTCCCAATGTCTATATGAAGGTGGGGGTTGGTTTGGAAAAAAAGAAAACTGGACATTTTATTAATTCCATGGCAAATCTGGTCTCATTTTTTCCTCCTTAGGGATATGGCTTCCCTGGATTCTAGGCTCCTCATGTAGATAAACTCCAAGAGGCACTGTTTGGTTCTTGCAATTCTAAAACTATGGCTCAAGTAAGTTGGTTTTCAACATTGAATTCTGGTTATGTGAAGAGTTTAATTTTTTACTCTGAAACTTCTTTATGTCCCACAACAGCTCCCCAGTTCCTCCCATTTTTAGAGGGATCTCATCCAGGTCCCTCCTATGTGCCCCAGTTTTCTTAAACTTCTCTTCATCAGCGTACTAAAAAAATCAGCATATCCTCTATACACGGTCTTTGGCCTAGAGCAGAGATGGAGCAAAAATGAAGTCCCTGGGGTGCCTGGGTGGCGGGTTAAAGCCTCTGCCTTCGGCTCAGGTCATGAGCCCAGGGTCCTGGGATCGAGCCCCACATTGGGCTCTCTGCTCAGCAGGGAGCCTGCTTCCCTTCCTCTCTCTCTGCCTGCCTCTCTGCCTACTTGTAATTTCTGTCTGTGAAATAAATAAATTAAAAAAATCTTTATAAAAAAAAATGAAGTCCCTTCAGAGATACTTGACCATCTCTTGTCCGATCTCCATTTGATGATGAGGAAAGGATGATCTCATTTGACTGCACACGGAAAAGTTGACTGGCTTCAGTTTAAGTATGTGGTGAAATCTCAGGCTTTGTGAGTCCTTTAATGGTGGGTGTGGAAATGATTGGAGCCTGCTTATAGATTGGTAAAGGGGTCTCTCCTGGGGATCCTGAGACATGAAAACCTATAGCAGTGTTCATTTTTTATCTGAAGAGGTACAGATTTCAGGGACACATTTGTGACTGGATTAACCTATAATAGTATTCTCTGGCTCAGGCATGAGAAATTTGGGGAGAAATGGAAAATGGAGTAGCAAGAAAGAATATACGGTAGGATGCTTCTAAAACAGCTTCCAGGAATCATCCCTGCCTCCAAATATTCACACCCTTTTGTAATTTCTTTTAGTGTGGGTTAGATTTAGTGGCTTGCTTCTAATGAATAGAACATGGCAAGAGTGATGGGATTTCACTTTTGATATTAGGTTATTAAAGTCTGTAACTTCTGTCTTGCTCACACATTCTGGTTCTTTGTGCTTTCTTGCTCTGATGAAGTAAGCTGCCTTCCTGTGAGCTAAGGATAATCTCTGGCTGACAGCCAATGAGGAACTGAGGCTCACATTCCAATAGTTATGAAGACTGAATTCTATCAATAACTGTAACAGAGAACTTTGAAGCAGATCCTTCCCCATGTGAACTTTGGCATGACTGTGGCCTCAGCTGACACCTTGATTGCAGTCTGTGAGAGATCCTGAAGATGAGGCCCAAGCTCAACAGAAAACAGATTTCTGACCTAAACTGATTTGTTGTTATTTGAAGGCATTAAACTTTGGGACCATTTATTACATAGCAATAGGTAACAGAGAAGATCATCCAGATAATTACAGCAATAACACCGAGGACAAATGTCCTGGGGCCATTTTAGAACTCTGCCTACCACGCTATACACATCACACAGAGGCTATCATCCAGTTTCAATTTCTTTAAGTTAGAACAACCTAAAGGAATTTCTGAAGCAATCTGAGGGAGAAGTCATTCTTGATTTCTATGTTTCCACCAACATTCTATTGTTGTCCTATATACACGTGATTTGATAGCAATGTTTTTTAGCAACTGTAATTATAACTAGGATTTCCAAAGATTTTAGCTTGCTTTATTTAGGTCGAACCAATTGTCTTTTCACTTTCATAATTATTAATAATTATTTTTTTAAAGATTTTATTTATTTATTTATTTATTTATTTGACAGACCGAGATCACAAGTAGGCAGAGAGGCAGGCAGACAGAGGGAAGTAGGCTCCCTGCTGAGCAGAAAGCCCGATGTGGGGCTCGATCCGAGAAGCCTGGGATCATGACCTGGGCTGAAGGCAGAGGCTTTAACCCATGGAACCACCCAGGTGCTGTATTAATAATTATTAAATATGGCCTGTCACTTGTTTTGGTAGGGTCAATGACCTCAGAAAGTTTCTACATTTTAAAAAAGATTTTATTTATTTATTTGACACAGAGAGAGAGATCACAAGTAGGCAGAGAGGCAGGCAGAGAGAGAGGGGGGAGCAGACTCCCTGCTGAGCAGAGAGCCTGATGTGGGGCTCGATCCCAGGACCCTGAGATCATGACCTGAGCAGAAGGCAGAGGCTTAACCCAGTGAGCCACCCAGGCGCCCCAAGTTTCTACATTTTTAAGTGGGTGAAAAAAATAAAAACAAGAGTATTTTGCAATATGTAAACATTATATGAAATTCAAATTTCAGTGTCCATAAATAAAGTTTTATTGGAATACCGTCACACTCACTTGTTTACATATTGTCTATGTCTGCTTTCATGCTAGAATGAGAGTTGAGTAGGTGGGACAGAGAACATCTGGCACACAAAACCTAAAATATTTTCTAGCTGGCTAAAGAAATTTTTGCTACATTCAACCATAAGGACTCATCTCGGAGACTTAGGTTGACAAAAACATGCCAGACACATATCATTACACTGACTGCATTCAAAGGAAGTTTAAGAATACACAAAAGCAATCTATGGTGTTAGAAGTCCAAATAATGGTCACTTCTAAGTAGAATCAATGTTTACAAGTGAACATTCTGGCATCTTGGAAATAAATGTTCTCCATCTTAACCTGTGTGTGGTGATTGCTTGTGCATGCAAAAATCATAGAGATGTATGTGTAATATTTGTGGAGTTCCTCTAAATTATTCCTCTTAAAAAAGACAAAGATGGGGCGCCTGGGTGGTTCAGTGGTTTAAGCCGCTGCCTTCGGCTCAGGTCATGATCTCAGGGTCCTGGGATCGAGTCCCGCATCGGGCTCTCTGTTCAGCAGGGAGCCTGCTTCCCTCTCACTCTCTCTGCCTGCCTCTCTGCCTACTTGTGATCTCTTTCTGTCAAATAAATAAATAAAATCTTTAAAAAAAAAAGACAAAGACGGAATTTGCATTTTCTCTCTTTTTTATAAAGATTTTATTTATTTACTTATTTGAGAGAGAGACAGAGAGCAAGAGCACAAGCAGGGCAGAGGCAGAGTCAGAGGGAGTGGGAGAAGCAGACTCCTGGCTGGGCAGGAAGCCCCTACAGGACTGGATCCCAGGATCCTGAGATCATGACCTGAACTGGTTAGACACTTAACCAACTGAGCCACCCAAGCACCCCCATCCCCCTTCATTTCAATATAAAACTCATTTTTTCTAATTATTTGCTAGATGAAATTATTTAAGTTTCCCCCCTCTAAATCTTGAAAGGAAATTGCTGCTGCAGGCTGCTCTGTCCAAGTTAGGTAGCCAATTATAACTGCTTAAATTTAAATTTATTAAAATTAAGTAAAGTTAAAAATTCATTCCTCGGGGCACCTGGGTGGCTCAGTGGGTTAAAGCCTCTGCCTTCAGTTCAGGTCATGATCCCAGCGTCCTGGGATCGAGCCCTGCATCGGGCTTTCTGCTCAGTGGAGAGCCTGCTTCCCTTCCTCTATCTCTCTGCCTGCCTCTCTGCCTACTTGTGATCTCTGTCTGTCAAATAAATAAATAAAATCTTTAAAAAAAAATTCATTCCTCAAACTAGCCATATTTAAGAGGCTCGATAGCCATATATGGCTAGTGACTACTGTTCTGGACAGTGCAGATACAGAACACAGAACCGAGGTTTACAGAAAGTTCAATTGGACAGCGGTGCTCCAAAACATTACATAAATGTCAACCTCATTTTACAGATGAGGAAACAGAAGCTTAGAGATACCACTATTACACAGTGCTGCATGCACTTCTTTCCCCACATTCACTGCTACCGGTGAACTCTGTGCATCATTCATTTAACAAGTTTATAATTATATAGGAATCTATTCTAAATTCATAACCATGCAAACAAAGAAAAAGCATTTTCTTTGTTCAAAGTTATAAAAATACTTAAGTTGCAGACTGTCTGATTAATCCCAGACAGCAGCCTTAGAGTCAGTCACACCGTCCCCGAGACGCGCGCACATAATCCCGAATGGATCACACGCTTATTCACAAACATCCCTCTCACAGTTGCAAATACCATCTGACACATGGCACACTCCCCACAGTCCCTGCATCCCCTGCAGAGGACACTTGGATATAAACACGCTTCCGTGAAGTAAGCGTCAAACCCTCAATGCCTCTTGAGCAGAAACCTGTAGTCACAACTACTGCGACTGAGCCAGAGCTCTGGTCCGAGAAACCCAGACCCTACCTACTGGCCTTGCGCAGCTTTTCAGATCCGGACTACATTTCTCTGAAGGCATCGCTACAAGACCCAATTTCTGGGAACCTCCATGGGATTTTCTGGGGTCATTTGAGTAAAAGGAAATAGTTCGGCTGACACCTGAGTAGCGCGAGATCCCCCACTGGAGCACGGGAGACTCAGGACGCGCCCAGTTCAGGACAGAATGTGGCCACTGCCTCTGCATTTTCTGGGATCGAGCGGGGTCACACTTTTGACTACATTTCCCGGAGGCCACCGCGTCCCGGCGCCATTTCGTCCACTTAATTCCGTTACGTCTTGATGCAAGGATCCAGTCTGCTGCGGCCAGGTGAGTGGACCACCTCCCTGGGACCCACACGCTGCATTTGGTTTATAGCATTCAGAAAAAAGTTGCTGCGTGGTGCTGGGAATACTGGTATGCAGGCTGGGGCTCGGTGCTAACAGGACCCGGGACGACCCTGGCTCTGGACTACATTTCTCCTGAGTCGTAGCGCTCCAGGTTAATTCCTAACGGAAGTCGGCCTGGCGGTTGCGGGGTGCCTGTGCCCTTCTCCGCAGTCACTTCGGTTCCGAACGGCAGGGGCGGGGCGTTATTAGTTTCGTTCCTTCACCCCGGTGATAGTGGAGTGCACTTGGCACCCCTCTCCGCGGGCAAACTCAGCACCGTGACTTTCGTTCAGAGAGGAGGGAACCAGGAATATGTTACCCTTAACGTTCCACCGTGCGGGATGTGTGTGTGTCCCCATCTGTGGCGGCACGATGGGCTCACCTGTCGTCTTCTAATGCTTTTGGCGGCTGGGATCCTTCGTCCTTCTCTGTGACGGCCTCTGATCCTTCGCTGGGATCCTTAACCCTCCTCTGTGACGGACAGAGTCCTTTGAGAGTCGCGCGGTTCCAGCTGCTGTAATTCCTTCGCCTTACTGTGCAGAGAGAACGTGCCTGTTTTGAAGCTGCCGCTATAATGAGGATTTACACCTGCAAGTGCCCTAAGAAGGGAGATCACCATAACAGGACGCCCCATTCTACTTGGAGAGTCCTGTGGGAGGACTTTCTCTCTCCCCTTTCTCTGGCTTGAAGTTGTGGGAGATGATCCTAAATTGTTTTGTTGGCTCTGATTGTTTTCTCCGTTCTTTTAACAACAACAGGGCCACACAGGAAAGGAAAAATAATCTTGCACGTCTAAAAAGCTTGCCTGAAATAACTTGTCATTTTCTTTCTTCCCTCAAGTTTCTTACTTTTCAGGATATTGCTACCTCCATCAACAAACATCCTAAGAAGGAACCAGCCTTTCAGTGACTGGTCATTAGGTTTAGCTATCCCCATAAGCGATGACGCTGCAGGGATGAGCTCACAAAGCTAACTCCATTCTCCAACCACATTGCTCCTCTCCTTTCCACCCAATGACAGATTAGCGCTTTCTGGCCTGATTTTTGATGAGAGAGAACTAGACCCTCTGGAGGAAATGTGAAGATTTTACTTTAATTTATTTTAATTTAAAAATTTAATTAAAAAATTAAAATTTATTTTAATTGGATTATGGAAATTTTCGAACATAGAAGAAAATAGTATGAACCCCAATGTGCTTGACACCCAGCTATAATTTAAAACATTTGCAAATATCCTTATATCAATCCTTTCTCCTTTTTTCTGTAGCATTTCAAGAATTACATAATTTTATCCATGTGTATGCATATGTAACCAAAACCAATATCATTTTTAGATAATATCCATGATGTTATCCCAACTTTAAAAACTAACAGTAATTCCATAATACCATATACACAGTACATATCCAGGTTTCTCCAGTTCTTTCAAAGATAGGTTTTTACAACTGGTTTGTTCAAATCATAGTCTAGATAAGGTCTACACAGTGCATTCCGTTGCCAAGCCTCTTAAATTTCTTTAATCTACAAGTTTCCCTTCCATTTTTTGCTTCTGTTGTATTTTAATTGGTATCACTGTTTTCTTTTCTTTTTTTTTTTCTTTTAAAGACTCTATTTATTTATTTGACAGGTATCACAGTAAGCAGAGAGGCAGGCAGAGAGAGAGGAGGAAGCAGGCTCCCCAATGAGCAGAGAGCCCGATGCCCGGCTCGATCCCAGAACCCTGGGATCATGACCTGAGCCGAAGGCAGCGGCTTTAACCCACAGAGCCACCCAGGCACCCCGGTATCACAGTTTTGTAAAAACAAACAAAACAAACAAACAAACTAGGTTGTTTATAGAATATTCTACATTTTGCTTTTGGCTAATTACTAACTTGTGGTGTCATATTTGTTTCCCATTGCCCCATATTTTTGTAAACAAGTAGTTAGATCTAAGGGCTTGATCAAATTCAGATCATTTTTTTTTTAAAGGAGGAACAACATGATTTTTTTTAAAGACTTTATTTATTTATTTGACAGACAAAGATCACAAGTAGGCAGAGAGAGAGAGGAGGAAGCGGGCTCCCCGAGGAGTGGGGAGCCCAATGCGGGACTTGATCCCAGGACCCTGGGATCATGACCTGAGCCAGACAGAGGCTTTAACCTGCTGAGCCACTCAGGCGCCCAAATTCAGATCATATTTTGCATAAGCCCCTATTTGGGCAAAAATAATTCATAGTTGGTGCTGTGTACTTCCTATTCATCACATCCTGTGGCTTTTAGAGTCTGGTGTCCCACTTCTGGTGATGCTATATTGATCAGGGTTCAAGTGCTGTCCACTTAATCCTTTTATAATGTTCTCCCTCCTTTTTATGCCTATTAATAGAAGAAGGTACTGCCCCCCCTCCCACGACCAAGGGGCTAAAACTTAGTCCTTAGCAGGGAAGGGTACAATGGTTTGTGGCCCTTGAGGCCACAGAGTACACAAACAAAAAATTTCATAGTTGGTGATAGGGGAAAAAAAGGTGTCAAAAAGGTGCTTTGGGAACTAATAATGAAAAATAAGGTTAAGAAACACTGATCTAAAGGTTATAACATCCATTTATGATTGATGTTGAAATCTGTTATTCCATTAAGGATTACATATAGTGATATTTATTTGTTTGTTTATTTGCTTGTTTATTTATTTATTTATAAAGGAGATGGAAGTTTATTGAATATACCGCAAGGAGATGGTGGGCAAGACAGCAGAGCAGAGGTTGTCTGCCTACTTTTAGTGATTTTTAAAAATTCTCTCACTTCCTTCTGGATTTCTTAGTTGGGGTTCTATAAATAAGAACTTTTCTTTGTCAGCTATTTGGTTATCTTAAAATTTAGTTCACATAGACAAAAATCTATTTGATTCTTTCCCTTGATGTATTAGTTTTCAGAGAAATTAGTTGGTGTCTTACAACCTCCTAAAGAGTCCCAAAAGTAAGTGAGTCTGTTTGTTTTGAGTACCACCTGACCCCTGCTTTTTTTTTTTTTTTAAGATTTTATTTATTTAATTGACAGAGAGAGACACATCAGGAGAGGGAACACAAGCAGGGGGAGTGGGAGAGGGAGAAGCAGGCTTCTCGCTGAGCAGAGAGCCAGATGCAGGGGTCAATCCCAGGACCCTGGGATCATGACCTGAGTGGAAGGCAGAGCCTTAACCGATTGAGTCACCCAGATGCCCCTGTTTTGTCCATTTTAATAATGATTTTTAATTTTTCTCTTGATTTTTAAAATGAAGCTCTTTTGGTCTTAGGAAGAGTCACTTTTTTTTTTTTTTTTAGGTTGCAGATATCATCTCCCAATTTGTTATTTGTGTTGGTATTCTTTTCTCTAGGCAGTTTTTAAATATAGTAAAATGTATTCATTTAACTGTAAGAAATAGAAAGGCTTTTCACCTCTCAACCTAAAAGGAACTCAACCATTTTTTCCCTTAGCATGCCTGTGCGTTGAGTATTTGACCCTTCCCAAAAAACTCATATGTTGAAATCCTAATGCCCAGAATGATAGTGTTTGGAGGTGGAGTCTTTGGGGGGTAATGAGATCATGAGAGTAAATTCCTCATGAATGATATTAGTGCCTTTATAAAAGAAGCCCAGTGAGGATACAATAAGTCTGTGACGAAGAAGAGGGCTCTCATTTGGCCAAGCTGACTCCCTGATCTTGGACTTCCAGCCTCCAGAGCTGTGAGAAATAAATTTCTGTTGTTTGTTTGTAAGCTGCCTGGTCTGTGGTATTTTGTTATAGAAGCCCAAATGAACTAAGACTGGTATTTTTATGATTTCAATTTTTAATACTTAGATCTCTTAAATATTTGGAGTTAATCCTGGGATGTGGTATAAAATGTGGGTCCAATTATACTTTTTTCAATAACATTAAATAATCTGTCTTTCCCTAGAGATCAAAGGTTCTACAATTCCATTAATCTGAATGTCGATTCAGGTGCCAGTAGCCAGTATTTTAGTGATAGAGATTTTTTAGTATCTTTAAAATCTTTGTTCTCTTCCCTTTTTTGGCATTTTCTGGCTATTTTTGCTTTTTTATTTTCTTGCTTAATGAATTTAAATTTAATGTGTCTATTGCCATACTTGTTAGTATTTTTATTTGGAGCATATTTAATTTACAGTTTAACTTATATATCAAATATCCCATCCATGTTCAGAGAATTAACCTCTTTATAATAAATCATTTTAGCCCATGTGTTCTCAATAAGGGTGATACTGCTTCCCAGGGGATGAAAACTGGTGTTGGACGGGGATGGAGTGAGGAAATCTTAGCTACAGTAATGGTTTGTGTCTCTCTGAAATGCAGTTTAGCCAACAAAATCTTATTCCTCATTATTTACTCTCTCACTGGCATTTCTTGGGTATCATATGAATAGCACCAACATTGAGATCGTAGAATATATATGTACGCAAGATAAATGCTACCAAAAAAGATCAGTGCTCCAAACTGTGGCAAATAGGTGTCTGGAAATGGAGAACTTTCTTTCAAATGATGGCTCAGTCTTGAGGTTGTATCACAAGAGGAGGCCTTGCATGGGCCCACTGGCAGCCTTTGATCATGCTTCTGTGTTTGACTTGGGATTTGAGGAGTAAATAAAAAGAATGTTTTATTATCTATAAAGTTATTCAACATGTCTCATAAGAGACAAATTTGGACTCAACTAAGTATTGACTTTATTCAAAGGATCACTGCAGTGAGGGGAGGAAGACTTGTCATTGGGAGACCGTTCCACCCATAAGATCTGCAGGCATTTAAAAGGTCAGGCAGAAAATAATTTTCTTTTATAAGGAAGGTAAACAAGGCCAGAAAGAAGTGGATGTGGCAGTGTGGGATGAGTGGGTGGTCAGTTGTGTAGATTGTGTTCTTTGTAGTCAGCTGCAGAGCGGTTTGAGTCATTGTTGTAAGGGTTGTTTGCATCCTATGCTGACTCAGAACACAGGGTAGGCCTGTGAAATTCAAGGGCCTGAGAGAAGGAGAGAAATCTGACCAAAGTTTGATCGGATGAAGTTATCAAGCATTTTGTCCAGATTAGTCAGTGGCATCCAACAGCTCAGCTAGTCATTTATGAGACAAAGAATAGCCATTTGGAGGCTCTGCCTGACCTTGTAGGTTGGAAAACGGGGGAAGGGTCATCCTCCAGTCATATCTAAGTTATGTGGGGAAAGGAGATTCATTTGTTTCCTAACCCACAAAGATTGAGTGGGTATCTCTCATCACGGCTATTTTTCAGGGTGGTAGATCTTGGGTAAATTTTAACATTGTGAAATCCATCAATTATGTCAAACACTGAGAAGTTAAAATGTTGACAATATGGGAATGAAGATCAAGCAACTTGTTGAAGGATTCTTCTATCTAGTAAAAGTTAAGTTCACTAAAAATTTTAAGAAATTAATTTTTCAATTGTTTTACTTTTTTCTGGAAAAGAATGGTTTGAATGATATGTTAAAAATTTGGTTACATTTTTTATATTATATACTTATATAAGTACATATATTACAGTATACCTGTCCTATTAAAATTTCATGGTAGAGGGGGACAGTTAGGAAAAAAAAGTGTCTAAAATGGCTCTTAAGAGGGGCAATGATGGAAAAAGTTGTTGAAAAATGCTGTTCAAACCATTTGCTCAAATCTATTTTTAGGTCTTTCGGGAGTGGTTCAAGTTTTTCTTTCTTTTTTTTAATGTTTTTTTTTTTTTAAAGATTTTATTTACTTATTTGATAGACAGATGACAAGTAGGCAGAGAGAGAGAGAGAGAGGGAAGTAGGTTCACTGCCAAGCAGAGAGCCCAATGCACATCTCCATCCCAGGACCCTGAGATCATGACCTGAACCGAAGGCAGAGGCTTAAACCACTGAGCCACCCAGGTGCCCCTCTTTCTTTCTCTCTCTCTCTTTTTTTAAAAAGATTTTATTTATTTATTTGACACAGAGAGAGAGAGAGAGAGAGAGAGAGATCACAAGTAGGCAGAGAGGCAAGCAGTGAGAGAGGGGGAAGCAGGCTCCCCACCACGCAAAGAGCCTGACACGGGGCTTGATCTCAGGACTCTGAGATCATAACCTGAGCCGAAGGTAGAGGCTTAACCCACTGAGCCACCCAGGCGCTCCTCAAGTTTTTCTTCTTGCACATTTTATGCATTTCTTGTTAAACTTGGGCCTAGGTATTTCATCCTTTTTTGTGGCTTTTATTATATTTTCTGTGTGATTATTGTTTTTTATATAAAGGTCATTTCTTTTCATGCTAATTTTATATCCTGCTAATTTACTAAGTTCTCTTTTTATTTGTTGTCGTTTTTTCTTTCATTGCACTCCTGGGATTTTAGGAATGCTGTCATAACTCATAGAGGGAGTTTTGCTTATTTTCTATTCTTGTTGTCTTGAGGACTTACCTCTTTATATTGGCTAATATAGCTAATACAATGATAAATGACAGTGAGAATTTGTTTGCTGGTATGTCAAATTTTGCAGTAGTATTTGTGATATAATAATATATTTGGGTTTTTTAAAAAAATATTTTATTTATTTTTTTGACAGAGACAGAGATCACAAGTAGGCAGAGAGGCAAGCGGGGTGGGGGGGGGGGGAAGCAGGCTCCCTGCTGAGCAGAGAGCCTGATGCGGGCTCAATCCCAGGACCCTGAGATCATAACCTGAGCCAAAGGCAGAGGCTTAACCCACTGAGCCACCCAGATGTCCCATGTATTTGGTTTTTATCCCTAGTTCTTGGCATAGAGCTCCTAACAGCCTTGGAGTTTTCTGATAGGAGTATCTTTCATTTTTCATAACAAGCCCTGAATTTATCCTAACGAAGTGGCTAAGGGTGGGCCCCTATATCGTCTCAGAATGGGGTTGGGTTCACCAGAAAGACTGAGTGATTAGAGGATTGGAACTTTCCAATGCATCCATTGACCTCCAGGAAAGGGGTGGTTGGGTGGTTGGCACTGGAGGTTAAGGGCCATAAAAACTCTTGCACTAGGATATTTGATGAGCTTCTGGATTGGTGACACACTGAGCTGTTGTGAGGGTGGCATTCCCGGAGAGGGCATGGAAAGCTCCAAGCATTCTGCCTGCCAATGCCTTGTCCTATGCATCTTTTCCATTTGGCTGTTCCAGAGTTGTATCCTTTATAGTAAATTCATAAATGTAAGTAGAATACCTTCCTGAGTTATGTGAGCTATCCTAATAAAGTATAAAACTTAGGAGGAGATTGTGGAAGCCCCCAGTCTGTAGCTGGTTGGTCAGAAGTACTGGTGGCTAGGGATGTCAGTTTGGCTTCTGGAGTTAGGAGCAGCCTGTAGGATTGAGCCCTTAAGCTGCGGGAGGAAAGCATCTCACTTCGTCCTTGTATGTATGTGTTCATGGGGGGGATACTTGGGGCAACTGTGCTCCCCAGAGCTTCCTAGGTATGCCCCTATATTAGGATGTGAGATACCCTAGAAAACTAGCACCCTCTGAAGTCCTGTTCAGCATCATGGGGATTAAGGAAAAGTCTGGCCTGAGTTCCTTCTGCCACAGCTGTATTCTATTGGATTTGAAGGAAGAAGGCTAAGATTTTTCCATACTCCCTCAAAGAGGTGAAATAAAGTTAGTCCCAAGGTGCTTATTTTGTAGGCTCTGAGGCAAGCCTGACCTCATGGCTTTTTTTTTTTTTCCCTCTCCAGCCCTGCCTTCTCTGGACTCTGCACATCTCCAGAAGAAGAACCCAGAAAACCGATCAGTCCTGACAGTTGTAAAAAACATGCCCCATGTGAGTTGCTATTTCATTTTTCCTCCTTCAATGCAGTCATTTGTTGTGTGATGTGAATACCAGATTTCTTTATTCCAAAATGTTCCACCTTCCTTAGTTCCCTAAGGGAACCACTCCCAAATTTTTCCCATTTCAGTGACTGATCCTAGCAAAGAGATCCATTCTTCTCTAAATGCTTTCCCCCTCACCAGTGTTTAGGTGTTTCTTTTTTTTTTTTTTTTTTTTTTTTTTTTTAGCCATTCTACATATTTTACATGCAAAGTCTTCTGCCAGAAGCCCTAAGGAAGCAGAAATGTCTCCCCTTAAGAGCAATATTAGTATAATGGTTTGGTGAGGTAGTTATAGGGGACCCCTAACAAACTGATCTCTGCAAACCTAGTTTCCCCCTTGAAAGTGACCGCATTTCTGCTGAATGTTCCAAGTCTCATTGTGTGATAACATTTTCTGTAAGGCTTTTAAGATTGGTTGGGGAATTGAGTCTGAGAAGGAAGAGATCTTGCCTCTTTTATAGTTTCCTGTTGATGCTGTCACAAGTTACCACAAACTTAGTGACTTGAAACAACCCAAGTTTGTTATCTATACTTTTGGAGGTCAAAGTCTGAAATTGGTTTTACAGGCTCAAATCAAGGTGTTGGCAGGTGTGTGTTCTTCTAGAGGAGAATCTTTCCTTGTATTTTTCCAGCTGCTGTCGGCTGCCCACATTCCTCGGCTCATGGCTCCCTTCCATTTTCAGAGCCAGCAGTCATCATTCTGACTTCTGCTTTCATTGCCATATCTCCTTCTCTGACTCTTCGGCCTGCCTCTATCACTTAAAATACCCTTATGATTACATTGGGCCTAATCAGATAATCCAGCATAATCTACCCATCTAACCATCCTTTAGCACATCTACATTTGTCATATAAGATTACATACTCAAAGGTTCCAGGGATTCAGATGTGGACGTCTTTGGGGGTGGGGAGCTGTTATTCTATATGCTACAACCCTCTTGCCCAGGAACCAATGAGAGGATGATCAGCCGTCAGATTTATCTTGGAGTTGGCCAGAATGTGTCCATGATGCCTGTAGCACCTAGATTATCATCCATCAGCTTGCCCAAAAGGAAGTAGAAATAAAATCTGCCAGCTGCCTACTCTCTTGAAAATTGTAGATTCTTAGGGCTCAAAGACATTAGAGAATTTAATTGAAATATTCCCAAATAAGCAGACCATTTCATCCATAAAATGGAAATGTCAGTTATATTCAGTGACACAATATTGTATCTTGAAGAATTTGAATCTTCAAAAAATTCTTAAAAGATATATATGTATATATATGTATATATATGTGTGTATATATATATGTGTATATATATATATATTTAATTTGTTTGGAGAGAGAATGTGTGTGTGAGTGGGAGGAGGGGCAGAAGGAGAGGGAGAGAGAGAATCACAAGCAGACTCTCTGCCCAGTGGGGCACCCCATTCAGGACTTGATCCCAGGACCCTGGGATCATGACCTGAGCCAAAGTCAGATGCTTAACTGACCAAGCCACCCAGGCACCCCCCCAACCCCCAAGTTCTATGTTTTAGCCTAGAGATTTGTTAAAAGTTATTTGGAAAAATTGCATTAAATTTGTTTACCTTTTTCTTTAAGGGGAGAGGAGAAGGAAAGAACTCATATTTACTGAGAATTTATTCTTTTTGAGAATTAGAAAGCTTAATATGCTGTGTTACTGCATATACTATTTCATTTAATGAGAGAACTGCATTCCTCTGGCTTTTTCTACTCCTGGACTTTTCTGGTTAATAGAATTATCTTATCATACATAGGAAGTTTTGTCTTCCTCTTGCGATAGGAGTGATCAAAGATCCTGTTGACACTATAGTTCAGGGACTTAATTTTCCTTAATGTTATAAGGTGTTCAGCCATGGCCCATTTACTGTGTCATCCCCTTCCTTCATGGCCTGCTCTTTCTTTCCTCACTTTACCTCAAAGTCATTGTCATATTTTTACCAATAACACGTGGATTTGTTGTTTCAGTGGTTGGTGACTTTCAGGGATGTGGCCATCAACTTCTCTCAGGAGGAGTGGGAATGCCTTAACTCCACTCAGAGGGACTTGTACAGGGATGTGATGTCGGAGAACTACAGCAACCTGATCTCACTGGGTAAGATCATCTACAATACTCAGAACTTGAATCCCATATTTTCTGCCCGCGTCATTATGGTTTTCTGATTTTTATTCCCTAAGGAAAGGTTTGAGTTTTTTGGAGGTAGAAGTGTAACCAAAGTCAAGTAGTTCACAGCTTGGCGTGCACCAGATCGAGTAAAACCCAAGGAAATGTTGAAAGCAAAGACCTTTTTATTATTTGTTACAAGCAAGGACACCAGGAAATCGCTGTGATAGCACTGTCTCCCTGTGGGGTTAGTAGAGGAAGTTCTTACGCAGTGTAGCAGGGGGCTCATGTGTGCCCTTCTGGTTCAGTTGCACATGCCCGGCATTTCAATGTGCCAGTGTGTGTATTGTATGTTCAAAACATGGCGGAAAATTCCACTCATAGGAGGATATCTTTGTATTTTTTAATTTAAATTCAATTAGCCAACATATGGTACATCTTAGTATTGCGAGCTAAAGGTAACTTTAGGTCAGCTCAGCGGGGGCTTCTGTGCAGCCCCCTGAGGAAGCTTCCTCAGCTCCCTTCTAGCTCGAACTGACTCATGGGAGGGGCTATCTGGCTGGACACACTTAGCAAGTGCTATGAGGTGGAACACCTACTTAGGCGTCTCCTTAGCTGGAACTGGAACTGTTGGTTCTGCAAAACAAGACACATTCCTTCCCTGCTTTTGTCCCTTCTCCTCCTCCCTTCTGCTGATTGCTTTAAGACACATTTGTTCTTTGAGTAACCTCCCCTTGCATCCTAACCAACAGAAGTCGACAGCTCCACTGTGTGCCTTCTTGGTTTTCATCCTTCAGCTCTTCACATTGTCCTCTATCACTTCCTTCGGTGTCTCTCTTTGATGACCAATGGACTGGATTTGAATCTGGGACTCCTATACCACGACCATATCACATTTCTTTTCTTTTAAGCTGGATGTTCGATCCCTAAACCAGATGTGTTTTCTTTATTGGAGCAAGGGAAGGACCCCTGGATGGTGATGAGAGCCATGATAAGAAGGAGGAGCTCAGGTGAATAAGAGCTAGACACATAGGAGCAGCTCTTGCTGATAATAAGACAGCTGGTCTGTGAGGTGGCCGTGCTTCGAGATGTTTGTGCGAAGCTCTCTTCAAAGGCCTGTGGAAAGAAGTCTAAGGTCTCAGCAGGAAGGTGATACCAATATGAATTCCCAAAGGAACTTCCTTTCCAACTCACATTTACCACTCTTCCTCTCTCACATTCCCCTTTTGTTTTAACGAGGAGGCTACCTTTGGTTTCTTTCAGAGATAATTCTCTTACTTATTTTTTTAATTGGGTTGGTATCTCTGGCCAGCAAATGTTTGTAGAGAGCTTGCTGTGTTCTTAGATTAGGATAACCAGGGACGATCTCCCAGAGGAGGTAATTTTGAATTGAGGCCTGAATGAAATTAGCCATGCCAAAAAAAAAAAAAAAAAAAAGTGTGTGTTGAGGCAGATGGTGCAGAAGTGCAGGAGTCCTGAGGAGATGCTGTACTTCACTTATCTGAGGATCAGCAAGAAGGTCAGTGTGGTTAGAACAAGGAGAGTGAAGAATGAATACTGTTACGCTGAAAAAATAAATAAAATGGAAAAAAAAAAGAAAAAAAAAGAACAAGGAGAGTGAAAGTGGAAATTAATGATCAAGTCAGAGAAATGGGCAGAAAACAGATCACATAAGGCCATATAGGCCATTGCAAGGAATAAGATTTTATTCTAAGCATGATAAGAAGCTGTTGGAGGGTTTTATGCAGATGAGTAAGGGATCTTTGTTTAAAGATCACTCTGGGTGCTTGTGTCGAATGACGGTAAGAATGAAAGCAGGAAGACCAGTTAGAGGGCTAGTTCAGAATTCCACATTAGAGATAATCGTGGCTTGGAATGGATTTAATATGTGAAGGTGATGAGAATGGGTTATATTCTGGTTATATTTGATGGTACAATTAATAGGATTTGCTGAAGGACTGGAAATAAAAAGCCATCAGAGCTGGGAAGCCTGTAGAAGGAAGTCAAGAGTAATGCATTTGAGGGATGCCTGGGTGGCTCAGTTGGTTAGGCCTTCAGGTCAGGTCATGATCCTGGAGTCCCAGGATCGAGTCCTGCATTGGGTTCCCAGCTCCATGGGGAGTCTGCTTCTCCCTCTGACCTTCTCCCCTCTCATGCTCTCTCTCACTCTGTCTTTCTCTCACATAAATAAATAAAATCTTTAAAAAAAAAGAGTAATGCATTTGAGATGGCCAGTCTATGTCCTTAACAGAGAAGTTAGACAAGCATTTAAAAGCCTACAGGATGATAGTCAGGGCTGAGGGATAAATATGGGTTAATTTCTGGATTATGGGGTTAGATGAGAATATGGAGAGAAGTGATCTAGACGGAAGTCAAGGTGAAGTCCAGGGGCTAAACCATGGGGCATTCCAGCATTTAGCTGGGAACAGGAAAATGATCCAGCAAAGGAAATTCAGGAGTACCGTAAGTAACCTATGATCTAGGATGCAATCAGGAATGCAGAAGACGGGAAGCCAATGACAAGCACAAAGAGGGATGACAAACACAAGTGACAGATGCCGCTGTGAGGTCAAGGAGGATGAAGGATGAGCCGTGGCTACTGGATTTGGCAAGACAAAGGGTACTGGTGACCCAGACAGAGTAGGTTTGGAAATGAGAGGAATAACAACTTGATTGTAGAGGATTAAAAAGAGAATAGGGAAGAAATAAGCCAATAATAAAAACTATTGTGGGACAGTGACTTAACTCACCAGGCAATGTTGAGGGCCCATTTGTAGAATTCTCAAAAGTACAAATAGAGTTCTAAAATGTATTAGAGGGCGCCTGGGTGGCTCAGTGGTTTAAGCCGCTGCCTTCGGCTCAGGTCATGATCTCAGGGTCCTGGGATCGAGTCCCGCATCGGGCTCTCTGCTCGGCAGGGAGCCTGCTTCCCTCTCACTCTCTCTGCCTGCCTCTCTGCCTACTTGTGATCTCTCTCTGTCAAATAAATAAATAAAATCTTTAAAAAAAAAATAAAATGTATTAGAAGTTTTTATTTATTTTTTTAAGATAAGGAGGGAGAGAGAGATCACAAGTAGGCAGAGAGTCAGTCAGAGAGAGGCAGGGGGAGGCAGGCTCCCTGCTGACCAAAGAACCCAATACGGGGCTTGATCCCAGGATCCTGAGATCATGACCTGAGCTGAAGGCAGAGGCTTAACCCACTGAGCCACTCAGGTACCCCGTATTAGAAGTTTTTAATAATAGTGCTATAATAATTAGGACAAAGAAGTGTGAAGTGTGATTTGAATTTGTATATGTAGTAGCATTTCAACTGCATAAAAATGCAAGGGAAAGAGCCTGGAAGGAAATATGGCAAAAATGTTAGGAGGATGGGAAAGAAAGGGAAAGAAAAGTATTGACAGGAAATACAGACATTTCTTTTGAGAAGTTTTACCAGGAAGGAGTACAGTAAATGAAAAAGAGCTGCAAGGTGAACCATAGACTCAAAGGAGAGGTTGTTCTGTTTTGATTTCAAGGAAGAGTCTTTTTTTTTTTTTTTTAATATTTTGTTTATTTGACAGAGAGAAATCACAACTAGGCAGAGAGGCAGGCAGAGAGAGAGGAGGAAGCAGTCTCCCTGTGGAGCAGAGAGCCCGATGCGGGGCTCGATCTCAGGACCCTGGGATCATGACCCGAGCTGAAGGCAGAGGCTTTAACCCGCTGAGCCACTCAGGTGCCCCTCAAGGAAGAGTCTTTAAGATGGAGATGAATATTGGAGAGATGGTACAAGAGTAAGTGATCTGGAAATATGAGTGGTAGCGATCAGAAAGGATAGTTACTCAAAACTGAGATTTTGGAGGTCTTGCCGTAATTTGAAATAGCAAGGTCTGTTATGTGTACTGTAGGGAAGGTTGGTGGAGTGAGATGGAGGAAAACAGTGCTTCAGAGGAAGCAGTGTGCTAAAGGTTGCAATCAGAGCAAGAAGTGAAGGGAACACACAGAGGGGAGGGAGGCTGAGGTTGCAGAGTATTTGCAGCAAGTATACTGTGAGTTCCCAAAGGCCTACTGGTTAGAGTGTGAGAGAGTATTGCGTCACAGGAAAAGATGTCTAGATCCAGAATGAGACAAGAGTTCTAGTGATGAGCAAGGATGCAGGAAACCAGGGCTTTCTAGGAGTAGTGGAATACCCAGAGATGTCAAGCATTACAGGGTTGGTCCTGGAGTAGTTTCTCTGGGGAAGGTGAATACTTCTTCCTATTATAGCCTAAGGGTAGTGACATTGTTGGACGAAGAGCTGATGGAAGTCAAGCCTTCCTGGGAGAAGGCAGCCTTAATAGCAGGGTGTGGAGGTCTTACCAACGTCCAAAGTTCTGCGGCCTCTCTTGTAAGCTGTAGTGGGTGAAGTGGCTATTTTAATAATAGAGAGAGATACAGGTGTAGCATTGCTGGAGTCTGTGACTGGGGACAGTTTTTCAGGAATAGCAAAGGGACGTGAAGTTTCAGGGGAGCCCTGAAAGGATGTGAAGCAGGTGGGGAGGCTGAGGGTAGAGGGAAGAGCATTCTTGGCAGAGGCAACAGTGTCCTGAAGGCTATAGGAGGATGGAGCTTGGTGTAATATGAGGTAGTCAAAGAAGGTCCTTGTAGTTGGAGCCTAGTGCAAGACAGGTGCCAGGTGTGAGTTTGGAGAGTCTGACAGGGTCTAGGCGAGAAAGAACCTTCTAGAAGTTATAAAAATGACTCAGTGGAGGTGCTCGGGTGGCTCAGTTGGTGCATCTAACTCTTGATTTCGCTCTGGTCATGATCTTGAGGCCCTGGGATGGAGCCATATCACTGGGGAGTCTGCTTGAAGATTCTTTCCGTCTTCCTCTGCCCCTCCTCCCACTTGCGTGCGTTCTCTCTCTCTCTCTCTCTAATACATAAACAAATCTTTAAAAAAATGACTTGGTGGGTTATGAGCAGCATTTATTTTTATTTTTTTGGTTTTGTATTGTTTCTTAAAGAAAATAACACAGAAGAGAACATTTTAAAAAATATCAGAATGCATCCCGTGTAGCAAAGATAATTTCATGACCTATTTGTTTTATGTTTGTGTATTGGATCATAATATAGCATGTATTTCTTATCTTTGAATTTTGTCCCCAAAGCATTTGCAAGCTAATGAAGAATCTTGAGTAGGACAGTGAAACAATGCAATTTACATACTTAATTTACATCACTCTTGACTGCCAGATGGAGATTAGAAGAAAGGGTCTCAGGACACGATGGAGTAGGTTATTGTTCTGCTTCAAACAAGAGGTGCCCTAGGCTTCCTCAGAGTGCTGGTAGTGGCACTGGGAATAAGGAAACAGATTCAAGGGCAATTTAGTAGATCAGTTCAGCAGGAGTTGAGGGGGGCAAGAATGAAAGAGGGCTCCTGCTTTTCAGACTCCATTTTGTCATCACTTCTTTTTTTTTTTTTTTTTTTTAAAGATTTTATTTATTTATTTGACAGACAGAGATCACAAGTAGGCAGAGAGGCAGGCAGAGAGAGAGAGGAGGAAGCAGGCTCCCCGCCGAGCAGAGAGCCCGATGCAGGGCTCGATCCCAGAATCCTGGGATCATGACCTGAGCCGAAGGCAGAGGCCTCAACCCACTGAGCCACCCAGGTGCCCCTTGTCATCACTTCTTATGCACTTTTCTTGTTATTTCTTCCACTTATTTAATACAACAGAAAGAACTGTTTAATCATGGTATTATAACTTGGAGAGCACTTGGTTCTTAACTTGATTTGTTTGATCCCTTACACTGTTCCATTAATCACCATATTCCAGTTGGGTTCTTTCCTAGTGGTATGTGGTTTTTGTAAGCCATATTATGCTTCTCTTTCAAAAACATAATAAAACTCAGATACTCTCATCCCAGTACATTTTGCTGACATGTACATTTTGATGTTAAACTGAGCTGTGTGAGGTTTTCTGTTTTTATTTATAATTTATTTCTGCTTTTTAGCAAAAGCATGTTTTCCTTGAATTTCTGGCTCATTTCTTTTTAAAAAGGGTTTTAGAGGGGAGGGGGCAGAGGAAGAGGGAGAGAGAATCTTTTTTTTTTTTAAGATATTATTTTTTTTATTTTTGTGAGAGAGAGAGAGAGAAGAGGGTACAAGCAGGGGGAGAAGCAGAGGGAGAAGCAGACTCACAGCTGAACAGGGAGCCTGATGTGGGGCTTGATCCCAGCACCCCAGGATCATGACCTGAGCCGAAGGCAGACACTTAACGACTGAGCCACCCAGGTGCCCCAGGGAGAGAGAATATTAAGCAGGGTCCGTGCCCAGCAGAGCCCGATGTGAGGCTCAATCTTACAACCCTGAGATCGTGCCCTGAGCTGAAATCAAGAGTCAGATGTTTAAGTAACTATGTCACCCAGGCACCCTTCTGATTCATTTCTAAAGACTGTTTAAACTTGATTTTGCTGGTTTATGTTGATTTTCTCTCTTAGTATCATCCTCTGCTACATTCTACAGCCTATGCACAGTGTCGTCAGAAACTGTGCCTCACGCTCCAGTCATACTGGATAGTGTTCTACATTGAAAAGTCATACCTACTCGTCTTTGTACAGAATGACTTAAAATTTTCTTTACTGTGTAAACTTTCAGTATTTTTAGAATATTGTAGAGATGCTTTTCTGGGAGATATGAGAACATTTGACCTTGAGTGGAATGTACTGGGAAGGAGACCTAAAAAAATGTATGAAGAGAGAAAGAAAATACTGCGTATGCTTTCTGTGTTCTGGTGAATAGCTGTAAATAGGTATATTTTTTCTACACTTATAAAGCTTGAGGAGTAGGAAGATCAACATAAGCAAATGAAATACAATTCTAGAATTGGCGAAATTGACACAAGAATGAGGAATAAGGTACAGGTGTAGAGATTAAGATAAAGCACGGACCCTAGGTAGAGTTTTCCGGGATAGTCTTTCTGAGCAGCTGCCATTTAAGTTAGGACATTTCTGACAAAAAGGAATTGGCCACGCGGAGAGCATTTCTGGAAGATGGAAAAGCATGTGAGAATCTGAAATGGGAGATAATTTGATATGTTCCAGGAACTTAAATAAAGCCAGTAAGAGCATTGTTTATGAAGATAGTAATGGTTCAAAATGAGGTCAGAAAGGTAATCAAGAAATGGATCATGCAGGGGCTCTTAGGCCGTGAACAGGAATTTGGATTTTATTTGAAGTACAAGGGGTAAACCACTGAAAGGTTTTAAGCTGTATTTTCAGATTTTTTCCCTAGACCAGAAGCATCTGGGGAGATTGATAAATGAAGGAAAATTTGCATTTTTCAAGTTGTTGATAAATTTGAGTGTCAATAATGTGCAAGTAATGGTTCTAGGCATGAAAAATAAAGCAAAGAATGAAGCAAAGTCATTGCTTTGATTAAGCATGGGGGAGACAGACAAGGCACCAACTTTAGAAATAATGTATCCATTAGTGATAAATGTAATATAGTGCAATTCTATATTAGGTGTTTTGATAATGTGACATTTGAGCAGAAAACTGAAGTGAGAGAGCAGATATCTGGGGAAAGAGCATTCCAAAAGGTAAGCACAGAGGCATATGCTTGGCATTTTTGAACAGCAAGGAAGCCATTGTGCTGAGAAGAGAATGAATAGGAGTGGTAAGAGACAACATCAGAGAAGGGCAAACTCTTGTAGAGTAAGGTCTTGTGGGCCATAATAAGTAAGGAATTTGGGTATTATTCTGAGATGGTAAACTCTTAGAAGATTTTTGCAGGGGAGTAATATGATATGAATTACATTTGCAAAGAATTCTTCTGGCTTCTGTGTGAAGGTAGGGGGAAGTTCAAAGAACAGAGACCAGTTAAGAAGCTATCACCGTGAGAGACAGGTGGCTTGGCCTAGGGCGATAGTAGTGGATGTGGTCAGATACTTGATAAACTTTAATAGGAGAGGTAATAGGACTTGTTGATAGATTGGATATCTACCCAGACATTTGATCAAATGTTTCCAGGCGATGGTTTTTGCAGTTATTTTATAAGCTTCCTTGGTTGGATTCTAATCTACTCCAAAGTTTAAGCACCACACACTCATGTTACAATAATTACTTTCTTCCCTATAAACTCTCCTTATTCTATGTTTCCTCCTTGTACCTTTTATTTTAATTGCACAAAATCTTTCAGCACTGTTTCAGCCATTGTGTTCTTATAAGATCTTTTACTTTATCTACCATTTTTACTTTTGAAGTTTCATTTCTCCTAATAAACAGAAGCAGCAGGAATTTGCTTTCTTGTTATCTTCTAGACTTGGAATCCAGTTGTGAGACCAAAAAGTCATTTCCAGAAAAGGGAGCTTATGAAATGGAATCACTGCAATGGGAGAATATGAGGAAGCCTATCAACCATAACCTTGATTACAATGGTCTTAGAGATATAATGGAGTGCAAAGGAATGTTCGAAGGTCAACAGAAAAGTCAGGCAGGACTTTACATGCACATGAAAATTACTTATGGTGAAAAAGCCACTCAGAGCCATTCTATGTCACCTACTCTTCAGATAAATCCTACCAAGGAAAAATTGTACAAATGTAGGGAATGTGAACAAGCTTTCAACTACTTGCCGTGCCTTACTCAACATGAGAAAAGTCATAATAAAGAAAAACACTCTGAAGTTAAGAAACGTAGGAAGACCTTCAGCAAAAAGCCAACCTATATTCAACATCAGAGGATTCAGAATAGTGAAAAGCCTTATGAGTGTATGGAATGTGGGAAGGCTTTTGGTCGTAGTTCTGATCTGATTCAACATCAGAAAATTCATACTAATGAAAAACCTTACCAGTGTAAGGCATGTGGGAAGGCTTTTATTCGTGGTTCACAGCTCACTGAACATCAGAGAGTTCATACAAGAGAGAAACCCTATGAATGTAAGAAATGTGGAAAAGCCTTCAGTTATTGTTCACAGTATACTCTCCATCAGAGAATTCATAGTGGTGAAAAACCCTATGAGTGTAAGGAATGTGGGAAGACCTTTATTCTTGGCTCCCAGCTTACTTACCATCAGAGAATTCATAGTGGTGAGAAACCCTATGAGTGTAAGGAATGTGGAAAGGCCTTTATTCTTGGTTCACACCTTACTTATCATCAAAGAGTTCATACTGGTGAAAAGCCTTACAGATGTAAAGAATGTGGGAAGGCCTTTTTATGTGCCTCCCAACTTAATGAACATCAGAGAATCCATACCGGTGAGAAACCCTATGTATGTAAGGAATGTGGGAAGGCCTTTTTTCGTGGCTCACAACTAACTTACCATCTGCGAGTTCATACAGGTGAGAGACCCTATAAATGCAAAGTTTGTGGGAAAGCCTTTATTTCTAATTCTAATCTTACTCAACATCAGAGAATTCATACAGGTGAAAAACCCTACAAATGTAAAGAATGTGAGAAGGCCTTTATTTGTGGCAAACAACTTAGTGAACATCAGAGAATTCATACAGGTGAGAAACCCTTTGAATGTAAGGAGTGTGGAAAGGCTTTTATTCGTGGTGCATATCTTACTCAACATGAGAAAATTCATGGTGAGAAGCATTATGAATGTAAGGAATGTGGGAAGACCTTTTTTCGTGCCACACAACTTACATATCACCAGAGAATTCATACAGGTGAGAAACCCTACAAATGTAAGGAATGTGACAAGGCTTTTATTTATGGCTCACAACTTAGTGAACACCAGAGAATTCACAGAGGTGAAAAACCCTATGAATGTAAGCAATGTGGGAAGGCCTTTATTCGTGGCTCACATCTTACTGAACATCTAAGAACTCATTCCGGTGAGAAACCCTATGGATGTAAGGAATGTGGGAAGGCCTTTAGTCGTGGCTCAGAACTTACTCTACATCAAAGGATCCATACCGGTGAGAAACCTTATGTGTGTGTTCAATGTGGTAAAGACTTTAGACGTCATTCACAACTTACTCAACATATGAGGCTTCATAATTGAAAAAGCCTTGAATATGATTTAATATAAGAAAGTCTTCCAAAAAAATAAAGAAAGAAAGAAAGAAAGGAAGAAAAGAAAAGAAAAGAAAAGAAAGGCTTTCATGTCTTCAACAACTCTGGAATGTCAGAGACCCTGAACTTAGGACATCTTCTGCTTGTGCTCAAAATCTACTAATTTTTAGAGAGCTTATATTAATGAATGCAGAAGTAACTTCTGGAACCCATTAAACATTTTTAAGAATCTCTATACCTTGGAATGTAATGCTGAAGTGTACCCTTTATTGAACACCATTTCTATTTCACCATTTTCTGTGCAATTGGAGAAATTACTTAACTTCTCTGTGCCTCAGTTTCTTTGTATAAAATAATGTAATGATATCACATTGATTAAATTATAAATGATTGATTGTATGCAACTTCCTTTGGAAGGTATCTGATACTGTTATTATTGCCATTATTGTATGCTATTAGAGAAGTCAAATGGTAAGAATATTTTGGAGTACAGAAAGATGTAAGCATTTTATTACCATCTATCTTGTTTTTTGTTTTTGCTTTAGATTTTATTTATTTGAGAGAGAGAGAGAGAGACAGAGAGCACATGTGCACAAGTGAGTTTGGGGGGTGGCTGAGTGCAGAGCCTGATGAGGAGCTCAATCCCAGGACCCTGGGATCATGACCTGAGCCAAAGGCAGATGCTTATTCGAATGAGCCACCCAGACACCCCCCTTTTGGTTTTGTTTTTACCGTCTATCCCTTTTTGAACACCAGATAATTTATTCTATGTCAAAAGCTTTAGAATATAAGGCCAGGAAATTCTCCATTTTAGAGCTCATAAATTTTGCTGCACCAGATAATAAATACTGCAAACAAATTATAGAAGAAATTCCTTCAGGGTTATAGAGCTTTTTTATAAAATCAAGGAGAGTTGATTTTTCTGAAGCAAATTCCAAAAGCAAAAGTTGTTATTCTACATTTTCTAATTAATACTTTAAGGGAAAAATAATATATCAAGAAAATGATAGCCAGGTAGCTCCATTAAAAGGAAAAAAGTTACTAAAAGAAGGAAAACTATGTAAATTGCTACTGTCTTAAATGAGAAATCAAAATTTACTAACTATAGTTTTTCTCATTATCTGTATCTAATCCATTCCTGAAAATATATTGAATAGTACATTTTCAGATGCCCAAATTTCAGAGTCTACATTGCATTATTTTAAAGATTATTTATTTATTGTCAGAGAGAGCGCACAAGCAGGCAGAGTCACAGGCAGAGGCAGAGAGAGAAGCAGGCTCCCCACCAGACAAGGAGCCCAATGCGGGACTCGATCCCAGAACCCCGGGATCATGACCTGAGCCAAAGGCAGTGGCTTAACCCACTGAGCCACCCAGGTGTCCCTACATTGCATTATTTTAAATGGGAAAAATGATAATATGTTTTCAGCCCATTCCAATGTCCTAATTAGGGGGTGCCTGGGTGGCTCAGTGGGTTAAGCCTCTGCCTTAGCTCAGGTCATGATTCTAGTCCTGGGATCATGATCATGTCAAATAAATAAATAAAAACCTTTGAAAAGAAAAGAAAAACAAATGTCCTAATTAGGTTTAAATTCAGCTTTAGCTATCTACTTGATTTCTCTCAAAGATTTCAGAATAATAGAAAACATTTTAAATCCAGTAAACAAGTAAATAATTAGCAGATATGATTGCGCATGCAATGATTTTATTTTTAAAATGATTTTATTGATTTATTTGAGAGAGAAAGAAAGCCTGAGCAGGGGGAGAGGGAGAGAGAGAAGCAGAGTCCTTACTGAGCAGGGAGCCCAACATGGGGCTTGATCCCAGAACCTGAGATCATGATCTGAGTTGAAGGGCAGATGCCTCACCCACTGAGCAACCTAGGTTCCCCTGCATACAATGATTTTATTTCATTTTTTAAAAAGATTTTTATTTATTTATGTGACAGAGATCACAAGTAGGCAGAGAGGGAAGCAGAGAGAGAGGAGGAAGCAGAGAGCAGAGAGAGCCGCAGAGCAGAGAGCCTGATGTGGGGCTTGATCCCAGGACCCTGGGATCATGACCTGAGCCAAAGGCAGAGGCTTTAACCCACTGAGCCACCCAGGTGCCCCACCCGCATGCAGTGATTTTAAATATAAAGTATGGATTATGGAAAATAAGATAATAATAATAGTAAAATAAAAACCACTGATAGAGTAATGAAGCAGAAGTTCCCAAAACAATACTTAACCTTTTCTACATGTGATGTGCTCTGCTGTTTTCTATTATATTGTCTGTAATAAACACTACAGCCCACTCTGTTGTCTTCACAACTTAATACTGTTCATTGTCCCCACTCTGAAAGACACTGCTTTTACAGTTTATAGTACAAAATTATAATCCAGGGCCCCCTGGGTGGCTCAGTCGGTTGAGTGTCTGACTTGATTTCGACTCAGGTCATGATCTTAGAGTTATGAGATTAAGCCCTGCATGCACATGCTTTCTCTCTCTTAAAAAAATTGTAATCCAAATGCTAATTTGCCATTTTTAAAAGTATAAAAAAAAAGATAATTAAGAACCATCAGAACTCCCTAATCATTAGAGTAACCGCCGTGATGCTCATGCAGTCATGCATTCCCTGCTGAGACTGGACAAACTATGGCATCGTTACCACATTGAATTTAAAGAAAATCTGAATAATGAAATGTAACTAAAACTTTATTTGCTACAATGATTGTAAGTCATTGGTATACATCTGGCATGTAACATATTTGCATATTAGCAGAATATACCCTGACCCCAAATCTCCCAAAATACATTCAAAACATAATAATCTTCAAATACCACTGGAGAAGAGGGGCTTGTCTCATTGCATTCTGCAGTGCATAACCAAATTCCCTTACTGGCCAGTGAATTCCACCTGAACAAGCCAAATTAAAAGGTTGTGAGAAGACCTGCAATAAAGAGAATATTACCATTGTTTCCCAGTCCTGACCATGAATCCTTTCTCTTCCAAAATACTTACTATCTTTGGGTTATGAACACACTATGAGAAAACCATTGCTGACCAAAAGGAATAATTATAAGAGGAAATTTAAGGCATTATGGCAGTTAATTAAATTTGGTGGCTGGTGTAGTACTTTTCTGTTCTATGTTAGTACACTATACAGAGAATCCTGCTAGCTCAAGTTTTCACAACCCTTTCCCTATTCTCTCAATCTAGATTGATGTAGTTACATTTTTATTCTTTATGCTGTTGTTATGAGATTGTTTAATATGAAACTTGAATGGATATTAATTATCTCAGTACTTTTTATTTATTTCATAAATTGTTTTGAAACTTAGGATTTCTCTATTGAGGTGGTGGTGAAAGGATAGGAATGTACAGTAATCGAAGATTTAATAAAGACAAACAGAAGTGACTTCCACACTGCCTTGGTTGCTATTTTAAGTTATATTGATACCATCACACCCATTCAAAATTAAGCTTTATTTCCCCTACATGCATATAATTCTTAAAGGTCATTACATTCGTCTTACAAAGTTCCATAACAAAGTTTACCCCATACGAAAGGAATAGCGCCAATTAAAAAGAATCACACTCAGTATCTCCCACCCATCTTCTGTCAAAACTTTGGTTTTTATCTTGTGATGTTTCCTTCTGTACTCAAATATGGTCCACATTTGAGTCTAAAAAAATAGTTATGTTTTAATGGGATAACTATCCACTGTAACTTCTTTTATTTTGTTTTGAGTTTTTATTGTAGAACATTTCAAACATAACAAAAATAAGATAGTAAAGTGAATGCCATGTACCTGTCACACATTTTAATTTTGTAATTTTAAATCCAGTATAGATAACATACAGTATTACATATTTTTAATAATCACTCCTATTTTACCTTTCTTGTTAATCTTCCAAATGTTTTTGACTGGGATATTTTAAAGCCAAGTCAGTATATTTTAGCATTTCCCCCTTACATATTTTAGTATGTATCTTGAACAGATAAGGACTTAATATCTAGTAATTTTTCAGCTATTAATGATTATAGTTGCTTTATTTGAGTGAGGATTTATAAGACACCTGCTCATTGCATTTTGTTAGTATGTCTCTTATCCACTTGCTTTTCTGACTTAAAATGCCTACAGAACAAAACATGAACATAGTGACAGCAATGCCGTGATATATCCTTCCTATTTCCCCCAAATTGAGTGTTCAGGTTATTTCTCTGTTGCTGCAAATAACTGCAATAAATGTCCTTATATGCTTATTCTTGCACATTTGTGTTTTTATTTCTACAGAATATATTCCTACAGATTAGACAAGTCAAATTATGTGTACATTTTAGATTTTTAAGATTATGCCAAATTTTGAAATAGTCAGTTTCCATTCTCATCATTAATGTATGAGAGTGCTCATTCCCCATACCATCACCAGGAGCAAGAAATAAGGACTTCCTTTGGAGCCATGATGGAATAACAAGTTTAAACAGAGACTGTTATCCTCAACAAAAGAGATAGAAATTAAGTGAGCACTATGATTGCACCAACCTTCTACCTGGAGACACATTCTAAATAATGAGAAAAGTTATCCCAGACAGAGCATGCTTGTCTGACTGTGTTGAGAAGATGGAGATCAAAGAGATTGATGTGTCTGGAAGTTGCAGAACAGTTCCAGAGAGAAGGAAGCTGTGCAGAGAATTTCAGAAATGTGTGAAAGTTCCTCTTCAGTCTTTCCAAATAATAAGGACTACATGCATAGGGTGTGACTCTACAAGATGGAACAAAGTATTATCAGAGTGCTGCAAGTTGTAAAATGTCCAGAGCTGACACAGGGCAGAGATATTCTAATTCTGACCCAGATGATCACCCATAGCATTTGGTAGATAGCCCAGAAGAGTCACACAATAGGAGTGGAGGTCAGCTATCTCTAAAGCACTTTAGACCTGTCCTAAACTGCTTTTTTAAAGTTTCAAAAGAATCAAGCAAGTAACCTAGCTACCTACACAGCAGAGCTCAACACTCTAAAAGAAATGTAACAATAGCCATCATTCAAAAATGTGAATTTCACAATGTCCATTATCTATATAAAGAAGGCAAAAAAGAAAAAAAAAAGTAACACAAAACCAGAAAAAAAAAAAATCAATCAGTTGGCCAACTGAAATGGCAGGAGAAATGGTATCAGTATAAAATTACAAAAGCTTTTATGCTCAATATGCTTAAGAATTTTTTTTAAAACCACAACATAATGAGGACAGATATGGAGGATACAAAATGGAATTTCTAGAAAAGAGAAATATCTGAGAAGAAAATTTTATTGGAGATTAAACACAGAGAAAAGAAAAGTTCAATGAAACTTGAAAACAGGGGCGCCTGGGTGGCTCAGTGGGTTAAGCCGCTGCCTTCGGCTCAGGTCATGATCTCGGGATCCTGGGATCGAGTCCCACATCGGGCTCTCTGCTCAGCAGGGAGCCTGCTTCCCTCTCTCTCTCTCTGCCTGCCTCTCTATCTACTTGTGATCTCTCTCTGTCAAATAAATAAATAAAATCTTTAAAAAAAAAAAAAAAAGAAACTTGAAAACATACCTGGAAAAATGAAGTGCAGGAAGAAAAAGACTGAAAGAAAAAGAACCTCAATAACCTGTGGGCAAATATAAAGCAGGATACAACATATGTAAATGAGATGTCAGCAAGATGGTAGAGTTGGCTGTCCTGGACCCTTTCCCCCCATCAACAATTCAGCAATTCATGGAAAAATTCCCTTTGTGAGAAATCCAGAAACTGAGTGAAAGGCTTCTGTACCCATGGAGAATGCAAAGCCAGACTCATCAAAACCCATAGAGAGATATGGGATCCCTCCCACCAGAGTCCTGATATATGGTGTAATACCATATGACCAGCGAGAGACCGTCTGGCTACGAGCTTCACCCAGGGGAGAGAAGGGATGGTTTACTCATTCAATACCTCAAATTTCCTGAAGAAGCTCGAACACTGATTTTGGTGCCAGTTGTGGAGTTTTGACAGGTTCAGTAAAAATCTAGTCGCTGGGTGAAAATGAAGATGGTGAGTTGGGCTGGTAGACCTTAACTCTATTCAGCACAGAGCAAACAGATGAAAAATCCTAGCCCTCAGCTTCCCCATGGGGAAGAAAAGAGTTCATCTATGTGTCCAACATCCCAATGTTGCCATGGCTGCCCAACGAACTGGCATTTGACTTAGTGTCAGAGCTCTGACAGGTCTGGCATCATCTATTCACCTGTGGGAGAATAGAGACAATGGCTTCAACTGATAAATGCCACAAGCCTCCATTTGTAGGTCAGCACAGAGGGAGTGTGCAAAAATAATAGGTGCCCACTTCTTCCTGGAGAAAGAAAGAGTACAAATGGGTTCCCAGATAAAGATGGAGACTGGCAGAGAATTCAAAAATATGATTTAACTATATATTGGATACAAGAGATACATTTTATTTATATTTTTAAAAGATTTTATTTATTTATTCAACAGAGAAAGAGAGAGAGATCACAAGTAGGCAGAGAAGCAGGCAGAGAGAGAGGAGGAAGCAGGCTCCCCACTGTGCAGAGAGCCCAATGCGGGGCTTGATCCCAGGACCCTGAGATCACGACCTGAGTTGAAGGCAGAGGCTTAACCCACTGAGCCACCCAGGTGCCCAAGAGATACATTTTTAGATTCAAATATCAAATACTAAAACAAAAGGACAGAAAAAGATGAACCATGCAAACAGCAACCATAACAGAACTGGAGTGGGTATACTATCAGATCAATTAGATATTAAGACAAAATCACCAGAGACAAAGAAGTACATTTTATCACCAAAAAAGGTTAATCCAGGGGCGCCTGGGTGGCTCTGTGGGTTAAGCCTCTGCCTTCGGCTGAGGTCATGGTCTCAGGTTCCTGGGATCAAGCCCCACATCGGGCTCTCTGCTCGGTGGGGGACCTGCTTCCCCCCTCTCTCTCTGCCTGTCTCTCTCTGTCAAATAAATAAATAAAATCTTCTTTTAAAAAATGTGGTTAATCCACCAAGAAGAGGTGCCTTAGTAGCTCGGTCAGTTAAGTATCTCTCTTTGGCTCAGGTCATAATCCCCAGGTCCTGGGATGGAGCCCCACATCCATCCAGGGAGCCTGCTTCTTCCTTTCCCTCTGCCTCTCTCTCCTCCTGTGCACATGCTCTCTCTTGCCCTCTCTCAACTTAGTAAGTATGTATGAATGAATGAATGAATGAATAAATAAAAATCTTAAAAAAAAGGAATATATGCAGCTAAAACAACAGTCCAAATGTCCATCACCAGATGAATGAAAAAACAAAATGTGGTATATACATACAAAAGAATATTATTTGGACTTAAAAAAGGACAGTCTGACACCTGCTGCAACATGGATGAACACTAAAGACAAAATATCAAAATATATGAAGCAAAACCACAGAATAAAGGGCTTCTGGGTGGTTCCTTCGGTGAAGTATCCAACTATTAATTTCAGCTCAGATCATAATCTCAGGGTTGTGAGTTCAAGCCCTCTGTCAGACTCCACACTGAGCATGGAGCCTGCTTAAGATTCTCTTTCTCCCTCTGCCCGTCCCTCCTGTTGATGTTCTCTCTCTCTCAAAACAAAAAACAGAGCAAAACGAACCACCCCAATTAACCCCCCAAAAGCAAAACCACCCCCAAAACCTGACAGAATTGAAGGGAGATGTAGATAATTTGACAATAATACTTGGAGATATCAAAAGTCCACTTCCAATAATGGATAGAACAACTAAACAAAAGATCTTCAAGGAAGGAAACAGAAGATTTAAACAACACCATAAACCAGGTGGGCTTAACAGACATATATAGAAAACTCCAACCAGCAACAGCAAAATACACATTTTTCTCCAGGGTATATGGGATCTTCTCCAGGACAAAGCATATTTTAGGTTAGAAAACAAGTCTTAGTAAAATAAGAGGATTTATGTCAGACAAAGAACATTCTCCAGTCATAATGGAATTAAATTAGAAATGAAAAATAGAAGGAAATTTGGGAAATTAACAAATATATTGAAAGTAAACAACATGCTTTTAACCAATGGGTCAAAGAATAATTCAAAGAATTCACAAGGAAAATTCAAAAATGGAGAGGGAGATAAGATGGTGGCATTGTAGGAGGTCTCTGGGCTCATCTCATCCTTCTAACACAACTAGATAACTATCAAATCATTCTGAATACTGAAGAAATCGACCTGAGCACTGACAGAAGAAACTCCGAAAGGGAGAGAAGAAGTGACATTGAGGAAGGTAAGAAGTGTGGAGATGTGGTTTGGGGGAGAAATGGATCATGGGTGCTGCAGAGGGGAGGAAGCCCTGGTCAGAGAGAAAGGTGAAGGAGGGAGGAGCACACAGGGGAATGTACAAGGAGAACACTTCCCCGAAGCCATTGGATGGGAAAATGAGAGGAGCTGATTTTCATGAGTTTTGAAGTAGGCTTCAAACCAGTGGGGCTTGAAGACTGGATTTTTAAAGGTCAGTGACCTTGGCTGGGTTAGAGACCTGAGAGCACTGTCCTACTCCTGGAAAAAAGGCAGACAAACAACGTGGGTGCAGATGGCATGATTTGAGGCATGTCTAAGGCGCCTGAGGGGTGGGGAGGTCATTGCTCTTGGAGTGCATCTATGAGAGGTGGAGACACCTCTCCAGGGACTAAAGAGCTGGAAGATGGTGTTTCCCTCTCTTACTCCTCAGCAAAAACACAGAGAGCTACCTGACCAGGGCAGCTTAGCCCTGTCACTGGCTGCCTAGCCTGCTTGCTCCAAGTCCTATACCCCTGCATTCTGGTGCAACTGCCCTTCTTGGTCAAAGATGCATCTGACCCAGTGCAGCAAGACCCTCCCTCCAAAGACCAACACAACCCCTGCCTACACCATGTTCCTAAAGTTTGGAGTTTTTCAAAAGTCAGCAGGCTTGGCTGGGATAGACCCAGGGGGGCACTGCTCCGCTCCTGGAGAGAAGGCAGGCGAATAACACTGAGACAGACTGTGTGACCTGAAAAATGCCTGGGATGCACAGCAGGGGGATTATTCGCTCTTCTGGGAGTGCTTCTCTGAGAGCAGAAAGCATGGAGACCTCTCTCCAGGGACAAAGAAGCTGGCTAGCACCGTTTCTCTCCCCCACTGCTCAGCATAAGCACAGAATGACCTGTAGTAAACAGCATAGTCCCAACACTGGCTGACTAACCTGCTTATACCAAGTCCCTGCACTTGGCCTGCTTGGGAAAGTGTGCCTCAGTCCCAGTGCAACAGGTCCCTTCCCCAGAACACCAGCAGAAAACCCCACCCACACCGTGTCTCCTGACCACAGAGTTCTGCAAGGCTTCAGTTTTAGTGGAAGTAGCATCAGGTCTCATTTAACAGGTAGACCAGAGCACACCTCGTTAAAATTCGCCACACTCTAGACGAGGTCTAAACACTGCCCACTGCAGGCAAGGAGAACCTCTGCAGATGCCTGGCCTGAAGGACAGAGCAGCCAAAACACAGCAACAGAGAGTGCATGCAGCACACACCAGAGACACTCCCTGAAGCATCCCCACTTAACACTCCACTTACATCAATGGAGAGATCATCCAATCAGAAATTCAACAAGGAAATAGCAGCTTTGAATGATACACTGGACCAGATGGACTTATCAGATATATTCAGAACATTTCATCCTAAAGTAACAGAATACACATGATTTTTTAGTGCACATGGGACATTCTCCAGAATAGATCACATACTAGGTCACAAATTAGGCCTCAACAAATAAAAAAAGATTGAGATCATATCGTGCATATTTTCTGACCATAATGCTATGAAATCTGAAATCAACCACAAGAAAAAATTAGGAAAGACCACAAATACATGGAAGTTAAAGAACATGCTACCAAACAATGAATGGGTCAACCAGGAAATCAAAGAAGAAATAAAAAATACATGGAAATAAATGAAAATGAAAATACAATGGCCCAAAACCTTTGGGATGCAACAAAGTGGCCTTAAGAAGGAAGTATGTAGTAATACAGGCCTACCTCAAGAAATAAGAAAAAAAAAATCTCAAATAAACGACCCCACCTTACACCAAAAGGAGCTAGAAAAAGAAGAACCAACAAAGCCTAAAGTCAGCAGAAGAATGGAAACAATAAAGATTAGAGCAGAAATAAATGATATAGAAACAAAAGAGAACAGATTGATAAAACCAGAAGATGACTCTGAAAAAATTAATAAAATTGATAACCCCATAACTAGACTTATCAGAAACAGAAGGGGCCTAATAAATAAAATCATAAATGAGAGAGGAGAAGTAACAACAACAACAAAAAAAACCGCACAGAAATACAAACAGTTACAAGAGACTATTATGAAAAACTATAAGTCAACAAATAGGACAACTTGGAAGAAATGGATAAATTCCTAGAAACACATAAACTACCAAAACTGGAACAGGAAGAAATAGAAAACTTGAACAGACTGATAACCAGCAAATAAATTGAATCAGTAATCAAAAAAAAAAAATTCCAACAAACAAAAGTCCAGGACCAGATGGCTTTACAGGTTAATTCTACTAAACATTTATTGTTTAAAAAATAAAAATTAGGGGCGCCTGGGTGGCTCAGTGGATTAAGCCGCTGCCTTCGGCTCAGGTCATGATCTCAGGGTCCTGGGATCGAGCCCCGCATCGGGCTCTCTGCTCCGCAGGTGAGACTGCTTCCTCCTCTCTCTCTGTCTGCCTCTCTGCCTACTTGTGATCTCTCTCTCTGTCAAATAAATAAAATCTTTTAAAAAATTAAATTTTATTTAAATTACATTTTAAATTAATTTTAATTATATATATACATATATACAAAAATTAATTTTAATTATATATACATATACATATATATATTTGCATGTGTACATATTTTCCAAAGCTGTTTTACCATTTAAATTCCTACTGGCAGTGTATGAGATCCAGCTCCTCCTCATCCTTCCAACATGTGGTATAGTCAGCTTTTTAAATGCTAACTATACTCATAGGTGTATACTATTAGCTTATTTTGCTGTAATTTGTATTTCTGTAGTGACATGATGTTGAATATCTTTTCATGTGCTTATTTGACATCTGCATATGTTCTTTAGTTATATATTTGTTCAAATCTTTTGCTCATTTAAAAATCGGGGTATTTGGTTTATTATTGAGTTAAAAATTTTTTATGTTCATATCCTTTACCATATGTGATTGGAAATTCTCCCCCAGTTGGTGGCTAATCTTTTCATTTTAATGGTTTCTATTGAAGAGTTTTCAATTTTCATGAATTATTATCAACTTGTTCTTTAAGAATCACACTTTCAGTAGAACATTAAAAAAAAAATGTTCTGCCTAACCCAATGTTCTGGAAGTTTTGTGGTTTTAAGCTTTACATTTTACTTATTTTTTATATGATGTGGCATATAAATCAAAGTGTTTTTTTTTGCATATGCATACTTAATTCATCCCAGCACTATTTGTTGAAAAGACTATGTTTAACCCATGAAACTGCCTTTTTGCTTTGTCACAAGTCAGTCGTCCGCATATGTATGTGTCTATTTCTGGACTGTATTCTGTTCCATTGACCTATTTGTCCATCTTGATGGCAATAACACACAGTCTTGATTACTTTAACTTCATAATATGTCTTCAACTTAGATAGTCCATGTCCTTCAACTTCGTTCTTTTTCAAGGTTGTTTTGCTTTTCTAGATCCTTTGCATACCTATGAATCAGTTTCCATAAAACAAAATACCCTGGTTGGTACTTTATCAAATCTACATGTCAATTTGGAAAGAACTGAAATCATAACAATATTGCCTATTCCAATCTCTAAACATGGTGTATCTCTGTTGATTTAGGTCTTCTTAAAGTTCTCTTGGCAGTGCTTTTTAGCTTTTCTGGCATACTTCTTTTTCCAAGTTTATCACTCAGTGTTTCACACTCTTTGTGGTGTCATAACTGGCACTTGGTTTCTATTGAAATTGAAGTTTCAGATTGTTCATTGCTAGCAAAAAGAAAATTTGACTTATGTATATTAATCTGTATCCAATAACCTCACTAAACTCACTTATTACACTTATTAGTACTAGTAGTTTATTTGTAGTTGCCATAGACATTCATTTGTTAATAGTTTTAGGTCTTCCTTTCCAATCTGGATACCCCCTCCATCCTTTCCCCCTCTATTGCCCTGGCTAGAGCCTCCAGTACAATACTTAGTGGAAGTCAAGACATCTTTTTCTTTCTCCTGATCTTAGGTCTTTCAGCATTAAGTATGATGCTAGCTGTAGAATTTTCAGATACTCTTTATTGGTTGAGGAAATCCCTTCTCTTTTTCTTAGGGGATGTCTTCTCGTTAATGGATGTTAGATGCCCAATACTTATTTCCTAGATGCCAGATATAAACTTTGCCATTAGGTGCTGCATACTTTTCTATTCCTAAAAACATTCTTGATCTTTGTTTGGAATACTGTTATTTGGAAAGTTTTATTCTTTTGGAGTCTTCTTGTAAGCTTTGTGAAGTGGGATCAGAGTAGTGGTCAGTCTGTGGCAAATGTTCCCCTACTAAGTAAGGTAAAATCCTCTGAGTACTCTACTTCACGATGTGAAGTCAGGTTGTCCACTTTGGCTGTTGGGAGCAGGAATTACACCGGGACCTCTGTGAGTTCTGAGAATTGTTCCCTCCAATTCTTTCAGGTGGTGATATCTCCCTGGCTTCAGGTAGTTTCCTCACATAAATGTATTGGTTAGTATTTAGCTGAACTTAAGGGAAATCTTCTGCTGATCTCAGGACGTCTTTGGTGTTCTGTCCTGTAAACTCAGACCACATTAGCCTCATGAGCTGTTTTCTAAAAATGTTATTTTGTCTTTTGTTGTAAAGCCATCAATCCATCTGGAACACATTTTCATTGTATTATTTCATAGTTGCCCAATTGCATTCTTATATGGATACTCAGTTGTTCTAGAATAATTTATTGAAGAGGTGTTCATTCCCCAGAGCTCTGTATTGCTGCCTCAATATCTCAAGTGCCCCTATGAGTATGGATCTATTTCTCAGATCCTGTTTGGTCTCACTGGTCTATTTATCCGTATGTATGATACCATATTATATTATTATCTATACACTTATGTTTTAGTATATATTGAATGTCCTCCCACGTTGTTCTTATTCAAGTATCTTGCTTGTTCATGACACTTTGTATTTCCATATAAACTTTTAAATCAGCTGGTTGTTTAAAAAAATTTCTGTTGTGATTTTTTTATTGAGTTTGCTTGATCTCTAGTTTGATAACTAGCAACTCTACAATATTGATCCTTCCACACATTGAGGTATACAGCTAATTTTATCCAAGTCTCTAATTTTCCCTCAATATGCTTTTATAGTTTTCTGTATAGAGGTTTAAACATCTTTTTTTAAAAAAGATTTTATTTATATATTTGACACACAGAGAGGGAGAGACAGAGACAGAGAGCAAGCACAAGCAGGAGGAACAGTAGGTTCCCAACTGAGGAAGAACCCCAATGTGGGGGTGGATCTCAGGACCCTGGGATCATGACCTGAGCCGAAGGCAGTTGCTTAACCCACTGAGCCACCCAGGCGCCCCAAACATCTTTTGTTCTACTTACTACTATCAGTTTTTAATGCTATTGTAAATGTCCATTTAAATTTTTTTCTTTCTTTCCTTAATAGGAGAACCAAGAGAAGAATCCTACAATTTTGAAACACAAACCTCTTCCACGTGCCCACTTTTACCTCATTAAACAGCTTCTGCCTTGCTGCTGGATCCTAGGAGAGACTGCCTGACTAACGATAGGACAATATATGACCACACATGTTGAATCATTCATCATTAACTGGTTGGTGGTATTTGTTCTTTAAAGACATGACCTCATGACTGAACCTGCCCTTTTGACATTGGGGGCCCTTCAGGCTACTGACAAAAATGAAAGGAAATATGTCAAGGAATGATATCCACAGATTTGCTACCCACTAACAAAAATTTATTATGATTACAATAGCAACTCCAAAGAGAGGGGATGAATAAAAGCTCAGATCCTTCAGGAATGGAGGTTTTTAATTAACCTAAAGAGAACTCCCAGATGAAAGTACAGTAAATTGTTAGTGGTAGGTTTAGGTAGTGGGCATAGGGAATTTACTGTAATATTCTTTCAGCTTTTCTGTATGTTTGAAATTTTCATAACAAAATGTTGAACAGAGAGGGAATACAATCTGAGATGCTTTTAAGGAAGAAAACATGAAATAAATATCTGAAGTATTAAATACTGATTACAATCTCAAGACTTGTAAAAAGAACTATAGTAGCTCTACATTCTTTCTTCCCTGATTATGTGTATGAGTGTGTGTGTGTGTATTTCCTCCCTTTCCCTCTTTCCTGATCCTGATTTATTCAAGGTCTTTTGATGGTGATTAAAGATAAAATATATATTGCAGTTTAAACTAGAATGGAACTATGACTAGAGAAGAGGAATCACCACTACAATGCCTATGCATATTCCCTTTTGAGAGAGGGTATTTATTTAAAAAGTTAAAAAAAATTATGAACAATTTAAAACATGCACTAAAAGAGAAGAGTATAGACAACTATTCATACTTTGCTGCCCCTCTTCTCCTCCTCCCCCTCCCCTTCCCCCTCCTTCCTCCTCCTTCTCCCCCCTCCTCCTCCCTCCTCCCTCTCCTCCTTCTACTTTTTTCCCTCCTCCTTTTTTTCCTCCTCCTCCTCCTCCTCCTCCTTTTTCTACTATTACTACTACTACTTCTTCTACTACTACTACCTTTATTACACCCCCTAATTTTTTCTGGAGTATCTAAATGCAAATCATATAATTTCACCCACAAGCCCTTTAATATGTCTGGCAAATAAAGATCTCCATTTGAAATAACTGCTCTCTCTTTACCACATCCAACCACAAAATTACTTAATATCTAATACCCAATCCATGTTCAATTTTTCATGACTTCCTTAAAATATCGATTCAGTTATCTGTTCAAGGCTGGACCCAAGAACGTTCCACACTTAGAATCTGGTTGTTATGCTTGAACTATGGAAATTCTTCATTTCTCTCCCTCCTTACCACCACACTAATTTATTGAAGAAATTTAGTTATTTGTCCTGTAGAATTTTCCACATTCTGATTTGGCCAATTGTGATCTTCACTATACCACTTAAAGGGTTTTTAAATTCATTTTATTTCCTATCAACTGGCAATTAGATCAAGAGGCTAAAGTAATTCAGGTTCAATGTTAGGAAATACATCTTAAGTAGTACTTTCTACTTCCTATGGCATCAGATTAGGAGGCATATTAATACCATATTGTTCTAATTTATTGTTGTTAAGATTGGCCAACTAGTTCAGGTGTCATCAACCTGATTGTTAACTTTTGAAATTCCCAACCACCCATTTATTATGGATTGTTGCTAAATCCATTATTTTATTAAAGGATGCCAGATTTAACTTTCTAAGTCTGTCATTCTTTTTTTTTTTAATTTTTATTTTTTTTATTTGTATATTTTCAGCGTAACAGTGTTCATTGTTTTTGCACCACACCCAGTGCTCCATGCAGTACGTGCCCTCCCTATTACCCACCACCTGGTTCCCCAACCTCCCACCCCCCCCCACCCCCCGCCCCTTCAAAACCCTCTGGTTGTTTTTCAGAGTCCATAGTCTCTCATGGTTCATCTCCCCTTCCAGTTTCCCTCAAATCCCTTCTCTTCTCCATCTCCCCATGTCCACCGTGTTCTTTGTTATGCTCCACAAATAAGTGAGACCATATGATACTTGACTCTCTCTGCTTGTAAGTCTGTCATTCTTTCTGAATATATTAGCTAATTCTTTTATAATAAAATTTCCTCTGTTTGATTACAGCCTGTACAGAAAAATCATGATAAATGCTTGGCTCTGTCTTTTATTGAAATTTCAGAATGAACTACTACTCTGGCAAACCCATAAAGGGCTCTATCACATTTTTTCACTTTGAATTCAGGAAGTTTTACCTACAATCATGGTTTCAATCCAGTGCAATAGTTTTTGATACTTAAATTATCCTATTTTTGGTCAGTTCCTTTTGGTTGATGATCCTATGGTCTTTGATAGCTTTATTGCTTTTAGGCACAGTAAGATGTTTTATGATAATCATATATACATTTCCTACCCTTGACCTATCTTATGTCATTTCTTCAAGGAGCCCTTGCTTCTTTTTTTTTTTTTTTTTTTAATAGAAAACAGAATTTGAAAACTACAGTCTGGATACTTGGGGAGCTCACTGCTTCTGTGTCATGAAAGCTTTTGAATCCTTTGGTGGACAGAGGTAAGAAATACGTACTTCCAATTCAAATGAAAGACTAAGGTATTTTACTTCTTTATGTTTTTCTTTTTAAAAAAATTCCTCATGAAATTAAGTTATGTGATTAATTTTGGACTCACCTAAAATACCAATATTACTATTAACAAGACTAGGAAAGGCTATAACATGATGTAGAATCAAATTCATTATTTTTGATATATAGGTTTGCTTTTTCCCTTTGCCTAAATTTTTAAAAAAAGATTGATTTTAGAGAGGGAGAGTGCATGAGTGGGAGTGATAAGGGCAGAGAGAGAATCTCAAGCAGACTCCCACTGAGTGCAGAGCCTGACACGGGGCACGATTTAATATCCCTGAGATCATGACCTGAGCTGACATCAAGAGTGGGACACTTAACCCAACTGAGCCAACTGTCCCTGACTTAATTTTTAAAATAAAATATCTACATGGGTCCAAAGTCAAAATAGAACTCAAGGTATAACCAACAATAACTATCTTTCATCCTTGCCCTCTCCTGTTGTTTCATCTTGAGATTTCTTGTTGAAAGTACAGGCATATATTGTATTCCTCTCTTCTTTCACAAATATTAGCATAATATACATATAATTTTGAACTTACCTGTTTTTAACATATCCTGAAAATCACTCCCTACAACAGAGGTACACAATATCCCACTATATATTCATATAATTAATTCATCCAGTCTATTGCTGGTCATCTGGGTTGTTTTGTTTGCTGCATTTACAAATAGTGATTTTTTTTTAAATTTATAAAGATTTTTTAAAAAATTTATTTATTTGATAAAGAAATCACAAGTAGGCAAAAGTAGGCAGAGAGAGGGGGGGAATCAGGCTCCCTGCTGAGCAGAGAGCCTGATGTGGGGCTCCATCCCAGGACCCTGGGATCATGACCCAAGCGGAAGGCAGAGGCTTAACCCACTGAGCCATCCAGGCACCCCACAAAGTATTTTCTAAAAATTCCTTTGTGTATACCACATTTTGTAATTTTACCAGTGTATATTTGGGATAGAAGCAAGGTTGCTGGTCTTATGATAAATGCATGAGACTACATATGGACATTACTTGATTCCCTCCTATATGAATTGTACTATTTTCCATTTTCATCAGCAATTTGAGAGTCCTTGTTTTTCCAGTCTTGCCAATGGAGTATATTAACACACTTTTTTATTTTTGCCCATCTGATTGGGATGAAGTGCTATCTCAGTGTGTGTAACTTTCATTCTTATCTCAATTTTTAGACTCTTTAGGAATATCAGTCTGTGACATAGTTGCAATTATCTCCATTTTGTCATTCTCCTTTAACATTTAGTCCTATAAAATTACTTTTTCCTTCTTTATTTTTCCTGGATTTTTTTAAAAAAGAAAGCTTTATTTATTTGACACGTAGAGATAGAGACAGCAAGAGAAGGAATACAAGCGGGGGAATTGGGAGAGGGAGATGCAGGCTTCCTGCTGATTAGGGAGCCTGATGCAGGGCTTGATCCCAGAACCCTGGGATCATGACCTGAGATGAAGACAGACACTTAATGAGGGGCGCCTGGGTGGCTCAGTGGATTAAGCCGCTGCCTTCGGCTCCGGTCATGATCTCAGGGTTGTGGGATCGAGCCCCGCATCGGGCTCTCTGCTCCGCAGGGAAACTGCTTCCTCCTCTCTGCCTGCTTGTGATCTCTCTCTCTGTCAAATAAATAAAATCTTTTCAAAAAAAAAAAAAAAAAAGACAAGACACTTAATGATTGAGCCACCCAGGTGCCCCTCTCCTGGATTTTTGAGTCATAATTGTTGATAACTCCATTCTGGGGCTATAAAGGAATTTACCCATATAGTGCTAATAGTTTCTTTTTAAAAAACATTTTTTACATTTAGAGATCTTGATCTGTTGGGGGCTCATCTCATGTTACACTGCCAGGGATGAATCTATCTACTTTTCTTTCCCATAAATTTTATCCAATTGTGCTAACACTATTAAAAATTTTCCCAAAATGATTCTAGCAGAATGGTTCCTGCAAAGAAAGGTGGTTAGAGAAAAACTAAGGAATGTTCTGTCATTTCTAAGGTAGACTAGAGAAGACACTATCAAAATTCACAAACATACCAATGGAAAGGGGTACAAGAAACATGTACCTGAGGCATTCAGGGAGATCGATAAATTCACAATGGAGACAGGAGTACCTGATATGCACACGGATACTAAACTCAACACAGAAGTTAAGGTGAAAGGAAAAAGGAAAGCCCCATATTTACTGTATATGGATGTCCAAAGTTATTTTTCTCAATGTATCATCACCTTAAAAAAATAGTCAGCATGAATGAAAATGGCTGGTTTATTACAAAATAACTTAACAAAAAAACCTCATTTTTACCATGTGAGTTGAGAAATTCCACAGAAGACAATAATTTTGGAGGGAATTACTGTTCCCTAATACTGTTTAGTTACTGTTAAAGAACCAAATTATAAATGTGCTAAATACATGTATATAAGCTCAACATTCTTTAACTTATGTAATACTAAAAGGTACCAAGAAGATACTCTTAGAATAAATTAAGTACTGAACTGATAAGGTACATCTTCATCATTGCTTTCAGTTTTGTGTAAACTACAGAATTATCACCCATCCATATCAGAGTTTAAACGTTCCTGGTAAATATCATATGGCTACTGTGTTAGTTTTTTTCTATGTATGTTCACGAGTGAAATTATTTTGGGATTTGTTTTTCAAGGGCTACTCCACATCTAATTTTATTATCAGAATATTGTTCATCTTTTAGCATCTGCTCAGAATTTTTCCAAAGGATTTTCTGTTCTTTCAGGGGGTAGCCTGTACAATTATCTGTACAATGTTCCTATATGATTTTTGAAGATTAAAGATTATTTTTTCCAATTACTAAGTTTTTTGGCCCCTTTCAGTTACTCTTAAAATTTAATAATTTAAAGTGTTTTCCTAGAAAACAAACCATACTGTATTTAAAAGTTGGGTCTCATAAGGTTTATATCTATTTATATGACCATGAAAAATATCCTCTAAAACATATATCAGAATTCTCCTTTCTTATCATAATGTGAAGGCATTGCCAAAGCCTAGTAATAATAGTTTTCTTCAAAGAAACACTTTAACTTAAAATTTAAAAAAAAAAACCTACTTTTTATTGCTCTTTATTCTACGATTTTTTATTTATTTTCATCAAAACTTTCCATCAATTCAAATGCCCATTGGGGCACTAGCTTGGTTACTTCAGTAATCATTATTTAATTTGACAAATATTTGGACTCCACAACAGGACAGGCACTGTCGTAAGTGCCGGAGATACTGTTGTGACAAGGAGTAAAGTGCCCTTGTTTTAGTTATATACACAGAGTAATTGCCATTGCGAACCGCCATGGTCATGTTCATGGGATTTGATATACCATTCACAACTAAATAGCCTGTAATTTCACTTTTGATTTGCTTATTGATAATTATTTATATATGTAGTAATCAATCTCCAAGAGGTCAGAATTCATTTGGCCATTTTCTAATTTCTAAATCTTAATTGTGGTGATAAAATGGATAGGACATTTGGCTTTAGAAATTTGTTAGAGACAGATCACTTCCAAATGCCTTTATTTATTTATTTTTAAAAAGATTTTATTTATTTATTTGTTTGTCAGAGAGATAAAGAGTGCACAAGCAGGCAAAGAGGTAGGCAGAGGCAGAGAGAGAAGCAAGGAGCCCGATGCGGGACTGGATCCCAGGACCCTGGGATCATGACCTGAGCTGAAGGCAGCAGCTTAACCGACTGAGCCACCCAGGCGTCCCCCAAATGCCTTTTAAAACAAAAAACACTGCTGAGCACTCAACAACCCCAGTTTTATTAGAACAATAAGGCTTTCTTTATAGTATGGAGTTTTTGGTGCAGCAAATGAATACTGATTCAAAGCTTTCTTCCCTTCATTCTGTTTTACTCGTTTTTCTTAGAATTATCCTACTGTTCCATAAGACATGTATCTTATTGGCATATTTGTTTATATTCATTATACTGTCAAGGTCTTTCTCACAGAAATGGTCTAATACTAAAATTAATGATGGTCATGATGTCATTTAGGTAGTCAAGCTCATTTAACCCTTATAAAATAAATAAGCAAACAGAAACAGATTTGAGTTACTTTCCAAAAAATACAGGTAAGATGTGTTGGAACTAAGGCATACCAAATAAGTTGTATGACATAGTCAAGACTTTCCAAGATTAATTACGTAACAGAAATTCACCTTTGGTATAATTTTGGTATAATTTGGTATAATTTTGTGGAAGTGTAAGAAGATTTAAATAGTGATGGAAAGTTGCCCTACGTGAGTTAGATTTAAATTCTATGCAGAATAATATCAATAATGTGGAAAATGTTTTAAAAATGATTCAGAAGAGATTCACAGTGTCATCTTATTCGTAGGGTTTTACTCTGATATTTCAAATGGAAAACCATTCAGTAAATGCTTTCCTGTATTAATACAGATTGCATTATGAATTCTCCGCTGTTGAGTGTGTTGTGTATTCTGACAGAGATTTCCAGTACTACTTACACTTGTGGGGTTTCTCAAAAGAAGCAATTATTAGACAGACATCAATTAATGAGTCATGAATAAAGACCTTCTTATATTTTTATATCATAAGATTTTATAAGAGTGAAATAAAGTGAGAGCTTGGAGAAAATGATGTCTCAAAATTTTTATATTCATAGGATTTCTCAAAAGTGTAAATATCCTGGGGTTGAGCAAAGTCTGAGTCCTGACTAAAGGTGTTCCCATAGTCTTTCCATTGATAGAGATTATCACCACTGTGAATTTTCTGTTCAGTAAAATATGGATGGTGACCAAAGATCTGTTTACTTTCCTTACATTCATAGGATTCTGTATCACTATGAATTTTCTTATGTCGTGTAAGTTGTGAACCCCAGATAAAAGATTTCCCACATTCTTTACATACATAGGGTTCCTCACCAGTATGTATTCTCTGATGTCGAGTAAGTTGTGAACCCCAGAGAAAGGCTTTTCCACATTCTTCACATTCATATGGTCTCTTTCCAGTATGGATTTTCTGATGTCGATTAAGTTCTGAGCCACGAAAAAAGGTCTTTCCACATTCCTTACATTCATAGTTTCTCTCACCAGTATGAATTTTTTGATGTCGATTAAACTCTGAGCCATGAAGGAAGGTCTTTCTACATTCCTTACATTCATAGAGTTTCCTCTCATTATGAATTTTCTCATGTTGAGCAAGATATGAGGCCCAAATAAATGTCTTCCCACATTGCTTACATTCATAAGGCTTCCTACCAGTATGAATTCGTTGATGTCGAGCAAGGTGTGAACTCCAGATATAGGCTTTTCCACATTTCTCACATTCATAGGGTTTCCTGCCTACATGAACATTCTGATGTTGAGCAAGATTTGAACCACGAATAAAGGCTTTTCCACATTCCTTACATTCATGAGATTTCTCACTAGTATGAGTTCTCTGATGTTGAGTCAGGTGTGAGCCACGAGTAAAAGCTTTTCCACACTCCTTACATTCATAAGGCTTTTCACCAGTGTGAATTCTCTGATGTTTAGTAAGATGTGATCGCTGACTAAAGGCCTTCCTACATTCATTACATTCATAGGGTTTTTCACCAGTATGAATTCTCTGATGTCGTGTAAGATCTGAGCCACAACTAAAGGCCTTCCCACATTCCTTACATTCATAAGACTTCTCGCCAGTATGAATACGCTTATGGACACTAAGTTGTGAATGAAATCTGAAGGCCTTCCCACATTCCTTACATTTAAAAGGTTTTTCACCAGTATGAATTCTCCTATGACCAGTAAGACTTGAACGCAAACTAAACGCCTTCCCACATTCTTTACATTCATATGTTTTCTTAGCAGCATGAACTGTCTGATATTGAGTAAGTTCTGAGTCAGAAAGAAAGGTTTTCTCATATTCCTTATCTTCACAAAATTTCTCCTTAGTTTGAATTACTTGATGTTGAGTACAGTCTGAGCCAGAAGGAAAAGCTTTTCCACGTTCTTTAAATTCATTCAGTTTCTTTCCTGTATTCTGTTTGTGATGTACATTAAAAGCTGTGTGATGGTTAAAAGTGGACGTTTTTTCATTGGTGAATATAACCTGCTTTAAACATTCTTCCTGATTTTCCTGTTGTGTTTCAGACTGATCTTTGCTTTCCCAATCACCCCTAAAAAATAAATATTCAAGGCTGTATTTTTTACAAATTTCCAGTTGAGTCAATTCTCTCTCAAAAGGGACGTTTTTTTGTGATAACTTCTTGCTCTGACATCTGGACTGCATGTCTGAAAAATAAGAAAATAAATTCATAATGTTTTACTGTTCAAAAACAAACAAAATGTCTGATGTAGATATGAAAAGTAATCCTAGGGGGCGCCTGGGTGGCTCAGTGGTTTAAGCCGCTGCCTTCGGCTCAGATCATGATCTCAGGGTCCTGGGATCGAGTCCCACGTCTGGCTCTCTGCTCTGAAGGGAGCCTGCTTCCCTCTCACTCTCTCTGCCTGCCTCTCTGCCTACTTGTGATCTCTGTCAAATAAATAAATAAAATCTTTAAAAAAAAAAAAAGAAAGAAAAGTAATCCTAGGGGGCGCCTGGGTGGCTCAGTGGTTTAAGCCGCTGCCTTCGGCTCAGGTCATTATCTCAGGGTCCTGGGATCGAGTCCCACTTCTGGCTCTCTGCTCTGAAGGGAGCCTGCTTCCCTCTCTCTCTGCCTGCCTCTCTGCCTACTTGTGATCTCTGTCAAATAAATAAATAAAATCTTTAAAAAAAAAAAAAAGAAAGAGAAGTAATCCTAGGGGTGCCTGGGTGGCTCAGTGGTTTAAGCATCTGCCTTCGGCTCAGGTCATTATCTCAGGATCCTGGGATCAAGCCCTGCATTGTGCTCTCTGCTCAGCGGGGAGCCTGCTTCCCCCTCTCTCTCTGCCTACTTGTTATCTCTGTCTGTCAAATAAATAAATAAAATTTTTAAAAAAGAAGATGAAAAAAAGTAAATCCTAAAATACATAAGGCACACAAATGAATGACTTAACAAATTCTCAAATTTTGGGCAATATGAAAAAAGGGCAAAAAAATAAAGAGAAATTTAAGAGAACTAATAAAAGTTGAGGTGGGTTATTAGATATATAAAAGCTTTGTTTTACTGAAATTCATCTGAATAGTTCAATTAAAAACATGATTATTAAAGTACCACTCAGTCATGGAATGCCAATGTAAAGATAAGACTGTTTCACTCAGTACGGTAAATCAACCCTTAGCAGATGTTAGGCATTAAGAAAATAATTCTGTAGGTACCTGGGTGGCTCAGTGGGTTAAAGCCTCTGTCTTCAGCTCAGGTCATGATCCCAGGGTCCTGGTATTGAGCCCCACATCAGGTTCTCTGCTCAGTGGGAAGCCTGTTTCCCTTCCTCTCTCTCTGCCTGCCTCTCTGCCTACTTGTGATCTCTGTCTGTCAAATAAATAAAAATCTTTATTAAAAAAGAAAAAAAAGAGGGGCGCCTGGGTGGCTCAGTGAATTAAGCCGCTGCCTTCGACTCAGGTCATGATCTCAGGGTCCTGGGATTGAGCCCCGCATCGGGCTCTCTGCTCCGCAGGGAGCCTGCTTCCTCCTCTCTCTCTGCCTACTTGTGATCTCTCTCTCTGTCAGATAAATAAATAACATCTTTAAAAAAAAAAAAAAAGAAAGAAAATAATTCTGTAAAAAATACATTACAAGACCAAAAGAAAAAAGAAAGGAAGGAAGGAAGGAAGAAAGAGGGAGAATTTAGGATAGAATAAAGGATCTTACACAAACCAGGTACTGGGAGGCACAATTTGGATCATTTAATCATATGATTAATGTCACTTCCATCTTTACTGAAATGAGTACATATACTGCTTCCATATTACTTTCTGTACAGATAGGAGGAAACAAAAGTATATCTAAACTAACTCAAAGACAAATATGCAGAAATGTAATCATGCCTACTTAATCATTTTTCAATTTGCCTTTGTACAAGCAAAGACTTCACCCTGCTTATTTCCTCCACAGTGCATAGCCAAGTTCAACTTTCTGTCATGACTCCACCAAGTTGCTTTTGTCTTAAGAATAGTTGTATTGTCCATCCATTCTGCATTATGTTTTCAAGCCCTTCCCTAGGTCTCTTCTTCCTCCCTTCTATGCAAGGCCACTGAAAATATTATAAAGTAACCACAAATTTTTAAGTACTATGGAAGATATTATGATGAATGTTTTATATAATTCTGAGCTTAAAAACAGTAATGTTGGGAAACAGAGTATCAGTCTAGTTGGAAGTAATCTAGTCTAGAGTTAACAGAGAGTAGGAACTCAGTAACACAGGTATGTTGCTTTTAGGTTAAAGGACATAATGGGTGATAGTTGAAAAAGAAAAATAGTTTGAGAAGTTGCCAAGGGCAAAGAGTCTGGCATGAGCTAGGAATAAGTAGGACTACTCTGTAACTCACTTTTTTTTTTAAAGATTTATTTATTTATTTATTTGACAGACAGAGATCACAAGTAGGCAGAGAGGCAGGCAGAGAGGGTGAGGGCCGGGGGAGGGGGAAGCAGGCTCCCTGCTGAGCAGAGAGCCCGATGTGGGGCTCCATACCAGGACCCTGGGATCATGACCCGAGCCGAAGGCAGAGGCTTAACCCATTGAGCCACCCAGGCGCCCCTGTGACTCATTTTTGATATGTGCCAGATCTGATGAAATTGTCATGTGATTATGTTATAAATTCTCTACCAAATCTGTATGGGATATCAAACTTACTGGTAGACTATTTTAGATGAACAAAACAAAAAAAACTACAACTACTATTATTTGAACATACTGAAAGTCTCAGCCAATTTTTACTATTCGTATTGTACTGATACTAGCATTTGGTTTAGAGACTGACAGACCTTATCTTAGGGCTGAGAAGATAGAGATTAGTATCCAGGGTATGTCAACAGGGAGTCCTCAACATTCATCATGTTTAGATACTATGGAAGGGCTATAATCAAGGAATATGGGTAAAACAGAGGTAGACCTATACAGGAACTAGAGCTCAGTTTCAAACCATCTCAGTGACTCAGGAGGCTGATGGATTGAGAAAGCAACCAAAATGTTCATGCCTTTACGTACCTGATAGAAGCAAATAATCCTCTATGAAGGAAGGTATTCTAGGCAAAAGTTTTACCAGTTTTACCACAGCGTTTTACAAATACTATCTGGCACAAAATTAAATAAATAACCAGATAATATTCATGCAAACAGACTACATTGTATATATATATACACATATGTGTGTGTATGTATGTATATATATTAAAAAATATATATTTTCAATCTTTATAATTTAGTGATTGCCAAAATGTTCTATAAATGGATTCATTTAGCATGTGACCTTTGGCATTTTTCATTCAGCACAATATCCTGGAGATTCACTCAAATTGTTTCAGGTATTGGTAGTTCTGAAAAAGAATGGTTTTAAAACACAAATATAACCTCTGGAATTTAAAAACATGATTCCAATAAGGAAATAAAATTTATTTTCTTTCCTTGATATTTCAAATTAAAAAAAAAACACCTCCTAAATAAATAATTAACAAATACTGTGGGGGAAAAAAAAAAGCTCCAAGAGTATGTTATTTCAGTCTGAGTCCTGCCCATAATAGAAAATTCATCAAATAGCCTCAACTTGCCAAATATGCGCCTTGTTTCCTCTTGACAGCCAGGACTTGTCTTTTATGACATTGCATTCTCTTTGTTGTCCTCCATTAGCCTTAAACTCTCTTCTGCCGCTTACTATTAACTGTAGCCAGAAGCCCTTTTCACCTATTTTCCTGATTTTCAACTAAGAAGCCTATCAGGCCCTCTCTCTCTCTCTTTTTTTTAAGATTTTATTTATTTACCTGACAGTGATCACAAGTAGGCAGAGAGAGAAGAGGAAGCTGGCGCCCAGCCAAGCAGAGAGCCCGATGCAGGGCTCGATCCCAGGACCCTGAGATCATGACCTGAGCCGAAGGCAGAGGCTTAACCCACTGAGCCACCCAGGTGCCCTATCAGGCCCTCTCTCTCTCTTTTTTTTTGATAACTTATTTATTTGACAGAGAGAAATCACAACTAGGCAGAGAGGCAGGCAGAGAGAGAGGAGGGAGCAGGCTTCCTGTGGAGCAGAGAGCCGGCCGCGGGGCTCGATCCCAGGACCCCGGGACCATGACCCAGCCAAAGGCAGAGGCTTTAACCCACTGAGCCACCCAGGCGCCCCTATCAGGCCCTCTCTTAATGTAGCGCCTATTTTGCCAAAATTTATGGGCATGTTCCAGTCACAGAAGAGAATACAAGTTTCTTAATAGATTATATACTCTTTGTTAACCCTTCTGATCCCAAAATGAAATTGGAAAATCAATAAATGTTGGTTAAAAGAACAAATTGGTGAGTGCAGGAAATGCAGAAGCAAGGAGAATTTAGGCAAAATAAGAAAAATTTAAGATATAGTAGGTAAAATAAAAACAGGGTCAATTTTTTTTTTTTAGGGAGAAATTTATAAATATCTAAATGGAGAAATTGACAAATATCTAAATGAAAAAAAGAGAAAGAAACTGTGTCAAAGCACTGATAAACTGACTACTGGAAAAAAAGAATGACACTTACCTTTTTATAACATGAGGGAAAGAAACCGAAGAGCACTGAATTGGAGTGGTATCTGGAGGTGAAGAGAAGGGCCATTTGGAAATGCATGGTGAAGAGGTTACTTTTGACTCTAGGTCTCAGACTGTTATCCACAGCTTTTTATCCCTTGAGGAGACTCGAGGCCAATATTTCAGAGATGCTGTTGCCTCACTGAACATCTGGGCTCTTATCTACAGTGATGGTTTCCCTGTGACAGCTCAGCCTCACTCACCTGGGCAAGGTCCTCCTGTCTCATCCTGAGAAACCATCCAGGGCTCTTTCCCCTTCTCCAGTAAAGAGAACACATCCGGCTGATAAATGCAAAGTCCTGATCGGAGAGAAGAAATAGGAAATGACCACGTGGTAAAGATTTCAAAATCTGCATCTCAGTTATGAAGGGAGAGAGACAATTATAGGAACAGCAAGAAAAAGGCATGAAGTATTTCTAAAGGATGGAGAAGATGGAGGTTCCCATTGATGACTATTACCAAATTTACAAAGCATAAACCATCTTCCCAGAAGGAAATCAGAAATTCTCTTACATCCTTGAAAGACAATTAAAAAATTCACAATGTAAAAATCAGAAATTTCTGGGGTCAGGTTCTGAATCTTACCCAGTGAGATCATGTTACTGTAGTTCTCCAACATCACATCTCTGTACAGATGTCTCTGTTCCAAGTCCAGGCACTCCCACTCCTCCTGAGAGAAGTCTACGGCCACATCCCTGAACATCATCGAAAGCTGAAACAAACAACACAAGCATCATGGTGAAATTAAAAAAATCTTTTAGATACAAGGGGGGAAGAAATGAAAAGGGCACTGTAGGAAGTAGTATACACACTGAGCAAAAATTGAAGTTGGCTGTCTGTCGTACGGGAGGAATGACATGGAAATTAGTGTGACTGAAGCTGAGTGCCTATATGCTCTTACAGTCTTCTGTTGTTCAGTCACAACATCCTTATGACCTTCCAGTGACAAGCAACCAGACAATAGGACAGCAGTCCAGAATTAAGAGTTCTTTGTTGAGGGGCGCCTGGGTGGCTCAGTGGATTGGGCCGCTGCCTTCAGCTCAGGTCATGATCTCAGGGTCCTGGGATCGAGGCCCGCATCGGGCTCTCTGCTCTGCAGGGAGCCTGCTTCCTCCTCTCTCTCTGCCTGCCTCTCTGCCTACTTGTGATCTCTCTCTCTGTCAAATAAATAAAAAAAAAAAAAAAAAAAAAAGAGTTCTTTGTTGATACTGCTGGGATGCCATGCCAGGCTTACATGACTAACTCTAGATTTATTATGTGATAAACACCTCCCGCCTTAGCTACTTTTAGTTGAATTTTCTGTTAGCTGAAGTTGGAGACTTAGAAGAAACACTTCCTAATTGAATATCATTTTCTGTGGGACTGTATAAAATCTCTGGGTTCTAGAATAAGTAGCTAACAATCAACACATGTCTTGTTAATAATATTAATCTCTCTAGGGGCGCCTGGGTGGCTCAGTGGGTTAAGCCTCTGCCTTCAGCCCTGGTTGTGATCTCAGGGTCCTGGGATCGACCCCCGCATCAGGCTCTCTGCTTGGCGGGGGGCCTGCTTCCTCCTCTCTGCCTGCCTCTCTGCCTACTTGTGATCTCTCTCTCTCTGTCAAATAAATAAATAAAATATAATAATAATAATATTAATCTCTCATTGATTTCCTGGCAAGGAACTTAAGCTTTCATCAATCCTTTATTTATTTATTTATTTTTTTTTTTATATTTTATTTATTTGACAGAGAGAAATCACAACTAGGCAGAAAGGCAGGCAGAGAGAGAGGAGGAAGCAGGCTCCCCGCTAAGCAGAGAGCCCGATGCTGGGCTCGATCCCAGGACCCTGGGATCATGACCCGAGCCGAAGGCAGAGGCTTTAACCCACTGAGCCACCCAGGCACCCCTCAATCCTCTATTTAAAAGCATGATAAAATGCCAATGAATAAAACGAATACCAACCAACACCAACTCTCACTTCTACTAATTGAAACACTCCATCCTACAGAATAAATAAAAGCTTTCATGTAGTGTATCCCTTTGAGCCACTCAGTTCCACCTTGTTAAGCCACAGGTTTGAAAAGATAGTCTTGGGGCACCTGGGTGGCTCAGTGGGTTAAAGCCTCTGCCTTCAGCTCAGGTCATGATCCCAGGACCCTGGGATCGAGCCCCTCATTGGGCTCTCTGCTTGGCAGGGAGCCTGCTTCCCCCTCTCTCTGTCTCTGCCTGCCTCTGCCCACTTGTGATCTGTCAAATAAATAAAATCTTAAAAAAAAAAAAAAAAGAAAAGATAGTCTCTACTATTTCTTCTAAGGGAAAACATTTCTCCTCATTCAGTGCTCTGCCAAAGTACTGGGACACAGGAGGTGCTGAATGCCATGCTGGAGAGAAGAGGGACACCTAGGGAAGGCAGTGGACTGTTTAACGAATATCACTTACTACAATGAACAGTGACTCAAGTAAGCAGCTTAAGGATAAAAAATAAAAGTATTCATCAAATGTGATATAAATGATTATAATTTTGGCGAGAGGCAATTCCAACTCACATGGGCCATGATGACTTAAAATTCCAAGAATCAATCAGTCTTCTAGACTCCTCTCCTGGTAAAGTAGAGTCCTGAGAAAGCAGAGCTAGAAGGAAGGAATCAAGAGAGGTCAGGTTTTCCTCAGAGTTTTCAAATGGACTAAGAATGCCATTTTCTCACTGAAAAAAGGTCAGAGTGAGTCTACAGAAATCCTGGCTCAAACCAAAACCCAAGTGACTCTCATTCTCCCTCCCTCTTTTTCAGTCCTAAGTAACCACTAATTCACTTTCTGTCTCTATAGATTTCCCTATTCTGGACTTTCATATGAATGGAATCATACTATATGTGAATTTACTATGACTAGTGTCTCTTATTTAGCATAAATGAAGGTATTGGCTTTTGTCAGATTCTTTTTCTGTATCTATTAAAATAGCCATGGGATATTTGTTTTTTATTCTATTGATATGATATATCCTATTAATTGATTTTTGGATGTTCAGACAACCTTACATTCCTGGGATATATTCCACTTGGTCATGCTGTATAATACATTTCGTATGTTGCTGGATTTGGCTTCCTAATATTTTGTTGAGGTTTATTGCACTCAAATTCTTTTTTTTTTAAGATTTTATTTATTTGACAGAGATCACAAGTAGGCAGAGAGGCAGGCAGAGAGAGAGAAGGGGAAGCAGGCTACCTGCCGAGCAGAGAGCCAGATGTGGGGCTCGAGTCCAGGACCCTCGGATCATGACCTGAGCTGAAGGCAGAGGCTTTAACCCACTGAGCCACCCAGGCGCTCCTGCACTCAAATTCTTATGAGACATGCTTTGTCTGGTTTTGGTATCTGGGTAATACCAGCCTCATCAAGTAAGTTAGGATCCTAGCTGTCGTCTCTCTTTTTAAAAAATTTTTTTAAAAAGTGAACTAAAAAATAAAAAAATAAAAAATAAAAAGTGAACTCAATACCCAACATGGGACTCAAACTCTCATAACCCCAACATCAAGAGTCACATGCTTTTCCCACTGTGCCAGCTAGGCACCCCTGGCCATATTCTTTAACTGCAGCAGAGAAGACACTGGGGAACTCAGAACTGATAGAAGGAGTCCTTCTGAACCAGGTTATGTTCTGAACAACAAAGAAAACCTGGCTGTTCAAAGGAACAATATTTACTTATTTATTTTTCATTTAAATTTTAGGTAGTTAACATACAATGCAATATTGGTTTCTGGAATAGAAGTCAGTGATTCATCACTTATATACAATACCCAGTGCTCATCCTAACAAGTGCCTTCCTCAATACCCATCACCCATCTAGCCCATCCCTCCCCCACCTCCCTCTGTCAACCCTTAGTTTATTCTCTATCATTAAGGTTGTTTTTTTTTTAAAGATTTTATTTATTTATTTGAGAGACAGAGATCACAAGTAGGTAGGGAAGCAGGCAGAGAGAGGAGGAAGCAGGCTCCCTGCTGAGCAGTAAGCCCGATGTGGAGCTCGATCCTAGGACCCTGGGATCATGACCTGAGCGGAAGGCAGAGGCTTTAATCCACTGAGCCACCGAGGCGCCCCTATCATTAAGTTTTTTATAGCTTGTTTTACTCTCTCCTTTTTTACATTTCCCCTTCCCATATATTCATCTGTTTTTTTTCTTAAATTCTACCTGTAAGTGAAATCATATAGTATTTGTCTTTCTCTGACTTATTTCACTTAACATAATACACTCTAGCTCCATCCGTGTTGTTACAAATGGAAGATTTCATGCTTTGCGACGGCTGAGTAATATTCCTTTGTATATATAAACACATCACATCTTCTTTATTCATTCATTGGGTGATGGACATTTGGCCTCTCTCCATAGTTTGACTATTATTGATAATGCTGTTTGAATCTGTATTTCTGTATCCTTTGGGTAAATACCTAGTATTGCAATTGCTGGGTCACAGGATAGTTGTTTTAAACTTTTTGAGGAACCTCCATATTGTTTTCCACAATGGCTGTACCAGTTTGCATTCTCACAAACACGGCAAGAGGGTTCCCCTTTCTCTGTAGAGAACCTGTATTTTATTATTATTTTTTAATTTTTTAAAAGATTTTATTTATCTGACAGAAAGAGACTCAGCAAAAGACGGAACACAAGCAAGGGGAGTGGGAGAGGGAGAAGCAGGCTTCCTGCTGAGCAGGGACCCCCCCCAATGCGGGGCTCAATCCCAAGACCCTGGGATCATGACTTAAGCCAAAGCCAGATGCTTAATGACTGAGCCACCCACGTGCCCCAAACTCTATTTTAAAGAAATTGTTTTTTATTGTACTTACAGAGGAGGGAACTCTTGAGCAGAAGAACCTAAAAACTACCTTTTCACAAGGGAAGCACCAGTGATAGCTATTCTGAGATAATCTATCACCTTCCAAAAAAATAACAAAATTAGAACCATTGTGTCCCAAGATGTTGTTAGATATGTTTGAAAAGAGTGCCAAAATACCCCATGAAGAAAAATGCCTAAAAGACATAGGAGAAGATTAAAATTATTATCCAACATTCCAGTATGAGTAAAAAAAAATAATTTATGATATAATCACAGCTCTGAGGCAAGACTACATGCACAAATGTTACAGTGATTTCAGGAATAGGGAGGAAGTGAGGGAGAGACTACAAGTGAGAGTTCGTTAAAAACAAAAGTGAAAGAGAACGCAGGCAGAATCACTTTAGAAACGAAGAACAGATAAGCACAAGGTATGACAAATACCACAGAGAGTGCATGGACAAAGAATACAGAAACTACCCTTTTACGAAGATGGCACCAAAAGCTAAGAAGGAAGCCCCTGCCCCTCCCAAAGCCGAAGCCAAAGCAAAGGCTTTGAAGGCCAAGAAAGTGATGCAGAAAGGCATCCACAGTCACACACACACACACACACACACACACACACACACACACAAAAGATCCACACGTCACCTATGTTCCAACGATCCAAGTCTCTGTGTCTCCAAAGGCAGCCCAAATACCCTTGAAAAAGCACCCCCAGAAGAAACAAGCTTGATCACTATTGTCTTCAAGATCCCCCTGACTACTGAGTCAGCCATGAAGAAAACAGAAGACAACAACATGCTTGTGTTCATTGTGGATGTCAAGGCCAAACAAGCACCAGATCAAACAGGCTGTGAAGAAGCTCTATGATGTTGATGTGGCCAAGGTCAACACTTTGATCAGGCCTGATGGAGAGAAGAAGGCATATGTTCGAGTGGCCCCTGACTATGATGCTTTGGATGTTGCCAACAAAACTGGGATCATCTAAACTGAGTCCAGCTGGCTAAATCTAAATACAATTTTTTTCATCATTAAAAAAAAAATACAGAAACTAGTGGGCAGAACAAAATAAAAAAAAGAGATGACAATTATTGGAAGAAAACCATGAAGGTCAGAGATAATCCAACTAATAAATAAGCAGACCCCTACAGATGAAATCCAAATCAAGGAAGAGAATATTAAAAACTACATTTTTAACATTAAAAAACAATTTCTTGAGATAAAGCATGAATTTACATAATGAAAGACATAGTATATTGCAGGGAAAAATGATTCAGAGCTGAGTGCCAAAATACATCCTAATAAAATTTTAGTCTAAAACCCATGGGAAATCAACATAAAAATACCAAGTTACCTATGAGAAAAAGGAAATTTAGTTGTTAACACTTCTCCATTGCTAAATTCAGAGCCCCAAATAGTGAGGTAGTTTCTCAAGTATACTTGTGGGAAAATAAATGACAGAATCGAAAATTTTATATGCAGCCAAGCTGTCTTTCAAGTATAATGGATATAAGAAGTTCTATGCTGCAAGAGCTTAGGGAGTATTACTCACAAGAGTGCTTTCTAAACTACTAGACAACATATTTCCACCTTAAAAGAGAGAATAGAGAAAATTTCAGAACATTTTTGATTGTATCATCGCTTGGCTGTATATCTGATAAACTTCGATAAAAAGTTCATTTTACAAATATGGGGAAAATATAAAAAGCAAATGCAAACTAACAACAAAATAAGCAATGGCGCCAGGGTGGTAGAGTTGGTTAAGTGTCTGACTCTTGAGCTCAGCTCAGGTCTTCACCTTAGGGTTGTGAGTTCAAGACCCCCACTGGGCTCTACACTGGGTGTGGAGCCTACTTAAAAATTTTAAAAAGGAAATTAAAAAAATAAAAGCAATTTGTTTATTAAAAAAAAAAAAAAGCAGGGGCTATGATCTTGAGCATGCTAAAATACCAAAGCCTACGATTCACAACAAAAACGATGATGACTATCTAGAGACTCCTGGGTGGCTTAGTTGGTTAAGCATCCAACTCTTGATCTGGGCTCAGGTCATGATCTCAGGGTTTTGAGATCGAGTCCTGCATCAGGCTCTATGCTGGGCATGGAGCCTGCTTAAGGTTCGCTTTCTGACTCTTACCTCTCCCTCCCCTTCTCTCTAAAAATAATTATAATGATGATGATGATGAAGAATATATATCAACAACAGCAGCAACTTTAATAAAGCAGAAGCTACAGGTTATGTAAGATAAAACTTCATTCACAGAGTATTTTAATACATTTTTGTCAAGCAAAGACTAAGTGGAAAACACATACTACTGACTGCCATATATTAGATCACAAAGAAAAATTCATTAAATTCCAACATTAAAAATATAATAAGGCAGGGCGCCTGGGTGGCTCAGTGGGTTAAAGCCTATGCCTTTGGCCCAGGTCATGATCCCAGGGTCCTGGGATCGAGCCCTGCATCGGGCTCTCTGCTCAGCGGGGAGCCTGCTTCCACCCCCCTCTGCCTGCCTCTCTGCCTACTTGTGATCTCTGTCTGTCAAATAAAAAAATATATATATCATAATGCAGTAAAACTGGAAATTATAAGCAAGGAGGGGGCCTGTGTGCCTTACCTGAATTCCTCAACTTTATCAATAGGGATTGCGTTCCCTTCATGTCCCAGTACTCAAGACCCCTTCCACAGCACTAAGGCTAAGACACTATACCATTATATTAGTTTTCTATCACTAAGCAAAAAATTAGCATAAACACAATGGCTTAAAACAATACAAATTTATTACCTTACGCTTAGGCAGTTAGGTAAAAGTCTGAGATGTTTCTCACTGGGCTAAGATCAAGGTGTCAGCAGAGCTGTGTTCCTTTCTGTATGCTTTAAGGGAGAATTATTTATTTCCTTATGTTTTCCAGAGTCTAGAGGCCACCAACATTGGCTCCCTTCCTTCAGCCAACAATTTTGTTATCTCTGATCATTCTTCTTTGATTCTAGCTCCCTCTGACTCTAAACCCTTGGGAAAGGTTTACTGACTTTAACAATTCATTGGGCCTGGGGCACCTGGGTGGCTCAGTGGGTTAGAGCCTCTGCCTTCAGCTCAGATCATGATCTCAGGATCTTGGGATCAAGCCCCGCATCGGGCTCTCTGCTCCGCGGGGAGCCTGCTTCCTCCTCTTTCTCTGCCCGCCTCTCTGCCTAGTTGTGATTTCTCTCTGTCAAATAAATAAAATATAAAAAAAAATTAAAAAATTAAAAACAATCCATTGGGCCTAATTGGATAATCTAGGATAATCTCTCCATTTCAAGGTCCTTAACTTAATCTTGTTTGCAAAATCCCTTTTGCCCCTCATGTAAAGCAAAATATTCACAGGTTCCAGGGATTAGGACCCTCTTTGCAGAGAGATGACTTTGCCTACCCCAATGACCTTTAAAGCTTCTGTCCTTGGCTCCTCTCTTCCTGATGGACACTCAAAAATCCACCTCTTTCTATTCTATCACTTCCTCTCCCACAGTCTTGAACCCAACCCAGAATAAGCATCAATATCCCCTGTATCCATGTTTATGTCCATCATAAGCCTTAGATTCCATAATAACCTCTCTTTTCAGTCACTGTACTCCCACCCCATCAGTTGGATGTACCCCCTTTTCAGTCCTCCCCAAATCTTGACACTTTTTAGTATGCCCTCTGGAATTCATAATTAATTAATAACAAAGCCCTCTTCTATCTCCAACTTGCATTTATTTGAATATTCCCTTCACCTTTGGGTCTAAGGGAAACCTGGCTCTCCCCAAAGGACTCTGCAGCCTTTTCAACATCTCCCTCTCCTACCCCCTGCAGCTTCTTGCCATTGGGGGGGGGAGGGGGTTATCATCCTTGTTCTTCTTACTTTCAGACTTTTCTATTTTTCTCCTCCTAAAAAGCTCTAGTTTGGAATTTCATGCCCTGAGATTATTCAGAATATACCACACCTCACTGCTGCTGACATCTACCAAATACAGGATACTGCTCCTTGTTTTTTGAAAACCTGAGCTCACTGCTCATTCTCTGCAACACTACTACCCTCTTTTATTCTTGCAGTTGCACTACATCCACACAGATAAGCCTTGCTTACTCATTCTCACCTGTATTTCTACTTTTCCCTCTCTTGTGACTCACTATCACCAATACACTGGTACGTTGTCATTCCCCACCCCACCCCCCACTAGCTGGTGTTCTATTTCTCTGCTCATATTTACAGAGAAATTCTTGGGATGTGTTCTCTACACTGTCCCCATTCCTCTCCCCACATTCTATATTACCCGACTCAACCCAACTAAAGGCCACCACAGAAACTGCTCGCCACACATTTACAAATAAGTGTAATTGTTACTAAACGCAATATTCTTTGTTTCTGCCTCCGCAGCTGCGGCTACCACATTTACACACACGGTCAGGCATGCAGTGGTGCAGTCACAATCATATACATGCACAGTCACACCTGAATAGTCATTACAATCACCTACAGCTCCCCTCACCATCGGGCGCATGCAAACACACACACACACACACACGTACACGTCCCCAACCCTACAGCTCCTAAGCGATTATCCCCACATCCCGCTCCCGTAACAATTTCACACAAGCACACACAGATCCCATCCTGATCGCGCGGGAGCGGACATAACATACACAGCTCCCTACAATCTTCTTTCCCACATCCTCTTGCTGGCAAAGCCTGAGACTCAGAAAACATTAGTCCCTCACTGCTCATTGTCCTCCCCAGTGGCCTTGGCCCCTCAGGGGTCATTTCGCTTCTGAGTCTTAGACTCTCTTACCTGACCCTGCGGTCCTTACAAGAATGTTCCGCGGGCACTCAGGCGCAATGCTTCCTACGGTCCTGAAAGCGTTGGTGCGCGGACAGGAAGCTGTCTTGGCTATGGTGGACATTGGAAAACGTAGTCAGTGCCTGGCCTTTCAGAGCCCAGAGCCGACAATCTCAATTCACAGGCCTTGGCCTCGGCAACGACCGTCGCCCTCATAACTGCTCACATCCGGGGCAGAGGGCTTCCATGAGTTCCAAGTCGCGTTTAGAATGCAAAACTCCACCGAGGACTCCACGCCGCTCCTCCACAACAGGTATGCAAGTCTGGGAACCTTGACAATAAACCAATGCGCCTTTACCGGAAGTAGCCTTGGACGCGATGGCCCCTGGGAAATGTAGTTCAGAGTCCTAGAACTACCTCAAAGGAAGGGTTAATTCTTCCTGGCTTGAGTTCGCGCTCTGAGCATCTGACGGATACGGATACGGCGTGACAGAAAGGTCCTGTTAGTCAGTGCCAAGCGACCTGCAAGTCCTTACCATCTCTGTCTGAGCCTTGGCCCGGCCTGGCGGATATCTCTTATCCCACAAGCATCGACCTGGGGGTGGGATGAAGGGGCCCGATCCCAGGAGGGTCCCTTCTCTGCGAAGCATTGGGAGCTCCTTTAACCGAGGTGTAGTATCCCTTACATCTTCAAACAAATACTTTCCTTATTCTTATCTTCCAATTACCATTAAAGAGTTTAGTTTAATATTCAAGCTTACATTAGTATTTTGCAAATGTTGTTCATTTCTTGGCCTTCCCCCCCGAAGTTAATACCTGCCAGCTTTTAAAATTTGCTTCCTTTTCTCCGAGCTCATCCTTTAGATGGACGGTATGTCTAAACTTTCTGGCAAAGGAGTAATTTTTTCCAGTCCTTTCAAATTCAGCCTTTAAAAATAATTTTTGAAGATATTTTTTATTATAAAATAGTTGCAAAACATATTTTTATTGTAAAATACCTGAAGTGCATAGAATATGTACAGTCAGTACTCAGTACTAATGAAGAGTACATTGTTAGTATCTCAAGAAGAAATGGTAAAAAAAAAAAAAAAAAGAAGAAATGGCCTGTGCATGCAATATTTCTGATCCCAGTCCCTAGCTGACCACTATCCTGCTTGACTATTAGAGTAGAAATATTGTAGAGGCCGCTTTTAGGCAATCAACTTAAACAATGGAAACCTGAGTAAGATAGAAGGGTCCACAGTACCTCCCTGGCTGAATACAAACAGGCCCTTCAGGAGACCCACCTGAAAAGAATCATAAGCACTAGCTGACCAATGGGTGGATACAGGTACCAAAAAAGAAAATTTCATACTTCCCATTACCTTCTCATCTTTTCCCCTTAACTACAGCCCCCCAACCCTGCCTCACAGCAGTCTGCTTTGCTGTCAATAAACTTCTATCTCCCTTGTTCTGCCTTGGGTGAATTCTTTCACTGCCTGTGCATCTGGCTTCCACCAGATTACCCCACATTTGGTGGCCCCCATTGGATTGGGGGGCCCCACAAATATCTTGGTTGTTAGTTACATAACTAAATTTCTTTGAAATTTATATAAGTGCAAATCAAATTATATGAGTTTATCTTGCTAGTTGTTAAAACTCTTCATTGAATTAACTTAAAACTCCACACTAAAGGCTTTGCCAAAGGAAAAGGGTGCCCATTCAGGGATGAAAATTATTTTCCTCAGTTACTACTATGTAGTGGGACCCCCAAGATCAATACTGCCTCCAAGGTTGAATGATTCACTAGGAGAACTCACAGTGAAACAATACAAAGCAAAATTAGCAAAGAGGAAAGATGGATGGAGTACAGTCCAGGATAAACCAGATGCATAGTTTCCAGTATCCTTTCCAAGTAGAGTCACACAAGATATTAATTTCCCCTGCAACAAGTTGTGACAAAACATATGAAATGTTGCCAACCAGGGAAGAAGCTCATTAGAGACTCAGTATCTAGAGTTTTTATTGTGGGCTGGTCACATAGGCAGCTTCTACCAAGTGTGCGTACCAGAATTTCAGAAGGAAAGCAGGTGTTTAATATAAACTGTGTGATTTGCACAAACAGGCATAGTGAGCCACTCTTATCAGGATAGCAGGACCTCCCTCTGGAAAACTAAATTCTAGATGCAAGCCAAGCACTAACTGTGCAAGCAAACCTTCTAAGGATAAGAATTCTCAGTTCTGCTAGGTTAAGGCTTTTCTGCACCCTACTGTCCTAAACAAAATGTCTGACTTTCAACAACAACAAAAATTTTAAGACATATGAAAGGACAGGGAAAAAAAAAAATCAAGATGCTCCCAAGAGATTAAAAAAAAGAACTAAACTCAGGGGTCCTTAGCTTGTTGCTGCATAACTTCACTCTCTACCTCTGTCTTCACATGGTCTTCTCTTGTATGTCTTTTCATCTTCTCTTATAAAGACACTTGAAATGGGATTTAGGTTACACACAGATAATCCAGGATGAACTCACCTAGAGATCCTTAACTTAATTTCATCCGCAAAAACCCTTTTACCAGGTAAGGTTGATGAGGGAGCAAAAGGACAAAGCTGAGGACAAAGCACAAGCTGACCCCCAACTCCCTGGTGGGATATGTTGACATTCCTCAGGCACTTCTGGCTGCCCTGAAACTAAGGGAAAGAAAAAACAAATGGTTAACTGATAAAGATCACAGTTCTTCAGGACACGAGTTTCCATCAATTTACAAATGTCTTAGTGATAATCAAGAAAAATCATTCTTATCAATAACGTAACTTTCAGAGACCTATAACTCAGTTTCCTAGAACCCTAACATCACATTCCCCTCCATGAGTGATGTGGGAAACAGAGGCAAAAGGGAATGCAAACAAAACTAAATTTCTTTATAACTGGAGGCCCACCAGCGAATACTTGAGATGGAAAGTCCTTTTGGAAACCTCCATTTTCCTTACCTCCCCCAACTCCCAAGTATATAATCAGTCACCCCTCACACTTGTAATGCATCGCTTTCTGCCACAGGTCCTGTACCCACGCTTTAATAAGAATTCTTTCTTGGCCATTGGCTCTGGACCCCAACGTCACCCAAAACTACCTTAAGGTCACATTCACAGATCTTGGGGGTTAGGATATGGACATAGCTATGGGGTGCCACTATTCAACCCACTACAGCATGTTACTATGTTTAGTCTTACCCTAATAGATTTCCTTAGAATTCTCATCCTCTCACTACTATAAATGATACCTAGGTACTGACAACATGCAAATGTTTCTCTTTAACATGGACTATATCAGTGCTTTAGGAGATTAAAGACAAAATTCTTCATCTACTCCCTAAAGCTTGCTCATTCCATAGTTTTTTTAAAAAGATTATCTATATCTATATCTATCTATTTATCTATCTATCTATCTGAAAGAGAGAGCATGCTCGTGCATGCATGGCACACAGAGGGAGGGACAGAGGGAGAGGGAGAGAATCCCAAGCAGACTCCCTGCTGCTCCTTGAATATACAGGCTTGTATCCAACCCATAGCATTTATGTTTTAGTGTTTTTTCTGTTTATAAATTTGCTTTATCCAAATATGTTCAAATGTTGCTACTCCTTCCTTTTGGTTTGCTCAAATATTTTCTTCTTAGTTAAGCTTTTCCTAACTATTCTATTTAAAATTGCAATTCCCAAAATAAAATAAAATAAAATTGCAGTGCCCAGGGTGCCTGGCTATCTCAGTCAGAAGAGCACGCTACTCTTGAGCCCAGGGTTGTGAGTGTAAGCCCTACATTCGGTGTAGAGATTACTTAAATAAATAAAAGTTTAAAAAATGTAATTCATTTGGCACTATCTCATTTTTAACCTCTCTTTCTCTCTACAGAGTTTACCTTTATCTGGAATGCTATATATTTCATTTACATGTTCATTGGCCACTTTCCCTGACTAGAATGTAAACTCCTTGAGGAAAGGAAATTTGGGCCATTTTGTTCACTGATGCTTCCCTGGAATAGAATCTGGCACAGATAAAGGGCTCACTAGGTCACACTGAGCTGTTAAATGAAGAAACACAGTGTTTGACCAGAACAGGAAATAGGCACTCTCATAAATTTTTTGGTGGGAATGGAAAGTGATTCATCTTATGTGGATTGCAAATATTTATACATAACCTCTGGCCCAGCACTTCTTAAAGGAATTTATTACAAAAGTGCACACACATCTATGCAAAACTGAGTATATATATTATTCCAGAATTGTAGAAACTTGAAAACATCCGAAATATTCACTTACGCGCTGTTAAAGTAAGACACTTCCCCTACCACAGAACACAATATCACCATACAAAAGAATAATAAATATGTATTAATATGGGATGTCTTCTAAGAAATAATAGTGAGTAAAAAAGTAGATGCTTTATAGTATACTAACATTTGTGAAAAATAAAGATGATATACATAGATATGTTGTTATAAATATAGAATTACTTAAAGTAGTTTACATATGAAACTAGTCACAGTAGATGCAGATGGAGAAGAGAAATTGTTGAAAGGGAGACTTTTTTTTCACTATAACCTTGTTTAAATATTTAAGATGAATGAGATAATTCCTTCAATAACAATTGTGGAATAAAAAAAAGTTGGCAGAAAAGAGAGCTAGGAGGAAAGTAGCAACCATTTCTAAGCCAGTAGCTTCAAGAGGTGATGAAAGTTGCTGAAATATGACTGCGGGAAATAAGTGACAATTGGAAATGCAGATGTAAAATATAATCCTGAAGCTTTTAGTGATAGAAAGATAGAAAATGGAATGTCATAAAAAAGAAACTTCAGTGTGCAACAATACTAGTTTTGAAATACTAAAGATTAAAAAAATTTATTTATTTATTTATCAGAGAGAGAGAGAGAGGGCACAAGCAGGGGAGCAGCAGGCAGAGGGAGAATCAGGCTCCCCACTGAGCAAGGAGATTGATGTAGGACTCTGCGGGACTTGATCCCAAGACTCTAGGATCATGACCCCAGCTGAAGGCAGATGCTTAACTGACTGAGCCTGGCATCCAAGACTGCAGATTTGTGAAGGACTGACTGCATATGTAGACTACGACAATGAAGAGAATACGGTCCTCTAGGATTACTTAAATAAAATAGGGCACTGATAGAAAAAGAATGATGACAGAAGGATTCACATCAGCTAAGACTCAAGGAGAGTAGGGCCTATAAAAGAAAGCCTGAAAAACATTTCAGAGGTGTCAGCTCTCTCACTGAACATCTCTGTTCTGCCTTAACCCAAGCATATCTGCCTGATTCTCAGTCACTCACTTGGAGAGAACTTCATTTACATTTCCTCTATTCAATACCTATGGCCTCTTTTCTTGTTTCAACTTAAAGATTTTATCCAGTTTGGTGATGTGATAGCCTATATATAAGAAAATGACATAAGACTGGATTTTAATTCAAGCACCATCCCCCAAAGTCACCACATAAAGAGGAATAAAGTAGATACCTTTTACCTTAAAAGGTTGAGCATATACAATTATATGGCAGAGGGTTTGAGGATACCTGAAACTTGTTATCTCAAAGCTGAATCTATTACGCTATGTAAAGGTTCTAAATATTTCAGAAATGGAAAAGAGACAACATTTTACTTTCAAAAGTTGAATTATACAGAGAGCTATCCATGTCTAATATGACCGAGTTGCTCTAGTTCGCCAGCATCGCATCCCTGTACAGCATCCTCTGAACATCTTTTAATTGTGGTTGATTCTTCTGGTTGAATTAAACAATTACATCTCCGAACATTTACCCTACCAATGACTCCCAAAGAACAGAAAAGAGTAAATGTCTGGGGGCAAGGTTATAGACAAAACAGGTACCCCTGTAGCAAAATATGCCCCGTTTAATATGTCATACTGATTTGTTATTCTATTTCAGAGCAAATGGTTGGAATCTTTAGCATTTATATAAAAATGCTAAAGTTATTTATTACATAAATTAAAATTTAGTTTTTCCCTCTTAAAAATCAAAGCTCCAGGAAGACATACCCTATTATCAATTTGAAGAGAAAATGAGGCTTGTAGGATTCAGATTCCTGAACCATCTCAGGCACCCATGCTGAGATGACCTGCATTCAGGTGATCACGCAAATACTCATACTGGCAGAGATTCAGACGCTTTTGTCCCATGCGCTGCACACAAGTACCTCAACCACACACACCCATGATGTGACCCTCCAGCCTCCCTAAGCCACACATAATCTTGATCCACGACTCCGTCACACTCATCAGTTTTACCCACATGCAGTTTCTCTTTCACTCAACTATCCTCCCTCCCGCCTCAACCAGTCACACACGTAATCTCGCCACTGTCTCACATGGGACCTCCTTTGTCCACTTTCACATACATGACTGGGCTTGAAGATTCCTCCCTTTCAAACTCCCCAGGCTGGTTTGGTCACAGATGCTCAGGTCCACGTTTGGGTTTCTTCTTTTAACAAGGTCCGCAGCATCCTGCCTCGAGAGCATCTGTTTGTATTCCTAGGGCAAAGCGGAATTCTGAGCATCATCCCCCAGGGCACTTAAGTGCCGCCAGCCTCGCCTCAGTGCCTTGAGGACCCAGCTTACCTTGGCCAGGTTCATCGCGAAGTCCAGGACTGCATTTCCCAGGAATCTTAGGGCCCAGTGTGTTGCAGAGTGAGTCATCAAAGTCTGAGAGAGCTGACCTGGGGGTTTTGTTGACGAAAAACTGCACCAGGTAAGTTAAACAGGTAAGGAAGACTTTATTGAAGACTGTTGCAATGGAGAAGAGAGACTGAACTCAGCTCAGTATTTAATAGCTGGGATTTTTATCCAAGGGGCACGGTGAAGGAGTCAATGGGTAGAAAACTACTAAGAGGAGCTTGGTAAATATCAAAAGCAAGGGGATTCTTGCTGAACTAGGGTTAGCAGGTCAAGGACGAGACCTAGTCCAGAGAAGGCTCGGAGGAGGCTTGGTCGACGGAGTCCTAATCAGCTGAAACTCCCAGAAGCCTCCGGTACTCTGCTCAGCCGGAAGACGCAGTTTGGGCTGAGTTCAGGCTCTTTGCCACCGGAGAGACCAGATATCCGGGAGATATCCAGGAGACAGCTTTTTAGCCACCGGTCGCAACGGTACTACATCTCCCAGAGGCCTCTAGGCTCAGTGCTCCCTCCCGCGAGAACTAGCCCCTCTCCTGAGGAGTAGGCGGGATCTTCTGGCGGGTTCGGGCAAACGGCCTCGGGTGCTGCGGGAGCTGTTAGCGTTCGAGTAGTTCCAAGTAGCGTAGAGGGGTGCTGACGCTATCGAAGGAGGCGTAGGTGAGGTGGCCTGGATCCCGGGGTTGGCGCCGGGTGGCTGGAACCTCTGGCCTGTGCGGGGTGTGTGAGGGAGCCAGCTGAGCAGGGGAGATTGTGAGGAGGGTGTGTGTCTAAATGTGACTGTGTCTCTGTGTCAGTGTGAGCGTGTACGGAACTGTGAGGGCGGGGAGGAGGGCTTGATTTGCGGTTATAATTGTTTATGTGTGATGAGGTTTAATTGTGTGACCGGGTTTTTGCGAGTGTAGTGTTCTTTGACCGCGTTTGTAAAGATGGGTGTCTTCTTCGTGCGTGTTAGTTTATGACCATTTGCTGAACTGTGGGTGTGGGATGCCTTAACTGTCAGATCTGTGATTGTGTTTACGCATAATGTATGTATTTGTGATATTATTGGTGTAGGGTGCGTGTCAATTCATTGTTGTCACTGTGTCCCCATGAAGCGTGGCAGTGGGAATGGGAGTGAGTGGGTGCCTATGACTGCGATTGTGACTGTTCTGTTCCCGTTGTATGTCTGCTTGTGTGACCATGTGTAGCCCGTTGTGTTTAGGTTTGGGGTGTCTGTGTCCCCGTGATGTGAGCTGGTGGGATTATGTGTCGGTGGAGCACTGTAGTTGTGGGGCGCCTTTGTCTGCCTTTGTGACTCCAGCGCTCTGCTCCCGGGGGACCTCTGTGGGCTCAGGGACAGAATCTGCCCAGAACTGCAGTGACCCTGCTCTTGTCTTGATGCTGGAATTGAACAGGATGCCCTAGTCTTGCCTGACTACATTTATGCGTGGCGGGGGTTGGTTGACCTGGGCTCCCAGAAGAACCTGGTATTTCCTGACTCCTGTCTTCTTCCTCAGCTCTGCTTTGATGATCGCGCAGTGGCTTCCAGAGTGGAGTAAAGAATGGCTGTTGAACATCCACCAGACTCCTGCAAGGTAGTTTGTTTCCCCTTGTTTCCGGAAATCCCCCTTTCTTTGTCAGGACTTGACTTGCTTTTTCTGCTGTTGAAAATTCTTTCCCATCCGGTGACTTGATCCCTGGAATTTCCCCTTTGAGAATATAGGATTGGCTGCAAACCCCAAGCCTTCACAGGCAACTGATTTTCTCTTACTAATTTGTCAAATGGTTTAATTTTCCTTTATGCTTTTTAAAAAAATGCTGTTTCTTTCTATTTATAAAAGTAAGACATGACTATTTTAAATAATTTCAGAAATGCATCTTTTGAAGAAAATTTCAATTCCCACTTAAAACCAAGGCTAATTTTTTGGTATTTTCTTCCTGGTCTGTTTTATGTACATATATAAAATGTGATTTTTAAAAATGGAATTCATTCAGCATTTACCATTAAAGCCATTTTAACATAAAATTATATTTAAGTATTTTCCCACATGATTTAATATTTGAAACATTTTTAGAAGTGCATATTTATTTGAATGCCTGTGGCGTCTTTTTTTTTGTTGCTCCCAAATTAGATATAGAAATGGCATATCCTACTCATTTGTGTCATTTAATACATAACTGTAAACACTCACAATAGGGAGTACCTAAGAAATAGAATACAACCATCTCTAAAGAAACCTCCTATATACCTTTCCACATTCACAAACAATTGGGTTCCTCTGGTGGTGACCACTGTGATCATTTCTTTGCCTTTCATTAGAACTTTAGTGTATGAATTCCAAAATCATAGAAGGTCTAGTTTATGTGTTTTCTTTGTATGAACAGACATTCTTTTGTGCCTTTTTCATAAAAATATGAGCTTCATTCATGTTTCCTATAACTACAATTCATTTTTTTTCCATTGCTGTATATATATTATCTTGGATAGTAACATCACAATTTACTGTTTATCCATTCTACTTTTCGTGGTTATATGACTTTCTTCCAGTTTGTAACTGTTACAAGTGATGTGACTATGAATATTTTGTGCACATATTTTGGTACATGTGTGCTTGCATTTCTTTAGCATATATGCTAAAATTGTGATTAAATTGCTGAGGAATGTAGTTTGTACATCTTCAGTTTTACTGACAATGTCAAACTGTTCTCTAAAAATACTGAGCAAGTTTTTACTTGTATCAGCAGTTTATAAAGATTCTTTTTGCTCCACATTTATGCCAAACCTTGGCATCATCATACTTTAAAATTTTTGCCAATTTGGTGGCTGTCTGATGTTATTAATCACATAGCTAATTGGTATTTTCCTTGATTGTCAATGAAAATGGACACCAATTCTTGCCCAGTTGGTTGTCTTCTTTTATAAAATGCTTGTTCAAGTATTTTTCCAATTTTTAATTGGGTTCTTTTTCTATGATTAAAACATATATATCTTTATGTCTATATCTATAGCTATAGATACCTATCTATATATATATATGTCTTCTGTATAATAGTGACTATTTTCTTCTTCTCTGGTTTGGTTTTTCATTTTTGTGCCTTTTGATGAATAGAGGTTTAGGATTTAAATGTTATGAAATCTTTTTCAGTGGTTAATGTTTATTTAAGAAATTTTCTGCTACCTTGAGGTAATGAAGATTTTCTTATGTTCTTTCTAAAAGCTCCCCAGTCTTTGACTCTAACATGTAGGTCTTTACACTACCTGGAATTGATTTCTGTAGGTAGTGGTGTAATTCCATTTTATCCCCTGTATAGGTATTCATTTGTTCCAGTATCATTTATTGTAAAGTTCATCTTTTCTACACTGATCGGTAATGCCATTTTAGTAAAAAATGAAGTGATTATATATGTCTACATCTATTTCTGGACATTATATACTGTTCCATTGCTCAGTTTTTCTCTTCTTGCTTCAATATCATGCTATCTTATTCACAGTGATGTTATAATATTGGAGCAAATCCTCTTACCTCTTGTTCCTCAAGAGTGTCTTGGCTGTTTGTGTTCCTCTGCATTTAAATTTTTTGAAATAGCTTTGTTACATTCAAGCATCTTTTGTGATTTAGATTGAATTGCACTTTATCTATAATTGAGTAGAAATTTGGTGAATCTTCTAATAACATGAACCTCTCAGTTGTTTTAGGTCTTCTTAAGGTTATCTCAATAAGATCTTGCTTATCTCCTGTAAATAGTCCTAGGCAGATAGGAACCATATAATCCATTGTATAGTATTCCCCTTTTGCATTGACTGCCAGGAATCTGAGCACTTCAAATAATAAGTCATAGTAATAATTTTAGCCTATGTTTATGATATTGAGTATCTGTTACCTATGACCATTGTATATGATTAGAATTTCAGCTGTGTTTTTTTTAAATTTAAAATTCTAATTTTTTAAAATTTAATTTTGTTTTTTCAGTGTGGGGTGTGCAACTCTTGATTTCAGAGTTGTGAGTTCGAGCCCCATGTTGGGTGTCAAAATTACTTAAAATTAAAAAAAAAAAAAGTGCCTGGGTGCTTTAGTAAGTTAAACATCTGTCTTGGGCTCAGGTCATGATCCTAGCATCCTGGGACGGAGCCAGCATCTGGCAGGGAGCCTGCTTCTCTGTCTCCCTCTGCCTCCCAACCGTGGGCGGGGAGCCTGTTTTTCTTTCTCCCTCTGCCTCACTTCCAGCTTGTGCTCTTTCTCTCTCTCTTGCTCACTCTCGTCTCCCAAATAAATAAATTCTTTAAAACATTAAAAATATAGGTATAGCCTTACATACAGATATAGATATCTATTGTCTAAAATGTTTATTTTAATAACATTCTGGTCAAATCAGTTCTGCTTTTTATGGTACCTTTTACTATTCTTTCCATATTATATTTCTTTTTTATTTGCACTTTCCTCTTCCCCCTATCTTTTTTTTTTTAAGATTTATTTATTTGACAGAGAGAGATCACGAGTAAGCAGAGAGGCAGGCAGAGAGAGAGGAGGAAGCAGGCTTCCCGCTGAGCAGAGAGCCTGATGTGGGGCTCCATCCCAGGACCCTGAGATCATGACCTGAGCTGAAGGCAGAGGCTTAACCCACTGAGCTACCCAGGTGCCCCGCTCTTCCCCCTATCTTCTACTGTCCTTTGTCAGATTTTTTTTTTTTTTTAAAGATTTTATTTATTTATTTGACAGAGCGAGATCACAAGCAGGCAGAGAGGCAGGCAGAGAGAGAGGAGAAGCAGGCTCCCCGCTGAGCAGAGAGCCCGATGCGGGGCTCGATCCCAGGACCCTGGGATCATGACCCGAGCCGAAGGCAGAGGCTTAACCCACTGAGCCACCCAGGTGCCCCTGTCAGATATTTTTTGCCTTTTCATCTTTGCCATCTAGTCTTATTAACTATTTGGTTTAAATTTTGGCTTCTTCAGAATAAAAAAAAACATATCAGATTATTTTACCTGTGCTAGTCTTACTGTAATATGGTGTAAAAAGCATGAGTTCTAGTATCAGATGTGGCTTCTGATCTCAGCTGCACCACTTGTGAGCTGTTTAACCTGTAAAGGAGAGGTTCTTATTCTCACTTAATATTGAGAATGAAATAACATATGTGTAGAACACTTGGTACACATCAGAAGTTCAATAAATGTTAGCTCCCTTTCTCCTCTACTTTTCATTCTTGGGACCTCTATATCAATTACAGTATAAAGCACTTAACTAAAGGCCTTTTGATGGTTCCTAAAGGATTTTTTAAAAATTGAGGTATGCACGTATTGCATGGAGCACTGGGTGTGGTGCAAAAACAATGAGTACTGTTATGCTGAAAATAAATAAATAAATAAGAAAAATTGAGGTATGAATGACATGTAACCTTATATTAGTTTCAGAAGTACAACGTAATGATTTGGTATTTGTATACATTTTGAAATGACCCCACAGTAAGTCTAGTTAATATCCATTACCATACGTAGTTTTTTTTTCTTGTAATGAGGATTTTTAAGATTCAGTTTATTAGCAACATTCAAATATACAGTGCAGTATTATTTACTACCCATGACTAACTTGTTTTATAACTGGAAGTTTGTGCCTTTTGAATCCCTTTATGCATTTCGCACCCCCACCCCCAGTCTCTGGCAACTACCAACCTGTTCTCTATGTCTACAAGCTTGGCTTTTATTTGTTTGTTTAAATTCCACGTATAAGTGAAAGTATATGGTATTTACTTTTGTCTGACATGCTTCAATTAGCATAATGACCTCAAGGTCCATCTATATTGTCACAGATGGAAAAATTTCGTTCTTTCTATGACTGAATAATATTCCGATAATCTTTATTCATCCATTGTTGGTCACACAGATTGTTTCCATATCTTGGCTATTGCAAACAATGCTGCAGTGAACATGGGGGTGCATATATCTTTCTGAATTCGTGTTTTCATTTTCTTTGGGTAAATACTCAGAAGTGGAATTGCTAGATCATATGGTAATTACATTTTTAATTTTTTGAAAAACCTCTATACTGTTTTCCATAGTGGCTACACCAATATATGTTCCTATCAGCATGGCAAAAGGGTTCCCTTTTCTCCATATCCTTCTCAACACATTATTTCTTATATTTTTGATAATAGCCACTCTAACAGTTGTAAGGTGATATCTCATTGTGGTTTTTGATTTGCATTTCCCTGATGGTTAGTAATATTGAGTATCATTTCACATACTCTTGGCCATCTGTACGTCTTCTTTGGAGCAATGTTTATTTGGAACCTCTGCCCATTTAAAAAATCAGAATGTTTATTTGCTATTGAGTTGTATTACTTCCTTATATATTATCATTTGCCCTCTAATCTGGTATATAATTTGTAAGTATTTTCTCTCCTTCAGTAGGTTGCCTATTTTGTTGATTTCCTTTGCTAGTCAGAAGCTTTTTAGTTTGATATAGTCCACTCAATTTATTTTTGCTTTTTTGCCTTGCTTGTGGAGTTATATCCAAAAAATCATATCTAAGACCAATGTCAAGGCGCTAACAGCCTCTCTTTCCTTCTAGGAGTTTTATGGTCTCAGGTTTTACATTCCAGTCTTTTATCCATTATAAGTTAATTTTTTGTATGGTCTAAGATAGTAATCTAGTTTCATTCTTTTGCATGTGGCTGTCTAGTTTTTCCAACACCATTTATTAAAGAGGCTGTCCTTTCCCTTTTGTTTATTTTTGGCTCCTTTATTGAAATTAGTTGGCCATAGTTTATTTCTGGGTTTGTGGTGTGTGGGTTTATTTTTGGGTCTCCATTCTGTTCCACCAGTCTATGTATTTGGTTTAATGCCAATACCATACTGTTTTGATTACTATATCAAAACAATAATATACTTTAAGATCAGGGAGCATGAGGTGTCCAGCCTTATCCCCCAAAGGATCTTAGAGGCATTCTCCTCAAATGCTTTGTAAATCATTGAGAGCCAGGATTATATATTTCAATTTTCTTATACACATAACTTTTATTCTAATTTAAATTTGCTTTGCTGTGTATTGGGTATCTAAATTCAATTTTTTTTAATTTACTCAGGATTGTTCCATTTTTATCTAGTAATTACTTATTTCCTTTTCCATTACTTTGCATTGTCTACTTGGTGTTATATTATTTAAATAGGTTGTGTTATTTCCTAAGTTTTTAAAAAATTTATGTCTCTGTGCCTGTACCTGTGCCATGTTTAGATCATTTTACAAAGATTTTACAAATCTTTGAATACCTGATCAAATATGACTTTTTTCTGAAAATAGGTATATTCTCTGTTCCTTTCATTACAAAATAATTTTTTATTACAATGAATTTAGAAGATAGAGAAGCACAAATAAAAAACAAAGGTCGTCTGTAGCCCTTTCAATTAAAGACTACTGTCAAATTGTTAGCGCAGTGCTTAGAATTCTTTCTTTAGGGCGCATGGGTGGCTTAGTGGGTTAAGCCTCTGCCTTTGGCTTGGGTCATGATCTCAGGGTCCTGGGATTGAGTCTGGCATTGGGCTCTCTGCTCAGCGGGGAACCTGCTTTTCCCTCTCTCTCTGCCTGCCTCTCTGCCTATTTGTGATCCCTCTCTCTCTGTCAAATAAATAAATAAAAAGTCTTAAAAAAAAAAAGAATTCTTTCTTTAATGTGATCTTACTATGGCCACTGACCTGTAACCCATCTTTATCATGCCAAATACATTATGAACAACTGTCATGCTTTTACACACTTATCTTTACTATGAGCTGTAATGGTCTCATAGTGTTAGCATCTTATCAAGCCCATTTTGTTGAATATGGTTTGCTTACAAACTATTGCCTTTATAAACAAGTATCTCCTTAGTCTGAATGCTAGTGTTTCCTTTTTTTTTTTAAAGATTTTATTTATTTATTTGACAGAGATAGAGATGTATCAGTTTTATCAGATAAACTGGGGAATGTACTCTCTGTTTTTTTTTTTAATTTGAAGTTCAAAGTTTTGTACATTCAGGCATGTATAAAGTATATTCTAGATTTGAATTTCATGAAGTGTATCCCCCACCCCTCCAGGTCTGCAAGAGATGAGGAAATAAATTTGACATATAGAGCACTGTCTTTATTGCCCATCAGTGTACCTTCAACAATATTTGCTATGTCCAAGAGACCATGAAATACACCCAGGAGGGTGTCCTTTATATATATAACACAAATACTTCTTGCAAAAAAGACAAAGGAAAGTATAGTAAGCTCTAACAATTTTCCAAATACTCATCTTGCCTTTTTTTTTTTTAATCAAGGATAATTTCTTAATATATATTATACATTAAGACTGGGTTAAGTTGGCTGTGCTTTTCTCTGAAAAGGAAAGATCAAAGATAAACCAAAGCCAAAAAAAAAAAAAAAGGATCAACTACATCATGATATGATGCTACTTTAAAATTAGATCAATCTCTGTTCACTGATTATTGTATTATCAAATGGGACCTTAGGGAAGGATAAGACATTTGAGAGCCTTACTAACTGAACCAGGGAACACCAGCTGGTTTTTCTAAGAGTTCTATAGATCTAGGAGCAGCTGGCTGTTCAGTTGGAAGAGCCTGAGACTCTTGATCTTCGGGTTGTGAGTTTGAGCCCCATGTTGGGTGTCGAGATTACTTAAATAAATACAGTTTTAAAAGAAAGTTAACTAGATCTAGGTCTCTGGAACAGAAGCCAACAGTGATGACCTATTACAACTTCAGGCAATATATTTTAACTCTAGGGATACAGCACTATTTATAGAGAATAGCCTCTTTTGGCTCTTTGGTGCAGTCAGAAAAAGGAGTTTAGAGACATCCAAGAAAGATGACTTACTTAAGGAGGAATTTGTCTGTTTCTCAAATCATATGTAGATTTTGAACATAAAACAAGAATGTAGCTTTCCCTTCCCTGGTATTGATATGCTTGCCATATATTGCCATTTATATATATGTATATGTTAAATCACTTTATAAAGTTGTGACATCTTAAAACCCAACAAGATTTTAAAATTTATTTTATTTTATATATATATATTTATTTATTTATTTGACAGGCAGAGATCACAAGTAGGCAGAGAGATAGGCAGAGAGAGGCGGGCGGGTGGGGGGGGAAGCAGGTTCCCTGCTGAGCCGAGATCCAGATGCAGGGCTCGATCCCAGGACACTGGGATCATGACCTGAGCCTGGGATCATGACCTGAGCCAAAGGCAGAGGCTTAACCCACCGAGCCACCCAGGCGCCCCATAAACCCAACAAGATTTTTTTAAGCCAATCTTTCTTTTTTAAAAAAAGATTTTATTTACTTGACACAGAGAGAGAGACAGTGAGAGAGGGAACACAAGCTGGGGGAGTGGGAGAGGAAGAAGCAGGCTCTTTGCAGAGCAGGGAGCCCGATGTGGGACTTTATCCCAGGACCCTGGGATCATGTTCTCAGCGAGAGGCAGACGCTTAATGACTAAGCCACCCACGTGCCCCAAAACAACAAGATTTAAAATGAAATTCTGATACAATTATAATAGAGAATCAGGAACAAAAAAGTAATAGGTTACCTGACAATTCACTGGATGAAATGTCTAACAGAACACTTTTTATTACGATTTTGTGGACTTACACAAAATAACTATATGGCATAATAAGATAGGGATAATTGATAAATGAAAATGCCATTTCTTTTCTTTCTTTCTTTTTTTTTTTTTAAGATTTTGTTTATTCATTCAACAGACAGATATCACAAGTAGGCAGAGAGGCAGGCAGAGAGAGAGGAGGAAATAGGCTCCCTGCTCAGCAGAGAGCCTGATGCAGGGCTCCATCCCAGGACCCTGAGATCATGATGAGCTGGAGGCAGAGGCTTAACCCACTGAACCACCCAGGTGCCCCGAAAATGCCATTTCTTGAGCTTTATTATGTGCAAGACATTATATATAATACCTTGTAAACTGTAGATTTTTTGCTAATATTATATAGAGGAGAAAATTGAGTTTTAGTAGGACAAATAATTTTCCCAAGGACATAAGTGTTGGGGCCTAGATTTTAGGACCTGGATTGAAAGCTGGCTTGTCAGACTTCAGAGCTAATGATTCTTTTTTTTTTTTTAATTTTATTTATTTATTTGTCAGAGAGAGAGAGTGAGTGAGCAAAGGCAGACAGAGTGGCAGAGGGAGAAGCAGGCTCCCTGCGGAGCAAGGAGCCCAATGTGGGACTTGATCCCAGGACGCTGGGATCATGACCTGAGCCGAAGGCAGCTGCTTAACCAACTGAGCTACCCAGGCGTCCCCAAAGCTAATGATTCTTTTTTTTTTTTTTTTTAAAGATTTTATTTATTTACTTGACAGAGAGAGATCACAAGTAGGCAGAGAGGCAGGCAGAGAGAGTGAGAGGGAAGCAGGTTCCCCGCCGAGCAGAGAGCCCGATGCGGGACTCGATCCCAGGACCCTGAGATCATGACCTGAGCCGAAGGCAGAGGCTTAAACCACTGAGCCACCCAGGCGCCCCAGAGCTAATGATTCTTAAGCAAGATAGTTTGGATCTAAATCTCCAGGAAAGATATAAAAAAATTAGTTAACATATCATGGACAAAATGGAAGTTTATTCTCACTTAGGGAAAGGCAGTTTTCTTGAATTTTCTCAAACTCTTCTTTTCAGTTGTACTAACAAAAGCCAAAAAAGATTAGTCTCACTAAACGGTGCTGTAGATGTACAAAGATTCTTAATTAAACAGCATGCACACACATATATATCCAGATATATATGTGTACATATACGTTGATGAAGGGGAGGGAGATTAGTCAGAGTTCTCCAGGGAATCAAAACCAATAGGAAAAATATATAAATATATAATAAGGAATTGTGTCATGCAATAATGGAGGCTGACAAGCACCAAGATCTGTAGTCCACAAACGAGAGAACCAGAAGAGCTGACGGTAGTGTTCCAGTCCAAAGGCCAGTAAGTATGAGATCTGGGAAGTGCTACTGTTTCAGTTTGAGTCTAAATGCAGGAAGAAATCAGATGGTTCAGCTAGAAAGAAGTCATGCAGGAAAAATTCCCTTTATTCACTGGGGTTTCAGACTTTTGTTCTGTTCAGGCCTTCAGTTGATTGTATGAGGCCCACCCACATTACAAAGGGCAATCTGCTTTACTCAGTCATTTATTCACAAGTCAGTTTACTTATTTAAATGTTGAACTCATTAAAAAACACCCTCACAGGGGCTCCTGGGTGGCTCAGCTGGTTAAGCATCTGCCTCCGGCTCAGGTCATGATCCCAGGGTCCTGGGATCGAGCCCTGTATTGGGCTCCCTGCTGGGTGGGAGTCTGCTTCTCCCTTTCCTCCCCACTCATGCTCTCTCACTATCTCTCTCTCTCAAATAAAAAAATAAAATCTTAAAAAAAAAAACCCTTACAAAAACACTCAGTAATATTTGACAAAAAATATTTTTTTGAAATAATAACCCATATAACTGTCATGCAGTTTAAAAAATACTTTGCTGTTACCTCACATCCCTCTGCCTACCCAAACAAAATTAATCTTTTTTTAAATTTCCTACTGAAGTGTAACCATTAAAAAGACTTCTTTAAAAATAACTCCTCTGCTATTATAGACATCCATTTTACCAACTTTTTGTGACAACCCAAGGAATGTTTTATAATTTTGCCTCCTTCTAAACTTTTTCTAAATTAAATCATACTGTGTGTTTTGTTAATTTTGTATTTAATATTTTTAAAATTAATGAATGTGGAGTAGTTTAGATGTATCTTGTTTATTTTCACTGCTGTGTGCTAGTTCATGTCAATAGCTGTATGACTATGTCATACTTTACTTTATCCAGTATATATTTTTTGTAGATATTGTGGTTTTCATCTCTTTGCTCTTAATAAAAACTGTTGCTGTAAACATTCTAGGAAATGTTTTTCCTAGGAGTGTAATTGCTGAATCATAGGACTTTGTATATTAACCTAAATAATAACAAACTGTTTCAGAGTGGTTCTATGAGATTCTGTTTCTAACAGCGTATGTTCACCTACTGCTTCATATCTTTGCCAAGATTTGGAATCCTTACACTTTTTATCTGATGTATTTATAGTGATCTGTCATTATGGTTTTAACTTATAATATCTCAATTACTAAAGAAACAACAGCTTTTCATTTCAGTTTTCTTTTGCCTTTTTTTCCCCAAAGGTTTTTCTTATTTAGGTGAATTCACATAATAGTTAACCATTTTAAAGTGTACAATTCTGTTGTAGTTAGTGTAAATTCCATGGTATTTAATCTGTTTTCACAATGTTGTGCACATATCAGCTCTCTCTAGTTTCAAAATTTTCTTCATCCCATAAAACACCCTTAGCTGTTTGAAGCACAAAAACTTTGACTTTGATGAATTAAAATGTATTTTTCATTACTTATACTTTTCAAAGTACAAGTAATACTTGTCAAGTACTTGAAATAGTATGATTACTAAGAATATATAGCCAATTCCAAGGTCATAAAGATTCATAAATCCCTATGTTTTCTTGAAAGAGTTTTTTATATGGACAGCTGCGTGTCTCAGTTGATTAAGTGTTTGCCTTGGGTCCTGGAATCAAGCCCTGTGTTGGGCTTTCTGCTCACTGGGGAGCCTGCTTCTCCCTCTGCCCCTCCACCCTGCTTGTGCCCCTGCCCTCGCACTCTCTGTCTCTCTCTCAAATACATAAATAAAATCTTTTAAAAAAATAGTTTTATGGGTTAGTGCTTATATTTAGGTTATTGATCCATTTTGAGTTAATTTTTTAAATTGTTAAGCCAATTTTTATGAAAGAGGACTTTAAATTTTTTAAAATTCTAGTTCAATTAACATACAGTGTTATTTTAGTTTCAGGTGTACAATAAGTTTATTCAACAATTCTATACATTACTCAGTGTTCATCACAGTAAGTGTACTGTTAATCCCTTTCATCCAGGGATTAATCCACTGTTAATCTATTTTATCCACTATTAATCTATTTCATCCATCCTCCTACTGACCTCTCCCCTGATGACCATCAGTTTGTTCTGTATATTTGAGTCTTTTTTTGGTCTCTTTTTTCTTTCTTTGTTTCTTAAATTCCACATGTGAGTGAAATCATATGGTATTTTTTTGATTGATTTATTTCACTTAGCATTGTATTCTCTAGGTCCGTCCATGTTGTTGCAAATGGCAAGATTTTATTCTTTTTTATGGCTGAGTAATACTCCATTATGTGTATATATAACACATCTTTATCTATTCATCTATTGATGGACATTTGGGTTGCTGCTATAATTTGGCTATTGTAAATAATGCTGTAATAAACATAGGGGTGCATAGATCTTTTTCTTCCTTTTCTTTTTAAAATTTAATTAATTTAACTTTTAAATTAATTAGCATATGACATATTATTGGTTTCGGAGGTAGAGGTCAGTGATTCATCAGTCTTACATAATACCCAGTGCTCAGTACATCACATGCCCTCCTTAATGACCATCACCCAGTTACCCTACACCCCATTCCCCCCTCCTCCAACTGGTAATCCTCAGTTTGTTCCTATGATTAAGAACCTCTAATGGTTTGTCTCCCTCTCTGATTTGTCTTGTTTTATTTTTTCCTCTCTCTTCTATGATCCTCTGTTTTGTTTCTTAAATTCCACATATGAGTGAGATCATATAATTTTCTTTCTCTGACTGACTCATTTTGCTTAGCATAATACCATCTATTTCCATCCATGTTGTTGCAAATGGCAAGATTTCATTTTTTGATAGTTGAGTAGTATTCCATTATGTATATATACCACATCTTTATCCATTCATCTTGTAGATGGTCTTTGGGCTATTGTGGACATTTCTGCTATAAACATTGGATCGCTACATTTGTGTCTTTGGGGGTAAAAACCCACTAGTGCAATTGCTGGTTCATAGGATAGCTCTATTTTCAACTTCTTGAGGAACTTCCATACTGTTTTCCAGGGTAGCTATACCAGCTTGCATTCCCACCAACAGTGTAAGAGGGGTCCCCTTCCTCTGCATCCTTGCCAACATCTGTCCTTTCCTGACTTGTTAATTTTAGCCATTCTGACTATGAGGTGATAGATCTTTTTGAATTAGTGTTTTCATATTCTTTAGTTAAATACCCAGTAGTGGATTTACTGAATCATATGGGCATTCTACTTTTAATTTTTTTTTTGAGGAGTCTCCATACTGTTTTCCACAGTGTTTGCACGAATTTGGATTCCCACCAACAGGGCCCCAATATTCCTTTTTCTCCACATCTTCACTAGCACTCGTTGTTTCTTTATTACTGATTTTAGCTATTCCGACGGGTGTGATGTAGTATCTCATTGTGTTTTTACTTGCATTTTCCTGATGCTTAGTTATGTTGAGCATCTTTTCATGTGTCTGTTGGCCAACTGTAAGTCTTTGGAAAAATGTCTGTTCATGGGTTCTGCCCATTTTTTAATTGGATAATTTGGTTTTGGGGTGTTGAGTTGTGTAAGTTCTTTATATATTTTGTATAGTAGCCCTTTATTGGATATATCATTTGAAAATGTCTTCTTCCATTCAGTAGGTTGTCTTTTAGTTCTGTTGGTTGTTTCCTTTGCTGTGCAGAAACTTTTTATTTTGATGTAGTTTATTTTTGCTTTTATTTTCCTTGCATCAGGAGACAAGCATCATGAAAAATGTTGCTGTGACTGATGTTGGAGAAATTACTGCTTGTGTTCTCTTCTAGGACTTTTATGGTTTCTAGTCTTACATTTAGGTACTTAATCCATTTTGAGTTTATTTTTGTGTATAGGGTGAGAAAGTGGGTCCAGTTTCATGAGTTAATATTTTTAAGGATTTTATTTATTTGACAGAGAGAGACAGAGCAAGAGAGGGAACACAAGCAGGAGGAGTGGGAGAGGGAGAAGCTGGCTTCCTGCAGAGCAGGGAGTCTGATGCGGGGCTTGATCCTAGGACTCTGGGATCATGACCTGAGCCAAAGGCAGACACTTAAGACTGAGCCACCCAGGCACTCCGCATGAGTTAATTTTTTATATGAAGTGAGATTGGGGGTTTGACTTCATTCTTTTGAATATGTTTAACCAGTTGCCCTAGCACCATTTGTTAAAGAAATGTTTCTTTCCCCATTGTGCACACACACATACCCTCTCTCTTAAATAAACAAACAAACAAATAAATAAATAAAATCTTTTCTAAAAATTGTTTTTTTATATAGGTGGCATGTAAGAATGGATAAATGTGTTAAGCATGTGAGTTCTAGTATATCTGAAAAGGCCTTTTTCAACCAGTACATTGGTTCTTTTACAGGACAGGAATTCTACTTAAATTACTTTTCTTTAGAACTTTGTAATCATGACTTCCTGCTTAGAATATTATTGGGAATTCCAAAGCTGTTTTCATTTCTGCACCTTTATTTATGCCCTGTTTTTAATTTTTGGAACCTTTTATGGTTTTTTCTTTGTTCCTAGTGTCCTGGAACCTAATGTAAAATCTATCTTAGTGTGAATCAATTTTATTCTTTATGGTAGGTATCAAATGAGTTGATTAAATGTGGAGATTCATGTCCTTCAAGTCTGGAAAATTTCTTTTAAAAAAATATTTTATTTATTTATTTGACAGACAGAGATCACAAGTAGGCAGAGAGGCAGGCAGAGAGAGAGAGGAGGAAGCAGGCTCCCTGCTGAGCAGAGAGCGCAATGTGGGGCTCCATCCCAGGACCCTGGGATCATGACCTGAGCTGAAGGCAGAGGCTTTAATCCACTGAGCCACCCAGGTGCCCCAAGTCTGGAAAATTTCTTAAATGCTACTTTCTAAAACAATCTGTAATTTCTCTTTTCTTTGAAAATGTCCTAATATACAGCAAAATTGAGAGAATATTTCAGTGTACCCCATATAGCATTTGGTCTTCACCTAAAATTGCCAAGTGTTTACATTTCACCACATTTGCTTTATCTTTCTAAACACACACAGACACACACACTCACACATGTATTTCTCAACCTCCTTCCCTCCGAATCATTTGAAAATAAGTTGGGGACATCTGGACATTTTAACCCTTAATACTTTTAGCATGCATCTCCTAGATATACGGACATTTTACAAACAATAACAATGACATAGCAAATCTATGAAAATTTACATTAACTCATTAATATCACCTCAAGCCTTTCATGTTCAAGTACTTCCAGTGGTTCCCAAAAATGGCTTTTTTTTTTTTAAGCTGGTGTAATGTTTTTTGTTCATTTACTTGGTCACTTGTTTGTTTGATCTAGTATCCAGTCAAGATTCATGTATTATTTTGTTTGTTGGGTCTCTTTAGTCTCTTTTAATCTAGAACAGACTTTCTTTATTATTATTATTTTTTTAATATGACACTGAATGTTTTAGGCAATTCAGGACAGTTGTCTTATAGATTGTCTTAACAACCTCCATTTGTCTTTTGGATGGCTTTTTCATGTAAATTGGAGGCTTAGATTCAGCCTAAGTATTTGGCAAGCATACTATGTAGGTGATAGGATGGTATGCCTTTTATTGCATTACATTGGGAGGTATAGGTTGTTGCACTATTGGTGATGCCCAGTTTTTTTTTTTTAACTTAAGATTAAAGGTGGTGAATACTAAATCTTCCCAGTATAAAGGTATACTTTACCCTTTATAATTAGTAAATAGTCTGTGGAGTGATACTATGAGACCATTGAATATCCTTTTTTTTTTTCACTTTTTTAAAAATTTCTTTTCAGCGTAACAGTATTCATTGTTTTTGCACCACACCCAGTGCTCCATGCAATACATGCCCTCCCTATTACCCACCACGTGGTTCCCCAACCTCCCACCCCCAGCCCCTTCAAAACCCTCAGGTTGTTTTTCAGAGTCCATAGTCTCTCATGGTTCATCTCCCCTTCCAATTTCCCTCAACTCCCTTCTCCTCTCCATCTCCCCATGTCCTCCATGTTCTTTGTTATGCTCCACAAATGAGTGAAACCATATGATACTTGATTCTCTCTGCTTGACTTATTTCACTCAGCATAATCTCTTCCAGTCCCGTCCATGTTGCGACAGAAGTTGGATATTCATCCTTTCTGATGGAGGCATAATACTCCATCGTGTATATGGACCACATCTTCCTTATCCATTCGTCCATTGAAGGGCATCTTGGTTCTTTCCACAGTTTGGCGACTGTGGCCATTGCTGCTTTAAACATTGGGGTACAGATGGCCCTTCTTTTCACTACATCTGTATCTTTGGGGTAAAATACCCAGTAGTGCAATTGCAGGGTCATAGGGAAGCTCTATTTTTTTTAAAGATTTATTTATTTATTTGACAGAGAGATCACAAGTAGGCAGAGAGGCAGGCAGAGAGAGAGGGGGAAGCAGGCTCCCTGCCAAGCAGAGATCCCAATGCGGGGCTCGATCCCAGGACCCCGAGATCATGACCTGAGTCGAAGGCAGAGGCTTAACCCACTGAGCCACCCAGGCGCCCCTCTATTTTTAATTTCTTGAGGAATCTCCACACTGTTCTCCAGAGTGGCTGCACCAACTTGCATTCCCACCAACAGTGTAAGAGGGTTCCCCTTTCTCCACATCCTCTCCAACACACGTTGTTTCCTGTCTTGCCAATTTTGGCCATTCTAACTGGTGAAAGGTGATATCTCAATGTGGTTTTAATTTGAATCTCCCTGATGGCTAGTGATGATGAGCATTTTTTCATGTGTCTGATAGCCATTTGTATGTCTTCATTGGAGAAGTGTCTGTTCATATCTTCTGCCCATTTTTTGATATGATTATCTGTTTTGTGTGTGTTGAGTTTGAGGAGTTCTTTATAGATCCTGGATATCAACCTTTTGTCTGTACTGTCATTTGCAAATATCTTCTCCCATTCCGTGGGTTGCCTTTTTGTTTTGTTGACTGTTTCCTTTGCTGTGCAGAAGCTTTTGATCTTGATGAAGTCCCAAAAGTTCGTTTTCGCTTTTGTTTCCTTTGCCTTTGGAGACATATCTTGAAAGAAGTTGCTGTGGCTGATATCGAAGAGGTTACTGCCTATATTCTCCTCTAGGATTCTGATGGATTCCTGTCTCACATTGAGGTCTTTTATCCATTTCGAGTTTATCTTTGTGTACGGTATAAGAGAATGGTCGAGTTTCATTCTTCTACATATCGCTGTCCAGTTTTTGCAGCACCATTTATTGAAGAGACTGTCTTTTTTCCACTGTATATTTTTTCCTGTTTTGTCGAAGATTATTTGACCATAGAGTTGAGGGTCCGTATCTGGGCTCTCTACTCTGTTCCACTGGTCTATGTGTCTGTTTTTATGCCAGTACCATGCTGTCTTGGTGATCACAGCTTTGTAGTAAAGCTTGAACTCAGGTAACATGATGCCGCCAGTTTTGTTTTTGTTTTTCAACATTTCCTTAGCAATTCGGGGTCTCTTCTGATTCCATACAAATTTTAGGATCATTTGCTCCATCTCTTTGAAAACTACTGGTAGAATTTTGATCAGAATGGCATTAAAAGTATAGATTGCCCTAGGCAGTATAGACATTTTAACAATGTTTATTCTTCCGATCGAAGAGTATGGAACGGTCTTCCATCTTTTTGTGTCTTCTTCAATTTCTTTCATGAGTGTTCTGTAGTTCCTCGAGTACAGATCCTTTACCTCTTTGGTTAGGTTTATTCCCAGGTATCTTATGGTTCTTGGTGCTATAGTAAAAAAAAAACGAATATCCTTTTTCTTAACAACTGTTCACTTTCTGGTTTTAGAATTTATGGAGAATAATTGCCTAAATCAGTAATTAGATTGGTGTTTTCCAAATGATGATTTTCAGGTTTTTTTATTCCTACTAACACCCTGAAACTTGGCAGATACTTAACACACTTTTATTTTTATTTATTTATTTATTTTTAAAGATTTTATTTCTTTATTTGACAGAGAGAACACAAGTAGGTAGAGAGGGAGGCAGAGAGAGAGGAGGAAGCAGGCTCCCTGCTGAGCAGAGAGCCCGATGCGGGGCTCGATCCCAGAACCCTGGGATCATGACCTGAGCCGAAAGCAGAGGCTTTAATTCACTAAGCCACCCAGGCGCCCCCTTAACACACTTTTAAAAATGATCTTTTTCCATTAGATATTGAGCTGCCTTGCATGACCTTCCAATTTTCATTTATTTTCCATTTCCATATCTTGTTGTACTTTTTTTTTTTTTTAAGATTTTATTTACTTGTTTGACAGACAGAGATTACAAGTAGGCAGAGAGACAGGCAGAGAGAGAGAGGAAGGAAAGCAGGCTCTCTGATGAGCAGAGGGCCAGATGCGGGGCTCAGTCCCAGGACCCTGGGATCATGACCTGAGCGGAAGGTAGAGGTTTTAACCCACTGAGCCACCAAGGTGCCCTTGTTGTACTTTTAAAAGAGATTTCTTTCTTTTATCTTTTCATCTTTGTAATTACTTGTTTTTATTCCCACTTTATATTTTCATTTCCTAAGATCTTTTTTCCATCTCATTCCTTTTATGTCATCTGATTTTTTAGTATGTAAAATAACTTCTCATTTCCCTCTTAGGATATTAATGGTGGCTTCTGAACTTTTTCTTCTTTTCTTCTGTAGTTTCTCTTTTAAGTTCTTTGGGGTTTGTTTATTTAATCCTCTTTTACATTATGGGTTTTCCTTAAATATGTTATATTTGCCTCTTTGTAGTTTAGAATGGACACTATGAACCTGATTTTGCTTTCTGTATGCCAACTGGTAAATTTCCATAAGTACATAGTGCCTCCATTTCTTAAGCCTTTCTGGGGGTTCTGCAGCATATATCCTCCTCCTCTGGGTTTTCCTTTTGAGTTTGGTTTCATCATTGTTTGGTTTGTTGAGTTAGTCATCATTTATTTTTATGCCTTCCAACTTCAGAAGTTTTGTTGCTTCTATCTCTTTAATTCTCTTTACCTAAGCATTTGGTCCTTTTAAAAAATCCATTTCATTGATTTTAGTGAAGCCTTTAAAAGGGCAGGAAAAACTGCATGTGATTGACTTGTCCTCTTTGAGACAACATGTATTCTCTTTCTAGGGAAATCTTGTTTTTTTTCTTTTTTTTAAAGATTTTATTTATTTATCTGACAGAGAGAGAGATCACAAGTAGGCAGAGAGGCAGGCAGAGAGAGAGGAGGAAGCAGGCTCCCTGCGGAGCAGAGAGCCTGATGCAGGGCTCGATCCCAGGATCCTGAGATCATGACCCGAGCCAAAGGCAACGGCTTAATCCACTGAGCCACCCAGGTGCCCCGGGAAATCTTGTTTTTAAATGTTTATTTTTAAGGATAATGAATTTTGAAATTAATTTATTATATTAGGCATTCATTAAATTTATGTTGATCTTTTTGCACGTGCCAGAGTTCAAGTCGATTAAAGTAACATACATTGGCTGTCCTTCCTTCTTGAAGGTTGGTTCTGTTGTAGCAGACAGACATTAAGCAAACATTCAAATATGAAATTTACAATTGTAGGAGACAAATGTGTAATCGACATTTACCAAAACAAAAATACAAAGAATGGAAAGAAAAAAAGGGGGGAAATTGTTTTGGAGGTAATGATAAGATGTGCATAATTAAGACTGAGTATTGAAAATATCTTTATTAGTATATGCCACTTAGCAGAGACCTTAACAATGTCCAGGAACTGGTAAGGCCAAGAGAGGGCAGTGGAGAAGGGAATATGGACAAATATGTAGGGCAGATGAAATCACTTTGTGTGTGTGTATGGTGGGGGGAGTGTAACGATTTAGTGCATTTGAAGAACTGAAAAGACCAGTATAGCTATAAGTTATTGTTGAGGGGAGAGAAGTATTAGGTTGAAGAGGCAGGCAGGAGGCAGATTACTGAGGAATTGTTAAGACCAAGTTAAGGCATACAGATCCTATCCTAAGGACAATGGGGAATCACTGAAACATTTTTAACAGAACAATGCCAAGCTGGATATCACTCTCACAGCTAAGGGTGTAAAACTGGAAAGGCAGTTAACTAAATAAAATTCTACTTTTGTGTCCAAATGAAAGTTTGGGCCTGGATCATCTATTGACAGTGGAGATGGAAAGAACAATTTGAGGATATTTTTAGACCTACCCCAAATAATTTTGCTGTATAAGTGTTATAAGAAGAGAATAAAGCTCAGATGTTTTTCACCTTTGGAGTTTGATATATGTGCTCAGGGACTTAATTGATATATATATATATTTTTTTTTAAAGATTTTATTTATTTATTTTACAGCAGAGATCACAAGTAGGCAGAGAGACAGGCAGAGAGAGAGGAAGGGAAGCAGGCCTCCGGCTGAGCAGAGAGCCCAATGCAGGGCTCGATCCCAGGACTCCAGGATCATGACCTGAGCCAAAGACAGAGGCTTTAACCACTGAGCCACCCAGGCACCCCTAATTGATATATTTAAATCCATTCTTTTTCCTAGTCTCTTTTCTGGCGTGTAGGTCTTCCAAAATAGCCACTGAGCACTGTGCAGTTACTTTATACAACTACATAAATGTATTATGTGTGATTTCAGAATCATTCAATAATCATTGGATCTGGGGTTCAAAATACATATCTATTTGCATCCTTGCAACCTGCCAACAGTATCACATTACCTCTCTCTGCTCTTCCCTTCTTTCAGACTTTAAAACTAGATACTCCATTACACTAGCTTTTGCTACTTTCTTTGTTCTCCCAAGTTTAGCCTGATAGACTTCCTAGACAAATGTGGATTTTACCAAATGGCATAAATAAGCCACATTCTAAACACCATAGATTCTTCCTTGTGCATTGCTCATTCATCACATTCGTCTTTCATTTGGATACTGTTATATCTGGAGTAACATTCTCTTCTATTTCCTTCAGATTATATGCAATTTATGTTTGTTACTTGATTATTTATCCTAGACTTTTCCTTCTAGTTGTAGTTTCTTAATGCTCCAAACAACCCTAAGAAATGGGTTAAATGGTAATTTCCCTCATTTTAAAATGTATATGATGTTAGATTTATTCTCTAACAAAATTGAGGGAGAGTCTAGATGTCTTTATATTTATCGAGCTCCCTGTGTTTGAAGGGGGTTTTATTTAAATCACTATTTAGGAACAACTGACTAATCTGTTTTCCTAAATATCTCCTTCATCTTCCAGTGTGACTTCTTTTTACTTTCCTTTTCTATTTGTCAAATTTCCCAATCATATTTGAGAATGGTATAAGCTACTCAGTTTTTATGAAAATTAGTTTCAGTTAAGTCTTTTCATTTCTATTTTAAAGGTTTTTTTCTCACAGAACACAAAAAAAGTGAATGTTTGCTTTTATATTTTCTTTCAGACTGTGAATCAAGGTTGAGACCAAGAAATTATTTCTGAAAAAGGATATTTATGGAATAGAATCATCCTGATGAGAGATAATGGAAAGACTTATAAAAAACAGCATTGAGTGTTCAAGTTTCAGAGGTGATTGGGAATGTAAAAGCCAGTTTGAGAGAAAACAGGAATCTCAGGAAGGACATTTCAGTCAAATGATATTTACTTCTGAAGACATGCCCACTTTCAATACCCAGCATCAGAGAATACATACTGATGAGAAACTCCTTGAATGTAAGGAATGTGGGAAGGATTTTAGTTTTGTATCGGTCCTTATTCGACATCAGCGAATTCATACTGGTGAGAAACCTTATGAATGTAAAGAATGTGGCAAGGCCTTTGGTAGTGGTGCAAACCTTGCTTACCATCAAAGAATTCATACTGGTGAGAAACCTTATGAATGTAGTGAATGTGGAAAGGCCTTTGGTAGTGGCTCAAACCTTACTCATCATCAGAGAATTCATACTGGTGAGAAACCATATGAATGTAAAGAATGCGGGAAAGCTTTTAGTTTTGGATCAGGCCTTATTCGACATCAGATAATTCACAGTGGTGAAAAGCCTTATGAGTGTAAGGAATGTGGGAAGTCCTTTAGTTTTGAATCAGCCCTTACTCGGCATCACAGAATTCACACAGGTGAGAAACCTTATGAATGTAAGGATTGTGGGAAGGCCTTTGGCAGTGGTTCAAACCTTACTCAACATCGAAGGATTCATACTGGTGAGAAACCTTATGAATGTAAAGCATGTGGGATGGCCTTTAGTAGTGGTTCAGCCCTTACTCGGCATCAGAGAATTCATACTGGTGAAAAACCATATATATGTAATGAATGTGGGAAGGCTTTTAGTTTTGGATCAGCCCTTACTCGACATCAAAGAATTCACACTGGTGAGAAACCTTATGTATGTAAGGAATGTGGGAAGGCTTTTAACAGTGGCTCAGATCTCACTCAACATCAGAGAATTCACACTGGTGAGAAACCCTATGAGTGTAAGGAATGTGAGAAGGCCTTTAGAAGTGGTTCCAAACTTATTCAGCATCAAAGAATGCACACTGGTGAGAAACCCTATGAGTGTAAGGAGTGTGGAAAAGCCTTTAGTAGTGGTTCAGACCTTACTCAGCATCAGAGAATTCATACTGGTGAGAAACCTTATGAATGTAAAGAATGTGGCAAAGCCTTTGGTAGTGGCTCAAAACTTATCCAACACCAGCTAATTCACACTGGTGAAAAACCGTATGAATGTAAACAATGTGGAAAGTCCTTCAATAGTGCTTCAGCTCTTAATCGGCACCAGAGAATACACACTGGTGAAAAACCCTATGGATGTAAGGAATGTGGGAAGAATTTTAGTACAGGCTCAAGCCTTACTCAACATCAGAAAATTCATACTGGTGAGAAACTTTATGAATGTAAGGAATGTGGAAAGGCTTTTGGGAGGGGTTCAGAGAGTCAGCAACATAAAAAAAGTCATACTGGTGAGTAGCTCTGTGAACTGGAAACTTATGTTAGGATTATGTGGTTAAGGAAGGGCACAAGACACATAAGAAAATGTGTATTAGGGAGAGTCACTACAAATGTAATTAAGGTATAAATGCCTTACTTACGCTTTACAACTTCATCTGAGAGAATTTATACAGGAAAAGAAAAACCACTCTGAAGATCTCTATCTATATTCATTCTTTCATTATTTTTGGAAAATTCATACTTGTGAATATTAAAAATTTAAAAACTGCTTATTGTATTTTGCCTTTATTTTAAACATTGAAAAATTCATTTGGGGGCTAACCCTGCTACTTTTGTTTACTGATCCACCTCAAAATTATTTTAAGTTATTTATTGAGGGTCTAAATTTGCCCTTCTCCCTGTTTCTCATTTGAATGCCACTTATTTAATAGCCATATCTATTTTTGTATTTTTTATTGCCTGTTTGATGGTAAGTTGTATATTTATACATATGAAGCATAGATATCAGGTCAGTCTTCATTTTCTAAATTTGCATATCTGTGTTTGTATCTGTGTTCCATTTTGTTTGTGTTGTTACTGTTACTTTTAAGTATTCTTTAACATCTTGTTGCTCTGTATCTTTTGTTTTGGAATATTGTTTTACTTACCTTTTATAAAGTCTATACTCTTTTTGCAGAATAGTTCTTCTCTATATTAATGTAGATATGAACAAAAATAGTTATCTGTAATCATACCAACCATAGACAATCATTGTTGGATTTTTGTAGCAAACTCTTTAAGACCATGTCATTGTTTTTGAAAGAAAGTGTGATTGTGCTATACTATAACCAGCCTTTAATATTCTTTGTAAATATATTGTTACTCTTCTATTGGCTTGAAGGTATTCACCTGTCTTTATCAAGCCCCTATTTTGTTAAGTATGGAAAATTTTGCCATTATAAAGAGTTACCTTGATGGCTCCTTTTGAATGTGTCTTTATTTTTTTATTGTTCATTTCAGAGAAAATGTATGAGGTCTTTTCTGCTTTTAAAGATTTATACTATAATGTATAAGTTCTGCTTCCCTTGACCAATATTGTTGACCCTAGTTATTTTCCCAATGTTAACCAACTTATTTATTTTTCCAGATCCTTTTATATGCATATATAATGTGCTTATGGTAATGTGGGCATAATTAGCACACTTCAGAGGCTTGTTATGTGGATTCTACAATTGTGCCTATCACATAATAAAACTTGCTTAGTATTAGACTTTGTCATTATTATCTTTTCAATTTGTTATGGAAAAACCTGTAACTAGTATCCATGTTTTACTGAACATTAAAAACATTATAATGGAAAAGAGACATTCAGGTAAATGAATATAAGTAAAGTTTGACCGACATCTATTTCTTATGACAAGAGATAATTCATCTTAAAGAAAAATATGTGATGGTGAAGTATAAGAAGGAAAAATTCATACCAAGGTGAAAATAAATTCTTCATAGAAGTTTGAATTTTGAGGAATGACATCAGCATCATGACAGCATAAGCCGCCTACCCTCAGTTGACCTCCCCATGATTAACAAGTAAAGTGCCTCTGTGGTTGTTGTGGAATCCAACCCATAAGCTAAGGGACCTAAGAGGAGTCTCACCCACATTGAGTAATAAGCTGACAGTCCTTGATACAGGCTATGAAACCAGAAGTCTGAATCAGCTCCAGCCCCTCTTAGCACAATTAAGGGCAAATGTGGAGAGTGCTGAATTAAGCAGACACTCACAAATGAGAAAGTCTTTGTAGATCTCCAGATTTCCTGAGGAGAGAGTCTGGCACTGTGTTGGAAAAAAAGAAGGAGGGAGGGTGTAAAAGGAACTTTACCAGTGCCATACCTGCCCCAGGGTGGCATACCATGGAGCTGAACTAGCCAGCAATGACTTCTTCCACAGGGGAAAACAGTGGGTGATTGCCCAGCTTCCCTACTTGTGTCGGATGCTGCTGAAGAAACTGGTTTCTCTCTTGCAGCACCCACAGTATTGAGGCAGTACCTGCATGACTGCGGAGAGAAGAGATGGGGCTGTAAGAATATCAGAGTGTATCAAAGGAGTACAATTCCTCCTAGCTGCATTCAGGACTCCAGGAAGAAGCCCACCACAAACCACTGGGAAAACCTTGCACAAGGATCCCCCACTTGGCCTGCAGGGACCCTCAGTGCCCCAAACATTAAACCCACACTCAATTCTTCAACTAGATCTTTGTGTATGCTCCTATGTATGGCAGTAGGGCCAGTTTTGGTAGACAGAGACCATGCAGGTTTTCAGCAGCCAGACTGGTGAGTTGTAAGCTTGAGAGAAGACAAAGAAGCTTAAGATTTCTGCCAGAAGGGGGCAAGAAGCAGGGAGCACATGTATTCCTGCAAGGACAGAGAAAGTCCCAATTATAAGCAGGACCAATAAAAAGTATATTTGACCTGAAGGTATTTAGTAATATTTGGAGGAGTTGACTGCTTCAAATGAGAAAACAGCAGTGCAAAACTCCAAGAAACATGGGGAATCGATGAAACATGACATCACAGAAAGATTTCAACAATCCTCTAGTAACTAAACTCAAAGACAGAATTCTGTGATTTACCTGATAATTCAAATTAGCTGCTTTAAAGAAACTCAATGGGCTACAATAAAACATAGAACTGAACAAGCAGGAAAGCAATATATGAATAAAATGAGAAATTCAACAAAGAAATAATATAAAAACAAAAAAATTTGGAGCTGAAGAATGAATGAAATGAGAAGTGCAATATAGAACATCAACAGGAGAAGAGTTCAAGCAAATATAAAATCAGAAGGATAGAGGATGGGGGCTTTGAAATACCCGAATCAGAGGAGAACAAAATAAAAAGGAAGGAAAGAGTAAGGAAGCCTACAAGATGTGTGGGACACCATAAAACAAACAATATAAAAAATAACTAATCTGTTAATGAATTAATATAAAAAGTAAAAAATAGTAAGATCAAAACCATGCAAAGGTTAGTAAAAGAGTAGAGCTTTCCTATGTGATTAAAGTTGCTATCCATCAGCTTAAAATGGACTGTTTTACAAGACTTTTAAAAAGACTTATTTATTTTAGAGAGAGAGAGAGAGAGCAGGAAGAGGGGCAAAGGGAGAGGGAGAGAAAGAATTTTCAAGCAGACTTTTCACTGAGTGTGGAGCCTGATGCAGGGCTTGATCCCAGGACCCCAAGATCAATACCTGAGCCCAAATCAAGAGTCAGCCACCTAAATGACTGAGCCACCCAGATGCCCCTTATAACAGGTTTTATGTAAGTCTCAATAAGCACAAAGCAAAGATCTGTTAGAGTCACAAAAGATACGTGAAGGGAATCCAAGCATACTGGCATGGAAAAGAAAGAGGGAAAAGAACAATGGAACTACAAAATAGCCAGAGAGTTATAGTAAGATGGTATTAGTCTACATGTTAATAATTTCTCTAAATGTAAATGAATTGACTTTACCAATCGAAAGGCATAGAATGGCCAGATTGATAAGATTCAACTATATGCTACCTACCAAAAGGCACTTCAGCATTAAGGTCATACATAGGTTTTAAGTGAAGAGATGGAGAAAGATATTCCATGGAAGCAGAAAGTGGGATTGGCCTTGAAGTGTTGGCCCATGCATATGTAAGACAAAATAGACTTTAAGCCAAAAATTATAATGAGACAGAGAATATCATTATAGAATGATAAAGAAGTCAATTCATCAAGAAGATATAACAGTTGTAAATGTTTATGCACCCAATATTGGAACACATAAATATGTTAAGCAAACACTGACAGATCCAAAGGTAGAAATAAGCAAAATGAGAACAGTAGGGGATTTCAATACTTTAAGTAACAGATGGATCACTCAAGCAGAAAATCAATGTAGAAACATTTGACTTGAATCATACGTTCGATCCCTGAACCTAACAGTCATATATAAAACATTCCAGTCAAATATAAAACATTCAAGCAGAAAATCAGTGTAGAAACATTTGACTTGAATCATACGTTTGATCCCTGAACCTAACAGTCATATATAAAACATTCCAGTCATATATAAAACAATATATAAAAAAATAGCAGCAGCGGAATACTCATCTTCTCAAGTGCATATGGAATATTCTCCAGGATAGATCATATGATAGGTCACAAAACAATTCTTAGGAAATTTAGACTGACATCATAACAAGTATCTTTTCCAACCACAATGGTATGAAACTAAAAATCAAATAAATAAGAGAAAGCTGGAATTTTTACAAATATGTGGAAACTAGGCAACATATTCCAGAATAACCAATGGGCCAAGGAAGAAATAAAGAGAAAAAAAATCCCCTAACAAATGAAAATGGAAACTCAACAGACAAATGCATGAATGATGCTGTAAAAGCCTTTCTTAGAGGGAAGTTTATAGCAATAAATGCAGTGTAAGGGAAAATGAAAGATTTCAAATAAACAACTTTAAATGTCAAGGAACTAGAAAAAGAAGAATAAACTAAGGCCAAAGTTAGCAGAAGGAATTAACAAAGATCAGAACTGAAATAAACCAAATAGAGACTAGAAAGCAATAGAAAAGATTAGCTAAAATCTGTTCTTGAAAAAGATAAAATTGATAAAACTTTAGCTAGACTAAGGAAAACAAAAAGGGACACCTGGGGGGCTCAGATAATTGAGTCTAGTCTGCATTTGGCTCAGGTCATGATCTCCGGGTCCTGGGATTGAGCCCCAGGGCCCAATCAGGCTCCCTGCTCAGTGGGCAATCTGGTTTCTCCCTCTCTGTCTGCCTCTTCTCCACCCCCACGTGTACTCTCACTCAAATGAATAAATACAATCTTAAAAAATAAAAATAAATTATTCTTACAACACATTATAAAAAAAAAGAAAATGTCAAAATCAGAAATGAAAGAGGAAACATTCTAATGGATATCGCAGCAATACAAAAGATCATAAGAGACTACTATGAACACTTGTATGCTCACAAATTGGATAATGTAGAAGTGGATAAATTCCTAAAAACATATGACCTATCAAAACTGAATTATGAAGAAATTAAAAATCTGGAGAGACCAATTAGTATACTAGTAAGGTGATTCAGTCAGTCATCAAAAATATCCAGTGAAGAAAAACCAACCACCAGATGGCTTTGCTGTTTAATTATATCAAACATTTAAAGAATGAATGCCAATTCTCAAAGTCCTACAAAATTGAAGAAGAAGGAACACTCCCAAGCTCATTTCACAAGGTTAGCTTTACCCTTATGCCGAAACCAGAGGACACCACAAGAAAAAACTTAGAGGCCAATTGAATATAAATGCAAAAATTCTCAAGAAAATATTAGTATACTGAATTCAACAGGACATTAAAGGATCATACACCATGATTAAGTGGAATTTATCCCTGTTATACAAGGATAGTTCAGCATAGTCACATCAATAAATGTGATATATACCACATTAATAGAATGAAGAATAAAAATCATATGATATCTCAACAGATACAGAAAAGCATTTGACAAAATACAACATCCTTTCATAATAAAAACACTCAAAAAATTCAGGTATAGAAGGAATATTCCTCAAACAATAAAAGCCAAATATGATAAACCCACAGCCACCATCATACTTGACAGTGAAATGTGGAAAGTTTTCCTTCCAGCTCAGGATAACACCAGGATGTCTACCCTCACTACTCCGATTCAACATAGTACTGGAATCTCTAGCCAGGGCAATCATAGGAGAAAATAAGTACAAGCCATCCAAATCAGATGAAGTGGAATTTTCTCTGTTTAGATGATATGATCTTATATTGAGAAAATCCTGAGGACTCTACCTTAAAACTGTTAAGAGCTAATAAACATACAGAAACATATAGAAATGAGTTGTTTTTAGGCACTAGCAACAAAATACCTGAAAAAGAAATTTTAAAAAATCTTATTCACAATAGCATCAGAAATAATAAAATATGTAGAAATAAATTTAACCAATGTGGTGAACAATCAGTGTGGTGAAAACTACAAGACTGGTTAAAGTAATTGAAGAAGACACAAATAAGAGATACCCCATGTTCATGGATCAGAAGAATTATTATTATTAGAATGTTCATTCTACCCAAAGCCATCTATGGATTCAATGCTATCTCTGTCAAAATTCAACTGACATTTTCCACAGAAGTAGAAAAACAATCCTAATATTTGTATGGAGCCACAAAAGACCATAAATAGCCCAGGTAATCCTGATTAAGCAGTACAATGCTGAAGGCATCACACTGCCTAATTTCAAATTATACTATAAAACTATAGTAAATAAGACAGGTTGATACTGGCATAAAAATGGACATATAGTCCAATGGAACAGAATTGAGAACCCAGCAATAAAACCTTGCATATACAGTCAGCTAATATTTGGCAAGGGAACCTAGAATATTCAGTAGAGAAAAGATAATTTCTTCATTAAATGGTGTTGGGAAAATTGGATATTCACATGGAAAAAAGTGAAATTGGACCCATATCTGTACCACTCACAAAATTAACTCGAAATGGATTAAAGACTTAAACACAAGAACTAAAACCCTGAGCACCTAGAATAAAACAGGAAGAACCTCATTGACATTGGTCTTGGCAATGATTACTTGGGTATGGCATCAAAAGCACAAAACAAAAGCAAAAATAAATATACGGAACTAAATAAGTAAAAGTTTCCTGCACAGCAAAAGATAAAGTCAACAAAATGAAAAAGCAATCTATGGAATGAGAAAAAAATTTGCAAATCATATTTCAAAATAAGTTAATGTTCAAAATATATAAATGCATACAACTCAGTAGTCAACCCCCCCCCCCAATAAATCTAACTAAAAAATTGGCAGAATCAAGGAGACACTTTTCCAAAGAATAGATAAAATAGGTAGCAGGTGCAAGAAAAGATGCTCAACATCACTAATCAGGGAAAGGCAAATCAAAACCACAGTGAGATTTTCCCTCACACCTGTTAGAATGGCTATTACCAAGAAGTCCAGAGTTAACAAGTCTTGGTGAGGATGCAGAGAAAACTAAATCCTTGTGCACTGTTGGTGAGAATGCAAATTTGTACAGCTACTATGGAAAACAATATGGAAGTTCCCTAAAAGGTTAAAAATAAAACTTCCATAGGATCCAGCAATCCACTTCTGGGTATATCAAAGGAAACAAAAACCTGTATCAATAAGATATCTGTACTTCCAGATTCTTTTTTAAGAATGCTATATTTCTTGGGGCACCTGGGTGGCTCAGCAGGTTAAAGCCTCTGCCTTTGGCTCAGGTCATGATCCCAGAGTCCTGGGATCAAGCCCCACATCGGGCTCTCTGCTTAGCTGGGAGCATGCTTCCTCCCCTCTCTCTCTCTCTCTCTGCCTGCCGCTCTGCCTACTTGTAATCTCTATCTGTCAAATAAATAAATCTTTAAAAAAAAATTGTAGAAAAAAAAGAATGCTATATTTCTTTTTTTTAATGCTGTATTTCTTTCCTGTTTCAAGTTTTTGTTTTATTATTTATTTTATTTTATTTTTATTTATTTTATTATTTTATTTATTTTATTTTCTGTTTTGAGTTTTTGTTTTATTATTTATTTTATTTTCTGTTTCAAGTTTTTATTTAAATCTTAAGTTAGTTAACATATAATGCAATATCAGTTTCAGGAGTAGAATTTAGTGATTCATTATTTACCTGTAGTATAACACCCAATGCCTTCTTAATAGCCATCACCTATTCAGCCTATTTCCCCACCCACCTCCCCTATAGCAACCCTTGGTTTGTTCACTATACTTAAGAGTCTACTTTATGATTTGCCTCTCTCTCTTTTTTTTCCCTACCCTTTGTTCATCTGTTTGGTTTCTTAAATTCCATATATGTACACTTCCATATTCTTGCAGCATTATTTATAATAGCCAAGATATGGAAACAACCTGAGTCAGTCAATGGATGAATGGATAAAGAAGAAATGGTATATATACAATAGAGTATTATTCATCTGTGAGAAAGAAGGAAATCTTGCTATTTGTGACAACTTGGATCAACTCTGAGGGCATTATGCTAAGTGAAATAAGCCAGAGAAAGAAAAATACTATAAAACATCAGTCATATGTGGAATCTGAAATAGGTGAATTCATAGAAACAGTATAGTGGTTGTTACCACAGAATTGTGGGAAGCATGCAGAGATGTTGGTCAAAGGGTAGCAACTTCCTGTTATGAGATGAATAAGTTCTAGGGATCTAATGTTCAGCATGGCAACTAAGTATTATATACTAGAAAGATGCTAAGTGAGTAGATTAGTCAATGTCTCACTGCAAAAAAAGAAATGGTAATTATGTTACATGATGGAGGTGTTACCTAACCCTGATGCTAACCATTTTGGAATATATGTGTATAATGTCAACATGTTGTACACCTTAAACAATATTATAGTCAGGGTGCCTGGGTGGCTCAGTGGGTTAAAGCCTCTGCTTTCGGCTTGGGTCATGATCCCAGGATCCTGGGATCGAGCCCCACATTGGGCTCTCTGCTCAGCAGGGAGCCTGCTTCCTCCTCTCTCTCTGCCTGCCTCTCTGTCTAGTTGTGATTTCTCTCTGTCAAATAAATAAAATATTTTTAAAAAACCAAAAAACAATATTATAGTCAATTATATTAATAAAGCTGGAATTAAGTTTAAAAATTTAAAAGCTAAAAAAAAAGCTAAAAAAAGCTAAAAAAAATTTAAAAGCTATACAAAAATAAAATCACATATCTTAAATTAATAGGGAGAAATTATATTGTATGTATATGTGTGTGGTCTTTATTATTTTGAGGTATTTCTTCACCATACCCCCCCTTGTTAAGAATTTTTTATCAGAAATGGATGTTGAATTCTGTCAAATGCTTTTTCTGCACCTCTTGGGATGATTATATGATTTTTATCCTTTTTTTTTTTTTAAAGATTTTTATTTATTTATTTGAGAGAGACACAGAGAGAGCATGAGAGGGGAGAAGGTCAGAGGGAGGTGTAGACTTCTCATGGAGCTGGGAACCTGATGCAGGACTTGATCCCGGGACTCTGGAATCATGACCTGTGCTGAAGGCCGATGCTTAACCACTGAGCCAACCAGGCGCTATATTCTTTTTTTTCTTAATGCGATGTTTCTCATTGATTTTTGGGTGTTGAGTAAATCCCACTCGATAATATTTGTGAATTTTCCAGTTTTCTTCTTGTAATTGATTCCTACTTTCATAACATTGTGGTCAGAAAAGATGGCTTGATATGCATTCAGTCTTCTTAAAATTATTAAGACTTTTATTGTGGCCTACCATATGATCTAGGGAATGTTTCATATGTGCTTGAGAAGAATGTGCATTCTGTTTCTTTTGAGCAGAATGTTTTGTATGTCTGTTAAGTCCATATGGTTTATGTTTAAATCTTTAATCTTTTTTCAGTTGGTTTTTTTTTTCTTTTTTTTTCAGTTGGTTTTTGTATATGGTGTAAAACAAAGTTCCAATTTCATTGTTTTGCATGTAGATATCCAATTTTTCCAACACCACTTATTGAAGGAGACTATCATTTCCCCATGTTATATTTGTGGTGCCCTTGTCAGATATTACCTGACAGTATATGTGATGGTTTATTTCTGGGCTATTCTATTCCATTGGTTTATGCACATGTTTTTGTGCCAGTACTATACTGTTTTGATTACATAACTTTGTAATGTGTTATGAAGTCAGGAAGCTTAATATCTTCTGTTTTGTTGTTCTTGCTCAAAATTGCTTTCACTATTCAGTGTTTTCTTGTGGCTCCAAATGAATTTTATAATTTTTTTTCCTATTTATGTAAAAAAAAAATGCCATTGGTATTTTGATAGAGATTGCACTGGCTGTAATTTCTATGTATTTATAAATTTTCCCATTTTCTTTCTATTACTGATATATGGTTTTATTCCACTGTATAGGGAATGATGTTTGGAATAATTTTCAACCTTCTTAAATTTATTAAGACTTGTTTTATGACTGCGTGTGATGTATCCTGATTAATGTTACATATTTCCTTAAGAAGAATGAGTAATCTGCTGATGTTGGGTGAAATGCTCTGTATATGTGTGTTAGAGTCATTTAGTCTATTTTGTTGTTCAGTTCTGCATTTAAAAACTGACTTTCTGTCTGGATGATCTATATCCACTAATGATAGTGGAATGTTGAAGCCTCCTATGATTGTTGTATTGCTATTTTCCCCTTATAGATCTGTCAGTATTGGCTTTCTATATTTATATGCTTTGATATTAGGTGCATATATATTTATAATTGCTATATATTCTTGTTGTATTATCCCTTTTATCAAAATATGACATCCTTTGTTTATTGTGAACATTTGTGACTTAGAGTCTATTTTGTTGCTAGAAGTATAGCCTCTCCTGCTTTGTTTTGTTACCATGTCCATGTCTCCACGTCATACTTTCAGCCAATGTATGTTCTTAATTCTGAAGTGAGTCTTTTATAGACAGCATTTATTTGGGTCTGGTTTTTGTTTTTGTTTTTGTTTTTTTTCAGTCTATGTTTTTCAGCCTCTCTATGTCTTTTGGTTGGGAAGTTTAGTCCCTCTACATTTAAAGTAATTATTATTATTTTTTAATTATTTTACCATTATTATCATTGAACACTACATCAAAAGCCAATATTATATGCTGGCTAACTGAATATAACATTTAAAGTAATTATTAATAGGCAAGGACTTTAAATTTTGTTAATATTTTGTCTGTTTTGTAGTTCTCTTATTCCTCTCTTATCTTCTTCATTGTAGTTTGATGATTTTTTGGTACTGATACGCTGTGATTCTTTAATCTTTGTTTGGTTTACCTACTATATGTTTTTCCTTTGTGATTACCACAAGGCTTAAATCAAATAATTTATAGTTATAACAGTTACTTTAATTTGCTAAAAACTTAACTTCAATTGCATACATAAACTTTACACTTTATTTCTCTCCACACACACTTTATGTAATTGATGTTAAATTTTGCTTCTTTTATATTGTATTTCCATTAGCAAATTTTATCTGGTTATGGTCATTCTTTTTTTTTTTAAGATTTTATTTATTTATTTAACAGATGGAGATCACAGAGAAGCAGGCAGAGAGAGAGGAGGAAGCAGGCTCCACACTGAGCAGAGAGCCCGATGCAGGGCTCGATCCCAGGACCCTGGGATCATGACCTGAGCGGAAGGCAGAGGCTTTAACCCACTGAGCCACCCAGGCGCCCCTGGTTATGGTCATTCTTAATACTTACATCTTTTAACTATTTTACTGGTGTTAAAGTATACGTGACACCATTATAGTATTACAGTATTTTGTCTTTGTCTTTTCCAGTGAGATTTACATCTTCATATGCCTTTTAAAATTAGTTTCAGAGGTAGAATTTTGTGATTCATCAGTAGCATATAACACCCAGTGCTCCTTACATCAAGTGCCCTCCTTAATGTCCATCATCCAATTATACCTTCCCCACACAAACATCCCCTCCCCTTCAGCAACCCTCAGGTTGTTTCCTAAAGTTCAGCATCTCTTATGGTTTGCCCTCCTCTCAATTTTCATCTTATTTTTCCTTCCCTTCCCCCATGTTCATCCATTTTGTTTTTTAAATTCCACATATGAGTGAAATCAGATGGTATTTGTCTTTCTCTGACTGACTTATTTTGCTTAGCATCATACCCTCTAGTTCCATCCATGTCATTGCAAGTGACAAGATTTCATTCTTTCTGATTCCATTGTGTGTGTGTGTGTATGTATGTGTGTGTGTATGTATATATATATATATATACCACATCTTCTTTATCCATTCATCTGTTGATGGACATCTCAGCTCTTTCCATAGTTTGGATATTATGGACATTGCTGCTATAAACATTGGGGTGTCCATGCCCCTTTGAATCATTATGTTTGTATCATGTTGCTTTTTAAATTCATTTCATTAAAACTGTAAAATGTCCTTTTTTTTCACTTTTTTAAAAATTTCTTTTCAGCGTAACAGTATTCATTGTTTTGCACCACACCCAGTGCTCCATGCAATACGTGCCCTCCCTATTACCCACCACCTGGTTCCCCAACCTCACACCCCCCCGCCCCTTCAAAACCCTCCGGTTATTTTTCAGAGTCCATAGTCTCTCATGGTTCATCTTCCCTTCCAATTTCCCTCAACTCCCTTCTCCTCTCCATCTCCCCATGTCCTCCGTGTTCTTTGTTATGCTCCACAAATGAGTGAAACCATATGATACTTGATTCTCTCTGCTTGACTTATTTCACTCAGCATAATCTCTTCCAGTCCCATCCATGTTGCTACAAAAGTTGGGTATTCATCCTTTCTGATGGAGGCATAATACTCCATCGTGTATATGGACCACATCTTCCTTATCCATTCGTCCATTGAAGGGCATCTTGGTTCTTTCCACAGTTTGGCAACCGTGACCATTGCTGCTATAAACATTGGGGTACAGATGGCTCCCATTGGCATGAAAGATGCTTCTCCATCCCTTCACTTTCAGTCTGGGTGTATCTTTAGGTTCAAAATGGGTCTCTTGTAGACAACATTATGGATGGGTCCTGTTGTTTTATCCAATCTACAACCCTGTGTCATTTTATGGGTGCATTTAGGCCATTCACATTGAGAGTCATTATTGATAGATAGCTCTTTATTGACATCGTGTTCCCTTTGAAGTCTTTCTGTCTGTAGATTGTCTCTATATTTCTGTTCAATGATATTCTTAGGATTTTTTCTCTTTTATAGAACCCCCCTTAATATTTCCTGCAGTGTCAGCTTGGTGGTTGCATAGTCTTTTAAGCCTTGCCGGTCTTGGAAACTCTTTATCTCTCCATCCATTTTGAATGTCAGTCTTGCTGGATAAAGTATTCTTGGCTGCATGTTCTTCTCATTTAGTGCCCTGAATATATTTTGCCAGCCCTTCCTGGCTTGCCAGTTCTCTGTGAACAGGTCTGACATTATTCTAATGGGCTTTCCTCTGTATGTAAGGAGCTTCTTTGTCCTAGCTGCTTTCAAGAGGGTCTGCCTAGAGTTATAATTCTTCATTCTTACTATCAGGTGTCGCAAGGACTTTCGAGAATCTATAATCTTGGGGGAAACTGTTCTGCCTCTAGTACATGAATGCTGGTTCCATTCGTGAGATTGGGAAAATTTTCATAGACAACTTGTTCCACTATATCTTCTAGACTTCTTTCTTTCTTCTCCCCTTCAGGGATTCCAATAATTCTGACGTTGGAACGTTTCATGACATCATTTATTTCCCTGATTCTGTTTTTGTGGCTTCTGAGCTGTTTGTTCCAGGCTTCCTCCTGATCCTTTCTCTCTATCTGTTTGTCCTCCAGATCACTAATTCTATCTTCTGTCTCAGTTACCCTAGCTTTTAGAGAATTTAGATTAGATTTGGAACTCATTGAGAGCATTTTGAACATCATCCCTGGTGGCTTTCAGTTCTCCCTAACATTGTGAACATCATCCCTGGTGGCTTTCAGTTCTGCCCTAATCAATTCCATTTGGTCATCCATGGCTTTCTCCAACCTAGCTATTGCCAGGATAATTGTTAGCCTGAATTCCTTTTCTGACATATTGTCTATGTCGATAGCCATTAGCTCTGTTGCAGAAGGTCCATCCTCTGTATTTTTCTTCTGTTGGGCATTCCTCCTCCTAGTCATTTTGGTGAGAGATGACTGAACAGATGTAGCTGGATGTATCGACTGTGGTGCAGTCAAGGTGCACCCTGGAACGCTTCTGAGCAATCAGGATTCCCCACCCAAACGAGAGAAAAAAAGAGAGAGAGAGAGAGACAGGAAAAAAAGGGAAGATAAAAGAGAAGGCTCAGCCCAAATGGGCCCCAAGGTAAGATTTATGAAGTATACAAACAAAAACAGACAAACAAAAAGACTGATAAAAGTATATGACAAGAGAAAAAAATGTATATATATATGTGTGTGTATGTATATATTATGTATGAATATATATATATATACATATATATATATATATATATATATATGCAAAAAAAGGAAGAACCTCGTCAAAAAGAACCCCAAGTATAAGATTTATATACTATCAGGACAAACACAAATACACAGAAACACTGGCGGAAGGAAAAGATGGGAGAGTGGTTATAAATTCTCAGTGTGGGCGAGAAAGGTTATTTTGATTCTTCCTGGATGTATCTTGATGTCTTTGTTAAAGGACTCAACTTTCCTAAGATAAAGGGAGATTAAAAATTGGTTTACCTATAGGGGTAGCATTGATTGGGGAAAGGGGATTACATTGAAGTTTAACTCTATATGTATATTAGAAAATAAAAATTACAAAAGAATAAAGTAGACTAAACTAAACTAAAAATTAAAAAAAATTTTAAAAATAGAAAAGCAAAAGAAAAACACAGGTGTATGTATCAAAAAGTTCAGGTTAGAAGGTTATTAAGGAATTTGATGTACTGGACATCTCACTGTGATGGTAAATAGGTTAAAAAATTATCCATATGTATAAAAAAAATGAACCAGAATAGTGGTAATGAATTAAAAATAAAAGTTGTATCTATGAAGTAGTGGTGGTTGTTCTCTTGTCTTTTTTTTTCTTTTCTTCCCTGGTTGGTTTTCTGAGGGAGGGGCTTGCACGTGGGTTTTCAGTCAATGCTGTTCCCTGAGTTAAGTCCTCCCGCCCCCTTCAAGGGGGTGGGCTCTGAGGAAACCATTTTTTTCAGACTTTTGTTCTCTGGAGGTTTTTATGTTTGTTCATCTGTTTTCTCTCGCCTTGACAGCTTTTGATGGTTTTTGGAGGTTTAGAGGAGAGCAAACTGCACCCCGACCTCCCTCTCAGAGAGAAGCCTCAGAGTGCTCTGCAGAGCTGCTGGCAGAGTAGGTTCCGAGTCACGGTCCCTGAGGATGCAGGAGCTCCTCCTTGTACCCAAAACCACGGCAGCAGTGGCTGTCTGGGCAGCTCCAGACCGCCAGAGAGGTTCCAAGCAGCGATGGCACACTGAGATTTTCCTGCTGGCCTGGGCTGGGAGTGCCTGGTTTTTCTGGGTCTGAGAGCTCCCGGCTAGCACCTGTGAGCACCTCTCCCAGGGGAGGGTGTGGGGCGCGCGTGTCTCAGGCTCTGATCCCTTGGTGGGGGTCTAAGAGCACCAGGCTAATGCCTGCCCGCACCTCTCTCAGGGAGGGTGTGGGGCGCGAGCATCTCAGGAACGCCATCTGATGAGGCTCCCAGCCCCTCACGGAGCCGGACCCCACGCGTTCTCGGGCGCGCTGGTGGCTCAGGCGTGCTGGTGGCTCAGGGACGGAGAACTGGTTTCTCCGCCGCACTCTCTCTGGCTCAGCGCAAGGGGAGGCTGTCCTGGGTCTCGGGACTTAAGTCCCTGTCCCTAACCGCCCCGATTCCCACAATTTCCCCCCCGTGATCCTTTGCTCTTTTTTGAGTGCTTTCAACCAGACTCCACGTCAATGCTGGTCCCCAGACACAGGGCACTCTCGTATTGGGGTATTACTTTCCAATCAGTCGCCTCTGGTGGCTCCCTCCCCCTTTTGTTTATCTTCCAATATCAGTCCAACGTTCTCACTCCGCTTTACCTGCCCACTGGCGTTTTATGCTCCTGTAGAGATCCAGACGTATATAATTCTGATCTCAGGCTGATTTCATGGGTGATCGGAGTTCTTTGGTAAGTAATCAGCTCATTTTAGGGTATAGGTTGAAACGGCGCCTCCTCCTACTTCCCCACCATCTTGACTCTGTAAAATGTCCTTTACCATTTCTTATAAGATAGGTCTTTTGGTGACAGAATTTGTATTATTTCTTGACACATTGCTTCTTCATAGATTCACACCCACCTGTTACTGCGCGCGCGCGCGCGCGCGCGTGTGTGTGTGTGTGTGTGTGTGTGTGTTTAAGACTTTTTTTTTTTTAAGAGAAGTCTTAGGTTCACAGCAAAATTGAGAAGGTACATCTATTTCCCATATACTCTCCTGCCTTACATGTATAGCCACCCCCATTATCAACATCCCTCACCAGAGTAGAACATTTGTTATAACCTACATTGACATATCATTATCACCCAAAGTCCACATTTCTGTGAGGGTTAGTTCTTGGTATTGTACAGTCCGTGGTTTAGGACAAATATATAATGACATGTATCCATTGTTATAGCATCCAATGGAGTATTTTCACTGCCCTAAAAATCTGTATTCTGCCTATGTATCTCTCTCCCATTGCCTCAGCTTGTGGTAATCACTGATATTTTTAATGTCTCTATAGTTTTACCTTTTCTAGAATGTCATATAATTGGAATTATATACAGAATATAGTCTTTATATTGGCTAAGTCTTTCATTTAGTAAAATGCACTTACAATTCCTACATGTCTGTTCCTGTCTTGATAGTTCATTCCTTTTTAGTACTGAATAATATTGTATTTTCTCAATGTACTATAATTTATTTACCCATTTATCTATTGAAGGACATCTTGTTTTTTGGTTTTTTTTCCCCGAGTCTTGGAAATTGTGAATAAAGCTGCTATGAACATCCATTTGCAGATTTTTGTGTGGACGTAAATGTTTGACTTCTTTGGGTAAATACCCAGGAGCCCAATTTCTTTATTGTGTGTTAAAATTATGTTTTATTTTATAAGAAACCACCAAAGTATGTGAACCATTTTGCATTTTCATTAGTAATGCATGAAATTTCCTGTCATTTTTCATTTTCACCGGTATTTGGTGTTGTCAGTGTTCAAGATTTTGTCCATTGTAATAAGTGTGTTGTAGTATCTCAATGTTATTTTAATTTGCACTTCCCTGTTGACTTATGATGTAGAGCATTATTTCATGGACTTATTTTCTATCTGCCTATCTATTTTGATGAGATTTCTATTAAGGTTTGGCCCACATTTTTAAATATGGTTGTTTATTTTCCTATTGAGTTTAAAGTGTTTTAAAAAATATTTTGGACAATAGTCTTTTATCAGATTGCCTTTTGCAAATACTTTCTCCCACTCTGTGACTTGTGTTCTCATTCTCTTGAAATAATCTTTCAACAGAACAGTTTGTAATTTTAACGAAGTCCAGCTTATCAGTTATTTCTTTCATGGATCACACCTTTGGTGTTGTATCTAGAAATTCATCACCAAACCCAGAATCTTCTAGACTTTCTACTATATTAACTTCTAGGAGTGTGATAGTTTTACATTTTACTTATAAATCTGTTGCCCATTTTTAGTTAATTTTTGTACAAGATACTCTATCTAGATTCATTTTGCATGTGGATGTGCAATTTTTCCAGCACAATTTGTTGAAAAGTCTGTGGTTCCATTATATTTCTTTTGCCCCTTTCTCAAAGATCAGGGATTATATGATTATATTTATGTGCAACACTTTCTGGACTACATTGTTCCATTGATTTTTTTATTGAATAAATTTGACATATAACATTGCCCAAGTTTAAGGTGTACAATGTATTAGTTTCTTATATTTTTGTACTGTAATATGATGGCCAATGTAGCAATATTTGTCCCATAATTATAGTATAATATTATTGTCTATGTTCATTATACTGTGCATTAGATTTCTGTGGCTTATGTACTACTGACTGCAAGTTTGTACCCTTAAACATTTTTGTTCTTATCCACTCCCACCATCCCTTTGTACCCATTTTACTCTATTTTTTACACATTTAGTTTTTTTAGGTTCCATATATTAAGTGATATCACATAGTAATTGTCTTCGACTTGTCTCTTTTAGAATAATGTGCCCAGGGTTCATCAATGTTGTTGCAAATAGAAGGATATCCTTTCTCACAACTGAGAAGTATTCCATTGTGCGTACCACATCTTTTCTATCTGTTCATCCATTGAGGGGTATTTGGGTTGGTTCCATATCTTAGCTATTGCAAATAATGCTGCAATAATCATGGGATTGTGTATATGCAGTCAAATCCTGTTTTCATTTCCTTTGGCTGTATACCCAGCCTCTTGCTGGATTGATTCCTTTATCATAACATAATGCCCTTCTTTCTATCTTGTTACAGTCTTTTTTCAAAAGTCTATTTTGTTTAATATAAGTATTGCTACACTGTTGTTGTTGTTTCACTTCCATCGAAATGCAATAGATTTGTCAATGTTAATTTCTACCCGGGGACTCTACTGAATTCATTTATCATTTCTACCATTTTTTTGGTGGAATCTTCAGGGTTTTCTATGTGGTATCATGTCATCTGCAAAGAGTGAAAGTTTTATTTCTTCCTTAAAAATTGGATGCTTTTATTTCTTTTTGTTATCTGATTGCTGTGGCTGGGACTTCCAGTACTATCTTGAATAAAAGTGGCAAGAGTGGACATCCTGATCTTAAAGGAAAAACTCAGTTTTTCCCCATTGAGGATAATGTTAGCTTTTCATGTATGGCCTTTAGTATATTGAGGTATGTTCCCTCTATCCCTACTTTGTGAGGGCTTTTATCATAAATGGATGTTTTACTTTGTTAAATGCTTCTTCTACATCTAATGAAATGATCATATAGTATTTATCCTTTATCTTTTTGATGTAATGTATCACGTTTATTGATTGGTGAGTATTGAACCACCCTTGCATTCTAGGAATAAATCCCACTTGATTGTGGTAAATGGTTTTTTAAATGTATTGTTGGATCAAATTTGCTAGTATTTGTTGAGGATTTTTGCATCTATGTTCATCAGGGATACTGGCCTGTAGTTCTCTTTTTTAGTGATATCTTTGTCTGGTTTTGGTATGAGAGTAATGCTGGCCTCATAGAATTAATTTGTCAGCTTTCCTTCCTCTTCCATTATTTGAGGTAGTTTGAGAATAGGTATTAACTCTTCTTTAAATGTTTGGTATAATTCACCTGTGAAACCATCTAGTCCTAGACCTTCTGTTTGTTTGGAGATTTTCGATTACTGATTCAATTTATTTGCTAGTAATCAGTCTATTCAGATTCTCTATTTACTCCTGATTCAGTTTCCCCTCCCTTTCTCTTCCTTCTTTTCCTTTCTCTTTTTCTTTTCTTTCTTTCCTTCCTTCCTTCCCTTCCTCCCTCCCACCTACCCTCTCTCCCTCCTTCCTTCCCTTCCTCCCTCCCACCTACCTTCTCTCCCTCCTTCCTTCTCTTCCTTCCTTCCTCTTTCTGTCTCTCCTGCTCCCTCCCTCCCACCCTTCATTTCTTCCTTCCTTCCTTCCTTCCTTTCTCTCTCTCTCTCTCTCTCTCTCAGAGGTTATATGTTTCTAAGAATTTATCCTTTTCTACTAGGTTGCCCAATTTGTTGGTATGTAATTTTGTATAATATTCTCTTACAATCCTTTGCATTTCTGTGGTGTTGGTTGTTTTTTCTCCTGTTTCATTTCTAATTCTTTAAGTTCTCTCTCACTCTCCCTTCCCCTGGTCCTCCCTCCCTCCCTCTGATGAGGCTGGCTAAAGGTATATCAATTTTGTTGATCTTTTCAAAGAACCAGCTCCTGGTTTTATTGATCTTTTCTACTGTTTGTTTGTTTGTTTTAGTTTCTATTTCATTTATTTCTGCTCTAGTCTTTATTATTTCATTTCTTCTATTGGTTTTAGGTCTTGTTTGTTCTTCTTCTGCCTCCTTTAGGTGTAAGATTAGGTTGTTTATTTGAGATTTTTCTTGCTTCTTAAGGTAGGCCAGTATTGCTATATATTTCTCTCTAAGGACCATTTTTTTCCTGCATCCCAAAGGTTTTGGACTGTGGTTTTCATTTCAATTTGTTTTTTATTTCTTCTATGATTTCCTGGTTGACCCATTCATTGTTTAGTAGCATGTTGTTTAACCTCCATGTATTTGTGGTCCTTCCAAATTTTTTCTTGTGGTTGACTTCAAGTTTCGTATCATTGTTGTCAGAAAATATGCGTGGTATGATCTTAATCTTTTTGTACGTTTGTTGAGGACTGATTCATGAACTAGTGTGTAATCTATTTTGGACAAGTCCCATGTACACTTGGAAAAAATATGTATTCTGCTGCTTTAGGATGAAATGTTCTGATTGTATCTGTTAAGTCCATCTGATCCAGTGTGTAATTCAAAGCCATTGTTTCCTTATTGATTTTCTGCTTAGATGATCTGTCCATTGTCCATATGTTAAAGTCTCCTACTATTACTGTATTATAATCAACGAGTTCCTTCATGTTTGTTTCATTTTATATATTTGGGGTCTCCCATGTTGATACATAAAGATTTGCAATTGTTAGTCCTTCTTGTTGAATTGTCCCCTTTATTATGATATAGTGCCCTTCTTCATCTCTTTGTTTTAAAATCTTGTTTGTGGAGCTCCTGGGTAGCTCAGTCACTTAAGCATCTGTTTTCGGTTCAGGTCATGATCCCTGAGTCCTGGGATCAAGCCCCGCATTAGGCTCCCCGCTCAGTGGGAAGTCAGCTCCTCCCTCTCCTTCTGTTCTTCTCCCTGCTCATGCTCTCTCTCTCCAATAAATAAATAAAATCTTTAAAAAAGATTTGTTTATCCGATATAAATATTGTTACTCTGCCTTTCTTTAGACATCCATTTGCATGATAAATTGTTCTCCATCCCCTCACTTTCAATCTGCACCTGTCTTTAGGTGTAAAATGAGCCCCTTGGGGGTACCTGGGTGGCTCAGGTGGTTAAATATCTGACTTTGACTCAGGTCGCGGTCTTGGGGTCCTGGGATCAAGCCCCGTGTTGGATTCCCTGCTCAGGAGGAAGTCTGCTTGTTTCTATTCATCTGGCTCTGCCCCTTCCTCTGCTTGTGCTCTCTCTGTTTCTCTCTCAATTAATACTTTAAAAATAAGTAAATAAAATGAGTACCTTGTAGGCAGCATATAGATGGGTCTTATTTTTTTAAAATCCATCCGGACACCCTATGTCTTTTGATTAGAGCATTTTAGTCCATTTATATCAGAGTAATTACTGATAGATACTTATTTAGTGTCATTTTATTACTTGTTTTTGTCATTGCTTCTGAGATTTTCTCTGTTCCTTTCTTGTTTTTGTCACTTTTGGTCTTTCCTTTCCACTCAAAGAGTCCCTGTTAACATTTCTTGCTGGACTCATTTAGTGGTCATGAACTCCTTTAGTTTTTGTTTGTCTGGGGGAATTCCTTCTATTCCAAATGATAGCCTTGCTGGAGACAGTATTCTTGTCTGCAGAATTTTCCCATTGAGCATGTTGAATATATCATGCCATTTGCTTCAGCTTGCTAAGTTTCTGTTGAGAGATCTTCAGCTAGACTTACAGGTCTTCCCTTATAAATTAGGGACTTCGTTTGTCTTGCGGTGTATAGGATTTTTTCTTTATCACTCTATTTTGCAAATTTAGTTACAACATGTCTTGGTGTTGGCTTGCTTTTGTTGATTTTTTTTAAAGATTTTATTTATTTATTTGACAGACAGATCACAAGTAGGCAGAGAGGCAGGCAGAGAGAGAGAGGAGGAAGCAGGCTCTCCACTGAGCAGAGAGCCCGATGCGGGGCTCTATCCCAGGACCTTAGCATCACAACCTGAGCCAAAGGCAGAGGCTTCTGCCTCTTGAATCTAGATGTCTGTTTCCTTACCCATATGGGGAAGTTTTCAGCTTTTTCTTCAAATAAATTTTATGCCACCTTTTCTCTCCTTCTGGGACTCCTGTAATACAAATGTGATTACATTTGATGAACTCACTGAGTTTCCTAAGTCTATTCTTGTGTTGAATAATTCTTCCTTTTCTCTTTTTTTCAGCTTCATTACTTTCCATTACTTTTTCTTCTATATCACATATTCATTCCTCTGCTTCTCTCAGCCTGATGTTTATTACATCATACATGTTTCTAGTCTCTTATTGCACTCTTCATCTGTGAGTAATTCCTGTTTAACACTTATCTCTGTTCTAAGTGTCTCATTGATGTCTTCTGTTCATTTCTCATGCCTAGTGGTGACTGTTGTTTTAAATTCTCCATCAGGTATATTATTTATATCATATCATTTACAACCCTTTCCCTGGCCTTATCTAATTCTTTCATTTGGGATAAATTCCTCTGTCTTTGTGTTTTCTCTAGGTCTCTGCCTTCTTGTCAATGTTAGAAAGCCAGTTATGTCTCCTGCTCCTGAAAGTAATGATTTTCTGAACAAGGTCATGTAGTGCCTAGGGCCTGGTGCTTCAGGAAGATCTCTGGCATGTGCTGAGTATGCTCTGCTGTTGTGTTTTGGCTGCTCTATCCTTTAGGCCAGTCATCTGCTGAGACTCTCCTTGCCTGCAGTGAGCAGTGTTTGGCCCCTGGTCTAAATATAATAAGTTTTAATTAGGTGTGCTCTGGTGTGCCTGTGAAATCAGAACTGACAGTACCTCTACCAGAACTGATGTCCTGCAGAACTCTCTGGTTGGGAGACATGGTGTGGTCTGGGGGCTGTCCTGGTCTTCTGGGGGAGGGACCAGCTACACCAGGACTGAGGCAGGCACAATTGAGAAGGGCAGTCTCTCCCACACAGAGGGGGCTAGGACTCAGTGTTTTAAAGTTAGGCAGCCAGTAGTAGAGCTGTGGTGCTTCCCATGGTTGGCTCTGTGTTTATGCTGAGGGGCAAGGGAGGAAAATGGTACTGGCCATTTGTTTACAGAGAGGTGTCTCTGTGAATGCTATGTCTTATTGATGCACTGAACAGAGTGAATAGTCTCTCCACTTTGTGTCCCAGGAGTTCTTCAAATCACTGTTTCCATACTATCTGTCCCTGGGTAATTTGCCTGCCTTCTCTCCAGGAATAGCACAGAGCCCTCCAGACTCTATCCCAGCCATGCCTGCTGACTTTAAAAATTCCAGGCTTGGGGCACCTGGGTGGCTCAGTGGGTTAAAGCCTCTGCCTTCAGCTCAGGTCATGATCCCAGGGTCCTGGGATCGAGCCCCGCATTGGGCTCTTTGCTCAGCAGGGAGCCTGCTTCCCTCTCTCTCTCTGCCTGCCTCTCTGCCTACTTGTATTCTCTGTCTGTCTAACAAATGAATAAATAAAATCTTTAAAAAAAAAAAAAGAAAAAGAAAAAAACTCCAGGCTTTAAGCTCCACTGATTGCAAGAACTCCCAAAATTCAGCCCCTCTTTTTTCCTAAGCCAATGGCTTTGGGGAAACTTTCTCCTTGTGTGTTCCCTTGTGTGCTCCTCTCTCTCACACTTCTTTATGATCGTGGCTCCCTCCCCTCTGAAGCACCAACAATCTGTTTCTCACACGAAGCATGTCTCCATACTTCTACCTTCTTCAATGTGGCCTCTTTTCTCCCTTTAGTTGTGGAGTTTGTTCTTTCAGTCTTCAGGTTGATTTCTGGAGTAGTTAGGATGATTTGATAGTTATCTACTTGCGTTCATGGGACCAGGTAGGCCTAGGATCCTCCTACTGTGCCACCATCTTCATCTGTCTGTGATTCTATTGAGAGTTTTATCATGAATCCATGTTAGATTTTGTTGCAAGCTTTTTCTGAATCTACTGATATGATCACGGGATTTTTTTTAAAAAAAAGATTTTATTTATTTATTTGCCAGAGAGAGATCACAAGTAGGTAGAGAGGCAGAGAGAGAGGGGGAAGCAGGCTCCCTGCTGAGCAGAGAGCCCGATGCGGGACTGGATCCTAGGACCCTGGGATGATGACCTGAGCCGAAGGCAGAGGCTTTAACCCACTGAGCCACCCAGGCGCCCCGTGATCATGGGATTTTAATTTTTTTAGTCTGTTCATATGGTGGATCACATTAATTTATTTTCAAGTTTTGAACCAGCCTTTTGTACCTGGGATAAATCCCATTTTGCCATGCTAAATAATTCTTTTTATATATTCTTGGATTCAGTTGCTATTATTTAGTGAGGATTTTTACATCTACGTTCATGAGAGATACTGGTCTGCAGTTTTCTTTCTTTTTTTTTTTTTTTGTCTGGTTTTGGTGTTAGATTAATATTGGCTTCAGAATGACTTAGGAAGTAATCTTTCTGCTTTTATCTTCTGAAAGACATTATAGAGAATGGGAACAATTTCTTCCTCAATTATTTGATAAATTCACCAGTGAATACATTTGAGCCTGGTGCTTTCTGTTTTTGAAGTTTATGAATTATTGACTTAATGTCATTTATACACTTAACGCCTATTCAGATTGTCTACTTCATCTTGTATGGGTTTTGGCATACTTTATCTTTCTTTCTTTCTTTAAGATTTTATTTATTTATTTGACAGACAGAGAGACAGTGAGAGAGGGAACATAAGCAGGGAAAGTGGAAGAGGGAAAAGGAGGCCTTACGCTGAGCAGGGAGCCTGATGCGGGGCTCCATCCTAGGGTCTTGGGATCATGACCTGAGCCGAAGGCAGATGCTTAATGACTGAGCCACCCAAGTGCCCCAGCATACTTTATCTTTCAAAGAATTATTTCATTTCATCTAGTTATCAAATCTGTGTGCACAGTTGTTCATAGTATTATTTTATTATCTTTTTGTATTTATGCAATATGTAGTGCTATCCCCTCTTTCATTTATGATATTAGTAATTCATGTCTTCTGCATTTTTTCTTAGTTAGTCCAGCTAGAGGCTTATTTATTTTATTGATCTTTAAAAAATATCCTTTAGTTTTGTTTTCTTCTATGTTGATTCCCTGTTTTCAATTTCGTTGAGTTCTGCTCTCTTATTATTTCTTTTTTTCTCCTTCCTTTGGATTTAATTTGTTCTTTTTCTAGTTTCTAAAGGTGGAACTTAGATTTTTGGTTTCAGACTTTTCTTCTTTTCTAACATATACGTTAATTGCTATAAATTTCCATCTGGGCACTGCTTTTGCTGCATCCCATAAATTTTGATAGTCTGTATTTTCATTTAGTTAAAATATTTTAAAATTTCTCTTGAACATTCTTCTTTGACCTATTAGAAGTAAGTTGTTTAATCTTCATATATTTTGGGATTTTCTAGTTACCTTTGTGTTAATCAATTTCTAGTTTAATACCATTGTTATTTTAGAGTAGACATTGTATGATTTCTATTAAGTGTTAGGGTATATTTTGTGGCCCAGAATGTGGTCTATCTTGGTGAATGTTCCATGTGAGCTTGAAAAGAAGATAATATTTTTTAATAATGCAAGCCCAGGAGTCCTTTGTGGAAAAGATTCTCAAGTATGACTTTTTGCCTATTGTACAAGTGACAAACTATGATACATTTGTAGCAAATTTTAACTCACTACTAATCTCAATAAGAGAAAAACACTAACTTCATTAAGAACTGGCCAGAATATAAAAAAATAATTCATACTATAGGAACTGCAGTAAGAACTAGGCAGAAGTAGTCAACCTTATAATATTATAAAAATAATTATCAACATTATTTGAAATGTAAATGAGAACTTCCTTTTTACTTCTCATATTGGCAACAATATAGAAATTAGGTATTAACTATACCAGCCATAGTGTGAGAGTTCGGTTGGAAATTTCCAAATGTAAGATTCAGGAGGACTTCATCAAACTAAAAATCTTCTGCGTATCAATGGAAACAGTTGACAAAATGACAAGGCAATGTATGGAATGAGAAAAAATGTTTGCAAACCATATATCTGATAAGCCATTAATACCCAAAATATATAAGGATTTATAAAACCCAATAGCAAAAAAAAAAACAAAACCAAAAAACAAAACCCAAATACCCTGTTTTATAAATGGGAAAAGGACCTGAATAGACATTTTTCCAGAAAAGACATACTAATGGTCAGCTGGCATATAAAAGGTGCTTAACATCACCAATCACTAGATAAAGTTGAAGATTGCAATGAGAGATCATCTCATACCTGTTAGGATAGCTTTTACCAAAAAGACAACAGATAAGTAAGTGTTGGTGAAGAAGTGGAGAAAAAGGAACATTTTTACACTGTTGGTTGAAATATAAAGTGGTACAGCCACTATGGAATACAGTGTGGAGATTTCTCAAGAAATTAAAAATTGAACTACTATATGATTCAGCAGTCCTACCTCTGGGTAAAAATACTAAGAAATCAAGAGTCATTTATGGTTTGTCTCCCTCCCAATCCCATCTTGTTTCATTTATTCTTCTCCTATCCCCCTACCCCCCATGTTGCTTCTCCATGTCCTCATATCAGGGAGATCATATGATAGTTGTCTTTCTCCAAACTGGGGGTTCCTGGGGGGAGGTGGGATTGGGAGAGGGGGAGCGGGTTATGGACATTGGGGAGGGGAGGCGAACCATAAGAGACTATGGACTCTGAAAAACAACCTGAGGGTTTTGAAGGGTCAGGGGTGGGAGGTTGGGGCAACCTGAGGGTTTTGAAGGGTCAAGGGTGGGAGGTTGGGGGAAGAGGTGGTGGGTAATGGGGAGGGCACGTTTTGCATGGAGCACTGGGTGTTGTGCAAAAAGAATGAATACTGTTACGCTGAAAAAATAAATAAAATGGAAAAAAAATAAAAAATAAAAAAAAAATACTAAGAAATCAAAATCAACATCCTGAAGAGATATCTGGACTGCCATGTTCATTTTCACTGCAGCATCATTTACAATAGCCAAGGTATGGAAACAAGCTATGTGTCCACTCATTAGTGATAAGTGATGAATGGATAAAATAGATGTGAGGTTCTTTATAGACATCTAAATAGATAGATGATAGATAGATAGATAGATAGGCAGACAGTGACATATAGTGAAGGTTCAGCCATGAGAAGGAAGGAAATCCTTCCACTTGCAAAAACATGGATGGTATCTACAAGACATCATGCTAAGTGAAATTTGCCAGAGAAAAGCAAATACTGTAATGATCTCACTTATGTGTGAGATTAAAAAAAAAGAGTCCAATTCACCGAAACAATAAAGTGGAGGTTGCTAAGAATTGGGTTGGAGGAGGTAGGGATATGCTGGTCAAAGTGTACCGGCCTTTGGTTATAGATGAATAAACTCTGGGAATCTAATGTACCTCATGATGATTATACTTAATCATACTGTGTTATGTACTTGAAATTTGCTGGAAGAGTAGACCTTGGGGTGCCTGGGTGGTTCAATTGGTTAAGCATCTGCCTTTGGCTCAGGTCATGATCCCAGGGTGCTGGGATCAAGCCTTGCCTTAGGCTCCCTGCTCAGCAGGAAGTCTGCTTCTCCCTCTCCCTCTGCCCCGTCCTCTGCTTGTGCTCTCTCCTTCTCTCCCTCTCTCCCTCTCTTTCTCTTAAATAAATAAAATCTTTTAAAAAAAGGGTAGACCTTAAGTGTTCTCACCACACACACATACACACACACACACACACACACACACACGGTAACCATGTGAAGTGATGGATGTTTAATTAACCCAATTGTGGTAATCATTTCACAAAGTATACATGTGTCAAATCATCACGTTGTACACTTTAAACATATATAATCCATTTGTCAATTTTACCTCAATAAACTGAAAAATCTGTTTTAAATAAAATAATAATGCACTATATGTTGGCTAATTGAATTTATTTTTTGTTTTTTGTTTTTTTTTAAAGATTTTATTTATTTATTTGACAGAGAGAGAGAGATCACAAGTAGGCAGAGAGGCAGTCAGAGAGAGAGGAGGAAGCAGGCTCCCTGCCAAGCAGAGAGCCCGATGCGGGGCTCGATCCCAGGATTCTGGGATCATGACCTGAGCGAAAGGCAGAGGCTTTAACCCACTGAGCCACCCAGGCGCCCCAGGAGATACATATTTGATTCTTTGCTTCTCTAGAAATGTATTACACAACCGTACATTTGTGTGAATTTTGGCTGGATAAATGACTCTAGTCAATGGTTCATTCTCAGTATTACAAAATTCGTTACATTTAATTTTTTTTTTATTTCTTCATTTCAGGGCACTATTTTAAATAGTAAATAAAATAAAGATTTTATTTATTTATTTGTCAGAGAGATAGCACAAGTAAGCAGAGCGGCAGGCAGAGAGGGAGAGAGAGAAGCAGGCTCTCTGCTGAGCAGGGAGCCCCATGGGGGGCTTGATCCCAGGACCCTAGAATCATGATCTGAGCTGACGGCAGCCGCTTAACCAACTGAGCCACTCAGGTGCCCCTTCAGGGCACTATTTTGGAGAACATTTTGTTTCTATTTTCTGGTACCTTTCATGTGACCTGCTTTCTGACTGTTGAAAATGTCAGGACCTTCTTTATATTCTTATTATTCCAAAATTTTATCCTCTCATACCCTTCCAAGAGTTTACTAATTATTTATAACTTGATTTTTCAAGGGGGAAATGGAAGCATAAGGGTATTTCTCTTTACTGAGAATATACTATATACCAGTTAGGTGTTTAACTGGATATTCCTCTTAATTGGATTTAGTATATTTTTAAATGAGAATGGATCTTGGAATTCTCTCTCACTGTGCACAGGAGTTTTTATCTGCAGGAGTTGGGTTATGTGAGGCCTGCTCATTGATTAACACTAACTTTTGTTTTCACTCACATCACAGGTTTTGAGCCCAACCGGTTTATGCTCCATTTCTCTCCTCTGTAAAATGCTCCTTTATTTCTCCTTTTATGTTTCTCATTTCTCCTACCTTGAAGTCATTTATTTTCATTACATGAATATAACTCAGCGTTGTTGTTGTTGTTTTTTT